>NC_136430.1:50045000-51414000 GCF_052849685.1 Lactuca virosa
AGGGTTAGGTTGTGTGCTTATGCAACGAGGAAAAGTGATAGCTTACGCGTCAAGGCAACTAAAGACCCATGAAGTAAACTACACCACCCACGACCTCGAGCTGGGAGTTGTGGTCTTCGCACTGAAGATTTGGAGGCACTACCTATACGGTACAAAGTGCACCATTTTCACAGACCACAAGAGCCTCCAGCATATCCTGAATCAAAAGGAGTTGAACATGAGACAACGAAGATGGGTCGAACTTCTAAACGACTACGAGTGCGAAATCAAGTACCATCCAGGCAAAGCAAATGTGGTAGCCGATGCCTTAAGCCGAAAAGGAGTACTCGGGTCGCCGAGTAAAGACATTGACAATGACCGTCCATTCCCATCTATCCTTACAAATCAAAGAAGCTCAGCACGAAGCCTTGAAGCCGGAAAACATCACCAATGAGGCATTGCGCGGAATGGAAAAGAATCTGACAGTCAAGGAAGACGGAGCCTATTATCTTATGGACTGAATCTGGACACCGAGGTTCGGTGGATTCCGAGACGTGATAATGAATGAGGCTCACAAGACCAGATACTCTATCCATCCAGGTTCCGATAATATGTACCTGGATATCAAAAAACATGATTGGTGGCCGAACATGAGAGCAGAGATTGCCACTTACATAGGCAAGTGTCTCACCTGTGCCAAGGTTAAAGTGGAGTATCAGAAGCCCTCGGGTCTACTTCAGTAACCCGAAATATCCGAGTGGAAATGGGAGAGGATAACAATGGATTTTATAACCAAATTACCCAAGACGACAGACGGTCTGGATGCTATCTGGGTAATCGTTGACCGACTAATAAAATTCCGCCCATTTCCTGCCAATAAAGGAGACGTACAAAATGGAAAGGCTCACACGGGTATACTTGAAAGAGGTGGTGAGACTACATGGAGTCCCCATATCTATTATCTTGGATCGGGATAGTAGATTCACCTCTCGTTTTTGGGAGTCGCTCCAGAAAGCATTGTTAACCCGATTGGATATGAGTACTGCCTACCACCCTCAGACTGATGGCCAAAGCGAGCGAACTATTCAGACTCTAGAAGATATGCTCCGAGCATGTGTGATAGATTTTGGCAAAGCCTGGGATACCCACTTGCCCCTAGTCGAATTTTCATACAACAACAGCTACCACACAAGCATAGGAGTCGCCCCCTTCGAGGCCTTGTATTGCCGGAAGTGCACATAGCCCCTTTGTTGGGCCGAGGTGGGTGACATACAGCTGGCACGCGGGCAATTACCTGATAGCACCCTCACAGGGCCTGAGATCATTCGGGAAACAACTGAGAAAATCGTCCAAATCAGGTCACGACTTCAAGCGTCGCGGGATAGACAGAAAAGTTACGCAGACAAAAGACGAAAGTCGTTGGAGTTCCATGTATGAGACCGCGTGCTACTAAAGGTCTCTCCCTGGAAAGCGATGATACGCTTTGGGAAACGAGGGAAGTTAAACCCGCGATACATCGGAAAATTCGAGATTCTTGCCCGAATTGGTCCAGTGGCCTATAACTTGCAGCTACCCTCCGAGCTCAGCAACGTGCACCCCGTGTTTCATGTTTCAAACTTGAAAAAGTGCTTATCGGATGAAACCTTTGTTATTCCGCTAGAAGAGATTGAGATAAACGAGAATATTTTGTTCGTTGAAGAACCAATCGAAATCATGGACAGAGAAGTGAAGCGTACCAAGCAAAGTCGCATCGCAATTGTAAAAGTTCGTTGAATTGCCAAACGCAGGCCTGAATTCACATGGGAACGTGAAGATCAAATGCTGTAGAAGTACCACCACCTATTCGCTAAACCTTGAAGTCTAGTTCAAAGCAGAAATTTCGGGACGAAATTCCCTCAAGCGGGGGATGATTTGACAACCGGCAAGTTTCTGGTCAAGTCAAAGTCAAGTCAAGGTCATCGGGGCAAGTGGTCAACTCATCTAGTGCTTATATGTTAGGAATTACCTTATGTTTTTCTAATGTAAGACTATAAATCTTCATGCAAAGTAGCACTTGAAGGTTTCAAATGTTCGGAATTTAAAACCCTAATCTTATTGAGGAAGTAATAGCTCTATAAAACATTAGTAAGTTCCCTTTGGGGGTATATAACACTCGAAATGGGATGTAACTAACTCTACGACCTTTGAACTACGAAGAAAAACATTAATAAAGGCCCCCGACAAAGTCTCTGTCAATCTCTCCCACTATATATCTCTCTCTCTCCAAAATTTCTCCAAGAATATGAAGTCTCTCTCCAAATCTCTCTAAGAATATAAAGTCTCTCCCAAATCTCTCCAAGGATATCAAATTTCTCCTAGAATATGAAGTCTCTCCCAACTCTCTCCAAGAATATTAAATCTCTCCCAAAAATATGAAGTCTCTCCCAAATCTCTCCAAGAATATCAAATTTCTCCTAAATCTCTCCAAGTATGTGAAATCTCTCCAAAATCTCTCCAAGAATATGAAATCTCTCCCAAATCTCTCCAAGTATGTGAAATCTCTCCCAAATCTCTCTATGTACCTTCCTCAATCGAAAACAGCCCAAAACCGGAGGAGAAACCCAAAAGGACCCTCATGGTCCGGAACCCTCCTGGTCCGGAACCTCTTAGTCCGGAATACCTTCTAAGGAACCAAGAGGAGTGCATTTTCGGAACCCTTGTGCTTCGGACCTTCTCGCATGACTCCGGAAGATCTCGCTTAAGGCTGCTTCGGAAACGTCTAGACCCGCTCCGGAATTTTGAGTCGCTTCACACCTGGTCAGTCCGGACCACTGACGCCGCCTCCTGACTTCGGAACTTCGCCTGTGACTCCGGAATTGCGAGATTTAGCTCCGGAACTCCTCTATATGCTTCGGAAATCCGAGAAGATACTCCGGAATTTGCTTAGTGGCTCCGGAATCCCACCTAAGCCTTCGGACCCTCGCACAAACCAGCCCCCACTCCGGATTTTTGCCATTTTCGGACCTTTTTATCATTTTAAGGTATTTTGACGCCGAAAATCACACCAAACTCATATTTTTCCTATTTTAGACCCCTTAAATCACTATTTTATGCCAAAATCAATTATTTTAATATATTTATATAAAATAAAACCCAAGATTTTTAAGGAGATTCTAAGCAAATAAAGGGGTTTGACTTTATGATGTGATCCTAATTCCTCATTTCCCATGCAAATTCCAAATAAACATGTATTATCCAAAGCAATTAAGCCTTACCCACCAGCTTTCCATGCAAATGTCAAGTCACCATTATCCTCCCCTTTTGATACGTGAACCTTTCATCCCTTATTCCACTTCTCACTCCTCACTTCCAGAAAACTCACAAGAACACTCTCAACTCCTTCAAGCTCCAAGTTCATCTCTTCAAAGGAAATTCCCAGATTTCTTGGGTAAGTATTTTACCCTCTCTAAATAAATATTCTTCCCATTATTCTAAGATTTCACTATATTCACACACGAAAATCATTCCTAGAATCCTTTAGAGATCTAAGAAACTTCCAAGTTTTGGAGTTGGAGACTTCCTCATCACTCTTCAAACCACTCAGCAAAGATAACCAAGGTGAGCTTCATACCCCACCTTTTTCCTTAGTTTTTATTGATTTTGGGGGAGAGTACATGTAATGCCCGTGTTTCTAGGCTAGGCATTAATATTGACATGATAGTCTAGGTTAACCTTTGTGACTCATTTTGAAGAAATGAAAAGGAATTATGTGAATATTATGTGAAAATTATGTGTTTTATGCTTAATTAATTAAGATTAAAAATGAGCGTCGAAAATAAATATTAGATAAAGCCGATATTTATTAAGAAAGTTGTAGTGGTCGTGACAAGGATTACAGATATATAAAGAATGCTGAAATCCGAGTTATAACGAAGAAGTTATGACCTGTCGAAGTTTCGGGACAAACCGACACGGTGCCGAATGTCGTAAAAAGTGAGTTTTTGATAAACTACTTTTTAGCCTTAGTGATCTAAATGAAAGTCGTAGTATTCGTTAAACCGAGAAGTTCGATAAAAAGAACGCCAAAATCTGACTTCGTATGAGGAAGTTATGATTTTTCGAAGTTTCAGCTTAGTAGTAGACAGCTAAAAACTCGAATTTTAGATCGAGTGATTTTTAGCCAACACAACCTAAACGAGAATTGAAGGTGGTCTCGTAAATAGGAGCACAACGGTAAAAAATCTGACGAAAACGGACGTCGGATGAAGAAGTTATGAATTTTTAACGGATTTCCTGTCCCGGTCTGTTAAAAATAATAATATAAAAAATTAAGATCAAAATTAGCCGACGAAGTCTAAACGGAAGTTGTAGAGCGTAATTTTACCTACGCGTGCATATAAAGAACGTCAAAAACGGAGCTCGTATGCGAAAGTTATGGATTTTAGAAGTTTTTGCACAAAAATCAAGAAAATTCGCATAGTCACGTTTTTGCCACGTCACCCTCGCTTAGAACGTGCCACGTGTCCGAAATGGGAGAGTCAGGCGAGCCACGTGTCCGAGCTGCTAAGTCATCCGAGCTCCTGACCTTATCTGAAGCGGTCCAATAGCGGTGCGACACATACTCTCTTGCACGTGACCGAGCCCTCGCATGAAGCCACGGATGCCCTACTTCGGACCCTAGACCTCGGTCCAGTAAGAAGCTACCAGCAGCCACTTCGCACGCGCAGCCCATGTGCGAGCCCTAGCTGCGAGCCTTCGGATCTTCGCCACCTGGAGGCTTCTCAGCCGTCCGATCAGAAGCCCACTCTATAAATAGAAGGTTGCGAGCCTTCACGGGTAACTTTGGAAATTTGCCACCTTTCACCCTAAATTTCATATTTCTTTCATATTAACATCCCCCGAAGCCCCGGTATCGATTATAACCCCCGGAATATGCCATGAAGTGCCCGAGAAGCCCGGAAAATTTATCTTTTCGGTTTCGAAGTCCGACCCTTGCAGAGCCCGGTTTCTCAATAAAACTCCCGGTTTTATTAGAAACGATCGTTTTAGGAAACGAATTGCTGCCCAATTTTCATAAAATCAGGTGAGTGTGTAGTCACTTTCATCTTACACATAGATATGAAGTATTTTATATAAAATACGTGCTATGTGTATATATGTTGTTTGTTTATTTGAGATGGGTGTTAAATGAATGTTTTATACATGTTTAAAATGATTTAAAATGTATATATATTTTATCTTCTAATATGTTGGATAAAACATGGGTAGATAAAGTATGAAGGATAGAAGTACAGTATAGATGTAGGTTCGTAGCTATGAATTTAGTACAGTATAGATGTATGTTGGTAGCTATAGAATTAGTATGTTGGCAGCTATGGACTTAGTGTCTGTTGTATAAACCTTGACGATGATGTGACTTCGTGCCTGTTTGACATAAATTGTTGAGGAAAAAACAATGTTGTCACCTCGGTGTTTGTTTTATTTGACATAAATTGTTGAGGGAAAACAATGTTGTCATCCAGGTGTTTGTTTTATTTGACATAAATTGTTGTGGGAAAGCAATGTTGTCACCATACTGATTTTTTTATGTCAGGTGGTCTTATTTGACATAAATTGATGAAGAAAGCAATGTTGTCACCTATTATTGGTTGTTTTATTTGACATAAATTGTTGAGGGAAAAGCAATGTTGTCATCCCGGTGTTTACCTTATTTGACATAAATTGCTGAAGAAAGCAATGTTGTCACCTTATTGGTCGTTTTGTGTTAGGTTGTCTTGTTTGACATAAATTGATGAGGAAAGCAGTGTTGTCACCATGTAGGTTGCCTTATTTGACATAATTACTGAGGAACCCCCGAAGCAAAGTTGTCACCCCTAATGAAAATCCTTAGGTTAGGTCCCTTGTGATAGTTGTTTTAGGGACGTAAGGTGAGGATAACGAGAATGGGTAATTAGGGTTGTTTTTGGTTGATGAAATTGATAACTTATTTGTTCATTGATAAACTTAAAGAGTTTATTATTTATTGTGGGTTGAAAACCCTATATGCTCACCAGGCTTCCAAGCCTGACCCACTCAGCTTTTTATATTACCGGTAGTGGACCCCGAGCATAGTCGGATGATGATGATGAGGGATTTTTGAATTCTAGGTCAGTAGTTATAAATGACTGTTGTAAGGCTTATAATTTCTTGTTTATCCTTTTGTTCTATATCGGAACATGACATCCCGAGGTTTTGATATAAAAAGGAGATTATATATTTCTTAAAGAAAGGTTTTGACAAACTTTTATCATGTTTTGTTTTGGGGACCAATTCCGCAACATCTTTTAAAAAGATTTCTCTGATTTTATTTCAAAGAGTATAAATTAAATCGGTATTTTCTGGCCGAGAAATTGGGGGATGTCACAGTTGGTATCAGAGCATTAGTTTAAGCGAATTAGGAATTTGTAGGATTTCTAGACTTAAACTTAGAATGCTAAGTGATGATTGTGAGATGAGTGTCTACCATATTTTAGACACGAGCACTAGTTTATTTTAGGAGAGATGCCTAAAATGCCCTTATGTGCTAAATGTTATATGTTTGCCATATATGTCATTATTTGTTCGGATCTATGGTCTGTTGCCGACCGGATCTGGAAACCTTATGTGTGTAGGATTCTAAGCATATGATTACAAGATTAGAACTAACATGTAAACATTTCGGAGTGATAAGGGAATTGACATGTCTAACAAGAATAAAGACCTAAATTCGCCTTATCCAGTATATAGATTATAATGGCAAGAACCCGAAGTGGAGTAGGAAATGTAAACAGAAACCAACAACCTCAAGCCCAAGTGGTGGAACAGGTGCCTATAGTAGGAGCTGCACCAGAACCCATCACTATGGCTGGAGTACGAACTATGATTCGGACCATGTTGGCTGAACAAAGGGAGGACTTGAGGCAAATGTTGCTGAACAACAGGGATGAACCTTCAATTCCTGTTGAACGACGTGAACTAAATGACGATCGATCTGAAGAATGGAACAACAGCAGATCGGTTGGTCATAGTGAAACGCTTGTGGTTGGGAAGAATAACCACGAGGGTAGAGTGGAGAGAAATGGGTGCAAGTATAAGGACTTTATGACTTGCAAGCCATCGACCTTCACTGGAAAAGAAGATCCTGTCGGAGTAATGGACTGGATCTCGGAAATGGAGTTGGCTTTCATGACTTGTGATTGCCAAGGCAAGTTAGAAACCACCTTTGCAGTACGTCAGTTCAGGGGTAGTGCTGCTCGTTCGTGGAATACATTGGGGAAAACCCTAAGCCCTAATGAGCCACTATAATGACTTGGGCAAAGTTCTTGGTGCACTTTAAGCGCAAGTACTGCTCGGCCCAAAACGTGCTTGAGTTAGAAAACCAATTTCTAACGTTGAAGAAGGGGAGTATGACCATTGATGAATATACGAATAACTTCACAGACAAAATGGAGTTTGCTTTGCGTATTGTCCCAGATGAGCTGGCGAAAATTGACAGGTACGCAAAGGGACTTCCATGGGAGTATGCGGTGCCAGTACGTCAGACACTTACTTTGGAGGCAGCAATCTGGGCTGCCAAGTCTGTTGAAGATATGATTAAGGGGAGAGCCGCCAGCAAGGTTGAAGTTGGCGAGAAAAGAAAGTTTGAAAAGACTTCAGGGTCCAACGAGAAAAGAAAGTTCTCGAAGGCTGGAGGAGGAGAAGGCGAAGCAAAATGGTGCGAGAAGTGCAAAAAGAAGCACTTCAGGAAATGTAGCGAAGAGGTGACCTGCTACAAGTGTGAAAAGACTGGGCATTATGCCAACGAGTGTCCGTCCAACAAGAGGATGTGCTATCGATGTAACGAGGAAGGGCACATTTCGAAAGACTGCCGAAAGAAGAAAGAGGCAGCAATGCCCAATGTTCCACCAAAACCAAAACCAAAGGCATTCCAAATGATCCTTAATGAAGCAGATGGAAATACAAAGGATCAGGAGTAAGGACGTTATATTCTCAAAGCCAAGATATAAAGTAGCAATGCAGTTAGTAACTTATTGTTGGATTAATGTCTAAGTCCATAACTATAATTGGTAAGACTTGACCCGACCCGGCATGGTCCATTTGGGTTGCATGGCATCATGCATTTGGATAGACTATAATGAGAGAAATAACACTTAAGGTTGGTTA
Source organism: Lactuca virosa (assembly GCF_052849685.1). NCBI lineage: Eukaryota > Viridiplantae > Streptophyta > Magnoliopsida > Asterales > Asteraceae > Lactuca > Lactuca virosa. Next base: position 50,053,140 of record NC_136430.1, read on the forward strand.
ATATATTATAAGTTCTAATATATTAATAAGGTTATTTAATTAGTATTGATCAAGAATTAATTTGGAATTAATTAAGTGATCAAAAGGAGACTAATTAAATATATGGGTTGATTGTGTAAATCATTCATTCTTATATATGTGGGCTTGTGATCCAAGATTCCTTATGTTGGACTAAGTCCATGGGGTGACCCATGGATACTCCATGGAGGTTAAAATCCATGGAGCATAAGGAATGGGTAAAGTTATGAGTTACATGGTGTAACCCTAATAGCCACCATATAAAAGAATCCCATGGCTCAAGAAATCGGGTACTAATGTGTGAGTGTGAGGGCTAGACGATTTCAAGGAGTGTTCAAGTTTCTCTCAAGTTATTCCAAGTGTATTTGGTGTTGTGTGAACCATTTGAGGTGTCACACTTGGGGCACTAGGCACTCAAGCTTCATGAAGACATTCTACATCAAAGAGGTATGTATTCTATCTTGTTATATTTATTATTTTGTATGCTAGATTAGGATAATACCTTTGATGTTCATAATTGTATGTATAATAGAGAAAACATAGATCCAAGGTATTTAGGGTTGCATGTACACTTAGGAGTGTTAGAATGCTCATTACCCAACAGTGGTATCAGAGCCTAGGCTTGTTTTCTTGTTATACTTGCAAAAGTAGTTGAAAAATCGAGTTGGATGCATATATTCGATTGTTTTGGCTGGAATTTGACTAGGAACATTACCCTAAGATGTTTTTGGACTTATAAACTTGTTTTTGATGTGGTAATGTTCATGCTAATCCAATTTCTAAGATAATTGTCATAATTTCAAGATTTGTATTAGTTTGTATGTTCATGCTAATTTGTTGAAGATTGATGATTTGAATTATCTTGTTCTTATGAGGTTCTTAGATTAATAGAAAAGTTGTGTGAAATAGTTGTTCTCAATCCATTTTAATCTAAGAGTTGATTCCAAAGTGTGTTTTTGTAACTTGTCCTCAAGTTATATGAAAAGTCACATTTAAGAATCATAAAACTCATAAAAGTTGGCAAAGGTTACAAAATGAAGAGTCTAGTTCTAATTAAATGGTTTTACGACTCCATAACTTGTCCTCAAGTTATGGAGGTTCAACAGTCTCTTCATTAAATTAAAAAAAAGTGTAACCTTAATTAGTTCCATAAGTTACAATAAAAAAAAGTTATTTTTTTTATTAATTAGTTTAAAGTCTTCCATAACTTGTCCTCAAGTTAGGGAACTTGAAGAGTTTTTTTTTTTAATTAAAACTACTTTAAACTCATAAGTTATTGAATTAATTAGTTTTGAATAGTTTCAAAACTTGCCCTCAAGTTTTGGAATTTGAAAAGTTTTCACTTATGAATACTTTAATTCCAAGTTAGCCCTTAGAATTTTAAAAGTTAAAATTCAACCCTTATACTTTATAATATTATAAGTTAATAATATTTATATATATGTATAAGAGTAAAGTCAGTCTTACCGTTAGTAGGCCTCATTCACGAAGCCGGTCTATAAGGGGGGTATAAGGTTACTGCCTATAAAATGACAGTTTAATGGGTGTCCACTCTCACCCACCGCTTCCTTGACTGGTGGCGGGTCGTTAGCCGAACGGGTAGGACAAGGACTATAATTCTCATTTCATTAAAAGTATTAATGATAAATACTAAGTAACTAAACTCTTATTAATACCCAATCTTAGTTACTTAGGAAAATGTGAATTTGGTGCTAACCCATGAAATTACACTTTGCACTTTGCTTAAGTCGTTAGTGGAGCGTGTGTGGTTAACCGACACACTAACCTGGACTTAACAAGGTAGGCAAAGGGTAACTTAATATTTATCATAGTATCGGTGGAGCGTGTGTGGTTAACCAGCACACTGATTAAGGGGTAAATATTAAGGGTACCAAGTATATTTGCATGGTTATTCACACCTTGTTTTGTGATCCTCGGCATCCCAGGCACAAAACCTGAAGGGCACACTCGAGATTGAAACATGCCTTTGAACAGTTCAATGAATCTCAAAGATCTAGGACTTTCAAATCCAATTAAAACCTAATAAATTATTTCGTTTTTCATGGTGGAAATTGGTGAATCGTCATTCACCTACCTTCAAATATTTTATAGCTTGGATTACGGCATCCCTCTTCTAAGTTATAAAATAGTTTGTTGGGTCCTAGCCTTAATATTTCATATTGGGTGTCATATTCAGGACTTTAAATCAACTATCTTGAATATCTCCCAAAAAGATGTCTGGTCTAAACATTTATGATCTTCCCAAATCTCTTGAAACAAGCTTTCCTAAATGAAGATGATGTCCCATGGATATCATACTTCTTTCACCTCCTCCAATTATTCTCCATAACCCACAAGTTCCTAAAAAGTTTAAGGTCACTCAAGCCCTATTGGCAAGGCAAGGTCTAGGTGTGATCACATCTTGGAGATGTAGTCACATATTGACAAGCCGGGAGAGTTGGGTGTCAAAGTCTTGAGAAAGTTGGTGGCTCAACTACTTTCTAAGTCACATAGTGAGTTCTTTTGGGAATCCTATGAAACAGACTAAGACAAGACCCTTAATGATCTTATCTATTTGCTAAGATCAACTTCCTAAAACGCTATGGACATTGACAATGATGACATTGGATATCCAGTAAAGCTCTCTCTTCCCAATGGAAAGGGATCGGCCATAGTCAACTCGGTTGACCCAATGGTAAAGAGAGAGAGGCGAAGTCTGAGATAGTCCCATTATCAAGGGTCCATAGGTAACTATTGCCAAAGGAAGGGGCATTGGTTACGAAGCTGCCAAATTTACCTAAGGATGTTAAAGTCAATAAGTTTGGCTCTACTTCAGGTAAAGTCCATTGTCTAACTCTATTAAGTACATGCTGATTCTGATCGCGAAGATGGATTTCAATCGCATGGTTCGGTGATCAGAATTTTGGGCTATTACTTAAGAGTTATGATATTTATATTGCTTAGGAATAGATAACAACAAGGTTTTCATATGGATTGTAAGGATAAGTTTTTCCGCAAAGTTTTAAAATAAAAGAAAAAGGTTTTGATTTTATTTATTTTAAGTATCCTTACAATGGCATTTTGAAAAGTTGTTGCTTATAAGATTCCATTGATAGCAATATTGGAAAAATGGATTTGATTCTTTCGGTTGTGGTAGTGTCTAATATTACCAAATAAGGAAAGATTCTCATCACCCAAGGTTCAATTGGACCGAAACTTGGAATCATGCAAGTTGTATAGTATGATGAATGAGAACTTTCAGCTTGGAAAATTAAGACTAATTCCTTATGTGAATAAGGAAAGGACTAAGGGATCGAGTACACATTCTTGTGCACTGGTCAAGTCCACCACAAAAGATCAAGAAGACTATTCGTCATGATTTACTTAAGTTCAGTAAATATGGTTATACTTATAAGTTTAAGTATAAGTCGGTAGCATTGGAGAAGTTTCAATGTGAGATAGAACGAATAAGAAGAATCAAAGTATGGCAGAAAGATAAAAGTTTCTCAAATCTGAAAAGATGGGAGAGTATTTTAGTATCATGTTTATTATCATCTTAATGATTAAGATACCATATCACAATTGGTCCTCTAAAGTCATCTCTTATGACTAAGAAGAGGAGTCATGAATTGTTGAAATGGTTAAATCAAAAAGATGAGTCATACTTCGTTCCAAAACAATTCTTAGAGTCATACTCCAATATTGTAACTTGAGTGACATATCTTAAAGAGGGTTTGTTAACACTAGTCAAATGTAAGAGTAAAAGGTTATCTACTCTTGTACATTTGAAATTGGTAAGTTGTGATGTTTTGGATAAAACAGAGACTAACTTAGGCCAATTGTGTAAAGTGTTAGTCTTGATAAAGAATTCGCACTATCTCTTGAATATTTGACAAGGGAGTCTTATATGTCAAGAGGACAGTGGGAGTCTTAAAGCTATTGAAAGTTTCAAGACTTAATCAAGAATAAAACCTAAAGTCCTTCACTAGCACACGACTTGAGGTTTATAACCTATCGTGTTGAAATTTTTGTGCCTATTCAAGTTGGCTTTGCATAGGAGTTCTGAGAGTTCTCAATTGGTTGCACAACTACTTGGAAGCAATGGCAGGCACCTGAGCTGCCAAATGGCAAGAATTTAAGATTGCACAAGTTTAATCAATATGAGTTTGGATTTGTCACTAACCTTGTCTTGTGATTATGGTTTTGAAAAATTCACATGGATAAGAACACATACACTATTAAATCTAAGTGTCATAAGGTTTCTCTCCGATTCATGAAAATGATGGTGAGGAAACATTTTCACTAAGTAGATTTTAGCTAGATAGCAATTATGATATTTGCATTCTCAAAGTCGTTAGTGGAGCGTGTATGGTTTACCGGCACACTAACATGGACTTGTGAGAAGTGGCAAAGGTCTAAACAATTGAGACTATGATTACGGCATCCCTTTTCATAGTTCTAAAATTGTTTAGACACACATGTGAGCTATCTAAGAGAGGTGTATGATTTTGATAAAGTTTTATCAAAACAATCTAGTATCAGAAATCTGAACTTTGGTAAGAGAGCAGCTGATTTCTGAGTACATGTCAAAGCTAGTGGGAGCATAAGTGTTATGCTAACAATCATCATGTTAGTGGGAGCATGATAATTATGACAAAGGTTGCAAGTTAGCAATGTTAATTATAGAAAACAAAAGTTTCAATTTGTGAGGTTGCAGGGGTTGAAAAATTTGTTTTGCTATAATTAAGGGAGAGGAAATTATACTTCATTTCAATTCAAAAAGCTTAGATTGAGATTTTAATCGTATTTAATCAAGGATATATATATATATATATGAATTTCATGTTGGAATGGCTCAACATAAGGAAATTCTATATATGGCTCCATTATTTGCGTTCTAAAATTCGATTATGATTACGGCATCCTTTTTCATAATCTGAATTTTGAGAACTTGGCAAATTGAAATGGAAATATTATAGCAAAAGACTGGTTTAGTCTTTATGTGAGACATCATGAATCGTGTCCCATATGCTTCGGATATAGGATCGATTACATGTGCTATATTCATCCTTTCTAAAATTTTCCAAATGCCTGGGGCATTATGAAGGGAAAAGGTCTAGAATTGGATATGACTAAAATGATTAAGCAATTGTCGAGGACAATCTAAGGTTTACCAAAGATTGGTTGCTCAAGGACAATTGGAAGTATAATGTTAATTCTAGAAGGACCATATTGACATAATCTGTAAGGAGGCAACTCTTGTTCAGAAGTGATAGTCAAAATGGAATATGGAAATGTTTCAAAGTTAGAAATTATTCAATATGTGTAATATTAGGAAACTTAATGAAAGAAGGATGTTTCCAAGGAGCTGATCTCCTTTGGAATGCTCTGTAATTATTGTTGTCAAGTCTTTCTAACTTTGTGCATAATCATTAAGAGGATCAATGCATATAAGTTTAGAATCTAACAGATTTCAGTAAATTGCATGAATTTGGAATTCTTGCATTTGCAGTAAGGATTTGGGACTGTGAAAAGAGGATCATTGGAGTGATGTTCAATTGATCAATTTTACAAAGTAAAGATCATAGACAAACATAGTATGCATACTTGGTGTATGGCATGACTAGTGTTTAGAAAACATAGTGTACATGCTTGGAGCATGGGACAACTATTGTTTTAAATTCAAGTATAAAGTTGATAAAACCGAAACAATGAATAATGAGTAATCAGTATGGTGATAAATAAAAGTGTTTATTTATATTCATAGGGTTTGATACCATATTTGATTCATTTATTCTTGTGTTTCACTTTGCATGTTTTGACTTCCAGAATAACTAAGTCGCTCTTCCTGAATGATTAAGTTATTCAAACCATCCACAGTCGGTCATATGTTGGAAGTAGATATGAATCAAGACTGTCATGGGTTGGTTTGTAGAGGTCCAAGTTGGTGGAAAAAGTGGTGCTACAACACTCATGAGTGCTCATAAGTTTTGAGTATTGGATTCAAGCCGCGCTCATTTGAATCACTTCATTGATTTTATCACGAGTGATCATGAGACAATAATATCTTATATTCTTCAAACCTAGAGATATGAGTTGTTACTATGAGTTGGTTATACATTGATTGCACGAAAACGCATTGGTAACTCGATGTTATAAAACGTGCCTTTGTGTATGATTCAACAAGTAGTAGAACAAGCCATATGAGTCGAAGTTTATCCATTCCTTTTACCTTCGGGATAAAAGCGATATCTGTGGGCCCCTCGATGATTTAAAGATGATACATATGAGTGCTTGGCCAAGCCAGGACTGATTTGATTTGTTCAATCAGTCAGTCATCATGAATCGGAAATCGGGAAACAACAAATGGACAGAGAGAATGATTGATAATCCATGTCTCAGTCCATATGATATCTAGAATGGAGGAATATATGATCCCTTATCTAATGGACAAGTCATTGACAAAGGTCAGAGTTCATCGACAAGGTCAGAGTTCGACAGAAGCTTTTGAGAGCTACGTTTGCTGATCGGTTTCTGAAGTCATACGCAATAATAGTTTTAGACTTATCCAAGTGGGAGACTGTTGGATTAATGTCTAAGTCCATAACTATAATTGGTAAGACTTGACCCGACCCGGCATGGTCCATTTGGGTTGCATGGCATCATGCATTTGGATAGACTATAATGAGAGAAATAACACTTAAGGTTGGTTAATATATTATAAGTTCTAATATATTAATAAGGTTATTTAATTAGTATTGATCAAGAATTAATTTGGAATTAATTAAGTGATCAAAAGGAGACTAATTAAATATATGGGTTGATTGTGTAAATCATTCATTCTTATATATGTGGGCTTGTGATCCAAGATTCCTTATGTTGGACTAAGTCCATGGGATGACCCATGGATACTCCATGGAGGTTAAAATCCATGGAGCATAAGGAATGGGTAAAGTTATGAGTTACATGGTGTAACCCTAATAGCCACCATATAAAAGAATCCCATGGCTCAAGAAATCGGGTACTAATGTGTGAGTGTGAGGGCTAGACGATTCCAAGGAGTGTTCAAGTTTCTCTCAAGTTATTCCAAGTGTATTTGGTGTTGTGTGAACAATTTGAGGTGTCACACTTGGGGCACTAGGCACTCAAGCTTCATGAAGACATTCTACATCAAAGAGGTATGTATTCTATCTTGTTATATTTATTATTTTGTATGCTAGATTAGGATAATACCTTGGATGTTCATAATTGTATGTATAATAGAGAAAACATAGATCCAAGGTATTTAGGGTTGCATGTACACTTAGGAGTGTTAGAATGCTCATAACCCAACACTTATGGTGTAGCATATTAGAGGCGTAGTATAGGGTAAACTCAAACCTCTATGTAATTATTTTAAGAAATAATATAAACCCTGGTTTTGTCATCTGATGAATTGAATGACTTTGTGAAATTCTTGTATGGTGACTTGGAGAACTGCGAGACAATACTTGGGACGAGTAGGAGTAGGTATGAATGGTAGTAGAGGCCTATATTACCGGAAGCACATGACTCGTACTTGGATCAAGGAAAGTCACAAGGTTACCAAGAAGCTAGAAATTGATCCCGTTATTGTTCGAGTACTTCATTACCTTCGTTTCGGTAATGACTAAGAAGATGATTGTTATTCTGACCCTAGAGGTCATATCAAATTGAGTCTGACTACGATGAGTTTGTTGCGTGATTCAGAGAACCAAGTTCGATGTAGTAGTTGACTTAAGCGGAATTGAAGTAAAGGATGTTAGCAGCTCAAGATCGTCAAAAGAGCTATGTTGACAAGAAAAGACAACCGATATCATTCGAAGTTGGAGATCCGGTTTTACTTAAAGTCTTGCCATGGAAGGGACTTATAAGATTTGGTAGAAGGGGAAAGTTGAGTCCATGATTTATTGGACCATTTAAAGTTCTTCAGAGGATCGGGAATCAAGCTTACAAGATAGAATTATCGGAAGAACTGGCAGGTATTCATAACACCTTTTGTGTGTGTTATTTGAAGAAGTTCACGGGAGATGTGCCCGACATAATTCCTATTTCAAGGTTGGATGAAAACAAGAGGTTAATTGAAGAACCTGAGGCAATCGTTGACCGAAATACTAAGGAGTTGTGACGCCAGATGGTCGATTTAGTGCTTATGTATTGGAAACATATGAATGGGCCAAATCTCACCTGGGGAAAAACAGAGAGTGACATGATGAGTCGCTACTCGTATTTGTTTGCTGATGTGTGATTGCGGAGACGGAATCATTCTAAGGGGGAGAGAATTGTAATGCTTGTGTTTCTAGGCTAGGCATTAATATTGACATGATAGTCTAGGTTAACCTTTGTGACTCATTTTGAAGAAATGAAAAGGAATTATGTGAATATTATGTGAAAATTATGTGGTTTATGCTTAATTAATTAAGATTAAAAATGAGCGTCGAAAATAAATATTAGATAAACCCGATATTTATTAAGAAAGTTGTAGTGGTCGTGACAAGGATTACAGATATATAAATAATGCCGAAATCCGAGTTATAACGAAGAAGTTATGACATGTCGATGTTTCGCGACAAACCGGCACGGTGCCGAATGTCGTAAAAAGTGAGTTTTTGATAAACTACTTTTTAGCCTTAGTGATCTAAATGAAAGTCGTAGTATTCGTTAAACCGACAAGTTCGATAAAAAGAACGCTAAAATCTGTCTTCGTATGAGGAAGTTATGATTTTTCGAAGTTTCAGCTTAGTAGTAGACAGCTAAAAACTCGAATTTTAGATCGAGTGATTTTTAGCCGACACAACCTAAACGAGAATTGAAGGTGGTCTCGTAAATAGTAGCACAACGGTAAAAAGTCTGACGAAAACGGACGTCGGATGAAGAAGTTATGAATTTTAAACGGATTTCCTGTCCCGGTCTGTTAAAAATAATAATATAAAAATTAAGATCGAAATTAGCCGACGAAGTCTAAACGGAAGTTGTAGAGCGTAATTTTACCTACGCGTGCATATAAAGAACGTCAAAAACGGAGCTCGTATGCGAAAGTTATGGATTTTAGAAGTTTTTGCACAAAAATCGAGAAAATTCGCATAGTCACGTTTTTGCCACGTCACCCTCGCTTAGAACGTGCCACGTGTCCGAAATGGGTGAGTCAGGCGAGCCACGTGTCCGAGCTGCTGAGTCATCCGAGCTCCTGACCTTATCCGAAGCGGTCCAATAGCGGTGCGACACATACTCTCTTGCACGTGACCGAGCCCTCGCATGAAGCCACGGATGCCCTACTTCGGACCCTAGACCTCGGTCCAGTAAGAAGCTGCCAGCAGCCACTTCGCACGCGCAGCCAATGTGCGAGCCCTGCCTGCGAGCCTTCGGATCTTCGCCACCTGGAGGCTTCTCAGCCGTCCGATCAGAAGCTCCACCCTATAAATAGAAGGCTGCGAGCCTTCTCGGGTAACTTTGGAAATTTGCCACCTTTCACCCTAAATTTCATATTTCTTTCATATTAACATCCCCCGAAGCCCCGGTATCGATTATAACCCCCGGAATACGCCACGAAGTGCCCGAGAAGCCCGGAAAATTTATCTTTTCGGTTTCGAAGCCCGACCCTCGCAGAGCCCGGTTTCTCAATAAAACTCCCGGTTTTATTAGAAACGATCGTTTTAGGAAACGAATTGCTGCCCGATTTTCATTAAATCAGGTGAGTGTGTAGTCACTTTCATCTTACACATAGATATGAAGTATTTTATATAAAATACGTGCTATGTGTATATATGTTGTTTGTTTATTCGAGATGGGTGTTAAATGAATGTTTTATACATGTTTAAAATGATTTAAAATGTATATATATTTTATCTTCTAATATGTTGGATAAAACATGGGTAGATAAAGTATGAGGGATAGAAGTACAGTATAGATGTAGGTTCGTAGCTATGAATTTAGTACAATATAGATGTATGTTGGTAGCTACAGAATTAGTATGTTGGCAGCTATGGACTTAGTGTCTGTTGTATAAACCTTGGCGACGATGTGACTTCGTGCCTGTTTGACATAAATTGTTGAGGAAAAAACAATGTTGTCACCTCGGTGTTTGTTTTATTTGACATAAATTGTTGAGGGAAAACAATGTTGTCATCCAGGTGTTTGTTTTATTTGACATAAATTGTTGAGGGAAAGCAATGTTGGCACCATACTGATTTTTTTATGTCAGGTGGTCTTATTTGACATAAATTGATGAAGAAAGCAATGTTGTCACCTATTATTGGTTGTTTTATTTGTCATAAATTGTTGAGGGAAAAGCAATGTTGTCACCCCGGTGTTTACCTTATTTGACATAAATTGCTGAAGAAAGCAATGTTGTCACCTTATTGGTCGTTTTGTGTTAGGTTGTCTTGTTTGACATAAATTGCTGAGGAAAGCAGTGTTGTCACCATGTAGGTTGCCTTATTTGACATAATTGCTGAGGAACCCCCGAAGCAAAGTTGTCACCCCTAATGAAAATCCTTAGGTTAGGTCCCTTGTGATAGTTGTTTTAGGGACGTAAGGTGAGGATAACGGGAATGGGTAATTAGGGTTGTTTTTGGTTGATGAAATTGATAACTTATTTGTTCATTGATAAACTTAAAGAGTTTATTTATTTATTGTGGGTTGAAAACCCTATATGCTCACCAGGCTTCCAAGCCTGACCCACTCAGCTTTTTATATTACAGGTAGTGGACCCCGAGCATAGTCGGATGATGATGATGAGTGATTTTTGAATTCTAGACCAGTAGTTATAAATGACTGTTGTAAGGCTTATAATGTCTTGTTTATGCTTTTGTTCTATATCGGAACATGACATCCCGAGGTTTTGATATAAAAAGGAGATTATATATTTCTTAAAGAAAGGTTTTGACAAACTTTTATCATGTTTTGTTTTGGGGACCAATTCCGCAACATCTTTTAAAAAGATTTCTCTGATTTTATTTCAAAGAGCATAAATTAAATCGGTATTTTCTGGCCGGGAAATTGGGGGATGTCACAGTACAAGTCACCTCTTGTTCTAAATTCTTGAATGATTACATGTATACGTGTGTTTAATATGTGTGTTGAAATATTATCATTTTTTTTACTCTCTCTGAACGTGAGGTTTCACAGAACCCATGAAAATAAATAATATTTTAATCACTACATGAATAATACAATTTACAAAAGGAGCCTCCCAAGTTTTTGGGAGTATTTAACATGCACCCTTGTATCCATGCTCTTCATAATTAGAGATAAAAGTTGTTGAAATAGACCTTGAAATGTTGACACTAAGTCTAGAATTTCGAAATTTGAACTTTGTGTTCCATAAACGACTATTTGCAAACTGTTAAGGGGTTATTTATAAAAATTTGATATAAGAAAGTAAACCTAGAACATATGCATATAGAGCCTTTATGACAGGAAATTTTGCATGTCATAAAGCTACTGTCATAACTTCACAGAAGTCATAGTTTTACACAAACCATAACTTAACATTTCCCCGGTAAATGGGGTCTCACTTAGTAATATATAGAGAGGAGAGCCATTTTAGCCGACTTCGCTAATATTGAATCGTTTCGATAAATATTAAAGAGGATTATTTTCAACAAATGAAACGAAACGGAATATCTAGTCAACAAGTACAACTATTATTATTTATTTAGTAAATAATGGATTTCAACGATTTGCGCGAAAATGTTAGTATTCTAGTTATACAAATCTTCACAGTACATATATTAATACAATATTGTACACTTTAAGTCCTGTAAGAGTTATAACTAGAGTCTCCTGGAGGGAGAGCGGGAATTTGTGTATAGATCTATACGGGGTTGACACCCAGCACCTTCGTTGTTCGCTACGGCTAGACCGGCCAGTCTAGGGTGACAAATGTCTTAAACGAAACCGATGCCTGAAGAACGTCATAACGGGCACTCCGTCATATTAGTATGGTTATAACGACTCACTAGAATATATCAGAAATGTACTTATACAGATTTTACCTTCGGGTTTATAATCAACTGTGTTTTGAATTACCTCAAATGAGACTTTTCGCACAAGTGTTGTTGTTTTAAAAGCTACTATTTTATACATCAGAAAATATCGGATTTTCTGGAGGAAACGATTTTATTCGATTTTGAAAACAAAGAACTAAGACATACATGCAACTATACTCGATTTGAAACAAGACTTACAACGATTTTGATAAGAAAATATTGGATTTTCTGGATTTCTAAACTATCATCAAAGTTTTATACGAAAATGCTTATGAACTCACCAACATATTTTATGTTGACGCTTTTCAAACGACTTGTATTCTCAGGGAACCAATAAGCAGGTTGTGGATCGCGGACTCAAGATTATTTTGCTATATTTTGGATTTGCTTACTGATGTCCCTTTTGTGTAAAATTTGAGAACATGAACATGATGTAAAACAATGTAAGCTGGTTATATTGATGTATAATGTTTGGGTTGCTATGTTTCATTTATATACAATTGTTATGATACTGCACAATGACGTCAACCGCCTCCGGACGTTTCCGCCGTTCTGGACCGGGGGTGTGACATTGGTCTATACCAAATCAAGCCTAAGGTGGAGGAATTGGGCCTTGAGAAGGTTGTTCAGTAAGTGATGTAGCAAATATTGGGCTCATTGTTCCGTAAGATGAAGCTATGGTCCGAGAAAGGGGGGCCCGAGAAGGCTTTATTGTGGTCTAGCCAAAGGAGGTATAAACCAATTTATAGGGTGAAATGGTTGTCGGATATTGTCAGTTGGTTGCTTTGCGATTATTGGCAGCGATTCGGTCAGCGGTCGGAGTGACGATCAGTCTGACGATTAGTGGAAGTGTCAGCATGAAGAACAGACGGGGAATATGGGTGATCGGTGTGCAGAGTAACTTCTGGATTGCGATTAATAGTGACGGTGCTTTGTTCTTCAAGAGACAACATCGACTGGACATACGAGAATGACGGTGAGGGCTGGGTGGTAGACGGATGGTGTTGGTTGGTGGTGTTTTTTATTGTTTTTAGGTTTATATAATTATTATTTTATTATGTTAATAAAAAATTAAGTGATTAATATTTGTTCCCACATTCTTAATTTCATAATTGTTCCAATTTGGATCTCTCTCTCTCTCTCTCTATATATATATATATATATATATATATATATATATATATATATATATATGTGTGTGTGTGTGTGTATGTGTGTGTGTGTGAGAGAGTTTTATGTAGAAAAGTTCCAATATTTTGGGAAATTTTTTTATAACGTCCTAAATCTTTTTCTGAATAGAAATATCCCGATTATTGAACATTTTTCCCAAATTAATGAAAAAGTTTTTTTTATTTGGAAAAATACCATAAAAGTCCTAAATTTTACAGGTGTTGTTGGGAAAGCCCTAACATTTTTTTTGGTTGGCTTTGGCCACAAGTTTTACCCAGAGTTATCACACTAGTCTACTAAACCAGTTTTATGGTTAACTATGTTATCTTTCTTGCAAAATTGATCCTAAAATTGGGTTTAAAGTCCAAATTTGGTCCCTGTAGTTTGCAAAAAATTACACCACATGTCTAAATTTTTTTTGAACTTACACAACAAGACCTTGTAGTTTAGGACTGATTTTGAGATTTTTCGGCGATAATAACATTTTCCGGCGAGGGTTTTACGGCGACAAGAGGTTGAAATTGAGGGCATAAGTTGGTCTGTGATGGGGAGAGGAGTAGAAAGGTGAGAGTGATTTGGAGAATGGAGGGGTGGTGGACGCTATAACAACAGTTTTCCGATGAGAGTGGGTTTTCTGCAGCAAGGCTCTCTGACGGATCTAGAGACGGTGAGGTTGAATGGGTTACGGTCGCAAGGGTGGGTCGAACACAGTGGAGACCTCAATTAGTGGCTTGGCGGTGACTTAGAGGGTCGATTTTGAAGTTGTAGGTGGTTGTGGTTGTGGTGATGGCTGTAACGACGTGAGATGACAAAATTAGCCATATGGACCAATTTTGCAAGAAAGATAACAGAGTTAACCATGAAACTAGTTACGTGAGCTAGAGTGATAACTCTGCATAAAAGTTGTGGCCAAAGCCAACAAAAAAATGTTAAGAGCTTTTTCCAATTACGCGTGTAAAACTTGAGACTTTTATGGTATTTGCACTGTTTATTTTAACAAGAAATGACAGATTATGTGATTTTCCCAGAATAATAAGAATTTTCTGTTAAAAAAAAAGATTTAGGACTTTGTCGAAACTTTTCCCATAATAATGAGACTATTCTATATATATATATATATATATATATATATATATATATATATATATATATATATATATATATATATATATATATATATCTATACCATCTTATAAAGAGTTTATAATTGTGGGCCCTTCAAAATTTAAGACATTTGTCTTAAAAATCAAGGAAACCAATTTTTGACCTTTGGATTTAAATTGAATGGCCATAATGTTGTTATTAGCTATCCATGTGAAATTGTTTGAACCAATCAGGAAAGAGTTTATAATTGTGGCCCTTCAAAATTTAAGACATTTGTCTTAAAAATCAAGGAAACCAATTTTCGACCTTTGGATTTAAATTGAATGGCCATGATGTTGTTATTAGCTATCCATGTGAAATTGTTTGAACCAATCAGGATCGAGAAAACCAATTACACGGATCTTCTATCCATCAAGCCCTAATTTACAATCTAATCTTTCTTTCTTTCTCATTCCGCCGTTACTCTCCCCATCAGCAAAATATTGACGTCCCAAAATCCCCTCGATCATCTTGTAATCGTGAATTATCCAAAGATCTCTCCTCCTCTTCTCTTAAACCATTCGCCATCTAAATCTCGCTCAATACCCTTACCCATCGTCACCAACGTCGTTACAACCAGCGATAGAAAGGTTCGGAACCCATCAGCCTCAAGAAAACTCGCCAAAATCCCCTACATTTTGTCCTGTGTTAACCGATTTTGGTTTTTTGTTTCGATTTCACGTGCTAGGGTTCATACACTCTCGAAGTTTTCGAAGATTTTGTGGAACAAATGATAGAAAGGTTCGTTTTTTGATAACTTGGTTTGGTTTTTGAGTTTTGTTCTCCAAATTTTCGAACGATCGCCATTAGCCACAAAAAAATCGCCAAAATCCCCTACCTTTTGTCCTGTGTTAACCGATTTTGCTTGTTTGTTTCGATTTCATGTGCTAGGGTTCATACAATCCCGAAGTTTTCAAAGATTGTGCGGAACAAACGATAGAAAGGTTCGTTTTTTTTATAACATGGTTCGGTTTTTGAGTTTTGTTCTCCAGAATTCAAAAATATCGCCAAAATCGAATACCTTTTGTCCTGATTTAACCGATTTTGGTGTTGCTTTCGATTCCATGTGCTAGGGCTCATACAATCTTGAGGTTTTCAATCTTGCAGTACAAACGAGAGAAAGGTTCGTTTTTTTTTCTAACTTGGTTTGATTTTTCAGTTTTCTTCTCCATAAAAATGAACAAACGCCATTAGCCACAAAAATCGTTTTTTTTCAGGTCCAAAAAGCTGGAACGGTGCATCCCATGGATGTTAGAAGAAACTCTGATTTTACTTGGTGTTTTAGAATATTAGCAGGTTATATTTCTGTTGCGTTTTTTGGTTGAACGAACCATTTCAGCATTTTCTTTTTCTATCTATTTACACATAAAAATTATGATTTTGTGCATTTTCTTTTTCTATCTATTTACACATAAAAATTCTGATTTTGTGATTTTTTCTTCTATTGTATATATGAAATGCAAGCAGATCAAGAAAGAATGATATCAGATTTGCACCAACAAACTTTTACGTTATTTAGGTATACTTGTTGGTGTTTATTTATATATTCATGATTAACTCATAATTTATGTTATTTTTTTTCATATATGATGAAAGGGTGTGATTAATTGTTAAAGAAATACTTATTGAAGGTAGTTGATATTTTTCTAAACTCTTCATATATTTTTGCTGAGGTTTTTTTTCTATATGATATCATTATAAAATTTAAACTTTTAATTAAATCAAATTTTTATGAAACTTTTTTACCCTTAGAAATTGCATTATGCTTTTATTTAAATATATATGATCGTATTTATTCCTTTGTAAAATACAAAATAAGAAATATCATCATACTTTAAATGGCACCTTTATTTGATTTAAAGAACAAAAAATGAAACCTTTTTATGAAAGGTATATAATGGCATCCTACTGTATGGTATATGTATGTAATCATGTGTGTATGTAAAAGTATAATGCAATTATAAAGATTTTATTACAAGCATCAGTATTTCTTTTTTAAAAAGTTAGAAAGGTTCGTTTTTTTTATAACCTGGTTCGGTTTTTGAGTTTTGTTCTCCAGAATTCAAAAATATCGCCAAAATCGAATACCTTTTTGTCCTAATTTAACTGATTTTGGTGTTGCTTTCGATTCCATGTGCTAGGGCTCATACAATCTTGAGGTTTTCACTCTTGCAGTACAAACGAGAGAAAGGTTCGTTTTTTTTTCTAACTTGGTTTTATTTTTCAGTTTTCTTCTCCATAATAATAAACAAACGCCATTAGCCACAAAAATCGTTTTTTTCAGGTCCAAAAAGCTGGAACGGTGCATCCCATGGATGTTAGACGAAACTCTGATTTTACTTGGTGTTTTAGAATATTAGCAGGTAATATTTCTGTTGCGTTTTTTTGGTTGAACGAACCATTTCAGCATTTTCTTTTTCTATCTATTTACACATAAAAATTATGATTTTGTGCATTTTCTTTTTCTATCTATTTACACATAAAAATTCTGATTTTGTGATTTTTTCTTCTATTGTATATATGAAATGCAAGCAGATCAAGAAAGAATGATATCAGATTTGCACCAACAAACTTTTACGTTATTTAGGTATACTTGTTGGTGTTTATTTATATATTCATGATTAACTCATAATTTATGTTATTTTTTTTCATATATGATGAAAGGGTGTGATTAATTGTTAAAGAAATACTTATTGAAGGTAGTTGATATTTTTCTAAACTCTTCATATATTTTTGCTGAGGTTTTTTTTCTATATGATATCATTATAAAATTTAAACTTTTAATTAAATCAAATTTTTATGAAACTTTTTTACCCTTAGAAATTGCATTATGCTTTTATTTAAATATATATGATCGTATTTATTCCTTTGTAAAATACAAAGTAAGAAATATCATCATACTTTAAATGGCACCTTTATTTGATTTAAAGAACAAAAAATGAAACCTTTTTATGAAAGGTATATAATGGCATCCTACTGTATGGTATATGTATGTAATCATGTGTGTATGTAAAAGTATAATGCAATTATAAAGATTTTATTACAAGCATCAGTATTTCTTTTTTAAAAAGTTAGAAAGGTTCGTTTTTTTATAACCTGGTTCGGTTTTTGAGTTTTGTTCTCCAGAATTCAAAAATATCGCCAAAATCGAATACCTTTTGTCCTGATTTAACTGATTTTGGTGTTGCTTTCGATTCCATGTGCTAGGGCTCATACAATCTTGAGGTTTTCACTCTTGCAGTACAAACGAGAGAAAGGTTCGTTTTTTTTTTCTAACTTGGTTTGATTTTTTAGTTTTCTTCTCCATAATAATGAACAAACGCCATTAGCCACAAAAATCGTTTTTTTCAGGTCCAAAAAGCTGGAACGGTGCATCCCATGGATGTTAGACGAAACTCTGATTTTACTTGGTGTTTTAGAATATTAGCAGGTTATATTTCTGTTGCGTTTTTTTGGTTGAACGAACCATTTCAGCATTTTCTTTTTCTATCTATTTACACATAAAAATTATGATTTTGTGCATTTTCTTTTTCTATCTATTTACACATAAAAATTCTGATTTTGTGATTTTTTTTTTCTTCTATTGTATATATGAAATGCAAGCAGATCAAGAAAGAATGATATCAGATTTGCACCAACAAACTTTTATGTTATTTAGGTATACTTGTTGGTGTTTATTTATATATTCATGATTAACTCATAATTTATGTTATTTTTTTTCATATATGATGAAAGGGTGTGATTAATTGTTAAAGAAATACTTATTGAAGGTAGTTGATATTTTTCTAAATTCTTCATATATTTTTGCTGAGGTTTTTTTTCTATATGATATCATTATAAAATTTAAACTTTTAATTAAATCAAATTTTTATGAAACTTTTTTACCCTTAGAAATTGCATTATGCTTTTATTTAAATATATATGACCGTATTTATTCCTTTGTAAAATACAAAGTAAGAAATATCATCATACTTTAAATGGCACCTTTATTTGATTTAAAGAACAAAAAATGAAACCTTTTTATGAAAGGTATATAATGGCATCCTACTGTATGGTATATCTATGTAATCATGTGTGTATGTAAAAGTATAATGCAATTATAAAGATTTTATTACAAGCATCAGTATTTCTTTTTTAAAAAGTTAGAAATAGCATCATACTTGCATTGAATCTCTTTATAGCATCTTATTTTTCATGCTTATTTAAATACAAAGCATGAAATAGGATCAAACTTTCTTTTATTCATGTTTTATAATGTGCTATTTTTTATTTAACTGAAATGAAATTATGAAGCTTTAAGGCAACAATTAAAGTTAGCTTATTTTTATATAATGCACTATTTGATGCTATATTGTGCTTTGTAAATACAAACTTTCATTGATTCCTTTTTTTAGTGTTGTTTTCTAATATATTTTAAATACAAGGCATGAAATAACATCATAATTTCTTTGATCCAATTTTTATAATGCACTTTTTTTCTCATTGAAATGAAAGTAAGATACTCTTAAGTCTACAATTAAAGTACGATGCAAATATGTATACAATTCATGATTGTTTTATGATGGCTTATATTTTAACTTTTTTTGCTAGGTACAAGTTTCTGATTTGTTTGGACAACCTTCAAAATAAGTAGGGGTAGAAATATGATATTTTTTCTATTATGTAATCCCTTAATAAGTGTGTAATTATATGTATGTATGTTAAAGTAAGGTTAAATGATAAAGAATTCGTGAAAGTACCTTGTTATTTCCCAGTTTTTAAAATACAAAGTAGGAAATAACATCGTACTTTCATGATTATGTCGGCATTGAACTACAATGATATTTCTTGCCCTTCCTTGTAAGGAATAAGAAATATCATCTTATTTTAATTGATTCCATTATAATATAACCAAAAATTGAAATTATGATGCTATTTCTTGCATTGTAAACATTGATCATACAAGTTTTGTATAATATCATATTTTCTCACTTTTTAGTGTCATAACATTCTAAATTTATCTATATGTTTATGAATTTGTTAATGTGAAAGTAGGATGCTTTATTAAAGAATAGAATAAAAAAAATTAATGCATATCTTAAATGTTAAGGTAAATTTTTTATATTCTGTGTTTATGTGAAAGTAGGAATTTATTATAACGAATAAAATAAAACAAATAAAGGTATTTCGTTTTTTTTTAAACACAAATTGATTGCATGTCAAAAAAGTAGTTTTCTGATTGCAAAATATTTTATTAGGTACAAATGTTGCCAGTAATAGTATTGTTGACTCTGAAAACAACAATGTAGTAGGTAAAATCCATGTCAAAAACAGTAAATTAGTAGGTAAATGGGTGGTCATAAATAGTATTTTTCAGAGTGTCTAAAATAGTTTATTTGACAGTCAACAGTAGAATATTAGGTAAAAGCATGTAAAAAGAAAACAGTAATTTATAGACTCATAAAAAAAGTCTTATAGACTGTAAAATAAACTGTTTAATAGACAATAACAACAGTTTGTATAAACTGTCGTAAAGTAAAGTCTACTTTTGATAGCCTAAAGCCTAATTGAAACACTATTTTTTAAAGTCTACTTTTGACAGCCTAAAGCCTAATTGAAACACTATTTTCTAAAGTCTACTTTTGACAGCCTAAAGCCTAATTGAAACAATATTTTATAGACCATCAAAATCAGTACTAGCAAAAGATTCCAAAAGTAAAACCAATATAAATATGTTCATTGGTTGATAAACAAATTGTAGAAGTTGAGTTTTAAAAAACCAGGTATGCTTCCTTTTTCTTTCTGTTGTATTTTGATATACAAAAATCAAATCGTAATTTCTATTTTTAATAATGAGTGATGTGTTTTGATTTTTTTTCATTTACCTACAACAAATTTTTAGTGATTTTTAGTGTATGCTTTAGAGTAACATTTACAATTTTGTTTAAATTTGATTAATTTCTATTTTTAATATAAAGTGATGTGTATTGATTTTTTTTTCATTTACCTAGCAACAAGTTTTTAGTCTATACTTTAGAGTAACACTTACAATTTTGTTTATATTTGATTTGGTTTTTAACAACTTATTTTTGTTTTTAATCATGTCTATGATGCAGGCCGGTGCTTACTTTTGACTTGTGACCAAAATAGAGGTAAATTGGAAGTCTTTTTATTTACATTATTCATCTTGTTTAAATATCATTATGCTTTTTTGCTACATGTTTTATTCTATTATATTTTAATATAGTATTAGTTTTTCCTACATGTATAACTTGATAATACTATGTAGTTTCTTTTATTTACATGTTTCATTTTGTTTACGTATCATTATCTTTTTTTGCTACATGTTATACTCTATATAATTTCTTTTATATTTATTCATTATAACAAATGTAAATCATTTAAAATATAAGTATAAACCATTTAAAGCTAATGATGTAAAAGTGGATGCAAATTTATACAAGACCAAATGTAAGAAATAGAGATATTAATAGTATAATATTTATAGAAATATATTATATAAATAGTTATTATTTTTTATTGGTTTTAGTTTAATATGTTGTTATTAAAATATAACAAAGAATAAAATTTTGTAGCAGTTATGATATCAAATTAGGTTTGTCAAAACTTTTAACATTGTAAATGAAAGTCTAAAATATTATATATCTGTATTTTCTGTTGTTTATTTTAATAATTATAAATACAATATTTATTGTTATGAACATTATGAATCTTTTTAATATTTAAGTTAATATTGTAAATGAAAGTCTGAAATATTTTATATTTGTAATTTCTATTGTTTATTTTAATAATTATAAATACAATATTTATTGTTATGAACATTATGAATCTTTTTAATATTTAAATTAATAATATTGTTATCAATTATTTAACTTTTACATTTTATTTTAAATTTTGTAGAAAATGGATATGTATTTCAATGTTAACTCTTTTCGGTCACTCAATAGTCCATATGCATGGTATAATTTCGCTTGCGTTCGGATTGATTTTGTTTGGGTGGATACAAGGGAAAACAGACAAATTATGCTTGTAATTGACCAAAATGTAAGTTCCAAATATATATATATATATATATATATATATATATATATATATATATATATATAATGCTTAATTTCACCATATAAAGAGTATTTCTATTACTATATTTTAACAATTTTTTTATTAACTAGAGAGAAAAAATGGTGGTGGTTGTGCCTAGCTCTCTAATAGGAAGATACCTAGAAAGAGGTATGGAAGGCCGCTTATATTCTATAAATCATTTTAAACTGAATTCCACTCCCGGTGACTTCCCCAAGTATAAAGGATACAACTTTGTTGATGATCAATATGTCATAATTGTCAACCAAGCTACCCGATTTACTCTACTTGAGCCGGTCATTGAAAATCATTTTCCGATTTATCCATTGGTTGAGTCTATTGAATATCTGGTGAGAAATCCACGTAAACGAAATCTGATCGGTAATTCTTAAATAGTTATTACAATATAATATTTAACTCATTTTTTTAAAAATAACTAAAATTTGTTTTACTTAAATGGTGGTTTAGATGTTGTTGGTAAAGTTATTGATGGCCGTCTTTTACACCATGACTATGCGGTTGATTTACTTCTTCAAGATCAATCGTAAGCTTTTATATTATTATTATCATTATTATTATTAAGAGTTTAATTATAAATACTATTAAAATTAATATTTCAAATTATTATAGTGGCTATGTAATTCAGCTTATTTTGAACGATGGTCCTGAAGCCTTACCTTTTAAACTCGCACGATCAATTCAAGGGAAATGGATCATATATGTATCTCGTGTTAAATATTGAAGCCGAGGGGGGAGTAAGTATAAACTTTTCAGTTCAAATCATTTAACAAATTAATTATTTTTATTATCCATATGAAGTATTTATGTATAAAAATTAATTTCAGTGAACTTTTTGGAGTCTACTTCCATTTCGAGGGTTGCATATAAGCCGGTTATGGCAGAAGCAAATGCTATTAGGGCGATTTATGGATGATATAATTATGTATTTCAATTTTAAAAATAAAAAACTTAAGAACGTTTGGTGGTGGTTTTTTTATGTAAGAATATTAGCTATTGGTATTTTGTTGTTGTAACCTTAATATATCTATTATGTTGCAATTTATTATCTTTGATCTATATTATTCAAGTATTGAACAAATTTATGTATTGAGTTGGTAGATATAATATGCTTTTTATTTATGTTTTATAAACTTATAGTGTGAAACGGGGACCCAAGATAATGAAAATGAAAATGGCGATTTGACCCAAATTTCTTTAGATATCGAAAAAGGTATGCATAATATATTAATGATAATCATATATTGATTTTTCTTATTTTGAACTAAAAAACTTATAAGAAAAAGGATTGTATTATTAATATTTTTGCAGAAAGAAGAAAACGATACAACAAAGAATATTGGAAAACACGATTTACGCAAAACAAAAAGCAAAAGGTTGTTATTTGTGAGGAACCCCAAAGTAGTGCAGAAAAACGAAAAAAAGCTAATCGTGAATATTATGTACGAATTAAGACCAAACAACAATTAGAAAAGGTACCATTACAAAACTTGGAAAACCAATGTAGTGGTGGAATAATGCTATCCGCAAATAACCATTCATCCTCACATGGTACTCGAGCCAGAGACAAAGAAAATATTATGCCGCGTAGTAAGGATAAAGCTGCTCAAAATAGGAAAGATACTAACAAAAAGTATTATGAACGCAACAAAGAAAAAAGGAGAATGCTTGAAAGAGATCACCAACAAAGAAACAATGAAAGTATATTTGCTACTGCAGAGGTCATTCACAAACATCATGTTACATGTGCTGAAGAAAACAACCAAATATATTCGGGGTTAACACACGAAACATTAGATGGTTAGTCCTAATTTAATTCTACAACAAATTTTAGTATAAACCATCATTATTTAAAATGAACAATTACATCTTTTTTATCTTTCATTTAAAATAGTTGTTTTTTCATATATTATAGAAGTTGGAGGTTGTAGCGAGGTCCATGTCAATCAAGTAATTCCAGATGACATTCTTCTAGAGGATCCATACCATTCTATTTTCGATGGTATCCCTGAAGTACATTCTATTTTGGAGGGAAGTAATATATGTGTTCATTGTGGAGCCAAACGGTTCAAACATGAATTCGCTACTTTTTGTTGCATGAGTGGGAAAACAAAGTTGGCATCTTCCCAAATTCCTGATGAGTTATATCGTCTTTTTACATCAGAAGAGGAGTCAAAAGCGTGGTTTGCCACATGCACATTTCCTCTTGATAATGAGACCAGAACACAAGATGACAAATGCTGACCATTATGACAAAATGGTGTGTGCTGAACTTCACGATCCGAAAAAGTATCCCAAAATGCACGAAATTGTTGTGAAGCACATGATCCACGGTCCTTGTGGTCATTTACGAGAAACCAGTCCATGTATGCAAGGAGAGCCAAAACAATGTCGGTGGAGATATCCTAGACAATAAGCGACGACACAAGGAGAAGACTCATATCCATTATATAGGAGGAGAAACAATGGGATAGAGGTCAACGTATGAGGAAATACACTTGATAACAAATGGGTGGTACCATATAACCCGAAGCTGTTAATGATGTTCAATTGCCACATGAATGTCGAGGTTTGCTCGAGCATAAAATCTGTGAAATATGCTTTTAAATACGTTTACAAGGGACATGACAAACAAGTTGTCCACATTGATCAAGATGGAGCGGAACCCATCATCAATGAGATTAAAAGATATCAAGATGCACGTTACGTCTCACCCCCCCCCCCCCCCCCCGAGGCAATATGGAGGATTTTTAGCTTTGCGCTTTCTCAAATCCACCCTTTCGTCATGTCTTTTCATCTTCATCTCCCGAACCAACAATTGGTTAGATTCTCAGATAATGATTCAATGATTGATATTGTGGACAGGGAGAAAGATAAGAGTTCAATGTTGACCGCATTTTTTGACATGAATAAAATGGATGAGATTGCGAGGCAATATCTATATAAAGAATTCCCAAGATACTTTACATGGAATTCAACCAAACGTTGTTGGAAGCAAAGGAAAAAAGGAGCAATGAGAGGCCGATTGGTTTCTGCTAACCCTGCCGAAGGAGAGAGATACTACCTACGGGTTCTCCTATCACATGTTAGAGGGCCAACATGCTTTGAAGATCTTTACACGGTGAACAACATGTTACATCCAACATTTCGTAAAGCTGCTCTTGAGAGAGGGTTAATAGAGACCGATGATAACCTATCTCAATGTCTTACTGAGGCTTCATTATATCAATTTCCAGGTGCTCTTAGAAGGTTATTTGCAACTATACTCATTTATTGCGAACCCGGAGATGTTCGCAAGTTATGGGATGACCACTATAATTCACTTTCTGAAGATTATATGCGACAATGTGAAAGTGTTGAGCGAGTTCAAACCATGGTTCTTATGGATATCTCTATAATTTTGCAATCTATGGGTAAGCATCTCAATGAGTTTGATCTTCCTATGTTAAATACAAACATCAATTTGGAATCTAGAGATTATCGCGAGGTCGAAGAGGAATACTCCATCGTTGTGGATGATGAACACCTTCGTGCAAAAGATTCTCTCAATACCGACCAAAAAAATGCATATGATGAGATCATGACCCACGTTAATCAGAATCGTCCGGGTGTGTTTTTTATAGATGGTCCTGGTGGAACTAGAAAAACATTTTTGTACAAAGCCTTACTTGCCGATGTTCGTTCCCATGGTCATATTGCACTTGCGACAGCTTCATCTGGTGCTGCAGCTAATAATATGCCCGGGGGGAGAACATCTCACTCGCGGTTTAAGATTCCGATAAATCTTGATATAACTCAATGTGCAAAATCAATCAGCAAAGTGGGGTTGCTCAACTACTTCGTTTGGCCAAAATAATCATATGGGATAAAGCATCAATGGCGAATAGGCAAGCAATAGAGGCGGTGGATCGAACGATGCAAGACATTACAAAGGTGAGCCTCCCTTTTGGTGGAAAGATAACGATCTTGGGAGGTGATTTTAGGCAGGTGTTACCAGTAATCAGACGTGGTACTAGAGCACAGATTATAGAAGCCAGCTTGAGGATGTCACCTCTTTGGTCTTTGATTAAAAAAATACGTTTAACTATAAATATGAGAGCACTGGCCGATCCATGGTTTTCAGATTTTTTGATACGAATTGGCAACGGAGATGAAGAAACCATCGATGAAAGTTTTGTCCGAATACCTGATGATATGTGCATTCCTTACACCGACCAAGACAAATCAAAAAACGAGTTGATTAATGCAATCTTTCCTTCTTTGCACATCAATGGAGGCTCTTCAGAGTATATTATTTCCAGGGCGATACTATCAACAAAAAATGAAAGTGTTGATGAAATTAATGATCAACTGATTGATAGGTTTTGTGGAGAGGAGAGGATTTACTATAGTTTTGATGAGGCAGAAGATGATAAGAACAATTTCTATCCGATGGAATTCTTAAACTCTATAAATATCAGTGGTTTACCTCCTCATTACCTTCGACTCAAAACTGGATGCCCTATAATACTATTAAGGAATATTGATCCTTCGAATGGTTTATGTAATGGCACAAGATTGATATGTAGAGGTTTTCAGATGAACGTGATCGATGCGGAAATAGCGGTTGGCCTTCATGCCGGAAAACGAGTTTTTTTTACCAAGAATCCCTCTTTGTCCATCCGATGATGACATGTTTCCATTCAAATTGAAAAGAAAACAGTTTCCAATTCGGCTTAGCTTTGCTATGACAATCAATAAAGCTCAAGGCCAAACAATTCCAAACGTTGGTGTTTATCTACCAGAGTCAGTATTCTCGCATGGACAACTTTATGTGGCGCTTTCCAAAGGGATATCCCGTGAGAATACAAAGGTCTTAGTGAAACCTACAAAAGAATTTCAGGGGAGAGGAATTTACACATCAAATGTGGTGTATCAAGAAGTTCTGCGTGATATATAAGATCAAATTTTGTATAAACCTTATCGATATATATTAAAATGGTAATGATATTTTTCAAATTATTTGTGTTCTTAAAAATATTTATTTTCTATATATAACTAATTGAAAAAATTCAATGAAAAAAACCATTCCTGAATATAACTATTCATTTAATTATGAATTTGATGAAATGTTTTTACATAATTCTTGTGAAAAAAATTAAAAATAACAAGTCTTTTACATTAAATGATTATAAGCATTTGTTGTATGAATTGGTAAAAAAGAAAACATATTTTGATTCCTTTTAAAATTTATAAACAACAAAAGAAAAAACTCTCATATTGGAGGAAGATTGGAAACATGATGGTTTTCATTTATTATCATATACGATTACAGTCGCACCACCTCACCGAGATAACTTTTCACCTAACAACAACTAATTGGCGCCTAGAAACTTTTTGTCGAAAGGAACAATAGCCGTCGCCGCATCGCGCGGGTACCCCGCTAGTATGTATATATATATATATATATATATATATATATATATATATATATATATATATATATATATATATATATATATATATATATATATATTATATATATATATATATATATATATATATATATATTATATATATATATATATATATATATATATATATATATATATATATATATATATATATATATATATATATATAATTTAGTATATTTGCAATAATTTTGGAATCCTTTCGTGCCAGTATGTTGGAACACTTGAACAACTGATGATGAAAAATGTGACCCAGATCCATTCACACTCATTTGGTTATATGCAAATCAGAGCTAATTATTTCGTAGGAATGATTTTGCATCTTGCAAATTGGAATAAATAACAATTCTTACTAGAATACCAACGTTCGCCACCCTTTAATGAGACAAAAAATTCTTTAAAACTAAAAAACAAAGTTAAATATGTTACTTTTGTTAATATTGTCAATGAAAAGAATTGTTTTGATTCTCTGAATGTCATGAAACACTATCAATTTGAAGTATTTCGATAGTACAAATCGAACACTCAGTTGGATAAACTTCAGAGCTTTTCAGAATTAAAGAATGTTTATGAAAATGTTCTTCCAGAAGTACCATAAAATGATCAAAATTGGATATATAGTTTTATGTCTAAAAACTGTCACATGATAGTTTCAAACGGTCAATAACCCACCAACATTGTCATACAAAAGGGATTTTAGGATAAGGTCAAACTGAGTCAAGTAGTCCAAAAAACCGAATTTCTGATGCATCATCTAGAGTTCGTCGCGGCTGATATATTAAGTAGAAAAATTATTGATTTGTTTTTATTTTATTGAACTTTCAGCCTTTTTGAGAGCATATGATATTTATTTAATACTTTAATATCATAATTATTAAAAATGTTTTGCATTTTAAATGCATTAGTTAGTGTGTATGCTTGACTTATACTGTGGATCAATAATTCTCTAATTATTTTTGTGTGCATAATAGTTTGTGGTCTTCAAAAGGAATTAAGAATAAGATCTACTTAGATTTGATTCTCTAATCTATCGACTTTCTTTCTACCCTTATTTAATTATGTTGATTAAATTTAACATTAAGATCTTATATAAATGATTTTGGTCAACTTCAAGAAATTAAGTAATAATATTTCGCGGATACGATTTGGACTTCTAAGTTACTATGATATGTGTGTATAATACACCTAAAAAAGTTATCTTTTTATTTATTTATTTTATGATCTTTAAAGTTGTATGGTTTAAAGTTGATGGATTACATACCGCAAAAGTATTGTAGCGTGATAAATAAATCTTATATATATATATATATATATATATATATATATATATATATATATATATATATATATATATATATATATATATATATATATATATATATATATATATATATAAAAGAGTTCATTTGAGACGGACATAATTTTGTAAAACCGTGAGACCAATTTTTTCTAGTGAAATATTCTAATATTCTAGTCATCGTAAAAATATAATATGTATAATATTCTAATATTATACGCTTTTAAAATATTTCAATGTAAAATGTGTTAAAACTATTTTTTAGAATATCATAATATTACATATATTAATTTTTTTTTAATAACAGAATATTAGAATATTTCACTGAAAAAATAGTCTCAAGGTCTCACAAAATTAGACCCGTCTCAAATGAACCTAACCCTATATATAAGTAAGAGTTCATTTGAGACGGACATAATTTTGTGATATATATATATATATATATATATATATATATATATATATATATATATATATATATATATATATATTAAATGAGAACAAAAAAATGTTAACAACTCTAATAACTTATATATTTAGCTTATATATAAAGGTATTCATGTATTTTTGTCAAATATATGTTTGCAAACTATATAAAGGACATTTTTGTCTATCAATAAATAGAATGACATAATGGTAAATACCTGAAAATAAGAACCTAGATATTTAATCCTAAGATCATATTGTGCTCTTCATGATCTGATGTTTTATTCATTTACAACAAAACATCTAGTTACTGAAAACTCTCTCAAACATCTCTTATTTACTTCTACAACAACAAGATCACACATCACAGACTTACCGCCACTTCTTTCCTCCTCTGTGCACATCAGATATGTTCCGATCTACTAACCACAACATCACCGACTTGAAACCACCGCTCACTTTTTATTTTTCTCCAACAAAAACCACCGATACTCATAGACCTAAAACTTGAGACAATGAGGTTCTCAAATCTGGTTAGATCTAATGTGTGGTTCGGTCTAGATCTTCGTCTCCAGCCCTCCAACTTCAAGATCTGATGGAGCATGAGAAAGCTTCTCTGATCTTCTTTCTTTAGTCAACATCCTCTACGATCTAAGATCTCTGACGATAGATCTACGATCTTCGGTGATGGATTAACAATTTCTGACAACAGATCAACGTTTTTTGCCTCTAGATCTACTATTTATGCCTCTCGATCTATGAGCTCCAGCGATAGATTTACGATTTATGCCTCCTGATCTGCGACCGTTATCAACTACCGCCATCGATGATGGCTCGCCACACCGGTGACACACCATTAAATCAAATTCATTTTTTCTCGCTGATATATCTAGTGAAATACATCAGGTATACAAATTTTTTTTATTGTTTTTCCTTCTATTAAACTGTGAATATAATGTTTTAGTCTCTCATTTGTTGTTTCATTTTGGTAATTGTTTTTTAATTGCTATTAAGTTATGAATCCAAGTTTGGTTTTTTTTTAAAATAATATTTGCATAAAATATGTTATTCACATTTTATGTTTTATGATTATTTTGTTGTGAATTGAATTTAGATGTTCTTATTATGTTAGGTTTTTCACAAAAATAATATTAATTTAGGTTTATTTAAATTGTGATTTTGATGTTTTAAACTTTTAGAGTGTTTAGTTTTGTTATTGTTAATTTTAAAATGTTATTAATAAGAAAATATAAGTTTTAAGTTGTGACTGCATTAATTTTTATAAGTTTTAAGTTGTGAATTCATGATTTTTATAAGTTTTAAACTACAAATGCATGCATTTTTATAAGTTTTAACATGTGAATGCATGATTTTTTACACCGATCTGATTGTTTCAATGAAAGACATAAGTTTTATGATTTGAATGCATGGTTTTTATAAGTTTTATGTTGTGAATGCATGATTTTTTTAAACAGATCTGACTGTTTCAATGAAAAACATAAATTTTAAACTGCGAATCTTGTGAATACATTATTTTCTTTTTGAAGTTTTATATTTTTAATGTTAGTGTTTTCTCAAATAATGTTAATTTAGTGTTTTAAAATTATGATTAATGTTTCATTTATTGTTTAGTTATGTTAACGTTAGTTTTAACTGTTATCAATAAGTAAATATATGTTTTAAAATTGTGAATAAATGATTTTTTATAAGTTTAAAGCTGTGAATATATGATTTTTTTTATAAGTTTTAAGCTATAAATACATGATTTTTAAGCATATCCGATTGTTTCAACAAAATACATAAATTTTAAGTTGTGAATACATGAGTTTTTTTTAATAAGTTTTAAGTTGTTAATGCAGGATTTTTTACACATATATGATTGCTTCAATGAAACACATAAGTTTTAAGCTGTGAATGCATGATTTAGTATGATTTTATATAATTTTGAATAAAGTATACACAATTTAATCTGTGAATATTTTTGTAAATAAACTTTAAAAGAAACATTATTATATAGATCTAAAGCTATAAATATAAGTTTTAAGTTGAGATATGGTTGTGAATGTATAACTTTTGTGCATAAACTATGAATTTATTATATTAAGCTTGAATATTATGTATTAAATTATGAAATAGTTGTATTAAGTTGTGAATTGACTGTAATAAGTTGTTAATTTTAATGAATTTTGTGTTAAAATAAGAATAATTTATGTATGGATATTTGAGAAAGATGTTATTTGTGATTTATGAATATATTATAAGTATAATATAATAATTGAGAAATCAAATTATTTAATTAGTACTGATCAAGAATTAATTTGGAATTAATTTAGTGATCAAAAGAGACTGATTAAATTTATGGGAGCTGATTAGGTAAATCAGTAATACTTATAGTTTAGACCAATGATTAATGTTGATTAGGGTTGGACTAAACCTTTATGAGAGTCCATGAAGGTTTAGCCCAAAAGGCCTATGAAACATGAAGATTTATGGTGAATTAGGGTTTGCATGGATGAAACCCTAGGCTATAAAAGTAACCCCTAACTGTTGGGTTTTAGTATAATACAACATCCTATGGTGCACATACAACCCTAAATACCTTGGATCTATGTTTTCACTAATTATACATGCAAAGGTGTTTCCAAGGTATTAAGCCTATAACTAGCATATAAAGCTGTAAACTACACAAGATACTAGTTAGTGTAACATACCTTTTCATATGGCTGGAAGTCTTGATGTATTTGGCCTTAAGAGCTTAGCCCCAATAGTGTGGAAGACTCAAATGAAGTCACAACACATCAAGGACAAAGGTAGGACTTGAGAGAGAATCTCCATGCACTCTAAAACCTTCATGAACTCCAAGAACATGCACATACACTGGGGTTGGTGGTTTTAGGTCATCATATATGTATTTATATGTGTTGAATTCTAAGAGTCATGGGTATAACCCGAACCCATACCAATGGGTTTTATGATCCATGATTCATATGTCCCAACTCTTTATGTATCCATACATAAACTTGGTCAAACATGGATTATAAGCCCAACACATATAAATATAACTAATTACCATAATTAGTACCCATAGATTTAATTAGTATCTTTTGATCACTAAATTAATTCTTCATCAACACTAATTAAAACATATGATTTCATATTAATATATTAGAACATATAATATATTAATAAATCATATATAACCTCTTCTCTCAAAAGTCCATCCTAACAAATTGTCCTGATGATATGCAACCCAAATGGACCATGCTACTCTCGGGTCGAATACATACTGATAATAGTTATGGGCTTAGACATCTAATCCAATAGTCTCCCACTTGGATAAGTCTAAAACTATTATTGCGTATGACTCCAAGATCCCGACTAGCAATCGTAGCTCCTAAAAGCCGCTACCGAACTCTGACCAAGTCAATGACATGTCCATTAGATAAAGGATCATATATTCCTCCATTCTAGATATCATATGGACTGAGACATGGATTATAATCATTCTCTCTGTCCATTTGTTGTTTCCTGATTTCCGATTTATGATGACTGACTAATTGAACAAATCAAATCAGTCCAGGCCCGCCCGAGCACTGACGTTTTTCATCACTGAATCATTGAGGGGACCACAGATATCGCTTTTATCCTCCAAGGGTAAAAGGAATGGATAAACTTTGACTCATATGCTTGTGCTAACTACTTGTTGAATCATACACAAAGGCACGTTTTATAACTGTTGGATTAATGTCTAAGTCCATAACTATAGTTGGTAAGACTTGACCCGACCCGGCATGGTCCATTTGGGTTGCATGGCATCATGCATATGGATAGACTATAATGAGAGAAATAACACTTAAGGTTGGTTAATATATTATAAGTTCTAATATATTAATAAGGTTATTTAATTAGTATTGATCAAGAATTAATTAAGTGATCAAAAGGAGACTAATTAGATATATGGGTTGATTGTGTAAATCATTCATTCTTATATATGTGGGGTTGTGATCCAAGATTCCTTATGTTGGACTAAGTCCATGGGGTGACCCATGGATACTCCATGGAGGTTAAAATCCATGGAGCATAAGGAATGGGTAAAGTTATGAGTTACATGGTGTAACCCTAATAGCCACCATATAAAAGAATCCCATGGCTCAAGAAATCGTGCACTAATGTATGAATATGAGGGCTAGACGATTTCAAGGAGTGTTCCATTTCTCTCAAGTCATTCCATGTGCATTTGGTGTTGTGTGAACCATTTGAGGTGTCACACTTGGGGCACTAGGCACTGAAGCTTCATGGAGACAAGCTACATCAAACAAAGGTATGTATTCTATCCATTTGATTACCCAAGTATCAAGTATTGTATGCCAGATAGGGTAATACCTTGGAAAGTTCATAATTGCATGTATAATAGAGAAAACATAGATCCAAGGTATTTAGGGTTGCATGTACACTTAGGAGTGTTAGAATGCTCAAAACCCATCAGTGATATCAGAGCCAAGGCTTGTTTTCTTGTTATACTTGCAAAATTAGCTGAAAAATCGAATTGTATTAGTTTAAAAGTTATGCTAATTACTTGAAAAAATTTGATGTGAATTATCTTTGTTCATATGAGTTTATTAGATTAATAGAAAAGTTAATTGATTATGTGTTTTCAATCCATTTTAATCTAAGAGTTGATTCTAAAATGTGTTTTTGTAACTTGTCCTCAAGTTATATGAAAAGTCACATTTAAGTTTCATAAAACTCATAAAAAGTTGGCAATGGTTACAAAAATGAAGAGTCTTGTCCTCATAAAATGGTTTTATGACTCCATAACTTGTCCTCAAGTTATGGAGGTTCAAGAGTCACTTCATTAAATGATAAAATCTGTAACCTTAATTAGTTCCATAAGTTACAAAAATAAAGAAAAGTTACATTCTTTTATTAGTTTAAAGTCTTCCATAACTTGTCCTCAAGTTATGGAACTTGAAGAGTTTTTTTTAATTAAAACTACTTTAAACACATAAGTTATGGAATTAATTAGTTTTGAATATTTTCAAAACTTGCCCTCAAGTTTTGGAATTTGTAAAGTTTTCCCCATGAATACTTTAATTCCAAGTTAGCCCTTAGAATTTTAAAAGTTAAAATTTAACCCTTATACTTTATAGTATTATAAGTTAATAATAAATATATGTATAAGAGCAAGTCAGTCTTACCGTTAGTAGGCCTCATTCACGAAGCCGGTCTATAAGGGGGGTATAAGGTTACTGCCTATAAAATGGCAGTTTAATGGGTGTCCACTCTCACCCACCGCTTCCTTGACTGGTGGAGGGTCGTTAGCCGAATGGGTAGGACAAGGACTATAATTCTTCCTTCATTAAAAGTATTAATGATAAATACTAAGTAACTAAACACTTATAAATTCCCAATCTTAGTTACTTAGGAAAATGTGAATAAGGTGCTAATCCATGAAATACACTTTGCACTTTGTTTAAACCGTTAGTGGAGCGTGTGTGGTTAACCGGCACACTAACCTGGATTTAACAAAGTAGGCAAAGGGTAACTTAATATTTATCATAGTATCGGTGGAGCTCGTGTGGTTAACCAGCACATCGATTGAGGGGTAAATATTAAGGGTACCAAGTATATTTGCATGGTTACTTCACACCTTGTTTTGTGATCCTCGGCATCCCAGTCACAAAACTTGAAGGGCACACTCGAGATTGAAACATGCCATTGAAAAGTTCAATGAATCTCAAAAGATCTAGGAGTTTCAAATCCAATTAAAAACCTAATTACATTATTTCGTTTTTCATGGTGGAAATTGGTAAATCGTCATTTACCTACCTTCAACTATTTTATAACTCGGATTACGGCATCCCTCTTCCAGTTATAAATAGGTTGTTGGATCTTAGCCTTAATATTTCATATTGGGTGTTATATTAAGGACTTTAGATCAACTATCTTGAATATCTCCCAAAAGATGTCTAGTTCAGACATCTATGATCTTCCCAAATCTCTTGGAACTTTACTTCCTCCACCTCCTCCAATTATTCTCCCTAACCCACAAGTTCAAGGTCACTCAAGCCCTAATGGCAAGCAAGGTCTATGTGTGATCACATCTTAGAGATGAAGTCACATATTGACAAGCTGGGAGAGTTGGGTGTCAAAGTCTTGAGAAAGTTGGATGTTCAATCACTTTCTAAGTCACATAGTGAGTTCCTTTGGGACTACTATGAAACAGACTATGACATGAACCTTAATGATCATATCTATTTGCTTGGTGCTGCTGAATCAACAATGATTTGGAACGATAGTAAAGCAAATTTGATTAGAAGATCAACTTCCCAAAAACTTTATGGACAATGACAATGGTGACACTGGAAATCCAGAAAAAACATTCTCTTCCCAATGGAAAGGGATTGGCCATAGTCAACCCGGTTGACCAAATGGTAAAGAGAAAGGCTAAGTCTGAGATAGTCCCATTACCAAAGGATCCATATGTTTATTTTGCCAAAGGAAGGGGCGTTGATTGCAAAGCTGCCAAATTTACCTAAGGATGTTAAAGTCAATAAGTTTGACTCTACATCAGGTAGAACCCATTATCTAACTCTGTTAAGTTCTATTCTGAGATCCTCATTACATGATGTGACTGGGTCACATGTTGATGTTTTAAGAATCAAAGAATAGAGAGAAATATTAAAGGAAGTATATGCTGATTCTGATCGTGAAGGTGGATTTCGATCGCATCAGAATTTTGAGCAGTTGCTTAAGAAGTTATGATATATTGCTAAGGAATAGATAACAACAATTTTCCATGTGGATTGTAAGGATAAGTTTTTCCGCAAAGTTTTAAAATAAAAGAAAATTGTTTAATTTTATTTATTTGAAGTATCCTTACAATGGCATTTGTGGAAAATTGTTGCTTATATGATTCCACTGACAGCAATATTGGAAAAATGGATTTGGTTCTTTCATTTGTGGTAGTGTCTAAATTTACCAAATCAGGAAAGTTCCTCATCACCCAAGTTTCAATTGGACCGAAACTTGGAATCATGCAAGTTGAATAGTATGATGAATGAGAACTTTCAAGCATTGGAAAATCAAGACTAATTACTTGTTCACATGGATCTGTGAGTCAAGTGAAGGACTAAAGGGATCGAGTACACATTCTTGTGCACTGGTCATGTCCACCACAAAGCTCGTTAAGACTATTTGATTTACTAAAGTTTAGTAAATATGGTTATACTTACAAGTTTAAGTATAATTCTGAAACATTGGAAAAGTCTCAATGTATGGCAGAACGAATGGGAATAATCAAATTAGGCAGAAAGATAAAAGTTTCTCAAATCTGAAAAGATGGGAGAGTACTTTAGTATCATGTTTGTGATCATCTTAATGATTTAGAAATCATATCACAATTAGTCCTCTAAAGGTCATCTTAGTGCATTCTTATGACTAAGAAGAGGAGTCATGAATTGTTGAAATGGTTAGATCAGGAAGATGAGTCATACTTCGTTCCAAAACAATTCTTAGAGTCATACTCCAAGATTGTAACTTGAGTGACATATCTTAAAGAAAGGTTTAAAACACTTGTCAAATGTAAGAGTAAAAGTGTCCTACTCTTGTACATTTGAAATTGGTAAGTTGTGATGTTTTGGATAAAACAAAGACCAACCAAGGTTAATTGTGTGAAGTGTTTGTGTTGATAAAGAATCCGCACTATCTCTTGAATATTTGGCCAGATAGTCTTATATGTCAAGAGGATAGTGGGAGTCTTAAAGATCCTAATATGAATTTCAAGAACTAATCAAGAATAAAACCTGAGGTTCTTCACTAGCACACGACTTGAGGTTTATAATCTATCGTGTTGACATATTCTGTGCCCATTCCAGTTAAAGTTGGCTTTGCATAGGAGTTCTGAAAGTTCTCAATTGGTTGCATAACAACTTGGAAGCAATGGCAGGCCCTGTACTGCCATGTGGCAAGAAGTTAAGATTGCATAAGTTCAGTCCATATGAGTTTGGATTTGTCATTATCCTTGTCTTGTGACTATGGTTTTGACGATTCAAATGGATAAGACACACATACACCATAAAATCTAAGGGTCATAAGGTTTCTCTCCGATTCATGAAAATGGTGGTGAGGAAACACTTCCACCAAGTAGATTTGAAGCAGATGGTAAAAGGTCTAAACAATTGAGACTATGATTACGACATCCCTTTTCATAGTTCTGAAATTGTTTAGACACACATGCATGCTATCTAAGGAAAGGTGTATGATTTTGATAAAGTTTTATCAAATCATCTCGTATCATAAATCTGAACTTTGGTAAGAAAGTCAATAAAGTATTGATTTCTAGAAGTCCAGCTGATTTCTGAGTACATGTCAAATAAGTGTTATGCTAATAATCATCATGTTAGTGGGAGCATGATAATTATTGTTAGTCTTGCAAGTTAGCAATGTTAATTATAGAAAACAAAAGTTTCAATTCGTAAGGCTGCAAGGATTGAAAAAGTTGTTTTGCTATAATTAAGGGAGAGGATATACTTCATTTCAGTTCTAAAGGCTTAGATTGAGACCTTAATCATCTTTAGTCAAGAATATATATATGAATTTCATGTTGGATTGGTTCAACTTAAGGAAATTCTATATATTGCGTTCTCAAAATTCGATTATGATTACGGTATCCCTCTTCATAGTCAAATTTTGAAAACATGGCAAATAAAAATATTGTAGCAAAAGACTGGTCTAGAATCATGTCTTTATGTGAGACATCATGAATCGTGTACCATTTGCTTTGGGTACAGGATCGATTGCATGTGCTATAATATTTTTCATTTCTAAATTTTTCCAAATACCCAGAGGCATTAAGAAGGGAAAAGGTCTAGAATTGGATATTACTAAAATGATTAAGCAATTGTCGAGGACAATCTGAGGTTTACCAAAGATTGGTTGCTCAGGGACAGTTGGAAGTATAGTGCTAATTTTGGAAGGACCATATTGACATATTCTGAAAAGAGGCATCTCTTATTCAGAAGTGATAGTCAAAATGAGAATATGGAGTTGTCTCCATAGGTGGAAGTTATCTGTGTAAGATTAGAAAACTTAATGCAAGAAGCATGTCCAAAGCAATGTACTTTGAATATGAGACTTAGTTTCCATGGAGTTGATCTCCATTGGAATACCTTATAATGACTGTTGACAAGTCTTTGTGACTTTGTACATATTCATTACAGGAGGGTCAGTGCATATAAGTTTAAAATCTAAACAGATTTCGATAAATGATAGGAATTCGAAATTCTCACATTTTTCGATAAGGATTTGGGAGTGTGAAATTAGAATCATTAAAATTATGTTCAATTAGTTTATTTCACAAAGTAAGGATCATAGACAAACATAGAGTGCATACTTGGTGTATGGCAAAGTTATTGTTTAAGAAAAACATAGCATAAATGCTTGGAGCATGGGACAACTAGTGTTTTTAATTCAAGTATAAAGTTGATAAGACCGAAACAATGAATAATGAGTAATCATTATGGTGATAAATAAAAGTGTTTATTTATATTCATAGGGTTTGATACCATATTTGATTCATTTATTCTTGTGTTTCACTTTGCATGTTTTGACTTCCAGAATAACTAAGTCGCTCTTCCTGAATGATTAAGTTATTCAAACCATCCACAGTCGGTCATATATATTAGAAGTAGATATGAATCAAGACTGTCATGGGTTGGTTTGTAGAGGTCCAAGTTGGTGGACAAAGTGGTGCTACAACACTCATGAGTGCTCATAAGTTCTGAGTATTGGATTCAACCCACGCTCATTTGAATCACTTCATGGATTTTATCACGAGTGATCATGAGACGATAATATCTTATATTCTTAAAACCCAGAGATATGAGTTGTTACTATGAGTTGGTTATACATTGATTGCACGAAAACGCATTGGTAACTCGATGTTATAAAACGTGCCTTTGTGTATGATTCAACAAGTAGTAGAACAAGCCATATGAGTCGAAGTTTATCCATTCCTTTTACCTTCGGGATAAAAGCGATATATGTGGGCCCCTCGATGATTTAAAGATGATACATGTGAGTGCTTGGCCAAGCCAGGACTGATTTGATTTGTTCAATCAGTCAGTCATCATGAATCGGAAATCGGGAAACAACAAATGGACAGAGAGAATGATTGATAATCCATGTCTCAGTCCATATGATATCTAGAATGGAGGAATATATGATCCCTTATCTAATGGACAAGTCATTGACAAAGGTCAGAGTTCATCGACAAGGTCAGAGTTCGACAGAAGCTTTTGAGAGCTACGATTGCTGATCGGTTCCTGAAGTCATAGGCAATAATAGTTTTAGACTTATCCAAGTGGGAGACTATTGGATTAATGTCTAAGTCCATAACTATAATTGGTAAGACTTGACCCGACCCGACATGGTCCATTTGGGTTGCATGGCATCATGCATATGGATAGACTATAATGAGAGAAATAACACTTAAGGTTGGTTAATATATTATAAGTTCTAATATATTAATAAAGTTATTTAATTAGTATTGATCAAGACTTAATTTGGAATTAATTAAGTGATCAAAAGGAGACTAATTAAATATATGGGTTGATTGTGTAAATCATTCATTCTTATATATGTGGGCTTGTGATCCAAGATTCCTTATGTTGGACTAAGTCCATGGGGTGACCCATGGATACTCCATGGAGGTTAAAATCCATGGAGCATAAGGAATGGGTAAAGTTATGAGTTACATGGTGTAACCCTAATAGCCACCATATAAAAGAATCCCATGGCTCAAGAAATCGTGCACTAATGTGTGAGTGTGAGGGCTAGACGATTTCAAGGAGTGTTCAAGTTTCTCTCAAGTTATTCCAAGTGTATTTGGTGTTGTGTGAACCATTTGAGGTGTCACACTTGGGGCACTAGGCACTCAAGCTTCATGAAGACATTCTACATCAAAGAGGTATGTATTCTATCTTGTTATATTTATTATTTTGTATGCTAGATTAGGATAATAACTTGGATGTTCATAATTGTATGTATAATAGAGAAAACATAGATCCAAGGTATTTAGGGTTGCATGTACACTTAGGAGTGTTAGAATGCGCAAAACCCATCAATAACATCAAGTTACTGATGCGTTTTCGTACAATCAATGTACAACCAACTCATAGTCAACAACTCATATCTCTACGTTTGAAGAATATAAGATATTATCATCTCATGATCACTCGTGATAAAATCCATGAAGTGAGTCAAATGAGCGTGGGTTTAATCCAATACTCAGAACTTATGAGCACTCATGAATGTTGTAGCAACTCTTTGATATGTCCAACACCTTAGAAATCTACAACTAACTTCATGACAGTCTTGACTCATACCTACTTCCAACATATGACCGACTGTGGAGAATTTGAATAACTTAGTCATTTGGAAAGAATAACCTAGCTATTTTGGAAGTGAAAACAAGAAAAGTGAAACACAAGAATAATATTAATCACTCTATGGTCCCAAGCACCTTTGAGAGTAAATAAAACACCTTTTATTTAAACAACATATTGATTACTCATTATTCATTGTATAATGTTTCAAATAGTCAACTTTATACTTGAATCAAAACAATAGTCATCCCATGCTCCAAGGATGCACACTATGTTTGTCTAAGATCCTTACTATGTGAAATAGACCAATTGAACATGATTCCAATGATGCTTATTTCACAATCCCAAATCCTTATTTTAAATGTAAGAATTCCAAATTCCTGCCACTTACCGAAATTTGTTAGATTCTAAACTTATATGCATTGATCCTCTCGTAATGACTATGCACAAAGTCACAAAGACTTGTCAAAAGACATTACAGAGTATTCCAATGGAGATCAATTCCATGGAAACGAAGTCTCAAATTCAAAGTACATTGCTTTGAACATCCTTCTTGCATTAAGTTTTCTAATCTTCCACAGATTTAATGGATAACTTCCACCTATGGAAATATTTGCATATTCCCATTTTGACTATCATTTCTGAACAAGAGTTGCCTCTTTTCAGAATATGTCAATATGGTCCTTTCCAAAAATTTAACAATATACTTCCAATTGTCCATGAGCAACCAATCTTTGGAAAACCTTAGATTGTCCTCGTCAATTGCTTAATCATTTTAGTCATATCCAATTCTAGATATTTTCCCCTCTTAATGCCTTAGGCATTCGAAAAATTTAGAAAGGATAAATATTATAGCACATGTATTCTATCCTATATCTGAAGCATATGGGACACGATTCATGATGTCTCACATAAAGACGTGATTATAGACCAGTCTTTTGCTACGATATTTTTTATTTGCCATGTTTTCAAAATTTGACTATGAAGAGGGATGCCGTAATCATAATCGAATTTTGAGAACGCAATATATATAAAATTTCCTTATGTTGAACCATTCCAACATAAAATTCATATATATATATATATATATATATATATATATATATATGAATATATATATATATATATATATATATATATATATATATATATATATATCCTTGACTAAAGATGATCAAAATCTCAA
Source organism: Lactuca virosa (assembly GCF_052849685.1). Lineage (NCBI taxonomy): Eukaryota > Viridiplantae > Streptophyta > Magnoliopsida > Asterales > Asteraceae > Lactuca > Lactuca virosa. The sequence continues at coordinate 50,094,326 of NC_136430.1, forward strand.
TCTAAGCTTTTAGAATTGAAATGAAGTATAAGTTGCTCTCCCTTAATTATAGCAAAACAACTTTTCCCAATTGAATTTTTTTTGTTTTCTATAATTAACACTTAACATAATAATCATGCTCCCACTTACATGATAATTATTAGCATAACACTTATGCTCCCACTAGCTTTGATATGTATCCAGAAATCAGCAGGACTTCTAGAAATCAATACTTTATTGACTTTCTTACCAAAGTTCAGATTTTTGATACAAGATGCTTTGATTAAACTTTATCAAAATCATACACTTTTTCTTAGACAGCTCATATGAGTGTCTAAACAATTTTTAGAACTATGAAAAGGGATACCGTAATCATAGTCTTAATTGCTTAGACCATTGCCATTTCTCAGAAGTCCATGTTAGTGTGCCAGTTAACTACACACGCTCCACTAACGACTTTGAGAATGCAAATATCACAATTGCTATCTACCTAAAATATACTTAGTGAAAGCGTTTCCTTACCATCATTTTCATGAATCGAAGAGAAACCTTATGACACTTAGATTTTTTATGGTGTATATGTTCCTATCCATTTGAATTTGTCATAACCACAAGGGAACGTTAGTGACAAATCCAAACTCATATGGATCGAACTTGTACAATCTTAACTTCTGGCCACTTGGCAGCACAAGGGCCTACCATTGCTTCCAGGTTGTTATGCAAACAATTGAGAACTCACAGAACTAACATACATAGTCAACTTTAACTGGAATGAGCATAGAAATAAGAATTTGTCAACACGATAGGTTACAACCCTCAAGTCGTGTGCTAGTGATAAACAATAGGTTTCACTCTTGATTAGTTTTGAAACTTTCAAGACCTTTAAGACTCCCACTGTCCTCATGACATATAAGATTCTCTTGTCAAGAACCATTCCTTGACAAACAAACATTCAAGAGTTAGTGCGGATTCTTATCAAGAAAAACACTTCACACAATTGGTCTTAGTTGGTCTTTGTCTTATCCAAGTCATCACAACTTGCTAATTTCAAATGTACAATAATAAGAACCATCTGATTCTACATTTGACAAGTGTTTAAAACCTTTCTTAAGATTTTGTCACTCAAATTACAATCTTGGATTATTACTCTATGACTCAATTTTGGAACGAAGTATGATTCGTCTTTTGATTTAACCATTTCAACAATTCAACATTCTTCTTCTTAGTCAAACAAATGCACTAAGATGTCCTTAGAGAATCAATTGTGATATGATTTCATAATCACTAAGATAATCATAAAACAAGATACTCAAGTACTCTCCCATCTTTTCAGATTTGAGAAACTTTTATCTTTCTGCTTAATTTAATTCTTCTCATCCGTTCTGCCTTACATTGAAACTTTTCCAATGTTTTAGAATTACACTTAAACTTGTAAGCATAACAATATTTACTAAACTTTAGTAAATCATGACAGATAGTCTTATCGTTCTCTGTGGTGGACCTGACCAGCGCACACTCTCAAGTGTACCCGATCCCTTAATCCTTCACTTGACTAACTTATACATGTGATCAAGGAATTAGTCTTAATTTCCCAAGGATGAAAATTCTCATTCATCATACAATACAAGTTGCATGATTCCAAGTTTCTATCCAACTGAAACTTGGGTGATGAGAATCTTTCCTAATTTGGTAAATTGTGACACTACCATAAACGAAAGAATCAAATCCATTTTTCCAATATTGCTATCAATGGAATCATATAAACAACAATTTTTTTTTCACAAATGCCATTGTAAGGATATTTAAAATAAAAAAAAATTAAAACTTTTTTCATTTATTTTTAAAACTTGCGGAAAAACTTATCCTTGCAAATGCATATGAAAAACATGTTGTTATTTATTCCTAAGCAATCTGTCACAACTCTTAAGCAACAGCTCAAAATTCTGATCACCGAACCATGCGATCGAAATCCATCTTTGCTATCTGAATCAGCATATTCTTCCGTTAAGCTTCCTCTCTTCTTTGATTCTTAAAACATCAACATGTGTCTTAGTCACATCATGTAATAAGAATCTCAGAATAGTAACTTAATAGAGTTAGATAGCGGACTTTACTCGAAGTAGAGTCAAACCTTTTTGACTTTATCAACCTTATGATCTTTCAGGTAAACAGGGTGGCTTCACAACCAATGCCACTTCCTTTGGCAATAGAAACATATAGACTCTTTGGGAATGGTACACGTGACTATCTCAGACTTGGCCTTTCTCTTTACCATTTGGTCAACCGAGTTGACTATGGCCGATCCATTTCCATTGGGAAGAGAAAGCTTTTCTGGATTTCCAATGTTACCATTGTTAATGTCCATGGAAGTTTGGTAAGTCGATCTTCCAATCAAATTTGCTTTACCGGTGCGCCAAATCATTGTTGATTCAGCAGCATCAAGAAAATAGGTAATATCATTAAGAGTCATGTCATGGTCCGTCACATAGTAGTCCTAAAGGAGCTCACTATGTGACTTAGAAAGTGAATGAAGAACCCAGTCAATAACCAACTTCCTCAAGACCTTGACACCCAACTCTCTCGGCTTGTCAATAATTGACTTCATCTTCAAGATGTGAGCATTCATAGACTTTTCTTGCTAATAGGGCTTGAGTGACCTTGAACTATTCAAGAACTATTCAAGTTAGTTGATTTAGGTCCTTAATATAACACCCAATATGAAATATTAAGGCTAGGACCCAACACAATATTTTATAACTTGGAAGAGGGATGCCGTAATCCAAGCTATAAAATATTTGTGACGAGTTTTGAGCATTCTAACACTCCTAAGTGTACATGCAACCCTAGAAAACCTTGGATCTATGTTTGTCTAAAGTACATGCAAAATACTTTTTTCCAAGGTTCATAATCCTATCTAGCATACATGCGGAACATTAATCATAAAAGATGGCTAGGATTACATACCTTGTAATTGTTTTGATTCCTTGAAAACCTTGAGAGCCTAGCACCCCAAGTGTGATGCCTCAAATGTTTCACACAACACCGAATGCTCTTGGAATAAACTATGAAAGAATTGTCTAACACTTGAAATAGGCCTTGCCCTCTTGTCTCACTAGTGTAGCCGATTTTGGTTGCTAAAGGTATGATTATATAGTATGTTGCATTAGGGTTACACATGTAAACCCTAATGTAACATGGCTCTTCATTTCCATGGCCCATGGGTTTGTAACTCCCATGGAGCATCCATGGAGCATCTTATGGACCTTAGCCCAACTAGATTATCCATGGAGCATCTTGCCCACTATACAAGTATGGATGATATACACAATCAACCCATGTATTTAATTAGTCTCCTTTTTGATCACTTAATTAATTCTAGATTAATTCTTGATCAATACTAATTAAATAATATTATTAATATATTAGAACTTATAATATATTAATAAACCATAAGTGTTATTTCTCTAATTTTAGTCTATCCAATTGCATGATGCCATGCAACCCAAATGGAACATGCCGGGTCGGGTCAAGTACATACCAGAAATAGTTATAGACTTAGACACCTTATCCAACAATTTGAAGGTAGGCGAATGACGATTCACCAATTTCCACCATGAAAAATGAAATAGGTATTAGGTTTTAATTGGTTTGAAACTCCTAGATCATTTGAGATTCATTGAACTCTTCAATGTCATGTTTAAATCTTGATTGTGCCCTTCAAGTTTTATGATTGGGATGCTGAGGATCACAAAACAAGGTGTGAATAACCATGCAAATTAACTTGGTATCCTTAATTTTATCACCTAATCGATGTGCCGGTTAACCACACGCACTCCACCGATCTATGATAAACATTAAGTTACCCTTCGCTACTCTTATTAGTCCATGTTAGTGTGTCGGTTAACCACACACGCTCCACTAACGACTTGGTAAGGTACAAAGTGTAAATTTCATGGGTTAGCACCAAATTCACATTTTCCTAAAGTAACTAAGATTGGGAATTTATAAAACATTTAGTTACTTTATAATAATCATTATACTTTTAATAAGAATTAAAGTCATTGTCCTACCCGTTCGGCTAACGACCCTCCACCAGTCAAGGAAGCGGTGGGTGAGAGTGGACACCCATTAAACTGCCATTTTATAGTCAGTAACCTTATACCCCCTTATAGCCGACTTCGTGAATGAGGCCTACTAACGGTAAGACGACTTTGTTCTTATACATATATATACATATTAACCATTAATATTATAATAGTATAAGGGTTGAATTTTACACTTTAAAATTCTAAGGGTCTAACTTGGAATTAAAGTATACATGGGGGGTAACTTTACAAATTCCAAAACTTGAGGGCAAGTTTTGAACAATTCAAAAACTTTTCAATTCCATAACATATGAGTTTAATGAAGGACTTAAAAACTTTAAATGAAGAGACTCTTGAACATTCATAACTTGAGGACAAGTTATGGAGTTCATAAAACAATTTCTGACAAAAGAACTCTTCCAATGTGTAACCTATGGGTTTTAATGAAAACTTAACACAAAACTTTTAGTTTTCCATAACTTGAGGACAAGTTATGGAATCCATTAAAAAACACATTAAGATCATCAATTCAACTAACAAACATGTCAAGAAAACTATGATCTAGATTAAACTCATATGAACAAGATAATTCACATCAACCAACTTTCATGTAATTAGCCTAACCATTAAACTAATACAAAACATGAATTTTATGACAATTATCTTTTGAATTGGATTAGAATGATCATTACCACATCAAAAACAGGTTTATAAGTTCAAAAACAGCTTAGGGTAATGATTCTAGTCCAATTCCAACCTTAAAAGTCGAAAATATGTTGTCTGTGTTGGGTTTTGAGCATTCTAACACTTCATAAGTGTACATGCAACCCTATTAAACCTTGGATCTATGTTTGTCTAAGATACATGCAAAATATTATTTTCCAAGGTTTATAACCTATCTAGCATGACATGGGGTACTTTTAAACATAAAAGAACTAGATGAGTTACATACCTTCTGTTGATTGTTGATTCCTTGGAGTTTGAGAGCCAAGCACCAATAATGTGAATGCCTCAAATGGAAATCACAAATCACCACAAACTTGGAAAATGTATGAGAGAGTATACTAACTCTTGATTTTGGCCACCACACTTACACACACATTAGTGTCTTTTTCATGCAACATAAGCTTGTTTATATAGTGTACATGGTTAGGGTGAAACCCTAATAACCCATGTCTTTTCCTCTTCCAAGGATCCGTGGGTTAAAAGCTCCATGGATCATCCATGGACTTCCATATAAGCTTAGCCCATTAACAAATGAGCATTAGCCCACACCATATAAATACAATAGCCCATGATTTAATTAGTCTTCCTTTTAATCACTAAATCAATTCATAATTAATTCAAGATTAAAACTAATTAAATAACATGACTTTATATTAATATACTATAACTTATAATATATTAATAAATCGTAAGTATACAATTCTCATAAAATTATCCATAAACAGTTTGGGTGAAGTGCAACCCAAATGGACCATGCCGGGTCGGGTCAAGTATATACCAAATAAGTTATGGACTTAGACACCTTATCCAACAGTCTCCCACTTGGATAAGTCTAATAACTGTATTTGCGTATGTTACTTCAGGAACCAACCAGCAATCGTAGCTCTCGAAAACTCTGTTGAACTATGAAGCGCCATTTTAGATAAGTGATCATATAATCCTCTGTTCTCATGATATCAGCCGGACAAATACATGGAACAACGTCGTACTTATTGTCCAACAGTTTGTTTCCCGATTTTCGATTTGTTTGACAAAGTACTAAATTGAACACATCAATTAGGTTCTGACCGGGCCCGGTACATAGGTCAAAACAAAATCATCGAGGGGCCCAGATATCGCTTCTAATCCTCCAAGGACTAGAAGGAACAGATAAACTTCGACTCATATACTTGTTTCTACTACTTGTTGAATTATACACAAAGGCACGTTTTATAACATCAAGTTACTGATGCGTTTACGTGCAATCAATGCACAACCAACTCATAGGTAACAACTCATATCTCTAGGTTTGAAGACTTATATGATATTACCGTCTCATGATCACTCGAGATAAATTCCATGAAGTGATGCAAGTGAGCGTGGGTTGAATCCAATACTCATAACTTATGAGCACTCATGAGTGTTGTAGCCATGTCCAACATCTTAGACCTCTACAGCCAACTCATGATAGTCTTGATTCATATCTACTTCCAACATATGACCGACTGTGGATGGTTTGAATAACTTAATCATTCGGAAAGAATAACCTAGTTATTATGGAAGTCAAAACATGCAAAGTGAAACACAATAATAATCGAATCCAATATGGTCTTAGAACCCTTTTGAATATAAATAAAACCACCTTTTATTTATCACCATATTGATTACACATTATTCATTGTATAATGTTTCAAATAATCAACTTAATACTTGAACAAAAACAACAGTCGTCCCATGCTCCTAGCATGTACACTTTGTTTTTCTAAACAATAGTTATGCCATACTCCAAGTATGCACACTATGTTTGTCTATGATCTTTACTTTGTGAAATAGATCAATTGAACATGATTCCAATGATGCTCATTTCACAATCCCAAATCCTTATTGTAAATGTAAGAATTCCTAATTCCTACCATTTACCAAAAGAAACTGTTAGATTTTAAACTTATATGCACTGATCCTCTCGTAATGATTATGCACAAGGTCACCAAAACCTTGTCATCAGTCATTACAGAGGATTCCAAAGGATATCAACTCTATGGAAACGAAGTCTCATATTCAAAGTACATTGCTTTGAACATCCTTCTTGCACTAAGGTTTTCTAATCTTACACAGATTGAATAACTTCCACCTATGGAGAAATTTCCATAGTCCCATTTTGACTATCACTTCCGAACAAGAGTTACCTCTTTTCAGAATATGTCAATATGGTCCTTTCCAACAATTTATATCCTACTTCCAACTGTCCCTGAGCAACCAATCTTTGGAGAACCTTAGATTGTCCTCGACAATTGCTTAATCACTTTAGTCATATCCGGTTCTATTCCTTTTTCCCTCTTAATGCTCTAAGCATTTTGAAAAATTTAGAACGGATAAATATTATAGCACATGTGACCGATCCTATATCCGAAGCATATGGGACACGATTCATGATGTCTCACATAAAGACCTGATACTAGATCAGTCTTTTGCTACAATATTTTTTATTTACCATGTTCTCAAAAATCAAATATGAAGAGGGATGCCGTAATCATAATCGAATTTGAGAACGCAATATATATAGAATTTCCTTATGTTGAACCATTCCAACATAAAATTCATATATATATCCTTGACTAAAGATAATTAAAACTCAATCTAAGCTTTTAGAATTGAAATGAAGTATAATTTCCTCTCCCTTAATTATAGCAAAACAACTTTTTCAACCCCTACAACTTTACGAATTGAAACTTTTGTTTTTCTACAATTAACATTGCTAACTTGCAACACTAAACATAATAATCATGCTCCCACTAACATGATGACTATCAGCATAACACTTATGCTCCCACTAGCTCTGACATATTTCCAGAAATCAGCTGGACTTCTGAAATTTAGATTCATACACCCTTTCTTAGATAGCTCACATGTGTGTCTAAACAATTTCCAGAACTATGAAAAGGGATGCCGTAATCATAGTCTTAATTGTTTAGACCTTTGCCATTTCTCACAAGTCCATGTTAGTGTGCCGGTTAACCACACACGCTCCACTAACCACTTTGAGAAGGCAAACATCACATTGCTATCTACTTAAAATCTTCTTAGTGAAAGCATTTCCTCACCATCATTTTCATGAATCGGAGAGAAACCTTATGACACTTAGATTTTATGGTGTATGAGTTCCTATCCATGTGAATTTGTCAAAACCATAATCATAAGACAAGGTTAGTAACAAATTCAGCCTTACATGGATTGAACTTGTTCAATCTTAATTTCTTGTCATCTGGTAGCACAAGGCCCACCAATGCTTCCAAGCTGTTATGCACACAGTTTAGAACTAACAGTACTCATATGCATAGTCAACTTAATAGGAACAGACACAGAAACAAGAATTATGTCAACTTAATAGGTTTCAAACCTTAAGTCGTATGCTAGTGATAAAACTCAGGTTTTAAATCTTGAAATCCTTTCAGGATCTTTAAGACTCCGACTGTCCTCTTGACATATAAGTTTCCCTAGTCAAGAACCATTCCCTGACAAAACAAATATTCAAGGGATAGTGCAGATTCTTATTAAGATAAACACTTCACACAATTGGTCTTAGTTGGTCTTTGTCTTATCCAAGACATCACAACTTACCAATTTCAAATGTACAGGAGTAGAAAACATTTTACACAACATTTGATAAGTGTTTTAAACGTTACTTTATGTCACTCAATGTTACAATCTTGGAGTATGACTCTAAGAGTTGTTTTGGAACGAAGTATGATCCATCTTCTTGATTTTAACCATTCCAACAATTCATGACCCCTCATCTTAGTCATAACAATGCACTAAGATGTCCTCAGAGTATGAATTTGTGATATGGTTTCATAATCATTAAGATGATCATAAAAACATGTATGATCCATCTTCTTGATTTTAACCATTCCAACAATTCATGACCCCTCATCTTAGTCATAACAATGCACTAAGATGTCCTTAGAGTATGAATTTGTGATATGGTTTCATAATCATTAAGATGATCATAAAAACATGATACTAAAGTACTCTCCCATCTTTTCAGATTTGAGATAATTTTATCTTTCTGCCAAATTTGATTCTTCTCATCCGTTCTGCCATACATTGAAACTTTTCCAATGTTATAGAATTATACTTAACCTTATAAGTATAACCATATTTACTAATCTTTAGTAAATCATGACGAATTGATCTTTGTGGTGGACCTTGACCAGCACACACCCAATGTACCTAATTCCTTAGTCCTTCAATTGACTCACATATGCATGTGATCAATGAATTAGTCTCAATTTTACAAAGATGAAAATTCTCATTCATCATACAATACAACTTGTATGATTCCAAGTTTTTGTCTAACTGAAGCTTGGGTGATGAGAACCTTTCCTCATTTGGTAAATTCAGACACTACCACATATAAGAGAATCAAACTCATATTTCCAATATTGATAGAAACATACAAACATCAATTTCCATAAATGCCATTGCAAGGGGATATAATATAAACTAAACAAAACTTTTATTTCTTTATTAAAATGCGGAAAAATATTCATTACAATGCATCTTCAAATGAAAACTATGATATTACATATTTCCTAGCAATCTATCATAACTTTTAAGTAGTAGCTCAAAAATCCGATCCTCGAACCATGCGATAGAAATCCATCTTCGTGATCAGATTCAGCACACTCTTATTTTAACCTTCCTTTTGCTCGATCCTGCTAAACATCAAGATGCAACCTAGTCACATCATGTAATAAGAATCAACAATTAGGAATTTTAACAAAGTTAGATAGTGGACTTACCTGAAGCCGAGTCAAACATTTTGTGTCTACTTGCTTTCAAATATTTCAGGTATTCAGGGCAGCTTCGCTTCCAATGTCCCTTCTCATGACAATAAAAACATATAGACTCTTTGGGAATGGTACACGAGACAATCACAGACTTAGCCTTTCCCTTTACCTTTTGGTCAACCGGGTTGACCAAGGCCGATCCCTTTTCATTGGGAAGAGAAAGCTTTTCTGGACTTCCAATGTTACCATTGTCCATGTCCATGGAAGTTTGAGAATTAGACCTTCCATCAATATTTACTTGACCATTGCGCCAAATCATTGCTGATTCAGCAGCAACAAGCAAATAAGAAAGATCTATTAGGGTTATGTCAGGATCTGTCATATGATAGTCTTTAATAAACTCACCATACGACTCAGGAAGTGACTGAAGAATCCAGTCAACAGCGAACTTCCTTGAAATAACAACACCCAACATTCTCAACCTGTCAATGTGTGACTTCATTCCTAAGACATGAGTGCACACATGTCTTCCATCTTTATGTTCCATTTCTAGTACAGCTTGAGTGATCTTGAACCTTTCAAGTCTTCGGGCTTGTGGGTCAGGGAGAATAAATGGAGGAGGTGGGGGAGTGAAGCATGATGTTAAGGGACATCATCTTCAAGAGGAAAGCTTGTTTCAAGCGATTTGGGAAGATCATAGTTGTCTGAACCAGACATCTACAATGGGAGAAAATCAAGTTAGTTGATTCAAAGTGTGAAGTTCATGGGTTAGCACCATATTCACATTTTCCTAAAGTAACTAAGATTGGGAATTAAAAATTTAGTTACTTTATAATAATCATTATACTTTTAATGAGGATTTAAAGTCATTGTCCTACCCGTTCGACTAACGACCCTCCACCGATCAAGGAAGCGGTGGGTGAGAATGGACACCCATTAAGTTGCCATTTTATAGGCAACAACCTTATACCCCCTTTATAGACCGGCTTCGTGAATGAGGCCTACTAACGGTAAAACGACTTGATCTTATACATATATATAATAATTAACCATTAATGTTATAAATAGTATAAGGGTTGAATTTTAACTTTTAAAACTCTAAGGGTTTGGAATTAAAGTTTATTAAAGTGTGTGAAACTTTACAAATTCCAAAACTTGAGGGCAAGTTTTGTAACTATCCAAAACTTTTCATTTCATAACTTATGAATTAAAGGTTCATAAAAATGAAGACTCTTCATTTTTATGTAACTTATGTGTTTAAATGTGTGTTTAAAAGAAGTGACCTTTGGATATCCATAACTTGAGGACAAATTATGGACTCCATTAAAACACATAAATGATCAAGAATTAATCCTAAACAATTCAACAAATAATTCCTATCATCTTCTAAATTCATAAGAACATGAACATGATCATCAAAGTTTCAAGAATTATATGAACACATACAAAGCATGAAATTTTGATATAAGCTATTGTAAATGGATTAGAACTACCATTACACCAACTAAAACAAGTTTTAAAACACCAAAACAGTTTAGGGTAATGTTTCTAGTCCATTTCCAGCAGCAAAAGTCGAAAAACTGCATTATGAGGCTCCTACTCGCCGAGTGCACGAACCTACTCGGCGAGTAGGATGAGTTTACACATGAACTCGGCGAGTCCCCCCATGGACTCGGCGAGTTCATCAGTCAGACAGCAAAAAAACGACTTTTTATCACTATTTTGCATCAAGTATTAAACAAACAAGCCTAGGCTCTGATACCACTGTTGGGTTTTGAGCATTCTAACACTTCCTAAGTGTACATGCAACCCTATTAAACCTTGGATCTATGTTTGTCTAAGATACATGCAAAATATTATTTTCCAAGGTTTATAACCTATCTAGCATGGCATGGGGTACTTTTAAACATAAAAGAACTAGATGAGTTACATACCTTTTGTTGATTGTTGATTCCTTGGAGTTTGAGAGCCAAGCACCAATAATGTGAATGCCTCAAATGGAAATCACAAATCACCACAAACTTGGAAAATGTATGAGAGAGTATACTAACTCTTGATTTTGGCCACCACACTTACACACACATTAGTGTCTTTTTCATGCAACATAAGCTTGTTATATAATGTACATGGTTAGGGTGAAACCCTAATAACCCATGTCTTTTCCTCTTCCAAGGATCCATGGGTTAAAAGCTCCATGGATCATCCATGGACTTCCATATAAGCTTAGCCCATTAACAAATGAGCATTAGCCCACACCATATAAATACAATAGCCCATGATTTAATTAATCTTCCTTTTAATCACTAAATCAATTCATAATTAATTCAAGATTAAAACTAATTAAATAACATGACTTTATATTAATATATTATAAATTATAATATATTAATAAATCGTAAGTATACAATTCTCATAAAATTATCCATAAACAGTTTGGGTGAACTGCAACCCAAATGGACCATGCCGGGTCGGGTCAAGTATATACCAAATAAGTTATGGACTTGGACACCTTATCCAACAGTCTGGGGGTCCAACTCGTCGAGTGCATGAACCAACTCGACAAGTTGGATGATTTTGTTCATGGACTCGGCGAGTCCATCAGTGGACTCGGCAAGTCCAGTGCCCAGAAAGCCAAAATTTTCGATTTTTAAGCTGTTTCAGCAAGTATAACATGAAAACAACCCATGGCTCTGATACAACTGTTGGGTTTTAGTATAATACAACATCCTATGGTGCACATACAACCCTAAATACATTGGATCTATGTTTTCACTAATTATACATGGAAAGGTGTTTCCAAGGTATTAAGCCTATAACTAGCATATAAAGATGTAAACTACACAAGATACTACTTAGTGTAACATACCTTTTCATACGGCTGGAAGTCTTGATGCATTTGGCCTTAAGAGCTTAGCCCCAATAGTGTGGAAGCCTCAAATGAAGTCACAACACATCAAGGACAAAGGTAGGACTTAAGAGAGAATCTCCATGCACTCTAAAACCTTCATGAACTCCAAGAACATGCACACACACTAGGGTTGGCGGTTTTAGGTCATCATATATGTATTTATATGTGTTGAATTCTAAGAGTCATGGGTATAACCCAAACCCATACCCATGGGTTTTATTGTCCATGATTCATATGGCCCAACTCTTTATGTATCCATACATAAACTTGGTCCAACATGGATTATAAGTCCAACACATATAAATATAACTAATTACCATAATTAGTCCCCATAGATTTAATTAGTATCTTTTGATCACTAAATTAATTCGAAATTAATTCTTGGTCAACACTAATTAAAACATATGATTTCATATTAATATATTAGAACTTATAATATATTAATAAATCATATATAACCTCTTCTCTCAAAAGTCCATCCTAACAAATTGTCCTGATGATATGCAACCCCAATGGACCATGCTACTCTAGGGTCGAATACATACGGATAATAATTATGGGCTTAGACATCTAATCCAACACTAATTCCTTAAAATCTGTTCATGCATTCTAAAGAAGAATACTAGTCTATTTTGTGATTCCTAGCTTCTATCTTACACGCCTCCTTTTGTTCTTGGTGTGTTGTAAAATATTTGAGGCATCAAACTTGGGGTGCTAAGCTCTTAAAGGCCAAATAAAAACAAGCTACAACAAGAGGTAATCTCCCAACTAGTTTTTATGATTAATATATCAAGTTGTATGCTAGTTTAGGCTTTATGCTTTGGAAGAACAATATTGCATGTATAATTAGTAAAAACTTAGATCCAAAACATTAGGGTTGTATGTGCACCATAGGGATGTTAGAGTACATAAAACCCATCACATTCCCCCCCCCTCAAAGTTAGGAGTAACTTCAATATCCAAACGAGTACCAAGCGATGAAGACCAACTCCCCTTCGAAGTAACACCGGTCATCAAATCTCCTTTGAAAAAGAATATCTAAAAAGCTTCGAATACCCATTTCAATTAACAAATGATTATAAAATGAAAAAATGGTATGACAAACGCTCGAGGAATAAACCATACGAAACTCCCCCTCGACGTGTGACAAAAATGAAACACTTCAATCCGAGAAAATCTAAAAAATATGTTGATGTCTTCAAATATTTGACTTCCCGGACTTGAAAATGAACACACATTGTTCATAAACCATAAAAAAACTTGCACCAAACAATCACGAAAATCCGACAGAAAAATCTTTAAATGATGAGAAGATTTTGACTTTTCGGTGAGAGTTCCAAGAATTTCGAAAATTGGGTACAAACAACCATTTTCACAAGTACTGGAGAGACCAATTGCGAAAAATCAGCTTCCCAAATCATTCTAGATGAGAACCTTTACCCTATTTGCGAAAGTGGGTATAAAGTGTCATTTTAATTTTACGGACCGTATTCGAAAAATCTTCTCACTTCACAATAATACACCCCTAATTTGAAACTGGGCATAAACTATCAAATCACAGAAAAAAGTGGACCATATGCGAAACTTTTGAATGTTCTTCCCCAATGCGTTCCTAATGTGAAAGAACCCAGCAGCATAAGTCGAAACTACTTTTGACTCCAAAATACCAAGTTTTGATTCCTTAAGCTTTTACCAATTGTGACAACCCGGAAAAATTTTGATTTTTAAAGCTCAGCCAGTCAGCTCACCTGAGTGTCAAACTCATTTCTGCTATCATTTAACCTTGTTTAGAGTCCATTGAAAGGTCCAAAGGTCAGTACATTCAAGCATTGATCATAGAAAAGGATCGCGTACGCTTCTAGCATCAAAACCGGGCCTTACACTCCAACACAAGGAGTGTACGGCCGCACACATGCGTGTGCGGCCGCACACCCCTCTCCTGGCAGCACACACTTGTATAAGGTTAGAACTCAGCCTCCTTTAATCCGTTTTCACACTCCAAGGCTTAGAACTCGATTTCTCTCTCAACTATCATCCGATTTTCAGCCTAGATCTTCAAGAATGTAAGTGTTCTTCACTTAAATTGTTGTTAATCCTTCCATACTAATAACACTCTTTGATTTCATCCATTTGAAATCGTGATTTGGCTAGATCTTCAAATCTTCATCCATTTAACCAAGAACACCAAGAACACACACTTGTTCTTGGCGATTTTGGACCTTCTCGAGCTTTCGGATCGTAAGTACTCTTTCGTTAAGCTTAGAACTTGGTAAGAACACTTGTTTAAAGCCTTGAAACTGCCCAGAACTCAAGAACATGTGGTGTGTGCGGCTGCACACACAGTTATGGCCGTACACCCCTCAAAAACCCGTTAAAATGCCATCAAAACACCCCTAAAGGCTTCCATATTGTAAGGACAATTCCCAAAGCTTGTTACTACTAGTTATGAGCCTTAGAAAACGTCCAAAACATGTTCATCAAGGAGTGTGCAACCGCACACACTCCATGTGGCCGTACACCCCTTTGTTTAGTGCTTTAGGGCCTCCAAAGTGCCTTTCTAGCTTCAACACTTGATAAGCATCGGTCCTAAAAGCCTAACCACCATTTGGAAAACGATTTGAGCACACTTTACCATGAGTGTGCGGCCGCACACTCCCCTAGCCGCACACCCATGGCCGCACACTCCCATAAGTGGCCGCACACTCCCTTAGTTTGAATCACATGTGATTCCAACACTTGGTCAAAGTGTTTCATAGTCCCGTGAAGTGATTCCTCGCATTTGGTTGCTTCCAAGCACTATATTTATGTCAATATATGTCATTATATGTCGTTTAGGACTCGTTAAGTCTCGGGATTTCATTTGTGGAACTTCTCATCCTTACACGCATACCCGTTTGAATCACCCGCATCAGGTGAGTTCATACCCCGTAATGAATCTTTTAACTGTTTTAAGGGGGGAATACAAGTTGAACACAATGATAATTGTGTAAATGTTTGTTATAAACATCTTTCAAAATGTTACTTATGTCATTTATAAGTCGTCAAAACATTTCAAAACTCTTTTAAAGTTATGTTACTTTATAGTTATACAAAACTCTGTTTTTTTAAAGTACATACATAACTTAATAGATAAACGAGTCTTTCCAGTAACAGTCCCAGTAGAACATTAGTAAACTATAATAGGTATAGTTTAGGAGAATGCTATTCATTACTTCTAGTACAATGAAGCACACAAACAGTCAGTTCTTACATGAATCAAACAATACCATACAGAACATATAGTGAAGAGAATCAAACAATACCATACAGAACATATAGTGAAGAGAATCAAACAATACCATACAGAACAATACCATACAGAGAGAACGTACAAGATACAGTACAAAACAAACAAGATAGGTTGCTATAGCATGAACACACATACATGATCTAATTATACCAATGAATCTCTAACGTATTGTTTTAACAAAAGGTGATAGTTATATGGGGTATACATGATCACATACTTTAATGTGAATTACACGGCTTGCAAGAATTTGCAAAGGTCGCGTTTAGTACCCTTAATCTCTTGACAGGGAGAGCGTATAGTAGGGGTTCTAGCCTTCACATTATAACCATAATAAAACAAATATGTTTTTAGGTTATTAGTACATCCGCATGTCATTATAAACGACAACTGTGTACTTACATTTCCCTTTCTTTCATAAAGTGACGGTACCACTTGAAAGTCCAATTCAAACTATTTTCGAGTCAAGATAGTTATAAACTAGGGAAAATATACATTCTTACAAACGACAAATGAAACAGTCGAGTCTAGCACATAACAGAAGATGCCTTGGTAGAAGGATACGATTAAAAGATAGGACCATAATGCTAGCCTTATGATTCCTTAATGTATACACCACAGGATATATATATCCTAATAGGGTCCGACAGGTAATAGGATGTGTGCTCTCCGCTTCATTTCCTGTTCCTTATTTGGTTGTGGGCTTGGAACGAATTCACCCAATCTATTTTCTACCCGATTCTATATATATGTATGCTTAGTATACATCAAGTCATCATAAGGGTACCAGGTATGGGTCAGGTTATAGAACACAGAGTCAAAGCACAGTTTTTCTAGTACAAAATATACTTCATTACTTTTAGTATACAAAACTAGAAACTTCCCGGTAAAGGGTTTAATCCATTTTATTAAACCAATACAATTTAAAAGACCTTAGGTGAGTAACTCTATAATACCTTAGTTTACACACCATGTTTATGTATAAAACTAATACCCAATAGGTAGTTGGATGTGTGCTTTCCGCCTTAATTTCTGTTCCTCGTTTGGTTGTGGAATTAGGGCAGATTCGCTCAATTAACTTTCTATCCGATATCAGATTATATATAGCAGTATAAACTAAGCTATTATAAAAGTAGTCACTGTGGTCACTATTTTATTATAAGAAATAAGGGTTTTCTTAAAGAATCTCTTCATTAGATATAAAGGAAACATTACAATTAACTCCATGAGTAACAAGTGATTACACCAGGGTTATATATGACGATGATCTAACAACCAATGGAATGTGTGCTATCCGCCTTAATTTCTATTCCTCGTTTGGTTGTGAGCTTGAGGCAGATGCGCACAATCAATTGTTTGTTTACTTTTGAGTCATATATAATTTATACCCACTTAGTACCCATATAATGGGTTGTAGTGTCATTTTACTTAAATTTCCATCAAAGTAGGAAATATATGATTTTCTAGAGGAACAGGCGAATTTTTCAAAACAGCTCTTACAACTTACAACATTTTACAACTACATGTTACAACTACATTTCCAGCAACAGTTTACAACTTACTTACATCACTAAACTCTTATGAACTCACCAGCTTAATTGCTGATCAACTCTTTCAAATAACTTGTATTCTCAGGAGACTATTAGACAGATGCTCGTGCTGGGGATTCAGAAGACGAAGCATTATAGCTTCAAGTCTTGTTTTGTTATTTGTGTATGAATTCTATGTTTTGTGAACACACGCATTGTAAACACTTTCTTTCTAAATGAAATGGTTGTTCATTACTTGCTTACTGTATACATATCTTGTGATACTAAACATGACGTCCTCCACCCCCTGAACGATTCCGCCGTTCCGGTTTTGGGGTGTGACAGATTGGTATCAGAGCATTGTTTATAGTGAACTAAGTATATCAACCGATAAAAGATATACAACTATAAATATAGTGGGACTTAAGTGCTCTGGATAATGATATATTTTTAGAATATAACTATAGGTTATAAAAACATACCTACTTGCTTATACATGTACATAATAGAACTAGTATCATGAGAAGAACAGAATTAAAGTATTTAAAGGTTGGGCACACTCGTCAACCTGAACAGTTATGTAATCATAGCTAGGATCAATATAGCCTGATCAACTATATTCATTTGAGATGTGACCGACATGTGTTTGGGAATGATGTGGTGTTGCAACAGTGTTAAAACTTACCGGAACACCAGAACAAGTACATTACGTTAGAATACTATAGGAGTATTTTAGTCCATATAAATAACTTATGTGATAACTTAAAAGACCCTTCCGAATAAGCCTATAATCTTGCAAGGCATATTCCTAAAGTTTTATATATAATTAAGATCTTATAGACTTAGAATCTGTGGCCTACGCTTCGCTATCCATTCCTCTTAAGGGTGTAGTGTTGGAGTAGGATCACTTATTCGAAGGTCTATTTAATCTTCAATTATATACAAACTTGTGTACCTTGTACAATTATAGGACGACTCCGTAAGGATCACCCCATAAAGTTACCTTAAAGCTCATAGATTCTTTAGTCACTGTCATTCTCGCACGACAAGCCCAGATAGATGTAACCACTTCCTCATAGTAGACAACTGAGAGTCCAGGAGGAACAAGAACAAGTTCATGAGAAGTTTTCAAAGAGGGATCAACCGAAGTAACCAGAACGTCTTACACGTCACACTAATAAATAATAATCTGGTTAATTTAATGAGCAAGTGGAAACACTGCTCACATTATTTGTTAAGATTATTTTCTTACATGAAACTGGTAACAGTTATTCAGGAAACAGATATTCATTCGAGGATAGTTATTTCAAATTCATAGAGTTTATTAGGTTTAGACTCTTTTATGAATTGTTCCTAGAACGCTGTGGAAGTCAGGACCCGATACATCCAGAACTAGGATGACCTTGTCTTTTCACCTTTCGGCTTGTGTCCATTGCTTTAGACTTATTCTGTCTCATCTTTGTATTCTTTTAGCAAAGATGCCTCCTCGCAGATCTAACAGACGCACTACTCCAATAACTCCAATAACTCCAATAGCGCCTCCTTCGCAAATCTATATGGCAGCTATAAACGCTGCAATGGCCGCGGCTGTGGCAACAACCATGGCTCAATATCACCCCATCAGTACCAGTGGAGGTGAAACGCCTACTGATTCTACTCAAGGTGAGGTCCTTATGCGCGCGAGAGAGTTCTCCTACAAGGACTTCACCAATTGCCAGCCATTGTCCTTTAATGGGACTAAAGGACTCATTGCCCTCATGCAATGGTTCGAGAAAATAGAGTCGATCTTTGAAATCTGTTTCTGCCCAGAAGGAAGCAAAGTGAAGTTTGCTGCCTGCACCTTCTCTGGCAAGGCCCTAACATGGTGGAACAGCCATGTTAAGTCACTGACTCTATCAGTGGCTAACTCAATAGGTTGGGAAAACCTAAAAGAGTTAATGCGGGAGGAATACTGCCCGTTAGGCGAAATTCAAAAGCTGGAACAAGAGCTGTGGGATCTCACTATGGTAGGCTCAGACATAGTGACCTACACGGACCGGTTCAGCGAACTAGCAGCTCTATGCCCCGGGATGATTACCTCGGAGAGCAAGAAGATAGAAAGATACATTTGGGGTCTTACTGCTCCGACCCAAGGAAATGTGTTGTCTTCTAACTCAGCCACGTTCGATAGTGCTAAACGCCTGGCACAACGACTCATCGACCATGGAGTCCGCCATGGTGTAAAAGTCCCTATTCCCGAGCCATCAAGGGACGAGGACTATAATCAGAAGTTAGGAAACAAGAGGAAGAAGAAGCGAACAACACAAGACACCCTGCAACAGCAACGAGCAAGTACTATGTACGCCGCTACGACGCCTACTGCTTCAGCACCTGCCAGTCGATATGCTGGAAACCTTCCAAAGTGTGGAAAGTGCAACTTTCACCACACCGGAGTATGCCGGGAAATGCAGTGTCTGAACTGCCACATAAAGGGACACACAGTCCGTTTCTGTAGGGCACCGGCTCAACCGATCTCCCAAGTCCTCGGAGCTGAAGAAAACCAAGCCTTCTATGGCTGTGGTGAGGCTGGACACCGTCAGAGGAACTGCCCAATAATAAGGAACTCAGGAGCGGATGGACGCATTCTGATGATCACCGTAGGAGAATCTACCCCGGAGTCGTCGACGAGTAGTGGTACGTTTTTTTTCAAAATAATAATCTTTTAAAAATTAACTTATATTCATATAAGATTAAAATTTGGGGATAACACCTGAAAGTAATTATAATAACTCACATGTTGAAATAGGTCAGAGTATTCAAGAGAACTAAAAGATCAGTTTAGAGAAGCTATTATGGCTTACCACATACATCAGAGTTGTGCACAATTAAGATGTTGCAGACTAAGAGTGAGTGACTCCGCTTAGGTCCCCATTCCTTAACTGGTTGAGGATTTGAGGCAGAATTACTCAGTCGACTGCCTTAATCATCTTAAATATTCATAACTTGTATATGGTAGGCGATTGTAGTGGTACCAAAGAGGATACGTAGGAGTGTTAACTTCAAATAGAAAACAGGAAACACGGGAACAGTTACCAAGAGTACATTATCGAACATACTAGGAGTACAGTATCGAGCATGTAAGGGATACATCATCATATATCAGACGTTTCTTTCATTTGACCAAAACTTTGTTCAGTATAGAGTCCGTTGTTTTCATTCCTCATGAGTTGGCGTGGTCCTCACCATACTGAGTTCATATGATTCTATCGCCTCGATCGGCAAGTTCTCGAAACTTTCGTCATTCGTATCGAAGGTCCGACCAAAACCTAAATTTTATCTTTCATATTCTAAACCCCCGAAGTACTCGTGCGAAGAATACCTTGCCCTCCGAAGCCTTATCGTCAGATATCCGCAGACCGTCACGAAATACCACTCGTCCAGCAGACCAAGTTCGAGCACAGAGGCTAAGGACGAATACAGTCCACCTATTACTATTCAGTGTATACGCGAGGGTGGTATATGATTATGATTACGTAGATTTAGTATGTGTGTTTCCGCCCTATCTCCTGTTCCTTGTTTGGTTGTGGACCTGGGGCAGAGTCGCACATCCGACCGTCTTACTAACCCTAATTATATACGACTTGTATACACGAGGTAATGATAGATGGACCAAGTACGAATCCTATCATGAATAGAAGGGTAAAGTTGCCAGGTCTACGAGTGAGTATTCTGCGAATCAAAGGAGCGCAACCCCAGTAGTACGGCCAAGAAAGCTAATTTCGGGACGAAATTCCATCTAACGGGGGATGATGTGACAACCCGGAAATTTTTTGATTTTTAAAGCTCAGCCAGTCAGCTCAGCTGAGTGTTAAACTCATTTCTGCTATCATTTAGCCTTGTTTAGAGTCCATTTAAAGGTCCAAAGGTCAGTACATTCAAGCATTGATCATAGAAAAGGATCGCATACGCTTCTAGCATCAAAACCGACCTTACACTCCAACACAAGGAGTGTATAGCCGCACACATGGGTGTGCGGCCGCACACCCCTCTCCTGGAAGCACACACACTTGTATAAGGTTAGAACTCATCCTCCTTTAATCCCTTTTCACACTCCAAGGCTTAGAACTCGATTTCTCTCTCAACTATCATCCGATTTTCAGCCTAGATCTTCAAGAATGTAAATGTTCTTCACTTAAATTGTTGTTAATCCTTCCAAACTAATAACACTCTTTGATTTCATCCATTTGAAATCGTGATTTGGCTAGATCTTCAAATCTTCATCCATTTCACCAAGAACACCAAGAACACACACTTGATCTTGGCGATTTTGGACCTTCTCGAGCTTCCGAATCTTAAGTACTCTTTCGTTAAGCTTAGAACTTGGTAAGAACACTTGTTTAAAGCCTTGAAACTGCCCAGAACTCAAGAACATGTGGTTTGTGCGGCCGCACACATAGTTGTGGCCGTACACCCCTCAAAACCCCCTTAAAATGCCATCAAAACACCCCTAAAGGCTTCCATATTGGAAGGACCATTCCCAAAGCTTGTTACTACTAGATATGAGCCTTAGAAAACGTCCAAAACATGTTCATCAAGGAGTGTGCAGCCGCAAACATTCCATGTGGCCGTACACCCCTTTGTAAAAGCCTACCCACCATTTGGAAAACGATTTGAGCACACTTTACCATGAGTGTGCGGCCGCACACCCATGGCCGCACACTCCCATAAGTGGCCGCACACTCCCTTAGTTTGAATCACATGTGATTCCAACACTTAGTCCAAGTGTTTCCTAGTCCCGTGAAGTGATTCCTCGCATTTGGTTGCTTCCAAGCACTATATTTATGTCAATATATGTCATTATATGTCGTTTAGGACTCGTTGAGTCTCGGGATTTCATTCGTGGAACTTCTCATCCTTACACGCATACCCGTTTGAATCACCCGCATCAGGTGAGTTCATACCCCGTAATGAATCTTTTAACTGTTTTAAGGGGGGGAATACAAGTTGAACATAATGATAATTGTGTCAATGTTTGTTATAAACATCTTTCAAAATGTTACTTATGTCATTTATAAGTCGTCAAAAAATTTCAAAACTCTTTTAAAGTTATGTTACTTTATAGTTATACAAAACTCTGTTTTTAAAGTACATACATAACTTAGTAGATAAACGAGTCTTTCTAGTAACAGTCCAAGTAGAACATTAGTAAACTATAATAGGTATAGTTTAGGAGAATGCTATTCGTTACTTCTAGTATAATGAAGCACACAAAGAGTCGGTTCTTACATGAATCAAACAATACCACACAGAACATATAGTGAAGAGAATCAAACAATACCATACAGAACATATAGTGAAGAGAATCAAACAATACCATACAGAACAATACCATACAGAGAGAACGTACAAGATACAGTACAAAACAAACAAGATAGGTTGCTATAGCATGAACACACATACAAGATCTAATTATACCAATGAATCACTAACGCATTGTTTTAACAAAAGGTGATAATTATATTGGGTATACATGATCATATACTTTAATATGAATTACACGGCTTGCAAGAATTTTCAGAGGTCGCGTTTAGTAACCTTAATCTCTTAACAGGGAGAGCGTATAGTAGGGGTTCTAGCCTTCACATTATAACCATAATAAAACAAATATGTTTTTAGGTTATTAATACATCCGCATGTCATTATAAACGACAACTGTGTACTTACACTTCCCTTTCTTTCATAAAGTGACGGTACCACTTGAAAGTCCAATTCAAACTATTTTTGAGTCAAGATAGTTATAAACTAGGGAAAATATACATTCTTACAAACGACAAACGGAACAGTCGAGTCTAGCACATAAAAGAAGATGCCTTGGTAGAAGGATACGATTAAAAGAGAGGACCATAATGCTGGCCTTATGATTCCTTAATGTATACACCACAGGATATATATATCCTAATAGGGTCCGACAGGTAATAGGATGTATGCTCTCCGCTTCATTTCCTGTTCCTTGTTTGGTTGTGGGCTTGGAACGAATTCACCCAATCTATTTTCTACCCGATTCTATATATATGTATGCTTAGTATACATCAAGTCATCATAAGGGTACCAGGTATGGGTCAGGTTATAGAACACAGAGTCAAAGCACAGTTTTTCTAGTACAAAATATACTTTCAGTACTTTTAGTATACAAAACTAGAAACTTCCCGGTAAAGGGTTTAATCCATTTTATTAAACCAGTACAATTTAAAAGACCTTAGGTGAGTACTCTATAATACCTTAGTTTACACACCATGTTTATGTATAAAACTAATACCCAATAGGTAGTTGGATGTGTGCTTTCCGCCTTAATTTCTGTTCCTCGTTTGGTTGTGGAATTAGGGCAGATTCGCTCAATTAACTTTCCATCCGATATCAGATTATATATAGCAGTATAAAGTAAGCTATTATAAAAGTAGTCACTGTGGTCACTATTTTATTATAAGAAATAAGGGTTTTCTTAAAGAACCTCTTCATTAGATATAAAGGAAACATTACAATTAACTCCGTGAGTAACAAGTGATTACACCAGGGTTATATATGATGATGATCTAACAACCAATGGAATGTCTGCTATCCGCCTTAATTTTTGTTCCTCGTTTGGTTGTGAGCTTGAGGCAGATGCGCACAGTCGATTGTTTGTTTACTCTGAGTCATATATAATTTGTACCCACTCAGTACCCATAGAACGGGTTGTAGTGTCATTTTACTTAAACTTCCATCAAAGTAGGCAATATATGATTTTCTAGAGGAACAGGCGAACTTTTCAACACAGAACTTACAACTTACAACATTTTACAACTACATGTTACAACTACATTTTCAACAACACTTTACAACTTACTTACATCACTAAACTCTTATGAACTCACCAGCTTAATTGTTGATCAACTCTTTCGAATAACTTGTATTCTCAGGAGACTATTAGACAGGTGCTCGTGCTGGGGATTCAGAAGACGAAGCATTATAGCTTCAAGTCTTGTTTTGTTATTTGTGTATGAATTCTATGTTTTGTGAACACACGCATTGTAAACACTTTCTTTCTAAATGAAATGGTTGTTCATTACTTGCTTACTGTATACATATCATGTGATACTAAACATGACGTCCTCCACCCCTGAACGATTTCGCCGTTCCGGTTTTGGGGTGTGACACCAATCGAAATCCAATTCGAAATCACTTTCGACTTCATGAAATGTGGGTTTCGACTATTGACCTCAAAACACTTTTGACTTGAGCTTAATTTCCTTAACAATTGAATTCAACTTTGAACTTTCGACCCAAGAAAACACCAATTGAAATAGAAATCGAATTCACTTTCGAATCCAATAGTCTTCAAGCTTTCGAGACTCCATCACAATCAAACTTTCATTCCATTTCATC
The DNA here is from genome assembly GCF_052849685.1 of Lactuca virosa. Lineage (NCBI taxonomy): Eukaryota > Viridiplantae > Streptophyta > Magnoliopsida > Asterales > Asteraceae > Lactuca > Lactuca virosa. The sequence continues at coordinate 50,119,009 of NC_136430.1, forward strand.
TTCCCAATCGAAAATGCAATTCCAAATCAATTTTCATTCGAGACTCAAATCTTCTTTCGTTATTAACTCTACATTGTCAATTAGCAAACATACGAGAATGACCTTTTGATTCCAGTCCATGTTTCGACAGTGAAGCTCGAGTTCAACAATTCACAATCGAAAAATCAATTTGATCCTTCACACATTGACTTTTGTTCCTTACTTGAATCATACATCCAATTACGATTCCAAACTTTCGCATACAGTCATTCGACTAAAAAACTTTGACTTTCATTTAACCATCGAAATACTCATCCAACAACCTCGAAACTTCAATTCCAAAACAATTTTTCGATCTGTAAACCCAATTAACCATAAATTCGAATATTTTCAACCCCTTCGATTCCAAAAACAGTCGATTCGTGACTTCACTCTCAACAATCATACTTGAAATTTCACTCCACAGTCTCTAAGATTCGATTGCAACCTTAATTTCAATCATTCACAGTCGAAAGTGAGACATACCAAGTTTTCGATGCAAAGATCCATGGATCTTTCGACTATCTACACAACCAACGTAACCATCACTTTCGATTCCCAGTAAAAATATAACTTTCATTTTCAGTTTCATTCCTCATAGACAAACATTTGATTCCTTGAACTCAAATGAATCGATTCGAGACTTCATTATCGATTATTAAGCTTGAATCATTGTCGACTATGGGACTCGACTTACGTGACTGATGCAAGAAGGAGGGTGTGTGATGAAATCGAATGCGACTTGGGCTCAAAAAGATAAACAATGTTCGAATTATATTTTTAGGCTCAACTTAATGGATAGATGAATAGAAAGAATTTGATGATTGGGCTAATTTTTCATCATCATCTTCATTTCATCATCAATTCTTCAATAAACAAGGTATCAATATCAACAATAATTTTTCGGAATCCATTTAAGAATTTAAGAAACCTCCTTGAAAATTCTTTTCCCATCTGAAATTCACGAATTGAGCATGGAAGATCCAACATCAAATCCTTTCGAATGACATGAACTTCTAGGTTCTTTGGTTGGAACTAAGAAATTTCCAAATTTCGCGTTGTACCACCCATGAAGCTTCTTCTTATTTTTCCAGGATCTAACTTCATCGTCATATTGAATTTGAAAATCTTCAACAATTTTCTTTGAAATTTGATACCATAGCAACATTTGATGATTGTTTCTTAGGAATCCAAATTTTCTTCATTGATTTCGGCATCAAACCAACATTTGAAGACCTTTGTTTAGAAACCCAAATTTTCTTGGTTTTACTTTTCTTCTTCTTCTTCTTCTTCAACTTTTTGGATCTAGAATTTTTGAATCCAAAAACAACATCATTCTTCACAACTTAACCTTTGCAATTTTGAATCATATTCTTTGGAGTTTGATACATTTGAACATATTGGATTGAAGGATTTCTATAATGCACCATTCCTTTAAACGAATCACAAGAACACAAACAATCATCGGTTTGAACTTCAATTGAATAAAAAACTTTCACAACTTCATAAGAATCATATTGAATTCCCTTGTCTTAAACTTCAAGAACATCATGAACATGATGAACTTCTTCAAGAACATCTTTATGATCTTCAAGAACATCCGGGGAAAATGCAAGTACATTGAAACTATATGTACAAACATCATAACAAATTCCTCTAATGACTTCAATTTTTTTCTTCTTCATTCTTCTCTCATGATAAGTTGTAACCAAACAATTAAGAAAAACTTTATGATTATCATGATGAAGAGGATAACAAATCATATTTCCACATTCATATTTTTCACCACAAGAAATGAGTGAATAGTCTTTAAGATTCCCTATAACCAAAGAAAAGAGAAGTTCTTCAAAATTGTATGAATATGTATGACCTCCTTCCGATACAAACCATTTTTCACAAATTGATTCTTCCATTTCAAATCCAAAAACGAAAGGATCATAAGAACTTGGATTTTTCTAGAGAGAGAAAGTGATTTCGAATGAAATTCTAGAGAGAGAAAGTGAATTTGAATGAACTTTAAGAGAGAGAAAGCAAAATTACATGAATTCTAGCAACTTCTATGGTGATGATTCCCTAGCAACTTCTGTGGTGGTGATTCCCTAACAAATTCCGTGGTGGTGATTCCCTAGCAAATTCCGTGGTGATGAATCCCTAGCAAATTCAGTGGTGGTGATTCCCTAGTAAATTCCGTGGTGGTCATTCCCTAGTAAATTCCATGGTGATCATTCCCTAGTAAATTCCGTGGTGGTGATTCCATAGCAAATTTCGTCGTGCTGAATCCCTATCAAATTCCGTTTGATGATTTCCTAGCACATTCTGTGGTCATGAATCCCTTGCAAATTCCGTTTGATGACTTCCTAGCAAATTCTGTGGTCATGAATCCCTAGCAATTTTAGTGGTGTATATTATATACCAGATTCCATATGGACCGATGGATAATTGATTTATAAATTATATCCAAATTATTTTGTAGTAATATATGAAAAACAAAAAAAAAATCAAAAAAATTAAAACCATTATATCATAAAATAATACAATAATTATTTATTACATGGAAAAAAGAAAGTTGTTACTCTAAAATACATAATCTGCAATAAACATATATCAACCTACTACTGTTGTTGTTTTGTAAAGACATTAATAAGATCCAATGTCGTTTGAAGTTGTTTTTCAAGAAGCCCGACCCTTGCTTTGTTTTCCTCTTGTTGGGCGTTCATCATTTCTTTAAGCTCTTCGTTTTGTTATATTTAATCATTTTTTTGGAATGTAACATACATCCGTTTTACCATTCCTATTGGTAACCGCCTTTGCAAAAGAGCTTAATCCATAAAGTCTTCTTTTTTTGTCATGACCACCAACAACAGAATAAAATATCCTGTCCTCCTCAAATTCAACACCTTCAGCTTCCAACTCTTCCCGTTTTTCTGTATGATGGGGATTACACGGGTGTTGTTGATAGTGCCAAAGAGTTGTTGCGGGCTGTTGATTTTGTTCATAGACTTACAACGAATAACATCACATTCCAATGTGAAGACCCACGTCATTCTGTTAAAGGTGCATTTGCAATAGGCCATGAAGAGGATGAGGATCGACAAAGATATTGCACGGTTTGTCGTTCGTATGTAGAGTATGGTAGGTTTTGTATATTTCTTAAAAATATTAATGGTTGATAATAGATTGGACATTGAATATTAGTGTTTTTATTGTGTTGTATATGAAGTTGTATAGTACTACTATAATTTTATTTTGGGTTTGTGTTTACATCATTCTGTTAAAAGGGCATTTTAGTCATTTTTGCTTGCTATGTTGTTTGAGTAGGATGAAGTATACGTAAAACCCATGTTATTTTTGTGGTGAAGTATTGTTAATGTAATTAAAAATAAGTTTGTAATGAATTCGTTATTAAGGAAAATAATCTACATAGATTATATACTTTAACATGCCCGATTAATGTAATAAAAAATAAGTTTGTAATGAATTCGTTGTTAATTATTCATTATATACTATGTTTTCAAGAAATTATACAGAACTTGATTAGCACAACTGGCTTAACCGCGCCCTTTTCTAGCATAAGCTTAAGTTCGAGTCCGCTTGCCAACAATATCTACTTTATAATTCATTTTTACATTTTTTAGCCATTAGTTTATGACACATATTACCAATTCAAAAACATTTCATTCAAACTATATCTTACAAATTCTATTGATCATAATAATAATTCATCCATAGTATAAGAAGATTAATTAAGCATTCAACATCCTAACAAATGTCGTCACAAATTAGCTACACGTTTTGTTCCATAGCAAAACAAGCAAACGAAATCATATTCCATAGTAGAATTCCCTAGCAAATACCTACGAATGGTACTTCCATAGCAATTCAACTATGGAATTGGTTTCCGTCACAAACTCCATTGCATAGTAACCACGATAATGAATTCCATAACAGCAGTACAATGGAAAGTGATTTGGTAACAAATGTCGTTGGAAAATTGCTACGAATTTTTGTTCCATAGAACTATCGATAGCGTAATACCAACGGATATGGAGTCGATAGCATTTTCCCCAGCAAGTCCCATTCTCGCTACCAGAAATAAAATCCGTAGACAATGTGGTAGCAACATTGCTATGGAACGACATTCCATAGCACGATCCATTGCAGATTAACAACGAAAATACGTTCCATAGCGACCTTCCGTAGCAAAATCACGTTTTTCTTGTAGTGATGTCATCATGGATCAATTTCTTGAAATAGTTGTGAAACCTTCAAGAATCCGCTTTGATACCAATTGATGTGAGTTAGAGATTGGTTAAGAACACGATTGATTCAATAAAAGCTATAAATGGACACGAGATCTAAATAAGACCTGTTTGGATTGATTATGGTCTGAAGAGTACAAGAGAGAATTTTGAGTACAAGTGAAATGACGCTCAGATCATTACCATACTCTATGTACTTACCCTATTTATAGGAGACATTAAGTGTCAAAAATGAACTGCCTTGTAAATAGATATAGTGTCTAAACCATACTACTTTCGACACTTTAGAGACTCTTACAACTTTTGACTTCTCACTATAAACATTCGACCCAATACCTAAAATATGATTGGTTCTTACATCCGCACAATATTTGTCCATCCACATATGAACCTAGCTCTCTTCCTCTCTCTCTCTCTCTGTATATATATATATATATATATATATATATATATATATATATATATATATATATGTACATATAAGTGTGTGTGTGTGTATGTATATATATATATATATATATATATATATATATATACACACACACACTTATAAAAGAGACATTCTTTTACTTGCACCACATGCATTTGAAACCTCCATGACTTTTCAATTTCTTTCTAATAATTTTTAATAAATTGGTTAATAATGTTAAATTAATGTAAAAACTAAATCCTAATCATAAATTAAGTAAACTACAATATTAAAATATTATATTTTACTTCTATTTATAAAATTATGACTTTAAGTTTTTAACATATTATAGTTAACTTAAAGTCACAACTTTTGTATAATTTATGATTTTATTTAAAATAGTTAAATTATTAATTTCAATATAACGTTAAACGGTTAACTCTAATCAAAATTTCAATTAAACATGAAAAAAACCGAGAGACTATTTTATAGATAGTTCAAAGTTATAAATTATAGTGTTAAATATAAACTGTAATCCTAAATTAACAAGAAAATAAAACCATGAAACTATTTTACAATATTTTACAATAATAATGGTAAAAAGTAATATTATAAAAAAAATATAATGTTATCTTTAAAAACAAAAAACAAGTTTGGTTGTTTTATATAATTACAATAAAAGAAACAAACAATATTCATCAAATAAATTTTAAAAAAGTTCAATTTGTGAAACCAAATTAAAATAATTAAGAGTTTTCAAATATGTTATTTTAAATAACTTACAATAACAATAGTTAAAAATAACATTAGATACAAAAATTATATTGTTACCTTTAAAAACAAAAACAATTTTTGATGTTTTAAATAATTACAATGATAAAATTAAAATCTTAAGCAAATAAACACTTTTAAATTAATTAATCATAACAACAACTATAATTATCATTAAACCATATATTATATTTAATTTTATTCAAGAGTAACTTGCAGGTAGAGGCCATTGAGATAATTGAGATTATAGAATTTTAAAACATGTATATATTATCATATAATCAAAATAAACAATGTTTATACCAACTTATTATAAAATTTATTATATAGGAGCTAACAACAACGTCATTTATATATTTTATCACACCCCCAAACCGGAACGATGGAAACGTTCGGGGGCGGAGGACGTCAAAGAAAACACAACCATTACATTGATAAAATATAGTATTTACATCTGTTCAATACATAGTTTGTATGACATCAAATGTGTATAGAAAAAGTATAAAAGACGCGACTCTATGATCTCCGTCTTCTTAAAACCTATGGGTGTACCTGTCTACTGGTTTCCTGAGAATACAATTGGTTTTGAAAGTGTATCAACATTTAAGTTGGTGAGTTCATAAGTATGTATTTGTGATGAAAAGCTTGTCTTTGTTCTTTGAAAATGTTATAGTGTACTTCAGAAAATCTAATATTTTCTTAGTGAATGGAATGTAGTCTTATTAATGAATAAAACCATATTAAGTATGTTTTCCCTAAACTGTATGTAGCACTAGTATACTTGATACTAGGAAAATAGTGTTTTGTAGTAATGTTTGTTATGAAAACCATTGTACGAATAGCATGGATATCACCAGTTGTAATGTATAGTAGTGTATTGTATGAAATCCTTTGTATGAATGCCTGGATACCACCACCTGTAATGTATAGTAGTGTATGGTAGTTTCATTAGTTAAAATAAAACCATTGAAGTAGTGTTAATCCCGAAAACAAATGTTTTAGTTAATACTATTGTGAGTTTCATATAAACATGCTTGATATGACCTAGTGACCTCTATGACGTTCTTCAGGCGTTAGAATGTTATGACGTTTGTCACCTCAGATCTGCCGGCTTAACTGTAGCTAACATTTTTGGTGCGGGGTTGTCAATCCCTTACAGATCTATACAAAAACTCACGCTCTTCCTCCAGGGGACTCTGGTTATACTGTAAAGGATTTAGAAGTGGTACCCTGATGGGTACGCCAAAGTAGTGCCTTACAACCCGGTATTTACTAGTTTACGTGTAGTGTTGTAGTGTTCTCTCGTACTTGAAAACTGTATGTATCCACTGTATCATAAATCTTTACTGAATGTGACATTGGATCTATCCATTTTTGAACGTGAGAAGGTTTCAATCTAGTAAATTGATAAATGAATTATATATTTAAATACTAGATGAATCGATGAGTTCCCCGAGTTTTTTTATTAATCTACTTCTGGATTGACAGCGCCAAAATACTTTGATTTCGTATATTTGTGATAACATGAGGATACCTTACGTGGCAAACATGCTAATTTGAATTAATTATTAATTTATGAAAATTCTAATTTATATGATAATATTACTTATTCAACAAATTCGATTGATTTATACGAGTTGATTTTCTGTTACGATAAATTGATGAAACAATAGCGAGTCCAATAGCAACTTCAGCAGCTGCAATAGCTATAACAAAAATGGAGAAAATGGCTCCTTTTAATTGACGACTATCAAAAAAATCCAAAAATGTTACAATCGAGTAGTGAATCCTTGAAGTATTAAAATCGAGTAGCGTTCCATAAACTATACTTATTATAGTTTATATACTTGTTTCTGTATAGTAATCTTGAACTTGTAAAATAGTGTAGTGCTTCACAAACTATACATATTATAGTTTAAATGTATGTTCTTGTATCATGTGTTGTACTCGGCAAAATAGTGTATAAATCCCCAAACTATACCTATTATAGTTTGTATGTATGTTCTGCAATGAATTGAGAACATTTGCAATTTAATAGTTTGTATAATTCGGAATACAAGAATTATGAAATCACCCTTTTGCTCAAAATATTACAAAAGGGTTAAAATATATGTAATTTATATTTTGTTAAATGCGGTGATAAATCGTTTTGAATAGTTGCAAATGGTTGGAAATGTTTTGAAATCGTTTGTATGTTAACACAAAAGTCTTTGCGTTTTACTTGTATGCCCCCCTAAAAACATTGAAAAATAGTGAAAACGTAGGGGTATGAACTCACCCCGAATGTGCGTTTGTGTGTGAATAGCAAGCTATAGAGATGATCCACGGGCTAGCGTACGTGCGAATAATCGTTATCCTAAAAATAATTGTACCCGATGTCGTATTTAAATTAATAAGATATTAATTCAAATAACAGGTTAAATAATGATTTAAATAATAATTAAAGTGTTATACAAAACTTTAATTATCTAAGGAATACTTACAAAATTATTTGGAATTATTTGAAGTGTTGCAAGACGTTTTCGGCGGGCTTGGGAGGGTTTTCGGTGTGTTCTTGTGTTTTTGGATAAACACTTGAAGATATGAAGGGGATTATGAATGCTCTTGGGAAAAGTATGAAGATTTGAAGATTCGATGAAGATCTGGGTAAAATCCTATGAAGATTTGATGGTTACATATGATACTTGAGAGGATTTTGGATGACTTTTGAGAGCAATTTGAAGGGGTGCAGGGTTGGGAAAATGATAAATGAATTGAGTTTACTTCCAAAACTATATATATAAAAGCAGATTTCGGCTTTAATGGGCCTTAGACCTTGAGTTTACGGTCCTACACTTCCAAAAATGAAGTGTTTACGGTCTTAGATCAAAAGGAAATGGAGTTTTCGGTCCTTAAAGTCAACTAGAAAGAGGGTTTACAGTTTTGAGTCAAAGAGAAAGGTGTTTTCGGTTTTCGTCTTCCAAAAGCAAGTGTTCACGGTTTGGTTTTAGGATTAGATTCCCAAAACCGAAATCTACATATATATAATATATTATGTTGTTAAGTTAAGTACTAGGCTTGTATTTACTCAAATTAACATGGTTTTAGCATATATACTTACATGAAAGTTAAGTAAGCATGCACTCTAGCCATTTAAAGCTCTTATATTAACAAGTTATGTTGTGAATTTACTTGTGCATGGTTGTGGTTTAAACTTTTATTACCTCATAACAACAGGTTGTTACATTATCCCCCCGTTAGAGGGAATTTCTTTCTATAGAGAGTAGACTATGGACTAGGGAAAAAGATGCGGGTACTTTTTTTTTATTTGATCCTCTCACTCCCAAGTGAATTCAGGTCCTCTCCTGGCATTCCAACGAACCTTCACTATTGGTATGCGACTTTGTTTCGTTCGTTTGACTTCCTTATCCCTGATTTCTACTGGTTCTTCCATAAAGTTAAGACTCTCATTTATCTCAATTTCATCGAGTGGAATCACAAGAGTCTCTTCGGATAGACACTTCTTTAGGTTTGGCACGTGGAAGACAGAGTGTACGTTGTTAAGTTCTTGTGGTAAACGAAGTTTATAATCTACTGGGCCGATTCTAGCGAGAATCTCGAATGACCCGATGTACCTTGGATTTAGCTTTCCATGCTTTCTGAAGCGTATCATGCCTTTCCAGGGTGAGACCTTCAACAGAACACAGTTACCAACCTGGAAATCCGAAGGTTTTCGTCCCTTGTCTGCGTAGCTCTTTTGTCTATCTCTAGAGGCTTTCAGTCATTCTTGGATTTGATCGATCTTTTGTGTCGTTTATTGAATGATTTTAGGGCCAGTGAGAGTGCTGTCAGGGACTTGCCCTTTAGTTAGCTGTGTGTCACCCACCTCAGCCCAACATAGAGGGGATCTGCACTTACGGCCATATAGGGCTTCAAATGGGGCAACCTTGATGCTAGTGTTGTAGCTATTGTTGTATGAAAACTCGAAAAGTGGCAAATGGGTATCCCATGCCTTACCAAAATCGATCACATAGGCTATTAGCATGTCTTCTAGTGTTTGAATGGTTCTCTCACTCTGCCCGTCAGTTTGTGGATGGTAGGCTGTGCTCATGTCTAGCCTAGTTCCCAGGGATTTCTGTAATGACTGCCAAAATTGCAAGGTGAATCTACTGTCTCTATCCGAGATAATAGATATGGGCACACCATGCAGTCGTACTATCTCTTTTATGTATGTTCTGGTCAATTTCTCCTTCTTGTCTGTTTCCTTTATTGGTAGGAAGTGAGCGGATTTGGTTAATCTGCCGACGATTACCCTGATGGTGTCATGACCACCCGGGGTCTTGGGCAGCTTGGTTCTGAAATCCAGTGTAATCTGCTCCCAGTTCCATTAAGGTATCTCTGGCTGTTGAAGTAAACCTAAGGGCTTTTGATATTCTACCTTGACTTTGGCGCTAGTTAGACACTTGCCCACATAGGTAGCAATCTCTGCTTTTATGTTTGGCCACCAATAGAGTTTCTTGAGATCCAGATACATCTTATCTGAACCTGGATGAATGGAATATCGAGTCTTGTAGATTTCATTCATGACAACATCTCTGTAGCCACCAAACTTCGGTGTCCAGATCCGATTCATGAAGTAACGAACTCCATCACCCTTGATTTCTAAGTTCTTCTCCATTCCTCTTAAGGCTTCATCCGCCACATTATCCGACTTCAAGGCTTCTAACTGAGCCTTTTTGTTTTGTGTGGAAAGATGAGAATGGATTGTCATGGTTAGTGCCTTCACTCTATGACCCGTGTACTCCTTTTGACTAAGAGAATCTACTACTATATTGGCTTTGCCGGGATGATAGCGAATTTCGCATTTGTAATCATTGAGTAGCTCTACCCATCGTCGCTGCCTCATGTTAAGCTCCTTCTGATCGAAGATGTGTTGGAGGATTTTGTGGTCGGTGAAGATAGTGCACTTGATACCGTAAAGGTAGTGTCTCCAGATTTTTAGTTCAAAGACTACAACTCCCAACTCAAAATCATGAGTGGTGTAGTTTACTTCGTGTGTCTTTAGCTGTCTCGAGGCATAGGCAAAAACTTTTCGTTGCATCATAAGCACACAGTCTAGTCCCTGATTGGATGCATCACAGTATACTACAAAGTCTTCTGTCCCTCCTGGAAGAGACAACATAGGTGCGCTGCACAGGGCTTGCTTTAGGGTTTGGAATGCAGTGTCCTGTTTTTCTCTCCAGCTAAAAGTTACACCCTTCGGAGTTAGGGCAGTAAGAGGTTTAGCGATTCTGGAGAAATGTTGTATGAATCTGCGGTAATAGCCAGCAATTCTAAAAAATTGGAGGATCTCTGTTGGCGTTCTAGGTGCTGACCAGTTCTTGATTGCCTTTCTTTTGGAGGGGTCCACGTGTATTCCTTCTTCGCTGACGACGTGACCAAGGAAGTTTACCTTCCTAATCCAAAATTCGCACTTTGAGAATTTCAAATAAAGCTTTTTCGCCCTTAATGTTTCTAAAACTTGTCTTAGGTGCTGGCTATGATCTTCCTTACTTCGTGAGTAGAAGAGTATATCATATATGAATATTATCATGAATTTGTCTAGGAAGGGATGGCACACCCGATTCATTAGATCCATGAATACTGCAGATACGTTTGTTAGACCGAAGGGCATTACTACAAACTCGTAGTGACCATAACGAGTTCGGAACACTGTTTTGGGAACATCATTCTCATGGACTCGTAATTCGTGATACCCTAATCTCAGGTCAATCTTTGAAATATAAATGGCACCTTGAAGTTGATCGAAGAGGTCGTCTATTCGTGGAATAGGGTATCAGATCTTAATGGTAATCTTGTTTAGTTTGCAATAATTGATGCACATTCAAAAAGATCCGTTCTTCTTCTTAACGAATAAGACTGGTGCTCCCCAGCGTAAGAAGCTCGGTCGAATGAATCCCTTACTGAGAAGTTCGTTTAGTTGGCTGGATAATTCCTGCATCTTTGCTAGTGCTAGGCGATACGGTGATTTGGCTACGGGGGTAGCTCCAGGAATCAAGTAGATTCAGAACTCGACTTGGCGTTCAGGAGGAACTCCTGGAAGATCATCGGGGAAGTTATCAGGAATGTTACAGACTGTAGAAATGCTCTCGAGGTCTTTTACTTCTTGTTTTTCGTTGACAACACGGGCAAAGAATGCATAGTACTCTTTACGCAAGCATTTCTGGGCTTTGATGCAAGAGATGATACGGAGATTAGTATTGGGTTTGTCTCCGTAGATAACGAGGGCTTCACCATTTGGCAGATTAAGGCGGATGGCTTTTTTGTAGCATAGAATATCGGCATGGTTAGGACTTAACCTATCCATACCGATAATGACGTCGAGGCTTTTTCGTTGAATATGTCGTTAGCGCTCTCTTTCTTCCCATTAGCTCTCTCGACAGTGAATGTTTTGTTTAGTGATTGTGGTTTTTGTTTGAGAAAGTGTTTGAATTTATGGCTAACAAAACTCCTCTCCACACCACTATCAAAGAGAATGCATGCATACGAGTTATCGAGGAGGAACGTACGAGTGACTACGACGGGATCCGTTACTGCCTCCTCTTGACCCATCGCAAGTACCATTCCTGTGTTACCAGCATTTCTTCCCTTCGGGAAATCCCTCTTGTAGTGCCCAGTTTCATCACACCCATAGCAGGTCTAGCCTACTCCAGTTCCGGGGTTCTGGGCATTAGGCTGTGCTAGTGTCTTGCAGAAACGGGCAGTATGTCCCTTCTTGTTGCAGCTGGTGCATTGCATCTCGCGACAAAGCCCTTGGTGGTGAAAACTGCATTTGCTGTACTTCGCTAGATTACCAACATAACGGCTGGGAGGTGTTGCAGCCGTGGGAACATCAGCAGGAATGGTAGCAGCGTGGACTGCCACTATTTGTTGTTTATATGAGGGCTTTTGCAAAAATTGGCCCTTTCTTTTGTTCCAGAATTTCTTTCTGCTGCCACTTTCTTTGGGCTTTCTTTAGGGTTTGGAATGCAGTGTCATGTTTTTCTCTCCAGCTAAGAGTTACACCCTTCGGAGTTAGGGCAGTAAGAGGTTTAGCGATTCTGGAGAAATGTTGTATGAATCTGCGGTAATAGCCAGCAATTCCCAAAAATTGGCGGATCTCTGTTGGCGTTCTAGGCGCTGACCAGTTCTTGATTGCCTTTATTTTTGAGGGGTCCACGTGTATTCCTTCTTCGCTGACCACGTGACCAAGGAAGTTTACCTTCCTAATCCAAAATTCGCACTTTGAGAATTTCAAATAAAGATTCTCAGGTGTTGGCTATGATCTTCCTTACTTCGTGAGTAGATGAGTATATCATATATGAATACTATCATGAGTTTGTCTAGGAAGGGACGACACACCCGATTCATTAGATCCATGAATACTGTAGGTACGTTTTTTAGACCGAAGGGCATTACTACAAACTCGTAGTGACCATAACGAGTTCGGAGCACTGTTTTGGGAACATCATTCTCATGGACTTGTAATTGGTGATACCCTGATCTCAGGTAAATCTTTAAAACATAAATGGCTCCTTGAAGTTGATCGAAGAGGTCGTCTATTCGTGGGAAAGGGTATCGGATCTTAATGGTAATCTTGTTTAGTTCGCGATAATCGATGCACATTCGGAAAGATCCATTCTTCTTCTTAACGGATAAGACTGGTGCTCCCCAGGGTGAGAAGCTCGGTCGAATGAATCCCTTACTGACAAGTTCGTTTAATTGGCTGGATAATTCCTGCATCTTTGCTAGTGCTAGGCGATACAGGGATTTGGCTACGGGGGTAGCTCCAGGAATCAAGTCGATTCAGAACTCGACTTGGCGTTTAGGAGGAACTCCTTGAAGATCATCGGGGAAGATATCAGGAATGTTACAGACTGTAGGAATGCTCTCGAGGTCTTTTACTTCTTGTTTTTCGTTGACAACATGGGCTAAGAATGCATAGTACTCTTTACGCAAGCATTTTTGGGCTTTGATGCAAGAGATGATACAGAGGTTAGTATTGGGTTTGTCTCCGTATATAACGAGGACTTCACCATTTGGCAGATTAAGGCGGATGGCTTTTTTGTAGCATAGAATATCGGCACGGATAGGACTTAACCAATCTATACCGATAATGACGTCGAGGCTTTTTCGTTGAATATGTCGTTAGCGCTCTCTTTCTTCCCATTAGCCATATCGACAGTCAATGTTTTGTTTAGTGATTGTGGTTTTTGTTTGAGAAAGTGTTTGAATTTATGGCTAACAAAACTCCTCTCCACACCACTATCAAAGAGAATGCATGCATAAGAGTTATCGAGGAGGAACGTACGAGTGACTACAGTGGGATCCGCTACTGCCTCCTCTTGACCCATCGCAAGTACCATTCCTGTGTTACCAGCATTTCTTCCCTTCAGGGAATCCCTCTTGTAGTGCCCGGTTTCATCACACCCATAGCAGGTCTAGCCTACTCCAGTTCCAGGGTTCTAGGCATTAGGCTGTGCTAGTGTCTTGCAGAAACGGGCAGTATGTCCCTTCTTGTTGCAGCTGGTGCATTGCATCTCGCGACAAAGCCCTTGGTGGTGAAAACTACATTTGCTGTACTTCGCTAGATTACCAACATAACGGCTGGGAGGTGTTGCAGCCGTTGGAACATCAGCAGAAATGGTAGCAGCGTGGACTGCCACTATTTGTTGTTTATATGAGGGCTCATGCAAAGATTGGCCCTTTCTTTTGTTCAAGAATTAATTTCTGCTGCCACTTTCTTTGGGCTTTCTTTAGGGTTTGGAATGCAGTGTCATGTTTTTCTCTCCAGCTAAAAGTTACACCCTTCGGAGTTAGTGCAGTAAGAGGTTTAGCGATTCTGGAGAAATGTTGTATGAATCTGCGGTAATAGCCAGCAATTCCCAAAAATTGGCGGATCTCTGTTGGCGTTCTAGGTGCTGACCAGTTCTTGATTGCCTTTATTTTTGAAGGGTCCACGTGTATTCCTTCTTCGCTGACCACGTGACCAAGGAAGTTTACCTTCCTAATCCAAAATTCGCACTTTGAGAATTTCAAATAAAGCTTTTCCGCCCTTAATGTTTCTAAAACTTGTCTCAGGTGTTGGCTATGATCTTCCTTACTTCGTGAGTAGATGAGTATATCATATATGAATACTATCATGATTTTGTCTAGGAAGGGACGGCACACCCGATTCATTAGATCCATGAATACTGTAGGTACGTTTTTAGACCGAAAGGCATTACTACAAACTCATAGTGACCATAACGAGTTTGGAACACTGTTTTGGGAACATCATTCTCATGGACTCGTAATTGGTGATACCCTGATCTCAGGTAAATCTTTAAAACATAAATGGCTCCTTGAAGTTGATCGAAGAGGTCGTCTATTCGTGGGAAAGGGTATCGGATCTTAATGGTAATCCTGTTTAGTTCGCGATAATCGATGCACATTCGGAAAGATCCATTTTTCTTCTTAACGAATAAGACTAGTGCTCCCTAGGGTGAGAAGCTCGATCGAATGAATCCCTTACTGACAAGTTCGTTTAATTGGCTGGATAATTCCTGCATCTTTGCTAGTGCTAGGCGATACAGGGATTTGGCTACGGGGGTAGCTCCAGGAATCAAGTCGATTCAGAACTCGACTTGGCGTTCAGGAGGAACTCCTTGAAGATCATCGGGGAAGATATCAGGAATGTTACAGACTGTAGGAATGCTCTCGAGGTCTTTTACTTCTTGTTTTTCGTTGACAACATGGGCTAAGAATGCATAGTACTCTTTACGCAAGCATTTTTGGGCTTTGATGCAAGAGATGATACAGAGGTTAGTATTGGGTTTGTCTCCGTATATAACGAGGGCTTCACCATTTGGCAGATTGAGGCGGATGGCTTTTTGTAGCATAGAATATCGGCACGGATAGGACTTAACCAATCCATACCGATAATGACGTCGAGGCTTTTTCGTTGAATATGTCGTTAGCGCTCTCTTTCTTCCCATTAGCCATCTCGACAGTCAATGTTTTGTTTAGTGATTGTGGTTTTTGTTTGAGAAAGTGTTTGAATTTATGGCTAACAAAACTCCTCTCCACACCACTATCAAAGAGAATGCATGCATAAGAGTTATCGAGGAGGAACGTACGAGTGACTACGGTGGGATCCGCTACTGCCTCCTCTTGACCCATCGCAAGTACCATTCCTGTGTTACCAGCATTTCTTCCCTTCAGGCAATCCCTCTTGTAGTGCCCGGTTTCATCACACCCATAGCAGGTCTAGCCTACTCCAGTTCCGGGGTTCTAGGCATTAGGCTGTGCTAGTGTCTTGCAGAAATGGGCAGTATGTCCCTTCTTGTTGCAGCTGGTGCATTGCATCTCGCGACAAAGCCCTTGGTGGTGAAAACTACATTTGCTGTACTTCGCTAGATTACCAACATAACGGCTGGGAGGTGTTGCAGCCGTGGGAACATCAGCAGAAATGGTAGCAGCGTGGACTGCCACTATTTGTTGTTTATATGAGGGCTCATGCAAAGATTGGCCCTTTCTTTTGTTCCAGAATTAATTTTTGCTGCCACTTTCTTTGGGCTTTCTTTAGGGTTTGGAATGCAGTGTCATGTTTTTCTCTCCAACTAAAAGTTACACCCTTCGGAGTTAGTGCAATAAGAGGTTTAGCGATTCTGGAGAAATGTTGTATGAATCTGCGGTAACAGCCAGCAATTCCCAAAAATTGGCGGATCTCTGTTGGCGTTCTAGGTGCTGACCAGTTCTTGATTGCCTTTATTTTTGAGGGGTCCACGTGTATTCCTTCTTCGCTGACCACGTGACCAAGGAAGTTTACCTTCCTAATCCAAAATTCGCACTTTGAGAATTTCAAATAAAGCTTTTCCGCCCTTAATGTTTCTAAAACTTGTCTCAGGTGTTGGCTATGATCTTCCTTACTTCGTGAGTAGATGAGTATATCATATATGAATACTATCATGAGTTTGTCTAGGAAGGGACGGCACACCCGATTCATTAGATCCATGAATACTGTAGGTACGTTTTTTAGACCGAAGGGCATTACTACAAACTCGTAGTGACCATAATGAGTTCAGAACACTGTTTTGGGAACATCATTCTCATGGACTCGTAATTGGTGATACCCTGATCTCAGGTAAATCTTTAAAACATAAATGGCTCCTTGAAGTTGATCGAAGAGGTCGTCTATTCGTGGGAAAGGGTATCGGATCTTAATGGTAATCCTGTTTAGTTCGCGATAATCGATGCACATTCGGAAAGATCCATTTTTCTTCTTAACGAATAAGACTGGTGCTCCCCAGGGTGAGAAGCTCGGTCGAATGAATCCCTTACTGACAAGTTCGTTTAATTGGCTGGATAATTCCTGCATCTTTGCTAGTGCTAGGCGATACAGGGATTTGGCTACGGGGGTAGCTCCAGGAATCAAGTCGATTCAGAACTCGACTTGGCGTTCAGGAGGAACTTCTTGAAGATCATCGGGGAAGATATCAAGAATGTTACAGACTGTAGGAATGCTCTCGAGGTCTTTTACTTCTTGTTTTTCGTTGACAACATGGGCTAAGAATGCATAGTACTCTTTACGCAAGCATTTTTGGGCTTTGATGCAAGAGATGATACAGAGGTTAGTATTGGGTTTGTCTCCGTATATAACGAGGGCTTCACCATTTGGCAGATTGAGGCGGATGGCTTTTTTGTAGCATAGAATATCGGCACGGATAGGACTTAACCAATCCATACCGATAATGACGTCGAGGCTTTTTCGTTGAATATGTCGTTAGCGCTCTCTTTCTTCCCATTAGCCATCTCGACAGTCAATGTTTTGTTTAGTGATTGTGGTTTTTGTTTGAGAAAGTGTTTGAATTTATGGCTAACAAAACTCCTCTCCACACCACTATCAAAGAGAATACATGCATAAGAGTTATCGAGGAGGAACGTACGAGTGACTACGGTGGGATCCGCTACTGCCTCTTCTTGACCCATCGCAAGTACCATTCCTGTGTTACCAGCATTTCTTCCCTTCAGGCAATCCCTCTTGTAGTGCCCGGTTTCATCACACCCATAGCAGGTCTAGCCTACTCCAGTTCCGGGGTTCTAGGCATTAGGCTGTGCTAGTGTCTTGCAGAAACGGGCAGTATGTCCCTTCTTGTTGCAGCTGGTGCATTGCATCTCGTGACAAAGCCCTTGGTGGTGAAAACTACATTTGCTGTACTTCGCTAGATTACCAACATAATGGCTGGGAGGTGTTGCAGCCGTGGGAACATCAGCAGAAATGGTAGCAGCGTGGACTGCCACTATTTGTTGTTTATATGAGGGCTCTTGCAAAGATTAGCCCTTTCTTTTGTTCCAGAATTTCTTTCTGCTGCCACTTTCTTTGGGCTTTCTTTAGGGTTTGGAATGCAGTGTCATGTTTTTCTCTCCAGCTAAAAGTTGCACCCTTCGGAGTTAGTGCAGTAAGAGGTTTAGCGATTCTGGAGAAATGTTGTATGAATCTGCGGTAATAGCCAGCAATTCCCAAAAATTGGCGGATCTCTGTTGGCGTTCTAGGTGCTGACCTGTTCTTGATTGCCTTTATTTTTTAAAGGTCCACGTGTATTCCTTCTTCGCTGACCACGTGACCAAGGAAGTTTACCTTCCTAATCCAAAATTCGCACTTTGAGAATTTCAAATAAAGATTTTCCGCCCTTAATGTTTCTAAAACTTGTCTCAGGTGCTGGCTATGATCTTCCTTACTTCGTGAGTAGATGAGTATATCATATATGAATACTATCATGAGTTTGTCGAGGAAGGGACGGCACACCCGATTCATTAGATCCATGAATACTGTAGGTACGTTTTTTAGACCGAAGGGCATTACTACAAACTCGTAGTGACCATAACGAGTTCGGAACACTGTTTTGGGAACATCATTCTCATGGACTCGTAATTGGTGATACCCTGATCTCAGGTAAATCTTTAAAACATAAATGGCTCCTTGAAGTTGATCGAAGAGGTCGTCTATTCGTGGGAAAGGGTATCGGATCTTAATGGTAATCTTGTTTAGTTCGCGATAATCGATGCACATTCGGAAAGATCCATTCTTCTTCTTAACGAATAAGACTGGTGCTCCCCAGGGTGAGAAGCTCGGTCGAATGAATCCCTTACTGACAAGTTCGTTTAATTGGCTGGATAATTCCTGCATCTTTGCTAGTGCTAGGCGATACAGGGATTTGGCTACGGGGGTAGCTCCAGGAATCAAGTCGATTTAGAACTCGACTTGGCGTTCAGGAGGAACTCCTTGAAGATCATCGGGGAAGATATCAGGAATGTTACAGACTGTAGGAATGCTCTCGAGGTCTTTTACTTCTTGTTTTTCGTTGACAACATGGGCTAAGAATGCATAGTACTCTTTACGCAAGCATTTTTGGGCTTTGATGCAAGAGATGATACAGAGGTTAGTATTGGGTTTGTCTCCGTATATAACGAGGGCTTCACCATTTGGTAGATTGAGGCGGATGGCTTTTTGTAGCATAGAATATCGGCACGGATAGGACTTAACCAATCCATACCGATAATGACGTCGAGGCTTTTTCGTTGAATATGTCGTTAGCGCTCTCTTTCTTCCCATTAGCCATCTCGACAGTCAATGTTTTGTTTAGTGATTGTGGTTTTTGTTTGAGAAAGTGTTTGAATTTATGGCTAACAAAACTCCTCTCCACACCACTATCAAAGAGAATGCATGCATAAGAGTTATCGAGGAGGAACATATGAGTGACTACGGTGGGATCCGCTACTGCCTCCTCTTGACCCATCGCAAGTACCATTCCTGTGTTACCAGCATTTCTTCCCTTCAGGCAATCCCTCTTGTAGTGCCCGGTTTCATCACACCCATAGCAGGTCTAGCCTACTCCAGTTCCGGGGTTCTAGGCATTAGGCTGTGCTAGTGTCTTGCAGAAACGGGCAGTATGTCCCTTCTTGTTGCAGCTGGTGCATTGCATCTCGCGACAAAGCCCTTGCTGGTGAAAACTACATTTGCTGTACTTCGCTAGATTACCAACATAACGGCTGGGAGGTGTTGCAGCCGTGGGAACATCAGCAGAAATGGTAGCAGCGTGGACTGCCACTATTTGTTGTTTATATGAGGGCTCTTGCAAAGATTAGCCCTTTCTTTTGTTCCAGAATTTCTTTCTGCTGCCACTTTCTTTGGGCTTTCTTTAGGGTTTGGAATGCAGTGTCATGTTTTTCTCTCCAGCTAAAAGTTACACCCTTCGGAGTTAGTGCAGTAAGAGGTTTAGCGATTCTGGAGAAATGTTGTATGAATCTGCGGTAATAGCCAGCAATTCCCAAAAATTGGCGGATCTCTGTTGGCGTTCTAGGTGCTGACCAGTTCTTGATTGCCTTTATTTTTTAAAGGTCCACGTGTATTCCTTCTTCGCTGACCACGTGACCAAGGAAGTTTACCTTCCTAATCCAAAATTCGCACTTTGAGAATTTCAAATAAAGATTTTCCGCCCTTAATGTTTCTAAAACTTGTCTCAGGTGCTGGCTATGATCTTCCTTACTTCGTGAGTAGATGAGTATATCATATATGAATACTATCATGAGTTTGTCTAGGAAGGGACGGCACACCCGATTCATTAGATCCATGAATACTGTAGGTACGTTTTTTAGACCGAAGGGCATTACTACAAACTCGAAGTGACCATAACGAGTTCGGAACACTGTTTTGGGAACATCATTCTCATGGACTCGTAATTGGTGATACCCTGATCTCAGGTAAATCTTTAAAACATAAATGGCTCCTTGAAGTTGATCGAAGAGGTCGTCTATTCGTGGGAAAGGGTATCGGATCTTAATGGTAATCTTGTTTACTTCGCGATAATCGATGCACATTCGGAAAGATCCATTCTTCTTCTTAACGAATAAGACTGGTGCTCCCCAGGGTGAGAAGCTCGGTCGAATGAATCCCTTACTGACAAGTTCGTTTAATTGGCTGGATAATTCCTGCATCTTTGCTAGTGCTAGGCGATACAGGGATTTGGCTACGGGGGTAGCTCCACGAATAAAGTCGATTCAGAACTCGACTTGGCGTTCAGGAGGAACTTCTTGAAGATCATCGGGGAAGATATCAGGAATGTTACAGACTGTAGGAATGCTCTCGAGGTCTTTTACTTCTTGTTTTTCGTTGACAATACTCTTTACGCAAGCATTTTTGGGCTTTGATGCAAGAGATGATACAGAGGTTAGTATTGGGTTTGTCTCCGTATATAACGAGGGCTTCACCATTTGGCAGATTGAGGCGGATGGCTTTTTGTAGCATAGAATATCGGCACGGATAGGACTTAACCAATCCATACCGATAATGACGTCGAGGCTTTTTCGTTGTATATGTCGTTAGCGCTCTCTTTCTTCCCATTAGCCATCTCGACAGTGAATGTTTTGTTTAGTGATTGTGGTTTTTGTTTGAGAAAGTGTTTGAATTTATGGCTAACAAAACTCCTCTCCACACCACTATCAAAGAGAATACATGCATAAGAGTTATCGAGGAGGAACGTACGAGTGACTACGGTGGGATCCGCTACTGCCTCTTCTTGACCCATCGCAAGTACTATTCCTGTGTTACCAGCATTTCTTCCCTTCAGGCAATCCCTCTTGTAGTGCCCGGTTTTATCACACCCATAGCAGGTCTAGCCTACTCCAGTTCCGAGGTTCTAGGCATTAGGCTGTGCTAGTGTCTTGCAGAAACGGGCAGTATGTCCCTTCTTGTTGCAGCTGGTGCATTGCATCTCGCGACAAAGCCCTTGCTGGTGAAAACTACATTTGCTGTACTTCGCTAGATTACCAACATAACGGCTGGGAGGTGTTGCAGCCGTGGGAACATCAGCAGAAATGGTAGCAGCGTGGACTGCCACTATTTGTTGTTTATATGAGGGCTCTTGCAAAGATTAGCCCTTTCTTTTGTTCCAGAATTTCTTTCTGCTGCCACTTTCTTTGGGCTTTCTTTAGGGTTTGGAATGCAGTGTCATGTTTTTCTCTCCAGCTAAAAGTTACACCCTTCGGAGTTAGTGCAGTAAGAGGTTTAGCGATTCTGGAGAAATGTTGTATGAATCTGCGGTAATAGCCAGCAATTCCCAAAAATTGGCGGATCTCTGTTGGCGTTCTAGGTGCTGACCAGTTCTTGATTGCCTTTATTTTTTAAAGGTCCACGTGTATTCCTTCTTCGCTGACCACGTGACCAAGGAAGTTTACCTTCCTAATCCAAAATTCGCACTTTGAGAATTTCAAATAAAGATTTTCCGCCCTTAATGTTTCTAAAACTTGTCTCAGGTGCTGGCTATGATCTTCCTTACTTCGTGAGTAGATGAGTATATCATATATGAATACTATCATGAGTTTGTCTAGGAAGGGACGGCACACCCGATTCATTAGATCCATGAATACTGTAGGTACGTTTTTTAGACCGAAGGGCATTACTACAAACTCGAAGTGACCATAACGAGTTCGGAACACTGTTTTGGGAACATCATTCTCATGGACTCGTAATTGGTGATACCCTGATCTCAGGTAAATCTTTAAAACATAAATGGCTCCTTGAAGTTGATCGAAGAGGTCGTCTATTCGTGGGAAAGGGTATCGGATCTTAATGGTAATCTTGTTTACTTCGCGATAATCGATGCACATTCGGAAAGATCCATTCTTCTTCTTAACGAATAAGACTGGTGCTCCCCAGGGTGAGAAGCTCGGTCGAATGAATCCCTTACTGACAAGTTCGTTTAATTGGCTGGATAATTCCTGCATCTTTGCTAGTGCTAGGCGATACAGGGATTTGGCTACGGGGGTAGCTCCACGAATAAAGTCGATTCAGAACTCGACTTGGCGTTCAGGAGGAACTTCTTGAAGATCATCGGGGAAGATATCAGGAATGTTACAGACTGTAGGAATGCTCTCGAGGTCTTTTACTTCTTGTTTTTCGTTGACAACATGGGCTAAGAATGCATAGTACTCTTTACGCAAGCATTTTTGGGCTTTGATGCAAGAGATGATACAGAGGTTAGTATTGGGTTTGTCTCCGTATATAACGAGGGCTTCACCATTTGGCAGATTGAGGCGGATGGCTTTTTGTAGCATAGAATATCGGCACGGATAGGACTTAACCAATCCATACCGATAATGACGTCGAGGCTTTTTCGTTGTATATGTCGTTAGCGCTCTCTTTCTTCCCATTAGCCATCTCGACAGTGAATGTTTTGTTTAGTGATTGTGGTTTTTGTTTGAGAAAGTGTTTGAATTTATGGCTAACAAAACTCCTCTCCACACCACTATCAAAGAGAATACATGCATAAGAGTTATCGAGGAGGAACGTACGAGTGACTACGGTGGGATCCGCTACTGCCTCTTCTTGACCCATCGCAAGTACTATTCCTGTGTTACCAGCATTTCTTCCCTTCAGGCAATCCCTCTTGTAGTGCCCGGTTTTATCACACCCATAGCAGGTCTAGCCTACTCCAGTTCCGAGGTTCTAGGCATTAGGCTGTGCTAGTGTCTTGCAGAAACGGGCAGTATGTCCCTTCTTGTTGCAGCTGGTGCATTGCATCTCGCGACAAAGCCCTTGGTGGTGAAAACTACATTTGCTGTACTTCGCTAGATTACCAACATAACGGCTGGGAGGTGTTGTAGCCGTGGGAACATTAGCAGAAATGGTAGCAGCGTGGACTGCCACTATTTGTTGTTTATATGAGGGCTCTTGCAAAGATTGGCCCTTTCTTTTGTTCCAGAATTTCTTTCTCCTGCCACTTTCTTTGGGCTTTCTTTAGGGTTTGGAATGCAGTGTCATGTTTTTCTCTCCAGCTAAAAGTTACACCCTTCGGAGTTAGTGTAGTAAGAGGTTTAGCGATTCTAGAGAAATGTTGTATGAATCTGCGGTAATAGCCAACAATTCCCAAAAATTGGCGGATCTCTGTTGGCGTTCTAGGTGCTGACCAGTTCTTGATTGCCTTTATTTTTTAGGGGTCCACGTGTATTCCTTCTTCGCTGACCACATGACCAAGGAAGTTTACTTTCCTCATCCAAAATTCGCACTTTGAGAATTTCAAATAAAGATTTTCCGCCCTTAATGTTTCTAAAACTTGTCTCAGGTGCTGGCTATGATCTTCCTTACTTCGTGAGTAGATGAGTATATCATATATGAATACTATCATGAGTTTGTCTAGGAAGGGAGGGCACACACGATTCATTAGATCCATGAATACAGTAGGTACGTTTTTTAGACCGAAGGGCATTACTACAAACTCGTAGTGACCATAACGAGTTCGGAACACTGTTTTGGGAACATCATTCTCATGGACTCGTAATTGGTGATACCCTGATCTCAGGTAAATCTTTAAAACATAAATGGCTCCTTGAAGTTGATCGAAGAGGTCGTCTATTCGTGGGAAAGGGTATCGGATCTTAATGTTAATCTTGTTTAGTTCGCGATAATCGATGCACATTCGGAAAGATCCATTCTTCTTCTTAACGAATAAGACTGGTGCTCCCTAGGGTGAGAAGCTCGGTCGAATGAATCCCTTACTGACAAGTTCGTTTAATTGGCTGGATAATTCCTGCATCTTTGCTAGTGCTAGGTGATACAGGGATTTGGCTACGGGGGTAGCTCCAGGAATCAAGTCGATTCAGAACTCGACTTGGCATTCAGGAGGAACTCCTTAAAGATCATCGGGGAAGATATCAGGAATTTTACAGACTGTAGGAATGCTCTCGAGGTCTTTTACTTCTTGTTTTTCATTGACAACATGGGCTAAGAATGCATAGTACTCTTTACGCAAGAATTTTTGGGCTTTGATGCAAGAGATGATACAGAGGTTAGTATTGGGTTTGTCTCCGTATATAACGAGGGCTTCACCATTTGGCAGATTGAGGCGGATGGCTTTTTTGTAGCATAGAATACCGGCACGGATAGGACTTAACCAATCCATACCGATAACGACGTCGAGGCTTTTTCGTTGAATATGTCGTTAGCGCTCTCTTTCTTCCCATTAGCCATCTCGACAGTGAATGTTTTGTTTAGTGATTGTGGTTTTTGTTTGAGAAAGTTTTTGAATTTATGGGTAACAAAACTCCTCTCCACACCACTATCAAAGAGAATACATGCATAAGAGTTATCGAGGAGGAACGTACGAGTGACTACGGTGGGATCCGCTACTGCCTCTTCTTGACCCATCGCAAGTACCATTCCTGTGTTACCAGCATTTCTTCCCTTCAGGCAATCCCTCTTGTAGTGCCCGGTTTCATCACACCCATAGCAGGTCTAGCCTACTCCAGTTCCGGGGTTCTAGGCATTAGGCTGTGCTAGTGTCTTGCAGAAACGGGCAGTATGTCCCTTCTTGTTGCAGCTGGTGCATTGCATCTCGCGACAAAGCCCTTGGTGGTGAAAACTACATTTGCTGTACTTCGCTAGATTACCAACATAACGGCTGGGAGGTGTTGCAGCCGTGGGAACATCAGCAGAAATGGTAGCAGCGTAGACTGCCACTATTTGTTGTTTATATGAGGGCTCTTGCAAAGATTGGCCCTTTCTGTTGTTCCAGAATTTCTTTTTGCTGCCACTTTCTTTGGGCTTTCTTTAGGGTTTCGAATGCAGTGTCATGTTTTTCTCTCCAGCTAAAAGTTACACCCTTCGGAGTTAGTGCAGTAAGAGGTTTAGCGATTCTGGAGAAATGTTGTATGAATCTGCGGTAATAGCCAGCAATTCCCAAAAATTGGCGGATCTCTGTTGGCGTTCTAGGTGCTGACCAGTTCATGATTGCCTTTATTTTTTAGGGGTCCACGTGTATTCCTTCTTCGCTGACCACGTGACCAAGGAAGTTTACCTTCCTAATCCAAAATTCGCACTTTGAGAATTTCAAATAAAGATTTTCCGCCCTTAATGTTTCTAAAACTTGTCTCAGGTGCTGGCTATGATCTTCCTTACTACGTGAGTAGATGAGTATATCATATATGAATACTATCATGAGTTTGTCTAGGAAGGGAGGGCACACCCGATTCATTAGATAAATGAATACTGTAGGTACGTTTTTTAGACCGAAGGGCATTACTACAAACTCGTAGTGACCATAACGAGTTCGGAACACTGTTTTGGGAACATCATTCTCATGGACTCGTAATTGGTGATACCCTGATCTCAGGTAAATCTTTAAAACATAAATGGCTCCTTGAAGTTGATCGAAGAGGTCGTCTATTCGTGGGAAAGGGTATCGGATCTTAATGGTAATCTTGTTTAGTTCGCGATAATCGATGCACATTCGGAAAGATCCATTCTTCTTCTTAATGAATACGACTGGTGCTCCCCAGGGTGAGAAGCTCGGTCGAATGAATCCCTTACTGACAAGTTCGTTTAATTGGCTGGATAATTCCTGCATCTTTGCTAGTGCTAGGCGATACAGGGATTTGGCTACGGGGGTAGCTCCAGGAATCAAGTCGATTCAGAACTCGACTTGGCGTTCAGGAGGAACTCCTTAAAGATCATCGGGGAAGATATCAGGAATGTTACAGACTGTAGGAATGCTCTCGAGGTCTTTTACTTCTTGTTTTTCGTTGACAACATGGGCTAAGAATGCATAGTCTCTTTACGCAAGCATTTTTGGGCTTTGATGCAAGAGATGATACAGAGGTTAGTATTGGGTTTGTCTCCGTATATAACGAGGGCTTCACCATTTGGCAGATTGAGGCGGATGGCTTTTTTGTAGCATAGAATATCGGCACGGATAGGACTTAACCAATCCATACCGATAATGACGTCGAGGCTTTTTCGTTGAATATATCGTTAGCGCTCTCTTTCTTCCCATTAGCCATCTCGACAGTGAATGTTTTGTTTAGTGATTGTGGTTTTTGTTTGAGAAAGTGTTTGAATTTATGGCTAACAAAACTCCTCTCCACACCACTATCAAAGAGAATACATGCATAAGAGTTATCGAGGAGGAACGTACGAGTGACTACGGTGGGATCCGCTACTGCCTCTTCTTGACCCATCGCAAGTACCATTCCTGTGTTACCAGCATTTCTTCCCTTCAGGCAATCCCTCTTGTAGTGCCCGGTTTCATCACACCCATAGCAGGTCTAGCCTACTCCAGTTCCGGGGTTCTAGGCATTAGGCTGTGCTAGTGTCTTGCAGAAACGGGCAGTATGTCCCTTCTTGTTGCAGCTGGTGCATTGCATCTCGCGACAAAGCCCTTGGTGGTGAAAACTACATTTGATGTACTTCGCTAGATTACCAACATAACGGCTGGGAGGTGTTGCAGCCGTGGGAACATCAGCAGAAATGGTAGCAGCGTGGACTGCCACTATTTGTTGTTTATATGAGGGCTCTTGCAAAGATTGGCCCTTTCTTTTGTTCCAGAATTTCTTTTTGCTGCCACTTTCTTTGGGCTTTCTTTAGGGTTTGGAATGCAGTGTCATGTTTTTCTCTCCAGCTAAAAGTTACACCCTTCGGAGTTAGTGCAGTAAGAGGTTTAGCGATTGTGGAGAAATGTTGTATGAATCTGCGGTAATAGCCAGCAATTCCCAAAAATTGGCGGATCTCTGTTGGCGTTCTAGGTGCTGACCAGTTCATGATTGCCTTTATTTTTTAGGGGTCCACGTGTATTCCTTCTTCGCTGACCACGTGACCAAGGAAGTTTACCTTCCTAATCCAAAATTCGCACTTTGAGAATTTCAAATAAAGATTTTCCGCCCTTAATGTTTCTAAAACTTGTCTCAGGTGCTGGCTATAATCTTCCTTACTTCGTGAGTAGATGAGTATATCATATATGAATACTATCATGAGTTTGTCTAGGAAGGGACGGCACACCCGATTCATTAGATAAATGAATACTGTAGGTACGTTTTTTAGACCGAAGGGCATTACTACAAACTCGTAGTGACCATAACGAGTTCGGAACACTGTTTTGGGAACATCATTCTCATGGACTCGTAATTGGTGATACCCTGATCTCAGGTAAATCTTTAAAACATAAATGGCTCCTTGAAGTTGATCGAAGAGGTCGTCTATTCGTGGGAAAGGGTATCGGATCTTAATGGTAATCTTGTTTAGTTCACGATAATCGATGCACATTCGGAAAGATCCATTCTTCTTCTTAACGAATAAGACTGGTGCTCCCCAGGGTGAGAAGCTCGGTCGAATGAATCCCTTACTGACAAGTTCGTTTAATTGGCTGGATAATTCCTGCATCTTTGCTAGTGCTAGGCGATACAGGGATTTGGCTACGAGGGTAGCTCCAGGAATCAAGTCGATTCAGAACTCGACTTGGCGTTCAGGAGGAACTCCTTAAAGATCATCGGGGAAGATATCAGGAATGTTACAGACTGTAGGAATGCTCTCGAGGTCTTTTACTTCTTGTTTTTCGTTGACAACATGGGCTAAGAATGCATAGTACTCTTTACACAAGCATTTTTGGGCTTTGATGCAAGAGATGATACAGAGGTTAGTATTGGGTTTGTCTCCGTATATAACGAGGGCTTCACCATTTGGCAGATTGAGGCGGATGGCTTTTTTGTAGCATAGAATATCAGCACGGATAGGACTTAACCAATCCATACCGATAACGACGTCGAGGCTTTTTCGTTGAATATGTCGTTAGCGCTCTCTTTCTTCCCATTAGCCATCTCGACAGTGAATGTTTTGTTTAGTGATTGTGGTTTTTGTTTGAGAAAGTGTTTGAATTTATGGCTAACAAAACTCCTCTCCACACCACTATCAAAGAGAATACATGCATAAGAGTTATCGAGGAGGAACGTACGAGTGACTACGGTGGGATCCGCTACTGCCTCTTCTTGACCCATCGCAAGTACCATTCCTGTGTTACCAGCATTTCTTCCCTTCAGGCAATCCCTCTTGTAGTGCCCGGTTTCATCACACCCATAGCAGGTCTAGCCTACTCCAGTTCCGGGGTTCTAGGCATTAGGCTGTGCTAGTGTCTTGCAGAAACGGGCAGTATGTCCCTTCTTGTTGCAGCTGGTGCATTGCATCTCGCGACAAAGCCCTTGGTGGTGAAAACTACATTTGCTGTACTTCGCTAGATTACCAACATAACGGCTGGGAGGTGTTGCAGCCGTGGGAACATCAGCAGAAATGGTAGCAGCGTGGACTGCCACTATTTGTTGTTTATATGAGGGCTCTTGCAAAGATTGGCCCTTTCTTTTGTTCCAGAATTTCTTTTTGCTGCCACTTTCTTTGGGCTTTCTTTAGGGTTTGGAATGCAGTGTCATGTTTTTCTCTCCAGCTAAAAGTTACACCCTTCGGAGTTAGTGCAGTAAGAGGTTTAGCGATTGTGGAGAAATGTTGTATGAATCTGCGGTAATAGCCAGCAATTCCCAAAAATTGGCGGATCTCTGTTGGCGTTCTAGGTGCTGACCAGTTCATGATTGCCTTTATTTTTTAGGGGTCCACGTGTATTCCTTCTTCGCTGACCACGTGACCAAGGAAGTTTACCTTCCTAATCCAAAATTCGCACTTTGAGAATTTCAAATAAAGATTTTCTGCCCTTAATGTTTCTAAAACTTGTCTCAGGTGCTGGCTATAATCTTCCTTACTTCGTGAGTAGATGAGCATATCATATATGAATACTATCATGAGTTTGTCTAGGAAGGGACGGCACACCCGATTCATTAGATAAATGAATACTGTAGGTACGTTTTTTAGACCGAAGGGGATTACTACAAACTCGTAGTGACCATAACGAGTTCGGAACACTGTTTTGGGAACATCATTCTCATGGACTCGTAATTGGTGATACCCTGATCTCAGGTAAATCTTTAAAACATAAATGGCTCCTTGAAGTTGATCGAAGAGGTCGTCTATTCGTGGGAAAGGGTATCGGATCTTAATGGTAATCTTGTTTAGTTCGCGATAATCGATGCACATTCGGAAAGATCCATTCTTCTTCTTAAAGAATAAGACTGGTGCTCCCCAGGGTGAGAAGCTCGGTCGAATGAATCCCTTACTGACAAGTTCGTTTAATTGGCTGGATAATTCCTGCATCTTTGCTAGTGCTAGGCGATACAGGGATTTGGCTACGAGGGTAGCTCCAGGAATCAAGTCGATTCAGAACTCGACTTGGCGTTCAGGAGGAACTCCTTAAAGATCATCGGGGAAGATATCAGGAATGTTACAGACTGTAGGAATGCTCTCGAGGTCTTTTACTTCTTGTTTTTCGTTGACAACATGGGCTAAGAATGCATAGTACTCTTTACGCAAGCATTTTTGGGCTTTGATGCAAGAGATGATACAGAGGTTAGTATTGGGTTTGTCTCCGTATATAACGAGGGCTTCACCATTTGGCAGATTGAGGCGGATGGCTTTTTTGTAGCATAGAATATCAGCACGGATAGGACTTAACCAATCCATACCGATAACGACGTCGAGGCTTTTTCGTTGAATATGTCGTTAGCGCTCTCTTTCTTCCCATTAGCCATCTCGACAGTGAATGTTTTGTTTAGTGATTGTGGTTTTTGTTTGAGAAAGTGTTTGAATTTATGGCTAACAAAACTCCTCTCCACACCACTATCAAAGAGAATACATGCATAAGAGTTATCGAGGAGGAACGTACGAGCGACTACGGTGGGATCCGCTACTGCCTCTTCTTGACCCATCGCAAGTACCATTCCTGTGTTACCAGCATTTTTTCCCTTCAGGCAATCCCTCTTGTAGTGCCCGGTTTCATCACACCCATAGCAGGTCTAGCCTACTCCAGTTCCGGGGTTCTAGGCATTAGGCTGTGCTAGTGTCTTGCAGAAACGGGCAATATGTCCCTTCTTGTTGTAGCTGGTGCATTGCATCTCGCGACAAAGCCCTTGGTGGTGAAAACTACATTTGCTGTACTTCGCTAGATTACCAACATAACGGCTGGGAGGTGTTGCAGCCGTGGGAACATCAGCAGAAATGGTAGCAGCGTGGACTGCCACTATTTGTTGTTTATATGCGGGCTCTTGCAAAGATTGGCCCTTTCTTTTGTTCCAGAATTTCTTTTTGCTGCCACTTTCTTTGGGCTTTCTTTAGGGTTTGGAATGCAGTGTCATGTTTTTCTCTCCAGCTAAAAGTTACACCCTTCGGAGTTAGTGCAGTAAGAGGTTTAGCGATTCTGGAGAAATGTTGTATGAATCTGCGGTAATAGCCAGCAATTCCCAAAAATTGGCGGATCTCTGTTGGCGTTCTTGGTGCTGACCAGTTCTTGATTGCCTTTATTTTTTAGGGGTCCACGTGTATTCCTTCTTCGCTGACCACGTGACCAAGGAAGTTTACCTTCCTAATCCAAAATTCGCACTTTGAGAATTTCAAATAAAGATTTTCCGCCCTTAATGTTTCTAAAACTTGTCTCAAGTGCTGGCTATGATCTTCCTTACTTCGTGAGTAGATGAGTATATCATATATGAATACTATCATGAGTTTGTCTAGGAAGGGAGGGCACACCCGATTCATTAGATAAATGAATACTGTAGGTACGTTTTTTAGACCGAAGGGCATTACTACAAACTCGTAGTGACCATAACGAGTTCGGAACACTGTTTTGGGAACATCATTCTCATGGACTCGTAATTGGTGATACCCTGATCTCAGGTAAATCTTTAAAACATAAATGGCTCCTTGAAGTTGATCGAAGAGGTCGTCTATTCGTGGGAAAGGGTATCGGATCTTAATGGTAATCTTGTTTAGTTCGCGATAATCGATGCACATTCGGAAAGATCCATTCTTCTTCTTAACGAATAAGACTGGTGCTCCCCAGGGTGAGAAGCTCGGTCGAATGAATCCCTTACTGACAAGTTCGTTTAATTGGCTGGATAATTCCTGCATCTTTGCTAGTGCTAGGCGATACAGGGATTTGGCTACGGGGGTAGCTCCAGGAATCAAGTCGATTTAGAACTCGACTTGGCGTTCAGGAGGAACTCCTTAAAGATCATCGGGGAAGATATCAGGAATGTTACAGACTGTAGGAATGCTCTCGAGGTCTTTTACTTCTTGTTTTTCGTTGACAACATGGGCTAAGAATGCATAGTACTCTTTACGCAAGCATTTTTGGGCTTTGATGCAAGAGATGATACAGAGGTTAGTATTGGGTTTGTCTCTGTATATAACGAGGGCTTCACCATTTGGCAGATTGAGGCGGATGGCTTTTTTGTAGCATAGAATATCGGCACGGATAGGACTTAACCAATCCATACCGATAATGACGTCGAGGCTTTTTCGTTGAATATATCGTTAGCGCTCTCTTTCTTCCCATTAGCCATCTCGACAGTGAATGTTTTGTTTAGTGATTGTGGTTTTTGTTTGAGAAAGTGTTTGAATTTATGGGTAACAAAACTCCTCTCCACACCACTATCAAAGAGAATACATGCATAAGAGTTATCGAGGAGGAACGTACGAGTGACTACGGTGGGATCCGCTACTGCCTCTTCTTGACCCATCGCAAGTACCATTCCTGTGTTACCAGCATTTCTTCCCTTCAGGCAATCCCTCTTGTAGTGCCCGGTTTCATCACACCCATAGCAGGTCTAGCCTACTCCAGTTCCGGGGTTCTAGGCATTAGGCTGTGCTAGTGTCTTGCAGAAACGGGCAGTATGTCCCTTCTTGTTGCAGCTGGTGCATTGCATCTCGCGACAAAGCCCTTGGTGGTGAAAACTACATTTGCTGTACTTCGCTAGATTACCAACATAACGGCTGGGAGGTGTTGCAGCCGTGGGAACATCAGCAGAAATGGTAGCAGCGTGGACTGCCACTATTTGTTGTTTATATGAGGGCTCTTGCAAAGATTGGCCCTTTCTTTTGTTCCAGAATTTCTTTTTGCTGCCACTTTCTTTGGGCTTTCTTTAGGGTTTCGAATGCAGTGTCATGTTTTTCTCTCCAGCTAAAAGTTACACCCTTCGGAGTTAGTGCAGTAAGAGGTTTAGCGATTCTGGAGAAATGTTGTATGAATCTGCGGTAATAGCCAGCAATTCCCAAAAATTGGCGGATCTCTGTTGGCGTTCTAGGTGCTGACCAGTTCATGATTGCCTTTATTTTTTAGGGGTCCACGTGTATTCCTTCTTCGCTGACCACGTGACCAAGGAAGTTTACCTTCCTAATCCAAAATTCGCACTTTGAGAATTTCAAATCAAGATTTTCCGCCCTTAATGTTTCTAAAACTTGTCTCAGGTGCTGGCTATGATCTTCCTTACTTCGTGAGTAGATGAGTATATCATATATGAATACTATCATGAGTTTGTCTAGGAAGGGAGGGCACACCCGATTCATTAGATAAATGAATACTGTAGGTACGTTTTTTAGACCGAAGGGCATTACTACAAACTCGTAGTGACCATAACGAGTTCGGAACACTGTTTTGGGAACATCATTCTCATGGACTCGTAATTGGTGATACCCTGATCTCAGGTAAATCTTTAAAACATAAATGGCTCCTTGAAGTTGATCGAAGAGGTCGTCTATTCGTGGGAAAGGGTATCGGATCTTAATGGTAATCTTGTTTAGTTCGCGATAATCGATGCACATTCGGAAAGATCCATTCTTCTTCTTAACGAATAAGACTGGTGCTCCCCAGGGTGAGAAGCTCGGTCGAATGAATCCCTTACTGAGAAGTTCGTTTAATTGGCTGGATAATTCCTGCATCTTTGCTAGTGCTAGGCGATACAGGGATTTGGCTACGAGGGTAGCTCCAGGAATCAAGTCGATTCAGAACTCGACTTGGCGTTCAGGAGGAACTCCTTAAAGATCATCGGGGAAGATATCAGGAATGTTACAGACTGTAGGAATGCTCTCGAGGTCTTTTACTTCTTGTTTTTCGTTGACAACATGGGCTAAGAATGCATAGTACTCTTTACGCAAGCATTTTTGGGCTTTGATGCAAGAGATGATACAGAGGTTAGTATTGGGTTTGTCTCCGTATATAACGAGGGCTTCACCATTTGGCAGATTGAGGCGGATGGCTTTTTTGTAGCATAGAATATCAGCACGGATAGGACTTAACCAATCCATACCGATAACGACGTCGAGGCTTTTTCGTTGAATATGTCGTTAGCGCTCTCTTTCTTCCCATTAGCCATCTCGACAGTGAATGTTTTGTTTAGTGATTGTGGTTTTTGTTTGAGAAAGTGTTTGAATTTATGGCTAACAAAACTCCTCTCCACACCACTATCAAAGAGAATACATGCATAAGATATATCGAGGAGGAACGTACGAGTGACTACGGTGGGATCCGCTACTGCCTCTTCTTGACCCATCGCAAGTACCATTCCTATGTTACCAGCATTTTTTCCCTTCAGGCAATCCCTCTTGTAGTGCCCGGTTTCATCACACCCATAGCAGGTCTAGCCTACTCCAGTTCCGGGGTTCTAGGCATTAGGCTGTGCTAGTGTCTTGCAGAAACGGGCAATATGTCCCTTCTTGTTGTAGCTGGTGCATTGCATCTCGCGACAAAGCCCTTGGTGGTGAAAACTACATTTGCTGTACTTCGCTAGATTACCAACATAACGGCTGGGAGGTGTTGCAGCCGTGGGAACATCAGCATAAATGGTAGCAGCGTGGACTGCCACTATTTGTTGTTTATATGCGGGCTCTTGCAAAGATTGGCCCTTTCTTTTGTTCCAGAATTTCTTTTTACTGCCACTTTCTTTGGGCTTTCTTTAGGGTTTGGAATGCAGTGTCATGTTTTTCTCTCCAGCTAAAAGTTACACCCTTCGGAGTTAGTGCAGTAAGAGGTTTAGCGATTCTGGAGAAATGTTGTATGAATCTGCGGTAATAGCCAGCAATTCCCAAAAATTGGCGGATCTCTGTTGGCGTTCTAGGTGCTGACCAGTTCTTGATTGCCTTTATTTTTTAGGGGTCCACGTGTATTCCTTCTTCGCTGACCACGTGACCAAGGAAGTTTACCTTCCTAATCCAAAATTCGCACTTTGAGAATTTCAAATAAAGATTTTCCGCCCTTAATGTTTCTACAACTTGTCTCAAGTGCTGGCTATGATCTTCCTTACTTCGTGAGTAGATGAGTATATCATATATGAATACTATCATGAGTTTGTCTAGGAAGGGACGACACACCCGATTCATTAGATAAAT
Source organism: Lactuca virosa (assembly GCF_052849685.1). NCBI lineage: Eukaryota > Viridiplantae > Streptophyta > Magnoliopsida > Asterales > Asteraceae > Lactuca > Lactuca virosa. Next base: position 50,153,546 of record NC_136430.1, read on the forward strand.
GAATACTGTAGGTACGTTTTTTAGACCGAAGGGCATTACTACAAACTCGTAGTGACCATAACGAGTTCGGAACACTGTTTTGGGAACATCATTCTCATGGACTCGTAATTGGTGATACCCTGATCTCAGGTAAATCTTTAAAACATAAATGGCTCCTTGAAGTTGATCGAAGAGGTCGTCTATTCGTGGGAAAGGGTATCGGATCTTAATGGTAATCTTGTTTAGTTCGCGATAATCGATGCACATTCGGAAAGATCCATTCTTCTTCTTAACGAATAAGACTGGTGCTCCCCAGGGTGAGAAGCTCGGTCGAATGAATCCCTTACTGAGAAGTTCGTTTAATTGGCTGGATAATTCCTGCATCTTTGCTAGTGCTAGGCGATACAGGGATTTGGCTACGAGGGTAGCTCCAGGAATCAAGTCGATTCAGAACTCGACTTGGCGTTCAGGAGGAACTCCTTAAAGATCATCGGGGAAGATATCAGGAATGTTACAGACTGTAGGAATGCTCTCGAGGTCTTTTACTTCTTGTTTTTCGTTGACAACATGGGCTAAGAATGCATAGTACTCTTTACGCAAGCATTTTTGGGCTTTGATGCAAGAGATGATACAGAGGTTAGTATTGGGTTTGTCTCCGTATATAACGAGGGCTTCACCATTTGGCAGATTGAGGCGGATGGCTTTTTTGTAGCATAGAATATCAGCACGGATAGGACTTAACCAATCCATACCGATGACGACGTCGAGGCTTTTTCGTTGAATATGTCGTTAGCGCTCTCTTTCTTCCCATTAGCCATCTCGACAGTGAATGTTTTGTTTAGTGATTGTGGTTTTTGTTTGAGAAAGTGTTTGAATTTATGGCTAACAAAACTCCTCTCCACACCACTATCAAAGAGAATACATGCATAAGATATATCGAGGAGGAACGTACGAGTGACTACGGTGGGATCCGCTACTGCCTCTTCTTGACCCATCGCAAGTACCATTCCTATGTTACCAGCATTTTTTCCCTTCAGGCAATCCCTCTTGTAGTGCCCGGTTTCATCACACCCATAGCAGGTCTAGCCTACTCCAGTTCCGGGGTTCTAGGCATTAGGCTGTGCTAGTGTCTTGCAGAAACGGGCAATATGTCCCTTCTTGTTGTAGCTGGTGCATTGCATCTCGCGACAAAGCCCTTGGTGGTGAAAACTACATTTGCTGTACTTCGCTAGATTACCAACATAACGGCTGGGAGGTGTTGCAGCCGTGGGAACATCAGCATAAATGGTAGCAGCGTGGACTGCCACTATTTGTTGTTTATATGCGGGCTCTTGCAAAGATTGGCCCTTTCTTTTGTTCCAGAATTTCTTTTTGCTGCCACTTTCTTTGGGCTTTCTTTAGGGTTTGGAATGCAGTGTCATGTTTTTCTCTCCAGCTAAAAGTTACACCCTTCGGAGTTAGTGCAGTAAGAGGTTTAGCGATTCTGGAGAAATGTTGTATGAATCTGCGGTAATAGCCAGCAATTCCCAAAAATTGGCGGATCTCTGTTGGCGTTCTAGGTGCTGACCAGTTCTTGATTGCCTTTATTTTTTAGGGGTCCACGTGTATTCCTTCTTCGCTGACCACGTGACCAAGGAAGTTTACCTTCCTAATCCAAAATTCGCACTTTGAGAATTTCAAATAAAGATTTTCCGCCCTTAATGTTTCTACAACTTGTCTCAAGTGCTGGCTATGATCTTCCTTACTTCGTGAGTAGATGAGTATATCATATATGAATACTATCATGAGTTTGTCTAGGAAGGGAGGGCACACCCGATTCATTAGATAAATGAATACTGTAGGTACGTTTTTTAGACCGAAGGGCATTACTACAAACTCGTAGTGACCATAACGAGTTCGGAACACTGTTTTGGGAACATCATTCTCATGGACTCGTAATTGGTGATACCCTGATCTCAGGTAAATCTTTAAAACATAAATGGCTCCTTGAAGTTGATCGAAGAGGTCGTCTATTCGTGGGAAAGGGTATCGGATCTTAATGGTAATCTTGTTTAGTTCGCGATAATCGATGCACATTCGGAAAGATCCATTCTTCTTCTTAACGAATAAGACTGGTGCTCCCCAGAGTGAGAAGCTCGGTCGAATGAATCCCTTACTGACAAGTTCGTTTAATTGGCTGGATAATTCCTGCATCTTTGCTAGTGCTAGGCGATACAGGGATTTGGCTACGGGGGTAGCTCCAGGAATCAAGTCGATTTAGAACTCGACTTGGCGTTCAGGAGGAACTCCTTAAAGATCATCGGGGAAGATATCAGGAATGTTACAGACTGTAGGAATGCTCTCGAGGTCTTTTACTTCTTGTTTTTCGTTGACAACATGGGCTAAGAATGCATAGTACTCTTTACGCAAGCATTTTTGGGCTTTGATGCAAGAGATGATACAGAGGTTAGTATTGGGTTTGTCTCTGTATATAACGAGGGCTTCACCATTTGGCAGATTGAGGCGGATGGCTTTTTTGTAGCATAGAATATCGGCACGGATAGGACTTAACCAATCCATACCGATAATGACGTCGAGGCTTTTTCGTTGAATATATCGTTAGCGCTCTCTTTCTTCCCATTAGCCATCTCGACAGTGAATGTTTTGTTTAGTGATTGTGGTTTTTGTTTGAGAAAGTGTTTGAATTTATGGCTAACAAAACTCCTCTCCACACCACTATCAAAGAGCATACATGCATAAGAGTTATCGAGGACGAACGTACGAGTGACTACGGTGGGATCCGCTACTGCCTCTTCTTGACCCATCGCAAGTACCATTCCTGTGTTACCAGCATTTCTTCCCTTCAGGCAATCCCTCTTGTAGTGCCCGGTTTCATCACACCCATAGCAGGTCTAGCCTACTCCAGTTCCGGGGTTCTAGGCATTAGGCTGTGCTAGTGTCTTGCAGAAACGGGCAGTATGTCCCTTCTTGTTGCAGCTGGTGCATTGCATCTCGCGACAAAGCCCTTGGTGGTGAAAACTACATTTGCTGTACTTCGCTAGATTACCAACATAACGGCTGGGAGGTGTTGCAGCCGTGGGAACATCAGCAGAAATGGTAGCAACGTGGACTGCCACTATTTGTTGTTTATATGAGGGCTCTTGCAAAGATTGGCCCTTTCTTTTGTTCCAGAATTACTTTTTGCTGCCACTTTCTTTGGGCTTTCTTTAGGGTTTGGAATGCAGTGTCATGTTTTTCTCTCCAGCTAAAAGTTACACCCTTCGGAGTTAGTGCAGTAAGAGGTTTAGCGATTGTGGAGAAATGTTGTATGAATCTGCGGTAATAGCCAGCAATTCCCAAAAATTGGCGGATCTCTGTTGGCGTTCTAGGTGCTGACCAGTTCATGATTGCCTTTATTTTTTAGGGGTCCACGTGTATTCCTTCTTCGCTGACCACGTGACCAAGGAAGTTTACCTTCCTAATCCAAAATTCGCACTTTGAGAATTTCAAATAAAGATTTTCCGCCCTTAATGTTTCTAAAACTTGTCTCAGGTGCTGGCTATAATCTTCCTTAGTTCGTGAGTAGATGAGTATATCATATATGAATACTATCATGAGTTTGTCTAGGAAGGGACGGCACACCCGATTCATTAGATAAATGAATACTGTAGGTACGTTTTTTAGACCAAAGGGCATTACTACAAACTCGTAGTGACCATAACGAGTTCGGAACACTGTTTTGGGAACATCATTCTCATGGACTCGTAATTGGTGATACCCTGATCTCAGGTAAATCTTTAAAACATAAATGGCTCCTTGAAGTTGATCGAAGAGGTCGTCTATTCGTGGGAAAGGGTATCGGATCTTAATGGTAATCTTGTTTAGTTCGCGATAATCGATGCACATTCGGAAAGATCCATTCTTCTTCTTAACGAATAAGACTGGTGCTCCCCAGGGTGAGAAGCTCGGTCGAATGAATCCCTTACTGACAAGTTCGTTTAATTGGCTGGATAATTCCTGCATCTTTGCTAGTGCTAGGCGATACAGGGATTTGGCTACTGGGGTAGCTCCAGGAATCAAGTCGATTTAGAACTCGACTTGGCGTTCAGGAGGAACTCCTTAAAGATCATCGGGGAAGATATCAGGAATGTTACAGACTGTAGGAATGCTCTCGAGGTCTTTTACTTCTTGTTTTTCGTTGACAACATGGGCTAAGAATGCATAGTACTCTTTACGCAAGCATTTTTGGGCTTTGATGCAAGAGATGATACAGAGGTTAGTATTGGGTTTGTCTCTGTATATAACGAGGGCTTCACCATTTGGCAGATTGAGGCGGATGGCTTTTTTGTAGCATAGAATATCGGCACGGATAGGACTTAACCAATCCATACCGATAATGACGTCGAGGCTTTTTCGTTGAATATATCGTTAGCGCTCTCTTTCTTCCCATTAGCCATCTCGACAGTGAATGTTTTGTTTAGTGATTGTGGTTTTTGTTTGAGAAAGTGTTTGAATTTATGGCTAACAAAACTCCTCTCCACACCACTATCAAAGAGCATACATGCATAAGAGTTATCGAGGACGAACGTACGAGTGACTACGGTGGGATCCGCTACTGCCTCTTCTTGACCCATCGCAAGTACCATTCCTGTGTTACCAGCATTTCTTCCCTTCAGGCAATCCCTCTTGTAGTGCCCGGTTTCATCACACCCATAGCAGGTCTAGCCTACTCCAGTTCCGGGGTTCTAGGCATTAGGCTGTGCTAGTGTCTTGCAGAAACGGGCAGTATGTCCCTTCTTGTTGCAGCTGGTGCATTGCATCTCGCGACAAAGCCCTTGGTGGTGAAAACTACATTTGCTGTACTTCGCTAGATTACCAACATAACGGCTGGGAGGTGTTGCAGCCGTGGGAACATCAGCAGAAATGGTAGCAACGTGGACTGCCACTATTTGTTGTTTATATGAGGGCTCTTGCAAAGATTGGCCCTTTCTTTTGTTCCAGAATTACTTTTTGCTGCCACTTTCTTTGGGCTTTCTTTAGGGTTTGGAATGCAGTGTCATGTTTTTCTCTCCAGCTAAAAGTTACACCCTTCGGAGTTAGTGCAGTAAGAGGTTTAGCGATTGTGGAGAAATGTTGTATGAATCTGCGGTAATAGCCAGCAATTCCCAAAAATTGGCGGATCTCTGTTGGCGTTCTAGGTGCTGACCAGTTCATGATTGCCTTTATTTTTTAGGGGTCCACGTGTATTCCTTCTTCGCTGACCACGTGACCAAGGAAGTTTACCTTCCTAATCCAAAATTCGCACTTTGAGAATTTCAAATAAAGATTTTCCGCCCTTAATGTTTCTAAAACTTGTCTCAGGTGCTGGCTATAATCTTCCTTAGTTCGTGAGTAGATGAGTATATCATATATGAATACTATCATGAGTTTGTCTAGGAAGGGACGGCACACCCGATTCATTAGATAAATGAATACTGTAGGTACGTTTTTTAGACCAAAGGGCATTACTACAAACTCGTAGTGACCATAACGAGTTCGGAACACTGTTTTGGGAACATCATTCTCATGGACTCGTAATTGGTGATACCCTGATCTCAGGTAAATCTTTAAAACATAAATGGCTCCTTTAAGTTGATCGAAGAGGTCGTCTATTCGTGGGAAAGGGTATCGGATCTTAATGGTAATCTTGTTTAGTTCGCGATAATCGATGCACATTCGGAAAGATCCATTCTTCTTCTTAACGAATAAGACTGGTGCTCCCCAGGGTGAGAAGCTCGGTCGAATGAATCCCTTACTGACAAGTTCGTTTAATTGGCTGGATAATTCCTGCATCTTTGCTAGTGCTAGGCGATACAGGGATTTGGCTACGGGGGTAGCTCCAGGAATCAAGTCGATTCAGAACTCGACTTGGCGTTCAGGAGGAACTCCTTGAAGATCATCGGGGAAGATATCAGGAATGTTACAGACTGTAGGAATGCTCTCGAGGTCTTTTACTTCTTGTTTTTCGTTGACAACATGGGCTAAGAATGCATAGTACTCTTTACGCAAGCATTTTTGGGCTTTGATGCAAGAGATGATACAGAGGTTAGTATTGGGTTTGTCTCCGTATATAACGAGGGCTTCACCATTTGGCAGATTGAGGTGGATGGCTTTTTTGTAGCATAGAATATCGGCACGGATAGGACTTAGCCAATCCATACCGATAATGACGTCGAGGCTTTTTCGTTGAATATGTCGTTAGCGCTCTCTTTCTTCCCATTTGCCATCTCGATAGTGAATGTTTTGTTTAGTGATTGTGGTTTTTGTTTGAGAGAGTGTTTGAATTTATGGCTAACAAAACTCCTCTCCACACCACTATCAAACAGAATGCATGCATAAGAGTTATCGAGGAGGAACGTACGAGTGACTACGGTGGGATCCGCTACTGCCTCCTCTTGACCCATCGCAAGTACCATTCCTGTGTTACCAGCATTTCTTCCCTTCAGGCAATCCCTCTTGTAGTGCCCGGTTTCATCACACCCATAGCAGGTCTAGCCTACTCCAATTCCTGGGTTCTAGGCATTAGGCTGTGCTAGTGTCTTGCAGAAACGGGCAGTATGTCCCTTCTTGTTGCAGCTGGTGCATTGCATCTCGCGACAAAGCCCTTGGTGGTGAAAACTACATTTGCTGTCCTTCGCTAGATTACCAACATAACGGCTGGGAGGTGTTGCAGCCGTGGGAACATCAGCAGAAATGGTAGCAGCGTGGACTGCCACTATTTGTTGTTTATATGAGGGCTCTTGCAAAGATTGGCCCTTTCTTTTGTTCCATAATTTCTTTCTGCTGCCACTTTCTTTGGGCTTTCTTTAGGGTTTGGAATGCAGTGTCATGTTTTTCTCTCCAGCTAAAAGTTACACCCTTCGGAGTTAGTGCAGTAAGAGGTTTAGCGATTCTGGAGAAATGTTGTATGAATCTGCGGTCATAGCCAGCAATTCCCAAAACTTGGCGGATCTCTGTTGGCGTTCTAGGTGCTGACCAGTTCTTGATTGCCTTTATTTTTTAGGGGTCCACGTGTATTCCTTCTTCGCTGACCACGTGACCAAGGAAGTTTACCTTCCTAATCCAAAATTCGCACTTTGAGAATTTCAAATAAAGATTTTCCGCCCTTAATGTTTCTAAAACTTGTCTCAGGTGCTGGCTATGATCTTCCTTACTTCGTGAGTAGATGAGTATATCATATATGAATACTATCATGAGTTTGTCTAGGAAGGGACGGCACACCCGATTCATTAGATCCATGAATACTGTAGGTACGTTTTTTAGACCGAAGGGCATTACTACAAACTCGTAGTGACCATAACGAGTTCGGAACACTGTTTTGGGAACATCATTCTCATGGACTCGTAATTGGTGATACCCTGATCTCAGGTAAATCTTTAAAACATAAATGGCTCCTTGAAGTTGATCGAAGAGGTCGTCTATTCATGGGAAAGGGTATCGGATCTTAATGGTAATATTGTTTAGGTCGCGATAATCGATGCACATTCGGAAAGATCCATTCTTCTTCTTAACGAATAAGACTGGTGCTCCCCAGGGTGAGAAGCTCGGTCGAATGAATCCCTTACTGACAAGTTCGTTTAATTGGCTGGATAATTCCTGCATCTTTGCTAGTGCTAGACGATACAGGGATTTGGCTACGGGGGTAGCTCCAGGAATCAAGTCGATTCAGAACTCGACTTGGCGTTCAGGAGGAACTCCTCGAAGATCATCGGGGAAGATATCAGGAATGATACAGACTGTATGAATGCTCTCGAGGTCTTTTACTTCTTGTTTTTCGTTGACAACATGGGCTAAGAATGCATAGTACTCTTTACGCAAGCATTTTTGGGCTTTGATGCAAGAGATGATACAGAGGTTAGTATTGGGTTTGTGTCCGTAGATAACGAGGGCTTCACCATTTGGCAGATTAAGGCGGATGGCTTTTTTGTAGCATAGAATATCAGCACGGATAGGACTTAACCAATCCATACCGATAATGACGTCGAGGCTTTTTCGTTGAATATGTCGTTAGCGCTCTCTTTCTTCCCATTAGCCATCTCGACAGTGAATGTTTTGTTTAGTGATTGTGGTTTTTGTTGGAGAAAGTGTTTGAATTTATGGCTAACAAAACTCCTCTCCGCACCACTATCAAAGAGAATGCATGCATAAGAGTTATCGAGGAGAAACGTACCAGTGACTACGGCGGGATCCACTACTGCCTCCTCTTGACCCATCGCAAGTACCATTCCTGTGTTACCAACATTTCTTACCTTTGGGCAATCCCTCTTGTAGTGCCCGGTTTCATCACACCCATAGCAGGTCTAGCCTACTCCAGTTCTGGGATTCTGGGCATTAGGCTGTGCTAGTGTCTTGCAGAAACGGGCAGTATGTCCCTTCTTGTTGCAGCTGGTGCATTGCATCTCGCGACAAAGCCCTTGGTGGTGAAAACTGCATTTGCTGTACTTCGCTAGATTACCAACATAACGGCTGGGAGGTGTTGCAGCTGTGGGAACATCAGCAGGAATGTTAGCAGCGTGGACTGGCACTATTTGTTGTTTCTTTGAGGGCTCTTGCGAAGATTGACCCTTTCTTTTTTTCCAGAATTTCTTTCTGCTGCCACTTTCTTTGGGCTTGCTTTAGGGTTTGGAATCCAGTGTCCTGTTTTTCTCTCCAGCTAAAAGTTACACCCTTCAGAGTTAAGGCAGTAAGAGGTTTAGCGATTCTGGAGAAATGTTGTTGAATCTGCGGTAATAGCCAGTAATTCCCAAAAATTAGCGGATCTCTGTTGGCGTTCTAGGTGCTGACCAGTTCTTGATTGCCTTTCTTTTGTGGGGGTCCACGTGTATTCCTTCTTCGCTGACCACGTGACCAAGGAAGTTTACCTTCCTAATCCAAAATTCGTACTTTGAGAATTTCAAATAAAGCTTTTCGGCCATTAATGTTTCTAAAACTTGTCTCAGGTGCTGGCTATGATCTTTCTTACTTCGTGAGTAGATGAGTATATCATACATGAATACTATCATGAATTTGTCTAGGAAGGGACGGCACATCCGATTCATTAGATCCATGAATATTGCAGGTACGTTTGTTAGACCGAAGGGCATTACTACAAACTCGTAGTGGCTATAACGAGTTCGGAACACTGTTTTGGGAACATCATTCTCATGGACTCGTAATTGGTGATACCCTGATCTCAGGTTAATCTATGAAACATAAATGGCTCCTTGAAGTTCATCGAAGAGGTCGTCTATTCGTGGGAAAGGGTATCAGATCTTAATGGTAATCTTGTTTAGTTCGCGATAATCGATGCACATTCGGAAAGATCCATTCTTCTTCTTAACGAATAAGACTGGTGCTCCCCAGGGTGAGAAGCTCGGTTGAATGAATCCCTTACTAAGAAGTTCGTTTGATTGGCTGGATAATTCCTGCATCTTTGCTAATGCTAGGCGATACGGGGATTTGGCTACGGGGGTAGCTCCAGGAATCAAGTGGATTCAGAACTCGACTTGGCATTCAGGAGGAACTCCTGGAAGATCATCGGGGAAGATATCAGGAATGTTACAGAGTGTAGGAATGCTCTCGAGGTCTTTTACTTCTTGTTTTTCGTTGACAACATGGGCTAAGAATGCATAGTACTCTTTACGCAAGCATTTCTGGGCTTTGATGCAAGAGATGATATGGATGTTAGTATTGGGTTTGTCTCCATAGATAACGAGGGCTTCACCATTTGGTAGATTAAGGCGGATGGCTTTTTTGTAGCATAGAATATCGGCACGGTTAGGACTTAACCAATCCATACCGATAATGAGGTCGAGGCTTTTTCGTTGAATATGTCGTTAGCGCTCTCTTTCTTCCCATTAGCCATCTCGACAGTGAATTTTTTGTTTAGTGATTGTGGTTTTTGTTTGAGAAAGTGTTTGAATTTATGGCTAACAAAACTCCTCTCTGCACCGCTATCAAAGAGAATGCATGCATAAGAGTTATCGAGGAGGAACGTATCAGTGACTACGGTGGGATCCGCTACTGCCTCCTCTTGACCCATCACAAGTACCATTCCTGTTTTACCAACATTTCTTGCCTTCGGGCAATCCCTGTTGTAGTGCCCGGTTTCATCTCAGCCATAGCAGGTCTAGCCTACTCCAGATCCGGGGTTCTGGGCATTAGGCTTTCCTAGCGTCTTGCAGAAACGGGCAGTATGCCCCTTCTTGTTGCTGCTGGTGCATCGCATCTCGCGACAAGGCCCGTGGTGGTGAAAACTGCATTTGGTGTACTTTGCTAGATTACCAACATAACGGCTGGGAGGTGTTACAGCCGTGGGAACATCAGCAGTAATGGTAGCAGCGTGGACTACCACTATTTGATGTTTCTTTGAGGGCTCTTGCAAAGATTGGCCCTTTCTTTTGTTCCAGAATTTCTTTCTGCTTCCACTTTTTTGGGCATGCTTTAGGGTTTGGAATGCAGTCTCCTATTTTTCTCTCCAGCTAAAAGTTACACCCTTTGGAGTTAGGGCAGTAAGAGGTTTAGCGATTCTGGAGAAATGTTGTATGAATCTGCGGTAATAGCCAGCAATTCCCAAATATTGGCAGATCTCTGTTCGCGTTCTAGTTGCTGACCTGTTCTTGATTGCCTTTATTTTGGAGGGGTCCACGTGTAATCCTTCTTCGCTGACCACGTGACCAAGGAAGTTTACCTTCCTAATCCAAAATTCGCACTTTGAGAATTTCAAATAAAGCTTTTCTACCCTTAATGTTTCTAAAACTTGTCTCAGGTGCTGTCTATGATCTTCCTTACTTCGTGAGTAGATGAGTATATCATATATGAATACTATCATGAATTTTTCTAGGAAGGGACGGCACACCCGATTCATTAGAGCCATGAATACTGCAGGTACGTTTGTTACACCGAAGGGCCTTACTACAAACTCATAGTGACCATAACGAGTTCAGAACACTGTTTTGGGAACATCATTCTCATGGACTCGTAATTGGTGATACCCTGATCTCAGGTCAATCTTTGAAACATAAATGGCTCCTTGAAGTTGATCGAAGAGGTCGTCTATTCGTGGGAAAGGGTATCAGATCTTAATGGTAATCTTGTTTAGTTTGCGATAATCGATGCAAATTCGGAAAGATCCATTCTTCTTCTTAACGAATAACACTGGTGCTCCCCAGGGTGAGAAGCTCGGTCAAATGAATCCCTTACTGAGAAGTTCGTTTAATTGGCTGGATAATTCCTGCATCTTTGCTAGTGCTAGGCGATACAAGGATTTGGCTACGGGGGTAGCTCTAGGAATCAAGTCGATTCAGAACTCGACTTGGCGTTAAGGAGAAACTCCTGGAAGATCATCGGGGAAGATATCAGGAATGTTACAGACTGTGGGAATGCTCTCGAGGTCTTTTACTTCTTGTTTTTCGTTGACAACATGGGCTAAGAATGCATAGTACTCTTTACGCAAGCATTTCTGGGCTTTGATGCAAGAGATGATACGGAGGTTAGAATTGGGTTTGTCTCCGTAGATAACGACGGATTCACCATTTGGCAGATTAAGGCGGATGGCTTTTTTTTAGCATAGAATATCGGCACGGTTAGGACTTAACCAATCCATACCAATAATGACGTCGAGGCTTTTTCGTTGAATATGTCGTTAGCGCTCTCTTTCTTCCCATTAGCCATCTCGACAGTGAATGTTTTGTTTAGTGATTGTGGTATTTGTTTGAGAAAGTGTTTGAATTTATGGCTAACAAAACTCCTCTCCGCACCATTATCAACGAGAATGCATGCATAAGAGTTACCGAGGAGGAACGTACGAGTGACTACGGTGGGATCCGCTACTGCCTCCTCTTGACCCATCGTAAGTACCATTCCTGTGTTACCGGAATTTCTTGCCTTCGGGCAATCCCTCTTGTAGTGCCCGGTTTCATTACACCCATAGCAGGTCTAGCCTACTCCAGTTCCGGCGTTCTGGGCATTAGGCTGTGCTAGTGTCTTGCAGAAACGGGCAGTATGCCCCTTCTTGTTGTAGTTGGTGCATTGCATCTCGCGACAAGGCCCGTGGTTGTGAAAACTGCATTTGTTGTACTTCGCTAGATTACCAACAAAATGGATGGGAGGTGTTGCAGCCGTGGGAACATCAGCAGGAATGGTAGCAGCGTGGGCTGTCACTATTTACTGTTTCTTTGAGGGCTCTTGCGAATGTTGTCCCTTTCTTTTGTTCCAAAAAATCTTTCTGCTGCCACTTTCTTTGGGCTTGCTTTAGGGTTTGTAATGCAGTGTCCTGTTTTTTTCTCCAGCTAAAAGTTACTCCCTTCAGAGTTAGGGCAATAAGAGGTTTAGCGATTCTGGAGAAATATTGTATGCATCTGCGGTAATAGCCAGCAATTCCCAAAAATTGGCGGATCTCTATTGGCGTTCTAGGTGCTGACCAGTTCTTGATTGCCTTTATTTTGGAGGGGTCCATGTGTATTCCTTCTTCGCTGACCACGTGACCAAGGAAGTTTACCTTTCTAATCCAAAATTCGCACTTTGAGAATTTCAAATAAAGCTTTTCCGCCCTTAATGTTTCTAAATCTTGTCTCATGTGTTGGCTATGATCTTCCTTACTTCGTGAGTAGATGAGTATATCATATATGAATCCGATCATGAATTTGTCTAGGAAGGGACGGTACACCCGATTCATTAGATCCATGAATACTGCAGGTACGTTTGTTAGACCGAAGGGCATTACTAGAAACTCGTAGTGACCATAACGAGTTCGGAACACTGTCTTGGGAACATCATTCTCATGGACTCGTAATTGGTGATACCCTGATCTCAGGTCAATCTTTGAAACATAAATGGCTCCTTGAAGTTGATCGAAGAGGTCGGCTATTCGTAGGAAAGAGTATCGGATCTTAATGGTAATCTTGTCTAGTTCGCGATAATCGATGCACATTCGGAAAGATCCATTCTTCTTCTTAACGAATAAGACTATTTTTCCCCAGGGTGAGAAGCTCGGTCGAATGAATCCCTTACTGAGAAGTTCGTTTAATTGGCTGGATAATTCCTGCATCTTTGCTAGTGCTAGGCGATACGGGGATTTGGGTACAGGGGTAGCTCCAGGAATCAAATCGATTCAGAACTCGACTTGGCGTTAAGGAGGAACTCCTGGAAGATCATCGGGGAAGATATCAGGAATGTTACAGACTGTAGGAATGCTCTCGAGGTCTTTTACTTCTTGTTTTTCGTTGACAACATGGGATAAGAATGCATAGTACTCTTTACGCAAGCATTTATGGGCTTTGATGCAAGAGATGATACGGAGGTTAGTATTGGGTTTGTCTCCGTAGATAACAAGGGCTTCACCATTTGGTAGATTAAGGCGGTTGGCTTTTTTGTAGCATAGAATATCGGCACAGTTAGGACTTAACCAATCCATACCGATGATGACGTCGAGGCTTTTTCGTTGAATATGTCGTTAGCGCTCTGTTTCTTCCCATTAGCCATCTCGACAGTGAATGTTTTGTTTAGTGATTGTGGTTTTTGTTTGAGAAAGTGTTTGAATTTATGGCTAACAAAACTCCTCTCCGCACCACTATCAAAGAGAATGCATGCATAAGAGTTATCGAGGAGGAACGTACGAGTGACTACGGTGGGATCCGCTACTGCCTCCTCTTGGCCCATCGCTATTACCATTCCTGTGTTACCAGCATTTCTTGCCTTCGGGCAATCCCTCTTGTAGTGCCCGGTTTCATCACACCCATAGCAGGTCTAGCCTACTCCAGTTCTGTGGTTCTGGGCATTAGGCTGTGCTAGTGTCTTGCAGAAACGTCCAGTATGCCCCTTCCTGTTGCAGCTGGTGCATTGCATCTCGCGACAAGGCCCGTGGTGGTGAAAACTGCATTTGCTGTACTTCGCTAGATTACCAACATAACGGCTGGGAGGTGTTGCAGCCGTGGGAACATCAGCAGGAATGGTAGCAGCGTGGACTGTCACTATTTGCTGTTTCTTTGAGGGCTCTCGCGAAGATTGGCCCTTTCTTTTGTTCCAAAATTTCTTTCTGCTGCCACTTTCTTTGGGCTTGCTTTAGGGTTTGGAATGCGGTGTCCTGTTTTTTTCTCCAGCTAAAAGTTACACCCTTCGGAGTTAGGGTAGTAAGAGGTTTAGCGATTCTGGAGAAATATTGTATGAATCTGCGGTAACAGCCAGCAATTCCCAAAAATTGGCGGATCTCTATTGGTGTTCTAGGTGCTGACTAGTTCTTGATTGCCTTTATTTTGGAGGGGTCCACGTGTATTCCTTCTTCGCTGACCACGTGACCAAGGAAGTTTACCTTCCTAATCCAAAATTCGCACTTTGAGAATTTCAAATAAAGCTTTTCCGCCCTTAATGTTTTTTAAACTTGTCTCAGGTGCTGGCTATGATCTTCCTTACTTCGTGAGTAGATGAGTATATCATATATGAATACTATCATGAATTTGTCTAGGAAGGGATGGCACACCCGATTCATTAGATCCATGAATACTACAGGTACGTTTGTTAGACCGAAGGGCATTACTACAAACTCGTAGTGACCATAACGAGTTCGGAACACTGTTTTGGGAACATCATTCTCATGGACTCGTAATTGGTGATACCCTGATCTCACGTCAATCTTTAAAACATAAATGGATCCTTGAAGTTTATCGAAGAGGCCGCCTATTCGTGGGAAAGGGTATCGGATCTTAATGGTAATCTTGTTTAGTTCGCGATAATCGATGCACATTCGGAAAGATCCATTCTTCTTCTTAACGAATAAGACTAGTGCTCCCCAGGGTGAGAAGCTTGGTCGAATGAATCCCTTACTGAGAAGTTCGTTTAATTGGCTGGATAACTCCTGCGTCTTTGCTAGTGCTAGGCGATACGGGGATTTGGCTACGGGGGTAGCTCCAGGAATCAAGTTGATTCAGAACTCGACTTGGTGTTAAGGAGGAACTCCTGGAAGATCATCGGGGAAGATATCAGGAATGTTACATACTGTAGGAATGCTCTCGAGGTCTTTTACTTCTTGTTTTTCGTTGACAACATGGGCTAAGAATGCATAGTACTCTTTACGCAAGCATTTATGGGCTTTGATGCAAGAGATGATACATAGGTTAGTATTGGATTTGTCTCCGTAGATAACGAGGGCTTCCCATTTGGTAGATTAAGGCGGATGGCTTTTTTGTAGCATAGAATATCGGCACGGTTAGGACTTAACCAATCCATACCGATGATGACGTCGAGGCTTTTTCGTTGAATATGTCGTTAGCGCTCTCTTTCTTCCCATTAGCCATCTCGACAGTGAATGTTTGTTTAGTGATTGTGGTTTTTGTTTGAGAAAGTGTTTGAATTTATGGCTAACAAAACTCCTCTCCACACCACTATCAAAGAGAATGCATGCATAAGAGTTATCGAGGAGGAACGTACGAGTGACTACGGTGGGATCCGCTACTGCCTCCTCTTGACCCATCGCAAGTACCATTCCTGTGTTACCAGCATTTCTTGCCTTCGGGCAATCCCACTTGTAGTGCCCGGTTTCATCACACCCATAGCAGGTCCAGCCTACTTCAGTTCTGTGGTTCTGGGCATTAGGTTGTGCTAGTGTCTTGTAGAAATGGGCAGTATGCCCCTTCTTGTTGCAGCTGGTGCATTGCATCTCGCGACAAGGCCCGTGGTGGTGAAAACTGCATTTGCTGTACTTCGCTAGATTACCAACATAACGGCTGGGAGGTGTTGCAGCCGTGGGAACATCAGCAGGAATGGTAGCAGCGTGGATTGTCACTATTTGCTGTTTCTTTGAGGGCTCTTGCAAAGATTGGCCCTTTCTTTTGTTCCAAAATTTCTTTCTGCTGCCACTTGCTTTGGGCTTACTTAAGGGTTTGGAATGTAGTGTCCTGTTTTTTTCTCCAGCCAAAAGTTACACCCTTCAGAGTTAGGACAGTTAGAGGTTTAGCGATTCTGGAGAAATGTTGTATGAATCTGCGGTAATAGCCAGTAATTCCCAAAAATTGGCGGATCTCTATTGGCGTTCTAGGTGCTGACCAGTTCTTGAATGCCTTTATTTTGGAGGGGTCCACGTGTATTCCTTCTTCACTGACCACGTGACCAAGGAAGTTTACCTTCCTAATCCAAAATTCGCACTTTGAGAATTTCAAATAAAGCTTTTCGGCCCTTAATGTTTCTAAAACTTGTCTCAGGTGCTGGCTATGATCTTCCTTACTTTGTGAGTAGATGAATATATCATATATGAATACTATCATGAATTTGTCTAGGAAGGGATGGCACACCCGATTCATTAGATCCATGAATACTGCAGGTACGTTTGTTAGACCGAAGGGCATTACTACAAACTCGTAGTGACCATAACGAGTTCGGAACACTGTTTTGGGAACATCATTCTCATGGACTCGTAATTGGTGATACCCTGATCTCAGGTCAATCTTTGAAACATAAATGGATCCTTGAAGTTGATCGAAGAGGCCGCCTATTCGTGGGAAAGGGTATCAGATCTTAATGGTAATCTTGTTTAGTTCGCGATAATCGATGCACATTCGGAAAGATCCATTGTTCTTCTTAACGAATAAGACTAGTGCTCCCTAGGGTGAGAAGCTCGGTAGAATGAATCCCTTACTGAGAAGTTCGTTTAATTGGCTGGATAATTCCTGCATCTTTGCTAGTGCTAGGCGATACGGGGATTTGGCTACAGGGGTAGCTCCAGGAATCAAGTCGATTCAGAACTCGACTTGGCGTTAAGGAGGAACTCCTGGAAGATCATCGGGGAAGATATCAGGAATGTTACATACTGTAGGAATGCTCTTGAGGTCTTTTACTTCTTGTTTTTCGTTGACAACATGGGCTAAGAATGCATAGTACTCTTTACGCAATCATTTATGGGCTTTGATGCAAGAGATGATATTGAGGTTAGTATTGGGTTTGTCTCCGTAGATAACGAGGGCTTCACCATTTGGTAGATTAAGGCGGATGGCTTTTTGTAGCATAGAATATCGGTAGGGTTAGGACTTAACCAATCCATACCGATGATGGCGTCGAGGATTTTTCGTTGAATATGTCGTTAGCGCTCTCTTTCTTCCCATTAGCCATCTCGACAGTGAATGTTTTGTTTAGTGATTGTGGTTTTTGATTGAGAAAGTGTTTGAATTTATAGCTAACAAAACTCCTCTCCGCACCACTATCAAAGAGAATGCATGCATAAGAGTTATCGAGGAGGAACGTACGAGTGACTACGGTGGGATTCGCTACTGCCTCCTCTTGACCCATCGCGAGTACCATTCCTGTGTTACCAGCATTTCTTGCCTTCGGGCAATCGCTTTTGTAGTGCCCGGTTTCATCACACCCATAGCAGGTCTAGCCTACTCCAGTTCTATGGTTCTGGGCATTAGGCTGTGGTAGTGTCTTGTAGAAACGGGCAGTATGCCCTTTCTTGTTGCAGCTGGTGCATTGCATCTCGCGACAAGGCCCGTGGTGGTGAAAACTGCATTTGCTGTACTTCCCTAGATTACCAACATAACGGCTGGGAGGTGTTGCAGCCGTGGGAACATCAGCAGGAATGGTAGCAGCGTGGATTGTCACTATTTGCTGTTTCTTTGAGGGCTCTTGCAAAGATTGGCCCTTTCTTTTGTTCCAAAATTTCTTTCTGCTGCCACTTGCTTTGGGCTTACTTAAGGGTTTGGAATGTAGTGTCCTGTTTTTTTCTCCAGCCAAAAGTTACACCCTTCAGAGTTAGGACAGTTAGAGGTTTAGCGATTCTGGAGAAATGTTGTATGAATCTGCGGTAATAGCCAGTAATTCCCAAAAATTGGCGGATCTCTATTGGCGTTCTAGGTGCTGACCAGTTCTTGAATGCCTTTATTTTGGAGGGGTCCACGTGTATTCCTTCTTCACTGACCACGTGACCAAGGAAGTTTACCTTCCTAATCCAAAATTCGCACTTTGAGAATTTCAAATAAAGCTTTTCGGCCCTTAATGTTTCTAAAACTTGTCTCAGGTGCTGGCTATGATCTTCCTTACTTTGTGAGTAGATGAATATATCATATATGAATACTATCATGAATTTGTCTAGGAAGGGATGGCACACCCGATTCATTAGATCCATGAATACTGCAGGTACGTTTGTTAGACCGAAGGGCATTACTACAAACTCGTAGTGACCATAACGAGTTCGGAACACTGTTTTGGGAACATCATTCTCATGGACTCGTAATTGGTGATACCCTGATCTCAGGTCAATCTTTGAAACATAAATGGATCCTTGAAGTTGATCGAAGAGGCCGCCTATTCGTGGGAAAGGGTATCAGATCTTAATGGTAATCTTGTTTAGTTCGCGATAATCGATGCACATTCGGAAAGATCCATTGTTCTTCTTAACGAATAAGACTAGTGCTCCCTAGGGTGAGAAGCTCGGTAGAATGAATCCCTTACTGAGAAGTTCGTTTAATTGGCTGGATAATTCCTGCATCTTTGCTAGTGCTAGGCGATACGGGGATTTGGCTACAGGGGTAGCTCCAGGAATCAAGTCGATTCAGAACTCGACTTGGCGTTAAGGAGGAACTCCTGGAAGATCATCGGGGAAGATATCAGGAATGTTACATACTGTAGGAATGCTCTCGAGGTCTTTTACTTCTTGTTTTTCGTTGACAACATGGGCTAAGAATGCATAGTACTCTTTACGCAATCATTTATGGGCTTTGATGCAAGAGATGATATTGAGGTTAGTATTGGGTTTGTCTCCGTAGATAACGAGGGCTTCACCATTTGGTAGATTAAGGCGGATGGCTTTTTGTAGCATAGAATATCGGTACGGTTAGGACTTAACCAATCCATACCGATGATGGCGTCGAGGATTTTTCGTTGAATATGTCGTTAGCGCTCTCTTTCTTCCCATTAGCCATCTCGACAGTGAATGTTTTGTTTAGTGATTGTGGTTTTTGATTGAGAAAGTGTTTGAATTTATAGCTAACAAAACTCCTCTCCGCACCACTATCAAAGAGAATGCATGCATAAGAGTTATCGAGGAGGAACGTACGAGTGACTACGGTGGGATTCGCTACTGCCTCCTCTTGACCCATCGCGAGTACCATTCCTGTGTTACCAGCATTTCTGGCCTTCGGGCAATCGCTTTTGTAGTGCCCGGTTTCATCACACCCATAGCAGGTCTAGCCTACTCCAGTTCTATGGTTCTGGGCATTAGGCTGTGGTAGTGTCTTGTAGAAACGGGCAGTATGCCCTTTCTTGTTGCAGCTGGTGCATTGCATCTCGCGACAAGGCCCGTGATGGTGAAAACTGCATTTGCTGTACTTCCCTAGATTACCAACATAACGGCTGGGAGGTGTTGCAGCCGTGGGAACATCAGCAGGAATGGTAGCAGCGTGGATTGTCACTATTTGCTGTTTCATTGAAGGCTCTTGCAAAGATTGGCCCTTTCTTTTGTTCCAAAATTTGTTTCTGCTGCCACTTGCTTTGGGCTTGCTTTAGGGTTTGGAATGTAGTGTCCTGTTTTTTTCTCCAGCTAAAAGTTACACCCTTCAGAGTTAGGACAGTTAGAGGTTTAGCGATTCTGGAGAAATGTTGTATGAATCTGCGGTAATTGCCAGTAATTCCCAAAAATTGGCGGATCTCTATTGGCGTTCTAGGTGCTGACCAGTTCTTGAATGCCTTTATTTTGGAGGGGTCCACATGTATTCCTTCTTCGTTGACCACGTGACCAAGGAAGTTTACCTTCCTAATCCAAAATTCGCACTTTGAGAATTTCAAATAAAGCTTTTCCGCCCATAATGTTTCTAAAACTTGTCTCAGGTCCTGGCTATGATCGTCCTTACTTCGTGAGTAGATGAGTATATCATATATGAATACTATCATGAATTTTTCTAGGAACGGACGGCACACCCGATTCATTAGATCCATGAATACTGCAGGTACGTTTGTTAGACCGAAGGGCATTACTACAAACTCGTAGTGACCATAACGAGTTCAGAACACTGTTTTGGGAACATCATTCTCATGGACTCGTAATTGGTGATACCCTGATCTCAGGTCAATATTTGAACCATAAATGGCTCCTTGAAGTTGATCGAATAGGTCGTTTATTCGTGGAAAAGGGTATCGGATCTTAATGGTAATCTTGTTTAGTTCGCGATAATCGATGCACATTCGGAAAGATCCATTCTTCTTCTTAACGAATAAGACTGGTGCTCCCCAGGGTGAGAAGCTCGGTCGAATGAATCCCTTACTGAGAAGTTCGTTTAATTGGCTGGATAATTCCTGCATCTTTGCTAGTACTAGGCGATACGGGGATTTGGCTACAGGGGTAGCTCCAGGAATCAAGTTGATTCAGAACTCGACTTGGCGTTCAGGAGGAACTCCTAGAAGATCATCGGGGAAGATATCAGGAATGTTACAGACTACAGAAATGCTCTCGAGGTCTTTTACTTCTTGTTTTATGTTGACAACATGGGCTAAGAATCCACAGTACTCTTTACGCAAGCATTTCTGGGCTTAGATGCAAGAGATGATACGGAGGTTAGTATTGGGTTTGTCTCCGTAGATAACGAGGGCTTCACCATTTGGCAGATTAAGGCGGATGGCTTTTTTGTAGCATAGAATATAGGCACGGTTAGGACTTAACCAATCTGTACCGATAATGACGTCGAGACTTTTTCGTTGAATATGTCGTTAGTGCTCTCTTTCTTCCCATTAGCCATCTCGAAAGTGAATGTTTTGTTTAGTGATTGTGGTTTTTGTTTGAGAAAGTGTTTGAATTTATGGCTAACAAAACTCCTCTCTGCACCACTATCAAAGAGAATGCATGCATAAGAGTTATCGAGGAAGAACGTACCAGTGACTACGGTGGGATCCGCTACTGCCTCCTCTTGACCCATCGCAAGTACCATTCCTGTGTTACCAACATTTCTTGCCTTCGGGAAATCCCTCTTGTAGTGACCAATTTCATCACACCCATAGCAGGTCTAGCCTACTTCAGTTCCAGGGTTCTGGGCATTAGGTTGTGCTAGTGTCTTGCAGAAACGGGCAGTATGCCCCTTCTTGTTGCAGCTGGTGCATTGCATCTCGCGACAAGGCCCGTGGTGGTGAAAACTGCATTTGCTGTACTTCGCTAGATTACCAACATAATGGCTGGGAGGTGTTGCATCCATGGGAACATCAGCAGGAATGGTAGCAACGTGGACTGCCACTATTTGCTATTTCTTTGAGGGCTCTTGCGAAGATTGGCCCTTTCTTTTGTTCCAGAATTTCTTTCTGCTGCCACTTTCTTTGGGCTGTTCAGGAGTGGCTGTTACGGAGTCTTGGCGATCTTCATTATCTATTTGTGACTTTTACTGATGATTACAGCAGATATGACTTTTACTGATGATCCACCACAAGGGATGCTAACCGCTTCTATGTGACTTTTACTGATGATTACAGTAGATATGGCTATATCTACTGAATCAAGCATAAGTCAGAAACCTTTGAAAAGTTCAAAGATTTTAAACAAGAAGTGGAGAATCAACTTGGTAGAAAGATAAAGATGCTCTGATCCGATCAAGGTGGTGAGTATCTTAGTATCGAGTTCCACGACTATCTTAAGGAATGTGGAATTGTTTCACATTTGATGCCATCTAGGATACCACAGCTTAATGGTGTGGCTGAGAGGCGCAATCGAACCTGGTTAGACATGGTTCGTTCCATGATGAGTCGAGCCTCATTACCTATTTCATTCTGGGGGTATGCCTTAGAGACTGCCGCCCATATCCTTAATCTAGTCCCAACTAAAAAGGTTGCCAAAACACCTCACGAAATGTGGACAGGGAAGGTTCAATCGTTAGCACATATCAAGGACTCCTCATAGTAAAGAGGATATCGTCATAGGAGAATCCAGCAGATCCCCTTACAAAGGGACTGAGTGGGGATAACCACTTGCAACATGCAAGGAGTATTGGGCTGAAGGACGATATTAGTTTTAGTGATTAGATACTTGTTCAAAAACTTGTTATAGATAAAATGTAATTGACATTTGATGATTGAATAAAATGAGTTTTAGTTATGAGTAAAGTTACTATCTTGTGTCAATTGTTTACTATTGTTTCAATTTGCATGTTTTGACTTCTAGGATAATAATATTATCCAAACTATCCACTGTATGTCATACTTTAGAAGTAGGCTATGAGATTAGACTGTAATGAATTGGCTTGTATATTGTCTAAGGTGTTTAGACATAGCAAGATTTTGCTACAACATTCATGAGTGCTCCTGAAATAAGATTTGAGTATTGGATTAAATCCACGCTCACATGAATCACTTCATTGAATTTATCACTAGTGATTGTGAGATGATAATATCGTATAATCTTCAAACCAATATATATGAGTTATTGATTATGAGTTGGTTGTACACTAATAATGCGAAACCGCATCAGTAACTTGATGTTATAAAACATGCTATTATGTATGATTTAACAACTAATTAGTAGAAGCATATAAGTCAAAGTTTATATGTTCCTTTTATCCTAAGAGGAATAAAAGCGATATCTTGGGCCCATCGATCATTTTATTTTTACTTATGTGTACGGCTCGGTCATGACTCAATTGATGTGTTCAATTCAGTTTTATGTCAAACAAATTAGAAATCAGAAAGCAAACTATTGGGCAATAAGTATGACTATGTTCCATGTATTTGTCCGCATGATATCTTGAAGAACAGAGGATTATATGATCCCTTATCTAAATGGTGCATCCGGATTCGACAGCGGCTTTAGAGAGCTACGATTGCTAATCGGATTTTGAAGTTGCATTTGCAATTATAGTTATTAGACTTATCCAAGTGGGAGATTGTTGGATTAGGTGTCTAAGCCCATAACTATAAGTGGTATGTACTTGACCCGAAAGTAATGTTTTAATAATTAATCAAACTACAGTACAATATTTTACACTACTTCTGTTGGAGTCCAGGCACTATTACAGACACTACAGAGACTATGGACACTACTACAGTATAAACACTATACTACGTTTTTATTAACATGAATATACATTATGAATGGAACCATAATGCAAATTCTATGATACCTTAGTTTATACACCAGGGTGATATATACATATATATATATATATATATATATATATATATATATATATATATATATATATATATATATATATATATATATATATATATATATATATATATATATATATATAGGATCCGATAAGCAGTAGAATGAGTGACTTACGCTTCATTTCCTGTTCCTTGTTTGGTTGTGGACTTAGAGCAGATTCACACAATCTACTAGTTATTCGATCATGGTTATGTATAACCTATATACACTAAGTAACCATAGGGGGAAACAGGTATGGGTCAGGTCACTAAATACAAGTACAACAAAGGTCACTAAATACAACAACAACATACTATTTTCTAGTACAAAACATACTTTTCTGTAAGTACGTTTCACTAGGGTATACATACAAAAAGTGTTGGGTCAAAATTATGGTTTATAGTTTGCTTTTCTGAGCAATTGTATTTTTATGTAATATTTTATGAGTTTACGGTCAGTTTTACGGCCAGGTGGGTGTTTACGGCCGTAAACCCTGTTTACGGTCCGGCCGTAAACACTTTTATGGCCCATATTCCCGAAGTATATATATATATATATATATATATATATATATATATATATATATATATATATATATATATATATATATATATATATAGGTGTTAAGTGGTTGAGGAGAGATTGATGAATAGAAGAGAGTGTACGGAATATAGAAAAGAGAGGAGTTTTAGTGTGTGTAAGTGTGTGAATCTTGTGTAAGGGAACTTCATTCTAATCAATACATACAAGATTCATCATCATCTTCTTCTTCTTCTTTTCTAATTTATCTGGCATCATCCGTTTGATTGGGATTCCGCACCATCAAACGGATCTGATTGATACACAAGCAATTTAGGGACTTATAATTGGTATCAGAGCGGGTCTTTGAAGATGTATTGATTTTTAAAGTATCGGTTCTTGATTTGATGATTTTCTACACAATATATTGAAGATTTTTTTGGTATTTTGGCGGTTTGGGATCTACTGTTCATGAAGATTTATGGTATTTTCTACTGTTCATCTGTAAATTTTGTTTTTTTGCCGATTCGTATCTTGTTCGTATGTTCTGATTAGATCTGATTGTTTGTTTGATCGAAAATGAATATATTGTCGATAGATCAGTTTCCTTTGTTTTGGCCCATAGATCTGGTTCTTTACTGTTCATTCGATTAATTGAAATTCATCCAGAAGACGTGGAAGAGACGGACATTACATGGAAAATTGCTATGGCTATTTTCAGGGCCAAGCAGTTTGCTAAAAAGACAGGGAAGAGCAACTGGGGCATGAATGCTGACAAGAAGGTGGGGTTCAACAAGGGCATGTTGCGATGTTTCAACTGCCACGAGCCGGGTCACTTTGCTCATGAGTGTCCAAAACCAGATCGTTGGATGAACAACAACAGAACAATGGTTGCAATGGGAAACAACCGCGCAGGTGCTGCTGTTAATGGTGAGACTACTATGGTCGCTCAGTCCTTGGACTGGGAGGACCAGATTCAGGCTTTGAATATTTCAGGGCCAGAAAACGCTCACCTAGCTCAAATTGATGATGCTCCCGTGAAGAATGATGCAGCTGACCCTGAAGTAGAAATGATGGAGCTGCAGTTTGCTTTGATGGTGTCTTCTACTTCCGAGCCCAGGAAGAGTGAGGTAAATCTACCTTCTTGTTCTCAGGCATGTAATGAATATGTTAAACTTCTTCATGATGAAATTCAATTATTACGTAGAGAAGTAGAGAACCTTAGATATGAGGGCTATCAACTCACGAAAGGACAAAACCATTAAGGCCCAGTTAGAAACAAAAATAAAAGATTTTAAGAGAATTCAGACAGAATACAGTGAAAAATGTGAACTTTATGATTATGTTAAGAGACAAAATGATGAGTTAACTACTGAGCTTGATACATTAAAGAGACAATTTGAAACTGCAAATTTTGATTTTAGAAAATTTGATGGATCAAGCGAGGTAGTTGCCAATATGATTGATCATTGCATGCAGTTCAAACGAAACCAACAAAAGGGTTTAGGATACGATAGTGTATCTCCTCCTTATAATCATTAATATCAGTATCAACCTCTATCCAATGATGATATTGCCAACGAACCATTCATGGTTTATTGCAAGCCATCTGGTTTCGTTTCAGGAGGATTTATTAATGTTGAAAGTACTAACGTTTCTACTTCCCCTGCAGATCAATCCTTAGATCAGGCAAAGCATGAAGTTGGAGAATCTATTTCTGTTTCTGATTCTGATAATTTTGTTTCAAATGAAAATGTTTTTGTTTCTGATATTAGAACTGAGAATGTTTCTTGTGATGCTTCCACATCTGCTACTGTTGAATTTAATTTCTTTGATATGTTTGATGAACTGTTTGGTAATTCTGATGCTTGTGCTTCTCATGAAAACCCATCAATTCCACAAGTCACACCATCTGAGGCACCCTCACTTATCTCACAACCTATTTCTCATGCATGTTCTTCTGAGAAGAGTAAGAGTGTCTGTCAAGAAAATAAATCTGAGAAATGCAGTACAAGTTCAAATAATAAACAGATTTGTTTTAATTGTGGTGTTGGTGGTCATATAGATAGGAATTGTCAAAATAGGATCTTTGTGAACTATATGTCGCCAAAAGGAGAGAACGAATCTAGAGGAAGGTCTTTAATTAGAAAGTCCTCAAGAACTCGTTCTCGAAATGATGATTGGAAAGATGGTCGAAGCAGAAATAGGGCTGTTTTTCAAAAGAGTAAAAAGGTTTTTAAGAACAAAATCCCAAACAGTTTTCCAAAACCAAATAAGGTTCCGCCAAGATCGGTTTCGTCAAAGAGTAGTTCTGGATCTTCTATCTCTTCTGATAAAACATCCAGATGCTCAGTGCAAACTGATAAGAAATGCATTTCACCAGTGACTGTTAGAAAACCAAACTACCAATAGATGCCCAAATCAATTTCCAATCAATCATCAGCATCCTCTGAAATGATTAGCAATAAGGATCCTAAATTGAAAACTTTAAAAGATCAATTAGAGAAAGCGAAAAGGAAACCCAGGACAGTAATGACCTAGGTTCCCAAATCTAACTAATCTCGCTCATTTTGCAGGGACAGTTACGGTGGAATGTCGTCCGTCCTTGGTACGTCGACAGCGGCTCCTCCTGGCATATGACAGGAGACATCTCCCAATTGAGCGACATTCAATCTTTTAATGGGGGGTATGTTTCCTTCCCGGGCGGAGATGTGGCAAGATCACTCAGAGAGGAACCATCACAAATGGAGTGCTAAGCTTTGAAAATGTCAACTTTGCTCCCGAGTTAAAGCATAGCTTGTTGAGTGTTTCCCAAATTTGTGACAAAGGCTATTCTACCCATTTTACCGATAAAGAATGCATGATTCTCAAGCCAGGCATTGTCATCCCGGAAGAGTGGATTCTCGTCAAATCTAAGCGGGATGGGAATGCTTACATTATTGACATGAACAGTAACATACATGAACAAGTCACTTGCCTATTTTCAAAGGTCTCCGAACAAAACGCAATGCTGTGGCACCGACGACTCGGTCATGCTAACGCAAAAAACCTAAATCGCCTTGCTAAGAATGAGATGGTCCGAGGCTTACCTGTCAGAGACTTTATTACATTTGATAAGTGTGTGTCCTGTGCCCAAGGAAAACATCATAGAAAACCACACCTGCCAAAGCAAGTCAACTCAATCAGTCAGGTGCTCCAATTATTGCATATGGACTTATTTGGTCCGGTCAACGTCCTAAGCATCAACAGAAGTTCGTACTGTCTAGTTATGATTGATGATTTCTCTCGTTTTACGTGGGTATTCTTCTTATCCAACAAAGCTGGGGTTGTTGATCTGATAAAGAAGTTCATTGTGATGATAGAGAATCAAACCAACAACCAGGTGAACGCTCTTCGTATTGACAATGGAACTGAGTTCAAGAATGCAGTTCTTGACCATTTTTGCGCAGAAAAGGGGATCGTGCGTCAATACAGTTCTGCTCACACGCCTCAACAAAACGGTGTTGCTGAAAGGAGAAATAGAACTTTAAAAGACGCTGCAAGGACAATGCTTTGTGATCCTAAATTACCTGTTTTCTTTTGGGCCGAGGCGATTAACAAGCCTTGCTACTTGCAGAATCACGTTTTAATCAACAAAGCTCAGATGAAGACACCGTACGAGATTCTATACGGTCACAAGCCTTCAGTCACTCATTTCCGTGTATTTGGCTGCCCTTGCACCCTTCTTCACCTGGAATGCAACCCTAAATTCAATGCCAAAGCCGATGATTGTTATTTCATAGGATATGCTGCACGCACCGCGTATAGGGTTTACAACAAGAAGACTAAGCCGATTGTTGAATCCTATGATGTGCGCTGGTTGGAGGAGAATGAAACGAACGCTCGAGTGGGTCCCGACTGGTTATTTGATTACACATCGCTTTTCAAATTCTTAAATGTTTATTCAAATGGTTCATGTGGGTCCTCCTCTGATTCGAAGATTGTTTCTGAAGACGAAGAAGTTGTTTACAGACCTCCAACAATACCGCTTGAGGGGGAGTCCTTTGCTCCATCTGAGGGGGAGTCATCTGTTCGACTTGATAGTCCAGAATCTAAAGTTCAAAAGGAAACTCCTGATGCTGACGCTACACCTCTTACCCCTATTGAAAGAGAGTTCATGTCTAGAGATGCTTCTGCTGTAACTCCAACTTTTATGGAACTACTCTTTCGTGAAGCAATTGCTAATGAGTTTGTAGCAGATTCATCCGATTCATCAGATTCATCTCATATGGATCAATCAACAAATGATGGAGGTTTCAACATTCACAATCTTCCTATTTCATTCAATGATATCAACCAAGAGATACCTTCGAGAATTCAACGCGATCATCCTATCGAAAACGTCATTGGTCAGCTGGGTGATGGACTTAAAACCAGAAGTCAGAGTGGAGATGTCAATGCATGTCTCTATTCTTGCTTTATATCTCAAATAGAGCCCAAGAACTTTGAAATGGCTTTGAATGAGCCCAGCTGGGTAGATGCTATGCATGAAGAGCTAAATCAATTCGAAAAGCTCGGGGGTTTGGAAATTGGTTGAGTTACCAAAGGGCAAAAGGTCTCTTGATACGCGTTGGGTCTATCGTAACAAGCAGGACGATTCTGGTGTAATAGTGCGCAATAAAGCAAGGTTGGTGGTTCGCGGGTTTCGACAAGTCGAGGGTCTTGATTATACTGAGGTTTATACACCAGTTGCTCGGTTGGAGGCTATTCGTATCTTTCTACCATATGCTTCCTACATGAACTTCACGGTCTACCAAATGGATGTCAAGACAGCCTTCTTGTATGGAAAGGTGAAGGAAGAAATCTATGTTGATCAACCCCCTGGGTTCGTTAACTCAAAGTTTCATAATCATGTCTATAAGTTGGACAATGCGTTGTATGGGTTACACCAAGCTCCTCGAGCATGGTATGTGGCTCTAACAAAGCACTTGCTCGAGCATGGATACTCTCGCGACACTATTGATCAAACTTTATTCATCAAGCATGTTGGTAATGATCAGATTCTAGTCCAGATCTATGTTGACGACATTATTTTTGGGTCTACCAGTCCACAGCTATGCAAAGAGTTTGAAGGCGTGATGAAAAAGAGGTTTGAGATGAGTTCATTGGGAGAAATGACCATGTTTCTGGGGCTTCAGGTCAAACAAAATTCAACTGGAATCCTGCTCCATCAAGCTAAGTATGTGGACGATATTCTTGAGAAGTTCGGGTTTCAAGACGCAAAACCTGCATCGACACCAATGGCTGAAAGACCTCTGCTGAATCCAGATATTGATGGCGAATCCGTAGATCAGACACATTACGGATCGATGATCGGATCGTTGATGTATCTTACTGCAAGTCGTCCCGACATCATGTTTGTAGTTTGTCAATGCGCTCGCTATCAGGCTAATCCTAAACTTTCACATCTTATTGCTGTCAAAAGGATTTTTCGGTATATCAAAGGCAGCCCAAAATTGGGTCTTTAGTATCCGAAGAATTCTGAATTTGATTTATATGCTTTTGCTGACAGTAATTATGGAGGCTGTGAGCTTGACAGGAAATCTACATAAGGAGGGTGCCAATTCCTTGGAGATAGGCTGGTGTCGTGGCAGTGCAAGAAACAGCATACCGTCTCCACCTCAACAGCAGAAGCGGAATATGTTGCTGCATCTACTTGTTGCTCTCAAGTTATCTGGATCCAACATCAGCTGTTGGACTACGGTTTGAATTATCTAGACACCCCAATTCACTGTGATAATGAGGCCGCGATTCAAATTACTAAAAATCCTGTCCAACATTCCAAAACCAAGCACATTGATATCAAAATTCATTTTATCAGAGTTTGTTATGAGCGCTCGCTCATCCAGCTGGAACAGGTTCCCACTGCTAATAATGTGGTGGATCTGTTCACCAAGCCTTTTAACAAAGCTCGATTCGATGTGCTTGTGGGATTTTTGAAAATGATTCGTTTTGAGGATTAAATTTTTGTTATAGGATAGGTTAGTTTAAATTTGCGCATTTTAGTGATTTCATTCTCACCCATGCACAAATTTAGGGGGAGAAATAAACAAAAACCAAACAAAAAAATTGAAAAAAAAAATCCAAAGACCTTTTGTTTCTGTTTTATTCTCTTCAGAAAACATTCAAAAATCCAAAAACATTAAAATTCAGAAAAATCAAAAATATTGTCGCTAAGAGTTTTGCTTGTAAATGTGGTACTGGGAACTGATATTATCAAGTGATAACAGGGAATCTGAGTCTGCGTAACGTACCCAAAATTAAATTGTCTATGCTTTGTGTTTGATGCGCTGGTAGGCACGAAAGATTCTAAATGGACTTGACTAGGCAGAGTTGAACTTAAGGAATTCATAGACTTGACAAATGTTGACCTAGTTAAATCCGTTTAGCCTGACAATATGATGCTTGGATAGGTTGAGCAGGGAGATATATATGGGAATCTACTGGTCACATTAAAAGAACTTGTATCTGGAACTGTGGATTAACTTTTCCTCGATGTGCGGATTCTGTCCTTAATTCCGGTATTGATGGGGTGACAGGTGAATTCCGATAAATTAGGTATGTAGAAAATTGTTTTCTCTCTATCTCTCTGTTAGTCATATGTTGCTTCCTTTGCGTGATCGAGAGATCCGATCTGCACTGTAACATATGCAACTCTATTTCTCTGCATCCTCTATCTATGCAATTCTTTCTATCTGTTAGCCATATACTGTCTCCTTTACGTGACTCACAATCCGACCTGGTACACAGTATATGCATCATTCTTTTTCTCAATCCCTCTAAAACTTCAGTTAGTCATATGTTTCACCCTCTGCGTGATTGGAAGAGATCCGACCTGGGTGTATAGCATATGCATTCTAAATCTATCTTCTTTCTTAATAATTGTCTGCTCACCCGATGTAAGGAGTATTCTGGAAGTCCTTGATTACTGGAGCATATCAGGAAACGGGAAACATGTTATAGTACAATTAAAAATTGAACACTTACAAATTGTCTATAGATCTCGCTGCTCAATTTAGGTGGACAACAATATCCCTGGTTGTCGTCAGCTGAACGGTCCTTAAGAAATATTATCTAGGAACTTAGGATCACTTTGTCTTGTAACTAATGGTATGTCCTAATTCTATCACAATTTTTCGTGTTTAAATGGACCACAATACCGGCGATCGACCAGACAAAGACGTGAAGATAAGGGTACCGACAAGTGGATTAAGGCTGTCTAATAACTTTGATCCCAGTGTCACAAAATTATTTTCAGTGATTTTTGAGATAAATTTTAGTCTGTATTTATTTTATCTAATTTTTATTTTTATTTTTATTTTTATTTTTATTTTATTTTTATAATTGTCAAAATTTAATTCTTAAATTTTAGAAATTATTTTATTTTATTTTTAGTTTAATTTTAATTTTACTTTAATTTTAAAATCCTCAAAAGGCTTTATTTTTGAAAAATTAATTGGGATTTGAACTGTGCCTTATACTGTGTGGGAGACAGGTAAAATTCAAAAGAGGTATAAAAGGTGGAGTTTACTGTTGGAAACCCTTTGCACCCTACTTTTCATCCTTTCGGCCTCAAATCCTCTCCACTCTCTCTCATCTCGAAATTTTTTTTGTGTGTTTTTGCGATATCGTTTAGTCCACATCAAAGGTATGCTAAAACCGACTGAGGAAATGTTGTTTGTTCATCAATTCGTCTGATACTCGGGGATTAATCGAGGTTTTTCAGTTCGTCGGCGTTTACGGTTTAGGGAGGGCTTACGACCGTAAACAGTCTGAGCTTACGGCCTAGAAGCTTACGACCGTAAACTCCTTTTGGAGCTTACGACCGTAAACTCCGTTTACGGTCAGGAGATTACTGTAATGGGTTTACGGCCGTAAACCTAATCTGGACCGTAAACCCTATTTTGACCATTTTTGACCGTAAACCTAATCTGGACCGTAAACCCAATCTTGACCATGTTTGACCGTAAACTCAAAATTTTTGATTAAAATATTTCTTTTTAAGCCCAAAATGAAATTGATTAATTAAGAAAACTTAAAGCTTTAACTGCTCAAATATTTTGTTTTCTTACTTGGCCGGGTTTAGTGTAGATCAATGGCAAGTTTGAAGTTTGCTGACATGCATAACTTGGCTATTGTACTGGATGATCCTCCTGCTGCTCATGGAGATTTCAGGTCGATGATCTATAGGCTGAGAGAATGCTGCCTAGCCTTTGCCAGTACTGTGAATCTAGTCATCTATCAGAAGATTTTCAGGGAGTTCTGGCAGACTGCTAACATGACAAGAGACAATGGAGCAGTTACCGTTGAAGCTATTGTGAAAGGATGCAAGATTATGATCACTGAGCAGCACATCAGAGAAACATTGCTGATTAATGATCAACCTGATTTTCCTACTGAAATCGGGATTGAAGATGTGCAAAAGATTCTCAAGAAGATGGGGTATGAAGGCATCTATCCTCCCACTGTGAAAAAGCTTTTGCCACCTTACTGGAGATTCTTGGCTCATGTATTTGTGAGCTGTATCTCGGGCAGAAGATCAGGTGCTGATGAAATCTCGCTAAGGAACACATGGGCAATTGTTTCACTAGCTGCATGAATCAACTTCAACTTCTCAAAGTTCATATTGGATGAGTTCATAGTAAACATCAATGCTATAAACCGGGAGACCAGAGATTCTTTCTTGCTGTATCCTAGGTTCATTCAGTTGTTCATTGACACCCAATTTCCGGAGATGGTCAAAGAGGGAGACACCCTAGATATGAAGTCGTTAGGCCCCCACACTGTTGGTCTCTTTCAGCAGAATCGCAAAGGCAAGGTCGTCTTCCAAGGATTACATCCTCTTGTGAAATTTGGAAAATTTGCTGAGATAAATGAATCCTCCGAATCTCATGGAACATCAGACAAAATGTCATCTGAGCCTATTTCTTCTGAGAGAGTCATTTCGGAAGATGATGTTATTACAGTGTCGGATCATGCTGAAGAAGAAGAAACTCCAGCTCCTAATGCACAAGTAGTTGAGGAACATGAACTGACATCTGTTCAGGTCCAAAGTGATTATAATGAGGGATCTTCAAAAAGCAGAACGGAGACTGATTTGTATGAAGACCTCGATCTCACTGGGTTTGATAAGGATGAAATTCCTTTAAATTTTGGTAGTAATGAAGACTTCATGACCGGTGAAAACCTCAACACGCTACTTGACAATATCGATGAAGTTGCTCATCCAGCAACAGAGATAAGGGAAAACGAAGACATTGTCGAAGCAACGCCTCCTCTTACCAATCCAACGGCGGAAATAGCAATTCCTATGGTGACGGTGTCAGGGATTCCTCCCCTTGATGTTGCTCTCAAGTTATCTGGATCCAACATCAGCTGTTGGACTACGGTTTGAATTATCTAGACACCCCAATTCACTGTGATAATGAGGCCGCGATTCAAATTACTAAAAATCCTGTCCAACATTCCAAAACCAAGCACATTGATATCAAAATTCATTTTATCAGAGTTTGTTATGAGCGCTCGCTCATCCAGCTGGAACAGGTTCCCACTGCTAATAATGTGGTGGATCTGTTCACCAAGCCTTTTAACAAAGCTCGATTCGATGTGCTTGTGGGATTTTTGAAAATGATTCGTTTTGAGGATTAAATTTTTGTTATAGGATAGGTTAGTTTAAATTTGCGCATTTTAGTGATTTCATTCTCACCCATGCACAAATTTAGGGGGAGAAATAAACAAAAACCAAACAAAAAAATTGAAAAAAAAAAATCCAAAGACCTTTTGTTTCTGTTTTATTCTCTTCAGAAAACATTCAAAAATCCAAAAACATTAAAATTCAGAAAAATCAAAAATATTGTCGCTAACAGTTTTGCTTGTAAATGTGGTACTGGGAACTGATATTATCAAGTGATAACAGGGAATCTGAGTCTGCGTAACGTACCCAAAATTAAATTGTCTATGCTTTGTGTTTGATGCGCTGGTAGGCACGAAAGATTCTAAATGGACTTGACTAGGCAGAGTTGAACTTAAGGAATTCATAGACTTGACAAATGTTGACCTAGTTAAATCCGTTTAGCCTGACAATATGACGCTTGGATAGGTTGAGCAGGGAGATATATATGGGAATCTACTGGTCACATTAAAAGAACTTGTATCTGGAACTGTGGATTAACTTTTCCTCGATGTGCGGATTCTGTCCTTAATTTCGGTATTGATGGGGTGACAGGTGAATTCCGATAAATTAGGTATGTAGAAAATTGTTTTCTCTCTATCTCTCTGTTAGTCATATGTTGCTTCCTTTGCGTGATCGATAGATCCGATCTGCACTGTAACATATGCCACTCTATTTCTCTGCATCCTCTATCTATACAATTCTTTCTATCTGTTAGCCATATACTGTCTCCTTTACGTGACTCACAATCCGACCTGGTACACAGTATATGCATCATTCTTTTTCTCAATCCCTCTAAAACTTCAGTTAGTCATATGTTTCACCCTCTGCGTGATTGGAAGAGATCCGACCTGGGTGTATAGCATATGCATTCTAAATCTATCTTCTTTCTTAATAATTGTCTGCTCACCCGATGTAAGGAGTATTCTGGAAGTCCTTGATTACTGGAGCATATCAGGAAACGGGAAACATGTTATAGTACAATTAAAAATTGAACACTTACAGATTGTCTATAGATCTCGCTGCTCAATTTAGGTGGACAACAATATCCCTGGTTGTCGTCAGCTGAACGGTCCTTAAGAAATATTATCTAGGAACTTAGGATCACTTTGTCTTGTAACTAATGGTATGTCCTAATTCTATCACAATTTTTCGTGTTTAAATGGACCACAATACCGGCGATCGACCAGACAAAGACGTGAAGATAAGGGTACCGACAAGTGGATTAAGGCTGTCTAATAACTTTGATCCCAGTGTCACAAAATTATTTTCAGTGATTTTTGAGATAAATTTTAGTCTGTATTTATTTTATCTAATTTTTATTTTTATTTTTATTTTTATTTTTATTTTATTTTATTTTATTTTTATAATTGTCAAAATTTAATTCTTAAATTTTAGAAATTATTTTATTTTATTTTTAGTTTAATTTTAATTTTACTTTAATTTTAAAATCCTCAAAAGGCTTTATTTTTGAAAAATTAATTGGGATTTGAACTGTGCCTTATACTGTGTGGGAGACAGGTAAAATTCAAAAGAGGTATAAAAGGTGGAGTTTACTGTTGGAAACCCTTTGCACCCTACTTTTCATCCTTTCGGCCTCAAATCCTCTCCACTCTCTCTCATCTCGAAATTTTTTTTGTGTGTTTTTGCGATATCGTTTAGTCCACATCAAAGGTATGCTAAAACCGACTGAGGAAATGTTGTTTGTTCATCAATTCGTCTGATACTCGGGGATTAATCGAGGTTTTTCAGTTCGTCGGCGTTTACGGTTTAGGGAGGGCTTACGACCGTAAACAGTCTGAGCTTACGGCCTAGAAGCTTAGGACCGTAAACTCCTTTTGGAGCTTACGACCGTAAACTCCGTTTACGGTCAGGAGATTACTGTAATGGGTTTACGGCCGTAAACCTAATCTGGACCGTAAACCCTATTTTGACCCTTTTGGACCGTAAACCTAATATGGACCGTAAACCCAATCTTGACCATGTTTGACCGTAAACTCAAAATTTTTGATTAAAATATTTCTTTTTAAGCCCAAAATGAAATTGATTAATTAAGAAAACTTAAAGCTTTAACTGCTCAAATATTTTGTTTTCTTACTTGGCCGGGTTTAGTGTAGATCAATGGCAAGTTTGAAGTTTGCTGACATGCATAACTTGGCTATTGTACTGGATGATCCTCCTGCTGCTCATGGAGATTTCAGGTCGATGATCTATAGGCTGAGAGAATGCTGCCTAGCCTTTGCCAGTACTGTGAATCTAGTCATCTATCAGAAGATTTTCAGGGAGTTCTGGCAGACTGCTAACATGACAAGAGACAATGGAGCAGTTACCGTTGAAGCTATTGTGAAAGGATGCAAGATTATGATCACTGAGCAGCACATCAGAGAAACATTGCTGATTAATGATCAACCTGATTTTCCTACTGAAATCGGGATTGAAGATGTGCAAAAGATTCTCAAGAAGATGGGGTATGAAGGCATCTATCCTCCCACTGTGAAAAAGCTTTTGCCACCTTACTGGAGATTCTTGGCTCATGTATTTGTGAGCTGTATCTCGGGCAGAAGATCAGGTGCTGATGAAATCTCGCTAAGGAACACATGGGCAATTGTTTCACTAGCTGCATGAATCAACTTCAACTTCTCAAAGTTCATATTGGATGAGTTCATAGTAAACATCAATGCTATAAACCGGGAGACCAGAGATTCTTTCTTGCTGTATCCTAGGTTCATTCAGTTGTTCATTGACACCCAATTTCCGGAGATGGTCAAAGAGGGAGACACCCTAGATATGAAGTCGTTAGGCCCCCACACTGTTGGTCTCATTCAGCAGAATCGCAAAGGCAAGGTCGTCTTCCAAGGATTACATCCTCTTGTGAAATTTGGAAAATTTGCTGAGATAAATGAATCCTCCGAATCTCATGGAACATCAGACAAAATGTCATCTGAGCCTATTTCTTCTGAGAGAGTCATTTCGGAAGATGATGTTATTACAGTGTCGGATCATGCTGAAGAAGAAGAAACTCCAGCTCCTAATGCACAAGTAGTTGAGGAACATGAACTGACATCTGTGCAGGTCCAAAGTGATTATAATGAGGTATCTTCAAAAAGCAGAACGGAGACTGATTTGTATGAAGACCTCGATCTCACTGGGTTTGATAAGGATGAAATTCCTTTAAATTTTGGTAGTAATGAAGACTTCATGACCGGTGAAAACCTCAACACGCTACTTGACAATATCGATGAAGTTGCTCATCCAGCAACAGAGATAAGGGAAAACAAAGACATTGTCGAAGCAACGCCTCCTCTTACCAATCCAACGGCGGAAATAACAATTCCTATGGTGACGGTGTCAGGGATTCCTCCCCTTGATGTTGCTCTCAAGTTATCTGGATCCAACATCAGCTGTTGGACTACGGTTTGAATTATCTAGACACCCCAATTCACTGTGATAATGAGGCCGCGATTCAAATTACTAAAAATCCTGTCCAACATTCCAAAACCAAGCACATTGATATCAAAATTCATTTTATCAGAGTTTGTTATGAGCGCTCGCTCATCCAGCTGGAACAGGTTCCCACTGCTAATAATGTGGTGGATCTGTTCACCAAGCCTTTTAACAAAGCTCGATTCGATGTGCTTGTGGGATTTTTGAAAATGATTCGTTTTGAGGATTAAATTTTTGTTATAGGATAGGTTAGTTTAAATTTGCGCATTTTAGTGATTTCATTCTCACCCATGCACAAATTTAGGGGGAGAAATAAACAAAAACCAAACAAAAAAATTGAAAAAAAAAATCCAAAGACCTTTTGTTTCTGTTTTATTCTCTTCAGAAAACATTCAAAAATCCAAAAACATTAAAATTCAGAAAAATCAAAAATATTGTCGCTAACAGTTTTGCTTGTAAATGTGGTACTGGGAACTGATATTATCAAGTGATAACAGGGAATCTGAGTCTGCGTAACGTACCCAAAATTAAATTGTCTATGCTTTGTGTTTGATGCGCTGGTAGGCACGAAAGATTCTAAATGGACTTGACTAGGCAGAGTTGAACTTAAGGAATTCATAGACTTGACAAATGTTGACCTAGTTAAATCCGTTTAGCCTGACAATATGACGCTTGGATAGGTTGAGCAGGGAGATATATATGGGAATCTACTGGTCACATTAAAAGAACTTGTATCTGGAACTGTGGATTAACTTTTCCTCGATGTGCGGATTCTGTCCTTAATTCCGGTATTGATGGGGTGACAGGTGAATTCCGATAAATTAGGTATGTAGAAAATTGTTTTCTCTCTATCTCTCTGTTAGTCATATGTTGCTTCCTTTGCGTGATCGATAGATCCGATCTGCACTGTAACATATGCAACTCTATTTCTCTGCATCCTCTATCTATACAATTCTTTCTATCTGTTAGCCATATACTGTCTCCTTTACGTGACTCACAATCCGACCTGGTACACAGTATATGCATCATTCTTTTTCTCAATCCCTCTAAAACTTCAGTTAGTCATATGTTTCACCCTCTGCGTGATTGGAAGAGATCCGACCTGGGTGTATAGCATATGCATTCTAAATCTATCTTCTTTCTTAATAATTGTCTGCTCACCCGATGTAAGGAGTATTCTGGAAGTCCTTGATTACTGGAGCATATCAGGAAGCGGGAAACATGTTATAGTACAGTTAAAAATTGAACACTTACAGATTGTCTATAGATCTCGCTGCTCAATTTAGGTGGACAACAATATCCCTGGTTGTCGTCAGCTGAACGGTCCTTAAGAAATATTATCTAGGAACTTATGATCACTTTGTCTTGTAACTAATGGTATGTCCTAATTCTATCACAATTTTTTGTGTTTAAATGGACCACAATACCGGCGATCGACCAGACAAAGACGTGAAGATAAGGGTACCGACAAGTGGATTAAGGCTGTCTAATAACTTTGATCCCAGTGTCACAAAATTATTTTCAGTGATTTTTGAGATAAATTTTAGTCTGTATTTATTTTATCTAATTTTTATTTTTATTTTTATTTTTATTTTTATTTTATTTTATTTTATTTTTATAATTGTCAAAATTTAATTCTTAAATTTTAGAAATTATTTTATTTTATTTTTAGTTTAATTTTAATTTTACTTTAATTTTAAAATCCTCAAAAGGCTTTATTTTTGAAAAATTAATTGGGATTTGAACTGTGCCTTATACTGTGTGGGAGACAGGTAAAATTCAAAAAAGGTATAAAAGGTGGAGTTTACTGTTGGAAACCCTTTGCACCCTACTTTTCATCCTTCCGGCCTCAAATCCTCTCCACTCTCTCTCATCTCGAAATTTTTTTTGTGTGTTTTTGCGATATCGTTTAGTCCACATCAAAGGTATGCTAAAACCGACTGAGGAAATGTTGTTTGTTCATCAATTCGTCTGATACTCGGGGATTAATCGAGGTTTTTCAGTTCGTCGGCGTTTACGGTTTAGGGAGGGCTTACGACCGTAAACAGTCTGAGCTTACGGCCTAGAAGCTTACGACCGTAAACTCCTTTTGGAGCTTACGACCGTAAACTCCATTTACGGTCAGGAGATTACTGTAATGGGTTTACGGCCGTAAACCTAATCTGGACCGTAAACCCTATTTTGACCATTTTTGACCGTAAACCTAATCTGGACCGTAAACCCAATCTTGACCATGTTTGACCGTAAACTCAAAATTTTTGATTAAAATATTTCTTTTTAAGCCCAAAATGAAATTGATTAATTAAGAAAACTTAAAGCTTTAACTGCTCAAATATTTTGTTTTCTTACTTGGCCGGGTTTAGTGTAGATCAATGGCAAGTTTGAAGTTTGCTGACATGCATAACTTGGCTATTGTACTGGATGATCCTCCTGCTGCTCATGGAGATTTCAGGTCGATGATCTATAGGCTGAGAGAATGCTGCCTAGCCTTTGCCAGTACTGTGAATCTAGTCATCTATCAGAAGATTTTCAGGGAGTTCTGGCAGACTGCTAACATGACAAGAGACAATGGAGCAGTTACCGTTGAAGCTATTGTGAAAGGATGCAAGATTATGATCACTGAGCAGCACATCAGAGAAACATTGCTGATTAATGATCAACCTGATTTTCCTACTGAAATCGGGATTGAAGATGTGCAAAAGATTCTCAAGAAGATGGGGTATGAAGGCATCTATCCTCCCACTGTGAAAAAGCTTTTGCCACCTTACTGGAGATTCTTGGCTCATGTATTTGTGAGCTATATCTCGGGCAGAAGATCAGGTGCTGATGAAATCTCGCTAAGGAACACATGGGCAATTGTTTCACTAGCTGCATGAATCAACTTCAACTTCTCAAAGTTCATATTGGATGAGTTCATAGTAAACATCAATGCTATAAACCGGGAGACCAGAGATTCTTTCTTGCTGTATCCTAGGTTCATTCAGTTGTTCATTGACACCCAATTTCTGGAGATGGTCAAAGAGGGAGACACCCTAGATATGAAGTCGTTAGGCCCCCACACTGTTGGTCTCATTCAGCAGAATCGCAAAGGCAAGGTCGTCTTCCAAGGATTACATCCTCTTGTGAAATTTGGAAAATTTGCTGAGATAAATGAATCCTCTGAATCTCATGGAACATCAGACAAAATGTCATCTGAGCCTACTTCTTCTGAGAGAGTCATTTCGGAAGATGATGTTATTACAGTGTCGGATCATGCTGAAGAAGAAGAAACTCCAGCTCCTAATGCACAAGTAGTTGAGGAACATGAACTGGCATCTGTTCAGGTCCAAAGTGATTATAATGAGGGATCTTCAAAAAGCAGAACGGAGACTGATTTGTATGAAGACCTCAATCTCACTAGGTTTGATAAGGATGAAATTCCTTTAAATTTTGGTAGTAATGAAGACTTCATGACCGGTGAAAACCTCAACACGCTACTTGACAATATCGATGAAGTTGCTCATCCAGCAACAGAGATAAGGGAAAACGAAGACATTGTCGAAGCAACGCCTCCTCTTACCAATCCAACGGCGGAAATAGCAATTCCTATGGTGACGGTGTCAGGGATTCCTCCCCTTGATGTTGTTCCACCTACATCTGAGCCATTGGAGAGTGATCACACAACCACGCATGCCTCTCAACCTCCAATAAAGAGAAGAAGACTTGACCCTAGACAGGGAATTCCTGTTTCGAGTGTATTTCAAAGCTTTAGAACTCCACCAACAACTACTCCCGCCATTGTTTCATATGAACCCGTCAGTGAAGGTCCTAGCACCTTCTATGAAGCTGGTGGCTCTTCCTTCCCCACATGTTTCTCTCCTCCCAGGCCAGACCATGATGCTGCTTCTGTGAGGCTAGCTAGGCATTTGGCCGAAGAACAACTCCCAACGCCTCCCTCACGTGGCAAAGGAATTTCTATTGGGGGTGGCAGCTCAGGAGAAGAGAATCCTTCAATACTTGGACTTCAGAAGGAGATCGATGCACTGAATCAGAAAAATGTTGAGTTAGATAAGAAAAATATTGAGATGGATATCAAAGTTGCAGATCTTCAGACTGAAAATGCCAAGCTCAATATTCAAGTTGCCGAACTTCTTGAAGATAAAGCTCTGAAGACGAAGCAAATTACTGATCTTCAGACGCATTTTGCCTTATTGAGCGCTAGTTACTACGATCTAAAGAAGAAGTTGGAAGAAGATTTTGGCGACAAATTCAAGTCATCTGTCGATGAACCAAAGATCTATCTTCCCAATCAAGATGCTCCCGTAGTTCCTACTCCTACAAGAACAACCAGGATTGTTGATCGATTCGACAAAGAACCAGTGCAGGCTCCGAATGTAGTGGCATTAAAACGTGCTAAATTGGCCAAATCTGTTGAAATGGGTCAATTTTTGTTCAAGAGGAGCTCAGATCAAAATGCTCCCTGGGATCAATCAAAGATCACCTTTACGGATCTGGGAGAAAATCGTTTCAGAGACGTTTACGGTGATAGGTCAGGGATCATTTCGTGGGGATGCCATGACACTATGAACATGTGGATTGTGAGAAGAAAGAGCGGCAATATTGAACTGTACAAAGATGCTCACGATTTTCACTCTTTGACTAGGGTTGATCTTACGGAGTTGTCTAAGGCTCCTTTCTCAAATCCATAAAATGAACCCAAAGAGACTCAGTTCAAGTCATTTTTGGAGGATCAAGTGGCTAAGGGTTTTCCCTCAATGAAGACTGCAGAGTCTATTGTCAAGATTTACCCGAGTGTCATTGATCCCAAAACAAATCAGCCTCTTCGGTCAGTGATGTGGCCCGCTACTGCTCAAGTTAAGCAGATTCCCATCCTTCAGAATCATCCAAATGGATCTCTCAAATCCATGCAATATTGGGTGTTTGATGAAACTACACCTTCTGCTGTCATCCAACTTGAACACGAATGTATTCGCTTATATGAAGAAAGGGATCTGCTTCAGTTTGGTAGGTGGGATATGATGGGTTTTGAGCATTCTAACACTTCCTAAGTGTACATGCAACCCTAATAACCTTGGATCTATGTTTGTCTAATAATCATGGAAAGTTGAATTCCAATGTTATATTCCTATCTAGCATACATGGGGAACATTTTTAACTTGAATGAAAGATAGAATAACTTACCTTGTTGTTGATTATGATCCTTGAAACCTTGTGAGCCTAACACCCTAAGTGTGATGCCTCAAATGCTTCACACAACACCAAATGCAAAGGAGTAAACTTTGAGAGAATCTTACACTTGCAAAATCGGCTCTAGCTCTCTTGTTTCTTAGTGTCGCCGATTTTGGTGGAGAACATGTTGCTTATATAGTGTGTCACATCTAGGGTTACACCATGTAAACCCTAATGTGGCATGACTCTTCATTTCCATGACCCATGGGTTTGTAACTACCATGGAGCATTCAATGGGTTTAACCCAACTTGATTATCCATGGAGCCTTTTAGCCCACTATACAAGTTATGGATGATTTACATGATCAACCCATATATTTAATTAGTCATCTTTTGATCACTTAATTAATCCTAGATTAATTCTTGATCAATACTAATTAAATAATACTATTAATATATTAGAACTTATAATATATTAATAAACCACAAGTGTTATTTCTCTCATTTAGTCTAACCAAATGCATGATGCCATGCAACCCAAATGGA
The DNA here is from genome assembly GCF_052849685.1 of Lactuca virosa. Taxonomy (NCBI): domain Eukaryota; kingdom Viridiplantae; phylum Streptophyta; class Magnoliopsida; order Asterales; family Asteraceae; genus Lactuca; species Lactuca virosa. Next base: position 50,196,013 of record NC_136430.1, read on the forward strand.
CCATGCCGGGCCGGGTCGAGTACATACCAGAAATAGTTATGGACTTAGACACCTTATCCAACAGTCTCCCACTTGGATAAGTCTAATAACTATAACTGCAAGTATGACTTCAGGAACCGATCATCAACCGTAGCTCTTTTCAAGGTTTCTCGGAACTGAGAAGATGATGATACGCCATTTCAGATAAGTGATCATATAATCCTCTGTTCTAGATATCAGCTGGATAAATACATGGAACAGTGTCTTACTTTGTGTCCAGCTGTTTGTTTCCCGATTTCCGATTTGTTTGACATAGAACTCAATTGAACACATCAACTTAGTTCTGACCGGGCCCTGTACATAGGTCAAAACAAAATCATCGAGGGGCCCAGATATCAGCTTCTAATCCAAGAAGGAACAGATAAACTTCGACTCATATGTTTGTTCTACTACTCATTGAATTATACACAAGAGCACGTTTTATAACATCGAGTTACCAATGTGTTTTCGTACAATCAATGCATAACCAACTCATAAGTAACAAATCATATATCTAGGTTTGAAGACTTATATGATATTACCGTCTCACAATCACTCGAGATAAATTCCATGAAGTGATTCCAGTGAGCGTGGGTTGAGTCCAATGCTCAGAACTTATGAGCACTCATGAGTGTTGTAGCCATGTCCAACAACTTAGGCCTCTGCAACCAATCATGACAGTCTTGATTCATACCTACTTCCGACATATGACCGACTGTGGAGGTTCGAATAATATGATATACCAAACATAATTATTCTGGAAGTCAAAACATGCAAAAGAAATATAGTAAACGATCGACAAGAGATAGCAACACTTGACTCATAAATAAAACACCTTTTATTCATCATCTAATGTCAATTACACTTTACAAATTTCAAGGTTATCTAACTACTAAATCTAATATCATCCTTCAGCCCTATGCTCCGAGCATGCTGGAGATGCTTAACCCGAGTCAGTCCTTTCGTGAGGGGATCTGCTGGATTCTCATCCGATGATACCCTCTTTGCCACGAGGAGTCCTTCTTCTATTCGATGTCTGATGAAATGGTATTTTCTGTCGATGTGTCTGGATCTCCCGTGATCCCTTGGTTCCTTGGCTAAGGCAACTGCACTTTCACTATCACAGAAAATTTCCATTGGCTCTTTAATAGCTGGTACAACTCCAAGGTCTCCAATGAAGTTCTTCAGCCATATCGCCTCCTTTGCTGCCTCGCTAGCTGCTATATACTCTGATTCGCAAGTTGAATCAGCCACTGTCTCTTGCTTGGAACTCTTCCAAGAAATTGCTCCTCCATTTAAGGTAAAGACCCAGCCTGACTGAGAGCGGAAATTATCCCTATCAGTCTGAAAGCTAGCATCACTATACCCTACAACTCTCAAGTCTTCACTCCCACCGAGGGTAAGGAGCCAGTCCTTAGTCCTCCGTAGGTACTTGAGGATATTCTTTACCGCAGTCCAGTGTGCCTTGCCAGGGTTCCCCTGATACCTGCTAACCATGCTCAAAGAAAAGGCTACATCAGGTCGAGTACACGTCATAGCATACATGATCGATCCTACAGCCGAAGCATAAGGTATTCGACTCATGTCTGCTATCTCAGCCTCAGTACTAGGGCTTTGTGTCTTACTCAATCTGGCGTTACTCTGGATGAGTAACTCTCCTTTCTTGGAGTCCTGCATGCCGAATCTCTTCAACACCTTATCCAAGTAAGTACTCTGACTAAGTCCAATTAGTCTTTTACTCCGGTCTCTCAAGATCCTTATCCCTAGAATATAGGCAGCTTCTCCTAAGTCCTTCATAGAGAAACACTTCCCAAGCCAGGACTTAACTTCCTGCAGAGTTGGGATGTCATTTCCTATGAGTAGTATGTCATCCACATACAATACCAAAAAGCTAACTATACTCCCACTAGCCTTGACATATACACAAGATTCATCTTCACTCCTAGAAAAGCCAAATTCCTTGACTTTCTCATCAAAGCAAAGATTCCATCTGCGAGGTGCTTGCTTTAACCCATAAATGGATTTCTCAAGCTTACACACTCTATTAGGGTACTCTGTGTTGACAAAACCCTCTGGCTGACTCATGTAAACATCCTCAGCCAACTTTCCATTAAGGAAAGCAGTTTTGACATCCATTTGCCATATTTCATAGTCATGAAATGCGGCTATGGCTAACAGAACCCTAATAGACTTAATCTTGGCCACTGGAGAAAAGGTCTCATCATAATCAACTCCCGGAGTTTGTGAGAAACCCTTTGCAACCAGTCGTGCCTTATAAGTGTGTACATTACCATCCATGTCGGTCTTTTTCTAGAAGATCCATTTGCACCCTACAGTCTTACGACCTGGTACATTCTCAACCAAGTTCCAAACTTTATTGTCATACATGGACTGTATCTCGCTGTCCATTGCCTCTTTCCACTTGGCTGACTCAGGGCCTGCCATGGCTTCCGCGTAACTGTTAGGTTCATCCAGACCTATTAGTGTCTCATCACTGATAAGTGTATCACCTTCCGCAGTAATATGGAATCCATAGTAATGCTCAGGTGCATTCCTAACCCTTGTGGAACGCCTCAGAGGTACAGACTTGTCAATTGGCTCAACAGAAGTTTCCTCCTCAAGTTGAGTGCTAGGGTTTGAAGTTCCTTCACCACTTGACTCTTGAATTTCTTCAAGGTCAACTTGCCTCCTACTGTCTCCTTGGCTTATGAACTCTCTCTCTCTCTCTCTCTCGAAAGAAAGCCCTCTTAGCTACAAAGACCACATTCTCACTAGGTCTATAGAAGAGGTAACCAAAGGATTTCTGTGGGTAGCCGATGAAAATACACCTCTCACTTCGAGGTTCGAGCTTATCATGAGTCTCGCGTCTCACGAAAGCCTCGCATCCCCAAATATTAATGTGGTCTAGTTTGGGTACTTTACCAGTCCACATCTCATAAGGAGTTTTGGCAACTTTCTTTGTGGGAACTAAATTAAGGATATGGGCGGCAGCCTCTAAGGCATACCCCCAAAATGAGATTGGTAGCGAAGCTCGACTCATCATGGAACGAACCATATCCAACAAGGTTCGATTACGCCTCTCAGCTACACCATTCAACTGCGGTGTCCTGGGAGGTGTCAATTGTGAGACAATCCCACATTCCTTAAGATAGTCGAGGAACTCTGAACTAAGATACTCACCACCTCGATCGGATCGAAGCATCTTAATGTTCCTGCCCAATTGATTCTCGACTTCCTGTTTAAACTCTTTAAACCTCTCAAAAGTCTCTGACTTATGCTTGATTAAGTAGACATATCCATATCTACTGTAATCATCAGTAAAAGTCAAATAATAACGATTAGCATCCCTTGTGGCATGTTTGAAGGGCCCACACACATCCGTGTGTATAAGATCCAACAAACCTTCACCCCTCTCACAAGAACCTGTGAAGGGTGACTTTGTCATTTTTCCAAGTAAGCATGATTCGCAACTATCATCTGACTTTAGGTCAAATGACTCCAAGACTCCATCCTTTTGGAGTTGGCCTATGCGTTTCTTGCTTATATGTCCAAGACGACAATGCCATAACGATGCTTTATCCAAGTTATTATCATTAACAGAATCAATACACAATACATTATTTCCTAAGTTATCAACCACATATACAGTTTCATACACACCATCACAAGGTAATGCTTTAAAATAAAGAAAATTATTAAAGAAAGCATTAATCGAACCAACTTCATTATCAAATGAAAAGGTGAAACCTTGTTTATACAATGCATGAAAGGAAATAATATTTTCTTGCCATTTCTGGCGAATAACAACATTTATTCAAATCTAAACTAAACTCACTACTTAGCGATAAAGTATAAACTCCAATCTTGGTGACAGGTAAAGCTTTCCTATTCCCCATGATTAAGTTTATTCTTCCATGCTCCACATTCTCACTTCTTCTTAGTCCCTGCAAATCAGAACATATATGAATACCACAACCGGTATCAAGGACCGAAGAGTTAGAATGGGGTGAGTTATTAGATAAGATAGTGTAAATACATGCATGGTTGGGTTTAACTTTCCCATCCTTCACATCTTGCTGGTATTTTGGGCAGTTCCGCTTCCAATGTGAGTTTTCATGGCAATAGAAGCATTCAGCCTCTTTTGGGTCAGAAGAAGGAGTGACGAAACCTTTCTTGGTTCCACTTGAAGAAGAGTCATCAAGGGTCCTAGCCTTGGTACCCTTCGAAGAGCTCTTCCTCTTCTTCCCTCTACCTTTCCCGATTGCCAAAACCGGGGCGGAGTTTGGAGTAGGAGTGTTAACAACCGACTTACCCTTAAGACCTGTTTCTGCGGTCTTGAGGAGTCCCTGAAGTTTGCTGAGTGTGACCTCTTCCTTATTCATGTGATATGTCATGCGGAATTGATCATAGCACGATGGTAAGGAGTGCAAAATGATATCTATTGCAAGCTCCTCAGGGAAGTTCACATTAAGCTTCAGCAACCGATCCACATACCTTTGCATTTTCTGCATGTGGCTCGTGACGGATTCCCCGTCCTTCATCATGGTTGTAATGATAGAGCATATGATTTCATACCTCTCTTGTTGTGCACTTTGATGGTATCTTTCCATCAGATCTTGGTGCATTTCAAAAGGGTAGAAGTCCTCATAGGACTTTTGGAGTTCCGCTGTCATGGTGGCCAACATGATGCATGCCACTTTTGTAGCATCCCTTTCATGTGCCCGGAAGTCAGCGATCTCCTGGGGAGTTGCAGTGGTCTCATTAATCTCCTTAAGCTCCTTGTCAAGGACATATTCTTTGTCCTCGTAGCGGGTAATCATCTTGATGTTTCTGATCCATTCATTGAAGTTGGATCCATCAAAAGTGACTTTCCCACACAAGTTCATAAGGGTAAATGAGCCATTAGGATTAGAGCCATAAGCAGCATTGTTTGAAGACATCTGAAAGAAGAGAACAAGATTAGTTTAGATATTAAGAGAGTCCTTAATAAAACACCCAAATATAATATTAAGGCTAGGATCCAATCACATTATATTATAACTTAGAAGAGGTATGCTGTAATCCAAGCTATAACATATTTGAAAGGTAGGTGAATGACGATTCACCAATTTCCACCATGAAAAACGAAATATAAATATTAGGTTTTTAATTGCTTCTTAGAAATTCCTAGATTCTTTTGAGATTCAATGAACTTTTCAAAGGCATGTTTCAATCTCGAGTGTGCCCTCCAAGTTTTGTGACTGGGATACCGAGGATCACAAAACGAGGTGTGAAGTAACCATGCAAATCACTTGGTACCCTCAAGGTTTATCACTCAATTGATGTGCCGGTAAACCACACACGCTCCACCGATGCTATGGTAAACCTTAAGTCACACTTTACCTACCTTGTTAAGTCCAAGTTAGTGTGCCGGTTAACCACACACCCTCCACCAACGACTTAAACAAAGTGTAAAGTGTAATTTCATGGATTAGCACCTTATTCACATTTTCCTAAAGTAACTAAGATTGGGAATTTAATAAAAGCATTTAGTTACTTTATAATATTCATCATACTTTTAATGAGAATTTATAAGTCCTTGTCTTACCCGTTCGGCTAACGACCCTCCACCGATCAAGGAAGCGGTGGGTGAGAGTGGACACCCATTAAGTTGCCGTTTTATAGGCAACAACCTTATACCCCCCTTATAGACCGGCTTCGTGAATGAGGCGTAGTAGCGGTAAGACGACTTGTTGTTATACATATATATATTAGTAACTTATAATATTATAAAGTATAAGGGATGAATTTTAACTTTTAAAATTCTAAGGGTTGGAACTAAAGTTTTAATCAAGACTTTACATGTTCCAAAACTTGAGGGCAAGTTTTGTAAACTTCCAAAATTTTTCATTTCTTATAACTTATTAATTAATTGAGTAATAAAAATGAAGACACTTCATTTTTATAACTCTTGTGTTCTTTTAATGGCTTTAATAAAAGTGAGACTTTTGGTTTTCCATAACTTGAGGACAAGTTATGGACTCCATTAAGACACATTATGATCATGAATTAAACTACCATGAAGGTTACAAACAATTCCTATGATCATCTAATCTTCATAACTTCAAGAACATGAATATGAACACTTTCAAGAATCAAAAATTACACTTAAAAAAAACTTGTAATTTTAATAATTGCCATTGTAAATGGATTAGCATAAACATTACACCATCTAAAACAAGCTTTAAAACATCAAAACAGTTTAGGGTAATGTTTCTAGTCCATTTCCATCAACAAATGTGCAAACTTTCATACGAGCAGAAAACAGAAAAATGATTTTTTTTTCAAGCTGTTTGCACACAAAAAAAAAACAACAAACAAACCTAGGCTCTGATACCACTGATGGGTTTTTTAGCATTCTAACACTTCCTAAGTGTACATGCAACCCTAATAACCTTGGATCTATGTTTGTCTAATAATCATGCAAAGTTGAATTCCAAGGTTAATATTCCTATCTAGCATACATGGGGAACATTTTTAACTTGAATGAAAGATAGAATAACTGGATATACATCAGCTCTCTCATCATCAGATCAAGGTGGCTGAAGATCTTTTTGAGTCTGCTGCTAAGTAGTATACTGCAATGGTTGCTGATATCATTCAAAAGGAAATGTGGAATGCAGCTATAGGAAAATCTGACGTGCTAGTGGTTTGGTCTAGGCTTTCATTGTAATAGGTCATTATGAGTCTTTAATGTCTTTTGGGAGTTGTTTAGTGAGTTTACGGCCGTAAACATGTTTAATGGCGTAAACCCAGTTTCTGGCCCACGTCTTGTATAAATAGAGGAGTTGTAGGTCTTTGTAAGGTTGTTGATGCCATAGAGTTCACGGTCTATTCTGTCGAGTTGTACCAGACGTTTTATGCAATAAACGTGTGCAAGATTGATTTCTTTTCTTCTTCTACTTCTATTGTGATTGCTATTGATTGTTTGTTGCTTGATCATTGGTAAAGATCCGTTTCAGGACCTTACAAGTGGTATCAGAGCCTGGATTGTATCAGTCAATTTTGTCAGATCTGGAGCTTATTTGATCTTATTTTCGAAAGATTTTTGCGTTTATGGATAGATATCTGAGAATTAGGGGGGGTTTGTTTTTCTCATTTTTCATAAAAACGAGTTTTTGATCGAGTTTTGGAGCAAAAAGGGGCAAAAATCGCTGTTTTTGGTCGTAACCAGCGAGGGGGTGGCGGCGTGTACGGCCAACAGCTAGGGTTTCCGAGGAATTTACGGCCGGAAACGGTTTACGGTCCGAGGCCTCGGAGTTTACGGCCACGGAGTTTGCGGTCGTCGGTGAGCTTACGGTGCGAGAGTTTGCGGTCAGCAGCGTGTTCGAGCCTTGTTCAGCGAGTCCGAAGTTCGCGGCCAGCAGGAGTCCTCGCAGGCGCGCCTTTATTTAAAACAAAGGGGGAAGCGAAATTGAGGATGCCTGGGATCGAACCCGGGTCTCCCATTCTTCCCTCCATCGCGCCTTACCAGTTGGTCTAGGAAGTCTCTTGGTTCATTGCATCGAAATTTAATTCAAAAGCAGTCCTGTTCGGTTCCTTTTTTCGCATTTTTACACTTTTAACCCCAAAATCAATTTCTTTTTATTTTTAAGTTCCATTTTCAACCAAAAATTTTAGTTTTTAAATTTTGACTTCTATTTTTGACTTTTTACTTAAAATTTTGACTTTGACTTTTAAAGTTTGACCTTTGACTTTAAACTTTGAATTTCTCGTTTAACTTTTAAATTTTAAAATTTAGCTTTTCGGTTTGACTTTTAAGTTTGACTTTTCAAGTTTGACTTTTGAGTTTGACTTTTTAAATTTGACTTTTAAGGTTGACTTCTGAGGTTTATAGTCAAAGGGCATTTTTAAATTTAAGTTTGATTTTAGCTTCTAGTTGTGTTTTTAATGGCTTTTGAGGTCAACAAGGGAAATGAAGACATGAAAGAGAATCGTCAGAATATGTTAAGACAAAATTTCAACATGTTCAACTACATTCCCAGAGAAACCCTGGAGGCTCAGCTGCAACGATTCACCACTCTCACTACTGAGATGAATATATCTGGGGTCTTCTTGACCAAGTCGGAGATAAACAAAAAGCTACTGAATTCACTTCCGAAATCGTGGGATATGAACGTGGCTGTCATCAAGAAGACAAAAGATCTCAGTCATCTTAGTCTTGCTGCTGTAATTGAAGAACTTGATGCTTTGAAGTGTGGAAAAACAATGAGTTCCGCAAACCTTCCGGTCAATGAAGTTTCATGTTCTCAATCATGTGAAGCTACGATTAAATTTCTTCGGGAACAAATTGATTTATTAAAAAGAGAAGTTGAGGACCTGAGATATAAAGGATATCAACTTAGAAAAGGACAAAATCCCCAAAAGGCCCAGTTAGAAACAGAAATAAAGGACTTTAGGAGACTTCAGGAAGACTACAGTAACAAATGTGAAAATTATGATTATATCAAGAGACAGAATGCTGAGTTAATTACTGAGCTTGATACATTAAAAGGGCAATTTGAAACTGCAAATTTTGATTTTAAAAGGTTGATGTATCAAGCGAGGTATTTGCCAACATGATTGACCATTGCCTGCAGTTCAAACGAAACTAGCAAAAGGGTTTAGGATACGATAATGTACCTCCTCCTTTTAATCATACATATCAGTATCACCCTTTGACGAAAGAGGATATTGCCAACGAACCATTCATGGTTTATGGCAAGCCATCTGGTTTTGTTTCAGGAGGATTTATTAATGTTGAAAGTACTAACGTTTCTACTTCCCCTGCAGATCAATCCTTAGATCAGTCAAAGCACGGAGTTGAAGGATCTGTTTCTGATAACAAAACTGAGTCTGAACCTAATGTTTTTGTTTCAAATGATAACTCTTTTGTTTCCGATGTTAAAATCAATGATACATCTTGTGATGCTTCTGCTCCGGATCATGTTGAGTTAATTTTTTTTGACATATTTGATGATTTTTTTGAAAATACCGATGTTCTTGTTTCTAGCACATCTACTTCATATGCAGGTAAAGTAGCAGAGGATGAGAACAAGGAGAAAACCATTGAACAAACCAACATCTCCTTAAACTCTGAATCTGTTGCTTCAAACTCAGCTGCTTCTGATCAACCTGCAATTGAGAAATACAGGCCACCAATTCCAATGAAACAGAGTGCCTGTTGTAATTGTGCTTGTGGGAAAAATAAGAGACAAGGCAAGTACACGTCACCAGGGGCAGGAAGAAACAATTTCCCAGTGAAGAAAAATACTTGTTTTCACTGTGGAACACCTGGTCACATTGCCCCAAACTGTCCAAATCGCGCATACGTTCCCTACTATGCACAAGGCTGGCAGAACGCGCCAAGATGGAGATACTTCAAAAGAAACCCCTCAAGGTCACGTTCAGACCATGATGACTGGAACGCGCAGAAGGCCAGGAATCCAACTCCCAAGAACAAGAAGGGAATGCCAGCCAAGAAGCCAAATCCAAGAGATGCTCCAGTGAAACAAAGACCGGTTAGGTCAAAGTCATCTCAACGGCCGACATCAAGATCAACAGCAAGTACTGAGCCATCCATCAGATCGAAAAGGAAATGGGTTAAACCCAACTACAAATGGGTTCCAAAGGCTCACTCTCCCAAATCTTCTAACGATTCTAATATTTCTTCATCTTCTGTTTGTGATAAACAGGATATGTCATGGGAGAGAGTACCCTGCAATGATGACAAAGGTCGACCCAGTTTCAAAATGGATTGGGTTCCAAAGACCAATTAATCCTGCTCTGTGTCGGAGCAGCTATGGAGGCATATCATCAGACTTCGGTTTGTTGGTAGTGGCTGTTCCAGGCACATGATAGGGGACATCTCTCAAATGTACAACATTCATAACTTTGTTTGGGAGTATGTGTCCTTTGTGGGAAGGGAAGAAAGGAAGGGATCACTCACGGGGTTAGTGCTTAACGATGTGAAGAATTTTTAGATATGTTCTGAGATTACGCGTGCTATTCTCAGACCTTCTGGATGCAAATTCAATCGGTGACTTACGCTTTGAGTTTTCTTCTTTATACTCTTGAGTTTTTCTTATGCTGATTCGCTTCAAAGACAAATTTTTGTTTTAGGATAGTTTTTCTTCTTTATACCTTTGGGACTACTATGAAACAGACTATGACATGAACCTTAATGATCATATCTATTTGCTTAGTGCTGCTGAATCAACAATGATTTGGAACGATAGTAAAGCAAATTTGATTAGAAGATCAACTTCCCAAAAACTTTATGGACAGTGACAATGGTGACATTGGAAATCCAGAAAAAGCATTCTCTTCCCAATGGAAAGGGATTGGCCATAGTCAACCAGGTTGACCAAATGGTAAAGAGAAAGGCTAAGTCTGAGATAGTCCCATTACCAAAGAGTCCATATGTTTATTTTGCCAAAGGAAGGGGCGTTGATTGCAAAGCTGCCAAATTTACCTAAGGATGTTAAAGTCAATAAGTTTGACTCTACATCAGGTAGAGCCCATTATCTAACTCTGTTAAGTTCTATTCTGAGATCCTCATTACATGATGTGACTGGGTCACATGTTGATGTTTTAAGAATCAAAGAATAGAGAGAAATCTTAAAGGAAATATATGATGATTCTGATCGCGAAGGTGGATTTCGATCGCATCAGAATTTTGAGCAGTTGCTTAAGAAGTTATGATATATTGCTAAGGAATAGATAACAACAATTTTCCTTGTGGATTGTAAGGATAAGTTTTTCCGCAAAGTTTTAAAATAAAAGAAAATTGTTTAATTTTATTTATTTGAAGTATCCTTACAATGACATTTGTGGAAAATTGTTGCTTATATGATTCCACTGACATCAATATTGGAAAATGGTTTTGATTCTTTTATTTGTGGTAGTGTCTAAATTTACCAAATCAGGAAAGTTCCTCATCACCCAAGTTTCAATTGGACCGAAACTTGGAATCATGCAAGTCGAATAGTATGATGAATGAGAACTTTCAAGCATTGGAAAATCAAGACTAATTAGTTGTTCACATGGATGTGTGAGTCAAGTGAAGGACTAAAGGGATCGAGTACACATTCTTGTGCACTGGTCATGTCCACCACAAATCTCGTTAAGACTATTTGATTTACTAAAGTTTAGTAAATATGGTTATACTTACAAGTTTAAGTATAATTCTGAAACATTGGAAAAGTCTCAATGTATGGCAGAACGAATGGGAAGAATCAAATTAGGCAGAAAGATAAAAGTTTCTCAAATCTGAAAAGATGGGAGAGTACTTTAGTATCATATTAGTGATCATCTTAATGATTTAGAAATCATATCACAATTAGTCCACTAAAGGTCATCTTAGTGCATTCTTATGACTAAGAAGAGGAGTCATGAATTGTTGAAATGGTTAGATCAGGAAGATGAGTCATACTTCGTTCCAAAACAATTCTTAGAGTCATACTCCAAGATTGTGACTTGAGTGACATATCTTAAAGAAAGGTTTAAAACACTTGTCAAATGTAAGAGTAAAAGTGTCCTACTCTTATACATTTGAAATTGGTAAGTTGTGATGTTTTGGATAAAACAAAGACCAACTAAGGCCAATTGTGTGAAGTGTTTGTCTTGATAAAGAATCCGCACTATCTCTTGAATATTTGGCAAGATAGTCTTATATGTCAAGAGGATACTGGGAGTCTTTAAGATCCTAAAAAGAATTTCAAGAACTAATCAAGAATAAAACCTGAGGTTCTTCACTAGCACACGACGTGAGGTTTATAACCTATCGTGTTGACATATTCTGTGCCCATTCCAGTTAAAGTTTGCTTTGCATAGGAGTTCTGAAAGTTCTCAATTGGTTGCATAACAACTCGGAAGCAATGGCAGGCCCTGTACTGCCAGGTGGCAAGAAGTTAAGATTGCATAAGTTCAGTACATATGAGTTTGGATTTGTCATTATCCTTTTCTTGTGACTATGGTTTTGACGATTCACATGGATAAGAACACATACACCATAAAATCTAAGGGTCATAAGGTTTCTCTCCGATTCATGAAAATGATGGTGAGGAAACACTTCCACCAAGTAGATTTGAAGCAGATGGCAAAAGGTCTAAACAATTGAGGCTATAATTACGGCATCCCTTTTCGTAGTTCTGAAATTGTTTAGACACACATGCATGCTATCTAAGGAAAGGTGTATGATTTTGATAAAGTTTTATCAAAGCATCTCCTATCAGAAATCTGAACTTTGGTAAGAAAGTCAATAAAGTATTGATTTCTAGAAGTCCAGCTGATTTCTGAGTACATGTCAAGCTAGTGGGAGCATAAGTGTTATGCTAATAATCATCATGTTAGTGGGAGCATGATAATTATTGTTAGTGTTGCAAGTTAGCAATGTTAATTATAGAAAACAAAAGTTTCAATTCGTGAGGCTGCAGGGATTGAAAAAGTTGTTTTGATATAATTAAGGGAGAGGATATACTTCATTTCAGTTCTAAAGGCTTAGATTGAGACCTTAATCATCTTTAGTCAAGAATATATATATGAATTTCATGTTGGATTGGTTCAACTTAAGGAAATTCTATATATTGCGTTCTCAAAATTCGATTATGATTACAGCATCCCTCTTCATAGTCAAATTTTGAAAACATGGCAAATAAAAATATTGTAGCAAAAGACTGGTCTAGAATCATGTCTTTATGTGAGACATCATGAATCTTGTACCATTTGCTTTGGGTACAGGATTGATTGCATGTGCTATAATATTTGCCATTTCTAAATTTTTCCAAATGCCCAGAGGCATTAAGAAGGGAAAAGGTCTAGAATTGGATATGACTAAAATGATTAAGCAATTGTCGAGGACAATCTGAGGTTTACCAAAGATTGGTTGCTCAGGGACAGTTGGAAGTATAGTGCTAATTTTGGAAGGACCATATTGACATATTCTGAAAAGAGACATCTCTTATTCAGAAGTGATAGTCAAAATGAGAATATGGAGTTGTCTCTATAGGTGGAAGTTATCTGTGTAAGATTAGAAAACTTAATGCAAGAAGCATGTCCAAAGCAATGTACTTTGAATATGAGACTTAGTTTCCATGGAGTTGATCTCCATTGGAATACCTTATAATGACTGTTGACAAGTCTTTGTGACTTTGTACATATTCATTACAGGAGGGTCAGTGCATATAAGTTTAAAATCTAAAAAGATTTCGATAAATGATAGGAATTTGAAATTCTCACCTTTTTCGATAAGGATTTGGGAGTGTGAAATTAGAATCATTGAAGTTATATTCAATTGGTTTATTTCACAAAGTATGGATCATAGACAAACATAGAGTGCATACTTGGTGTGTGGCAAAGCTATTGTTTAAGAAAAACATAGTGTACATGCTTGGAGCATGGGACAACTAGTGTTTTTAATTCAAGTATAAAGTTGATAAAACCGAAACAATGAATAATGAGTAATCAGTATGGTGATAAATAAAAGTGTTTATTTATATTCATAGGGTTTGATACCATATTTGATACATTTATTCTTGTGTTTCACTTTGCATGTTTTGACTTCCAGAATAACTAAGTCGCTCTTCCTGAATGATTAAGTTATTCAAACCATCCACAGTCGGTCATATGTTAGAAGTAGATATCAATCAAGACTGTCATGGGTTGGTTTGTAGAGGTCCAAGTTGGTGGACAAAGTGGTGCTACAACACTCATGAGTGCTCATAAGTTCTGAGTATTGGATTCAACCCACGCTCATTTGAATCACTTCATGGATTTTATCACGAGTGATCATGAGACGATAATATCTTATATTCTTAAAACCTAGAGATATGAGTTGTTACTATGAGTTGGTTATACATTGATTGCACGAAAACGCATTGGTAACTCGATGTTATAAAACGTGCCTTTGTGTATGATTCAACAAGTAGTAGAACAAGCCATATGAGTCGAAGTTTATCCATTCCTTTTACCTTCGGGATAAAAGCGATATCTGTGGGCCCCTCGATGATTTAGCGATGACACATGTGAGTGCTTGGCCAAGCCAGGACTGATTTGATTTGTTCAATCAGTCAGTCATCATAAATCGAAAATCGGGAAACAACAAATGGACAGAGAGAATGATTATAATCCATGTCTCAGTCCATATGATATCTAGAATGGAGGAATATATGATCCCTTATCTAATGGACAAGTCATTGACAAGGTCAGAGTTCGACAGCGGCTTTAAGAGCTACGATTGCCAGTTAGGTTTTGAAGTCATACTCAATAATAGTTTTAGACTTATCCAAGTGGGAGACTGTTGGATTAATGTCTAAGTCCATAACTATATTTGGTATGTACTTGACCCGACCCGGCATGGTTCATTTGGGTTGCCCTTCACCGACACAATTTATATGGATAGTCTTTTGAGAATAGTATATTTATGATTTATATTAATATATTATAAGTTCTAATATATTAATATGGAATCATATTATTTAATTAGTATTGATCAAGAATTAATTTAGAATTAATTAATTGATCAAAAAGAACTAATTAAATATGGACTCTTATATATATGGAATGGGCCAAGTTCATTTAGGTTGGGCTAAGCTTTCATGGAAGGTCCATGGAGCTTTTAACCCATGGATCCTATGTAAATGAAAGGTCATGGGTATTAAGGTTTACATGGATGTAACCCTAATCCTCCATAATATATAAAGGGGTCATTGGCTCACAAAATTGGCACAAGTGTGTAAAAATAAGAGTGGGCCGATTTTAGTGTGCATACATATTCTCTTAAGTTCTTCCTAGGTGTTTTGGTGATTTGTGATTCCATTTGAGGCTTCCACACTATTGGGGCTAAGCTCTTAAAGCTTGAAGACATCAAGCTACATCAAAAGGTATGTCATCTAACTAGAAATTTGTAGTATAGGTGCTTCATAATATGCTAGTTAGGATGAAACCTTGGGATAGTTAATATTTGCATGTATAATAGATAAAACATAGATCCAAGGTTTATAGGGTTGCATGTACACCATAGGAGTGTTAGAATGCTCAAAACCCAACAGTGGTATCAGAGCCATGGGTTGTTTTCTGTTATATTGATGCAAATGTTTTATTTTCAAGTTGGAAAAAAAAGGAAAAAAAAGGAAAAAAAAACATGACGTTTGTCAAATTTTAAGATAATTACTTGTTTTGTGAAAAACGAATTATTTGTAAAATTTGAATCATTTGTTATATGAGTTGAATTAGGTCAAATTTAGTAAAAGATAAAATGATATGATTATTTTATTAGTTTTAAAAGTTTGATCTAAATGTTTTAAGGAGTTACATATTTTGTCATAAAATTTTGGAGCTCAAAAGTTTTTTTTAAAGTTGTGATCTTAAGGGTTTTTGAAACTTCCATAAGTTATGGATATGAAAGTTTTTTTTTAAAAAAAAAAATTT
Source organism: Lactuca virosa (assembly GCF_052849685.1). NCBI lineage: Eukaryota > Viridiplantae > Streptophyta > Magnoliopsida > Asterales > Asteraceae > Lactuca > Lactuca virosa. Next base: position 50,211,478 of record NC_136430.1, read on the forward strand.
GATTCAAAGTTTTTATGGAGTGACAAAATTTGGTGTTAATGTTTTAAAGAATTCCATAACTTGTTCTTAAGTTATGGAACATGGAAAGTTTCATCATAAAACACCATTAATTCCATAAGTTATGGAATCCAAAGGTTTTCAAGAATTACAAAACTTTCCCTCAAGTTTTGGAATTTGAGAAAAGTTTTTTATGAAAAAAAATAACTGAATTCTAAAACTCTTGGGTTCATAACTTAAACAATTAATTAAATGGTTTTAATTTTGAGTTTAATAATTGGAATTATGATGTTTTGTTGAATAGTTCAAATTAACTCTTATGGACTTTATTAATAGTTAATTAAAGCGTTTAATTAAAAGAGTATTATTAATCCATAAATATATGGTTTGAGTTTAATTAAATTAAAAGTCTAGTTTAATTAATAGATTAAGCCACCAAGTATTTTAAATGTCTAAAATACACCCTTATACAATTATAATATTAAAAGTTTAACATATTATATGTATAAGAGCAAGTCGTCTTACCATTAGTAGGCCTCATTCACGAAGCCAGTCTATAAGGAGGGTATAAGGTTATTGCCTATAAAATGGCAGTTTAATGGGTGTCCACTCTCACTCACTGCTTCCTTGAGCGGTGGAGGGTCGTTAGCTGAACAGGTAGGACAAGGACTATAATTCTCCCTTCATTATAAGTATAATGATAAATACTAAGTAACTAAACACTTATAAATTCCCAATCTTAGTTACTTAGGAAAATGTGAATAAGGTGTTAATCCATGAAATTACACTTTGCACTTTGTTTAAGCTGTTAGTGGAGCGTGTGTGGTTAACCGACACACTAACCTGGACTTAACAAGGTAGGCAAAGGGTAACTTAATGTTTATCATAGTATCGTTGGAGCGTGTGTGGTTAACGGCACATCGATTGAGGGGTAAATATTAAGGGTACCAAGTATATTTGCATGGTTACTTCACACCTTGTTTTGTGATCCTCGGCATCCCAGTCACAAAACCTGAAGGGCACACTCGAGATTGAAACATTCCATTGAAAAGTTCAATGAATCTCAAAAGAATCTAGGAGTTTCAAAACCAATTAAAACCTAATAATACATTTCGTTTATCTTGGTGGAAATTGGTGAATCATCATTCACCTACCTTCAAATATTTTATAGCTTGGATTACGGCATCCCTCTTCCAAGTTATAAAATAGTTTGTTGGGTCCTAGCCTTAATATATCATATTGGGTGTTATATTAAGGACTTAAATCAACTTTACGTGAATTTCTCCCATTGTTGATGTCTGGTTTAGACAACAATGATCTTCCCAAACCAAGCTTTCTTAATGAATATGACTTCCCGAGTTTGGCTCATGGAATTCATACTTCTCTTCCTCCACCTCCTCCAATTATTCTCCCTAACCCACAAGTTCAAGGTCACTCAAGCCCTAATGGCAAGCAAGGTCTATGTGTGATCACATCTTAGAGATGAAGTCAAATATTGACAAGCCGGGAGAGTTGGGTGTCAAAGTCTTGAGAAAGTTGGATGTTCAATCACTTTCTAAGTCACATAGTGAGTTCCTTTGGGACTACTATGAAACAGACTATGACATGAACCTTAATGATCATATCTATTTGCTTAGTGCTGCTGAATCAGCAATGATTTGGAACGATAGTAAAGCAAATTTGATTAGAAGATCAACTTCCCAAAAACTTTATGGACAGTGACAATGGTGACACTGGAAATCCAGAAAAAGCATTCTCTTCCCAATGGAAAGGGATTGGCCATAGTCAACCCGGTTGACCAAATGGTAAAGAGAAAGGTTAAGTCTGAGATAGTACCATTACCAAAGGGTCTATATGTTTATTTTGCCAAAGGAAGGGGCATTGATTGCAAAGCTGCCAAATTTACCTAAAGATGTTAAAGTCAATAAGTTTGACTCTACATCAGGTAGAGCCCATTATCTAACTATGTTAAGTTCTATTCTGAGATCCTCATTACATGATGTGACTGGGTCACATGTTGATGTTTTAAGAATCAAAGAATAGAGAGAAATCTTAAAGGAAATATATGATGATTCTGATCGCGAAGGTGGATTTCGATCGCATCAGAATTTTGAGCAGTTGCTTAAGAAGTTATGATATATTGCTAAGGAATAGATAACAACAATTTTCCATGTGGATTGTAAGGATAAGTTTTTCCGCAAAGTTTTAAAATAAAAGAAAATTGTTTAATTTTATTTGTTTGAAGTATCATTACAATGGCATTTGTGGAAAATTGTTGCTTATATGATTCCACTGACAGCAATATTGGAAAATGGATTTGATTCTTTTATTTGTGGTAATGTCTAAATTTACCAAATCAGGAAAGTTCCTCATCACCCAAGTTTCAATTGGACCGAAACTTGGAATCATGCAAGTTGAATAGTATGATGAATGAGAAATTTCAAGCATTGGAAAATCAAGACTAATTACTTGTTTACATGGATGTGTGAGTCAAGTGAAGGACTAAAGGGATCGAGTACACATTCTTGTGCACTAGTCATGTCCACCACAAATCTCGTTAAGACTATTTGATTTACTAAAGTTTAGTAAATATGGTTATACTTAAAAGTTTAAGTATAATTCTGAAACAATGGAAAAGTCTCAATGTATGGTAGAACGAACGGAAAGAATCAAATTAGGCAGAAAGATAAAAGTTTCTCAAATCTGAAAAGATGGGAGAGTACTTTAGTATCATGTTTGTGATCATCTTAATGATTTAGAAATCATATCACAATTAGTCCTCTAAAGGTCATCTTAGTGCATTCTTATGACTAAGAAGAGGAGTCATGAATTGTTGAAATGGTTAGATCAGGAAGATGAGTCATACTTCGTTCCAAAACAATTCTTAGAGTCATACTCCAAGATTGTAACTTGAGTGACATATCTTAAAGAAAGGTTTAAAACACTTTTCAAATGTAAGAGTAAAAGTGTCCTACTCTTGTACATTTGAAATTGGTAAGTTGTGATGTTTTGGATAAAACAAAGACCAACTAAGGCCAATTGTGTGAAGTGTTTGTCTTGATAAAGAATCCGCACTATCTCTTGAATATTTGGCAAGATAGTCTTATATATCAAGAATAAAACCTGAGGTTCTTCACTAGCAAACGACTTGAGGTTTATAACCTATCGTGTTGACATATTTTGTGCCCATTCCAGTTAAAGTTTGCTTTGCATAGGAGTTGTGAAAGTTCTCAATTGGTTGCATAACAACTCGGAAGCAATGGCAGGCCCTGTACCGCCAGGTGGCAAGAAGTTAAGATTGCATAAGTTCAGTACATATGAGTTTGGATTTGTCATTATCCTTGTCTTGTGACTATGGTTTTGACGATTCACATGGATAAGAACACATACACCATAAAATCTAAGGGTCATAAGGTTTCTCTCCGATTCATGAAAATGATGGTGAGGAAACACTTCCACCAAGTAGATTTGAAGCAGATGGCAAAAGGTCTAAACAATTGAGGCTATGATTACGGCATCCCTTTTCATAGTTCTGAAATTGTTTAGACACACATGCATGCTATCTAAGGAAAGGTGTATGATTTTGATAAAGTTTTATCAAAGCATCTCCTATCAGAAATATGAACTTTGGTAAGAAAGTCAATAAAGTATTGATTTCTAGAAGTCCAGCTGATTTCTGAGTACATGTCAAAGATAGTGGGAGCATAAGTGTTATGCTAATAATCATCATGTTAGTGGGAGCATGATAATTATTGTTAGTGTTGCAAGTTAGCAATGTTAATTATAGAAAACAAAAGTTTCAATTCGTGAGGCTGCAGGGATTGAAAAAGTTGTTTTGCTATAATTAAGGGAGAGGATATACTTCATTTCAGTTCTAAAGGCTTAGATTGAGACCTTAATCATCTTTAGTCAAGAATATATATATGAATTTCATGTTGGATTGGTTCAACTTAAGGAAATTCTATATATTGTGTTCTCAAAATTCGATTATGATTACGGCATCCCTCTTCATAGTCAAATTTTGAAAACATGGCAAATAAAAATATTGTAGCAAAAGACTGGTCTAGAATCATGTCTTTATGTGAGACATCATGAATCATGTACCATTTGCTTTTGGTACAGGATCGATTGCATGTGCTATAATATTTTCCATTTCTAAATTTTTCCAAATGCCCAGAGGCATTAAGAAGGGAAAAGGTCTAGAATTGGATATGACTAAAATGATTAAGCAATTGTCGAGGACAATCTGAGGTTTACCAAAGATTGGTTGCTCAGGGACAGTTGGAAGTATAGTGCTAATTTTGGAAGGACCATATTGACATATTCTGAAAAGAGGCATCTCTTATTCAGAAGTGATAGTCAAAATGAGAATATGAAGTTGTCTCCATAGGTGGAAGTTATCTGTGTAAGATTAGAAAACTTAATGCAAGAAGCATGTCCAAAGCAATGTACTTTGAATATGAGACTTAGTTTCCATGGAGTTGATCTCCATTGGAATACCTTATAATGACTGTTGACAAGTCTTTGTGACTTTGTACATATTCATTACAGGAGGGTCAGTGCATATAAGTTTAAAATCTAAAAAGATTTCGATAAATGATAGGAATTTGAAATTCTCACATTTTTCGATAAGGATTTGGGAGTGTGAAATTAGAATCATTGAAGTTATGTTCAATTGGTTTATTTCACAAAGTAAGGATCATAGACAAACATAGAGTGCATACTTGGTGTATGGCAAAGCTATTGTTTAAGAAAAACATAGTGTACATGCTTGGAGCATGGGACAACTAGTGTTTTTAATTCAAGTATAAAGTTGATAAAACCGAAACAATGAATAATGAGTAATCAGTATGGTGATAAATAAAAGTGTTTATTTATATTCATAGGGTTTGATAGCATATTTGATTCATTTATTCCTGTGTTTCACTTTGCATGTTTTGACTTCCTGAATAACTAAGTCGCTCTTCCTGAATGATTAAGTTATTCAAACCATCCACAGTCGGTCATATGTTAGAAGTAGATATGAATCAAGACTGTCATGGGTTGGTTTGTAGAGGTCCAAGTTGGTGGACAAAGTGGTGCTACAACACTCATGAATGCTCATAAGTTCTGAGTATTGGATTCAACCCATGCTCATTTGAATCACTTCATGGATTTTATCACGAGTGATCATGAGACGATAATATCTTATATTCTTAAAACCTAGAGATATGAGTTGTTACTATGAGTTGGTTATACATTGATTGCACGAAAATGCATTGGTAACTCGATGTTATAAAACGTGCCTTTGTGTATGATTCAACAAGTAGTAGAACAATCCATATGAGTCGAAGTTTATCCATTCCTTTTACCTTCAGGATAAAAGCGATATCTGTGGGCCCCTCGATGATTTAGCGATGACACATGTGAGTGCTTGGCCAAGCCAGGACTGATTTGATTTGTTCAATCAGTCAGTCATCATAAATCGAAAATCGGGAAACAACAAATGGACAGAGAGAATGATTATAATCCATGTCTCAGTCCATATGATATCTAGAATGGAGGAATATATGATCCCTTATCTAATGGACAAGTCATTGACAAGGTCAGAGTTCGACAGCGGCTTTAAGAGCTACGATTGCCAGTTAGGTTTTGAAGTCATACTCAATAATAGTTTTAGACTTATCCAAGTAGGAGACTGTTGGATTAATGTCTAAGTCCATAACTATATTTGGTATGTACTTGACCCGACCCGACATGGTTCATTTGGGTTGCACTTCACCGTCACAATTTATATGGATAGTCTTTTGAGAATAGTATATTTATGATTTATATTTATATATTATAAGTTCTAATATATTAATATGGAATCATATTATTTAATTAGTATTGATCAAGAATTAATTTAGAATTAATTAAGTGATCAAAAAGAACTAATTAAATATGGACTCTTATATATATGGAATGGGCCAAGTTCATTTAGGTTGGGGTAAGCTTTAATGGATGGTCCATGGAGCTTTTAACCCATGGATCCTATGTAAATGAAAGGTCATGGGTATTAGGGTTTACATGGATTTAACCCTAATCCTCCATAATATATAAAGGGGTCCTTGGCTCACAAAATTGGCACAAGTGTGTGAAAATAAGAGTGGGCCGATTTTAGTGTGCATACATATTCTCTCAAGTTCTTCCAAGGTGTTTTGGTGATTTGTGATTCCATTTGAGGCTTCCACACTATTGGGGCTAAGCTCTTAAAGCTTGAAGACATCAAGCTACATCAAAAGGTATGTCATCTAACTAGAACTTTGTAGTATAGGTGCTTCATAATATGCTAGTTAGGATGAAACCTTGGAATAGTTAATATTTGCATGTATAATAGAGAAAACATAGATGCAAGGTTTATAGGGTTGCATGTACACCATAGGAGTGTTAGAATGCTCAAAACCCAACAAAAATATCCAAAAACATTAGAAAATCAGAAAATCCAAAAATATGGTGTTAATGAAATGTGCTTGAGGGAGATGTTTTGGGAAGTGATATAATCGTGTGATAACAGGCAATCTGAATCTGTGTAAGGGATTGAATCTGAATTGTCTAGGCTCTGTGTTCGATGCGCTGGTAGGCACGAAAGATTAAAATGGACTTGACTAGGCATTAATGAACTTAAGGAATCTAGAGACTTGAAAAATCTTGACCTAGATAGATCCATTTAGCCTGACAATACGACGCTCAGATAGGTTGAGCAGGGATACATACATGATAATCCACCGGTCACACTAAAAAAATCTGTATCTAGAACAGTGGTTTAACTCTTCCTCGATGTACGGACTTTGTCCTTAATTCCGGTTTTGATGGGGCGACTGGGGAATTCCGATAAAGTAGGTCTGTAGGAAATTATTTTCTTGCTTTCTTTCTGTTAGTCATATGTTGCCTCCTCTGCGTGATTGAAATACATCCGACCTGGACTGTAACATATGCAACTCTATCTCTATGTATCCTCTATCTATGCAATTCTTTCTCTCTATTAGCCATATACTGTCTTATTTGCGTGACTTACAATCCGACCTGGTACACAGTATATGCAACATTCTTTTTCTCAATCCCTCTAAAAACTTCAGTTAGTCATATGTTTCACCCTCTGTGTGATTGGAAGAGATCCGACCTGGGTGTATAGCATATGCATTCTAAATCTATCTTCTCTCTCAATAATTGTCTGCTCACCCGATGTAAGGAGTATTCTGGAAGTCCTTGATTACTGGAGCATATCAGGAAGCGGGAAACATGTTCTAGTACAATTAAAATTGAACACTTACAGATTGTCTGTAGATCTCGCTGCTCAATTTAGGTGGACAACAATATCTTTGGTCGTCGTAACTAATAGTATGTCCTAATTTTGTCACAATCTCTCGTGTTTAAGTAGACCACAGTATCGGCGATTGACCAGATCTATTCATGAAGGGAGAGGTACTAATAAACGGATAAAGGCGATAAAGGTTGTCTAAAAACCTTGATCCCAAATCACTCTTAAAGTTAGATATCATTTTTATTTTAGTTAAATATGTTCATAGTTTTCTTCTAATTTAAATATTAGGGGAGAATTAAAAATTTTAAAAACCAAACAAAAATCAGAAAATTAAAAAAATCCAAAAATAGTGTTATTTATGTTTTATTTTTTTCGGAAAATATAAAAAATCCAAAAAAAATAAAAAATAAAAAATAAAAAAATATTGTGTGCTAATTTTTCTTTTAGTTTTGTTTTGTCTTGAAAAGTGAATTCAGATGTAGATGAGACTCATGGAGTTTGTGTCGAAAATTTCTGAGCCAAGGCTTCATCCGTGAGCATCGAAGAATTCTCATTCGAAGGAGCAAGAAATGAAGATTATTCTTTCAACATTCAATCCTTCAACCCCAGAAGCAAGGTGAACCTGACTTGAAGATTATGTGACAGATTGCATTGAAGCCTCCTCAATCAATTTGCTGTTGTCTTGTTCCTACTGAAGTGATCCAGAAGTTTCGTTCTCTATTCTCTCTGAAGATTCTCAAGCTGAAAGCGCTATCTTTCAAGAATCTTATCAAGAAGCCTCCTCACCCAACGTGTGTTCAATGCCAAATTCTGAAGAAAAGCCCAAGTGCTCAAGATGAAGTCATTTATTGAAGATTTATCATGTTCGTCTTGAAGCTGTGAAGAAACTGAAGATTAAAGCTGAAGCCAAAGCTCCCAATGAAGATTAACAAGAAAAGCCGGCTACTTTTTAGGGGGAGCTTGTTGGGTCAATTAAGAAAAGAAAGCTATAAACCAAGGGGGAGATAGTTGGGTCAAAATTATGGTTTATACTTTGCTTTTATGAGCAATTGTATTTTTATGTAATATTTTATGAGTTTACGGTCAGGTTTACGGCCAGGTGGGTGTTTACGGCCCGGCCGTAAACCCTTTTATGGCCCATATTCCCCAAGTATACATATAGGTGTTAGGTGGTTGAGGAGAGATTGATGAACAGAAGAGAGTGTATGGAATAGAGAGAAGAGAGGAGTTTTAGTGTGTGTAAGTGTGTGAATCTTGTGTAAGGGAACTTCATTCTAATCAATACATACAAGATTCATCATCTTCTTCTTCTTCTTCTCTTCTAATTTATCTGGCATCATCCGTTTGATTTGGATTCCGCACCATCAAATGGATCTGATTGATACACAAGCAATTTAGGGACTTACAAAAAGATTTTCATACAAACATAACTGTAATGCAACGCTTTTACATGTGCGAGTCAACAAAACTTTCATTTCTTTACATCAGGTGATATAGGATTTTCTGGAGGAACAAACCAAGGTTTTCAAAGAACATACTTTCTAAATACGAATGCTTACGAACTCACCAACTTTAATGTTGACACTTTTTCAAAACCACTTGTATTCACAGGACTCTAGTAAACAGGTACTCGCCCAGTTTCTAGAAGACGGTGCATGGTAGCTTCAAGTCTTTAATTTTCTATTTACTGATGGAGTCAATCATATGTGATTCAAATACAATGTAAACACTATATTATGAATACAATGGTTGTGGTTGCTTTGATTACTATTATTCAGTTGTTGTGATACTACACATGACGTCCTCCGCCCCCGAACGTTTCCGTCGTTCCGGTTTGGGGGTGTGACATTTGACAGAAAACATATCATACGGTCAGATTATCTTTTAGGCATTTCCACAAACACTTGTGAAGAAGCACACAAAAAGATCTCCAAAATTAAGATAATCAAATTTCCCTTAAAATCCAAAAATTACCTAATGTTGATAATCAAAAACAAATAATATGAAAAAAATAAATCACATAAAAAAATAAACAAAAAGGACAAATATAACTATTCTGTTTCGTTTTTCCTTTGGAACTGTAAAGTATTCGGTTTGAACAAGTTTTCTGCCCAATTGATTTGCTAAGAATTCAACAAAGGAAAAAATAAGAAAAAGTAAAGATTAAGAAATATGGGAAATTTAATTTATCAGGTTTTAATTTCTAAGCCCTTATAGACTTTTGAATGTGCACCTTCTTCGATATGTAGACCAACAAAAAGAAGCTTCAAATTAGTCAACCATTCACTTCCACATTAAACTCCCCTGTTAAGTAAAACACATTCCCAGATCCCACTTTTATTTTATTTTTTGGTCTTTTATATATCCCCAATCACTTGTTGAGGACTATTCACAATCACTTAACAAGAAATTTTTTCAAGACCACATTCTGATGGTATACCCACAATATGCAAGATCTGCAATAGATGTGATCTAGGAGGAATTGATCAATATGAAGACATACTAGGTGGTTAGGGTTAAAATGTTGGTCAAATAATTATTAAGTAACTTCCATGATACACGAATATTATATATATATATATATATATATATATATATATATATATATATATATATATATATATATATATATATATATATATATATATATATACTAGGCGCATCCTCGTACGTTGCGGGAATACAATTATAAAGTTAAAATAATATCTTTTAACAAGTTATTATTTAATATTTCTACGTTGAAACTTAGTGACCCGAGTTCGATCCCCGACAACGGCGTCAAAACTTGGTGCGATGTCAAGTCCACCAAGCAAATTACACCCTTTGTTTGCAAATAAAACGTAATATAATGGTAAAAAGGGATAACGATCCTCGTGGAAATGATTGTATTCAATCACCAATGCAATCAAATAGAACTAGTGTAATAAAACTAACTAGTACAATTAAAATAAAAGGGGGGGTTTTGTGATTGCTTGAAAACTAAAAGACTTGAATAACTAAAAACTTGCACTTAAGAAAGATGGTGAGATGCTCAAATATTGTAGAGAATTGGTTAACCAAGGCAATTCAACAAAATGACCATTTGTGTGTTTATCATTAGGATTCAATATAAAGCTTATCATTCATCCCAAATTGGTTATATCAATCATGAAGCATGATATGCCAAGATTCCTCATAGGTAGTATGGAGGTTGGAAAGCCCACAACACACATTCTTAATCAAAATCAAGGATTCAATTGAAACAATTGAACCCAAGAAGTTGATTAGCCTTAAGAATGAAGGAATCCCCAATTCCTAGAGGATGTCAATGCTTACACATCCATAAAGGAGTCATGATTCATAAGCTAGAGATGATTTCTACCATTATAAAGCCCTTGTTCTAACTAAATTCAATGATTCAATGCTAAACCATAAAAATAAACCAACAGTTGCTCATTCAAGTACCAAGCCCATAATCAAAGTATTAAACAAGCATAAGAAATATGAACTAGAATCATCAACATAAGATAAATGAAAATTAAGCATGAATCCTTCAAAACCCACAAATATCCAAGGGTTTTTAGCCAAAGTTAACTAAAATAGAGAAACTAGTCACTCATGGCAATAAAATAACAATAAAAAAAGTGTATTTACATCAAGAAACTACCAATTACTTAGAAAGATGAGAAGCATGAGTAAAAACTTGGTAGGATGTCAAGTCCACCAAGCAAGTTAGAGCATTTGTTTGCAAATAAAACGTAATATAATGGTAAAAAGGAGTATCGATCCTCAGGGAAACGGTTGTATATCACCAATGCAATCCAATAGAACTAGTGTAATAAAACTAACTACTACAATTAAACTAAAATTGGGTTTTGTGATTGCTTGAAAACTAAAAGACTTGAATAGATGATTTCTACCATCATAAAGCCCTTGTTATAAGTAAATTCAATGATTCAATGCTAAACCAAAAAAAATAAACCAACAGTTGCTCATTCAAGTACCAAGCTCATGATCAAAGTATTAAACAAGCATACGAAATATGAACTAGAATCATAAACATAAGATAAATGACAATTAAGCATGAATCCTTCAAAACACACAAATATCCAAGGGTTTTAGCCAAAGTTAACTAAAATAGAGAATCTAGTCACTCGTGGCAACAAAATAACAATAAAAAAAGTGTATTTGCATCAAGAAACTACCAATTACTTAGAAGGATAAGATGCATGATTCAAAACATGGTGGGATGTAAAGTCCACCAAGCAAATTACACCCTTTGTCTGCAAATAAAACGTAATATAATGGTAAAAAGGAGTATCGATCCTGGTGTAAATGGTTGTATTCAATTACCAATGCAATCCAATAGAACTGGTGTAAAAAAACTAACTACTACAATTAAACTAAAAGGGGGGTTTTGTGATTGCTTGAAAAATAAAAGACTTAAATAAATAAAAAGCATGCAATTAAGCAAGATGACGAGATGCTAAAAAATTGGAGACAATTGGTTAACCAAGGCAATTCACCACAATGAACATTTGTGTGTTTATCATTAGGATTCAATATAAAGCTGGAATCCTTCAAAACCCACAAATATCCAAGGGTTTTAGCCAAAGTTAAACAAAATAGAGAAACTAGCCACTCATGGCAACAAAATAACAATCACGAAAGTGTATTTGCATCAAGAAACTACCAATTACTTAAAAAGATGAGAATAATGAGTATCAAGCTCCAAAAATCACCTCTAATGGTCTCCAATGGTGTCAAATCGAAGAATGTGCTACCATCCCTAACCCCCAAAGGAAAATGGTGAGGAAAATGACGAAAATGCCCAAAAGTGCGCAGTTGTGCGGGTACCCTCACAAGTGTTGCGCGAGTGAGACTCCACCCTCGGAAATATTGCTGGAATGCTATTAGCTCATTTTTTTCCACTACACACCCCACTACCCAAGATTCCCTTGGTCCCCTCCACACCTCACATGATTCAAATTTGACCAATCTTCTTTAAGCTTTAAATATGGATAGTCCAAGCCCAAAATAAGAATCCATGACCCATCTTCACAAGCCCATTTCATCCAAGTCTTCAACTTTTTAAGCCCAAATCTGCTTTAATGGATCCGTAAAGCCCAATAACACATCAAAAAGCCCATCAAGCCCAACTGCAGTCAAACTGCAACCACAACGAGCGCCAAAACCCTGCAAAATATATCATGCAAAATAGAAAGTACCCGACATGATCCATGAAAAAGAAAATACAGAATATACACTGCAATACCAATAAAAAGACCTAAAAAGTCTAAAATAAACTAATAAAAAGAAGGTAGTCAAATAAACTATCAAATCACCCCAAGCTTAAACCTAACTTGTACTCAAGTTAGAAGAAGACCAAGATAAGCTCAGGATGAGCTAAACTAAAAAGGAAAAAGAAAGATACCATACAACTTGGTCAACATCAGTCAACATGGTCAGAATCAGTCTTTCATGGACCCTACGCATCATCAAAATGTTTCCCGCTTTTGAGCCATAAAGCACTTTCTCGAACCACTTGAAGGGCGAATAGATCACGTCTGGATGTAGTCACGGTGTGCATGACAAATGAAACAGAGGATGTGCCCAGTAGGGCAATTTATATCACCAATGCAGATCATAATGCATGAAGGAAACGTGCCTCTTCACACAAAATGATTCCTACATTTTTTAGGCTAAAGTGTATAGTAACGAAATAGGGTTTTGAAGCACGGCCTCCGAGCAAACATCTGGTTTCAGGGGCTTCTCCCTTGTGCTGTCCTTTACAGTCTACCGTCTCATCTTCATTGCCTTTCCTCACCAAAATCAAAAATAATGAAAAATAATGAAAAAATCTACTTAACCTAAATCTAAACGTATCAACTTAATCTTCAATCTTGAACTTCTGTTATTTGGTCTTTAGTCTCCTTGCTGCTTGATCTTCTGTCTTCTTATTTCTATCTCTCTCTCTCTCTCTCTCTCTCTCTCTCTCTCTCTCTCTCTCTCTCTCTTTTGTTTTGTTTTTTTAGAGAAGTCTTGAACATGGAGTCTTGTTCTTCTTGTTGTGTTGTTCTTTTTCTTCATTGTATCTTATTGTTTTCGCTTTTCCAATTTCTTCATTTTTTTTGTGTTTTCTTCTTTTGTTTCTTCTTGGAAGGTCTAAGGAATTTCACCATGTAACATATAACTCCAATAGTGAAAATGGAGTAATAGATAGAGGCAAACATGAACACGTAATGATTATTGACAATGTGTCAAGATCTACTAAAAAGGGTGGGGAATGACTCAAAAATGGGTGTTACCGAAAAAACTTGGTCCCAAAAAATGTGAATTGGGGGACCCACTTCAAAGTTTATCAAGCTCCTCAATGCAAGGTGTGATAAATAAAATCTATCTAACTATCTACTCTAGACCCCTAGGAAATGATGACCTATCTTAAAAAGCTGGTGAGAATCTAACTAAGTAACGCTCCGACGAGACTCGGGAGTACTAAGGGGTATTCCCCCCAAAATCAAGATGCGAGTCTTGGATGTCTTCAAAATACCTTACCAGGCTAATCTTTGCTCGCACACATCGGCTTGACCACCCAAATCCCTCCACACCTATACCCAATCAAGCTACCTGCATCTAAACCTATCAACTTAATCTTCAATCTTGAACTTCTGTTATTTGGTCTTTAGTCTCCTTGCTTCTTGATCTTCTGTCTTCTTATTTCTCTCTCTCTCTCTCTCTCTCTCTCTCTCTCTCTCTCTCTCTCTTTTGTTTTTTAGAGAAGTCTTGGACATGGAGTCTTGTTCTTCTTGTTGTGTTGTTCTTTTTCTTCATTGTATCTTATTGTTTTCGCTTTTCCAATTTCTTCATTTTTTTGTGTTTTCTTCATTTATTTCTTCTTGGAAGGTCTAAGGAATTTCACCATGTAACATATGACTCCAATAGTGAAAATGGAGTAATAGATAGAGGCAAACATGAACACCTAATGATTATTGACAATGTGTCAAGATCTACTAAGAAGGGTGGGAATGACTCAAAAATGGGTGTTACCGAAAAAACTTGGTCCCAAAAAATGTGAATTGGGGGACCCACTTCAAAGTTTATCAAGCACCTCAATGCAAGGTGTGATAAATAAAATCTATCTAACTATCTACTCTAGACCCCTAGGAAATGATGACCTATCTTAAAAAGGTGGTGAGAATCTAACTAAGTAACGCTCCGACGAGACTCGGGAGTACTAAGGGGTATTCCCCCCAAAACCAAGATGCGAGTCTTGGATGTTTTCAAAATACCTTACCAGGCTAATCTTTGCTCGAACACATCGGCTTGACCACCCAAATCCCTCCACACCTATACCCAATCAAGCTACCTGCATCTTACCCCCACATAAGCAGTCTCAAAGTGGTATGTGAGGCTCAAAGTGTCACAACCCGAAATTTCTATCTTGTAAAGCCAAAAACATCAACTAAAGGTTAAACTTATAGGTTTCTAGACCTAGTATACATAAGGGTTGTGTTTTAGGAAGTGAACCACGTGAGAACCGAGAACCAAGAACAACATTCGAGCCATAAACCTCAACAAGTGAGGTTCACGGCCGTGAACCTTCCCTTGGCCGTGAACTAGAACCTATATATAAGAAGTTGGTCGATTTTATCCTCATTCTTCATCTCTTGGCAGCAAACATCCCTTTCTCTCTCAAGTATCATATACCAAGAACACCATTTTCACTCTATAATCATCCATTTCCTTTGAATCTCCTTAGTATACCACTTAGGGCCTTCAAAACACTCGCCCACATAAGGTGAGTTCATACCCCTATAATCTACCATTTAAATGGTTTTAAATGCTTTTAAGGGGGGGATTACAAGTTGAACACAATTAAATTGTGTTAATCTTTACCTGTGATAACCATCACACAAAAGGAATTCTTATGCTTTTATATGTTATTAAATCAATTCAAAAACTCTTTTAAAAGACGTTATATTGTTGTTTATAAAACCCCTTTTTTAAAGTACATGCTTAACTCAGTTGCTAATTGAGTCTTTTCTACAAATCAGTAACAGTTCAGACAAACATACTAGTAAACTATAATATGTATAGTTTAGGGGAACAGTGCATATTATATTCCATAACAGAGGAACAATACATGATTCACGTACATATATGTTACACTCCAGTAAACTAGGAAAGGAATGTACCATCAATTCATTTGTTTAAAACAAAATATTATAATACTTTTAGTATATATATATATATATATATATATATATATATATATATATATATATATATATATATATATATATATATATATATATATATATATATATATATATATATCGGGTACTTCTACAAAGTACCGGGATATATATGGGGTACATCTACAAAGTACCGGGTTATATATGGGGTACATCTGCAAAGTACCGGGTTTTATTTAAAAGGGTACATCTACAAAGTACCGGTTTATAACAAATAAAATATAACAATATATAAAACTCACAACAATATCGACTAAGGGGTTTAGAGTACGAGATTTCATAACTTCTTGTGGTTTTCCTAAACAATAGAAATACGCCACATAACTTTCCTAGTAACATGAACATACAGTCTGAAAGGGGCCAATAATGCTAACTTTATGATTCCTTGGTAGATACATTAGGGTTATATATAAATCAGATCCGACAGGCAGTAGGATGTGTTCTTTCCGCTTCATTTCCTGTTCCTTGTTTGGTTGTGGGCTTAGAGCAGATTCACACAGTCTACTATCTATTTGATCTTAGTTATATATATATATATATATATATATATATATATATATATATATATATATATATATATATATATATATATATATATATATATATATATATATATATATATATATATATGTAGTGACATAACAACATGGTTTGGCATGCGGAATTAAAGTTTACACAATGAACATGGTGATTTGGGTGTTCAAGAGATCTATTGATTGTATATGGTGTTACACAAAAAGGATCTAGATCTAGACTACATAAATAACACACACTTACACACTCACTTTTACATCTCTCAAGCACACCTCTACAAGTGGTATGATCCCACTATTTATAGAGGTGTTTACATGGCTCTCTCTCACTCTCTATCTCTCATGTGTCATAAGGCTAATACTCCACATGCAAGTGGGTTTTACAAAAGTCAAACATTACAAAGTCATTCAAGGAAAACTTTGTACCCCAACATTCTCCCCCTCAAAGTTAGGAATGAATGAGCCACTTCAAATCTTCCAAAATCGAGCAACTACGCGATCCGAGCCTCAAGGGTGACACATGTCGAAACGAACTTCAATCTTCAATTCTTCCATGATTCTTCAATTTGGGCTCTAGGATGTGAGACTATACAAACCGAGCATCAACGAATGATCACGAGCTTCTCGAACTCGAAATTGATCACCAAAAGTTGAGCACAAAAGCACACCCCAAAAATCTTCAAGAAAACCAAACCCATTTCAAAATGAAATCACTTCCGAATCTCCAATCGCTTCATTTCGTATACTTCAAAAATTCAAGATCACTTCGGTCGTCAAATTCGCGTAATATGAAAAATTCAAGTTCGAATTTCCATATAAATTTCTCCCCCTTTTTATAATCGAAAATTGATTATAAAACCTTCAAGGAAAGAGAACATGCTCTATTCGGAATTTTTCGTGTCAAAACTCCCCCTTAACATGTGGCATAAACTTTATGCTTCAATCCGGAAAATCCAAAAAATATTCAATTTTTAGCTTCGTTCACGGATAGCCTTTGACAAAATTTCTCAAAAATGGGTACAAATTGTCAATTTTAAAATTATGCAGTGACCCGGTGCGCCTAAAACAGCAAAATATGCAAAACTCTCCCCCTTTTCCAAAGCTGGGTAGAAAGCGTCAATTTGCACAAACTGCAGGGGCTTGAAATGCATTTTCTTCAATTTTCAGCAAAAACAGTCCTTTTTCGAATTTGGGTATGAACCGCCAAACATTCGAAGCCTCAGGGACTATTTTCGAAAATTCTGCCATTTGTGTTCCAAACATACGAAGAGTTGTCCCAAACATTCGAAATTTCAGAAAATTTTCGAATTTGGGTGAAAAGTGTCAAACATTCGAAACTTCAATTAATTGATGAGGTTGCCAAATATTCGAAAGTTCAGGAGCAGAAATCGAAAATTCTGCTTTTTGATCGAAACATACGAAATTTTGATGATTCATACGAAGCCTTTTTTTCATTTGTCAACTATTTGAAACTTGAGGGACTACATTCGAAAATTTTTCTTTTTCATTCCAAACATACGAAATTTTGCAACGCTTCGTACGAAAGCATCTCCTCTTCATATGAAAATTTTCCCAAACACAAGAATTCGAAGGCATTTGAAGCCTTTTAATGAACAGTAACATCTTAATCATCCAACCTCTGAATCGAATTAACTCACTTCGTACATTCAACCCAAAATCAAATTTTCATTCTTTGGCATCAACCGGCTAGACTTCTTTCATCACTTCAACCAAAAACACGAGTTTGATATATCGACTCCAAATCGAGTTCGATTTAAATCTATCTCGATCACAAACCAACGAACCCAGACCCAAACTTTCGAAATCCATAAACATCAAAATCTTCGCTTTTTGAGTTTCATTCCAAAGCATCAACAGAAAACATTCGCCTTTTCATCACAAATCGTCGAACTTAACCAGCATAATGAAATCAAAATCGACTTCCTTTAATCCTTAACTTCGCATAATCGATTCCAATATCCACTTAGACTCCACATCGACCATCTGTTCGTCAATGGGTCTAAGTTTCCATTGTGACAACCCGATATTTTTCAAGTCAATGTAACATTCAAAAAGTCAAATATAATGAACTATTTAGAATCAACGAAATTAGCGTCAAAAATGAAGTGTTCTAAAATCTAAATTGGGATGCATAAAGTGTTAGATATCGTGCCAAGGTTTCCAAAAAACATAAAGAACACTCAAATCCGAGTTTTAACGAAGGAGTTGTGACCAATCGAAAATCCACGACACACCTGGTAAAACACTGCTAAACGTAAGAAGTGAAACTTCGATAAAATACCTTTTAGCCTTAGGTATCTAAACAAAAGTCGTAGATTACGTTAAACGGTGAACATACATAAAAAGAACGCCCAAATCTGACTTCGTATGAGGAAGTTATGATTTTTCTAAGTTTCGGAACAGCGGTAGACAGCTAAAAACTCGAAAAATAGATCGAGCGATTTTTAGCCAACGCAACCTAAACGAGAGTTGAAGGCCTCTACAATAGTAGTTCAATGGTAAAAAGACAGACAAAAACGGACATCGGATATAGAAGTTATGGATTTTTAATGGAATTATCGTGTCCCGGCCTATTAAATAAAATATAATTAAAAATAAATTCAAAACTAGCCAACGTCAAAATCGGAGTTCGTATGTGAAAGTTACGGATTTTACAAGTTCGAGGTGCACAAACCGAGCCGATTTACGCGCAGCGTACCCTCGTACGCCCAGCGTACTCGGATGCTAGGTTCCGGATCGTCCACGTCGCCCCACTACGCCTCTATGCCCGTCCCATCCAAAGTCCGGCAGACGAGGATGCGGTAAGCGATGACGCACGAGTACGCCCCGCGTAACCTCGTACGCCTATCGTACCGAGGGTCTTCAGCCCCTATAAAAGGGATGTGAGGGTTCCGGGCATAAGTGCTCATTTCCTCTTTTCCTCTTGCGTTTTTACTCCGTTTTGCATGCAAGAAATATCCCAAAGCCCCGGTTTTCATACCTCAGCCTCGACGAAGGTCCGAAGGCCCGAGATTCCCGAGAATCTCACCACTTTCCGGTCGAAGCGCCGCCCGAGAAAAATCTCGTTTTTCTTCGAATCGTCACACTTTCCAGGTGAGTTCATACTCCTACATTTTCACGTCTTTTTTTCATGTTTTAGGGGGGGAATACAAGTGAAACACGAGATAAACTCATACTTAAAATACGCGTCGTTAGAAATGTTTTCAACTACTTAATCTAGATTTTTACTATGGATGTTAACACACATTAATACTAATGTTACACTTCACATGCAAAGATGATATTACACCAAGTTTATGTTACCAAATGGAACATGCTTTCAAATAACTATAATGGGTATACTTTACGAGTTATTCATTACATCTTTACATAAATACTGTAAAAATGAAATACTTTCATCTACATGAAATATAGACTTTTCTGTTCGTAAATCTTTTTGATACTATGTTTTGTGAGACACTCACCTTAAACGTACTTTCGAGTATGCATTTCAAGTCCTGTATTATAAACCATAATCTCTTGGAGGGAGAGCGTGATACTTGTGTATGGATCTATACGCGATTGACAATCCCGCACTTAAACTGTTAGCTACAGTTAGACCGGCAGGTCTGGGGTGACAAACGTCATAACACTACAACGCCTGAAGAACGTTGTTACAGGCAGTCTGGGTCAATAGCATGGTTATAAAACTTAAACGGAAGTATTAAAATAAGTTTGATTTACGAGACTTTTGATGCATTCAGTAAATACATTATTTGAGTATAAATACATTTTCATCATTTGAGCACGAAAGATACTATTACAATGCCAGTCTTTGGAACTTTTTTAGACTATACGTAGAAAACATTGGATTTTCTGGAAAAACACGTTCAGTTATTTTTACTAAAGGACATACTAGTTTTCAGTACAAAAACGCTTATGAACTCACCAACTTAATTGTTGACACTTTTTCAAAACTACTTGTATTTCTCAGGGAATCAGTAATACAGGTAACCATCAGCTTTTGGAGAAGGAACGCTAAGGCGTCTATTATCAAAACATTTTAAAATCATCATATTTGTAATATTCTTTTGAAACATGTATTACTCGCAACAATGTAAGTTTTTATTATATTTATGATGGTTGTGTTTACTTTCTTTACAATATTCAACTGTTATGATACTACGTGAAGTCACCCACCCCCGAATGTTTCTGCCATCCTGGTTTGGGGGTGTGACATCCATCGATTCCAATCCTTCCAAGAACGAATCCAGACTCGAACATCATCCCAAATCAACCCAAAATCGAATTCATTATCAAGCCAAAATCGAATTCGTTCTCAAGGAATCAACCTAATCTAGCTTTCGTTCTTTAGCCCCAAAATATCTATATCCAAACAATAAACCATCAACAACAGCAACAGGTCAAATTTATAGCCTTCGCGATCATTCATCCAAACACTTCATCAACTCGTCGATTTCAAATCCTATAAATCAAAATCAACTCAATCCAAGTTGTTTCCAAAAGTCGACTTAACATCCAATACATTCGAAACAAACGATGAAATACAGTCAATATCGATTTCGAAAACAATCGATTCCAATTTCTTTCGATTTTGTCTAACCAACATCTGAGTTCGACTTCTTTTCACCAAAAGATTTAATTTATAAATCATTAACTTCAAACATGTTCGCAATCCGACTCGATTTAGTATTCTCCTTGCAACCATAAACATCGAAATCAACAATTCTTTGAACAATTTCAGATCAAAACACCCAATTTCAAAAATAGAACCATCTTCATCGTGTTCTTGAGCATTCATCATTATCGTTAATTTCAAGTTGAAGAATCGATAGATGAATCAGAAAATCAATTTCAAAATCAGTTCAACAATTATGAGATACTATTTCCGATCGACAAAGAGAAACAAAAAATTGCTGAAAAGATTAATCATGAAATTTCATGATTTTGAGATACGATTTACGATCGTGCGACTCAAACAACTCGGTTGAAAAAATTTGTCAAATAAGCATATTGATTAAATCAATTAATCGTGAATTAACAGAAAGAACAACTCAGATGTTGAGAAATCTAGATGTTTATAAACTTGCGAACAGATGATGCGACTAGGAAGAATATTCACTGAGAAAAAAAAATCAAATTGATTGGAGTCATATATTGGTACAGATGAACAGATGCGAACTATGGGCTCAAATATGACGTTATCGGATCAAAGTGATTAACGGTCTTAAAACCAATGATGAACAGTAACTTGTTATGTGATTAGACTGAATTCGAATTTTAGATCAAAATATTAGAAAACAAGATTAAGCTTGATAAAAAAAAATATTGGATCAACAAATGAAATTGAAACAAATTAGATCCAATGAATCAAACCGATCAAAATTCAAAAACGTAACGCACGAATCAACAAGATTAAGAGAGATCATAGAGAGAGACTAACCAAAATTGCTCCAATTGTGACAGATTTTGCCAAACCGAGAATCGTTCTTCAAAAATCACCTTGATCTTGAAGACCCGCTCTGATACCAATTGTAGTGACATAACAACATGGTTTGGCATGCGGAATTAAAGTTTACACAATGAACATGGTCATTTGGGTGTTGAAGAGATGTATTGATTGTATATGGTGTTACACAAAAAGGATCTAGATCTAGACTACATAAATAACACACACTTATACACTCACTTTTACATCTCTCAAGCACACCTCTACAAGTGGTATGAACCCACTATTTATAGAGGTGTTTACATGTCTCTCTCTCACTCTCTATCTCTCATGTGTCATAAGGCTAATACTCCACATGCAAGTGGGTTTTACAAAAGTCAAACATTACAAAGTCATACAAGGAAAACTTTTTACCCCAACATTCTCCCCCTCAAAGTTAGGAATGAATGACCCACTTCAAATCTTCCAAAATCGAGCAACTACGCGATCCGAGCCTCAAGGGTGACACATGTCGAAACGAACTTCAATCTTCAATTCTTACATGATTCTTCAATTTGGGCTCTAGGATGTGAGACCATACAAACCGAGCATCAACGAATGATCACGAGCTTCTCAAACTCCAAATTGATCACCAAAAGTTGAGCACAAAAGCACACCCCAAAAATCTTCAATAAAACCAAACCCATTTCGAAATGAAATCACTTCCGAATCTCCAATCGCTTCATTTTGTATACTTCAAAAATTCAAGATCACTTCGGTCGTCAAATTCGCGTAATATGAAAAATTCAAGTTCGAATTTCCATATAAATTTCTCCCCCTTTTTATAATCGAAAATTGATTATAAAACCTTCAAGGAAAGAGAACGTGCTCTATTTGGAATTTTTCGTGTCAAAACTCCCCCTTAACATGTGGCATAAACTATATGCTTCAATCCGGAAAATCCAAAAAATATTCAATTTTTAGCTTCGTTCACGAATAGCCATTGACAAAATTTCTCAAAAATGGGTACAAATTGTCAATTTCAAAATTCTGCAGTGACCCGGTGCGCTTAAAACAGCAAAATATGCAAAACTCTCCCCCTTTTCCAAAGTTGGGTAGAAAGCGTCAATTTGCACAAACTGCAGGGGCTTGAAATGCGTTTTCTTCAATTTTCAGCAAAAACAATCCTTTTTCGAATTTGGTTATGAACCGCCAAACATTCGAAGCCTCAGGGACTATTTTCGAAAATTCTGCCATTTGTGTTCCAAACATACGAAGAGTTGTCCCAAACATTCGAAATTTCAGAAAATTTTCGAATTTGGGTGAAAAGTTTTAAACATTCGAAACTTCAATTAATTGATGAGGTTGCCAAATATTCGAAAGTTCAGGAGCAGAAATCGAAAATTCTGCTTTTTGATCGAAACATACGAAATTTTGATGATTCATACGAAGCCTTTTTTTCCTTTGTCAACCATTCGAAACTTGAGGGACTACATTCGAAAATTTTGCTTTTTCATTCCAAACATACGAAATTTTGCAACGCTTCGTACGAAAGCATCTCCTCTTCATACGAAAATTTTCCCAAACACACGAATTCAAAGGCATTCGAAGCCTCTTAATGAACAGTAACCTCTTAATCATCCAACCTCTGAATTGAATTAACTCACTTCGTACATTCAACCCAAAATCAAATTTTTGTTCTTTGACATCAGCCGGCTAGACTTCGTTCATCACTTCAACCAAAAACACGAGTTTGATATATCGACTCCAAATCGAGTTCGATTTCAATCTATCTCGATCACAAACCAACGAACCCATACCCAAACTTTCGAAATCCATAAACATCAAAATCTTCGCTTTTTGAGTTTCATTCCAAAGCATCAACATAAAACATTCGCTTTTTCATCACAAATCGTCGAACTTAACCAGCATAATGAAATCAAAATCGACTTCCTTTAATCCTTAACTTCGCATAATCGATTCCAATATCCACTTAGACTCCACATCGACCATCTGTTCGTCAATGGGTCCAAGTTTCCATCGATTCCAATCCTTCCAAGAACGAATCCAGACTCCAACATCATCCTAAATCAACCCAAAATCAAATTCATTATCAAGCCAAAATCGAATTCGTTCTTAAGGAATCAACCTAATCTAGCTTTCGTTCTTTAGCCCCAAAATATCTATATCCAAACAATAAACCATCAACAACAGCAACAGGTCAAATTCATAGCCTTCACGATCATGCATCCAAACACTTCATCAACCCGTCGATTTCAAATCATCGAAATCAAAATCAACTCAATCCAAGTTGTTTCCAAATGTCGACTTAACATCCAATACATTCGAAACAAACGATGAAATACAGTCAATATCGATTTCGAAAACAATCGATTCCAATTTCTTTCGATTTTGTCTAACCAACATCTGAGTTCGACTTCTTTTCACCAAAAGATTTAATTTATACATCATTAACTTTAAACATGTTCGCAATCCGACTCGATTTAGTATTCTCCTTGCAACCATAAACATCGAAATCAACATTTCTTTGAACAATTTCAGATCAAAACACCCAATTTCAAAAATAGAACCATCTTCATCGTGTTCTTGAGCATTCATCATTATCGTTAATTTCAAGTTGAAGAATCGATAGATGAATCAGAAAATCAATTTCAAAATCAGTTCAACAATTATGAGATACTATTTCCGATCGACAAAGAGAAACACAAAATTGCTGAAAAGATTAATCATGAAATTTCATGATTTTGAGATACGATTTACGATCGTGCGACTCAAACAACTCGGTTGAAAATTTTTGTCAAATAAGCATATTGATTAAATCAATTAATCGTGAATTAACAGAAAGAACAAGTCAGATGTTGAGAAATCCAGATGTTTATAAACTTGCGAACAGATGATGCGACTATGAAGAATATTCACTGAGAAAAAAAATCAAATGGATTGGAGTCATATATTGGTACAGATGAACATATACGAAATATGGGCTCAAATATGACGTTATCGGATCAAAGTGATTAACGGGCTTAAAACCAATGATGAACAGTAACTTGTTATGTGATTGGATTGAATTCAAATTTTAGCTCAACATATTAGAAAACAAGATTAAGCTTGATAAAAAAAATATTGGATCAACAAATGAAATTGAAACAAATTAGATCCAATGAATCAAACCGATCAAAATTCAAAAACGTAACGCACGAATCAACAAGATTAAGAGAGACCATAGAGAGAGACTCACCAAAATTGCTCCAATTGTGACAGATTTTGCCAAACCGAGAATCGTTCTTCAAAAATCACCTTGATCTTGAAGACCCGCTCTGATACCAATTGTAGTGACATAACAACATGGTTTGGCATGCGGAATTAAAGTTTACACAATGAACATGGTGATTTGGGTGTTGAAGAGATGTATTGATTGTATATGGTGTTACACAAAAAGGATCTAGATCTAGACTACATAAATAACACACACTTACACACTCACTTTTACATCTCTCAAGCACACCTCTACAAGTGGTATGAACCCACTATTTATAAAGGTGTTTACATGTCTCTCTCTCACTCTCTATCTCTCATGTGTCGTAAGGCTAATACTCCACATGCAAGTGGGTTTTACAAAAGTCAAACATTACAAAGTCATTCAAGGAAAACTTTGTACCCCAACAATATATATATATATATATATATATATATATATATATATATATATATAACCCGTATACAACGAGTAATCATAGGGGGTAACAGGTACGGGTCAGGTCATTACATAAAAATACAGTATACCACTTTCTAGTACAAAAACATACTTTTCGGATGGAACATTAAGTAGGTGAAACTATAAACTTATTTATAAAAGGTTTAATACTAATTATTAAACTAGTATAACATAAAGTACCTTAAATGGTTAATTCTATAATTCCTTAGTTTATACATCAGAGTTATATATAATTAATATCTGATAGACAGTCGAATGTGTGACTTCCGCCTGACTTCCTGTTCCTTGTTTGGTTGTGGGCTTAAGCAGATTCACACATTTAACTATCCGTTCGATATTAGGTTATATATAGCTAGCATAAACTAAGTGATTATAGAAGGAACTATTGTAGTTACCAATTTACTAAACAAAATATATGATTTTCTTAAGGAATTTTTCATCAAATATCAAAGAACTATTACAGTTAACTCCTTAAGCACCTAGTGAATACGCCATGGTTATATACAATGAAGATCTAACAAACAATGGGATGTGTGACTTCCGCCTCATTTCCTGTTCCGTGTTTGGTTGTGGGCTTAGGGCAGATTCACACAATCGATTGTATGTTTGATCCGGATTGTACATAAGTTGTATTCATTAAGTACTCATAAAAGGAATTGTAAGAGTCATTTTTACTTATCATTCATCACATCAGAAATCATAGGATTTTCTGGAGGAACATGCGAACTTTTCTAAAGAATTAAGAGTATACTTTTTATAACGAAAATACTTATGAACTCACCAACTTAAATGTTAATACTCTCTTTCAAAATAACTTGTATTCTCAGGAAACTAGTAGATAGGTACACGCACCGGGATTCAGAAGATGGAGCATAGTAGCTTCATGTCCTTGTTTTGTTATTTACTTTTGGAATCAATCTTATGTGAATCGAATACATGTAAACACATTAATATTAATGCAATGGATATTGTTGCTTGTTTTACTATGATGCACGTGTTGTGATACTTAACATGAAGTCATCCACCCCCGGACGTTTCCGTCGTTCCGGTTTGGGGATGTGATAGATTGGTATCAGAGCATTGTTTATAATGAACTAAGTATATCAACCTATAAAAGATATACAACTATAAATACAATGGGGCCGAAGTGCTCTGACTAAAAGTATATTTTTTAAAATAAAATAATATTTTTATAAGAGTATACATACTTGCATACATATATACATACTAGAACAAGTATCACAAGAAGAACGAAACATAAGTATTTAAAGGTTGGACATTGCGGTCAAACCTGGACAATTATGTAATCATATATGGGATCAATATAGCCTGATCAGTAACAGTTCAAACAAGCATACTAGTAAATTATAATAGGTATAGTTTAGGGGATCAATGCATATTATATTCTAGAACAGAGGAACAATACATGATTCACATACATATACATTACACTCCTAGTAAACTAGAAAGGAACGTACCATCAATTCATTTGTATAAAACAAAATATGATAATACTTTTAGTATATGGTTACATATATATGGGGTACATCTACAAAGTACCGGGTTATATATGGGGTACATCTACAAAGTATCGGGTTATATATGGGGTACATCTACAAAGTACCGGGTTATATATGGGGTACATCTACAAAGTACCTGGTTATATATGGGGTACATCTACAAAGTACCGGGTTATATATGGGGTACATCTGCAAAGTACCGGGTGTTATTTAAAAGGGTACGTCTACAAAGTACCGGTTTATAACAAATAAAACATAAAAATATATAAAACTCACAACAGTATCGACTAAGGCGTTTAGAGTACGAGATTTCATAACTTCTAGTGGTTTTCCTAAATAATAGAACTACGCCACATAACTTTCCTAGTAACATGAACATACAGTTTGAAAGGGGCGTATAATGCTAACTTTATGATTCCTCGGTAGATACATTAGGGTTATATATTAATCGGATCCGATAGGCAGTAGAATGTGTTCTTTCCGCTTCATTTCCTACTCCTTGTTTGGTTGTGAGCTTAGAGCAGATTCACACAGTCTACTATCTATTCGATCTTAGTTATATATATATATATATATATATATATATATATATATATATATATATATATATATATATATATATATATATATATATATATATATATATATATATATATATATATATATATATATTAAGTAGGTGAAAATAGAAACTTATTTATAAAAGGTTTAATACTAATTATTAAACTAGTATAACATAAAGGACCTTAAATGGTTAATTCTATAATTCCTTAGTTTATACATCAGAGTTATATATAATTAATATCCGATAGGCAGTGGAATGTGTGACTTCCGCCTTACTTCCTGTTCCTTGTTTGGTTGTGGGCTTAGGGCACATTCACACATTTAACTGTCCGTTCGATATTAGGTTATATATAGCTAGCATAAACTAAGTAATTATAGAAGGAACTATTGTGGTTACCATTTTACTAAAGAAAATATATGATTTTCTTAAGGAATATTTTCTTCAAATATCAAAGAAATATTAAAGTTAACTCCGTAAGTACATAGTGAATACGCCAGGGTTATATACAATGAAGATATAACAAACAATGGGATGTGTGACTTCCGCCTCATTTCCTGTTCCTTGTTTGGTTGTGGGCTTAGGGCAGATTCACATAATCGATTGTCTATTGGATCTGGATTGTATATAACTTGTATTCATTAAGTACTCATAAAAGGAATTGTAAGAGTCATTTTTACTTATCATTCATCACATAAGAAAATATAGGATTTTCTGGAGGAAGAGGCGAACCTTTCTAAAGAATTAAGAGTATACTTTTTATAACGAAAATACTTATGAACTCACTAGCTTAAATGTTGATGCTCTCTTTCAAAATAACTTGTATTCTCAGGAAACTAGTAGACAGGTACATGCACCGGGATTCGGAAGATGGAGCATCGTGGCTAATGTACTTGTTTTGTTATTTACTTTTGGAGTCAATCTTATTTGAATCGAATACATGTAAACACTTTAATATTAATGCAATGGATGTTGTTGCTTGTTTTACGATGATGCATGTGTTGTGATACTTAACATGAAGTCATCCATCCCTATACATTTCTGTCGTTTCGGTTTGGGGGTGTGACAGAAACTGTGTCCCATTTATCCAATACAACGAATTCCATATCAAGACTCGGGACAAATATATGATTCAATGCTTATGACTCGACGCTATGGTACCTGTAGGGATGAGAAGAAAAGAGAGAACAAAAATGCATGAACTTAAACTAGAATGCATCTAAAAAGTATGAAAATTTGAAAATAAAGAAACAAAATATTCAATATTTTTGAAATTTTTATGCAATTTTTATGAATGACCTAAATGACTTACTCTAAATACAACTATATCCAACCTAAATGAAATCAAAAATAAAATATAATAATACCTCACCCCAAGCTTTAAATTAAGCATTGTCCTCAATGCTTATGATGATAGTAAGGAAGGATTATACCGGGATCAAGGTGGAGGAGGCCCGCGAGGACGGTATGGAAGCAACACATGTGTCGCATAATGATGCTTGGGTGGAGTTCTTGGCCGCCTAAATACACACGGGTAAAATCTTGGTCGCGCAAAGGAAGCACATGCAATGACTCGGAATTTTCTTATGAAGTGGCATATTTGCGCGGGTACCCTCGCAGATTTCTATGCGGGTGAGGGTTCAGTCTCGCAGATCGTTGTGCGGATGAGGGGGCAGTCTTGCAAACTTTGTGTGGGTGGGGGATCAGCCGCACGCGGACATCAGAATGTACCTCGTGTTAGAGTAATTTTTACCTCGGATTCGTGTGGGTAAGACCTGGGTCGCGCAACTTTTTGTGCGGGTGAGCAGTCATGCCGCACAAATTGTAGATTTTTGACATTTTTTTCATTTTTCGCTCCACAAGCTCCGATTTTCTTCCAAACTTCACCAAAATCATTGCTAAACCTCAATATGCTTATTTTTTACCAACTTCAAGCTTAGAATCATCCAAACTTCAAGCGGAGATTATTTATCCACAAATTTTTTTTTTTAACGTCTTTGCCAAGACATAGTCCTGCTTCCTTCAACTTTCATAAATCAAATTTTCCAATGTTATGTTGTCGAATTCTCCCATGTCAAAGCTTTTATAAAATGGTTTCAAATGGTGCCCATTCACTTTGAAGATTTGATTCGTTTCCAAACTCTTGATTTCAACCGCACCATGATCAAACACTTTTAAAACAATGAAAGGTCTGTGCCGTCGAGATCGCAATTTTCCAGGGAATAACTTCAAGCATGAATGATAAAGAAGAACTTTTTGACCCGGAATAAAGTGTTTTTGGGTTATGTGCTTGTCATGAAATGCCTTTTTCTTCTCTTGGCACCTTTTAAACCTTTTAATTATCTTCTTCTTGACCACTTCCATCATTGGAGGATTCAATCTTCTTTGAGCCTCTCTCCTAGGCTTGCAATAATATTCCATAAGAATCTTGTGTGTGCATACATTAGGACTTATCCTGTTTATTGTCTCAATAACATCAACCCGATACAATGGACAAATGTTGCTAGGGTACCTCATTGCTTCAAAGATATAGAAGTCAATGGTTTCTCCATCAACTTCCATAGTGATCTTTCCTTTGTGGACATCAATGATTGTGTGAGTAGTATTCATAAAAGGTCTTCTAAGGGGGATCATAGATGATTTGGAAGGAGTCTTCTCTTCAATATCAATGACATAAAAATCCGCGGGAAAAACAAGTTGATTAACTTGTACTAACACATCCTCCAACACTCCTCTTGGAGACACACTTGACTTGTTTGCTAATTGAATGATTACTCTGGTTTCTTCCAAAGGTCCAATATTGAGAGATTGAAAAACTGAATATGGCATCACATTGATCGAGGCTCCAAGATCTAACATGGCACTTTCGAGATGAAAACCACCAATGGTACAAGGGATAGCAAATATTCCCGGATCCTTGCATTTGGGAGGAAACTTCTTTTGGATAACTGCAGACACGTTTGCATTAACTTGAATATTTTCATTTGCCTTGAATTTCCTCTTCTTGGTGCATAAATCCTTAAGGATTTTTGCATAAAATCGAATTTGCTTAATAGCATTCAATAGTGGAATATTGATTTGGACATTGCGGAAAGTTTCAAATAATTCATTATGTTCCTCTTTCTTCTTAAAAATGGCTAACCGTGAAGGAAAGGGTGGTGGTATGACCAATGGCTTAATGGTCTTATTGGAAGATTTGGGTTGCTCAATATTTGTCACAACCGGTTCATTTGGAGGAACTACCACCATTAAAGGTTCAATAACAATAAGCTCTTCTTCTTCTCTTGAAAATCTTTAAGGGTTGCTTTCTCCATGTTTTTTCCCACTTTTCAAGGTTATGACACTCACATTCAGATTCTTTTCGATTTGAGATGGAAGTTTACCCCTTTCTTCCATCTTGTTGAGAGCGGTGACCAAGTCTCTAATTTGTGATAGAAGGTTGGAGAAGGTGTTATTTGTCTCTTATTGAAATTGTGTTTGGTTTTGAGCACGAGAAGTAAGAAGTTCTTGAATACTCATCTGATGATTACCACTTGATTGGCCTTGTGACAAATATGCTTACATATTATCTAACATCAATGAAATTCAAGCCAATTTAAAACTTTTTCAACCATTCAAAAACCAGTAATTATAAAAAAATATTTCAAAATAGTTTCATATCAGAGAATCCCCAAAATACCAACGCCATGCAATCAAAACAATATCATAGCAAAGCAAACAACATGCATATAGAGTCTACAGTATGACTGGACCGCCCTCACCGCGCCTTCAATCTATCTGGCCCACTCTCAGAACCTTCAACATCTCTGGTCCGCCCTCCCGGGCCTTCCGCCTGTCTAGACCGTTCTCCGGCCCTTCGGCCTGACTAGTATGCCCTGATGGGTCTGCAGTCTATCCGGGCCACCCTGGGCATGTTAGCCTAGAGCACAAAGCAGGACCGCCTCAACCCACCCCCAATCACACAATAAACACATAAATATCATAAGCTAGCTAGCATGTACATATCAGTCATACAGATCTACCGATCACTAATCGTAGCATTATCCTATATACGAGGATACAAATTGAACAGATCACTAAACATAGCATCATCTTATAACCAGGATACAATCCAAAAAGGGTCGGCCTTGGTGCCTTAGACCCTATTGATATAGCAAGAAGAAATCACCTCACAATGTCGAACTGAACTGAAAGAATCAAGCTCCCAAATCACAGCTCCAAACTCAAACACCTACAATCATCATAGGACCAATTCTATCAAAACCCAAATTACCAAAATACCCTTAAAGTAAAACTTAGTCGACCCTGGTCAAAGCCAACAGTCAACGGTAAAGGGCAACAGTCCTTGTTGACCTAACTCGTCGAGTGCATCTCGCAACTCGTCGAGTTCCTTCAGAACTCAGAAGCCGCGAAAACCCGCGTTAACTCGTAGAGTTACCAAACGACTCGTCGAGTCCATGTAGTGTCCAGAAGATGCGAGAAAACCCTAACCAACTAGTTCAGTTCCTTCAGCCATTTTCTCATTCAGACACTTTTAAGCGAAAGCAAGGCTCCAAACTGTATATCTAGCCTCCTAGGGTGAGTTACCACGTAAACTTGCCAACTTTACGTGCATGCAAGGCCTCAAGAGGCTAAAACACTAAAAACTAGTCTTAGGAAGAGGTTTACGGCATGGAGAGGGGTCAAAGCTTGATAAAGTCGAGAACTTTATGTCCATGAGGTCCTAGAGGAGTCCAGATCTGAACTCCTCACTTCAAAACGTGCTCAATACCAGAAATGCCTCAACAATAAGCTAGAAATGACCATAATCACTTAAATGGAGAGATCTAACATGAACGTGATCAAGGTAATAACTTTTTACCTTCAAATGAATTCCAAAACGATGTAGATGATGGATCTACAAGCTCCTTCTTGTTCCAAGCTTCTTAATCTTCAAGTCTCTTCAAGAAATTGTAATATCCCAATTTTCTAGACCAAAAAATTCGTTGTTAATTAAGTGACTTGTAAAACATCATTGATTCATACCATCTCATAAAACATAGTCACGTGTCTCAAACTATATGATCAAAATAGTAAAAATATGTCAGAGTACAATCCCATGGATCTCAAAATGCGGAAATCATATATGTGCGATACGCTGCTACCGTGTCGGCTCCTTCCCCTTCGCTGAAGAGGTACCTGAAACAAAACTGAAAACTGTAAGCATGAAGCTTAGTGAGTTCCCCCATCATACCACATACCATACAACATACATACTGTCGGGCAATTCTGGGGTGCCCGACATACCCTGCCAGGCATTTTTGGGGTTCCCGACCTACCCTGCCAGACATTTCTGGGGTGCCCGACCTACCCATATCAAGCAGTTCTGGGGTGCTTGACCTACCCATGTCAAGCAGTTCTAGGTGCTTGACCTACCCTGTTAGGAAATTTTGGGGTGTCTGAACTACCCTCCGGTTCTTACGACCGTATCACGGGGACTATTCCCCCTACAGCTACTATCACATATCATCATATCATGCTAACACATAAAACATATCAAGTAGTAGCAAACATAGATAATTATCACAAAAACAATAATCTAATCAAACAACTCCTACTAGTGGGCCGACGTTGTGGCTGTAGACCCACTTCTATTGGAAGGTAACTCACCTCAGTGTCATAAAGTGTCTGAACTGTCCTTGCTGCCGGAATCAACCCCTCTCAGATCCTACACATAAAAATCTTCCTTAATTACCATTTCCTGGTCAACTCATGTCAAAGTAAAAGTCAAGGTCAACACATTGGTCAAAGTCAACACTAGGTCAAAGTCAACATCTAGTTGACTCAAGTCGCCGAGTAGGACCCACAACTCGTCGAGTTCCGAAATCATGAAAACGCCAAGACTTCGACCCTACTCGCCGAGCCTTACAAGGGCTCGTCGAGTTCTCCTTTAAACATAGTCGGGAACTTCTACAACTGACTCGCCGAGTTCATCCTTGAACTCGTCGAGTTCATCTTCATCCGAGTTAAGGTGTTCAGTCATTGACTCGCCGAGTTCATCTCGTCAAGTTCATCTTCATATGGTTGGGATATTTCCCTGAACTCGTCGAGTACGTTGATCTTCAGGTCCATAATGAATCCAAATGGCTGAGTCTTCTTCCAACTCAACACACTACTCGATATCAGAAGGGGTTTTGGGGAAAAATGCGACCTGAATCGCTGAGTCACATAAGCAAATCGCCGAGTCCCTCCATGTCCAAAACTATTCAGTCGATTTCAGATGGTCCTAAAGCATCCAAAACATAAATCTGACCTCCTAGGGTCCATATTACACGTAAAGTTAGGAACTTGACGTTCATGCATGAGGTTTTTGGCTCAAAAGGCTCTAAAATGAGGTTTATATGATGCATGGGACTCCCATGGCCATAAAGTTGGACCTTTATGCCATGGGAACCCTCAATGGTTCCAGATCAAAAGTCAGACCCCCTTAGAAGCACAAAACCCTAAAATGGCTCTACTAAAAGTTAGAAAAGGTAGAAACTTGTCCTAACCAGAGATCTAAGAGATAAATGGTCAAGGTTGTAGCTTTTCACCTTGAATGAGCTGGAAATGAAGCAAAATATCTGGATCTACTTGCTTCTTCTAGAACCACCATGCTTCCACTTCTTTCTTCACGCTTCAAACAACCACAAACACACAAAAATGGCTCAAGAACACTCCAAATGCTTTAGGGTTTCGAGTTAGGGCTTTTCTGGACTGTGAGAGACGATAGAGGCTGAAGTGGGACAAGATAATGTGTTTAAATAGGGTGCAAACCCTAAATATTAGGGTTTCATCTAGACAGTCCTACTCGTCGAGTCAGGCTCCTGACTCGTCGAGTAGATTACTTAAAACCCGCGTCCATGATCTAGTCTACTCGACGAGTTGGGCCTCCAACTCGTCGAGTCACAATGTAAAACATGCAATTACTTATATTTAAAATACGTACCGGGAACTAGGTGTTACAGATCTCCCCCACTCATTTTAGACTTTGTCCTCGAAGTCTGCTGCTGCATCTGGAAAAAGCTCGGGGCAGTACTCCCTCATCTCGTCCTCCGGCTCCCAAGCCATTCTGAGCCCTTATGGTGCTACCATTACACCTTCACCTGCTCGACCCTCTTGTTCCTCAGATCCTTCGACATCTTGTTGAGGATAGCTACTAGTCGCTCAATGTAGTTCATGCTGTCATCCACCTGAATATCCTCCAGAGGCGCCACTACAGAGTCGTCTACCAGGAACTTCCGCAGCTGGGAGATGTGAAATGTACTATGTATCTGGCTAAGCTCGGCTGCAACCCTAAAGGGACCGATGTACCTGGGGCCCAACTTGCCCCGCTTCCTGACCCGCATGCCACCTTTCCAAGGTGACACCTTCAGGAGAACCATATCCCCCGACCTGAAACTCCAGGTCCGAACAGCGCTTGTCGGCATAACTTTTCTGCCGACCCTGAGCAGTCTGAAGCCTACTTCGGACCTGCTAGTTCCTCTCAGTCGTCTTGAGTACCACTTGGGTACCCTACATGACCCTCTGCCCAACCGCGTCGAACATATCGGGGTCCTGCACTTCCTTCTATACAACATCTGAAAGGGAGGGCGATCGATACGTGCGTGGTAGCTGTTGTTCTAGGAAAACTATGCCAAGGGGAGGTAGGTATCCCAACTACCACCAAAGTCTAAAACGCATGCCTGCAGCTTATCCTCCAAAGTTTGGATGGTTCTCTCGCTCTGACCGTCCGTCTGTGGGTGAAAAGTGGTGCTAAAGTGCAGACGAGTACCCAACACGTCATGGAATTTCTTCCAGAATCTGGAAGTGAACCGCAGATCTCTGTCAAAAATCACGAAGACTGGCACTCCGTGTCAAGCTACTACCGAGATGCTCTGCTGGATCGTTATGAAATGAGCACTCTTGGTTAACCGATCCACGATGACCCAAATCGAATCCATCCCTTGTTTCCACATAGTAATATCTTCCCATTTCCACATAGGGATATCCAACGGTTGTGTCTTGCCGTGAGGCCTCTGGTGCTTGGCTTTGACCTTCCTGCAGGTCAGGCATCTCTGGACGTACAACGCTACATCCCGCTTCATGCAGGGCCACCAGTAATCAGGACGAAGATCTATGTACATCTTCGTCGCCCCGGGATGAATCGAGAATCGGGATTTGTGCGCCTCCTCCATGAAAATCTGGCGCACCCCTCCATGATATGGAACCCACACTCTACGGTGTATTGTCAACAACCCACGACTATCGTAGTCGACGAAGAAAACCTGTTCTACAATACGCTCGCTCTTCCGAAGTTCCTCCTTCATAGCCTCCTGCTGGGCCTGTCGGATCTGCTCCAGAAGCAGACTCTGATGGGTTTTGAGCATTCTAACACTCCTATGGTGTACATGCAACCCTAGAAACCTTGGATCTATGTTTTCTCTAATATTCATGCAAATTTGTTTTTCC
This sequence comes from Lactuca virosa, assembly GCF_052849685.1. NCBI lineage: Eukaryota > Viridiplantae > Streptophyta > Magnoliopsida > Asterales > Asteraceae > Lactuca > Lactuca virosa. The sequence continues at coordinate 50,247,260 of NC_136430.1, forward strand.
AAGATTCTCATCCTAACTAGCATGGCATGGGGTACTTGTAATATAAAAGCTAGTAGAATGACATACCTTGGTAGTTGCTTGGATTCTTTAAGACGTTGTGAGCCTAGCACCCCAAATGTGATGCCTCAAATGTTTCATACAACACCACAACTCTTGGAATAACTTGAGAGAATAACACTTTGGTCACAAAATCGGCTAGCCCTCACCCTTTTAGTCTTAGTGCCGATTTTAATCCATACGAGGTTCTTTATATAGTGTGTCACATGTAGGGTTACACCATGTAAGCCCTAATGTGTCTGGCGTTTCATTTCCCCCATGATCTATGGGTTATAACCTCCATGGAGCATCTATGGATCACCCAATGGGTCCTAGCCCAATCTAGTGAATCATGAACCATAAGCCCACTACATAAAAATGAATGATATACAAATCAATCCCCATATATTTAATTTGTCTCTTTTGATCACAAAATTAATTCTTGATCAATACTTATTAAATAATACGATTTCATATTAATATATTAGAATATATTAACAAACCATAAGTGTCCTTTTCTCATTATGTCTATCTAATTGTTGAGATGCCGAGCAACCCAAATGGACCATGCCAAGCCGAGTCAAATACATACCAAATATAGTTATGGACTTAGACACCTTATCCAACAGTCTCCCACTTGGATAGGTCTAATAACTATAGTTGCAAGTATGACTTCAGGAACTGACTAGCAATCGTAGCTCTTTTAAAGTCTCGCAGAACTAAGATGATGATGTGCCATTTAAGATAACTGATCATATAATCCTCTGTTGTAGATATCAGCCGGACAAATACATGGAACAATGTCATACTTATTTTCTAGCAGTTTGTTTCCCGATTTTTAATTTGTTTTGACATAGAACTAAACTGAACACATCAATTTGGTTCTGACCGTGCCCGGTACATAGGTCAAAACAAAATCATCGAGGGGCCCAAATATTGTTTTTAATCCTCCAAGGATTAAAAGGAACAGATAAACTTCGACTCCTATGCTTGTACTAACCACTTATTGAATTATACACAAAAGCACGTTTTATAACACCGAGTTACCGATGCGTTTTCGTACAATCAATGCACAACCAACTCATAATAAACAACTCATATATCTTGGTTTGAAGACTTGTATGATATTACCGTCTCACGATCACTCGAGATAAATTCCATGAAGTGATACAACTAAGCGTGGGTTGACTCCAATACTCAGAACTTATGAGCACTCATGAATGTTGTAGCAACCATTTGCTATGTCTAGCACCTTAGACATCTACAAACCCAATTCATGACAATCTTGATTCATATCTACTTCCATCATATGACTGACTGTGGAGAGTTTGAATAAAGTAATTATTCTGGAAGTCAAAACATGCAAAATTGAAACAATAGTAAATAATTGACACAAGATAGAAACACCTTATTTATAAATAAACAACAAATTTTATTTAATCATCAAATGTGAATTTACATTTTACAAGTTCCAGAAATAGCTATCTAATCTATAGAACTAATATCATCCTTCAGCCCGATGCGCCTCGCATGCTGCAAATGCTTAACCCTACACAGTTCCTTCGTGAGGGGATCTGTTGGGTTCTCATCCGATGATACCCTCCTCACCACGAGGAGTCCTTCTTCTATCCCATGTCTAATGAAGTGGTATTTTCTGTCGATATGACTGGATTTTCCGTGATCCCTTGGTTCATTAGTTAAGGCAACTGCACCCTCGTTGTCACAGAAAATCTCCATAGGCTCCTTAATAGCCAGTACACTTCCAAGGTCTCCAATGAAGTTCATTACCCATATAGCCTCCTTTTCCGCCTCGCTTGCAGCTATGTACTCTGATTCGCAACTTCAATCAGCCACTGTTTCCTGCTTGGAACTTTTCCATGTAATTGCTCCTCCATTTAGGGTGAAGACCCAGTCCGACTGAGAGCGGAAATTATCCCTATCAGTCTGGAAACCAGCATCACTATACCCCACTACTCTCAAGTCATCACTCCCACCAAGGGTAAGGAACCAATCCATAGCCCTTCGTAGGTACTTGAGAATATTCTTCACCGCAGTTCAGTGAGCCTTGCCCGGATTCCTTTAATATCTGCTGACCATGCTCAAAGCAAAGGCCACATCAGGGCGAGTACAAATCATAGCATACATGATCGAGCCTACAGCGGAGGCATATGGTACTCGACTCAGCTTAGCTATCTCAGCCTCTGTACTCGGGCTCTCAGTCTTACTCAGTTTGGCGTTAGTCTGGATCGGTAAGTCAACTTTCTTGGAATCCTGCATGCTGAACCTTTTCAGCACATTATCCAAGTAGGTACTTTGACTAAGTCCAATTAGTCTCTTACTCCTTTTTCTCGATATCCTTATCCCTAAGATATATGCAGCTTCTCCAAGGTCCTTCATAGCGAAACACTTCCCAAGCCAGGACTTAACTTCCTGCAAGGTTGGGATGTCATTTCCAATGAGTAGTATGTCATCCACATACAATACCAAAAAGCTAATTATACTCCCACTAGCCTTAACATATACACAGGACTCATCTTCGCTCCTCGAAAAACCAAACTCTTTGACTTTCTCATCGAAACAAATATTCCATGAGTGAGATGCTTGTTTCAACCCATAGATGGATTTCTCAAGCTTATACACTCTATTAGGGTGCTTGGCATCGACAAAACCCTCTGGCTGACTTATGTAAACATCCTCAGCCAACTTTCCATTAAGGAAAGCGGTTTTGACATCCATTTTCCATATTTCATAATCATTAAATGCAGCTATGGCTAGCAAAATCCTACTAGACTTAATCTTCGCTACTGGTGAGAAGGTCTCATCATAGTCAATTCCCAGAGTTTGAGTAAAGCCCTTTGCAACCAGTCGTGCTTTAAAAGTGTGTACATTCCCATCAATGTCGGTCTTCTTCTTGAAGATCCATTTGCACCCAACCATCTTACGACTCGGTACATTTTCAACCAAGTTCCAAACTTGATTGTCATACATGGACTGAATCTCACTGTTCATGGCATCTTTCCATTTGGCAGACTCAGGGCTGCCATGGCTTCCTTAAATTTGTTAGGCTCATCTAAATTTACCAGTGTCCTATCACTGATAAATTCAACACCTTCCATAGTAATATGAAAACCATAGTAATGCTCAAGTGGATTCCTAACTCTTGTGGAACGCCTCAGAAGTATAGACTCATCAACAAGAGTTTCCTCCTCAGGTTGATTGCTTGGGTTTGAGGTTCCGTCACCGCTTGACTCTTGAAGTTCTTCAAGATCAATTTCCCTCCCACTGTTTCCTTGGCTTATAAATTCTCTCTCTCGAAAGAGCCCTCTCCTTGCCACAAAGACCACATTCTTACTGGCTCTGTAGAAGAGGTAACCAAAAGAATTTTCTTGGTAGCCGATGAAAATACATCGCTCACTTCGAGGTTCGAGCTTGTCCTGAGTCTCACGTCTCACGAAAGCTTCGCAACCCAAATCTTGATGTGGTCTAAATTGGAAACTTTCCCAGTCCACATCCCATGAGGTGTTTTGGCAACCTTCTTGGTAGGGACTAGATTAAGGATATGGGTGGCTGTATCTAAGGCATACCCCCAGTAAAAGTCATATCTACTGTAATCATCAGTAAAAGTCACATAGAAGCGGTTAGCATCCCTTGTGGTGGTTCTGAATTGTCTACACACATCTGTGTGTATGAGGTCCAACAAACCTTCACCCCTAGCACAAGTACTAGTAAAGGGTGACTTTGTCATTTTTCCAAGCAAACATGACTCGCAACTATCATCTGATTTTAAGTCAAATGACTCCAAGACTCCAGACATCTGGATTTGGCCTATGCGCTTCGTGTTAACATGTCCAAGATGACAATGACACAAGGATGTCTTATCCAAACTAGTGGAAGAATTGATATATAACACATTATTTCCTAAGTTATCAACAACCGACACGTTTTCATATATACCATCACAAGGTAATGCTTTAAAATAAAGAACATTATTATAAAAAGCATTAATACCACCACATTCATTATCAAATGAAAAAGTAAACCCTTGTTTGTACAAACCGTGAAAAGAAATAATATTTCTCTCCATTACAGACGACTAACAACACTTATTCAAATCTAATACTAACCCACTACTTAGCAACAAAGAATAAACTCCAATCTTAGTGATAGGTGAAGCTTTCCTATTCCCCATGATCAAGATTATCTTTCCGTGCTCCACATCCTCACTTCTTCTTAGGCCCTGCAAATCAGAACATATATGAATACCACAACATGTATCAAGAAACCAAGAAGTAGAATGTGGTGATTCATTAGACCATATAGTGTAAATACCTGCATGGGTAGGTTTGACCTTCCTATCTTTAACATCTTGCAGGTACTTGGGGAAGTTTCATTTCCAGTGCCCCTTTTCCTGACAATAGAAGCATTGAGCTTCTTTTAGGTTGGAAGAAGGAGTGACAGAACCACCTTTGGGTCCACTTGAAGGAGACATTAAGAGAATTTCCCTTGGTACCCTTCAAAGGTGTCTTTCTCTTCTTCCCTCTACTTTGCCCGATTGCCAGAACAGGGGCGGCGGTAGGAGTAGGATTAGTAACAACTGATTTTCCCTTAAGACCAGTTTCAGCGGTCTTCAAAAGCCCTTGAAGTTTGCTAAATGTGACCTCATCCTTGTTCATGTGATAGGTCATTCGGAATTGATCATAACAAGTAGGTAAGGAGTGCAGTATGATATCAATAGCCAACTCCTCGGGGAAGTTCACATTCAACTTGAGCAAACGGTCCACAAACATTTGCATTTTCTGCATGTGGCCTGTGATGGGTTCACCATCCTTCATTCGGGTTGTTATCATGGAAGAGATGATTTCATACCTCTCTTGAATCTCAAAAGTGTAAAAGTCCTCATAGGACTTCTGGAGTTCAGCTTTCATTGTGGCCAACATGATACATGCCACCTTGGTAGCATCTCTCTCATGTTCCCTAAAGTCAGGGATCTCCTCTGGAGTAGCAGTAGACTCATCAATTTCCTTCAGCTCCTTGTCGAGGATATATTCCTTGTCCTCTTAACGTGTGACCATCCTGATGTTCCTGATCCAATCATTAAAGTTTGAACCATCAAAGATGACTCTCCCACAAAGGTTCATGAGAGAGAAGGAGTTGGTAGGGTTTTGAGCGAGAAGCAGCATTATTGGAAGACATCTGAAAAGAAGAAAGACAAGTTATGATTAGATATAGAATCCTTAATAAGACACCCAAATGTAATATTAAGGCTAGGACCTAACACAAAACTTTATAACTTGGAAGAGGTATGTTGTAATCCAAGCTATAAATGTTTGAAGGTAGGCGAATGACGATTCACCAATTTCCACCATGAAAAACGAAATGAATTATTATGTTTTAATTGGACTGAAACTCCTATATATTTTGAGATTCATTGAACTTTTCAATGACATGTTTAAATCTCGATTGTGCCCTCTCAAGTTTGTGACTGGGATGCCGAGGATCACAAACAAGGTGTGAATAACCATGCAAATTTACTTGGTACCCTTAATCTTTATCACCTAATCAATGTGTCGGTTACCCACACGCGCTCCACCGATCTATGATAAACAATAAGTCACCCTTTGCCACTCTTACTAGTCCATGTTAATGTGTCGGTTACCCACACACGCTCCACCAACGACTTGCTAAGTTACAAAGTGTAATTTCATGGGATATCACCAATTTCACATTTTCCTAAAGTAACTAAGATTGGGAATTTATAAAAGGTTTAGTTACTTTATATTTATCATTATACTTTTATTGAGAATTATAGTCCTTGTCCTACCCGTTCGGCTAACGACCCTCCACCAGTCAAGGAAGCAGTGGGTGAGAGTGGATACACATTAAGCTGCCATTTTATAGGCAACAACCTTATACCCCCTTATAGACCGGCTTCGTAAATGAGGCCTACTAACGGTAAAACTGACTTGCTCTTATATGGAAATAAAGTTTTCTAAAGTGACTTTACAAATTCCAAAACTTGAGGGCAAGTTTTGAAACTACTCAAAACCTTTCATGTTCATAACATATGAGTTTAATGGTTTATTAAAATGAAGACTCTTCACTTTATGTAACCTATGGCTCTTTAATGACAATTTAAAGAAGTGACTTTTGGTAATCCATAACTTGAGGACAAATTATCGATTCCATCAATAACATTTAGATCAAGAAATCCGTCATCAAACAATTTGCAAATAATTCCTATGATCTTCTAAAACTCATAAGTATGAACATTCATATCAACTATTTCAAGAATCATATAAACACATATAAAACTTGAAATTTTGATAATAACCATTGAAAATGGATTAACATAATCATTACACCATCAAAAACATGTTTTATAAGTCCAAAACAGTTTAGGGTAATGATTCAAGTCATTTCCAGCAGCAAAACTCGAAATTCTGCACATAGGGGCTCCTACTCGTCCAATGCAAGAACCTACTCGACGAGTAGGATGAATTTTGTCAAGGACTCGTCGAGTCCCCTCATGGACTCGGCGAGTTCACTGTACAGATTGCAGAATTTCGACTTTTTTCAAGCAGTTTGCATCAAATACAAAGAAAAGAAGCCTAGGCTATGATACCACTGATGGGTTTTGAGCATTCTAACACACCTATGGTGTACATGCATCCCTAGAAACCTTGGATATATGTTCTCCCTAATATTCATGCAAATTTGTTTTTCCAAGGATCTCATCCTAACTAGAATGGCATGGGGTACTTGTAATATAAGACCTAGTAGAATGACATACCTTTGTAGTTGCTTGGATTCCTTAAGACCTTGTGAGCCTAGCACCCCAAATATGATGCCTCAACTGTTTCACACATCACCACCACTCTTGGAATAACTTGAGAGAAGAACACTTTGATCACAAAATCGGCTATCCCTCACCCTTTTACTCTTAGTTCCGATTTTACTCCATGTGAGGTTCTTTATATAGTGTGTCACATGTAGGGTTACACCATGTAAACCCTAATGTGCATGGCTTTTCATTTACCCCATGATCCATGGGTTATAACCTCCATGGATCATCCATGGAGCACCCAATGGGTCCTAGCCCAATCTAGTGAATCATGAACCATAAGCCCACTACATAATAATGAATGATATATAAATCAATCCCCATATATTTAATTAGTCTCTTTTGATCACAAAATTAATTCCAAATTAATTCTTAATCAATAATAATTAAATAATACAATTTCATATTAATATATTAGAATATATTAACAAACCATAAGTGTCCTTTTCTCATTATGTCTATCCAATTGTTGAGATGCCGAGCAACCCAAATGGACAATGCCAAGCCGGGTCAAGTACATAATAAATATTGTTATGGAGTTATACACCTTATCCAACAGAGTTACCACTGTCATCCGCAAGCAAACGTCTCTGATCGGGGATGCCTTGCGGCTAAGAGCATCGACCACAACATTGGCCTTCCCCGGGTGGTAGATGATCTCATAATCATAATCCTTCACCACATCTAGCCACCGACGCTGCCTCATGTTCAGATTCAACTGATCTATGAGGTACCTCAGACTCTTGTGATCCGTGTAAATGGTACAACGAACCCCATAGAGGTAATGTCGCCATATATTAAGGGCGAGGACGACCGCCCCCAACTCCAACTCATCCGTCAGGTAGTTCACCTCATAAGGCTTCAGCTGCCTCGAGGCGTAGGCAATGACATGCCCTCTCTGCATCAATATTGCGCCCAAACCCGATATGGACGCATCGCAGTACACTACAAAATCCTCCACGCCATCTGGCAAGGCGAGGGTCGGCGCCTTGCATAGTCTCTGTATCAATATCTAAAACGTTGCCTGCTGCTCAGGCCCCCAACGAAAAACAACGACTTTCTTCATCAGTCGAGTCAAGGGTACTGCTATCTTAGATAAATCCTCAATGAATGTTCGGTAATAGCCCTCCAATCCCAGGAAACTCCGAATCTCAGATGGAGACTTCGAAACCTCCCATCTCATCAAGGCCTCAACATTGGATGGATCGACAAAAATCCCATTCTGGTTGACAAGGTGCCCCAGAAACTGCACCTCACGCAACCAGAACTCACACTTGTAGAACTTGCATACAAGCTCTCCCTCATCAGGGTATCCAACACCTCCGATAAGTGCTCATCTTGCTGTTCCTGCGTCTTAGAGTAAACCAAGATGTCATCAATGAAAATTGTCACAGACCGATCCAGCATCGGTCTTCATACGTGGTTCCTGAGATCTATGAACGCGGAAAGAGCATTGGTGAGCCCGAAGGGCATCACCACGAACTCGTAGTGGCCATATCGAGTCTGGAATGTAGTCTTCTGTACATCCTCGTCTCTGACCCTCATCTGATGGTAGCCTGAACGTAGATCTATCTTGGAAAACCAATATGCCCCTTGTAGCTGGTCGAAGAGATCATCAATCCTCAACACGGTTCTTCACCGGTACCTTGTTCATCTCCCAGTAATTTATACACATCCGATGTGACCCGTCCTTCTTCTTCACGAACATAATCGGGGCTCCACAGGGTGAACTGCTCGGTCTGATGAATCCCTTGTCTAACAGCTCCTGCAACTGTGTGGACAACTCCTGCATCTTGGAAGGAGCCAACTGATATGGTCTCTTGGCTATCGGAGTCGCACCAGGGACCAGATCGATCCTAAACTCCATCTGCCGCTCCGGAGGTATCCCAGGCAACTCCTATGGAAACACATCCGGGTACTCTCGCACCACTGACACATCTCTCATAGTGGCCTTGCCCTCCTCTCGGGTATCCATGATGTAGGCGACATATCCGACGCAACCCTGCTGAAGGTAGCGCCTAGCCCTCGCTGCTGAGCATAAAGTTGGTTTACGCTGTGGCCTCTCACCCTGAATCACCAGCTCTCCCCCACTTGTTGTCCTGACGCGTACCAACTATAGTTCACAGTCAATCACAACCCCATTAGTGCTCAACCAGTCCATACCGATGATGACCTTGTTCCTAGGCAATGGTATAGGAATCAAGTCTACCAGGTAGCGCTCCTCGAACAACCTTAAAAAACAATCTCTGAAAACCTTTGATGCTCGAACTGATCGGTCGCCAGCAATCTCAACCTCTAATGGGCAATCCAACATGCTCGAAGACTCAGGGAACCTGTTGCTATGTGCAAGAGAGACAAATGATCGGGTAGTACCCGAATCGTACAAAACCTGTACTGGAATACTGTTCACATGGAACAATCCTAAACAAAACACATAACATGGCACATAAATATCATAAACAACATATAATAAAAGCTAGGTAGAAGAAATCATACCCGTCACCACATCGGGTGCGGCGCGTGCCTCCTTGGCAGTCAACTGGAGGGCTCGACTCCTCACAAATGGAACGTCTGACTTGACCAACCGGCTATTAGTAAACCGCAGGGTCCCTGGAGTTGGCGCCGCCACTAGCGCTGCTGCTGCTGTCAATCTCAGGTAATCGGCCTTTTTGTGGCCCTTCTGATTGAAATGGAAACTAATCAGGTCTGATGTCTGGAATGTGGGGGTAGGGGCAGTACAATCCCTGCTGAAGTGCCCCTTCTTTCCGCACTTGTAGCAACCCAATGATCCCAATCTACAAGCTCCCTCATGCGGTCTCCCGCATTTCCTGCAGCAGCTCTGGCCCGGCTGGCCCTTCGGCCTAGTGTCGGATCCCTTGGGTTTCTTCCCCGAAACCCCAGTAACCTGCTCAGTCTCTGCCTTCATCTTCCTGAGGTGCTCAAAATCAATCTCCCTCTCCCTTAACCTGGCAATCATGAAATCCAGGGTCGGGCATGCTGAGTAGCTGACATGCTTCCTGATATCAGCTCTCAACATATCATGGTATCGGGTATTCCTCATCTCCTCATCTCTTGTATATTGAGGCACTAATAAGGCCCTCTCTCGAAACATGACGGTAATATCTGCCACCGTCTAAGTAGTCTGTCTCATGTCAAGAAACTCCCTGGCCAGCTGCTGAAGCTCCACACCCGGCGCAAACTCAGAACTAAACCTGGTCACAAAGTCCGACCATGTCACAGCCTCAATGGCTGAGGCTCCCAAAGAATCACCAACTGACTCCCACCAATCTCTCGCCCTGTCCCTCAAACATCCAGCAACATACCGAACCTTCGACTCCTCTGGGCAGAAGCTAGTCAACTAAGCAGACTCCATATCCACAATCCATCTCCTGGGAATAATGGGGTCCTTCACCCCATCGAAGTCTGGCGCACCACATCCCCTGAAGTCCTTAAAGGATAGTGTGCGTGCCCCTGACTGGCTAGCCGCCCAGTCACTCCTAAACGCCCTGAGGCGATCCTCCATCAGCTCAATAATCCCTTCCTTGATCGACCCGAAAATCACCTGGGTCGACTCAAGGATGCCTCTAGTGATCTCAGAAGCAATGAAATCACGTAGTCCTTCATCAACTGGCTTGGCACCTAATCCCAAACCTGATCCTGAACCTGAACCTCCTCCTCTTCTGTGTCGCGTAATCGTCACCATTCTGAAAAAAAACACATAATCGTCACGGTCATACATAACCTCAGAAGGTCTCACATACTACAAGTTCCCTGGTTCTATCTTGGCCCTCCTTGACTCGAGTATGGATCCTGTGCTTTCAGTAGTACGGGCCCATACTACCTTCCACGTCTATCCATACTTTCCTCAAGGAATGCCTTGACTTCACCAAGTCCCTTTCACTACTACTGCTTGCAACACTAATCTCATCCTAGGCTTATCCTAGGTTAACCCTCCAACCTACTCTCGTCCTTCAGCTGCATAAATATTTCATGGTACCTTTACCTAACTAGCTTGCGAATACCATTACATATCACTAAGATCAGATAATTCTTCGAATGATAGGTCCTACCCTACTACGGTTAGACTCAAAGAAGAGCTGCACAATAGGGCTAGACCTAACCTTCTGAAATTATTTGGTCCTCACAATATGTAACTCATCGTATTCGTTTACCAGTTAGTTAAAGGTAACTAGAACTCCCAAAAGCACAAAGCAAACAGCATTCAGGCATTGAGTAACCATACCAAGCAATCCCCATATATTTAATTACTATCTTTTGATCACAAAACTAATTCCAAATTAATTCTTGATCAATACTAATTAAATAATATGATTTCATATCAATATATTAGAACTTATAATATATTAATAAATCATAAATAACCTCTTCTCAAAAGTCCATCCTTACAAATTGTTCCGGTGAAATGCAACCCAAATGGACCATGCTACTCTCGGGTCAAGTACATACCAAATATAGTTATGGACTTAGACACCTTATCCAACAGTCTTCCACTTGGATAAGTCTAGTAACTATAGTTGCAAGTATGACCTCAGGATCCGACTAGCAATCGTGGCTCTTAAATCTCTTTGTCGAACTTAGACGTACCATTTTTGATAAGTGATCATATAATCCTCTATTCTCAAGATATCATCCGGAAAAACACATAAAACACAGTCAATCTTATTGTCCAGCAGTTTGTTTCCCGATTTCCGATTTGTTTGACATAGAACTTAATCGAACACATCAATTTAGTTCTGATCGGGCCCTACACATAAGTCAAAATAAAATCATCGAGGGCCCAACATATCGCGTTAGATCCTCCAAGGACTAAAAGGAACAGATAAAGATCGAAAGTATATGCTTGTACTAACTATTCATTGAATCATACACAACAACACGTTTGATAACATCGAGTTACCGATGCGTTTTCGTACTATCAATGTACAACCAACTCATAGTCAACAACTCATATATCTAGGTTTGAAGACTTATATGATATTATCGTCACACGAACACTCGAGATGAATTCCATGAAGTGATACAAGTAACCGTAGGTTTAATCCAATACTCAGACCTTGTGAGCACTCATGAATGTTGCGAAAAACTTTTCTATGTGTAATACCATTCAGACAAATCTACAAGCCAAATTCACGAGAGCCTTGATTCAATACCTACTTCCAACGTATGATCGATCGTGGATAGTTTGAATAATATAATTATCCTGGAAGTCAAAACATGCAAAGTGAAACAGTAGCAAATGATTGACACAAGACAGTACCATACAAGTAAATAAAAAAACCTATTATTTAAGCATCAAATGTCAATTACAATTCAACAATTACAAGTTTCAAGAGCTATCTAACCATTAAAACTAATATCATCCTTTAGGACAATGCGTCTTGCATGCTGGAAATGCTTAACCCTACTCAGTCCCTACGTGAGGGGATACGTCGGGTTCTCATCTGATAATACCCTCTTTGCCATGAGGAGTCCTTCTTCTATCTTGTGTCTTATGAAGTGATATTTCCTATCGATGTGTCTGGACCTACCATGATCCCTTGGTTCCATGGCTAAGGCAACCGCACTATCGTTGTCACAGACAGTCTCCACAGACTCCTTTATAGCTAGTACAACTCCAAGGTCTCCAATGAAGTTCTTCAGCCATATCGCCTCCTTCGTCGCTTCGCTTGCTGCTATGTACTCTGATTCGCACGTTGAATCAGCTACAGTCTCGTGCTTGGAACTTTTCCAAGTAATTGCTCCTCCATTCAGGGTAAAGACCCAGCCCGACTGTGATCGGAAATTATCTCTGTCAGACAGAAAGTTGGTGTCACTATACCCCACCACTCTCAAGTCATCACTCCCACCAAGGGTAAGGACCCAATCCTTAGTCCTCCGCAGGTACTTGAGAATGTTTTCACCACAGTCCAGTGAGCCTTGCCAGGATTCCATGGATATCTGCTGACCATGCTAAAATCAAAAGCCACATCAGGGCGAGTACAAGTCATAACATACATGACCGAGCCAACAGCGGAAGCATATGGTAATCGACTCATCTCAGCCTCTGTACTCGGACTCTGAGCCTTGCTCAGTCTGGCATTGCTCTGGATCGGTAAGTCACCTTTCTTGGATTTATGCATGTTGAACCTGTTCAACACTTTGTCCAAGTAGGTACTTTGACTAAGTCCAATTCGTCTCTTACTCCTGTCTCTTAATATCCTTATCCCAAGAATATAGGCAGCTTCCCTAAGCTCCTTCATAGCGAATCACTTCCCAAGCCAGGATTTAACTTCTTTCAAGGTTGGGATGTCATTTCCTATGAGTAGTATGTCATCCACATACAACACCATAAGTCTAACTATACTCCCACTAGCTCTGACATATACACAGGACTCATCCTCGCTTCTCGAAAACCCAAAATCTTTTACTTTTTCATCGAAACCAAGATTCCATCTGCGAGATACTTGTTTCAATCCATAAATGGATTTTTCAAGCTTACACACTCTGTTGGGGTACATTGCATCGACAAAACCCTCTGGCTGACTCATGTAAACATCCTCAGAGAACTTTCCATTAAGGAAAGTGGTTTTGACATCCATTTGCCATATTTCATAGTCCTGAAATGCAGCTATGGCTAGCATAACCCTAATAGACTTAATCTTCACTACTGGTGAGAAGGTCTCATCATAGTCAACTCCTGGAGTTTGAGTAAAGCCCTTCGCAACCAGTAGCGCCTTATAAGTGTGTACCTTTCCATCCATGTCGGTCTTCTTCTTGAAGATCCATTTGCACCCGACTATCTTACGACTCGGTACATTGTCAACCAAGATCCAAACTTGATTGTCATACACTGACCGAACCTCGCTGTCCATAGCCTCTTTCCATTTAGCAGACTCGCGTTCTGCCATGGCTTCCTTGTAGTTGTTAGGTTTATCCAAATTTACCAGTGTGCTATCACTGATAAGTGTATCACTTTCAGTAGTAATATGGAAACCATAAAACTCAGGTGTATTTCTAACTCTACTGGAACACCTCATAGGTAAGGACTCGTCAATCGGCTCAATAGGAGTTTCCTCCTCAGGTTGATTGCTAGTGTTTAAGGTTCATTCACCACTTGACTCTTGAAGTTCTTCAAGATCAATTTGCCTCCCACTGTCTCCTTGGCCTATGAGCTCTTTCTCGAGAAAGACTCCTCTTCTTGCAATGAATACAACATTGTCACTCGGTCAGTAGAAGAGATAACCAATGGATTTTTGTGGGTAGCCGATGAAAATACACCGCTCACTCCGAGGTTCGAGCTTGTCGTGGGTCTCGCGCCTAATGATAGCCTCGCAACCCCAAACCTTGATGTGGTCTAATGTGGGAACCTTCCCAGTCACATCTCGTGAGGTGTTTTGGAAACCTTCTTGGTAGGCACTAGATTAAGGATATGGGTGGTAGTCTCTAAGGCATACCCCCAGAACGAGATAAGTAACAAAGCTCGACTCATCATGGAACGAACAATGTCCAAGAAGGTTTGATTGCGCCTCTCGGCCACACAATTAAGCAGAGGTGTCCTATGTCACACCCCCAAACCGGAACGACATAAACGTTCGGGGGCGGAGGACGTCATGTTCAGTATCACAACAATGCATAATAGTAAAACAAGCAACAACATCATCCGTTGTATTAATAATATAATTTAATACAAGTGTGTTCTGTATACTTTATAAGACACCAAAAATATGAATCAAAATAATAGATGAGTCTTGAATGTGCTCCATCTTCTCAAAACCTGGTCATCGGTACCTGTCTACTGGTGACCTGAGAATACAAGTTATTTTGAAAGCGTATATCAGCATTAAAGCTGGTGAGTTCATAAGTCTTTTATTGTCATTGTTTGTATAAGTCTGAAGAAAGTGTTTGTAAATGTTTGATGTAAATGTTTGTAAACTTCCTAGAAAATCCTATATTTTCTACTAAAGTAGTCTGCTACCAAGACCCTACTGTTCTTTATGTTTGTTTTTTTGTAAAAGTGTGTGTTTTCCCCAAAGTATGACTATCGTTACCAAAATATAGTTTTCATTACCGTTTATGTGAGTAGATCACAATGTGAATGAAATGGGAAAAATAAAGATGTACTGTAGTTTTATCTAGGTAACTACCAATGTACTAACTACCTTAAACTTGTTTGTTTAATTAAGGTAAAATGTGATAAGATTGTAACCATAGTTGATCGACTAGTATAACATGACGTTCGAGACATCGAAATGATATGACATTCGTCACCCGTAGACCTGCAGGTCCCACTATAGCTAGCAGCAAGGTGTAGGATGGTCAGTCCCATATAGATCTATACATAAATTCACGCTCTCCTTCCAGGAGACTCTGGGTACAAAACGTGACACATCAGTATATTGCCGCGCCATGAAGTAGTATCTCACATTAATGTTATAGTATTCTTGTATTTGTATAGTATGTTATAGTGTAGTGTATGTTCTCTCTGTCTAGTGTATAGTATGTTCTATCTGTTTCTCTTTATAGTGAGTATTGTCTCTCGTTATAGTATGTTCTATCTGTTTCACTTTATAGTGAGTATTGTCTCTCGTTATTATATGTTATGTCTGTTTCTCTTTATAGTGAGTATTGTCTCTCTTTACAGTATGTATTGTACTGACTCATGTATGAACTCACTCTTGTATGTTTCATTGTTCTAGAAATAGTAAGTAGTGACTTCCAAAACTATACCTATTATAGTTTACTAGCAATGTTGTTTGTATGAATGAACATGTTTGAACACCTTTGCTACCCAAAGGTACTGAACTGAATGAAGAACTTTTATATCTATATACATACACATAATATATAACTAAGATTCAAACGACCTTCGGACAAATAGCCGTTACCCTAAGTCCACAACCAAACAAGGAACAGGAAATAAGGCGAGTTATCAATCCTAAGTCCTTTCAATCCTACTTATATAACTATATCTATATAGACATGATTTGGCAAAATATTATTTTAAAAGAGTTTGATAAAGAGTTTTGCATATAAAAGAGTTTGTAAAACGATTTGAAGCAATTTGTTTGAAAACACAGTTTGAAGTATAAGAAATCTATATGTTTGATAGTTATTAATCACATGCGATTGATATAATGACTATCATGTTTCTACTTGTACTCCCCTCCCATAAAAGCATTTAAAATCATTTAAATGGTAAGTTAAGGGGGTATGAACTCACCTGTAGTGAGTGATACGAATGAAACATCGGTTGTAGGATGCTAAGTATCAAGTGAAGACTCGAACACATACGTATCCTATTTAGCATATAATGACACATATATGTATATAATTAGTGTTTATACAATTAATCATATAAGGAAAACACCTTAGGACTTAGGAAACACTTAGATTGAAGTGTTACAAGTACAAAGGATTGCATAAAGTGGGTATAAGGCCACACATGGGTGTGTACGGCCAAGGTGTGTACGGCCTAAGTGTGTACGGCCACCAGGTGTACGGCCACTTGTATGTACGACCACTTGGATGTATGGCCTTGGAGTGTACTGTAACATCCCCATTTTTAAGGCCAGAAAAGAGCGATTTTGTTTATGCTTGTTTGAAAATCAGAGTAACATTTTAAATAAAAGTGTTGCGGAATTTGTCCCAAAACAAAATATGATAAAGATTTATCAAAAGCATTTCCAAGGAAATGTATTTAATTAAAAGACTCGGGATGTCATGTTCGATATAGATCAAAAGCATAAACAGTACAATATAAGCCTTACTATATTATTTCATATCTACAGGCCTATATCCGTAATCCCTCATCCAAAACATCACATCTATGCTCGAGCGCCACTACCTGTAATACATGAAATTGAGTGGGTCAGGCTTGGGAGCCTGGTGAGCACATAGGGTTTTCAACCCACAATAAATAAGTTTATTAATTTCATCAATCAATAATAACCCGATTACCCGTTCCCGTTATCCTCACTTTACGTCCCTAAACACCTATCATAAGGGACCTAGCCTAAGGATCATCATCGGGATGGACACTACTGCTAAGGGGGTTCCTCAGCAATAAATGTCCTAAAGGAAACCATGAGGGGGATGGAGTACACCGGTGAACACATCGTTCACAAACACCTACAGGTTGCGAGCCTGCTAGTGTTCCAATGGACTGTCTAGAAGAGTCTGTGGTCGTCAACTATACTCCGCTAGATGACTGGATCACCAACAACATCGAGGCCTCTCATCATTTTATCACACATCGTCTTATTACATCTACCCATGTTTTACCCCAACATTGTTGTAGATATAAAATACATATACAATTTAAATCATGAAAAACGTGTATAAAATCATTCATCCAACATAGACAACAAGAATTCAGATAATATGCACACATAGCACGTAATTTATGTAAAATACTTCATATCTATGTGTAAGATGAAAGTAACTATGCACTCACCTGAAAGGTGGCGACTCGGTACTCGAACAACACTTCATTATCTCAAAACAATTTTTCCTTGACCAAAACCTAGTCTCAATACCACTAGAGTTTAGTTTTAACGTTAACCGCGACTAATTAATAGTCTAGCTATTATTATATAAGCGTTAAATAACACCCAATATAACTCATAATAATAGCCCAAATAATTATTTTAATGACCTAATAACATTACTATAATTATTTAAAAGTTATATTAAAAATTGCGTAGGCGTAGCTCACTTACAGCGGATTTTAAAGAAAATCGGGCTTTGCTCGGAGCAGCATTTCCGAACCGAAAGACCCTTTTTCTCGGGACTCCTGGAGCCTCGGGGCTTCCTTTGGGTGCTAGGGATTTTTCCTAGGGTTTAAGGGGTTAAAATGGGTAGTGAGAGAAAGTAGAGAGAGAAAGGAATGAAGAAATGAGTGAAAAATCCGGAAAAGTTTGCATGCCTTTTATAGGCTGCTGGTTCGGACGAACGTTGGGCGTTCAGCAGCATTACGCTGCGCGTTCCTTCGGATAAGGTGCGAGGTGGCGAGCATTCGGTGGTGCGACGTGACTTAAGCTGGACCGAGGGAAGGATCGCGTACGCAGCGCGTTCGTAAGAGGCTATGATGGGCGTAATGCGAGGGCTACGTGGCGTGATCCGAAGCGTGTTTCTTCATCCGCGATGGGTGGCCCAGATGCTGCCACGTCACCAGCTCCTCACCAGGCTTCACAAATTCGACTACAAAATTTAAAAATTCGTAACTTTCGCGTACGAGCTCCGTTTTTTACGTTCTTTATATCCACGCGTAGGCGGGAACGTACTCTACAACTTTCGTTTACACTCCGTCGGCTAATTTTGAATTTACTTTTAATGTTATATTTTTAACAGGCCGGGACAGGATTGGTACGTTAAAAATTCATAACTTCTTCATCCGACGTCCGTTTTCGTCTGTCTTTTTTGTCGTTATGCTACTATTAACGGGATCTTCGATTCTCGTTTAGGTTGTGTCGGCTGAAAACCGCTCGATCTAACATTCGAACTTCGGGCTGTACACTACTAAGCCGAAACTTCGAAAAATCATAACTTCCTCATACGAAGTCAGATTTGGGCGTTCTTTTTATGGACGCTCTCGGTTTAACGTTTTCTACGACTTTCATTTAGATCGCTAAGGCTAAAACTCGATCTATCGTAAATTCACTATTTACGCTTCCCGGTATCGTGCCGGTTCCATCACGAAACTTCGGCGGGTCATAACTTCTTCGTTATAACTCGGATTTCGGCGTTCTTTATATCTCCAGAATGCTTGTTTCGACCACTACAACTTTATGTCTCATACTTTAATTTTGACGCTTATTTTTATTCTTTGTTAATTATACATTTATAATTAAGTAATAAGCATATAAATTCACATAATTCACAAAATACTCAAATATTTCATCTTTGTTACATCAAAAGAGTTACAATAGTTGACCTAGACGATTACATCGTCTTAAATGCTTAGCCCCGAAACCCGGGTGTTACATGTACGGCCGTACACTCCTTGAAGAACATGTCTGAAAAGGTGGTCTAAGGCTCTATCTAGGTGTACACGGTCTTTTGTTGGAGTATAACATGAGTTTGAGGCCAAGTATGCACTAAACAAGGGGTGTACGGCCATATGAGGTGTGTACGGCTGTACACTCCTTGAAGTTCTTGCTTTGGACGATTTTTAAGGTGAACCTCTAGTAAGTAACAAGCATAGGAAGAGGTACTTATGATTTAGAAGCCTTTATGGGGTGTTTAAGATCCAAGAACTTAGTAGGTGTTCTTGGTGTTATTGGTGAAAGTGAAGAACACTTGAATATCTACCCAAAAAGAGTAATTTCATGGACGAAATCAAAGGGTGATTCAATATCAAGAAGGATAATCACAAAGAAATGGAAGGAGTTCTTACATTTTTGAAGATCTAGATGATGGAAGTTGAAGATAGTTGAGAGAGAATCGATTTCTTGGCTTAGGAGTGTGAAAATAGTTGAATGAAGGCTAAGTGTGACTTATATATGTGAGAGTGTACGGCCATGAGGGGGTGTACGACCGTACACCCATGTGCACAGCCGTACAATCCTCTTGAAGGAGTGTTTGGCCCCTTTTGAAATGTGATGAACTTAAGGAACTCATTTCTAAACCGTAACTTTGAAGGTACTAGGCTTAGAACACTCAAACAGACTCTAAACAATGCTATAAGACAACAGAAACAAGTTTGACTTTGATTGAATTGAACGGTTGTACAGGATAAAAATTTCGGGTTGTCACATTTGTTGGATATAGTGTCTAAGTCCATAATTTTATTTGGTATGTACTTGACCCGACCCGGCATGGTCCATTTGGGTTGCATGGCTTTGCAATACTTGGATAGACTAAATGAGAGAATAAGGCACTTATGATTATTAATATATTATAAGTTCTAATACATTAATAATAGTATTATTTAATTAGTATTGATCAAGTATTAATCTAGTATTAATTTGGTGATCAAAGTGAGACTAATTAAATATATAGGGTTGATTATGACAATCATCAATTCTTTTATGGTGGATTAATGATCCATGGTTTATGGGTTTGGTTATAACCATATGGAGCTCCATGGATAGTCCATGGGAGTTACAAACCCATGGGTCATGAGAAATCAAGAGTCATGACAATTAAGGGCATTCATGTGTAAACCCTAATTGTGACAACACTATAAAAGGAACCCTATGGCTAGCAAAATGATGACCTAGTGGACCTAGTGTTACTAGAGAGGGCATAACCAATTTTGAGTGCAAGAAGTATTCTCTCAAGTTATTCCAAGTCTTGTGGTGTTGTGTGAAGCATTTGAGGCACAACATTTGGGGTGCTAGGCTCACAAAGTCTTGAAGGAATCCAAGCAACAACAAGGTATGTATTTCTACTAGTTTTTATGTTTTATGTAATCCCCATGCCATGCAAGTTAGGAAATAACCTTGAAAAAGAAATTTGCATGTATATAGTGAAAACATAGATTCAAGGTTATTAGGGTTGCATGTACACTTAGGAAGTGTTAGAATGCTCAAAACCCATCGGTGGTATCAGAGCCTAGGATTGTTTTATGTATACTTGTTACAAAACTGCTTAAAAATCGAAAATTCTGCACTCTGACGACTGGACTCGCCGAGTCCATGGGGAGGACTCGTCGAGTCCATGAACAAATTCATCCTACTCGACGAGTAGAATAATGCACTCGGAGAGTAGGAGCGTGCTGGGCAGTTTTTTCGAGTTTTGTTGCTGGAAATGGATTAAGATCATTATCCCAATCTGTTTTGGACTTGTAAAATCTGTTTTTCAAAATGATAATGATTATGTTAACCCATTTTACATGACTTTTATCAATTTTCAAGTATTGTATATGTTTATATGATTTTCTTGAAATTGCTTGACATGAATTTGTGTTCATATGAGTTTAGAAGATCATAGGAGTTATGTGTAACCTCCATGTGTGTTTAATTCATGATCTTAATGGCTATGATGGTGTCCATAACTTGTCCACAAGTTATGGATAACCAAAAGTCACTTCTTTTAATTATGATTAAAGAACTAAAGAGGTTTCATAAAATGAAGAGTCTTCATTTTTATGAACCATTAAAACTCATAAGTTACAAATTGAAGAGACTTGGAATAGTTTCAAATCTTGCCCTCAAGTATTGGAATTTGAAAAGTCTTACACTTTAATACTTTAATTCCAAATTAAACCTTAGATTTTTAAAAAGTTTAAAAATCAACACTTATACTATTATTATAATTTTATTATATAGATATGTATAAGAATATGTCATTCTTACCGTTAGTAGGCCTCATTCACGAAGTCGGTCTATAAGGGGGGTATAAGGTTGTTGCCTATAAAATGGTGACTTAATGGGTGTCCACTCTCACCCACCGCTTCCTTGATCGGTGGAGGGTCGTTAGCCGAACGGGTAGGATACGACTTTAAATACTCGTTAAAAGTATAATGAATTATAAAGTAACTATACATTATAAATTCCCAATCTTAGTTACTTTAGGAAAATGTGAAATTGGTGCTAGCCCATAAAATTACACTTTGTACCTTACGAAGTCGTTAGTGGAGCGTGTGTGGTTAACCGGCACACTAACATGGACTAGTAAGAGTGGCAAAAGGGTAACTTGACCTTATTATAGATCGGTGGAGCGTGTGTGGTTAACCGACACATCGATTAGGTAATATTGTTGAGGGTACCAAGTCAATTTGTATGGTTATTCACACCTTGTTTGTGATCCTCGGCATCCCAGTCACAAACTTGAGAGGGCACAATCGAGATTCAAACATGCCATTGAAAAGTTCAATGTATCTCAAAAGATCTAGGAGTTTCAAAACCAATAAAACCTAATAATAAAATATTTCGTTCTTATGGTGGAAATTGGTAAATCGTCATTTACCTACCTTCAAATATTTTATAGTATGGATTACGGCATCCCTCTTCCAACTATAAATAGTTTGTTGGATCCTAGCCTTAATATTTCATTTGGGTGAATTATTAAGGATTCCTAATCTAATGAAACTTGTCTTTCTTTCCTTTCAGATATCTTCCAACAATGCTTCTGGCTCAAACCCAACAGGCTCCTTTTCCCTTATGAACTTGTGTGGTAAGGTCATCTTTGATGGATCCAATTTCAATGAGTGGATCAGAAACATCAGAATGATTACCCGCTATGAGGACAAAGAATATGTCCTCGATAAGGAGCTTATGGTTGTGAATGAAGCCACTGCTACTCCTGAAGAGTTTGTGGAGTTTGTTGCACATGAAAAGGGTGCTACTAAAGTAGCATGCATCATGATGGCCACCATGACTCCTGAACTTCAAAAATCCTATGAAGATTTCTACCCCTATGAGATGCACCTGGATCTGATGGAAAGGTACCATCAGAGCGCGCGTCAGGAGAGGTATGAAATCATCTCCTCCATGATAACCGCAAGGATGAAGGATGGCGAACCCATCACCGGTCACTTGCAGAAGATGCAAAGGTTCGTTGACCGGTTGCTGAAGCTAAATGTTGACTTTCCTGAGGAAATGGCAATTGACATCATTCTCCATTCCTTACCTCCAAGTTATGATCAGTTTCGTATGACTTATCATATGAACAAGGAGGAAGTCACACTTAGCAAACTTCAAGGACTCTTAAGGACAGCTGAAAATGGCCTTAAGGGTAAAGCGGTTGCTACTTCTACTCCTTCAACAGCCCCTGTTCTGGCTATTGGGCAGGGAAAGGGTAAGAAGAGGAAAAGCCCTTCGAAGGGTACCAAGGGTAAGACTCTTGATGGTTCCTCTTCAAGTGGGACAAAGAAAGGTCCCATTACTCCTTCTTCAAACCCAAAGGAAGCACAGTGCTTCTATTGCCAGGATAAGGGACACTTCAAGCGAAGCTGCCCTAAATATCTGCAAGATGTAAAGGATGGGAAGGTTAAACCCACCCATGCAGGTATTTACACAATATTGTCTAATAACTCATCTAATGCTAATTCTTGGGTGCTTGATACAGGTTGTGGTATTCACATTTGTACTGATTTGCAGGCACTAAGAAGAAGTGAGCAAGTGGAGCACGGGAAGATAAACTTAGTCATGGGCAACAGGAAAGTATCACATGTTACCAAGATAGGAGTTTATTCTTTATTGCTTAATAATGGGTTAATGTTAGATTTGAATAAGTGTTGTTACTCGCCCGAAATGGCGAGAAATATTATTTCTTTTCATGGCTTGTACAAACAAGGTTTTTCATTTTCATTTGATAATAAAAATGGTGCTATTAATGTTTATTACAATGATGTATTTTACTTTAAAGCATTACCTTGTGATGGTGTATATGAAGCCGTGAATGTTGTAGACAATCTAGAAAATAATGTGTTGTATATTGATTCTTCAGATAGCTTGGATAAAGCATCCTTGTGGCATTGTCGTCTTCGACATGTTAACAAGAAGCGCATAGGCCAACTCCAAAAGGCTGGAGTCTTGGAATCATTTGACCTCAAGTCAGATGATAGTTGCGAGTCTTGTTTACTTGGAAAAATGACAAAGTCACCCTTCACAGGTACTTGTGATAGGGGTGAAGGTTTGTTGGACCTTGTACACACGGATGTGTGTGGGCCCTTCAGAGTTGCTACAAGGGATGCTAATCGCTATTATGTGACTTTTACTGATGATTACAGTAGATATGGATATATTTACTTAATCAAGCATAAGTCAGAAACCTTTGAAAAGTTCAAAGAGTTTAAGCAGGAAGTGGAGAATCAATTGGGCAGGAACATCAAGATGCTCCGATCCGATCGGGGAGGAGAGTATCTTAGCATTGAGTTCCTTGACTATCTTAAGGAATGTGGGATTGTCTCACAATTGACACCTCCCAGAACACCACAGTTGAATGGTGTAGCTGAGAGGCGCAATCGAACCTTGTTGGATATGGTTCGTTCCATGATGAGTCGAACTTCGTTACCAATCTCTTTCTGGGGGTATGCCTTAGAGACTGCCGCCCATATCCTTAATCTAGTCCCTACTAAAAAGGTTGCCAAAACACTTCACGAGATGTGGACTGGGAAAGTTCCCAATTTGGACCACATCAAAATTTGGGGTTGTGAAGCTTTCGTGAGGCGTGAGACTCATGATAAGCTTGAACCTCGAAGTGAGAGGTGTATTTTCATCGGCTACCCACAGAGATCCTTTGGTTACCTCTTCTACAGACCCAGTGATAATGTGGTCTTTGTAGCAAGAAGAGGAGTCTTTCGTGAGAGAGAATTCATAAGCCAAGGGGACAGTGGGAGGCAAATTGACCTTGAAGAGCTTCAAGAGTCAAGCGGTGAAGGAACCTCAAATGCTATCGACCAACCTGAGGAGGAAACTCCTGTTGATCCGATAGGTGAGTCTGTACCTCCAAGACGTTCCACTAGGGTGAGGAACACACCTGATTTTTATTATGGTTATCACATCACCACTGAAGGTGATACATTTATTAGTGATAGTACACTAATAGATTTGGATGAACCTAATAATTACAGGGAAGCAATGGCAGGCCCTGAGTCTGCTAAATGGAAGGAGGCTATGGACAGCAAGATTCAGTCCATGTATGACAATCGAGTTTGGAACTTGGTTGACAATGTACCAGGTCGTAAGACAATTGGGTGCAAATGGATCTTCAAGAAGAAGACCGACATGGATGGGAAGATACATACTTACAAAGCGCGACTGGTTGCGAAGGGCTTTACTCAAACTCCAGGAGTTGACTATGATGAGACCTTCTCACCAGTAGCTAAGATTAAGTCTATTAGAGTATTGTTAGCCATAGCTGCATTTCATGATTATGAAATATGGCAAATGGATGTCAAAACCGCTTTCCTTAATGGAAAGTTGGCTGAGGATGTTTACATGGCTCAACCAGAGGGTTTTGTCGATACAAGATACCCTAATAGAGTGTGTAAGCTTGATAAATCCATTTATGGATTGAAACAAGCATCTCGCAGATGGAATCTTTGCTTTGATGAGAAAGTCAAAGAGTTTGGCTTTTCTAGGAGTGAGGATGAGTCTTGTGTGTATGTCAGGGCTAGTGGGAGCATAGTTAGCTTCTTGGTGTTATATGTGGATGACATACTTCTCATAGGAAACGACATCCCAACCTTGCAGGAGGTTAAGTCCTGGCTTGGGAAGTGTTTCGCTATGAAGGACCTCGGGGAAGCTGCCTATATCCTAGGGATAAGGATATTGAGAGATAGGAGTAAGAGACTAATTGGACTTAGTCAAAGTACTTACTTGGATAAGGTGCTGAAGAGGTTCAGTATGCAAGATTCCAAGAAAGGAGAATTACCAATCCAGAGTAATGCCAAGCTGAGTAAAACTCAGAGTCCGAGTACAGAGGCTGAGATAGCTGAAATGAGTCATATACCATATGCTTCCGCTGTGGGCTCGATCATGTATGCTATGACTTGTACTCGCCCTGATGTGGCCTTCGCTTTGAGCATGGTCAGTAGATATCAAGGGAACCCTGACAAGGCACACTGGACAGCGGTAAAGAACATTCTCAAGTATCTGCGGAGGACTAAGGATTGGGTCCTTACCCTCGGAGGCAGTGATGACTTGAGAGTGGAAGGATATAGCGATGCTAGCTTCCAGACTGATAGGGATAATTTCCGCTCTCAGTCAGGCTGGGTCTTTATCCTAAATGGAGGTGCAATTACTTGGAAAAGTTCCAAGCAGGAGACAGTAGCTGATTCTACTTGTGAATCAGAGTACATAGCAGCAAGTGAAGCAGCTAAGGAGGCGATATGGCTAAAGAACTTCATCGGAGACCTTGAAGTTGTACCAGCTATAAAGGAGCCAATGGAAATTTTCTGTGACAATGAAAGTGCGGTTGCTTTGGCTAAGGAACCGAGAGATCACGGGAGATCTAGGCACATTGACAGAAAATACCATTTCATCAGACATCGAATAGAAGAAGGACTCCTCGTGGCTAAGAGGGTATCATCAGATGAGAACCCGACAGATCCCCTCACGAAGGGACTGAGCAGGGTTAAGCATTTACAGCATGCGAGGCGCATTGGGCTGAAGGATGATATTAATTTCAATAATTAGATTCCTGAAACTTGTAAAATGTAATTGACATTTGATGATAAATAAAAGTTGTTATTTATTTATGAGTAAGGTGTTACTATCTTGTGTTGATTGTTTACTATGTTTCAATTTTGCATGTTTTTACTTCCAGAATAATTATGTTATTATTCAAACCATCCACAGTCAGTCAAACTTTGGAAGTAAGTATTGAATTAAGACTGTCATGAATTTGGCTTGTATGATTTGTCTGAAAGTGCTTTGGACAATGCAATGGTTGCCACAACATTCATAAGTACTCATAAGGGCTGAGTATTGGATCCAACCCACGCTCACTTGCATCACTTCATGGAATTTATCTCGAGTGATCGTGAGACGGTAATATCATATAAATCTTCAAACCTAGAGATATGAGTTGTTGACTATGAGTTGGTTATTCATTGATTGCACGAAAACGCATTGGTAACTCGATGTCATAAAACGTGCCTTTGTGAATAATTCAACAAGTAGTTAGTACAAGCATATCAGTCGAAGTTTATCTGTTCCTTCTAGAAATAGAAGCGATATCTGGGCCCCTCGATGATTTGGTTTTTGACCTATGTACCGGGCCCGGTTAGAACCTAATTGATGTGTTCAATTTAGTTCTATGTCGAAACAAATCAGAGATCGAGAAACAAATGCTGGACGATAAGTAAGACCATGTTCCATGTGTTTGTCCGGCTGATATCATGAGAATAGAGGATTATATGATCACTTATCTTAAATGGCGTATCATCATCATCTCAGTTCCGAGAGACTTTGAAAGAGCTACGATTGCTAGTCGGATTTTGAAGTCATATTTGCAAATATAGTTATTAGACTTATCCAAGTGGGAGACTGTTGGATATAGTGTCTAAGTCCATAACTTTATTTGGTATGTACTTGACCCGACCCGGCATGGTCCATTTGGGTTGCATGGCATTGCAATACTTGGATAGACTAAATGAGAGAATAAGGCACTTATGATTATTAATATATTATAAGTTCTAATATATTAATAATAGTATTATTTAATTAGTACTGATCAAGTATTAATCTAGTATTAATTTGGTGATCAAAGTGAGACTAATTAAATATATAGGGTTGATTATGACAATCATCAATTCTTTTATGGTGGATTAATGATCTATGGTTTATGGGTTTGGTTATAACCATATGGAGCTCCATGGATAGTCCATGGGAGTTAAAAACCCATGGGTCATGAGAAATCAAGAGTCATGACAATTAAGGGCATTCATGTGTAAACCCTAATTGTGACAACACTATAAAAGGAACCCTATGGCTAGCAAAATGATGA
This sequence comes from Lactuca virosa, assembly GCF_052849685.1. Classification (NCBI taxonomy): domain Eukaryota; kingdom Viridiplantae; phylum Streptophyta; class Magnoliopsida; order Asterales; family Asteraceae; genus Lactuca; species Lactuca virosa. The sequence continues at coordinate 50,274,534 of NC_136430.1, forward strand.
CCTAGTGGACCTAGTGTTACCAGAGAGGGCATAACCAATTTTGAGTGCTAGAAGTATTCTCTCAAGTTATTCCAAGTATTGTGGTGTTGTGTGAAGCATTTGAGGCACAACATTTGGCTAGTTAGGAAATAACCTTGAAAAAGAAATTTGCATGTATATAGTGAAAACATAGATTCAAGGTTATTAGGGTTGCATGTACACTTAGGAAGTGTTAGAATGCTCAAAACCCATCAACATCATCCCCCCGCTAGAGATAATTTCGTCCCGAAATTTGAGTTTAAACAATTAAGCTATTATAAATAACTAAGCGAAAAGATGAGGTTATTTCAGTTTCATTTGATCCTCGCGCTCCCAAGTGAATTCAGGTCCTCGCTTGGCATTCCAGTGAACCTTCACTATCGGGATACGGCTTTGCTTCGTTTGCTTGACCTCTCGGTCCATGATCTCTACTGGTTCTTCCACAAAGTTGAGGCTCTCGTTGATCTCGATCTTGTCGAGTGCGATTACAAGAGTCTCATCAGATAGACAGTTTTTCAAGTTCGAGACGTGGAAAGTAGAATGTACGTTACTAAGTTCGCGAGGTAGTTGGAGTTTGTAAGCTACAGGGCCGATTCTAGCGAGAATCTCGAAAGGCCCTACGTATCTTGGATTTAGCTTTCCACGCTTTCCGAAGCGTATCAAGCCCTTGCAGTGTGAGACCTTCAATAGAACACTGTCGCCCACCTGGAATTCCAACGGTTTTCTTCTCTTGTCTGCGTAGCTTTTCTGTCGGTCTCTAGAGGCTTTCAATCGTTCACGAATCTGGACGATCTTCTCTGTCGTTTCCCGAATGATCTCTGGACCTGTGAGAGTGCTATCACGAACTCGTCCTTTAGCTAACTGTGTGTCGCCCACCTCAGCCCAGCATAGAGGGGGTCTGCAGTTACGGCCATAGAGGGCTTCAAATGGAGCATCCTATATGCTCGTGTGATAACTATTGTTGTAGGAGAACTCGACAAGGGGTAAATGAGTATCCCATGCCTTCCCAAAGTCTATCAAGCAGGCTCACAACATGTCTTCCAAGGTTTGAATAGTCCTCTCACTTTTTCCAACGGTTTGCGGATGGTAGGTTGTACTCATGTCCAACCTAGTTCCTAGGGAACTTTCTAGCGACAACCAGAATCTCGAGGTGAATCTACTATCTCTATCAGAGATAATGGATATGGGAACACCATGCAGTCGTACTATCTCCCTAATGTATGTTCTTGTTAGTTTCTCTATCTTGTCGGTCTCTTTGTTAGGCAGGAACTGTGCGTACTTTGTTAACCTATCTACGATCACGCAAATGGTATCGAGACCACCCGTTGTTTGGACAACTTGGTTATGAAGTCCATTGTGATCCGCTGCCACTTCCATTCAGGTATCCCCGGTTGCTGAAGTAGACCTGATGGTTTCTGGTATTCGACCTTAAGCTTGGCACAAGTAAGGCATTTACACACGAAGGTAGCAATCGCTGCTTTCATGTTAGGCCACCGGTATAACTTTTTAAGATCCATATACATCTTATTTGAACCTGGGTGGACGGAATATCGAGTGTTGTGCGCTTCGGTCATGACCAAGTCTCTGAAACCACCGTGTTTCGATGTCCATATCCGATCCATGAGATAAAAGGCTCCGCCACTCTTGACTTCGAAGTTTTTATCCATCCCTCTCAGGGATTCAACCGCCACATTTTCAGGTTTCAAGGGTTCGAGCTGAGCCTCCTTAATTTGTGTGGACAAGTGTGAATGGATAGTCATAGTCAATGATTTGACTCTACGACCAGAGTATTCTTTCCGACTTAGGGCGTCAGCTACTATGTTGGCCTTGCCGGGATGATAAATAATTTCACATTCGTAATCACTGAGTAGCTCGACCCACCGTCGTTGTCTCATGTTGAGCTCCTTTTGGTCGAATATATGTTGTAGGCTTTTTGTGGTCTGTAAAGATAGTGTTTTTTGTACCATACAGGTAGTGTCTCCAGATCTTCAGAGCAAATACCACTGCCGCTAACTCAAGATCGTGTGTGGTGTAGTTGACCTCGTGTGTCTTTAGCTGTCTTGAGGCATAGGCGATGACCTTACCTCGTTGCATCAGAACACAACCGAGGCCTTGATTGGATGCATCGTAATAAACCACGAAGTCTTCTGTCCCTTCGGGGAGGGACAGTATCGGTGTGGTGCATAAGGCTCGCTTTAGCGTTTGGAACGCTTTCTCTTGCTTCTCTCCCCAGTCAAAGGCCACGCCCTTCTGGGTCAATGTTGTAAGCGGTTTCGCAATCCTTGAGAAGTTCTGAATGAACCTGCGATAGTAGCCAGCGAGGCCTAGAAATTGACGAATTTCTATAGGCGTCTTCGGTGCTGACCAGATCCCAATGGCTTTGATTTTCGAAGGGTCCACGTGAATTCCCTCTTTGCTAACCATGTGCCCCAAGCATTCGACTCTTTGGATCCAAAATTCACATTTCAAGAACTTCACATAAAGCTTCTCTGATTGCAGTGTTTCTAAAACTTGACGCAAATGTTGATTATGCTCCTCCTTACTACGAGAAGGATAAGTATGTCATCGATGAATACAATGACAAAATGATCCAAGTAAGGATGTCACACCCTATTCATTAAGTCCATGAATACTGTGGGTGCATTGGTCAATCCGAATGACATCACTACAAACTCGTAGTATCCATAACGAGTTTGGAAGGTTGTCTTCGGAACATCCTCCCTTAGCACTCGCAACTGGTGATACCCTGTAACAACCCGATATTTCAGGTCAATGTATTGACTAAAAGTCATATGTGGTAATCCCTTTTTGAATTAATTGAAATAACATAAAAAATGAAATGTTCGAAAGTCTCACTTTGGGTATACTAAGTGGTAGATATCATAACAAGGTTTCCAAAAACATAAAGAACATTAAAATCCGAGTTATAATGAGGGAGTTATGACCAATCGAAGATCCGCAACAAAACCGACAAAACACTGTTAAGCGTAAAATACAAAATTCCGATAAAATACTTTTTAGACTTAAGTATCTAAATGAAAGTCGTAGATATCATTAGACCGTAAACATACATAAAAAGAACGCCCAAATCTGACTTCGTATGAGGAAGTTATGATTTTTCGAAGTTTCTGACCTAGCAGTAAACAGCTAAAAACTCGAAATAGAGATCGAGCGGTCTTTAGCCGACACAACCTAAACGAAAGTTGAAGACCCCGACAATAGGAGTACAATAGTAAAAAGTCTGACGAAAATGGACATCAGATGAAGGAGTTATGGAATTTAAACGGACTTTTCCAGGCCCGGCCTGTTAAAAATAATATAATAAGAATAAATTCAAAATTAGCCGACGGAATCTAAACGAGAGTTGTAGAGCCTTTTCACACCCACGCGTGCATATAAAGAACATCGAAATCGGAGCTCGTACGCGAAAGTTATGGATTTTACAAGTTCGGGACACAAAACCCGAGGCTGACTCAGCCTCACGACGTGAGGGAACAATGCTCACGACGTGAGCTCGTGACTGATGGGTTCCAGAGTGTCAGACACGTCAACACGTCGAAGAGGATCATGCTGACTAAGCCTCACGACGTGAGGGAACGATGCTCACGACGTGAGACCCCAAATCAGCCCCTATAAATAGAAGCTTAAGGGTGTCGGGTTTGGTGCTCATCTCTTTCCATCTAAGTGTCGTTACTCTACGTGATTACCTCGAGAAGCCTTCCCAAAGCCCAGGTTTTTCATACTCGAGTCCCGAAGGAAGTTCCACACTCCCGAGAATCCCGAGATTTCAACTCTCTCTAGTCGAAGTTCTGCTCGATTCTTCTCTCGGTTACTTCAAAACATCCACTTCAATCAAGTGTGTTCATACCCCCATTTCTACGCTTTTAACTGATTTTAAATACTTTTGAACACTTTACGGGGGAGAATACAAGTAAACACACGGTCAACCCCGTGTGAAAACATCAATCCTTCGTTATACATGGCATGTCATTTCTATAACTATCATATGGATCATGTCTAACATACAAAACATCTTGCTTTACTTTACCCTCATGGGATGAAACATAACCTTAAATATTATAAGTTTTATTTATATGTTTGCATCATATCAAGGGTAACCTCTTTCGTTATGACATCTTTATGCATACAAGAACGTACAAATCATTCTTATGCCTTTATTATCATTGTGAAAAAGGATAATCATTTCAAAAACAAACATATACATGTTAATACGTGACTTAATTGAGAATTCGTGAGGCATTCATCTTCAATATACCTTTTAAGGTACAACTAGAAGTCCTGTTTATAACCAGAATCTCCCGTCCGGAGAACGTGACAAGTGTGTATAGATCTATACGGGACTAATGATCCCGCGCCCTGACTGCTAGCTACAGTCCCCGGGGTGACAAATATCATCTCATTTTGACGCCTGAAGAACGTCGCTACAGGCAAATTATGATAGTACGGTTATGAAAACTCACTGAATAGACAATTATTATGGTATTACGTTTTAATGGGAAAAAGTAACAGATACAGTTCTTTTCACATTCAAATACAAACCTTCATGTAGTTTTGTTTTATAATAAGACTATATATTTCATCTTTTAAGCATGTCATATTTGCTTACAGGTTAAGGTCTTGGACATTTAAGACAGCATATCATTTAGGAAAATATAGGATTTTCCTGGTTCAAATACATACTGTTTATACAACGATCTTTCATACTCATTACATACATTTGTTAGAAAATATCGGATTTTCTGGAAAACATACACGAACTTTCGAATGGCATACATTTTATCAAAACACTACTTATGAACTCACCAACTTTGTTGTTGACACTTTTTCTTTGAAATAACTTGTATTCTCAGGAAAACGCTAAATCAGGTAGCAACTACTTTTTGAAGACTAACGCGCTGCCGTTGGTCACATATTTTGGATCACCATATTATATTTGATATTTAAACATGTAACACATACAATCATGTAAACTTTTCAAATATATTTATGTTAAGGTGGTGTGTACTTTCTTTACTATTCAATTGTTATGATACTGTACATGACGTCCTCCGCCCCGAACGTTTCCGCCGTTCTGGTTTGGGGGTGTGACAAATTGGTATCAAAGCATTGTTTATAGTGAACTAAGTATATCAAAACCATTTATTTTTGATATACAACTATAAACACAACTGGGCAAAAACACTCTGTCTGAGAGTTATACTTTTAAAATGAAATTTTTATAAAGTATATGTGCATACATTATACAACAGGGTCAGTATCATGATGAAAACAATATAGAAGTATTATAGATGAGTTGTGTACTACAGTTACGCCTTGAGATATGTAATTGGAACTGGGATGAATATAGCCTGATCAACTATATTTGTCCAAGAGCTGACTAACGTATGCCAGGGAGTAGCTGCAGTGGACAACAAGTCTAAAACTTACCAAACATAACCTTTATGAATCAAACATAACATTTAGAATACTATAGGAGTATTTGGTAAATGCAATAAGTTTAAACTTTGATTCTTCAGTATGTGCATTAGTTTATAGTAAATTCTTAACCCTATTCTCATATAGACACAATGGCTGGATTCTACCTACCCGGAGACCCCTACTATCCCAATCAAGGCAACGGGGGATGGGAGGAAGACGACCCAGAAGAGGATGAGGAACCCATGGAGGAAGAGGAAGGTTCTGATGGGACAGACTCAGAACCAGAAATAATCAATCCACCAGCCGTCCGACCTCCTGAGGTTCAAAGAGGTTTTCAGGGACCAACTCCCATCTGGGGAAGTCACATTCACCATTGGAGTCAACAACAAGGATTGCGCCCTCCCTACGGTATGTGTCGGGACTTCTACGACGTCAGTGGTGGAAGTTCAGCTGACCGGGCTCTCCCAGTCAGGGTGGGCAAAATAGCCAACCAGTCCTACCAATCAAGAGTTCAAGCTAACCGGATTGGAGAAACCGACGTAGAGGTGCAAGGTAACGCAGCCGATATCCGTTGCCTGGATAGGTTGCAGGGGGATGCCCAACTCCACACCGACATACTCCAAGTCCAACTAAACACAGACCTCTCTGAGATAAGAGAAATGAGGGAGCAGCAAGCCACCTTTGACAGACGTCTCATGGGAGCCAAGCAATCAGACACGGAGTCAAGCTCCAAGCGCAAACCACATCGCAAGTATTACTTGCCCAACTCCCAAAATTTTGTTATAGAATAGGATCTCGACTAAAAGTCTTACTTTTTCTAACTTTTGCAATCGGAGACCTTTAGAAAGGTCGAAAATTTTCCTGACCCCAAAATGTAACCCAATATATGTTTAATATATAAGGAAGTACTCTTTTGTGTGTTAATTATGTGCCTAACACTCGAATTCATAAGTTTATATATAAACTCTAATTATGAATCAAAATCAAGAACCTTGTTTATGTCGAACCCAATTCATGAAATGTTGACAATGGTTAACTCATTAACACCCGACATTCAAACATGTGAGACTTATTGTCTTCCATTAACTTTGTTTCAGCACGATGCCTCCTCGTAAGTCAGCACGCCGAAACACGACACCGCCACCGCCACCACCACCTCCAACTTACGATTCCGCTATTGTACAGGCTGCCATCACCGCAGCAGTAGCAGTTGCGCTATCCCAAATAAACTCTAATGGAGCCGGAGGGAGCGGGAGTAGTACCAATCATCAGAACCATGGAACTGGTGTGACAACCCGAAAGATATTCCGTTAACATAACCCATGCCGTTAATAAAATTTATTTTATTTTGGGTTTTTCCGTTCACTTTCAAATTAAATAATTCATTTAGAATTATTAATATGATTTCCTATGTGTTGAAACGAAATATTTATTTGAATAATCTTTTGAAAATTTCTAGACTATGACTAGTGCGGGTAATGGTTATTTACCCGGGTAAACTATTAAGCTCCGTTTAATGCCGGTATTGGGTGTATTCCCACCGGGTCACTAAGTCTAGGCACATAAAAGGGTGGGGTGACCACCATTTGAGCTTTTCCCACACTTGAACTTTCTCTCTCTACTATCTCTCTAGAAATCGAATCCTCTCAAGAAATCTTCACTTTCAAGCTCCAATTTGGTAAGTGATCCTTCCTAACTAGTTGTTTATCCTAACATGCATGCAAATCCATGTCTTAAACTCTCAAATGCATCAAAAACTCGTGTTTACGGTTTGGGGGAGCCTCCCAAAAACCGTAAACTCCTTCAATAGGGGTTTTGAAGCCCCAAAACCCTTCCAAACCTCTTCTAATGCTTAGATCCTTACATGCATGGGGTTAGAACCACAAGATCATAAATTTTTGGCCATGAACATGAGTTTACGGTTCTTGAATGTTCAAGAACCGTAAACACCCTTTCATGGGGTTTTGATGCTCCTTAACCCCTCCAATGCATGTCTAAAGGCCTTGAAACATGCTAGAATGATCTTAGAACCCTAAAACATGTCCAAAGAAGTGTAAACTTGAGTTTATGGTTTGGGAACATCTCCCAAAACCGTAAACACCTTCCAAGGGTGTTATAATGCTCCAAACACTTTGCATGGCTTGTATTTGAGTCTAGAACTTGCATGAATGGCCTACAAACCACCAAAACACATGGAAAATGAACAAACATGGACAAGGGTGGGTTTATGGCCGTAAAACCATGAGTTTACGACCGTAAACTCCCCAAGGGTGGTCTAAGAACCGTAAACCCTAATTCCTAGGTCATTTCATGTCCCGATCACTTCCTAAGCCCTCGAATCGACCCTAGATCCTTCCTATGTGCAAGATGAGACCTTGGATCACTCAAACCACCACACCCATGAGTTTACGGCCGTAAACTCATGGGGGATGTGGTCTTTGAACCGTAAACTCCCCTAAGGGTTTACACTTGAAGAGTAAACACCTTATCTAGGCCCTACACTCCTTAGATACAACCCGTACCATCCCTAACACTTGAATTGAAGTGTTTTCGTGCCTCGGAGTGTATTATCCTGCTATCTTAGTAAATCAAAGTCTAATTAGATACAATTATGTATCTCTTCATGTTACATAGGAACCTCACACGTGTTCAAGCCCTAAACTGATACTTAGCATTTAAATCGGCGCATTCTCGTCAGGTGAGTTCATACCCCTACACCATTTTCTGTGTTTTTCATGTTTTCAGGGGGGGGATACAAGCAAAAGTACAAGGAAACTTGTACTCAAATCTATTATTTCGTATAACATAACTACATGTTCAATATGTTTTAAACATTGAAATCCGTATTAACCAACTGTCTAACTCGTGGAGTTAGTTTTCAAAACCAATTGTGAAACTCATTATAAAATGTTACATTTTTACATTTCACAAGGATTTCATGTCATTTCATAAACCGGGATTTTCTATGTTATTACTTGTAAAGTTCATTATTCTTATGATTGGAGACACGTCCTCGGTAACACTCCACATGGATACGAGAGTGGAGGACTACTCCCGTAACCAGAATCTCTTGGAGGGAGAGCGTGACTTGAGTGTATAGATCTATATGGGGCTGACTACCCCGCACCCTGCTGCTAGCTACAGTAGGATCGTCAGGTCCATGGGTGACAAAAGTCATAAAATGATGATGGACTTCTTATTGCCATATCTAGTCTATCGTATGGTTATGGAACTCGCAACTTAGATAATGGAGATTTACTGATAAAGTAATAACAAACCTAGTGAACTAACCTCCTAGTAATAATTGTCTTTGATTACTACTAGTTCACTACTTACTTATTAGTTTTGTGTACGCGTCAAAACTAACACGCTTACCACGGGATACTAGTCATTCAGTATGCTTCACTTAATCGATACAAGTATGGTAGATACTTGTACACATCATTTCAGAAATCGATAACCAACGAATATTTTTCATAAGAAAACATAGGGTTTTCTTGGGATAATGTAACTTTTCATAAACAAGGTTGTATGGTACATCTAACGAGAAATCAAATCATATTTTCATAAGGAAACTTGCAGGATTTTCTTAATTCAAATTGTGTAACAAAAGGGATAACCAAACTACTTTTATAAGAAAATACGAGATTTTCTTGGATATCAACTGTTCATGAAACTAAGGGAAACTGAATCTTTTTCCAGAAAACAAACCGCTTATGAACTCACCAGCTTTATGCTGATATTTTAAAACTGCTTGTATTCTCAGGGCATCCATAGACAGGTACTCCTACTAACTTTTTGGAGAAGACGGAGCATATAGAAGACTCGTCTTTACTTTTGTTCTAACCAATGTATCTAAGAAAACTTGTAGTACTTTATTTTCAAACAAATGTAAAACTTTCTCATGTAATGTAATGGTTGTGTTTACTATGCTTGCTATGTACATTGGTTGTGATACTCTACATGACGTCACTCCGCCCCGGAACGTTTCCGCCATCGGTTTCGGGGTGTGACAGATTGGTATCAGAGCCCTTGTTTATAGTGAACTAAGTATGCCGAACCTTACATGGTATACAACTATAAACACTAAGGGGCCTAAGTGCTCTAAACTAAAAGTATGCTTTTAAAATACGAGTATTTTTATAAAAGTATACAAGTATACCCGAGTACCGAAATCCGTATCGCGAAGAGAACAAAGCATAAGTAATTTGGGTGTTGTGCACTGTGGTTAAACCTACGCAGTTATGTAGTCATGTCTAGGGTCAATATAGCATGATCAACTATATTTATTCGAGACACGACCAACATGTGCTTGGGAGTGACTGTGGTGTACAGCAGGCCTATAACTTACCTAATATCCATTCAACATAAAATACTATGGGAGTATTTTAGTCCGAACCAAATACCTCATGGAAATCCGTTCCGAGTGTTACTACTCATTCCTCCCTTAGCGATAGTTTACTTACTTTAAGTAATTTTCATGTCCCATCGCTTAGTAGAACATTCTAAAAATTATTATGAGATATATCCTTGCTTCATATCTCTAAATTCCATCCTCCTCTTTCTTGGTCATTTCAGATCAAGATGCCTCCCCGAAGGAGATCTACCAGGAGAAACAACGACACTCTTCCACCACCGCCTCCTCCCCAATTTGATCCTGTCCTGTTTCAGGCAGCAGTTACTGCTGCAGTGGCTGCTGCCATGTCACAAATAAATTCCGGTGGATCTGGTGGTCAGGAAAGTGGTGTGCATCCTCAATTACAGGAAAGTGGTCAGGGACACCAAAAGGAGTGCTCGTATAAAGACTTCATGAACGCAAAACCCACATCTTTCGACGACAAAGGAGGTGTTATTGCCCTGACTCAATGGTTTGAAAAGATTGAGTCCATATTCGAGATTTGCGCAGTCTCCGAATCCAACAAAGTGAAGTACGCCGCTTGCACTTTCCTCAACAAAGCATTAACCTGGTGGAACGGCCGGGTCAAGTCCTTAACCCTGCCAGTGGCAAATGCCATGGGTTGGGACAAACTGAAGGAACTCATGATAGCCCAGTATTGCCCACGGGGCGAGATGCAGAAAATCGAACACGAACTCTGGACCTTAAAGATGAAGGGTTCTGACATTGCCTCCTACACTTCTAGGTTCGAGGACCTAGCACTCCTTTGTCCGGGAATGATATCCCTGGAAAGCAAAAGGATCGAACGATTCATTTGGGGGCTGACCCAGCCAACCAAGGGAAATATTTTGTCTGCGGAGCCGGAAACCTTCGATAGTGCCAAGTGTTTGGCACAAATTCTGATTGATCATAGCGACGATCCCGAGGAAATAGCCACCGCCTCTGATCCGGCTAAAGGGAGCGGTGAAAACAAGAAGAAATCCTGGAACAAACGAAAGGGTCAGGGTTCGCAAGGATCCTCAAAGAAACAGCAAATTGTGGCGGTCCACGCTGCTACTACCCCTGTTGCTACTCCTGCCACCCAGGCTCCTACCAGCAGGTACACTGGCACCCTTCCTCGGTGTGACAAGTGTAACTACCACCATAATCCCGGCCCGTGCCGGGAGATGTCATGCACAAGCTGTGGCAAAAAGGGGCACACGATGCGATTTTGTAGAACCCCAGCCCAACCAACAAATCAAGCCTCTGGAGCGGGTGTTGGTCGAGCCTGCTACAACTGTGGGGAGGTCAGGCATTTCAAGAGGGACTGCCCCAAAGCAGCAACAACCAACAACACCAGGAGAGTTCTAACCATGGGACAAGAAGAGGCAGTCGCTGACCCCACCGTTGTCACGGGTACGTTCCTCCTCGACAACTCTTATGCATGCATTCTTTTCGATTCTGGTGCTGAAAGGAGCTTTATTAGTCATGCATTCAAACAATTTCTTAAACAAAAATCCTAACCATTAACCGAAAAGTTTACCGTCGAAATGGCTAACGGTGAGAAAAAGAGCACTAACGAGATATACGTAGGGTGTACCCTATCCTTAAACGACCGTTCATTTCTCATTGACCTTATGCCAGTCTCCATAAAAAGCTTTGATGTCATCATTGGCATGGATTGGTTGAGCCCCAATCGTGCAGACATCCTCTATTTCAAAAAAGGCTATCCGTCTCAATCTTCCTTCGGATGAAACTCTTGTAATCTACGGGGATAAACTCAGTTCAAACCTTCGCATCATTTCGTGCATCAAAGCCCAGAAACTTCTGCAGAAGGAGTGTTATGCATTCTTAGCTCATGTCGTTAACGAAAAGCAGGAAGTTAAAGACCTCGAGAGCATCCCCGAAGTCTGCAACTTTCCTGATGTCTTTCCAGAGGATCTCCCAGGAATCCCTCCTGAACGCCAAGTAGAGTTTCGTATCGACTTAATCCCCGGAGCTACCCCCGTAGCCAAATCTCCTTATCGATTAGCTCCGACAGAAATTCAGGAGTTATCTAGTCAGCTCAATGAGCTGCTCGGTAACGGATTCATCAGACCGAGTTCCTCGCCGTGGGGAGCCCCGATCTTATTCGTGAAAAAGAAAGATGGATCGTTTCGAATGTGTATCGATTACCGAGAGTTGAACAAGCTCACGATCAAAAACCGCTATCCTCTTCCTCGAATAGACGACCTCTTCGATCAACTTCAAGGAGCTAGCTACTTTTCCAAAATAGATTTAAGATCAGGGTACCATCAGCTACGAGTCCATGAGGGTGACGTTCCCAAAACAGCCTTTCGGACTCGATATGGTCACTACGAATTCGTAGTTATGCCCTTCGGTCTAACCAACGCGCCGGCGGTGTTTATGGATTTGATGAACCGGGTGTGTCGTCCATTTCTAGACAAGTTTGTTATCGTATTCATCGACGACATACTTGTCTATTCCAAAAGCGAAGAGGATCACAAACAACATTTGAGGCTAGTGTTGGAAACTCTTAGATCGGAGCAACTGTACGCGAAATTCTCCAAATGTGAATTCTGGATCCGGAAGATTACTTTCCTTGGTCACGTGGTAAGCAAGGAGGGCATACACGTGGATCCTTCCAAGATCAAAGCGATAGAAAACTGGTCAGCACCGAAGACACCCACCGAAATCCGTCAATTCTTGGGTCTCGCTGGCTACTATCGCAGATTTATCCAAAATTTCTCCAAAATTGCCAAACCCTTAACCACTCTAACTCAGAAAGGTGTACCCTTTTGTTGGAGCGAAAAGCAAGACGCTGCGTTCCAAACACTGAAGCGAGCCTTATGCAGCGCACCTATCCTGTCGCTTCCCGATGGGACGGAAGACTTCGTTGTCTACTGCGATGCGTCCAATCAAGGTCTCGGTTGTGTCCTAATGCAATGAGGCAAGGTCATCGCCTATGCCTCCAGACAACTGAAAGTACACGAAGTCAACTACACGACTCACGACCTAGAATTGGGAGCAGTGGTCTTCGCATTAAAAATCTGGAGACATTATCTCTACGGAACTAAGTGCGCTATCTTCACTGACCATAAAAGTCTACAGCACATCCTCGACCAAAAGGAGCTGAACATGAGACAACGGCGATGGGTTGAACTACTCAACGACTACGAGTGTGAAATCCGCTACCATCCCGGCAAGGCCAATGTGGTGGCAGATGCCCTCAGCCGGAAAGAATACTCAGGTCGTAAGGTGAAGGCACTGACTATGACTATCCATTCCCACTTATCCGCGCAAATCAAAGAGGCTCAGCTGGAAGCCTTAATACCAGAAAACGTGTCAGGCGAAGCCCTGAGAGGAATGGATAAGAATCTTGAGATCAGAAACGACGAAGTCTATTGTTTCATGGACCGGATCTGGACCCCAAATTTCGGAGGCTTCAGAAAGGTTGTCATGAACGAAGCTCATAATACTAAATACTCCGTACACCCTGGTTCGGATAAGATGTACCTGGATCTCAAGAACTGTACTGGTGGCCAAATATGAAGGCCGAAATCGCTACCTTCGTGGGCAAGTGCCTGACTTGCGCCAAAGTGAAGGTCGAATATCAAAAACCCTCCGGTCTACTCCAACAACCCGAAATACCTGAATGGAAATGGGAAATGATTGCTATGGATTTCATTACCAAGTTACCCAAATCTCCGAGTGGGTACGACACCATTTGGCTAATTGTCGACCGACTGACCAAATCTGCTCATTTCCTTCCTATCAAGGAAAACTTCAAAATGGGAAGACTCACGCGAATCTACATCCAAGAGGTGGTCCGAATGCACGGTGTACCTGTGTCCATCATTTCCGATCGGGATAGCAGGTTCACTTCTAAGTTCTGGCAGTCACTACAGAAGGCTCTTGGAACTAAGTTGGATATGAGCACAGCTTACCATCCTCAAACAGATGGACAGAGTGAGAGAACCATCCAAACCTTGGAAGACATGTTGAGAGCCTGCGTCATCGACTTCGGCGCGTCATGGGATACTCACCTTCCTTTGGTTGAATTTTCTTATAACAACAGCTACCATACCAGCATCAAGGCTGCGCCGTTCGAAGCCCTCTATGGCCGCAAGTGCAGATCCCCTCTGTGCTGGGCTGAGGTGGGTGACACGCAGCTGGTCAAGGGACAAGTCCCTGACAGCACTCTCACTGGTCCAGAAATCATCCGCGAAACCACTGAAAAGATCGTACAAATCCGAGAACGACTTAAGGCCTCCCGAGATAGACAAAAGAGCTACGCCGATAAACGACGAAAACCCTTGGAATTCCAAGTTGGAGATCGTGTCTTGTTGAAAGTCTCACCCTGGAAGGGCATGATACGCTTCGGAAAGCGTGGAAAACTTAACCCGAGGTACATAGGACCTTTCGAAATCCTAGCCAGGATTGGTCCCGTAGCTTACAAACTCCATTTACCTCATGAACTTAGCAATATTCACCCTGTCTTCCACGTCTCAAACCTTAAAAAGTGTCTTTCTGATGAGACCCTTGTGATTCCTCTGGGTGAGATCGAAATCAACGAAAACCTGAACTTTGTGGAAGAGCCCATCGAAATCATGGATAGAGAGATCAAACGAACGAAACAAAGCCGCATCCCGATAGTGAAGGTTCGCTGGAATGCCAAGCGGGGACCCGAATTCACTTGGGAACGCGAAGACTCGATGAAAACGAAATACCCGCATCTCTTTCCAATTCCATGATTTGTATCTAAATTATAAATTTCGGGACGAAATTTCCTCTAACGGGGGGGATAATGTGACAACCCAAAAGATATTCCGTTAACATAACCCATGCCGTTAATAAAATTTATTTTATTTTGGGTTTTTCCGTTCACTTTCAAATTAAATAATTCATTTAGAATTATTATTATGATTTCCTATGTGTTGAAACGAAATATTTATTTGAATAATCTTTTGAAAATTTCTAGACTATGACTAGTGCGGGTAATGGTTATTTACCCGGGTAAACTATTAAGCTCCGTTTAATGCCGGTATTAGGTGTATTCCCACCGGGTCACTAAGTCTAGGCACATAAAAGGGTGGAGTGACCACCATTTGAGCTTTTCCCACACTTGAACTTTCTCTCTCTACTCTCTCTATAGAAATCGAATCCTCTCAAGAAATCTTCACTTTCAAGCTCCAATTTGGTAAGTGATCTTTCCTAACTAGTTGTTTATCCTAACATGCATGCAAATCCATGTCTTAAACTCTCAAATGCATCAAAAACTCGTGTTTACGGTTTGGGGGAGCCTCCCAAAAACCGTAAACTCCTTCAATAGGGGTTTTGAAGCCCCAAAACCCTTCCAAACCTCTTCTAATGCTTAGATCCTTACATGCATGGGGTTAGAACCACAAGATCATAAATTTTTGGCCATGAACATGAGTTTACGGTTCTTGAATGTTCAAGAACCGTAAACACCCTTTCATGGGGTTTTGATGCTCCTTAACCCCTCCAATGCATGTCTAAAGGCCTTGAAACTTGCTAGAATGATCTTAGAACCCTAAAACATGTCCAAAGAAGTGTAAACTTGAGTTTACGGTTTGGGAACATCTCCCAAAACCGTAAACACCTTCCAAGGGTGTTATAATGCTCCAAACACTTTGCATGGCTTGTATTTGAGTCTAGAACTTGCATGAATGGCCTACAAACCACCAAAACACATGGAAAATGAATAAACATGGACAAGGGTGGGTTTACGGCCGTAAACCCACGAGTTTACGACCGTAAACTCCCCAAGGGTGGTCCAAGAACCGTAAACCCTAATTCCTAAGTCATTTCATGTCCCGATCACTTCCTAAGCCCTCGAATCGACCCTAGATCCTTCCTATGTGCAAGATGAGACCTTGGATCACTCAAACCACCACACCCATGAGTTTACGGCCGTAAACTCATGGGGGATGTGGTCTTTGAACCGTAAAATCCCCTAAGGGTTTACACTTGAAGAGTAAACACCTTATCTAGGCCCTACACTCCTTAGATACAACCCGTACCATCCCTAACACTTGAATTGAAGTGTTTTCGTGCCTCGGAGTGTATTATCCTGCTATCTTAGTAAATCAAAGTCTAATTAGATACAATTATGTATCTCTTCATGTTACATAGGAACCTCACACGTGTTCAAGCCCTAAACTGATACTTAGCATTTAAATCGGCGCATTCTCGTCAGGTGAGTTCATACCCCTACACCATTTTCTGTGTTTTTCATGTTTTCAGGGGGGGGGGGGGATACAAGCAAAAGTACAAGGAAACTTGTACTCAAATCTATTATTTCGTATAACATAACTACATGTTCAATATGTTTTAAACATTGAAATCCGTATTAGCCAACTGTCTAACTCGTGGAGTTAGTTTTCAAAACCAATTGTGAAACTCATTATAAAATGTTACATTTTTACATTTCACAAGGATTTCATGTCATTTCATAAACCGGGAATTTCTATGCTATTACTTGTAAAGTTCATTATTCTTATGATTGGAGACACGTCCTCGGTAACACTCCACATGGATACGAGAGTGGAGGACTACTCCCGTAACCAGAATCTCTTGGAGGGAGAGCGTGACTTGAGTGTATAGATCTATACGGGGCTGACTACCCCGCACCCTGCTGCTAGCTACAGTAGGATCGTCAGGTCCATGGGTGACAAAAGTCATAAAATAATGATGGACTTCTTATTGCCATATCTAGTCTATCGTATGGTTGTGGAACTCGCAACTTAGATAATGGAGATTTACTGATAAAGTAATAACAAACCTAGTGAACTAACCTCCTAGTAATAACTGTCTTTGATTACTACTAGTTCACTACTTACTTATTAGTTTTGTGTATGCGTCAAAACTAACACGCTTACCACGGGATACTAGTCATTCAGTATGCTTCACTTAATCGATACAAGTATGGTAGATACTTGTACACATCATTTCAGAAATCGATAACCAACGAATATTTTTCATAAGAAAACATAGGGTTTTCTTGGGATAACGTAACTTTTCATAAACAAGGTTGTATGGTACATCTAACGAGAAATCAAATCATATTTTCATAAGGAAACTTGCAGGATTTTCTTAATTCAAATTGTGTAACAAAAGGGATAACCAAACTACTTTTATAAGAAAATACGGGATTTTCTTGGATATCAACTGTTCATGAAACTAAGGGAAACTGAATCTTTTTCCAGAAAACAAACCGCTTATGAACTCACCAGCTTTATGCTGATATTTTAAAACTGCTTGTATTCTCAGGGCATCCATAGACAGGTACTCCTACTAACTTTTTGGAGAAGACGGAGCATATAGAAGACTCGTCTTTACTTTTGTTCTAACCAATGTATCTAAGAAAACTTGTAGTACTTTATTTTCAAACAAATGTAAAACTTTCTCATGTAATGTAATGGTTGTGTTTACTATGCTTGCTATGTACATTGGTTGTGATACTCTACATGACATCACTCCGCCCCGGAACGTTTCCGCCATCGGTTTCGGGGTGTGACAACTGGTCATGGTCACATTAGGGAATGCACGTACAAAGAATTCTCGAACGCCAAACCGAAAATATTCAACGGCACTGGAGGGGTCATTGCACTTATGCAATGGTTTGAAAAGACTGAAACGGTCTTTGAAATCTGTTCATGCCAAGAAATAAGCAAGGTCAAGTTTGCTGCTTGTACCTTCACAGACCGAGCCCTCACATGGTGGAAGGGCCATGTGAAATCCGTATCTCTTCCGGTCGCCAACGCCATGAGTTGGGACGACTTGAAGGTCCTGCTTTTAGAAGAATACTACCCGAGGGGCGAAATTCAAAAACTGGAACAGGAATTATGGAATTTGAAAATGGTTGGTTCTGACCTAGCCGCCTATATGGCCAGGTTTAGTGATTTGTCAGCCATATGCCCTGGAATGGTCAACCCGGAGCCGAAGAAAGTGGAAAGATACATCTGGGGGTTGTCACCCCAGATTCAAGGGCATGTTTTGGCTTCCAACCCAGTCACATTCAACAGCACGAAGCGCCTTGCTCAACGACTAATCGATCACGGGGTTAAACAGGGTATTATCACAGTTACTGCTGACCCTCCGAAGGAGGTAGAGGACGGAAGGAAACCCTGGAACAAGAGAAAGGGGCGAGCCCCGCAAGAGAACCCCAAGAAGCAACAGTTAGTGACAGCTCACGCTGTTACTGTCCCTACCACCCTCGCACCATCAAAGCCGTACATCGGCAATCTGTCGAAGTGCAATAGGTGCAACTTTCATCACCACGAACCCTGCCGTGAGATGTATTGCACCAAGTGCAAACAGAAGGGACACACTGTCCGCTTCTGCAAGGAACCAACCCAACCAACCGCTCCAGCCGCAAATGTGGGAGTAGGTCGTGCTTGTTACGAGTGTGGAGCAACGAGACACTTCCGAAGGGACTGCGCGAAAGCAAACAATGGGAATACTGGTGGAGGTGGCCGAGTATTCGCAATGGGCCAGGAGGAAGCCGTTGCAGACCCCACTATTGTTACGGGTACATTTCTCCTCAATAACTCATATGCCTATATGTTATTTGATAGTGGAGCGGAGAGGAGTTTTGTGAGTCATCGTTTTAAAAACCTACTCAAACAAATCCCTCAATCATTAAGTGAAACTTTTATAGTAGAAATGGCTAACGGAAAAACAGAAAGCGCTGAGGAAATATACTTAAACTGTACCCTATCATTAAACAATAGTTCCTTCCCAATCAACCTCATGCCAGTCTCAATAAAAAGTTTCGACGTCATCATAGGCATGGATTGGCTAAGTTCTCATCGTGCGGACATTTTATGTTACGATAAGGTCGTTCGCCTTAATCTGCCAAATGGCGAAGCCCTCGTTATTTATGGCGACAAACCAAGCACCCCTCTTCGTATCATCTCTTGCATCAAGGCTCAAAAATATCTACGCAAGGAGTGCCACGCGTTCTTGGCACATGTTGTAGATGTGAATCGAGGAATAGAAGACTTCAAGGGCGTTCCTGACGTCTGTGACTTTCCTGATATCTTTCCTGAGGATCTTCCAGGAGTACCGCCTACGAGACAAGTCGAATTCAGAATCGACTTAATTCCTAAAGCCACCCCTGTAGCCAAAGCGCCGTATCGCTTAGCCCCAGCAGAGATGCAAGAACTATCCAGTCAACTGAATGAATTACTCAGCAAAGGATTCATCCGACCAAGCTTCTCGCCTTGGGGAGCACCAATGCTTTTCGTGAAAAAGAAAGACGGATCATTCAGAATGTGCATCGACTACCGAGAACTCAACAAACTTACCATTAAGAATCGGTACCCCCTACCGCGAATAGACGATTTGTTCGATCAACTCCAAGGAGCAAACTACTTTCCAAGATCGATCTGAGATCGGGATATCACCAGCTGAGAGTCCTAGAGAGCGATGTTCCTAAGACAGCCTTCCGAACCAGATACGGTCACTACGAATTCGTAGTGATGCCGTTCGGACTTACCAATGCACCCGCCGTGTTCATGGACTTAATGAATCCGGTATGTCGTTCGTTCCTGGACAAATTTGTGATAGTATTCATAGATGACATACTCATTTATTCAAAAAGTAAAGAGGAACATGGTCAGCACCAGAGACAAGTCTTAGAGACGCTGAGAACTGAGAAGCTTTACGCAAAATTCTCAAAATGCGAGTTTTGGATTAGGAAGGTGGACTTCCTAGGTCACGTGGTCAGCGAAGAGGGAATCCACGTGGACCCTTCCAAGATCAATGCTATCCAGAATTGGTCTGCGCCAACAACGCCAACCGAAATTCGCCAATTTCTAGGCCTTGCTGGCTATTATCGCAGATTCATACAGAAGTTCTCCAGCATTGCAAAAGCTCTTACCTCCCTGACTCAGAAGGGTGTAACCTACAACTGGGGGGAAAAGCAAGATACTGCATTCCAAACCTTGAAGCAAGCCCTGTGCAGTGCACCCATCTTGTCCCTTCCATAGGGGACAGAAGACTTCGTAGTATATTGTGATGCTTCTAATCAAGGGCTGGGTTGTGTGCTAATGCAGCGAGGAAAGGTTATTGCGTATGCCTCATGACAACTGAAAACACATGAGTTCCACTACACCACTCACGACTTGGAACTTGGAGCAGTTGTGTTTCCTCTCAAGATTTGGAGGGACTACCTATACGGTACGAAGTGCACCATCTTCACAGACCACAAAAGCCTTCAACACATATTCGATCAGAAGGAACTTAACATGAGGCAAAGACGCTGGATTGAGCTACTTAACGACTACGAATGCGAAATTCGTTATCATCCGGGAAAAGCCAATGTAGTGGCAGATGCCCTTAGTCGTAAGGAGTACTTTGGTCGAAGAGTGAAGTCATTAACCATGACGATCCATTCACATCTGTCAACACAAATCAAGGAAGCTCAATTGGAATCCTTGAAACCCGAAAACCTGACATGTGAAGCACTTGGAGGGATGGACAAAAATTTTGAGATCAAGAGTGACGGAGATCGTTACCTCATGAACCGAATCTGGACACCGAAGTTCGGTGGGTTCAGAGAAATGGTTATGAATGAAGCACACAAGACCCCATACTCTGTGCATCCAGGTTCAGATAAGATGTACCTGGATCTCAAGCAACGCTACTGGTGGCCAAACTTGAAAGCATAAATTGCTATCTATGTGGGCAAGTGCTTGACTTGCGCCAAGATCAAAGTAGAACATCAGAAGCCCTCAGGTCTACTCCATCAGCCTGAAATACCTGAGTGGAAGTGGGAGCAGATTTCCATGGACTTCATAACCAAACTGCCCAAGATGCAGGGTGGTCACGATACCATTTGGGTGATCGTCGACAGGTTAACCAAATCTGCCCACTTCTTGCCTATCAAGGAGACCGATAAGATGGAGAAACTAACAAGAACCTACGTCCGAGAAATCGTAAGACTTCACGGAGTACCAATATCTATCATCTCAGACCGAGACAGTAGATTCACTTCAAGGTTCTGGCAGACGCTGCAGAAAGCTTTGGGAACTAGGCTCGACATGAGTACAGCCTATCACCCACAAACTGACGGGCAGAGTGAGAGAACGATCCAAACCCTGGAAGACATGTTGCGAGCATGTGTGATCGACTTCGGTAAAGCATGGGACGTCCACTTGCCATTGGTGGAGTTCTCTTATAACAACAGTTATCACACTAGCATCAAGACTGCGCCATTCGAAGCCCTTTACGGCCGCAAGTGCAGATCACCTCTGTGCTGGGCGGAGGTGGGCGACACACAGTTGGCAAAAGGTCTAGTCCCTGATAGTACTCTCACTGGTCCGGAAATCATAAGGGAAACGATTGAAAAGATCGTGCAAATTCGAGAGCGACTGAAAGCCTCACGAGATAGACAAAAGAGCTATGCCGACAAAAGGAGAAAACCCTTGGAATTTCAGGTCGGTGACCGCGTTCTACTGAAGGTCTCACCCTGGAAGGGCATGATACGCTTCGGGAAACGTGGAAAGCTAAACCCAAGGTACATTGGACCCTTCGAAATTACTGCAAGGATTGGTCCAGTAGCTTATAGACTTCAACTTCCAATCGAACTTAACAAAGTACATCCGGTGTTTCACGTGTCTAACTTGAAGAGGTGTCTATCCAACGAAACTCTTGTAATTCCACTCGAGGAAATCGAGCTGAATGAAAATCATAACTTTGTGGAAGAACCCGTCGAAATCATGGATAGGGAAATCAAACGAACTAAGCAGAGTCGCATACCAAAAGTGAAGGTTCGCTGGAATGCTAAGCGGGGACTCAAATTCACTTGGGAGCGAGAAGATCGGATGCAACAAAAGTACCCGCATCTTTTCCCTAGTTCATAAACTTTTTCTTTGTAATCAATTTTGGGACGAAATTCCCTCTAACCGGGGGATGATGTAACAACCCAATATTTCAGGTCAATGTATTGACTAAAAGTAAAATATGTGGTAATCCCTTTTTGAATTAATTGAAATAACATCAAAAATGAAATGTTCGAAAGTCTCACTTTGGGTATACTAAGTGGTAGATATCGCAACAAGGTTTCCAAAAACATAACGAACATTAAAATTCGAGTTATAACGAGGGAGTTATGACCAATCCAAGATCCGCAACAAAACCGACAAAACACTGTAAAGATACATAAATGAAAGTACTTTTTAGCCTTAAGTATCTAAATGAAAGTCGTAGATATCATTAGACCGTAAAGATACATAAAAAGAACGCCAAAATCTGACTTCGTATGAGGAAGTTATGATTTTTCGAAGTTTCTGACCTAGCGGTAGAGAGCTAAAAACTTGAAATACAGATCGAGCGGTCTTTAGCCGACACAACCTAAACGAAAGTTGAAGACCCCGACAATAGGAGTACAACAGTAAAAAGTCTGACAAAAATGGACATCAGATGTAGGAGTTATGGAATTTAAACGGACTTTTCCAGGCCCGACCTGTTAAAAATAATATAATAAAAATAAAGTCAAAATTAGCCGACGAAATCTAAAGGAGAGTTGTAGAGCCGTTTCACACCTACGCGTGCATATAAAGAACATTGAAATCGGAGCTCGTACGTGAAAGTTACGGATTTTACAAGTTCGGGACACAAAACTCGAGGCTGACTCAGCCTCACGACGTGAGGGAACAATGCTCACGACGTGAGGGAACAATGCTCACGACGTGAGCTCGTGACTGATGGGTTCCAGAGTGTCAGACACATCAACTCGTCGAAGTGGATCATGCTGAATAAGCCTCACGACGTGAGGGAACGATGCTCACGACGTGAGACCCCAAATCAGCCCCTATAAATAGAAGCTTAAGGGTGCCGGGTTTGGTGCTCATCTCTTTCCATATAAGTGTCGTTACTCTACGTGATTACCTCAAGAAGCCTTCCCAAAGCCCCGTTTTTCATACTCGAGTCCCGAAGGAAGTTCTACACTCCCGAGAATCCCGAGATTTCAACTCTCTCTAGTCGAAGTTCTGCTCGATTCTTCTCTCGGTTACTACAAAACATCCACTTCAATCAAGTGAGTTCATACCCCCATTTCTACGCTTTTAACTGATTTTAAATACTTTTGAACACTTTACGGGGGAGAATACAAGTAAACACACGGTCAACCCTATGTGAAAACATCAATCCTTTGTTATACATTTCATGTCGTTTCTATAACTATCATATGGATCATGTCTAACATACAAAACATCTTGCTTTACTTTACCCTCACGGGATGAAACATAACCTTAAATATTATAAGTTTTATTTATATGTTTGCATCATATCAAGGGTAACCGCTTTCGTTATGACATCTTTATGCATACAAGAACGTACAAATCATTCTTATGCCTTTATTATCATTGTGAAAAAGGATAATCATTTCAGAAACAAACATATACATGTTAATACGTGACTTAATTGAGAATTCGTGAGGCATTCATCTTCAATATACCTTTTAAGGTACCACTAGAAGTCCTGTTTATAACCAGAATCTCCCGTCCGAAGAACGTGACAAGTGTGTATAGATCTATACGGGACTAATGATCTCGCGCCCTAACTGCTAGCTACAGTCCCCGGGGTGACAAGTGTCATCTCATTTCGACACTTGAAGAACGTCGCTACAGGAAAATTATAATAGTACTGTCACACCCCAAAACCGGAACGGCGGAAACGTTCCGGGGTGGAGGACGTCATGTCAAGTATCGCAACATATACAATATAGTAATCAAAGTACAACAACCATTGCATTAATAGTAATAATTTTACATAGGTTACATTTTACAACGACATCAAAGTAACTATAGGAAATAACATAAGCTGCAGCTTGGTACTAGGCTGACTTCGCAAAAGCTCCCGGAGTGTACCTGTCTACAGAAGACCTGAGAATACAAGTTATTTTGAAAGCGAGTATCAGCATTTTTAAATGATGGTGAGTTCATGAGTATTTAATGACATTGATATAAATACATGTTTTCCTTCAAAATAATCTCATAAAAGATGGCGGTTCAGAATTTACAGAGTATTAGAATTCTTTCCAGAAAATCCTATATTTTCTTAACAAAAGTAGTCTTCTACCAAGACCCTATTGTTTTATGTTTACACCAAGGAATTTCTCTACTAAAGCAGTCTTCTACCAAGACCCAATTGTTTTATGTTTAAGAAACATTTTCCCTTAAAGGTACTATCATTATAAAAATATAATTTATACTTTAAAGAATATGTGAGAAGATCACAATCAAGAGTAATAGGGAAAATAATATTTTACCTCAGCAGTAACACTGCTGGCTAAAAATAAATAAAACATAGACTCCAGGTGGTATTGAATGAACAACACGCCTAGCAAAGTCTAAAGGTAAATAAAATATAGACTCCAGGCGGGACGCCTCTCAAAGTCTAAAAAGAATAAAATTACAGACTCCAGGGTGGTATTGAGTGAACAATACGGCTCGGAGAGTCTAAAATAGCCTTTAATCCTAAGTGGGTTAGTTTAAAGGTTTAAGATGTGGCCTAGTGTATAACTAGGAAAATAGGTTATGATGGTTTCATATATAGAAAATACCGTGATAATACTTATTACCTTAAAGCCATGGATTATAAGGTAAATGTAAAGATACTCGTAACCATACTGATAGACAATCGAATACTTGACGACCTGTTGGCGTCGGGATGAATGTGAGATTTGTCACCCCTTGGCTTGGTCGGTCGGGACTGTAGCTAGCAGTCAGGATGTGGGAGTGTCTGTCCCGTATAGATCTATACACACAATGCCCGCTCTCCCTCCAGGAGACTCTGGTTACCAACTTCACAACGGTGGAATCCGCGTCATGAGGATGTATCTCATTTTTCGAATTCTATAACCTTTCTCCTTATTAAAAATTATAAGTGTTTAGAATATAGATATAACTAAGTTCTCCTTCATGAAAGTTATGGTTGGTTTCTAAACTATACCTATTATAGTTTACTTGAGAAGTTATCTAGATGCCTTTGCTACCCAAAGGATGATGATCTGGCTGATAGAACTTTTATGACTACATATGTAGACATGATATATGACTAATATTTAAACGACCTTCAGACGGATAACCGATACACTAAAGCCACATCCAAACAAGGAAAAGGAGTTAGGGCGAGCTAGCCTTCTTAAGTCCTTTAAACATTACTTATATAACTATACATATACAAGCATGCATTTTACAATATAAAAGCATAAAAGAAAGTTCGGTAAAACCTTTGAAAAAGCTTTAATAATCTAAAAAGGGATATTCATACTTTAAAAGAGATTTGAAAATAAGATTTGAAAACCTTTAGCTGGATAAAGCAGTTTAACATGCAAAAATCTATTTGCTATACAGTTATTAATCACATGTGATTGATATAATAACTTTATAGTTCAACTTGTATTCCCCCCCCCCCCATAAAAGCATTTAAAATCATTTAAAAGGTTGATTCAGGGGTATGAACTCACCTGACGTGGGTGATTCGGATGAACGGATGGTATAGGATGCTGTGTGTCAATTGACGACTTGAACACACACTCGGATCCTATTGAACAAGCAATGATACATTTATGTATCTAATTAGTAATTTAATGACTAATTAAGTGAGTTAGGACACCATAATACTTGAAAACACTTTGCTACAAGTGCTAAGAGTACTAAGGGTTGCATATAAGGAGAGTATGGCCTCACATTGGAGTTTACTCCTCAAATGGTGGCCCTTAAGAGGGTTTACGGTTTCTGGATCACTTCCCCATGGGTTTACGGTCGTAAAGTCATGGGAATGGTGCCTTTGGATGTTTAAAGGTCTTAAACTACTCAAGGAATTAAGCTAGACTCGAATCAAGGGCTTAGGAAGTGACTAGGGCTTAAAATGACCCTTCTTTGGAGTTTACGGTCCTTGGACCACTCCTTGGGAGTTTACGGTCGTAAACACATGGGTTTACGGTCGTAAACTCATGTTTGCCCATTCCTTTCGTGTTTTGGTATTTCTATCTTATGCATGCAAGTTTCTAGTCACTTATACAAGCCATAGAAGGTGTTAAGGGCACTTAAACACCATTTGAAGGTGTTTACGGTTTTGGGAGGTCTCCCCAAACCGTAAACACATACTTTCTTGGGGATTTTGATGATCTTCAAGGGTTTAACATGTATTCTAATCAAATAACTTGATGGGAGGAGTGTACTTACTTATAGGAAGCTCGAATGAGTGTTTGGAGCCCAAGAACACTAGTGTGTGTTCTTGGTTTTCTTGGTGTTTTGAAGAACACTTGAAGATCTAAGAAAAGAGGAGATTTCCATGGATGAAATCGAGTATAAACACTAGATAAAGTGTTATATGAACGAATCTAGGGGCAAAACACTTACATTTTGGCGGATTTGGCGGAAATGTGATATGATACTTGAGAGAGAATTCTTGGGTGTTCTTCGGGTTGGAAATGAAAAGTGAAAAATGAGGGGTAAACTCATGCTATATGCATGAGTCCATGCAAAGGGAGTTTACGGCCCAAACACCCCTTGTTTGGCCGTAAACACCTAGTCAAGGTGTTAGATGTTTATTTGTTACACAATACACCTAACGGACACTTCCATTTATTTGCTCGTTTGACGAAAAATTAAAATAAAATACTCAAACGGACTTAAAACCGGCCAAAAATGTTTTGAGATGAATTTGGCTAATTTTTGAAGTGCTTGACTGCGGAGTTAAAACAAATGAAATATTCGGGTTGTCAAATCATCTCCCCGTTAGAGGGAATTTCGTCCCGAAATTAGAGTTCGAGCACATACGTAGATGCAATTGAGTGAAGCAAAAGATGTGGATACTCTAGTTTCACCAGATCTTCTCGCTCCCAAGTGAATTCAGGGCTTCGCTTGGTGATCCAGCGAACCTTCACTACCGGGATACGGCTTTGCTTGGGTCGCTTAACCTCTATAGGTTCCTACACGAAGTTGGGTTCTCATTGATTTCGATCTCGACGAGTGGGGTTTCGAGAGTTACGTGAGACAAGCACATTTTCCTCAAGTCTAAGACTTGGATGGACTTGGGTGGGAATTTTGGAATACCAGACATAGTTGAGGTCTGACGGAAACTGGACGAATTCTTATCAAGAATCGCGGATGGTCCTAAGTTCTCGGAAAGGTAGACGTTTCAGTACCTAGAACATAATGTACTTCCATGGTTAGATCATCACTTGGCGTGGTCGCCATTTTGAAGTTCCAAAAGTTCTCTCTTACTGGGGTGTAGTCCCCGGGTTGGTTCTTAGAAGGCTCATGTCGTCCTTCGGATTCGTATTTCCTACTGGTTGGCTTTCGGAGCTCTTCTGGATCGATGGGGGTATTGGCTATACACTGGTATCTATTGGTTACGGGACATCTATCTCGACCTAATGCAAAAATGGACCTGCACTTCTAACTCTTGAGGTGTTTCTAACGGAAACTCTCAAAGTCGGTGTGATAGGGGGGTTTTACCAGACGATGCTTAGAAAATTTAATTTTCATTATCATCTAATAGATGCTTTCACAGCATGATTCCTAATTGGAAAGAATCATGCTCTTACTTGCTTCGCTGTTTCCTGGATAGCGGTCTCTGATCAGGGCTAACTTAGCCCTTAGATATTTTCTGAAGTGTTGGACTATTTCAGGAGGTGGTTCTACTATTTCTTTTGAGATAGTATTCTTTGGAACACCTAGTAGTCCAACGAATCTCTAAGACATGTCCCATTCTCAATTGAGTTGGCTCCCTCCAGTTTGTAGGAAGCGCGTGTTCCTGTACAACCCATCGACTAACACCTAGACTAGTGTCGAGTCTATAATCTCTTTATGATACGAGTTATAAGGCTTAACGCAACATACCATCTTACTTTATTCAAGTATCCTTGGTTGCGGAGGTGGTCATGTGGTTCTTGGCATTCTAGTATTAACTTTGGAGAGTGCAGTCTATCGTCTATAGGGCGACGGTGACTTCTTTAGCATGAACAGGCGGTGTGCCCTAGGCACTACTCGTCTGTATCTGGATGGACGATGTGCCTGAGTAGTGCGGGTATCCTTTGCAACTACTCTTTGGGCCCACTGCTGAGATGCTTAACTCGTGGGATTAAGTGTGAATGGATGGTCGTAGTCAATGTTTTTGACTCTTACGACTTGGGTTACTTTTTCCTAACCGAGGGTGTTAGCTACTATGTTGGCTTAACCAGGATGACAACAAATTTCGAATTTGTGGTCATTTTAGTAGCTCAACCCGCATTGGTTTTCTTGACTCCAGCTCTTTTTCTATGGGATAGGATGAAGGGTCTTATTATAAGGTTCGTGGTAGACATCATACGCGGCTCAATCACTATTACTCCGTGTATGCAAGTCGTATATAATTGAGATTGGACGGGATGTTCAGATGTGTGGCCCCACCCCAGACCCAAAATCAAACGAGGAACAGGGAGTAGGGAGGAAGCACACATCTTAATTCTTATTGATCTAAATTATATACCACCCTAGTGCATACACTCAGTAGTAGTAAATTAATCCCATGAGTTCTTTCTCTTGATTCACGAACCTGAATGTGCGGTGCGGATGGTCTTTCTGGAGGATCTATTGAGTAGGCCTCGGGCGGTTATTGTCTTCCGGGATATCTGCAGTGCCTTTCATTTCTGGTTTTAATGTCTAAGGAGGGGTTGGTTAACAGCGCGTGGTACCCTTCTCCTGGGTACTTCGGAAGGTTTGGATAAGAGAGACGACTGACGGTTCGCATTAGGTTTTCTTATTAGGTTCGGAAGAACCTTTATTTGACGCATAGGCTATGGTGAAAGTTCTCTTTACACAGCACTAGGAATTTTCACATGGTCGCACCAAGTCGAACCATGATTGACGGCAGTGTCGAATTTAACAACATCAACACGATATGGAATGAAGATCTATAGGACCATGTGCTGAACAGGGCACACAAGTTCTTAGCGTCTCGGGTTTCGTCCATGGTATCACTATCGCGGATACTTGGACCGATAGAATTGACGCGGAACTCTAGGGGGTCCTGATGTTCTTGAATAATGTACTTTTCATGAATGGATTTCTCACGAGGCCTCTCTATAATCGCCTAGTATACACCAGTCATGTATAATTTCGATTAAAAGGACTGTTGACTGAGCGACCCCGCCCTAAATTCACAACCAAACGAGGAACAGGAGATAAGGCAGCATCACTCACTCTCGGTCTATCAGTCCCAATTATACATCGCCTTAACGCATATGCTAAGCCATCATAGCTTTACCTGATGGGTTTTTGAATTTTACAACAGTGCTGCGACTTTCGCCTTAACGAGGGAGTAATTATAATTAGAATTGATTTATTAAAGTTCTCGGTTAGCTACTTAGGATTGAGAGGCGTACCAAAATTTTACCGGGTTCTTTGATACTTCCCCTAGGCATTACGGTTAAACTCCTCCTGCGCCCTTGTCATTTCTTTCAGTTGGGCAGTCCCTCTTGAAGTGCCTAATTTCACCGCATAAGTGGCATACCGGACTGGTCCCCACATTGGTGGTTGATGTAATGAACTCAACCAGGGTTCTACAGAAGCGAGCGGTATTGCCCCTTCATGTTGCACCTAACGCAAAAGAGTTCTCGACAGATACCATGATGATGGTAGTTACATTTGTTGCAGCGAGGGAGGTTTCTTAGGTATGGTCTTCTAGGTGTCGAGGCAGAAGGGTTGACAGAGGCATTGACCCCTTCAGCTCGTTGCCCTTCGGAAGTTCCTTGAGTCGAGGTACTTCCCTCCTCGTTCTTAAAGTTTCTTTTCGGTGGATTGGGTTAGAGTTCTTGGGTGGTTTTACACACCGGTGCTGGTTGCTGTTGTCCAGTGCTAAGATCGGGATTTCCGACAGTGCTCTTGCTAACATTGGCGTTGTTAGCATTCAAGTGACCCATGAAAGCTGCTACGGCTGCCGAAACTGCAGCTCGGAACGTAACTTCATCGAATTGAAGGACCGGTGTCTTACTAACGGGTTGGTTACGTCTCTTCCGAGGCATGGTTTTTCCTACACGAAAAGGAACACAAGCTGATAAGAGACGATGGTTAACCCTAGACGTATCTTTCTTTACTATGATAGGCATAAATTTTCCCGCGCCTCGAATTATGGTTATCTGAGCGTCGACCTACATCCCTATGATGCAGTCTGGGTAACAGGGTATGAGTAAGTGTATCGGAAAGCCATAAAATGGGTGTCGTTCCTACTAAGTTATCTTTATACTAGGAGAGGTTCACTCTCCGGTTTTGAAAAGATTTGAGGGAAGTTCGGAACGAAGATCACAGAAGAAAAGGCTCATGAAAACTTATGGCTAAACACTCTCAATCGAGGTTTTGAGATCCGATCTATTCGTATTAATTGCGACGGGAAAGACGATTTTCCTAGCACATAGTGTGAGTAGTGTAATCACTAACTCACTAAAATTATATTATTTTATGGATTTATTAGCATGACCATAAAGAGGAAAAGACACTTCTCGGGTTCCATGTATTGGCTCCTTCTGATCACCTCTTACTCCTGACTAGAATCGGCGTCGGTTTCCTTCGGGTACTTATATAGGGTTCTCTTCTCTTGTAGACATACTGAATTTCTGCTCTGCCTTACTTCTGATTCCGATTCTGAGTGTCATCACTTCATGATGGATGACTGGAATCTCGGAAGTTCAGGCGAATTCCCCACCGATGTCCCTAAAAGGCATAGGCACATGGTGATTTCAATAGTCTCGTCCCTGTTCATTTATTTCCTAACTGGAGATCTTCTCAATGAACCTCTTCTGGGTCTGTATCGACTCTTCCGCCGATTACTGAAGTGGATACGGTTTTCTAAAGGGGTTCGTGCGAGAATGGAAATGTCGAAAGAATCCTAAGAGATTATTAAAACATTTCACTGGGTGATCCATATCGAGTCCTGCTACAATTTCATAGTGTACACAAATCATATATAATTTAGATCTGATAGGCCTTCGAATATGTGATACTACTCTATATCCACATCCAAACAAGGAAAAGGAAGTAGAGCGAAATCACACATTCTTAGCCTATGAGATCCTCACTATATATAACCTTGGAAGTATACACTCTGTAATCATAGGTCTATCAATAAGGATCTCTTTAGTTTTCACGCAAGGTTAATTATGGTTCCTAAAATACCCCTATGGTATTTTAATTACATGTTTGATTCTTATCTTATGAACATGCTTCTGGGTTTATTGTTAGTCTTTTAGTATCCTAAAATACTCCCATAGTATTTTAAACTTTATGTTTGGCTCTAGCATTCCTATTTGGTAAGTTTCAGAATTGTTGCAACACCACCATCACTCCCAAGCACAAGTTAATCGCATCTCAAATAAATATAGTTGATCAGGTTATATTTATTCTAGCTTACGATTACATAACTGCCCAGGTTTGACGGTAATGGTCAACATCCGAAGACTTTTATTCTTATTCTTCTTGTGATACTTGTTCGGGTTTTTATATTCTGGATGTTCTTATACTTTTGTAAATTATGGTTATATTTTAAAGTATAATTCTTGGTCAGAGTGTTTTATCCCAAATGTATTTATAGGCTGTATGTCTTTTATGATTTGATATACTGAGCTCACTATAAACAATACTCTGATACCAATCAGTCACACCCCAAAACCGGAACGGCGGAAAAGTTCTGGGGTGGAGGACGTCATGTCAAGTATCACAACATATGCAGTATAGTAATCAAAGTAAACAACGATTGCATTAATAGTAATAATTTTACATAGGTTACATTTTAAACCGACATCAAAGTAAATATACGAAATAACATAAGCTGCAGCTTGGTACTAGGCTGACATCGCAAAAGCTCCCGGAGTGTACCTGTCTACGGATGACCTGAGAATACAAGTTATTTTGAAAACGAGTATCAGCATTTTTAAATGCTGGTGAGTTCATGAGTATTTAATGACATTGATATAAATACATGTTTTCCTTGAAAATAATCTCATAAAAGATGGCGGTTTAGAATTTACAGAGTATTAGAATTCTTTCCAGAAAATCCTATATTTTCTTAATAAAAGTAGTCTTCTACCAAGATCCTATTGTTTTATGTTTAAACCAAGGAATTTCTCTACTAAAGCAGCCTTCTACCAAGACCCAATTGTTTTATGTTTAAGAAACATTTTCCCTTAAAGGTACTATCATTATAAAAATATAATTTATACTTTAAAGAATATGTGAGAAGATCACAATCAAGAGTAATAGGGAAAATAATATTTTACCTCAGTAGTAACGCTGCTGGCTAAAAATAAATAAAACATAGACTCCAGGTGGTATTGAATGAACAACACGCCTAGCAAAGTCTAAAGGTAAATAAGATATAGACTCCAGGCGGGACGCCTCGCAAAGTCTAAAAAGAATAAAATTACAGACTCCAGGGTGGTATTGAATGAACAATACGCCTCGGAGAGTCTAACATAACCTTTAATCCTAAGTGGGTTAGTTTAAAGGTTTAAGATGTGGCCTAGTGTATAACTAGGAAAATAGGTTATGATGGTTTCATATATAGAAAATACCGTGATAATACTTATTACCTTAAAGCCATGAATTATAAGGTAAATGTAAAGATACTCGTAACCATACTGATAGACAATCGAATACTTGACGACCTGCTGGCGTCGGGATGAATGTGACATTTGTCACCCCTTGGCTTGGTCGACCGGGACTGTTGTGACATCCCCATTTTTCACGGCCAGAAAAGACCGATTTTGTTTATGCTTTATAAAAATCAGAGTACCTCTTTTAATGAAAATGTTGCGGAATTTGTTCCCAGAAAAACATGATAAATACGTTATCAAAGCATTTCCGAAGAAATGTATTTTTATTCATTTTAAAACATTGGGATGTCATCGTCAATAAAGAAACATAAGCATAAACAGAACTTACATTTATTTACACTAGTGATCTATATCTCTTTAAATCTCTCAGTGTAAAGTAGCTTCGTATCGACACCTGTGATACAAATAAGCTTGAGTGGGTCAGGTTGGGAAACCTGGTGAGTACATAGGGTTTTCAACCCACAATAATATAATTATTATGTTTAATCATCAAACAATTAACCCAATTACCCATCCCCATTATCTTATTTACTCTTAAGGATCTACCCTAAGAGTCATCTATTTGTTTATTCCGAAGTCCCTTGCTACCAACGTTTATCTAACACGTACTAAGTCCATAGCTACCAGGTACTAAGTCCATATCTACCAACACCTAACAAGTACTAAGTCCATAGCTACCTACGTTTACCTAATAGGTACTAAGTCCATAGCTACCATCGTTTGTCCAATAGGCACTAAGTCCATAGCTGACGGTGTTTATTTATTGGGCACTAAGTTTATAGCTGCCAATGTTTACTCACATCATCTTTTATCTCTCATCATTCATCTACCCATGTTATACCCAACATATTTGTAGATATAAAATACGTATACAGTTTAAATCAGTTAAAACATGTATAAAAACGTTCATCCAGCATAGATAGCAAGTATACAGATAATATGCACACATAGCACGTAATTTATATTAAAATACTTCATATCTATGTGTAAGATGAAAGTAACTATGCACTCACTTGATTAGGTGGTGACTCGGTACTTGAACAGCACTTCGTTATCTCAAAACAATTTTTCCTTGACCAAAACCTAGTATTAATACCACTACAGTTTAGTTTTAACGTTAATTGCGACTAATTAATAGTCTAGCTATTATTAATATTATATAAGCGTTAAATAACACTCAATATAACTCATAATAATAGCCCAAATAATTATTTTAAGGTCCTAATAATGTTACTATAATTAAATAAAAGCTATATTAAATATAGTATAGGCGTAGCTCACTTACAGCAGGTTTTTATTAAAAACCGGGCTTCTCTGGAGCAGTGTTTCCGAGCCGAAAGCTTTTCTTCTCGGAGCCGTCGGGTGCTCTGGGGCTTTCTTATCATGATAGGGAGGTTCCCTAGACATGGGAGGGGTTTAGGGAGGTTAGAGAGAAGTTAGAGAGAGAAAGAAAGGTTTGAAGGTGTGAGGAAATTATGAAGAGTTCATCTCTTATTTATAGGAATGGTATAATAAAGTAGTCTCCAAGTTTCGTCCGTAACTTTCGCATATGAGCTCCATTTTTGTCAGTCTTTTTACCGTTGAGTTCCTATTAATGAGATCTTTAACTCTCATTTAGACCTCGTTGGCTAATTCTCATTCTATCTCGGATTTACAAAATTGTATCGAATTCGCCGCGCTCGAAAAGTAGAGACTAAGCTTCGTCCATAACTTTCGCATACGAGCTCCGTTTTTGTCTATCTTTTTACCGTTCAGTTCCTATTAATGAGGTCTTCAACTCTCATTTAGACCTCGTTGGCTAAAAACCGCTCGAACTAAAATTCGAGTTTCAGGCTGTACACTGTTAAGCCGAAACTTTGAAAAATCATAACTTCCTCATACGAAGTAAGATTTGGGCGTTCTTTTTATGGATTTTCTCGGTTTAACATACTCTATGACTTGAGTTTAGATCACTAAGGCTAAAAAGTCATATATCTTAAATTCACTATTTACGTCTCCCGGTGTCGTGCCGGTTTTGCCGAAAAACTTCGACGGGCCATAACTTCTTCGTTATAACTCGGATTTCGGCGTTCTTTATATGTATGGAACCCTTGAGACATATTCTACAACTTGATTAAGATTATTTATTCTAAATAATCTTTTGTCGAAAAGTCGTTTTCGACCCCTATTATCTCTAAATTGACTAGCCCGGATCTACGGGCGTTACAATTATCTCCCCCTTAGGATGATTACGTCCCGGAATCATCAACGAAACAGGGCTCTCATGGTGACTCCATACGTTATCTCTTCATCCTAAGTCATAACTTTGGTGTTTCTTCGAATGAGTATCTAACTCGTAGACTCCTTGACTACAGGCGGTGCCCGATCTTGCATCCGCTATCTATCTTATGTTAGACTTCCAATCATGATCTTCATGTTCTTATGTGATTTAGTCACGTCGTAGTACTTCTAACTACAAGTTTCTTACTTTAACAACGATCACAATCGCTATGACTATCTTCAATTTTCTGGCTTAAGTTGGATGCTACATCAAACTGGGTTCTCTGAACCATGTATCATACTCATCGTATTCAGACTTAATTTGATATGACCACTAGGGTCGGAATAACAACGATCTTCTTAGTCATTACCGAAACGATAGTAACGACATTCTTGAATAAAACGGAATCAATTATTGGTTTCTTGGTAACCTTGTGACTTTCCCTAATCCAAGTGTGAGTCCTGCGCCTCCGGTAGTATATGCATCTACTACCTTTCACACCTACTCATACTCGTCCCAAGTATTGTCTCTCAGTCCCCAAGTCCTAAAATCACAAAACAATTTAACACATACGAGTGTGTCCAAATAATCATAAAAATTTCCCTAGACTCTACTAGGACTTCTTCCATGCGTATCTTCAATGATCAATTCTACTTCAACTCGGTTGGTGATGGAAATTCCAGATGATAGGAAAACTTTAGGAATTACACCAATCGTTCTATCATCCCGCCAATCAAATGTGTACATTCAGATGTACCGTACTTCTCTAGACGTACTGTTATTTTATCAGACGTATTCTAAAGGCAAGATACCTCTCTTATGATATCTTCCGATAGGTATCATTCACTATCGTAAGCCATCTCATTTCCTATATTTTCTCAGTCTATCATGGTTCGCATCACTTCCTGAACTTCTGCCATTGTGATAAGTTCGGGTGCAGGCGCAACGACCGATGCATGACCCATCACATTCTTAGTCTCAGGTTGTCATCTTCCTCGGATATTTCCTAGTCTGTCTTCACCATGACGTTTTGTACACCCAAGCAGACGTTCGGTGTACCAAGGCGAGAATTTAAGATAGGAAAGATTTTATTTACGATCGACGTGTAAATCTCCCTATTACTCCGAAAAGTTATATGCTAGTTCTAATACCGTAATTAAACGTTTAGAAACCTGAACACATAAAGTTTCCAGATCCGGTCGGCAACAGACCATAGATCCGATCATGCATATCATAAATCATTTAGCACATAAAAGCATGTTAGGTATTTCCCCTAAATAAGCAAGTGCTTGTGTCTATTCAGGTGTATTACCTAAATTTTATCAGACACACTCCTCACGATCATTGCTTAGCATTCTAAGTTTAAGTCTACAAATAAATCCATATTCCTAGTTCGCTTAAACTAATGCTCTGATACCAACTGTGACATCCCCATTTTTCACGACCAGAAAAGACCGATTTTGTTTATGCTTTATAAAAATCAGAGTACCTCTTTTAATGAAAAAATGTTGCGGAATTTGATCCCAGAAAAACATGATAAATACGATATCAAAGCATTTCCGAAGAAATGTATTTTTATTCATTTTAAAACATTGGGATGTCATCATCAATACAGAAACATAAGCATAAACAAAACTTACATTCATTTACACTAGTGATCTACATCTCTTTTAAATATCTCAGTGTAAAGTAGCTTCGTATCGACACCTGTGATACAAATAAGCTTGAGTGGGTCAGGTTGGGAAACCTGGTGAGTATATAGGGTTTTCAACCCACAATAATATATTTATTATGTTTAATCATCTAACAATTAACCCAATTACCCATCCCCATTATCTTATTTACTCTTAAGGATCTACCCTAAGAGTCATCTATTTGTTTATTCTGAAGTCCCTTGCTTCCAGGGTTATAAGACCGGCACTAAGTCCATAGCTGCCAATGCACTAATTCCATAGCTGCAAAAGTTCATTCATCGGCTACTAAATCCATAGCTACCAGTGTAGGTATTAAGTCCATACCTACCAACGTTTATCTAACAGGTACTAAGTCCATAGCTACCAGGTACTAAGTCCATATCTACCTGTTAGATATGGACTTAGTACCTGGTAGCTATGGACTTAGTACCTGTTAGATACACGTTGGTAGGTATGGACTTAACACCTAACAAGTACTAAGTCCATAGCTACCTACGTTTACCTAAGAGGTACTAAGTCCATAGCTACCATCGTTTGTCCAATAGGCACTAAGTCCATAGCTGCCGGTGTTTATTTATTGGGCACTAAGTTTATAGCTGCCAATGTTTACTCACATCACCTTTTATCTCTCATCATTCATCTACCCATGTTCTACGCAACATATTTGTAGATATAAAATACGTATACAGTTTAAATCAGTTAAAACATGTGTAAAAACGTTCATCCAGCATAGATAGCAAGTATACAGATAATATGCACACATAACATGTAATTTATATTAAAATACTTCATATCTATATGTAAGATGAAAGGAACTATGCACTCACTTGATTAGGTGGTGACTCGGTACTTGAACAACACTTCGTTATCTCAAAACAATTTTTCCTTGACCAAAACCTAGTATTATCACCACTAGAGTTTAGTTTTAACGTTAATTGCGACTAATTAATAGTCTAGCTATTATTACTATTATATAAGCGTTAAATAACACTCAATATAACTCATAATAATAGCCCAAATAGTTATTTTAAGGTCCTAATAATGTTACTATAATTAAATAAAAGCTATATTAAATATAGTATAGACGTAGCTCACTTACAGCGGGTTTTTATTAAAAATCGGGCTTCGCTGGAGCAGTGTTTCCGAGCCGAAAGCTTTTCTTCTCGGAGCTGTCGGGCGCTCCGGGGCTTTCTTCTCGTGATAGGGAGGTTCCCTAGACTTGGGAGGGGTTTAGGGAGGTTAGAGAGAAGTTAGAGAGAGAAAGAAAGGTTTGAAGGTGTGAGGAAATTATGAAGAGTTCATCTCTTATTTATAGGAATCGTATAGTAAAGTAGTCTCCAAGCTTCGTCCGTAACTTTCGCATACAAGCTCCGTTTTTGTCTGTCTTTTTACCGTTGAGTTCCTACTAATGAGATACTCAACTCTCATTTAGACCACGTTGGCTAATTCTCATTCTATCTCGGATTTACAAAACTGTATCGAATTCGCCGCGCTCGAAAAGTAGAGACTAAGCTTCGTCCATAACTTTCGCATACGAGCTCCGTTTTTGTCTGTCTTTTTACCGTTGAGTTCCTATTAATGAGATCTTCAACTATCATTTAGACCTCGTTGGCTAAAAACCGCTCGAGCTAAAATTCGAGTTTCGGGCTGTTCACTGCTAAGCCGAAACTTTGAAAAATCATAACTTCCTCATACGAAGTCAGATTTGGGCGTTCTTTGTATGGATTTTCTTGGTTTAACATACTCTACAACTTTGGTTTAGATCACTAAGGCTAAAAAGTCCTATATCTTAAATTCACTATTTACGTCTCCCGGTGCCGTGCCGGTTTTGCCGAAAAACATCGACGGGCCATAACTTCTTCGTTATAACTCGGATTTCGGCGTTCTTTATATGTACGGAACCCTTGAGACATATTCTACAACTTGATTAAGATTATTTATTCTAAATAATCTTTTGTCAAAAAGTCGTTTTCGACTCCTATTATCTCTAAATTGACTAGCACGGATCTACGGGCGTTACAACTGTAGCTAGCAGTCAGGATGTGGGAGTGTATGTCCCGTATAGATCTATACACACAATGACCGCTCTCCCTCCAGGAGACTCTGGTCACCAACTTCACAACGGTGGAATTCGCGTCATGAGGATGTATCTCGTGTTTCGAATTCTATAACCTTTCTCTTTATTAAAAAGTATAAGTGTTTAGAATATAGATATAACTAAGTTCTCCTTCATGAAAGTTATGGTTGGTTTCTAAACTATACCTATTATAGTTTACTTGAGAAGTTATCTAGATGCCTTTGCTACCCAAAGGATGATGATCTGGCTGATAGAACTTTTATGACTACATATGTATACATGATATATGACCAATATTTAAACGACCTTCAGACGGATAACCGATACCCTAAAGCCACATCCAAACAAGGAAAAGGAGTTAGGGCGAGCTAGCCTTCCTAAGTCCTTTAAACATTACTTATATAAATATACATATACAGGCATTCATTTTACAATATAAAAGCATAAAAGAAAGTTCGGTAAAACCTTTGAAAAAGCTTTAATAATCTAAAAATGGATATTCATACTTTAAAAGAGATTTGAAAATAAGATTTGAAAACCTTTAGCTGGATAAAGTAGTTTAACATGCAAAAATCTATTTGCTATACAGTTATTAATCACATGTGATTGATATAATAACTTTATAGTTCAACTTGTATTCCCCCCCCCCCATAAAAGCATTTAAAATCATTTAAAAGGTTGATTCAGGGGTATGAACTCACCTGACGTGGGTGATTCGGATTAACGGATGGTATATGATGCTATGTGTCAATTGAGGACTTGAACACACACTCGGATCCTATTGAACAAGCAATGATACATTTATGTATCTAATTAGTCATTTAATAACTAATTAAGTGAGTTAGGTCACCCTAATACATGAAAACACTTTGCTACAAGTGCTAAGAGTACTAAGGGTTGCATATAAGGAGAGTATGGCCTCACATTGGAGTTTACTCCTCAAATGGTGGCCCTTAAGAGGGTTTACGGTTTCTGTACCACTTCCTGTTGGATTAGTGTCTAAGTCCATAACTATAATTGGTATGTACTTGACCCGACTCGGCATGGTCCATTTGGGTTGCATGGCATCGGAACATTTAGATAGACCATTTATGAGGAAAAGACATTTTGTGACATTAATATATTATAAGTTCTAATATATTAATATGAAATCATGTTATTTAATCAGTATTGATCAAGAATTAATTTGGACTTAATTTAGTGATCAAAAAGAGACTAATTAAATATATGGGGATTGATTGTGTAAATCATTCATTCTTATATATGTGGGCTTATGATCCAAGATTCCTTTATGTTGGGTTTAACCCATATGGTGATCCATGGATACTCCATGGAGGTTAAAACCCATGGAGCATAAGGAATGGGTAAAGTCATGAGTTACATGGTGTAACCCTAATAGACACACTATATAAGAACCCCTTTAGTTCAAGAAATTGGCACTAGTGATACATATGTAAGAAGGCTAGCCAATTTGAACATGTATGTCTTCTTCTCATGGTTATTCCAAGAGTTCATGATGTTGTGTGAACCATTTGAGGTGTCACACTTGGGGCACTAGGCTCTCAAGCTTCATGGAGTCAAGCAACAACAACAAGGTATGTATTCTATCTATTTTAGTATCCTAGTATCAATGTTTTGGTATGCTAGTTAGGATAATACCTTGCATAATCATATTTGCATGTATAATAGAGAAAACATAGATGCAAGGTATTTAGGGTTGCATGTACACTTAGGAGTGTTAGAATGCTCAAAACCCAACAGTGGTATCAGAGCCTAGGCTTGTTTTCAATTATACTTGATGCAAATTGCTGAAAAATGCTGAAAAAGTCGAATTTCGGGCATTCTGGGCACTGGACTCGCCGAGTCCACTGATGAACTCGCCGAGTCCATGAAGAAAATCATCCTACTCGGCGAGTAGGTTGATACACTCGACGAGTAGGAGCCCCAGACAGCATATTTTCGAGTTTTTTGGCTAGAAATGGACTAGAAACATTACCCTAAGATGTTTTTGAACTTATAAACTTGTTTTTGATGTGGTAATGTTCATACTAATCCAATTTTAAAGATAATTGTCAATAGATTCATGTTTTGTATTAGTTTAGTGATTAGGCTAATTACATGAAAAAGTTTGATTTGAATTATCTTGTTCTTATGAGTTGCTTAGATTAATAGAAAAGTTAATTGATTATGTGTTTTCAATCCATTTTAATCTAAGATTTGATTCTAAAATGTGTTTTTTTAACTTGTCCTCAAGTTATATGAAAAGTCACATTTAAGTTTCATAAAACTCATAAAAGTTGGCAATGGTTACAAAAATGAGGAGTCTTGTCCTCAAGTTATGGAGGTTGAAGAGTCACTTCATTAAGTAATAAAATGTGTAACCTTAATTAATTCCATAAGTTACAAAATAAAGAAAAGTTACATTCTTTTATTAGTTTAAAGTCTTCCATAACTTGTCCTCAAGTTATGGAACTTGAAGAGTTTTTTAATTAAAACTAATTTAAACACATAAGTTATGGAGTTAATTAGTTTTGAATAGTTTCAAAACTTGCCCTCAAGTTTTGGAATTAGAAATGTTTTCACTTATGAATACTTTAATTCCAAGTTAGCCCTTAGAACTTTAAAAGTTAAAATTCAACCCTTATACTATTATTATAATTTTAATTATATAGATATGTATAAGAAAAGTCAAGCTTACCGTTAGTAGGCCTCATTCATGAAGCCGGTCTATAAGGGGGGTATAAGGTTACTGCCTATAAAATGGCAGTTTAATGGGTGTCCACTCTCACCCACCGCTTCCTTGACTGGTGGAAGGTCGTTAGCCGAACGGGTAGGACAAGGACTATAATTCTCCCTTCATTAAAAGTATTAATGATAAATACTAAGTAACTAAACGCTTATAAATTCCCAATATTAGTTACTTAGGAAAATGTGAAATTGGTGCTAGCCCATAAAATTACACTTTGTACCTTACCAAGTCGTTAGTGGAGCGTGTGTGGTTAACCGGCACACTAACATGGACTAGTAAGAGTGGCAAAGGGTAACTTGACTTTATTATAGATCGGTGGAGCGTGTGTGGTTAACCGGCACATCGATTAGGTAATATTGTTGAGGGTACCAAGTCAATTTGTATGGTTATTCACACCTTGTTTGTGATACTCGGCATCCCAGTCACAAACTTGAGAGGGCACAATCGAGATTCAAACATGCCATTGAAAGTTCAATGTATCTCAAAAGATCTAGGAGTTTCAAATCCAATTAAAACTTAATTATATTTCGTTTTTCTATGGTGGAAATTGGTAAATCGTCATTTACCTACCTTTAACTATTTTATAACTTGGATTACGACATCCCTCTTCCAGTTATAAATAGGTTATTGGGTCCTAGCCTTAATATTTCATATTGGGTGTTATATTAAGGACTCTAAATCAACTAACTTGAATATCTCCCAAAAGATGTCTAAGTTCAGACATCTATGATCTTCCCAAATCTCTTGAAACAAGCTTTCCTAAATGAAGATGATGTCCCATGGAAATCATACTTCATTCACCTCCTCCAATTATTCTCCCTAACCCACAAGTTCCTGAAAAGTTTAAGGTCACTCAAGCCCTATTGGCAAGCAAAGGTCTATGTGTGATCACATCTTGGAGATGTAGTCACATATTGACAAGCCGGGAGAGTTGGGTGTCAACGTCTAGAGGAAGCTGATGATCAATCACTTTCTAAGTCACATAGTGAGTTCCTTTGGGACTCCTATGAAACAGACTATGACAAGACCCTTAATGATCTTATCTATTTGCTAAGATCAACTTCCTAAAACTTTATGGACATTGACAATGATGACATTGGATATCCAGTAAAGCTCTCTCTTCCCAATGGAAAGGGATCGGCCATAGTCAACTCGGTTGACCAAATGGTAAAGAGAACGGCTAAGTCTGAGATAGTCCCATTATCAAGGGTCTATTGCCAAAGAAAGGGGCATTGGTTGCGAAGCTGCCAAATTTACCTAAGGATATTAAAGTCAATAAGTTTGACTCTACTTCGGGTAAAGTCCACTATCTAACTCTACTAAGTTTCTATTCTGAGATTCTTGATACATGATGTGACTAGGTCACATGTTGATGTTTTAAGAATCAAAGAAAAAAGTGAAGAAACTTAAAGAAAGATTATGCTGAATCTGATCGCGTAGATGGATTTCTATCGCATAGTTTGAAGATCGGATTCTTAAGCTACATCTTAGGAGTTATGATATATTGCATAGGATTAGATAACAACAAAGTTTTCATGTGCTTTTGCATTGTAAGGATAGTTTTTCCGCAAAGTTTTAAAATAAAAGAAAAAAAAAATTTGATTTTATTTATTTTAAAAAAATATCCTTACAATGGCATTTGTGAAAACTTTTGTTGCTTATAAGATTCCATTAAAGAGCAAGAGTGGAAATATGAATTTGATTCTTTCATTTGTGGTAGTGTCTAAATTTACCAAATAAGGAAAGATTCTCATCACCTAAGTTTCAGTTGGATAGAAACTTGGAATCATGCAAGTTGTATAGCATGATGAATAAGAACTTTCAAGCATTGGAAAAATTAAGACTAACTACTTGTTCCCATGGATGTGTGAGTCAAGTAAAGGATCGAGTACACATTCTTGTGCACTGATCAAGCCCACCACAAATAATCGTTAAGACTATTCGTCATTATTTA
Organism: Lactuca virosa; assembly: GCF_052849685.1. NCBI lineage: Eukaryota > Viridiplantae > Streptophyta > Magnoliopsida > Asterales > Asteraceae > Lactuca > Lactuca virosa. The sequence goes on from NC_136430.1 coordinate 50,317,727, forward strand.
CTAAAATTCAGTAAATATGGTTATACTTACAAGCTTAAGTGTAATTCTGAAGCATTGGAATAGTCTCAATGTATGGCAGAACGAATGAGAAGAATCAACTTGGGCAGAAAGATAAAAGTTTCTTAAATCTGAAAAGATGAGAGAGTACTTTAGTATCATGTTATGTAATCATCTTAATGATTAAGAGACCTTATCACAATTCATCCTCTAAGTGCATTCTGATGGCTAAGAAGAGGAGTTATGAATTGTTGAAATGGTTAAATCAAGAAGATGATTCATACTTCGTTCCAAAAACAATTCTTGGAGTTATACTCTAAAATTGTAACTTGAGTGACGTGTCTTAAAAGGGTTTAGAACACTTGTCAAATATAAGAGTAACAGTTTTCTACTCTTGTACATTTGAAATTGGTAAGTTGTGATGTTTTGGATAAAACAAAGACTAACTAAGGCCAATTGTGTGAAGTGTTTATCTTGATTAGAATCCACACTATCTCTTGAATATTTGACAAGAGAGTCTTATATGTCAAGAAGACAGTGGGAGTCTTAAAGATCTTGAAAGTCTCAAGAACTAATCAAGAATAAAACCTGAAGTTCTTCACTAGCACACGACTTGAGGTTTATAACCTATCGTGTCGACATGTATGTGCCTATTCAAGTTGGCTTTGCATAGGAGTTCTGAGAGTTCTCAATTGGTTGCACAGCTACTTGGAAGCAATGGCAGGCCCTTGAGCTGCCACATGGCAAGAAATTAAGATTGAGTTCAATCCATATGAGTTTGGATTTGTCATTATCCTTGTCTTGTGATTGTGGTTTGACAAATTCACATAGATAAGAATACATACACCATTAAATCTAAGTGTCATAAGGTTTCTCTCCGATTCATGAAAATGATGGTGAGGAAACACTTTCACTAAGTAGATTTTATCATAGCAATTGTGATATTTGCATTCTCAAAGTCGTTAGTGGAACGTGTGTGGTTAACCGGCACACTAATATGGACTTGTGAGAAGCGGTAAAGGTCTAAACAATCGAGGCTATGATTACGGCATCCCTTTTCATAGTTCTTAAAATTGTTTAGACACACCTATGAGCTATCTAAGATAAGGTGTATGATATTGATAAAGTTTTATCAAAGCAATCTAGTATCAGAAATCTGAACTTTGGTAAGAAAGTTAATAAAGTATTAATTTCTAGAAGTCCAGCTGATTTGTGATTACATGTCAAAGCTAGTGGGAGCATAAGTGTTATGCTAATAATCATCATGTTAGCAGGAGCATGATAATTATGATAAAGGTTGCAAGTTAGCAATGTTAATTATAGAAAACAAAAGTTTCAATTCGTGAGGCTGCAGGGGTTGAAAAAGTTGTTTTGCTATAATTAAGGCAGAGAAAATTATACCTCATTTCAATTCTAAAAGCTTAGATTGAGATTTTAATCGTATTTAGTCAAGGATATATATATGAATTTCATGTTGGAATAGCTCAACATAAGGAAATTCTATATATGGGTCCATTATTTGCATTCTAAAATTCGATTATGATTACGGCATCCCTTTTCATAATATGAATTTTGAGAACTTGGCAAATAGAAATGGAAATGTTATAGCAAAAGACTGGTTTAGTCTTTATGTGAGACATCATGACTCGTGTCCCATATGCTTCGGATATAGGATCGATTTCATGTGCTATATCCATCCTTTCTAAAATTTTCCAAATACCTGGGGCATTAAGAAGGGAAAAGGTCTAGAACTGGATATGACTAAAAGGATTAAGCAATTGTTGAGGACAATCTAAGGTTTACCAAAGATTGGTTGCTCAAGGACAGTTGGAAGTATAGTGATAATTCTGGAAGGACCATATTGACATAATCTGTAAGGAGGCAACTCTTGTTCAGAAGTGATAGTCAAAATGGAATCTGGAGATTATTCAATCTGTGTAAGATTAGGAAACTTAATGCAAGAAGGATATTTCCAAGGAGCTGATCTCCTTTGGAATGCTCTGTAATGGTTGTTGTCAAGTCTTTCTGACTCTGTACATAATCATTACAGGAGGATCAATGCATATAAGTTTAGAATCTAACAGATTTCAGTAAATAGCATGAATTTGGAATTCTTGCATTTGCAATAAGGATTTGGGACTGTGAAAGAGGATCATTGGAGTTATTTTCAATTGATCTAATTCACAAAGTGAAGATCATAGACAAACATAGTATGCATACTTGGTGTATGGCATGACTAGTGTTTAGAAAACATAGTGTACATGCTTGGAGCATGGGACAACTATTGTTTTAAATTCAAGAATAAAGTTGATAGCTGAAACAGTATACAATGAATAATGTGTAATCATATGGTGATAAATAAAAGGTGTTTTATTTATGTTCATAGGTTTTGATACCATATTAGATTCTATTATTATTGTGTTTCATTTTGCATGTTTTGACTTCCAGAATAACTAGGTCGTTCTTCCTGATTGACTAAGTTATTCAAACTATCCACAGTCGGTCATATGTTGGAAGTAGATATGAATCAAGACTGTCATGGGTTGGCTTGTAGGGGTCTAAGATGTTGGACAAGGGGGTACAACACTCATGAGTGCTCATAAGTTCTGAGTATTGGATTCAACCCGCGCTCATTGGAATCACTTCATGGATTTTATCACGAGTGATCATGAGACGATAATATCTTATATTCTTCAAACCTAGAGATATGAGTTGTTACTATGAGTTGGTTGTACATTGGTTGCACGAAAACGCATTCGGTAACTCGGTGTTATAAAACGTGCCTTTGTGTATGATTCAACAAGTAGTAGAACAAGCTATATGAGTCGAAGTTTATCCATTCCTTTTACCTTCGGGATAAAAGCGATATCTGTGGGCCCCTCGATGATTTGGTAATGACAAATGTAAGTGCTCGGCCGGGCCTGGACTGATTTGATTTGTTCAATTAGTCAATCGTCATAAATCGGAAATCGGGAAACAACAAATGGACAGAGAGAATGATTATAATCCATGTCTCAGTCCATATGATATCTAGAATGGAGGAATATATGATCCCTTATCTAATGGACAAGTCATTGACAAAGGTCAGAGTTCATCTACAAGGTCAGAGTTCGACAGCGGCTTTTGAGAGCTACGATTGCCAGTTGGTTCCTGAAGTCATACGCAATAATAGTTTTAGACTTATCCAAGTGGGAGACTGTTGGATTAGTGTCTAAGTCCATAACTATAATTGGTATGTACTTGACCCGACTCGGCATGGTCCATTTGGGTTGCTTGGCATCGGAACATTTGGATAGACCATTTATGAGGAAAATACATTTTGTGACATATTAATATATTACAAGTTCTAATATATTAATATGAAATCATGTTATTTAATTAGTATTGATCAAGAATTAATTTGGACTTAATTTAGTGATTAAAAAGAGACTAATTAAATATATGGGGATTGATTGTGTAAATCATTCATTCTTATATATGTGGGCTTATGATCCAAGATTCCTTTATGTTGGGTTTAACCCATGTGGTGATCTATGGATACTCCATGGAGGTTAAAACCCATGGAGCATAAGGAATGGGTAAAGTCATGAGTTACATGGTGTAACCCTAATAGCCACACTATGTAAGAACCCCTTTAGTTCAAGAAATTGACACTAGTGATACATATGTAAGAGGGCTATCCAAATTTAACATGTATGTCTTCTTCTCATGGTTATTCCAAGAGTTCATGATGTTGTGTGAACCATTTGAGGTGTCACACTTGGGGCACTAGGCTCTCAAGCTTCATGGAGTCAAGCAACAACAACAAGGTATGTATTCTATCTATTTTAGTATCCTAGTATCAATGTTTTGGTATGCTAGTTAGGATAATACCTTGCATAATCATATTTGCATGTATAATAGAGAAAACATAGATCCAAGGTATTTAGGGTTGCATGTACACTTAGGAGTGTTAGAATGCTCAAAACCCAACACTTCCCCCATGGGTTTACGGCCGTAAACTCATGGTAATGGTGTCATTGGATGTTTAAAGGTCTTAAACTACTCAAGGAATTAAGCTAGACTCGAATCAAGGGCTTAGAAAGTGACTAGGGCTCAAAATGACCCTTATTTGGAGTTTACGGTCCTTGGACCACTCCTTGGGAGTTTACGGTCGTAAACACATGGGTTTACAGCCGTAAACTCATGTTTGCCCATTCCTTTCGTGTTTTGGTGTTTCTATCTTATGAATGCAAGTTTCTAGTCACTTATACAAGCCATAGAAGGTGTTAAGGGCACTTAAACACCATTTAAAGGTGTTTACGGTTTTGGGAGGTCTCCCCAAACCGTAAACACATACTTTCTTAGGGATTTTGATGTTCTTCAAGGGCTTAACATGTATTCTAAGCAAATAACTTGATGGGAGGAGTGTACTTACTTATAGTAAGCTCGAATGAGTGTTTGGAGCCCAAGAACACTAGTGTGTGTTCTTGGTGTTTTGAAGAACACTTAAAGATCTAAGAAAAGAGGAGATTTCCATGAATGAAATCGAGTATAAACACTAGATAAAGTGTTATATGAACGAATCTAGGGTGAAAACACTTACATTTTGGCGGATTTGGCGGAAATGTGATATGATACTTGAGAGAGAATTCTTGGGTGTTCTTGGGGTTGGAAGTGAAAAGTGAAAAATGAGGGGTACACTCATGCTATATGCATGAGTCCATGCAAAGGGAGTTTACGGCCCAGACACCCCTTGTTTGGCCGTAAACACCTAGTCAAGGTGTTAGATGTTTATTTGTTACACAATACACCTAACGGACACTTCCATTTATTTGCTCGTTTGACGAAAAATTAAAATAAAATACTCAAACGGACTTAAAACCGGCCAAAAATGTTTTGAGATGAATTTGGCTAATTTTTGAAGTGCTTGACTGCGGAGTTAAAACAAATGAAAATTTCGGGTTGTCACAAGTACGGTTATGAAAACTCACTAAATAGACAATTATTATGGTATTACGTTTTAATGGGGAAAAGTAACAGATACAGTTCTTTTCACATTCAAATACAAACCTTCATGTAGTTTTGTTTTATAATAAGACTATATATCATCTTTTAAGCATCTCATATTTGCTTACAGGTTAAGGTCTTGGACATTTAAGACTGCATATCATTTAGGAAAATATAGGATTTTCCTGGTTCAAATACATACCGTTTATACAACGATCTTTCATACTCATTACATACATTTGTTAGAAAATATCGGATTTTCTGGAAAACATACACGAACTTTCGAATGGCATAAATTTTTTCAAGACACTACTTATGAACTCACCAACTTTGTTGTTGACACTTTTTCTTTGAAATAACTTGTATTCTCAGGAAAACGCTAAATCAGGTAGCAACTAATTTTTGAAGACTAACACGCTGGCGTTAGTAACATATTTTGGATCACCATATTGTATTTGATATTTAAACATGTAACACATACAATCATGTAAACTTTTCAAATATATTTATGTTATGGTGGTGTGTACTTTCTTTACTATTCAATTGGTATGATACTGTACATGACGTCCTCCGCCCCCGAACGTTTCCGCCGTTCTGGTTTGGGGGTGTGACATATCCGGATCTCAGGTCAATCTTTGAAAAGAAATTCACTCCTTGCAGTTGGTCGAACAAGTCGTCTATGCGAGGCAGATGGTAGCGATTTTTGACGGTCAGTTTGTTAACTTCTCTGTAGTCGATGCACATACGGAACGATCCTTCTTTCTTCTTGACGAACAAGACCGATGCTCCCCAGGGTGAGAAGCTTCGTCCAATGAAGCCCTTGCTGAGCAATTCTTTAAGTTCACTGGATAGCTCCTGCATCTCAGCTATATGCAGGAGTCCATGCAAAGGGAGTTTACGGCCCAGACACCCCTTGTTTGGCCGTAAACACCTAGTCAAGGTGTTAGATGTTAATTTGTTACACAATACACCTAACGGACACTTCCATTTATTTGCTCGTTTGACGAAAAATTAAAATAAAATACTCAAACGGACTTAAAACCGGCCAAAAATGTTTTGAGATGAATTTGGCTAATTTTTGAAGTGCTTGACTGCGGAGTTAAAACAAATGAAAATTTCGGGTTGTCACAAGTACGGTTATGAAAACTCACTGAATAGATATTATGGTATTACGTTTTCATGGGGAAAAGTAACAGATACAGTTCTTTTCACATTCAAATACAAACCTTCATGTAGTTTTGTTTTATAATAAGACTATATATCATCTTTTAAGCATCTCATATTTGCTTACAGGTTAAGGTCTTGGACATTTAAGACTGCATATCATTTAGGAAAATATAGGATTTTCCTGGTTCAAATACATATCGTTTATACAACGATCTTTCATACTCATTACATACATTTGTTAGAAAATATCGGATTTTCTGGAAAACATACACGAACTTTCGAATGGCATAAATTTTATCAAGACACTACTTATGAACTCACCAACTTTGTTGTTGACACTTTTTCTTTGAAATAACTTGTATTCTCAGGAAAACGCTAAATCAGGTAGCAACTAATTTTTGAAGACTAACACGCTGGCGTTAGTAACATATTTTGGATCACCATATTGTATTTGATATTTAAACATGTAACACATACAATCATGTAAACTTTTCAAATATATTTATGTTATGGTGGTGTGTACTTTCTTTACTATTCAATTGGTATGATACTGTACATGACGTCCTCCGCCCCCGAACGTTTCCGCCGTTCTGGTTTGGGGGTGTGACATACCCGGATCTCAGGTCAATCTTTGAAAAGAAATTCGCTCCTTGCAGTTGGTCGAACAAGTCGTCTATGCGAGGCAGATGGTAGCGATTTTTGACGGTCAGTTTGTTAACTTCTCTGTAGTCGATGCACATACGGAACGATCCGTCTTTCTTCTTGACGAACAAGACCGATGCTCCCCAGGGTGAGAAGCTTCGTCCAATGAAGCCCTTGCTGAGCAATTCTTTAAGTCGACTGGATAGCTCCTGCATCTCAGCTATATGCAGGAGTACATGCAAAGGGAGTTTACGGCCCAAACACCCCTTGTTTGGCCGTAAACACCTAGTCAAGGTGTTAGATGTTTATTTGTTACACAATACACCTAACAGACACTTCCATTTATTTGCTCGTTTGACGAAAAATTAAAATAAAATACTCAAACGGACTTAAAACCGGCCAAAAATGTTTTGAGATGAATTTGGCTAATTTTTGAAGTGCTTGACTGCGGAGTTAAAACAAATGAAAATTTCGGGTTGTCACAAGTACGGTTATGAAAACTCACTGAATAGACAATTATTATGGTATTACGTTTTAATGGGGAAAAGTAACAGATACAGTTCTTTTCACATTCAAATACAAACCTTCATGTAGTTTTGTTTTATAATAAGACTATGTATCATCTTTTAAGCATCTTATATTTGCTTACAGGTTAAGGTCTTGGACATTTAAGACTGCATATCATTTAGGAAAATATAGGATTTTCCTGGTTCAAATACATATCGTTTATACAACGATCTTTCATACTCATTACATACATTTGTTAGAAAATATCAGATTTTCTGGAAAACATACACGAACTTTCGAATGGCATAAATTTTATCAAGACACTACTTATGAACTCACCAACTTTGTTGTTGACACTTTTTCTTTAAAATAACTTGCATTCTCAGGAAAACGCTAAATTAGGTAGCAACTACGTTTTGAAGACTAACACGCTGGCGTTAGTAACATATTTTGGATCACCATATTGTATTTGATATTTAAACATGTAACACATACAATCATGTAAACTTTTCAAATATATTTATGTTATGGTGGTGTGTACTTTCTTTACTATTCAATTGGTATGATACTGTACATGACGTCCTCCGCCCCCGAACGTTTCCGCCGTTCTGGTTTGGGGGTGTGACATACCCGGATCTCAGGTCAATCTTTGAAAAGAAATTCGCTCCTTGCAGTTGGTCGAACAAGTCGTCTATGCGAGGCAGATGGTAGCGATTTTTGACGGTCAGTTTGTTAACTTCTCTGTAGTCGATGCACATACGGAACGATCCGTCTTTCTTCTTGACGAACAAGACCGATGCTCCCCAGGGTGAGAAGCTTCGTCCAATGAAGCCCTTGCTGAGCAATTCTTTAAGTCGACTGGATAGCTCCTGCATCTCAGCTATATGCAGGAGTACATGCAAAGGGAGTTTACGGCCCAAACACCCCTTGTTTGGCCGTAAACACCTAGTCAAGGTGTTAGATGTTTATTTGTTACACAATACACCTAACAGACACTTCCATTTATTTGCTCGTTTGACGAAAAATTAAAATAAAATACTCAAACGGACTTAAAACCGGCCAAAAATGTTTTGAGATGAATTTGGCTAATTTTTGAAGTGCTTGACTGCGGAGTTAAAACAAATGAAAATTTCGGGTTGTCACAAGTACGGTTATGAAAACTCACTGAATAGACAATTATTATGGTATTACGTTTTAATGGGGAAAAGTAACAGATACAGTTCTTTTCACATTCAAATACAAACCTTCATGTAGTTTTGTTTTATAATAAGACTATGTATCATCTTTTAAGCATCTTATATTTGCTTACAGGTTAAGGTCTTGGACATTTAAGACTGCATATCATTTAGGAAAATATAGGATTTTCCTGGTTCAAATACATACCGTTTATACAACGATCTTTCATACTCATTACATACATTTGTTAGAAAATATCGGATTTTCTGGAAAACATACACAAACTTTCGAATGGCATAAATTTTATCAAAACACTACTTATGAACTCACCAACTTTGTTGTTGACACTTTTTCTTTAAAATAACTTGCATTCTCAGGAAAACGCTAAATTAGGTAGCAACTACGTTTTGAAGACTAACACGCTGGCGTTAGTAACATATTTTGGATCACCATATTGTATTTGATATTTAAACATGTAACACATACAATCATGTAAACTTTTCAAATATATTTATGTTATGGTGGTGTGTACTTTCTTTACTATTCAATTGGTATGATACTGTACATGACGTCCTCCGCCCCCGAACGTTTCCGCCGTTCTGGTTTGGGGGTGTGACATACCCGGATCTCAGGTCAATCTTTGAAAAGAAATTCGCTCCTTGCAGTTGGTCGAACAAGTCGTCTATGCGAGGCAGATGGTAGCGATTTTTGACGGTCAGTTTGGTAACTTCTCTGTAGTCGATGCACATACGGAACGATCCGTCTTTCTTCTTGACGAACAAGACCGATGCTCCCCAGGGTGAGAAGCTTCGTCCAATGAAGCCCTTGCTGAGCAATTCTTTAAGTTGACTGGATAGCTCCTGCATCTCAGCTATATGCAGGAGTACATGCAAAGGGAGTTTACGGCCCAAACACCCCTTGTTTGGCTGTAAACACCTAGTCAAGGTGTTAGATGTTTATTTGTTACACAATACACCTAACGGACACTTCCATTTATTTGCTCGTTTGACGAAAAATTAAAATAAAATACTCAAACGGACTTAAAACCGGCCAAAAATGTTTTGAGATGAATTTGGCTAATTTTTGAAGTGCTTGACTGCGGAGTTAAAACAAATGAAAATTTCGGGTTGTCACAAGTACGGTTATGAAAACTCACTGAATAGACAATTATTATGGTATTACGTTTTAATGGGGAAAAGTAACAGATACAATTCTTTTCACATTCAAATACAAACCTTCATGTAGTTTTGTTTTATAATAAGACTATATATCATCTTTTAAGCATCTCATATTTGCTTACAGGTTAAGGTCTTGGACATTTAAGACTGCATATCATTTAGGAAAATATAGGATTTTCCTGGTTCAAATACATACCGTTTATACAATGATCTTTCATACTCATTACATACATTTGTTAGAAAATATCGGATTTTCTGGAAAACATACACGAACTTTCGAATGGCATAAATTTTATCAAGACACTACTTATGAACTCACCAACTTTGTTGTTGACACTTTTTCTTTGAAATAACTTGTATTCTCAGGAAAACGCTAAATCAGGTAGCAACTAATTTTTGAAGACTAACACGCTGGCGTTAGTAACATATTTTGGATCACCATATTGTATTTGATATTTAAACATGTAACACATACAATCATGTAAACTTTTCAAATATATTTATGTTATGGTGGTGTGTACTTTCTTTACTATTCAATTGGTATGATACTGTACATGACGTCCTCCGCCCCCGAACGTTTCCGCCGTTCTGGTTTGGGGGTGTGACATACCCGGATCTCAGGTCAATCTTTGAAAAGAAATTCGCTCCTTGCAGTTGGTCGAACAAGTCGTCTATGCGAGGCAGATGGTAGCGATTTTTGACGGTCAGTTTGTTAACTTCTCTGTAGTCGATGCACATACGGAACGATCCGTCTTTCTTCTTGACGAACAAGACCGATGCTCCCCAGGGTGAGAAGCTTCGTCCAATGAAGCCCTTGCTGAGCAATTCTTTAAGTTGACTGGATAGCTCCTGCATCTCAGCTATATGCAGGAGTACATGCAAAGGGAGTTTACGGCCCAAACACCCCTTGTTTGGCCGTAAACACCTAGTCAAGGTGTTAGATGTTTATTTGTTACACAATACACCTAACGGACACTTCCATTTATTTGCTCGTTTGACGAAAAATTAAAATAAAATACTCAAACGGACTTAAAACCGGCCAAAAATGTTTTGAGATGAATTTGGCTAATTTTTGAAGTGCTTGACTGCGGAGTTAAAACAAATGAAAATTTCGGGTTGTCACAAGTACGGTTATGAAAACTCACTGAATAGACAATTATTATGGTATTACGTTTTAATGGGGAAAAGTAACAGATACAATTCTTTTCACATTCAAATACAAACCTTCATGTAGTTTTGTTTTATAATAAGACTATATATCATCTTTTAAGCATCTCATATTTGCTTACAGGTTAAGGTCTTGGACATTTAAGACTGCATATCATTTAGGAAAATATAGGATTTTCCTGGTTCAAATACATACCGTTTATACAATGATCTTTCATACTCATTACATACATTTGTTAGAAAATATCGGATTTTCTGGAAAACATACACGAACTTTCGAATGGCATAAATTTTATCAAGACACTACTTATGAACTCACCAACTTTGTTGTTGACACTTTTTCTTTGAAATAACTTGTATTCTCAGGAAAACGCTAAATCAGGTAGCAACTAATTTTTGAAGACTAACACGCTGGCGTTAGTAACATATTTTGGATCACCATATTGTATTTGATATTTAAACATGTAACACATACAATCATGTAAACTTTTCAAATATATTTATGTTATGGTGGTGTGTACTTTCTTTACTATTCAATTGGTATGATACTGTACATGACGTCCTCCGCCCCCGAACGTTTCCGCCGTTCTGGTTTGGGGGTGTGACATACCCGGATCTCAGGTCAATCTTTGAAAAGAAATTCGCTCCTTGCAGTTGGTCGAACAAGTCGTCTATGCGAGGCAGATGGTAGCGATTTTTGACGGTCAGTTTGTTAACTTCTCTGTAGTCGATGCACATACGGAACGATCCGTCTTTCTTCTTGACGAACAAGACCGATGCTCCCCAGGGTGAGAAGCTTCGTCCAATGAAGCCCTTGCTGAGCAATTCTTTAAGTTGACTGGATAGCTCCTGCATCTCAGCTATATGCAGGAGTACATGCAAAGGGAGTTTACGGCCCAAACACCCCTTGTTTGGCCGTAAACACCTAGTCAAGGTGTTAGATGTTTATTTGTTACACAATACACCTAACGGACACTTCCATTTATTTGCTCGTTTGACGAAAAATTAAAATAAAATACTCAAACGGACTTAAAACCGGCCAAAAATGTTTTGAGATGAATTTGGCTAATTTTTGAAGTGCTTGACTGCGGAGTTAAAACAAATGAAAATTTCGGGTTGTCACAAGTACGGTTATGAAAACTCACTGAATAGACAATTATTATGGTATTACGTTTTAATGGGGAAAAGTAACAGATACAGTTCTTTTCACATTCAAATACAAACCTTCATGTAGTTTTGTTTTATAATAAGACTATATATCATCTTTTAAGCATCTCATATTTGCTTACAGGTTAAGGTCTTGGACATTTAAGACTGCATATCATTTAGGAAAATATAGGATTTTCCTGGTTCAAATACATACCGTTTATACAACGATCTTTCATACTCATTACATACATTTGTTAGAAAATATCGGATTTTCTGGAAAACATACACAAACTTTCGAATGGCATAAATTTTATCAAAACACTACTTATGAACTCACCAACTTTGTTGTTGACACTTTTTCTTTAAAATAACTTGCATTCTCAGGAAAACGCTAAATCAGGTAGCAACTACGTTTTGAAGACTAACACGCTGGCGTTAGTAACATATTTTGGATCACCATATTGTATTTGATATTTAAACATGTAACACATACAATCATGTAAACTTTTCAAATATATTTATGTTATGGTGGTGTGTACTTTCTTTACTATTCAATTGGTATGATACTGTACATGACGTCCTCCGCCCCCGAACGTTTCCGCCGTTCTGGTTTGGGGGTGTGACATACCCGGATCTCAGGTCAATCTTTGAAAAGAAATTCGCTCCTTGCAGTTGGTCGAACAAGTCGTCTATGCGAGGCAGATGGTAGCGATTTTTGACGGTCAGTTTGTTAACTTCTCTGTAGTCGATGCACAAACGGAACGATCCGTCTTTCTTCTTGACGAACAAGACCAATGCTCCCCAGGGTGAGAAGCTTCGTCCAATGAAGCCCTTGCTGAGCAATTCTTTAAGTCGACTGGATAGCTCCTGCATCTCAGCTATATGCAGGAGTACATGCAAAGGGAGTTTACGGCCCAAACACCCCTTGTTTGGCCGTAAACACCTAGTCAAGGTGTTAGATGTTTATTTGTTACACAATACACCTAACGGACACTTCCATTTATTTGCTCGTTTGACGAAAAATTAAAATAAAATACTCAAACGGACTTAAAACCGGCCAAAAATGTTTTGAGATGAATTTGGCTAATTTTTGAAGTGCTTGACTGCGGAGTTAAAACAAATGAAAATTTCGGGTTGTCACAAGTACGGTTATGAAAACTCACTGAATAGACAATTATTATGGTATTACGTTTTAATGGGGAAAAGTAACAGATACAGTTCTTTTCACATTCAAATACAAACCTTCATGTAGTTTTGTTTTATAATAAGACTATATATCATCTTTTAAGCATCTCATATTTGCTTACAGGTTAAGGTCTTGGACATTTAAGACTGCATATCATTTAGGAAAATATAGGATTTTCCTGGTTCAAATACATACCGTTTATACAATGATCTTTCATACTCATTACATACATTTGTTAGAAAATATCGGATTTTCTGGAAAACATACACGAACTTTCGAATGGCATAAATTTTATCAAGACACTACTTATGAACTCACCAACTTTGTTGTTGACACTTTTTCTTTGAAATAACTTGTATTCTCAGGAAAACGCTAAATCAGGTAGCAACTAATTTTTGAAGACTAACACGCTGGCGTTAGTAACATATTTTGGATCACCATATTGTATTTGATATTTAAACATGTAACACATACAATCATGTAAACTTTTCAAATATATTTATGTTATGGTGGTGTGTACTTTCTTTACTATTCAATTGGTATGATACTGTACATGACGTCCTCCGCCCCCGAACGTTTCCGCCGTTCTGGTTTGGGGGTGTGACATACCCGGATCTCAGGTCAATCTTTGAAAAGAAATTCGCTCCTTGCAGTTGGTCGAACAAGTCGTCTATGCGAGGCAGATGGTAGCGATTTTTGACGGTCAGTTTGTTAACTTCTCTGTAGTCGATGCACAAACGGAACGATCCGTCTTTCTTCTTGACGAACAAGACCGATGCTCCCCAGGGTGAGAAGCTTCGTCCAATGAAGCCCTTGCTGAGCAATTCTTTAAGTCGACTGGATAGCTCCTGCATCTCAGCTATATGCAGGAGTACATGCAAAGGGAGTTTACGGCCCAAACACCCCTTGTTTGGCCGTAAACACCTAGTCAAGGTGTTAGATGTTTATTTGTTACACAATACACCTAACGGACACTTCCATTTATTTGCTCGTTTGACGAAAAATTAAAATAAAATACTCAAACGGACTTAAAACCGGCCAAAAATGTTTTGAGATGAATTTGGCTAATTTTTGAAGTGCTTGACTGCGGAGTTAAAACAAATGAAAATTTCGGGTTGTCACAAGTACGGTTATGAAAACTCACTGAATAGACAATTATTATGGTATTACGTTTTAATGGGGAAAAGTAACAGATACAGTTCTTTTCACATTCAAATACAAACCTTCATGTAGTTTTGTTTTATAATAAGACTATATATCATCTTTTAAGCATCTCATATTTGCTTACAGGTTAAGGTCTTGGACATTTAAGACTGCATATCATTTAGGAAAATATAGGATTTTCCTGGTTCAAATACATACCGTTTATACAATGATCTTTCATACTCATTACATACATTTGTTAGAAAATATCGGATTTTCTGGAAAACATACACGAACTTTCGAATGGCATAAATTTTATCAAGACACTACTTATGAACTCACCAACTTTGTTGTTGACACTTTTTCTTTGAAATAACTTGTATTCTCAGGAAAACGCTAAATCAGGTAGCAACTAATTTTTGAAGACTAACACGCTGGCGTTAGTAACATATTTTGGATCACCATATTGTATTTGATATTTAAACATGTAACACATACAATCATGTAAACTTTTCAAATATATTTATGTTATGGTGGTGTGTACTTTCTTTACTATTCAATTGGTATGATACTGTACATGACGTCCTCCGCCCCCGAACGTTTCCGCCGTTCTGGTTTGGGGGTGTGACATACCCGGATCTCAGGTCAATCTTTGAAAAGAAATTCGCTCCTTGCAGTTGGTCGAACAAGTCGTCTATGCGAGGCAGATGGTAGCGATTTTTGACGGTCAGTTTGTTAACTTCTCTGTAGTCGATGCACATACGGAACGATCCGTCTTTCTTCTTGACGAACAAGACCGATGCTCCCCAGGGTGAGAAGCTTCGTCCAATGAAGCCCTTGCTGAGCAATTCTTTAAGTCGACTGGATAGCTCCTGCATCTCAGCTATATGCAGGAGTACATGCAAAGGGAGTTTACGGCCCAAACACCCCTTGTTTGGCCGTAAACACCTAGTCAAGGTGTTAGATGTTTATTTGTTACACAATACACCTAACGGACACTTCCATTTATTTGCTCGTTTGACGAAAAATTAAAATAAAATACTCAAACGGACTTAAAACCGGCCAAAAATGTTTTGAGATGAATTTGGCTAATTTTTGAAGTGCTTGACTGCGGAGTTAAAACAAATGAAAATTTCGGGTTGTCACAAGTACGGTTATGAAAACTCACTGAATAGACAATTATTATGGTATTACGTTTTAATGGGGAAAAGTAACAGATACAGTTCTTTTCACATTCAAATACAAACCTTCATGTAGTTTTGTTTTATAATAAGACTATATATCATCTTTTAAGCATCTCATATTTGCTTACAGGTTAAGGTCTTGGACATTTAAGACTGCATATCATTTAGGAAAATATAGGATTTTCCTGGTTCAAATACATACCGTTTATACAACGATCTTTCATACTCATTACATACATTTGTTAGAAAATATCGGATTTTCTGGAAAACATACACGAACTTTCGAATGGCATAAATTTTATCAAGACACTACTTATGAACTCACCAACTTTGTTGTTGACACTTTTTCTTTGAAATAACTTGTATTCTCAGGAAAACGCTAAATCAGGTAGCAACTACTTTTTGAAGACTAACATGCTGGCGTTAGTAACATATTTTGGATCACCATATTGTATTTGATATTTAAACATGTAACACATACAATCATGTAAACTTTTCAAATATATTTATGTTATGGTGGTGTGTACTTTCTTTACTATTGAATTGGTATGATACTGTACATGACGTCCTCCGCCCCCGAACGTTTCCGCCGTTCTGGTTTGGGGGTGTGACATACCCGGATCTCAGGTCAATCTTTGAAAAGAAATTCGCTCCTTGCAGTTGGTCGAACAAGTCGTCTATGCGAGGCAGATGGTAGCGATTTTTGACGGTCAGTTTGTTAACTTCTCTGTAGTCGATGCACATACGGAACGATCCGTCTTTCTTCTTGACGAACAAGACCGATGCTCCCCAGGGTGAGAAGCTTCGTCCAATGAAGCCCTTGCTGAGCAATTCTTTAAGTCGACTGGATAGCTCCTGCATCTCAGCTATATGCAGGAGTACATGCAAAGGGAGTTTACGGCCCAAACACCCCTTGTTTGGCCGTAAACACCTAGTCAAGGTGTTAGATGTTTATTTGTTACACAATACACCTAACGGACACTTCCATTTATTTGCTCGTTTGACGAAAAATTAAAATAGAATACTCAAACGGACTTAAAACCGGCCAAAAATGTTTTGAGATGAATTTGGCTAATTTTTGAAGTGCTTGACTGCGGAGTTAAAACAAATGAAAATTTCGGGTTGTCACAAGTACGGTTATGAAAACTCACTGAATAGACAATTATTATGGTATTACGTTTTAATGGGGAAAAGTAACAGATACAGTTCTTTTCACATTCAAATACAAACCTTCATGTAGTTTTTTTTTATAATAAGACTATGTATCATCTTTTAAGCATCTCATATTTGCTTACAGGTTAAGGTCTTGGACATTTAAGACTGCATATCATTTAGGAAAATATAGGATTTTCCTGGTTCAAATACATACCGTTTATACAACGATCTTTCATACTCATTACATACATTTGTTAGAAAATATCGGATTTTCTGGAAAACATACACAAACTTTCGAATGGCATAAATTTTATCAAAACACTACTTATGAACTCACCAACTTTGTTGTTGACACTTTTTCTTTAAAATAACTTGCATTCTCAGGAAAACGCTAAATTAGGTAGCAACTACGTTTTGAAGACTAACACGCTGGCGTTAGTAACATATTTTGGATCACCATATTGTATTTGATATTTAAACATGTAACACATACAATCATGTAAACTTTTCAAATATATTTATGTTATGGTGGTGTGTACTTTCTTTACTATTGAATTGGTATGATACTGTACATGACGTCCTCCGCCCCCGAACGTTTCCGCCGTTCTGGTTTGGGGGTGTGACATACCCGGATCTCAGGTCAATCTTTGAAAAGAAATTCGCTCCTTGCAGTTGGTCGAACAAGTCGTCTATGCGAGGCAGATGGTAGCGATTTTTGACGGTCAGTTTGTTAACTTCTCTGTAGTCGATGCACATACGGAACGATCCGTCTTTCTTCTTGACGAACAAGACCGATGCTCCCCAGGGTGAGAAGCTTCGTCCAATGAAGCCCTTGCTGAGCAATTCTTTAAGTCGACTGGATAGCTCCTGCATCTCAGCTATATGCAGGAGTACATGCAAAGGGAGTTTACGGCCCAAACACCCCTTGTTTGGCCGTAAACACCTAGTCAAGGTGTTAGATGTGTATTTGTTACACAATACACCTAACAGAAACTTCCATTTATTTGCTCGTTTGACGAAAAATTAAAATAAAATACTCAAACGGACTTAAAACCGGCCAAAAATGTTTTGAGATGAATTTGGCTAATTTTTGAAGTGCTTGACTGCGGAGTTAAAACAAATGAAAATTTCGGGTTGTCACAAGTACGGTTATGAAAACTCACTGAATAGACAATTATTATGGTATTACGTTTTAATGGGGAAAAGTAACAGATACAGTTCTTTTCACATTCAAATACAAACCTTCATGTAGTTTTGTTTTATAATAAGACTATATATCATCTTTTAAGCATCTCATATTTGCTTACAGGTTAAGGTCTTGGACATTTAAGACTGCATATCATTTAGGAAAATATAGGATTTTCCTGGTTCAAATACATACCGTTTATACAACGATCTTTCATAGTCATTACATACATTTGTTAGAAAATATCGGATTTTCTGGAAAACATACACAAACTTTCGAATGGCATAAATTTTATCAAAACAC
This sequence comes from Lactuca virosa, assembly GCF_052849685.1. NCBI lineage: Eukaryota > Viridiplantae > Streptophyta > Magnoliopsida > Asterales > Asteraceae > Lactuca > Lactuca virosa. The sequence continues at coordinate 50,335,856 of NC_136430.1, forward strand.
TACTTATGAACTCACCAACTTTGTTGTTGACACTTTTTCTTTAAAATAACTTGCATTCTCAGGAAAACGCTAAATTAGGTAGCAACTACGTTTTGAAGACTAACACGATGGCGTTAGTAACATATTTTGGATCACCATATTGTATTTGATATTTAAACATGTAACACATACAATCATGTAAACTTTTCAAATATATTTATGTTATGGTGGTGTGTACTTTCTTTACTATTCAATTGGTATGATACTGTACATGACGTCCTCCGCCCCCGAACGTTTCCGCCGTTCTGGTTTGGGGGTGTGACATACCCGGATCTCAGGTCAATCTTTGAAAAGAAATTCGCTCCTTGCAGTTGGTCGAACAAGTCGTCTATGCGAGGCAGATGGTAGCGATTTTTGACGGTCAGTTTGTTAACTTCTCTGTAGTCGATGCACATACGGAACGATCCGTCTTTCTTCTTGACGAACAAGACCGATGCTCCCCAGGGTGAGAAGCTTCGTCCAATGAAGCCCTTGCTGAGCAATTCTTTAAGTTGACTGGATAGCTCCTGCATCTCAGCTATATGCAGGAGTACATGCAAAGGGAGTTTACGGCCCAAACACCCCTTGTTTGGCCGTAAACACCTAGTCAAGGTGTTAGATGTTTATTTGTTACACAATACACCTAACGGACACTTCCAATTATTTGCTCGTTTGACGAAAAATTAAAATAAAATACTCAAACGGACTTAAAACCGGCCAAAAATGTTTTGAGATGAATTTGGCTAATTTTTGAAGTGCTTGACTGCGGAGTTAAAACAAATGAAAATTTCGGGTTGTCACAAGTACGGTTATGAAAACTCACTGAATAGACAATTATTATGGTATTACGTTTTAATGGGGAAAAGTAACAGATACAGTTCTTTTCACATTCAAATACAAACCTTCATGTAGTTTTGTTTTATAATAAGACTATATATCATCTTTTAAGCATCTCATATTTGCTTACAGGTTAAGGTCTTGGACATTTAAGACTGCATATCATTTAGGAAAATATAGGATTTTCCTGGTTCAAATACATACCGTTTATACAACGATCTTTCATACTCATTACATACATTTGTTAGAAAATATCAGATTTTCTGGAAAACATACACAAACTTTCGAATGGCATAAATTTTATCAAAACGCTACTTATGAACTCACCAACTTTGTTGTTGACACTTTTTCTTTGAAATAACTTGCATTCTCAGGAAAACGCTAAATCAGGTAGCAACTACTTTTTGAAGACTAACACGCTGGCGTTAGTAACATATTTTGGATCACCATATTGTATTTGATATTTAAACATGTAACACATACAATCATGTAAACTTTTCAAATATATTTATGTTATGGTGGTGTGTACTTTCTTTACTATTCAATTGGTATGATACTGTACATGACGTCCTCCGCCCCCGAACGTTTCCGCCGTTCTGGTTTGGGGGTGTGACATACTCGGATCTCAGGTCAATCTTTGAAAAGAAATTCGCTCCGTGCAGTTGGTCGAACAAGTCGTCTATGCGAGGCAGAGGGTAGCGATTTTTGACTGTCAGTTTGTTAAGTTCTCTGTAGTCGATGCACATACGGAACAATCTGTCTTTCTTCTTGACGAACAAGACCGATGCTCCCCAGGGTGAGAAGCTTCGTCCAATGAAGCCCTTGCTGAGCAATTCTTTAAGTTGACTGGATAGCTCCTGCATCTCAGCTGGTGGTAGACGATAGGGCAATTTGGCTACTGGGGTAGCCCCTGGAACTAAGTCGATCCTGAACTCGACTAGACGTTGTAGAGGTAATCCTGAGAGTTCTTCTGGAAAGATGTCGGGAAAATCACGTACTACTGGGATGTTCTTTATGTCTTTTGTCTCTTGGCTCACATTGACAACATGAGGAAGGAAGGCGCGACATTCCTTTCGTAGGTACTTCTGGGCTTGTATGCTCGAGATGATGCGAAGGTTTGTGTTGGGTTTGTCGCCATAGATAACTAGAGTTTCGCTAGACGGCAGATTAAGGCGAACAACCTTTTCGTAACACATGATGTCGGCACTATGAGAACTCAACCAATCCATGGCGATTATGATATCAAACCTTTTAATTGAGACCGACATGAGGTCGATTGGAAATGAATGGCTATCTAGTGTTAGTGTACATCCTATGTATATGCAGCTAGTGCTCTCTGTCTTTCCGTTAGCCATTTCTATAGTGAACGGTTCTTTAAGTTCACGTGATTTTTGCTTAAGTAAGTGAGCAAATTTCTGGTTCACGAAACTCCTCTCCGCTCCACTATCAAACAGTATGCATGCATATGAATTATCGAGGAGAAACGTACCAGTGACCACTATGGGGTCGACAACTGCTTCCTCGTGGCCTATAGCCAAAACTCTTCCCACTCCGCCGGCATTCCCTGACTTCGGGCAGTTTCTCTTGTAGTGGCCCACCTCGCCACATCCGTAGCACGCCTGGCCTAAATCAGCGCCGGGGACTTGGGTGATTGGCCTTACCGGAGCCTTGTAGAAACGAGAAGTGTGCCCTTTCCTGTTGCAGTTAGAGCACTGCATTTCCCAACAGGGTCCATTATGGTGGAAGCTGCATTTGTTGCACTTAGGCAAGCTTCCAGCATATTGCTTCATCGGCGCAGCAGCAGTAGGTGCTATTGTAGCATGAACACCTACGACCTGCTACTTCTTGGCAGCGTTCTGCCACGTTTTCTTCTTTTTGTTATCCCAGAACTTCCGCTTGTTGTCAGCAGCCTTGGAGGGTTCTGAGATGGATATGGTTGTTGTTGTTAATGGGGTACGGACCCTATGGTTAATGAGTCGTTGTGCCAATCTCTTGGCACTATCGTAGGTAGTGGGGTTTGAAGCTAAGACATTCCCCTGAAATGGAGGCATCAGCCCCCAGATGTACCTCTCCACCTTCTTCGCTTCAGAAGGGACCATTCCCGGACATAGTGCTACCATATCGCTAAATCTTGCAGTGTATGAGACTATGTCGGAGCCCTTCATGGTTAGGCTCCAGAGTTCCTGTTCAAGTTTCTGAACTTCGCCCCTCCGGCAGTACTCGTCGATCATGAGCGCCTTCAGAGCTTCCCAGCCTATAGCATTTGCCATTATAAGAGTTAGTGACTTGACATGGCTATTCCACCACGTCAGGGCTCGGTCCACGAAGGTGCATGCGGCAGATTTTACCTTGCTCCCTTCCGGATAGGAGAAGATCTCGAAGATCGACTCCGTTTTCTCGAACCATTGCGAGAGGGCAATGATTCAACCAGTCCCGTTGAAGGCCCTGGGTTTGCAGCTGGTGAAGTCCTTATACGAGCACTCCCTAGAGCGCACTGTAACTTCAACTGGTGTAGAATGCACATTCGTTCCAATCCCACTAGTACCGGTAGTGTTGAATTGTGCTAGGGTTGCCGTAACAGCCGCATTCACAGCAGCTTGGATACCTGTTGGGTTGTATTATGGAGGAGGAGGTGGAGTTTGATTTGGCGTTAGCGGATTAGCACGCATGTTCGATCTACGTGGAGGCATCTTGAAGCTATGAGATCACAAAGATGAAGATATTGGTAAGAATTCAATATAGAGAATGATGAGAGTGACTCATGGACTAACTCTTCATAGCCCAACAACACAGATGAAAGTATGATTGAATAAAGATCTAGTACTAGAAAGATGAAGCATTTGGATAATAATGCCCATGAGATTAGATATCTGTCAATAATATTGGTATTACAGATGTAACAAGTTCGGGAAAATGACCTAGGAGTAAGTCTTACGTCAAACCAGGATAGGAAATTTTTTACAGAACTAAGACTTAATCGACCGAAAGTTCAAGGTCTTAAAATAAACAGGATATTACAGGGAAAAGTGCTACTTAGAGCATAGGTAAGAAGGCTCATCCTTAGATAAATGGAAATTTGAGCAGAGCATTCCCTACTGGCGACGGGAACCCCTTGGGCGAACCCTTAAGTTAGCCAGCTGACGCTCCATGTCAAGAAGGCGTCACTCATACACTCGTTGACGCACGCGATGTTCTATGAGTTCGGCTCGAGTCACAACTAGCTCTTGCAGTAGAGACTCATGACCTCTCGCAACTCTCTCACGAGCATCTTCCAGACGACGAATGCAGACAGTATTGATTCCCGCATTAGCATCAACTTCCGCAATTCGGTTGAGGGCTGTCCTACCCTGTATTTCGTTATGAGCAACCCTGTGGACCAGAATAGGCAGGACTCTATCCGTGAGCCTCCCTCGCTCAAGTTGTAGAAGCTTCTGTCTCCGTTGTATGGCATGGGTTGACCCTGTTCCTGACTCCATGTCTCTAAACTTTCCACCCACAGAGGCGTCAGGCCTTGAAAAGCCGGATGATGAGTAGGATTTGGGGTTCGAGCTACCAGGGGTTGATCATTGACTTCTGGCTCGGAGTCAGAATCCTCCGGGAAGTTCTCTGCTAAGTCATCGTCCAATGGAATTGCATGATTCTCTTCTGGATCATCATCGAGCCATCCACCGTTGTCGTGGTTAGGAAAGTATGGGTCACCAGGGAGATTGAATTCAGCCATGTTATCTACACGAGAATGGGGGTAAAAGAAATAATTAATAGACGTACTAATTAAGATAATTATAAGATGATCCTTACCAGTTAATCCAACATTTGCGTAGTGCATACCAGTCAGATGTAACCAACACAGGATAGAACTTCGAATAAGTGACCCTAACTCTAAGTCCACAACCAAACAAGGAACATGAAGTAAAGCAAAGATCACAGATTCTAAGTCTATTACACCTTAGTTACATATAACCTTAGCGTATCCACTCAACAACTATTGACATACTAATAAAGACCTTTTTAGTTTTCACATAAGTAATTATAGTAACACAAAATACTCCTATAGTATTTTAAGTTTATGTTCTGTTCTAATGTTTTCATTGTAGTAGTGTTGGTAAGTTTTTAGAATTGTTGCAACATCACAACCATTCCTAGGCACATGCTAATCACTTTTCAGAAAAATATAGTTGATCAGGCAATATCACTCCTAGATCTGATTATATGTCTCCAAGCCTACTTGTGCTGTCCAACAATCGTAATACTTTTGTTCTGTCCTCGTGACACTGATTTTAGTATGAATGCAGGTATGTATACTTTGGTTAAATATTTTTTTATTTAAAAGTATAAACTCTTGGTCTGAGTATTTTAATCTCATTGTGTTTACAGATGTATATCTTTTATGGGTTGATATACTAAATTCACTATAAACAATGCTCTGATACCAATCTGTCACACCCCAAACCGAAATGGCGGAAACGTCCCGGGGCGGAGGACGTTATGTTCAGTATCACCACAATGCATAATAGTAAAACAAGCAACAACATCATCCATTGTATTAATAATATAATTTAATACAAGTGTGTTCTGTATACTTTATAAGACACCAAAAATATGAATTAAAATAAGAGATAAGTCTAGAATGTGCTCTATCTTCTCAAAACCTGATCATCGATACCTGTCTACTGGTGACCTGAGAATACAAGTTATTTTGAAAGCATAGATCAACATTAAAGCTGGTGAGTTCATAAGTATTTTAGTGTCATTGTTTGTATAAGTTTGAAGAAAGTGTTTGTAAATGTTTAATGTAAATGTTTGTAAACTTCCTAGAAAATCCTATATTTTATACTAAAGTAGTCTTCTACACAGACCATAATGTTCTTTATGTTTGTTCTTTATGTTTGTTCTTTTGTAAAAGTGTGTGTTTTCCCCAAAGTATGACTATCATTACCAAAATATAGTTTTCATTACCGTTTATGTGAGAAGATCACAATGTGAATGAAATGGGAAAAGTAAAGATGTACTATAGTTTTATCTAGGTAACTACCAATATACTAACTACCTTAAACTTGTTTGTTTAATTAAGGTAAAATGTGATAAGATTGTAACCATACTTGATCGACTAGTATAACACGATGTTCGAGACGTCGAAATGATATGACATTCGTCACCCATAGACCTGCAGGTCCCACTGTAGCTAGCAGCAAGGTGTAGGATGGTCAGTCCCATATAGATCTATACACATATTCACACTCTCTATCCAGGAGACTATGGGTACAAAACGTGACACAGTAGTATATTTTTGCGCCATGAAGTAGTATCTCACATTAATGCTATAGTATTCTTGTATTTGTATAGTATGTTTTAATGTAGTGTATGTTCTCTCTCTCCAGTGTATAGTATGTTCTATCTGTTTCTCTTTATAGTGAGTATTGTTTCTCGTTATAGTATGTTCTATCTGTTTCTCTTTGTAGTGAGTATTGTCTCTCGTTATAGTATGTTCTATCTGTTTCTCTTTATAGTTAGTATTGTCTCTCGTTATAGTATGTATTGTACTGACTCATGTATGAACTGACTCTTTTATGTTTCATAGTTTTAAAAATAGTAAGTAGTGACTTCCTAAACTATACCTATTATAGTTTACTAGTAATGTTGTTTGTATGAATGAACATGTTTGAACACCTTTGCTACCCAAAGGTATTGAACTGAATGAAGAACTTTTATATCTATATACATAAACATAATATATAACTAGGATTCAAACGACCTTCGGACAAACAACCGTTACCCTAAGTCCACAACCAAACAAGGAACAGGAAATAAGACGAGTTATCAGTCCTAAGTCCTTTCTACTTATATAACTATATCTATATAGACATGATTTGGAAAAATATAAGTTTAAAAGAGTTTGATAAAGTGTTTTGCATATAAAAGAGTTTGTAAAACGATTTGAAGCAATTTGTTTGAAAACACAGTTTGAAGTATAAGAAATCTATTTGTTTGATAGTTACTAATCACATGTGATTGATATAATAACTATCATGTTTCTACTTGTATCGCCCCCATAAAAGCATTTAAAATCATTTAAAAGGTAAGTTAAGGGGGTATGAACTCACCTGCAGTGAGTGATACGAATGAAAGATCGGTTGTAGGATGCTAAGTGTTAAGTGATGACTCGAACACACACGGATCATATTTAGCATATAATGACACATATATGTATATAATTAGTGTTTATACAACTAATCATGTAAGGAAAACACTTTACGACTTAGGAAACACTTAGATTGAAGTGTTACAAGTACAAAGGATTGCATATAATAGGTTTAAGGCCACACATGAGTGTGTACGGCCAGGGTGTGTACGGCCTAAGTGTGTACGGCCACCAGGAGTACGGCCACTTGTGTGTACGGCCACCTGGGTGTACGGCCTTGGAGTGTACGGCCGTACACTCCTTGAAGAACACAGGGCCGGTCCTAGACAATTTGGGGCCCGGGGCAAAATAAAAATTTGTGTCCCTTACAATTTTTTGTTGTGTAAGCAAGGGAGTCACCCTCGTAGTTTTTTATTGATTAAAAAAATACAATGGAAAGTCGGATACTCCCCACCTATGAAAAAAAAGGCTCCTCGAAAAGCCCCAAACCAAACAACCTAGCAACTATTAATTTAAAACAATAGAATAAAAACGTTAGAAAATACTCTCAACCCTAATAAAAACGTTAGAAAATACATAGAAAAGAAAAACTAAAGATAACATTATGATGTACAATAGAAATAATTAAGTTTTTTACAAACTTATTCGCTAGTTTCTTTTTGATCTTCATTAAATTGTATTTTCTAGGAGACATTTTTAACCTATAGAAATCAAGATATATTAACAATCAACCACAAATAATCACAAAAAAAACAAACAAACAGATAAACAAAATAAAATTTGAAGAGACTACATGCACAACAGGCTTCAACTCTCTCTTGGGTGTTTATATCCTCATTCAATTGAGCTCAAAACAGAAGTGAGAAATATGAAGATTAGAAAATAGAGATATCAAATTAAAACAAAATCGTCTTTAAAATTAAGAAATTTCGAATTATTCAAAATCACAAAACACAGATTAACAAAAAAATGAAAAAGAGAGTACATGTAACCTGTTGCTTAGTTTCTCTCTTACAGTCTTAGTCTTGCCTCTTGGCTACTAAGAAACTAATAATCCTTCAGCAGCCCAAAAGAAATGAGAATTCTGAAGTTTAAAAAACAATTAAACAGAGAAATCAAATTAAGAAATGATTCATACAGAATCGAAATCAGAAAATTCTATTTCAATGATGAACAATGATTCATAACAAAATTGATTATGCAGATTCTAAATGAAAATACGAAATCAGAAAACTCTATTTCTATTTCAATGAATCAATGTCCATAGATAGATTGGGCAGTTGTAGAATAAGAAATGAATAAACAAAACCACTGTCCACTGCAGTCTACGTCCAATATATTTTTAATGAAAAAAGGAAATCAAGTCCACAGATTCAGAAATTACAGACTTACCCAGATAAAAAACTTCCGATTCTGAAAGATTGAAAGAAATCCAATTGGTGTTGCAGTTAATCTCGAGTCTCAACTCTCAACTATAAAAAAAAATTCAATTTCCACTAATCTCGATTGCTGCTACTTTTGTTTCAGAAAAATGAAATCAGAAATTAGAAGAGAAAGAAAGAGTATTGAGTATTGGGTTGCGAATTCGGAGAATGAGAAAAAGAAGAAGAACTGATTAACTTAAACTAGAAATAGAAGAATGTGAACTAAAGATTAGGGTGTTGCATTGGGAGAGCTGGATGATGGTGTCGTTTGGGTTTTCCATGGAAACGATTCAAGCAAATCTGGAGATTGAAGAGATTAAATTGGCCTTGGAAGTCGGAACCGTAGTAGGTCAGTAGGCATGTCGCACACTTACTCTTGCCTTTTCAATTTGGATCAGTGCTTCGTAACTGATAACATTGGGCCAAGTACATAAGGCTTAAAACATTTGGGTTGTCACTAGTATAACCCAATAACATGTAGAAATATGGGGCCCGGGGCGGTCGCCCAGCTTGCCCAGGCCCATGTGTGACAACCCGAAATTTTTAATATTATATAGTAATCAATTCAATCAAGGTTAGACTCATTTTTGCAATCTTTTAGCACTATTTGGAGTCTATTAGAGTGTTCTAAACCTAGTACAATAAAAGAATCAGTGTTTAGATGAATCAGTTGAAGTTCCAAACCACCTAACCGACCATAAACCTCCTCAAAAGGGGTTTTCGGTCAAGACCTTAGAGTTTTCGGTCAGGGTGACCGAAAACCCCATCCTACATATATATTTCATCATCATTTGGATCATTGTTTCCTTTTCAAAGCTAGAAACATCCATTTTCTCTCAAGTCTCATCGAGTTCTTCACTTTGATCTTCAAAATTGTAAGAATTCTTTCCATTTGATTTGTTGTTACAAAGCTTTATCTAGTACAACCCTTTGATTTCATCCATGAAATCATCTCTTTCGGGTTAGATCTTCAAGAACACCAAGAACACCAAGAACACCAAGAACACACACTAGTGTTTTGGGCCGAAAACACCCTTCCTTGCTTCCATATTGTAAGTATCTATCTCCTATACTTGTTATCTAGTAAGGATACTTGATTTAGGGCCTTAAAAACATCCATTTCTCAAGAACAATAGGTGTTTTTGGTCAAGTGCATCTCCCTTGACCGAAAACCCTAAAGAAAGGTGCCTTTAAGACCTTAAACTCACATAAGGCTTTGGATACAACTTAGAACCCCTATACATACTTGAAAGCCCTTGAAAATCACCTTATGCACCAAATATCATGAGATTTCGGTCTTAACGTCATGGACCGAAAACCCTAAAAACCGAGAACCATTTGGACCGAGAACTATTTGGACTGAGAACCGTTTGGACCGAGAACCATTTGCACCGAGAACCATTTAGACCGAGAACCATTTGGACCGAAAATACCATTAGGACCGAAAGCTGCTAGGAACATACGACTTAGGCCAAAAGCTCCATTTGGTAACCATACACTCATTTTATGTAATCATTTATGATAGTAACACTTCGATAAGAGTGTTTTCTAGTCTATGAGAGTGTTACCCTTCTTAATTAGTTGTATAAGCACTAATTGCATGCATATATGTGTCTTTTTATGCTAAATAGGATCCGTGTGTGCTCAAGTCTTCACTTGACACTTAGCATCCTTTTTCCGATCTTACATTCGCATCACTCATTTCAGGTGAGTTCATACCCCTTAATCAACCTTTTAAATGATTTTAAATGCTATTATGGGGGGGGGAGGGGAATACAAGTTGAACTATTATAGTTATTATATCAATCACATGTGATTAATAACTACCAAACAAAGGATTTGCTATTCAATTAGCTGTTTTATCAAAGAAACTACTGCAAACTGTTTTACAAACTCCTTTACATGTTAAATTACTTTTATTAAACTCTTTTAAACTTATACTTTGTCAAATGTGTATCTATATATATATAGTTATATAAGTAGGATTGAAAGGACTTAGGACTGATAACTCGCCTTGCTTCATGTTCCTTGTTTGGTTGTGGACTTAGCGTATCTGTTGTTTGTCCGAAGGTCCTTTGAATTTTAGTTATATATTATGTATATGTATATAGATATAAAAGTTCCCTCTTTCATTTCAATAACTTTGGGTAGCAAAGGTATACAAACATGTTCATTCACACAAACAACATTACTAGTAAACTATAATAGGTATAGTTTAGGAAGTTACAATACTATTACTAGAACAGTGAAACACACAATGAGTCAGTTCATACATGAGTCATAACATACAGATAGAGAATATTATAACGAGAAACAAACATAACATACAGATAGAGAATACTATAACGAGAAACAAACATAACATACAGATAGAGAATAATATAACGAGAAACAAACGATAACATACAGAGAGAACATACATACATACTAGACAAAGAGAACATACAATACAGCTAGTACATACAATACATATACAAGAACATTACAACAGTCATGTGAGCCACGTAACGGAGCATGACATCAGCTGTCATGGCTCGTTTTGTATCCAGAATCTCCTTAAATGGAGAGCGTTGAATTTGTGTATAGATGTATACTATATTGACTATCCTACACCTTGCTGCTCGCTACAGTTGGACTTGCAAGTCTACGGGTGCCAAATCTCATTTCTTCCGACGTCTTTCATCGTCGTGTTTTTCGTCGGTAGTATGGTACAGGCATATCACATGTTACTTTAAATAACATATTGGTTTAAGGTAATTAGTACAGCAGTAGTTACTTAATACAACACTACAGTACTTTATTATTTCCCCATTGCATTCACTTTGTGATCTTCACACAATGAACGGTAATGTAAAACTATATTTTTGGTTAATGATAGTCATACTTGGGAAAATACACACTTTTACAAGAAACATACATACAAACATTTGATGCCTTGGTAGAAGGCTACTTTTAGTAGAAAACATAGGGTTTTATAGGAGAGTTCAAACATTTACAAACAAATACAAACATTTACAAACTTATACATTACATACTTACAAACACATTCATACGACCAATGACACTATAATACTTATGATCTCGCCAGCTTTAAAGCTGATACACTCTTTTCAAAATAACTTGTATTCTCAGGTCACCAGTAGACAGGTACCGGTGCCAGGTTTTGAGAAGATGGAGCTCGTTCAAGACTCATGTTTTATTTTTATTTACATTTTTGGTGTCTATTAAACTTCACAGAACTCACTTGTATTAAAATTATATTATTAATGCAATGGATGATGTTGTTGCTTCTTTGCTACTATGCATTGTTATGATACTGTACATGACGTCCTCCACCCCTGAACGTTTCCGCCGTTCCGGTTTTGGGGTGTGACAGATTGGTATCAGAGGCAGGTTTATAGTGAATCGAGTATATCAACCCATAAAAAATATACAAACTATAAACACAACGGGATTGAAATACTCTGACCACGAGTTTATACTTTTAAAAAATAAAATACTTAACCAAGTATACATACCTGCATTCATACTAAAATCAGTGTCACTAGGACAGAACAAAAGTATTACGATTGTTGGGCAACACAATGAAGACATTAAAACAGAACATGAACCTAAAATACTATAAGAGTATTTTGTGTTACTATAATTACTTTTCTGAGAACTAAAGGTGTTTATTAGTATGTCAATAGTTGCCGAGTGGATATGCCAAGGTTATATGTAACTAGGATGTCATAGACTTAGAATCTGTGATCTTTGCTTTACTTCCTGTTCCTTGTTTGGTTGTGGGCTTAGAGTTAGGGTCACTTATTCGAAGGTCTATCCTGTTTTGAGTACATATAACTGGTATGCACTAAACAAGTATTGAAGTAAGTGATAAAGATCATCTTATAATTATCTAGTTAGTGCCTCTATTTAGTTATATCTTATACCCCTTTTCCCGCGTAGATATCATGGCTGGATTTCATCTTCCTAGAGACCCGTACTATCCCAACAACGGCAATGCAGGATGGCTGGGAGAAGAGCCAGAAGATGATCACCAAATCCCTTTGGATGATCACCAAGCTGAAGGCTTTTTTGATGGTTCTGACTCAGAGCCAGAAGTCAACAACCTACCCCTAGTAGCTCAAAACCCAAACCCAAATCCTAACCCTCGTCCAACATTTCAAGGCCCCACACCTCTGTGGGCAACAAACTTGAACAGATGGAGTCACGAGCAAGGTCAGCCGTTACCTTACAACGGAGACCAAAGCTTCTATAACTTCAGCGAGGGAGGCTCAGCGGACAAAATCTTGCCTATTCTAGTCCGCAGGGTTGCTCCTACTGATGAGTTGGGTAGAGCGGCTATCCATCAAATCCTGTAGGTTGATGCTGACACTGGAGTCAACACTGTCCGCATCCGCCAGCTAGAGTCTACCCATGCTAGAACTCAGAATCAGAATGCAGCTCTGCAGAGAGAACTTGTTGAAACCCAAGCCGAAGTCAGGGAACTTCGAGCTCAGCAAGTAAGATCTGAAAGGCGCATGAGGGACATAGAAAGCCTTCTGTCAGAGTCAAGGACTCACTCTAGTAGTTCTCGTCACAGATAGAGTCTCCCCGACTTTTCTTTTGGATATAACTTAGTTTATGTAAAAACTCTAGTCTAATTTCCTATCTTTGTTAAAAGTTGGACCTGTTAGGTCTTGATTAGGTCGTAATTTTGTCAAAATTTTCCCATCTTGGTTGATATAAGACCTACTTCTAGGTCATTTTTCCCGAACTTGTTACATCTATAATTCCAGTATTATTGACAGATGTCTAATCTCATGGAAATTAATATCCAAATTCTTGTTGGGTTTTGAGCATTCTAGCACTCCTAAGTGTACATGCAACCCTAAATACCTTGGATCTATGTTTTCTCTATTATACATGCAAATATGATTATGCAAGGTATTATCCTAACTAGCATACCAAAACATTGATACTAGGATACTAAAATAGATAGAATGCATACCTTGTTGTTGTTGCTTGACTCCATGAAGCTTGAGAGCCTAGTGCCCCAAGTGTGACACCTCAAATGGTTCACACAACATCATGAACTCTTGGAATAACCATGAGAAGAAGACATACATGTTCAAATTGGCTAGCCCTCTTACATATGTATCACTAGTGCCAATTTCTTGAACTAAAGAGGTTCTTATATAGTGTGGCTATTAGGGTTACACCATGTAACTCATGACTTTACCCATTCCTTATGCTCCATGGGTTTTAACCTCCATGGAGTATCCATGGATCACCACATGGGTTAAACCCAACATAAAGGAATCTCGGATCATAAGCCCACATATATAAGAATGAATGATTTACACAATCAATCCCCATATATTTAATTAGTCTCTTTTTGATCACTAAATTAAGTCCAAATTAATTCTTGATCAATACTAATTAAATAACATGATTTCATATTAATATATTAGAACTTATAATATATTAATATGTCACAAAATGTCTTTTCCTCATAAATGGTCTATCCAAATGTTCCGATGCCATACAACCCAAATGGACCATGCCGAGTCGGGTCAAGTACATACCAATTATAGTTATGGACTTAGACACTAATCCAACAGTCTCCCACTTGGATAAGTCTAAAACTATTATTGCGTATGACTTCATGAACCAACTGGCAATCGTAGCTCTCAAAAGCCGCTGTCGAACTCTGACCTTGTAGATGAACTCTGACCTTTGTCAATGACTTGTCCATTAGATAAGGGATCATATATTCCTCCATTCTAGATATCATATGGACTGAGACATGGATTATAATCATTCTCTCTGTCCATTTGTTGTTTCCCGATTTCCGATTTATGACGATTGACTAATTGAACAAATCAAATCAGTCCAGGCCCGGCCGAGCACTTACATTTGTCATCACCAAATCATCGAGGGGCCCACAGATATCGCTTTTATTCCGAAGGTAAAAGGAATGGATAAACTTCGACTCATATGGCTTGTTCTACTACTTGTTGAATCATACACAAAGGCACGTTTTATAACACCGAGTTACCGAATGCGTTTTCGTGCAACCAATGTACAACCAACTCATAGTAACAACTCATATCTCTAGGTTTGAAGAATATAAGATATTATCGTCTCATGATCACTCGTGATAAAATCCGTGAAGTGATTCCAATGAGCGCGGGTTGAATCCAATACTCAGAACTTATGAGCACTCATGAGTGTTGTAGCCCCTTGTCCAACATCTTAGACCTCTACAAGCCAACCCGTGACAGTCTTGATTCATATCTACTTCCAACATATGACCGACTGTGGATAGTTTGAATAACTTAGTCAATCAGGAAGAACGACCTAGTTATTCTGGAAGTCAAAACATGCAAAATGAAAGACAATAATAATAGAATCTAATATGGTATCAAATCCTATGAACATAAATAAAACACCTTTTATTTATCACCATATGATTACACATTATTCATTGTATACTGTTTCAGCTATCAACATTATTCTTGAATTTAAAACAATAGTTGTCCCATGCTCCAAGCATGTACACTATGTTTTCTAAACACTAGTCATGCCATACACCAAGTATGCATACTATGTTTGTCTATGATCTTCACTTTGTGAATTAGATCAATTGAACATAATTCTAATGATCCTCTTTCACAGTCCCAAATCCTTACTGCAAATGCAAGAATTCCAAATTCCTGCTATTTACTGAAATTTGTTAGATTCTAAACTTATATGCATTGATCCTCCTGTAATGATTATGTACAGAGTCAGAAAGACTTGACAACAACCATTACAGAGCATTCCAAAGGAGATCAGCTCCTTGGAAATATCCTTCTTGCATTAAGTTTCCTAATCTTACACAGATTGAATAATCTCCAGATTCCATTTTGACTATCACTTCTGAACAAGAGTTGCCTCCTTAAAGATTATGTCAATATGGTCCTTCCAGAATTATCACTATACTTCCAGCTGTCCTTGAGCAATCAATCTTTGGTAAACCTTAGATTGTCCTCAACAATTGCTTAATCCTTTTAGTCATATC
This sequence comes from Lactuca virosa, assembly GCF_052849685.1. Classification (NCBI taxonomy): domain Eukaryota; kingdom Viridiplantae; phylum Streptophyta; class Magnoliopsida; order Asterales; family Asteraceae; genus Lactuca; species Lactuca virosa. Next base: position 50,351,319 of record NC_136430.1, read on the forward strand.
AAGTTCTAGACCTTTTCCCTTCTTAATGCCCCAGGCATTTGGAAAATTTTAGAAAGGATGGATATAGCACATGAAATCGATCCTATATCCGAAGCATATGGGACACGAGTCATGATGTCTCACATAAAGACTAAACCAGTCTTTTGCTATAACATTTCCATTTCTATGTGCCAAGTTCTCATAATTCAGATTATGAAAAGGGATGCCGTAATCATAATCGAATTTTAGAACGCAAATAATGGACCCATATATAGAATTTCCTTATCTTGAGCCATTCCAACATGAAATTCATATATATATCCTTGACTAAATACGATTAAAATCTCATTCTAAGCTTTTAGAATTGAAATGAAGTATAATTTTCTCTCCCTTAATTATAGCAAAACAACTTTTTCAACCCCTGCAGCCTCACGAATTGAAACTTTTGTTTTCTATAATTAACATTTCTAACTTGCAACCTTTATCATAATTATCATGCTCCTACTAACATGATGATTATTAGCATAACACTTATGCTCCCACTAGCTTTGACATGTAATCAGAAATCAGCTGGACTTCTAGAAATTAATACTTTATTGACTTTCTTACCAAAGTTCAGATTTCTGATACTAGATTGCTTTGATAAAACTTTATCAATATCATACACCTTATCTTAGATAGCTCACAGGTGTGTCTAAACAATTTTAAGAACTATGAAAAGGGATGCCGTAATCATAGCCTCGACTGTTTAGACCTTTACCGCTTCTCACAAGTCCATGTTAGTGTGCCAGTTAACCACACACGTTCCACTAACGACTTTGAGAATGCAAATATCACAATTGCTATCTAGATAAAATCTACTTAGTGAAAGTGTTTCCTCACCATCATTTTCATGAATCGGAGAGAAACCTTATGACACTTAGATTTAATGGTGTATGTATTCTTATCCGTGTGAATTTGTCAAACCACAATCACAAGACTAGGATAATGACAAATCCAAACTCATATGGATTGAACTCAATCTTAATTTCTTGCCATGTGGCAGCTCAAGGGCCTGCCATTGCTTCCAAGTAGCTGTGCAACCAATTGAGAACTCTCAGAACTCCTATGCAAAGCCAACTTGAATAGGCACATACATGTCGACACGATAGGTTATAAACCTCAAGTCGTGTGCTAGTGAAGAACTTCAGGTTTTATTCTTGATTAGTTCTTGAGACTTTCAAGATCTTTAAGACTCCCACTGTCTTCTTGACATATAAGACTCTCTTGTCAAATATTCAAGAGATAGTGTGGATTCTAATCAAGATAAACACTTCACACAATTGGCCTTAGTTGGTCTTTGTTTTATCCAAAACATCACAACTTACTAATTTCAAATGTACAAGAGTAGAAAACTTTTACTCTTACATTTGACAAGTGTTCTAAACCCTTTTAAGACACGTCACTCAAGTTACAATTTTAGAGTATAACTCCAAGAATTGTTTTTGGAACGAAGTATGAATCATCTTCTTGATTTAACCATTTCAACAATTCATAACTCCTCTTCTTAGCCATCAGAATGCACTTAGAGGATGAATTGTGATAAGGTCTCTTAATCATTAAGATGATTACATAACATGATACTAAAGTACTCTCTCATCTTTTTAGATTTAAGAAACTTTTATCTTTCTGCCCAAGTTGATTCTTCTCATCCGTTCTGCCATACATTGAGACTTTTCCAATGCTTCAGAATTACACTTAAGCTTGTAAGTATAACCATATTTACTGAATTTTAGTAAATAATGACGAATAGTCTTAACGATTATTTGTGGTGGGCTTGATCAGTGCACAAGAATGTGTACTCGATCCTTTACTTGACTCACACATCCATGTGAACAAGTAGTTAGTCTTAATTTTTCCAATGCTTGAAAGTTCTTATTCATCATGCTATACAACTTGCATGATTCCAAGTTTCTATCCAACTGAAACTTAGGTGATGAGAATCTTTCCTTATTTGGTAAATTTAGACACTACCACAAATGAAAGAATCAAATTCATATTTCCACTCTTGCTCTTTAATGGAATCTTATAAGCAACAAAAGTTTTCACAAATGCCATTGTAAGGATATTTTTTTAAAATAAATAAAATCAAATTTTTTTTTCTTTTATTTTAAAACTTTGCGGAAAAACTATCCTTACAATGCAAAAGCACATGAAAACTTTGTTGTTATCTAATCCTATGCAATATATCATAACTCCTAAGATGTAGCTTAAGAATCCGATCTTCAAACTATGCAATAGATCCATCTACGCGATCAGATTCAGCATAATCTTTCTTTAAGTTTCTTCACTTTTTTCTTTGATTCTTAAAACATCAACATGTGACCCAGTCACATCATGTATCAAGAATCTCAGAATAGAAACTTAGTAGAGTTAGATAGTGGACTTTACCCGAAGTAGAGTCAAACTTATTGACTTTAATATCCTTAGGTAAATTTGGCAGCTTCGCAACCAATGCCCCTTTCTTTGGCAATAGACCCTTGATAATTGGACTATCTCAGACTTAGCCGTTCTCTTTACCATTTGGTCAACCGAGTTGACTATGGCCGATCCCTTTCTATTGGGAAGAGAGAGCTTTACTGGATATCCAATGTCATCATTGTCAATGTCCATAAAGTTTTAGGAAGTTGATCTTAGCAAATAGATAAGATCATTAAGGGTCTTGTCATAGTCTGTTTCATAGGAGTCCCAAAGGAACTCACTATGTGCCTTAGAAAGTGATTGATCATCAGCTTCCTCTAGACTTTGACACCCAACTCTCCCGGCTTGTCAATATGTGACTACATCTCCAAGATGTGATCACACATAGACCTTTGCTTGCCAATAGGGCTTGAGTGACCTTAAACTTTTCAGGAACTTATGGGTTAGGGAGAATAATTGGAGGAGGTGAAAGAAGTATGATTTCCATGGGACATCATCTTCATTTAGGAAAGCTTGTTTCAAGAGATTTGGGAATATCATAGATGTCTGAACTTAGACATCTTTTGGGAGATATTCAAGTTAGTTGATTTAGAGTCCTTAATATAACACCCAATATGAAATATTAAGGCTAGGACCCAATAACCTATTTATAACTGGAAGAGGGATGCCGTAATCCAAGTTATAAAATAGTTAAAGGTAGGTAAATGACGATTTACCAATTTCCACCATAGAAAAATGAAATATAATTAAGTTTTAATTGGATTTGAAACTCCTAGATCTTTTGAGATACATTGAACTTTCAATGGCACGTTTGAATCTCGATTGTGCCCTCTCAAGTTTGTGACTGGGATGCCGAGGATCACAAACAAGGTGTGAATAACCATACAAATTGACTTGGTACCCTCAACAATATTACCTAATCGATGTGCCGGTTAACCACACACGCTCCACCGATCTATAATAAAGTCAAGTTACCCTTTGCCACTCTTACTAGTCCATGTTAGTGTGCCGGTTAACCACACACGCTCCACTAACGACTTGGTATGGTACAAAGTGTAATTTTATGGGCTAGCACCAATTTCACATTTTCCTAAGTAACTAATATTGGGAATTTATAAGCGTTTAGTTACTTAGTATTTATCATTAATAATTTTAATGAAGGGAGAATTGTAGTCCTTGTCCTACCCGTTCGGCTAACGACCCTCCACCAGTCAAGGAAGCGGTGGGTGAGAGTGGACACCCATTAAACTGCCATTTTATAGGCAGTAACCTTATACCCCCCTTATAGACCGGCTTCGTGAATGAGGCATACTAACGGTAAGATTGACTTTTCTTATACATATCTATATAATTAAAATTATAATAATAGTATAAGGGTTGAATTTTAACTTTTAAAATTCTAAGGGCTAACTTGGAATTAAAGTATTCATAAGTGAAAACATTTCTAATTCCAAAACTTGAGGGCAAGTTTTGAAACTATTCAAAACTAATTAACTCCATAACTTATGTGTTTAAATTAGTTTTAATTAAAAAACTCTTCAAGTTCCATAACTTGAGGACAAGTTATGGAAGACTTTAAACTAATAAAAGAATGTAACTTTTCTTTATTTTGTAGCTTATGGAATTAATTAAGGTTACACATTTTATTACTTAATGAAGTGACTCTTGAACCTCCATAACTTGAGGACAAGACTCTTCATTTTTGTAACCATTGCCAACTTTTATGAGTTTTATGAAACTTAAATGTGACTTTTCATATAACTTGAGGACAAGTTACAAAAACACATTTTAGAATCAAATCTTAGATTAAAATGGATTGAAAACACATAATCAATTAACTTTTCTATTAATCTAAGCAACTCATAAGAACAAGATAATTCAAATCAAACTTTTTCATGTAATTAGCCTAATCACTAAACTAATACAAAACATGAATCTATTGACAATTATCTTTAAAATTGGATTAGTATGAACATTACCACATCAAAAACAAGTTTATAAGTTCAAAAACATCTTAGGGTAATGTTTCTAGTACATTTCTAGCCAAAAAAACTCGAAAATATGCTGTCTGGGGCTCCTACTCGTCGAGTGTATCAACCTACTCGCCGAGTAGGATGATTTTCTTCATGGAATCGGCGAGTTCATCAGTGGACTCGGCGAGTCCAGTGCCCAGAATGCCCGAAATTCGACTTTTTCAGCATATTTCAGCAATTTGCATCAAGTATAATTGAAAACAAGCCTAGGCTCTGATACCACTGTTGGGTTTTGAGCATTCTAACACTCCTAAGTGTACATGCAACCCTAAATACCTTGGATCTATGTTTTCTCTATTATACATGCAAATATGATTATGCAAGGTATTATCCTAACTAGCATACCAAAACATTGATACTAGGATACTAAAATAGATAGAATACATACCTTGTTGTTGTTGCTTGACTCCATGAAGCTTGAGAGCCTAGTGCCCCAAGTGTGACACCTCAAATGGTTCACACAACATCATAAACTCTTGGAATAACCATGAGAAGAAGACATACATGTTCAAATTGGCTAGCCCTCTTACATATGTATCACTAGTGCCAATTTCTTGAACTCAAGGGGTTCTTATATAGTGTGGCTATTAGGGTTACACCATGTAACTCATGACTTTACCCATTCCTTATGCTCCATGGGTTTTAACCTCCATGGAGTATCCATGGATCACCACATGGGTTAAACCCAACATAAAGGAATCTTGGATCATAAGCCCATATATATAAGAATGAATGATTTACACAATCAATCCCCATATATTTAATTAGTCTCTTTTTGATCACCAAATTAAGTCCAAATTAATTCTTGATCAATACTAATTAAATAACATGATTTCATATTAATATATTAGAACTTATAATATATTAATATGTCACAAAATGTCTTTTCCTCATAAATGGTCTATCCAAATGTTCCGATGCCATGCAACCCAAATGGACCATGCCGAGTCGGGTCAAGTACATACAAATTATAGTTATCGACTTAGACACTAATCCAACAATTCTATCATCTTTTAGTGCTAGATCTACATTCAATCGTGCTATTCAATTCTGTTGTTGGGCTATGGAGAGTTACTCCACGAGTCACTCTCATCATTTATCCTTATTTTATTCTGACCAATATCGTCATCTTTGTAAATTTATAGTTGAAAGATGCCTCCACGCCGATCAACAAGACGCAATCCTTCAGTAACTTTAACACCACCTGCTCCTCAAATCGATACGGCAACTCTAAATGATGCAGTAGCTGCGGATGTGGCAACAGCCATGGCTCAATATCATTCTTCCGGTTCCACCGGAGGTGGAACACCCGTCCAGCCTACTCATGGTGAAATCCCCATGCGCTTGAGAGAGTGCTCCTACAAGGACTTCACCAACTGCAAGCCACTGTCCTTTAAAGGGACTGGCGGAGTCATTGCCCTCTCGCAATGGTTCTAAAAGACCGAATCAGTTTTTGAAATCCGCTCCTGTCCAGAAGGGAGCAAGGTCAAGTTCGTTGCTTGCACCTTCAAAGCAAAAGCCCTGACATGGTGGAATAACCATGTCAAGTCACTATCCCTAATAGTGACAAATGCCATGGGCTGGGAAGCTCTGAGGGAGCTAATGATTGAAGAATACTGCCCGAGGGGCGAAATCTAGAAACTGGAGCAACAACTGTGGAGCCTAACCATGAAGGGCTCCGACATAGTTTCCTATACCGCCAGGTTCATCGAGCTGGTGGCCCTCTGTCCCAACATGGTTCACATAGAGGGAAAGAAAAAAGAGAGGTACATCTGGGGGCTGGTGCCTCCATTTCAGGGGAATGTTTTAGCCTCAAACCCCACTACATTCGATAGTGCCAAGCGGTAGGCACAGTGGCTCATTGACCATGGGGTTCGTGCCCCGGCCGCAACAACAACCCCGGCCATCTCAGAACCCTCCAAATCCGCTGACAACAAGCGGAAATTCTGGGATGACAAGAAGAAGAAAAACGCTGCCAAAAAGCAGCAAGTCGTGGCAGTTCATGATGCGATAGCACCTGCCGCTGCTGCTCCGGTAAAGCAGTACGCTGGAAGTTTGCCCAAGTGCAACAAATGCAACTTCCACCATACTGGAGCCTGCCGAGAAATGCAGTGTTCAAACTGCAACAGGAAGGGGCACACTGCCCATTTCTGCAAAGCCCAGGTGAGGCCAGTCAACCAACTCCCCAGCGCTGCAGTGGGCCAAGCTTGCTACAATTGTGGCGAAAATGGGCCACTACAAAAGGAACTGCCCGAAGGCAGGGAACGCCGGTGGAGTGGGAAGAATTATGGCTATAGGCCACGAGGAAGCGGTTGCCGACCCCACAGTGGTTACTGGTACGTTTCTCCTCGATAAATCATATGCATGCATTCTGTTTGATAGTGGAGCGGAGAGGAGTTTCGTGAACCGGAAATTTGCTCACTTACTTAAGAATAAATCGCATGCACTAAAAGAACCGTTTACAGTAGAAATGGCTAATGGAAAGACAGAGAGTACTAACTGCATATACATAGGTTGTACTCTAACTCTAGATAGCCATTCATTCTCGATCGATCTCATGCCGGTCTCAATTAAAGGTTTCGACGTCATTATCGGCATGGATTGGTTGAGTCTACATCGTGCCGACATTATGTGTTATGAAAAGGTTGTTCGCCTTAATCTGCCGTCTGGTGAAACTCTAGTGATCTACGGCGACAAACCCGACACTAATCTTCACCTCATCTCGAGCATTCAAGCCCATAAATTCCTGCGAAAGGAGTGTCGCGCATTCCTTGGTCATGTTGTCGATGTGAGTCAAGAAACGAAATCTATTAAAGACATTCCAGTAGTACGCGACTTTCCCGACATTTTTCCAGAAGAACTCCCAGGATCACCTCTGCAACGTCAAGTCGAGTTCCGAATCGACTTAGTTCCAGGGGCTACTCCAGTAGCCAAATCGCCCTATCGTCTAGCACCTGCAGAGATGCAAGAACTCTCTGGTCAACTTAACGAACTCCTCCGCCAAGGCTTTATAAGACCAAGCTTCTCAACCTGGGGAGCTCCAGTCTTGTTCGTCAAGAAGAAAGACGGATTGTTTCGTATGTGCATCGACTACAGGGAGCTCAACAAACTAACCGTCAAAAATCGTTACCCTCTGCCTCGCATAGACGATTTATTTGATCAACATCAAGGGCGAGCTTCTTTTCAAAAATCGACTTAAGATCCGGGTATCACCAACTACGAGTGCTAGGGGAGGCTGTTCCGAAGACAATCTTCCGAACTCGTTATGGGCACTACGAATTCGTAGTGATGCCATTTGGATTAACCAACGCGCCCGCAATATTCATGGATTTAATGAATAGGGTGTGTCGTCCTTACTTGGTTCAGTTCGCCATCGTCTTCATCGATGACATACTTATCTACTCTCGTAGTAAGGAGGAGCATAGTGAACATCTGCGACAGGTCTTAGAAACATTACGATCGGAGAAGCTCTATGCGAAGTTCTCGAAATGCGAATTTTGGATCCGAAGAGTCGAATTCTTAGGGCAGGTGGTTTGCGAAGAGGGAATACACGTGGACATTTCCAAAATCAAAGCCATTGAGAGCTGGTCAGCACCGAAGACACCTCACTTGCTACTATCGCAGGTTCATTCATAACTTCTCCCGAATTGCGAAACCTCTTTCAACACTGACCCAAAAGGGCGTGGCCTTTGACTGGGAAGAGAAGCAGGAGAGAGCGTTCCAAACGCTCAAGCGAGCCTTGTGCACCGCACCAATACTATCCCTCCCCGAAGGGATAGAAGACTTCGTTGTCTATTACGATGCGTCAAATCAAGGGCTCGGCTGTGTTCTGATGCAACGAGGTAAGGTCATCGCCTATGCCTCGAGACAATTGAAGACACACAAGGTCAACTATACCATACACGATCTTGAGCTAGGAGTAGTTGTGTTTACTCTGAAGATCTGGGGACACTACCTATACGGTACGAAGAGCACTATCTTTACAGACCACAAAAGCCTAGAACATATATTCGACCAGAAGGAGCTCAACATGAGACAACGATGGTGGGTTGAGCTACTCAGTGATTACGAACGCGAAATTCGTTATCATCCGGGTAAAGCCAACGTAGTAGCTGACGCCCTAAGTCGGAGAGAATACTATGGTCGTAGAGTCAAATCATTGACTATGACTATCCATTCACACCTGTCCACGCAAATTAAGGAGGCTCAGCTCGACGCTTTGAAAGATGAAAATGTGGCGGGTGAATCCCTTAGAGGGATGGATAGGAACTTGGAAGTCAAGGGTGGCGGAGCTTATTATCTCATGGATCGGATCTGGACACCGAAACACGGTGGTTTCAGAGACTTGGTCATGACCGAGGCGCATAACACTCGTTATTCCGTCCACCCAGGTTCAGATAAGATGTATCTGGATCTTAAAAAGCTATACTGGTGGCCTAACATGAAAGCAGAGATTGCTACCTTCGTAAGTAAATGCCTTACTTGCGCCAAGGTCAAAGTCGAATACCAGAAACCCTCAGGTCTACTACAACAGCCGGAGATACCGGAATGGAAGTGGGAACGGATCACTATGGACTTCATAACCAACTTGCCCAAGACAACGGGTGGACTTGATACCATATGGGTCATCGTCGAAAGATTGACCAAGTCCGCACACTTCCTCCCTATCAAAGAAACAGACAAGATGGAGAAGCTAACAAGAACCTACATACGGGAGATTGTACGACTGCACGGTGTTCCCACTCGACGTATCGAACTTGAAAAAGTGTCTGTCCGACGAGACTCTTGTAATCCCACTCGACGAGATTGAGATCAACAAGAGCCTCAACTTCGTGGAAGAACCTGTAGAGATCATGGACCGAGAGGTCAAGCAAACGAAACAAAGCCGTATCCCGATAGTGAAGGTTCGCTGGAATGCCAAGCGAGGACCTGAATTCATGTCGGAGCGCGAGGATCAAATGAAGCTGAAATATCCTCATCTGTTTACTTAGTTATTTGTAACAACTTCTTTGCTTACAACTCTAATTTCGGGACGAAATTCTCTCTAACGGGGGCATGATGTGACAGCCCGAAATTTTTAATCTTATATAGTAATCAATTCAATCAAGGTTAGACTCATTTTTGAAATCTTTTAGCACTATTTGGAGTCTATTAGATTGTTCTAAACCTAGTACATCAAAGGAATCAGTGTTTAGATGAGTCAGTTGAAGTTCCAAACCACCTAACCGACCATAAACATCCTCAAAAGGGGTTTTCGGTCAAGATCTTAGAGTTTTCGGTCAAGGTGACCGAAAACCCCATCGTACATAAATTTCATGATCATTTGGATCATTCTTTCCTTTTCAAAGCTAGAAACATCCGTTCTCTCTCAAGTATCATCGAGTTCTTCACTTTGATCTTTAAAATTGTAAGAATTCTTTCCATTTGATTTGTTGTTACAAAGCTTTATCTAGTACAACCCTTTGATTTCATCCATGAAATCATCTCTTTCGGGTTAGATCTTCAAGAACACGAAGAACACGAAGAACACCAAGACCACATACTAGTGTTTTGGGCCGAAAACACCCTTCCTTGCTTCCACATTGTAAGTATATATCTCCTATACTTGTTATCTAGTAAGGATACTTGATTTAGAGCCTTGAAAACATCCATTTCTCAATAACAATAGGTGTTTTCGGTCAGGTGCATCTCCCTTGACCGAAAACCCTAAAGAAAGGTGCCTTTAAGACCTTAAACTCACATAAGGCTTTGGATGAAACTTAGAACCCCTATACATACTGAAAGCCCTTGAAAATCACCTTATGCACCAAATATCATGAGTTTTCGGTCTTAACCTCATGGACCGAAAACCCTAAAAACAGAGAACCATTTGGACCGAGAACCATTTGGACCGAGAACCATTTGGACCGAAAATACCATTAGGACCGAAAGCTCCTAGGAACATACGACTTAGGCCAAAAGCTCCATTTGGTAACCATACACTCATTTTATGTAATCATTTATGATAGTAACACTTCGATAAGAGTGTTTTCTAGTATATGAGAGTGTTACCCTTCTTAATTAGTTGTATAAGCACTAATTGCATGCATATATGTGTCTTTATATGGTAAATAGGATCCGTGTGTGCTCAAGTCTTCACTTGACACTTAGCATCCTTTTTCCGATCTTACATTCGCCTCACTCATTTCAGGTGAGTTCATACCCCTTAATCAACCTTTTAAATGATTTTAAATGCTTTTATGGGGGGGGGGGGAATACAAGTTGAACTATTATAGTTATTATATCAATCACATGTGATTAATAACTACCAAACAAAGGATTTGCTATTCAAATAGCTGTTTTATCAAACAAACTACTTCAAACTGTTTTACAAACTCTTTTACATGTTAAATTACTTTTATTAAACTCTTTTAAACTTATACTTTTTCAAATGTGTATCTATATAGAAATGCACCAAACACACACTCTTTAGCCTCACACACAGTCAAAATAGAAGGTTAGCTCGATTAGGGTTTGTTTCTGGACGTGAAGGTGGGAAGGGAGGCTGGAGGGAGGACTTGAGGTCCTTTAAATAGGGTGCAAACCCTAAAAATAAGGGTTTTGATGCACATCCTCAACTCGTCGAGTTGGGTCCTCCAACTCGTCGAGTAGGTCCTAAAGTTTACGCGGCCTGATCAGTTTCTACATGACGAGTTGGGGCAGCCAACTCGTCGAGTAGGTCTAAAAATATGAATATAAAGCTTTAAATTTGACACCTGGGAGTCGGGATGTTACAATTCTCCCCCACTTGAACTAGAATTTGTCCTCGAAGTCTGCTGCGGGGAACAACTATGGATAATGCTCCTGCATCTCTGCCTCCGGCTCCCAAGTCCACTCGGATCCCTTCTGATGCTGCAACTATACCTTCACCAAAGGTATCTCCTTGTTCTGTAGGACCTTCACTTTCCTCTCCAGAACGGCCACTAGCCTCTCCATATAATTTAGGCACTCATCGACCTTAATATCATCTAATGACACCACCGAATCCTTGTCTAATACGTACTTCCACAACTGTGAAACGTGGAAAGTGTTGTGAATCTGACTGAGTTCCTCCGGAAGGTCCAGTCTATACGCCACCTTCACAACCCTAGCAACAATCCTGAATAGCCCAATGTATCGACAACCCAACTTTCCCGTCTTCCTGAAGCGAATCACACCCTTCCAGGGTGAGACCTTCAGTATGCCATATCACTAACCTGAAACTCCAACTCAGATTAGCGCCGGTTGGCGTAACTCCTTTGCCGACTCTGAGCAGTCTGCAACCACTGTCTGATCTGCTGTATCATCTCGGTAATCTGCAGGACTACCTCGGTCCGACCCAGCACCCTGTGGCCAACCTTCCCCCAACAGAATGGGGTACGACATCTCCGTTCATACAACAACTCGAAAGGTGGAGCACCATTGCTGGAGTGATAGCTATTGTTGTAAGAGAACTCTGCAAGGGGTAGGCAGGAGTCCCAGCTCCCACCGAAGTCAATAACATAGGCCCGTAACATATACTTAAGGGTTTGAATGGTGTGCTCACTCTGGCCGTCTGTCTGTAGATGATAAGCTATACTGAAATGCAGCCGCATGCCCGGTTCCTCGTGGAACTTCTGTCAGAAATAGTAGGTGAACTGAAGATCACGTTCTCAGACGATAGAGACCGAAACCCCATGGCAAGCAATGATCTTACGAATATACACGTTGGCCAGCTACTCTGCCAATAAGCTCTCCTGAATAGGCAGAAAATGGGCACTCTTGGTCAATCGATCCACGATGACCCAAATAGCGTCGAAACCCTTTGTCGTTCTCGGCAATTTGGTGATGAAGTCCATCATGATTTGCTCCGATTTCCACATGGGAATCTGTAGAGGCTGCAGCTTTCCATGCGGCCTCTGATGCTCGGCCTTGACCATCCTGCAGGTCAAGCACCTCTCGACGTACCAGGCGATCTCTCTTTTCATGCACGGCCACCAGTAACTCAAACTCAGATCCTGATACATCTTGGTGCCCCCCGGGTGAATAAGGAAGCGAGACTTATGAGCCTCCTCCAGTACAATCTGTCTGAACCCACCAGACATCAGAACCCATACCCGACCACAACGGGTCAACAATCCCCGAATGTCCTGAACAAATCAGGTGATCTCGCCTCTAATCCTCTCAAGCTTCCAGTTTTCCTGTCGTACAAGCTCATCCTGAGCTTCCCTGATCAAGCTCACAAGTGGAGAATCCACTGATAACCTCATACATGTCGCTGGAATAGAAGATCCAGCCGACTTGTGGCTTAGGGTGTCCGCCACAACGTTTGCTTTACCCGGATGGTAAAGGATCTCGCAGTCATAATCCTTGACTACGTCCAACCACCTGCTCTGTCTCATGTTAAGGTTTAGCGGATCCATGATATGTATCAAACTCTTGCGGTCCGTGTATATGGTACAACAGACCCTGTAGAGATAATGTCTCCAAATATTGAGAGCGAATACCACCACTCCCAACTCCAAATCGTGTGTAGGATATCTCGTGTCATGCGGGTTCAACTGTCGTGACGCGTAGCCTATCACTCGTCCTCTATGCATGAGGACCGCTCTGAAACATGTGATGGATGCATCACAGAACACTACAAAGTCCTCAACTCCCTCCGGGAGAGTCAAGACTGGAGCCTCACAAACTCGCTGTCTGAGGGTCTGAACTGCCCTCTACTGCTCAAGGCCCCACCGGAAATCCACCCCTTCCTTGTCAGAGGAGTGAGGGGTGCTGCAATCTTTGAGAAATCATGTATGAATCTCCAGTAGTACCCTGCCAATCCTAAGAAGCTCCTGATATCCGAGGGAGATTTAGGGACCTCCCACTTCATAATAGCCTCGATCTTGGCCGGATCGACCAAAATCCCCTCGTGGTTAACGAGGTGCCCAAGGAACTGAACCTCTCGCAACCAAAACTTACACTTCGCGAACTTGGCAAAAAGCCGTTCTCCCCTCAAAACTCCCAGTAGCTCGCAGAGATGCTCCTCGTGTTGCTCTCTAGTCTTGGAATACACCAAGATGCCATCTATAAACACAATAACCGAGCGATCGAGCATCGGTCTGCATACCCAATTCATCTGGTCCATAAACACTATCGGCGCATTGGTGAGCCCAAACGGCATGAACACGATCTCGTAATGTCCGTAATGAGTCCGGAACGCGATCCTGTACCCTGACTTGATGGTACCCCGACCTCAAGTCTATCTTGGAGAACCAAGATGCTCCTTGTAGCTGATCAAAGAGATCATCAATCCGGGGGAGTGGATAATAGTTCTTCACCGTCAATTTGTTCAACTACTGGTAATCAATGCACATCCGGTGTGAACCATCCTTCTTCTTCACGGAGAGAGTTGGTGCTCCGCACGGAGAACTTCTCGGAAGAATGAACAGCTTCCCTAGCAACTCCTATAGCTGAGATGACAACTCCTGCATCTCAGGTGGTGACAATTGGTACGACGCCTTGGCGATAGGGGTTGCACCTGGCACAAGGTCGATCCTGAACTTGACCTGCCTCTCTGGAGACACTACGGGTAATTCCTCCGAACACACATCAGAAAACTCCTTGACGGCTGGAACCTCTAAAACCGAGACCTTATCCCTGACCTGCATATCTGTTGGATATAGTGTCTAAGTCCATAACTTTATTTGGTATGTATTTGACCCGACCCGGCATGGTCGATTTGGGTTGCATGGCATTGCAATACTTGGATAGACTAAATGAGAGAATAAGGCACTTATGATTATTAATATATTATAAGTTCTAATATATTAATAATGGTATTATTTAATTAGTATTGATCAAGTATTAATCTAGTATTAATCTAGTGATCAAAGTGAGACTAATTAAGTATATAGGGTTGATTATGACAATCATCAATTCTTTAATGGTGGATTAATGATCCATGGTTTATGGGTTTGGTTATAACCATATGGAGCTCCATGGATAGTCTATGGGAGTTACAAACCCATGGGTCATAAGAAATCAAGAGTCATGACAATTAAGGGCATTCATGTGTAAACCCTAATTGTGACAACACTATAAAAGGAACCCTATGGCTAGCAAAATAGTGGACCTAGGGTTACTAGAGAGGGCATAACCGATTTTGAGTGCTAGAAGTATTCTCTCAAGTTATTCCAAGTCTTGTGGTGTTGTGTGAAGCATTTGAGGCACAACATTTGGGGTGCTAGGCTCACAAAGTCTTGAAGGAATCCAAGCAACAACAAGGTATGTATTTCTACTAGTTTTTATGTTTTATGTAATCCCCATGCCATGCTAGCTAGGAAATAACCTTGAAAAAGAAATTTGCATGTATATAGAGAAAACATAGATTCAAGGTTATTAGGGTTGCATGTACACTTAGGAAGTGTTAGAATGCTCAAAAACCCATCAGTGGTATCAGAGCCTAGGATTGTTTTCTGTATACTTGATGCAAAACTGCTTAAAAATCGAAAATTCTGCATTCTGACGACTGGACTCGCCGAGTCCATGGGGAGGACTCGCCGAGTCCATGAACAAATTCATTCTACTCGCCGAGTAGAATAATGCACTCGGCGAGTAGGAGCGTGCTGGGCAGTTTTTTCGAGTTTTGTTGCTGGAAATGGATTAAGATCATTATCCCAATCTGTTTTGGACTTGTAAAATCTGTTTTTCAAAATGATAATGATTATGTTAACCCATTTTACATGGCTTTTATCATTTTTCAAGTATTGTATATAGTTATATGATTTCTTGAAATTGCTTGACATGAATTTGTGTTCTTATGAGTTTTTAGAAGATCATAGGAATTATATGTAACCTACATATATGTTTAATTCATGATCTTAATGGAAATGATGGTGTCCATAACTTGTCCTCAAGTTATGGATAACCAAGAGTCACTTCTTTTAATTATGATTAAAGAACTAAAGAGGTTTCATAAAATGAAGAGTCTTCATTTTTATGAATCATTAAAACTCATAAGTTACAAATTGAAGAGACTTGGAATAGTTTCAAATCTTGCCCTCAAGTTTTGGAATTTGAAAAGTCTTACACTTTAATACTTTAATTCCAAATTAAACCTTAGATTTTTAAAAAGTTTAAAAATCAACACTTATACTATTATTATAATTTTATTATATAGATATGTATAAGAATATGTCATTCTTACCGTTAGTAGGCATCATTCACGAAGCCGGTCTATAAGAGGGGTATAAGGTTGTTGCCTATAAAATGGTGACTTAATGGGTGTCCACTCTCACCCACCGCTTCCTTGATCGGTGGAGGGTCGTTAGCCGAACGGGTAGGACACGACTTTAAATACTCGTTAAAAGTATAATGAATTATAAAGTAACTATACATTACAAATTCCCAATCTTAGTTACTTTAGGAAAATGTGAAATTGGTGCTAGCCCATAAAATTACACTTTGTACCTTACCAAGTCGTTAGTAGAGCGTGTGTGGTTAACCGGCACATCGATTAGGTAATATTGTTGAGGGTACCAAGTCAATTTGTATGGTTATTCACACCTTGTTTGTGATCCTCGGCATCCCAGTCACAAACTTGAGAGGGCACAATCGAGATTCAAACATGCCATTGAAAAGTTCAATGTATCTGAAAAGATCTAGGAGTTTCAAAACCAATAAAACTTAATAATAAAATATTTCGTTCTTATGGTGGAAATTGGTAAATCGTCATTTACCTACCTTCAAATATTTTATAATATGGATTACGGCATCCCTCTTCCAACTATAAATAGTTTGGTGGATCCTAGCCTTAATATTTCATTTGGGTGAATTATTAAGGATTCCTAATCTAATGAAACTTGTCTTTCTTTCCTTTCAGATGTCTTCCAACAATGCTTCTGGCTCAAACCCAACAGGCTCCTTTTCCCTTATGAAATTGTGTGGTAAGGTCATTTTTGATGGATCCAATTTCAATGAGTGGATCAGAAACATCAGAATGATTACCCGCTATGAGGACAAAGAATATGTCCTCAATAGGGAGCTTAAGTTTGTGAATGAAGCCACTGCTACTCCTGAAGAGTTTTCGGAGTTTGTTGCACATGAAAAGGATGCTACTAAAGTAGCATGCATCATGATGGCCACCATGACTCCTGAACTTCAAAAATCCTATGAAGATTTCTACCCCTATGAGATGCACCTGGATCTGATGGAAAGGTACCATCAGAGCGCGCGTCAGGAGAGGTATGAAATCATCTCCTCCATGATAACCGCAAGGATGAAGGATGGTGAACCCATCACCGGTCACTTGCAGAAGATGCAAAGGTTCGTTGACCGGTTGCTGAAGCTAAATGTTGACTTTCCTGAGGAAATGGCGATTAACATCATTCTCCATTCCTTATCTCCAAGTTATGATCAGTTTCATATGACTTATCATATGAACAAGGAGGAAGTCATACTTAGCAAACTTCAAGGACTCTTAAGGACAGCTGAAAATGGCCTTAAGGGTAAAGCGGTTGCTACTTCTACTCCTTCAACAGCCCATGTTCTGGCTATTGGGCAGGGAAAAGGTAAGAAGAGGAAAAGCCCTTCGAAGGGTACCAAGGGTAAGACTCTTGATGGTTCCTCTTCAAGTGGGACAAAGAAAGGTCGCATTACTCCTTCTTCAAACCCAAAGGAAGCACAGTGCTTCTATTGCCAGGATAAGGGACACTTCAAGCGAAGCTGCCCTAAATATCTGCAAGATGTAAAGGATGGGAAGGTTAAACCCACCCATGCAGGTATTTACACAATATTGTCTAATAACTCATCTAATGCTAATTCTTGGGTGCTTGATACAGGTTGTGGTATTCACATTTGTACTGATTTGCAGGCACTAAGAAGAAGTGAGCAAGTGGAGCACGGGAAGATAAACTTAGTCATGGGCAACAGGAAAGCATCACCTGTTACCAAGATAGGAGTTTATTCTTTATTACTTAATAATGGGTTAATGTTAGATTTGAATAAGTGTTGTTACTCGCCCGAAATGGCGAGAAATATTATTTCTTTTCATGGCTTGTACAAACAAGGTTTTTCATTTTCATTTGATAATAAAAATGGTGCTATTAATGTTTATTACAATGATGTATTTTACTTTAAAGCATTACCTTGTGATGGTGTATATGAAGCTGTGAATGTTGTAGACAATCTAGGACATAATGTGTTGTATATTGATTCTTCAGATAGCTTGGATAAAGCATCCTTGTGGCATTGTCGTCTTCGACATGTTAACAAGAAGCGCATAGGCCAACTCCAAAAGGCTGGAGTCTTGGAATCATTTGACCTCAAGTCAGATGATAGTTGCGAGTCTTGTTTGCTTGGAAAAATGACAAAGTCACCCTTCACAGGTACTTGTGATAGGGGTGAAGGTTTGTTGGACCTTGTACACACGGATGTATGTGGGCCCTTCAGAGTTGCTACAAGGGATGCTAATCGCTATTATGTGACTTTTACTGATGATTACAGTAGATATGGATATATTTACTTAATCAAGCATAAGTCAGAAACCTTTGAAAAGTTCAAAGAGTTTAAGCAGGAAGTCGAGAATCAATTGGGCAGGAACATCAAGATGCCCTGATCCGATCGGGGAGGAGAGTATCTTAGCATTGAGTTCCTTGACTATCTTAAGGAATGTGGGATTGTCTCACAATTGACACCTCCCAGAACACCACAGTTGAATGGTGTAGCTGAGAGGCGCAATCGAACCTTGTTAGATATGGTTCGTTCCATGATGAGTCGAGCTTCGTTACCAATCTCTTTCTGGGGGTATGCCTTAGAGACTGCCGCCCATATCCTTAATCTAGTCCCTACTAAAAAGGTTGCCAAAACACCTCACGAGATGTGGACTGGGAAAGTTCCCAATTTGGACCACATCAAAATTTGGGGTTGTGAAGCTTTCGTGAGGCGTGACACTCATGATAAGCTTGAACCTTGAAGTGAGAGGTGTATTTTCATCGGCTACCCACAGAGATCCTTTGGTTACCTCTTCTACAGACCCAGTGATAATGTGGTCTTTGTAGCAAGAAGAGGAGTCTTTCGTGAGAGAGAATTCATAAGCCAAGGGGACAGTGGGAGGCAAATTGACCTTGAAGAGCTTCGAGAGTCAAGTGGTGAAGGAACCTAAAATGCTATCGACCAACCTGAGGAGGAAACTCATGTTGATCTGATAGATGAGTCTATACCTCCAAGACGTTCCACTAGGGTGAGGAACACACCTGATTTTTATTATGGTTATCACATCACCACTGAAGGTGATACATTTATTAGTGATAGTACACTAATAGATTTGGATGAACCTAATAACTACAGGGAAGCCATGGCAGGCCCTGAGTCTGCTAAATGGAAGGAGGCTATGGACATCGAGATTCAGTCCATGTATGACAATCAAGTTTGGAACTTGGTTGACAATGTACCAGGTCGTAGGACAATTGGGTGCAAAGGGATCTTCAAGAAGAAGACCGAAATGGATGGGAAGGTACACACTTATAAAGCGCGACTGGTTGCGAAGGGCTTTACTCAAACTCCGGGAGTTGACTATGATGAGACCTTCTCACCAGTAGCTAAGATTAAGTCTATTAGAGTATTGTTAGCCATAGCTGCATTTCATGATTATGAAATATGGCAAATGGATGTCAAAACCGCTTTCCTTAATGGAAAGTTGGCTGAGGATGTTTACATGGCTCAACCAGAGGGTTTTGTCGATACAAGATACCCTAATAGAGTGTGTAAGCTTGATAAATCCATTTATGAATTGAAACAGGCATCTCGTAGATGGAATCTTTGCTTTGATGAGAAAGTCAAAGAGTTTGGCTTTTCTAGGAGTGAGGATGAGTCTTGTGTGTATGTCACGGCTAGTGGGAGCATAGTTAGCTTCTTGGTGTTGTATGTGGATGACATACTTCTCATAGGAAACGACGTCCCAACCTTGCAGGAGGTTAAGTCCTGGCTTGGGAAGTGTTTCGCTATGATGGACCTTGGGGAAGCTGCCTATATCCTAGGGATAAGGATATTAAGAGATAGGAGTAAGAGACTAATTGGACTTAGTCAAAGTACTTATGTGGATAAGGTACTGAAGAGGTTCAGTATGCAAGATTCCAAGAAAGGAGAATTACCAATCCAAAGTAATGCCAAGCTGAGTAAGACTCAGAGTCCGAGTACAGAAGCTGAGATAGCTGAAATGAGTCACATACCATATGCTTCCGTTGTGGGCTCGATCATGTATGCTATGACTTGTACTCGCCCTGATGTGGCCTTTGCTTTGAGCATGGTCAGTAGATATCAAGGGAACCCTGGCAAGGCACACTGGACAGCGGTAAAGAACATTCTCAAGTATCTGCGGAGGACTAAGGATTGGGTCCTTACCCTCGGAGGCAGTGATGACTTGAGAGTGGAAGGATATAGCGATGCTAGCTTCCAGACTCATAGGGATAATTTCCGCTCTCAGTCAGGCTGGGTCTTTATCCTAAATGGAGGGGCAATTACTTGGAAAAGTTCCAAGCAGGAGACAGTAGCTGATTCTACTTGTGAATCAGAGTACATAGCAGCAAGTGAAGCAGCTAAGGAGGCGATATGGCTAAAGAACTTCATCGGAGACCTTGGAGTTGTACTAGCTATAAAGGAGCCAATGGAAATTTTCTGTGACAGCGAAAGTGCGGTTGCTTTGGCAAAGGAACCAAGAGATCACGGGAGATCTAGGCACATTGACAGAAAATACCATTTCATCAGACATCGAATAGAAGAAGGACTCCTCGTGGCTAAGAGGGTATCATCAGATGAGAACCCGGCAGATCCCCTCACGAAGGGACTGAGCAGGGTTAAGCATTTACAGCATGCGAGGCGCATTGGGCTGAAGGATGATATTAGTTTCAATAATTAGATTCCTGAAACTTGTAAAATGTAATTGACATTTGATGATAAATAAAAGTTGTTATTTATTTATGAGTAAGGTGTTACTATCTTGTGTTGATTGTTTACTATGTTTCAATTTTGCATGTTTTTACTTCCAGAATAATTATGTTATTCATTGATTGCACGAAAACGCATTGGTAACTCGATGTCATAAAACGTGCCTTTGTGAATAATTCAACAAGTAGTTAGTACAAGCATATCAGTCGAAGTTTATCTATTCCTTCTTGAAATAGAAGCGATATCTGGGCCCCTCGATGATTTGGTTTTGACCTATGTACCGGGCCCGGTCAGAACCTAATTGATGTGTTCAATTTAGTTCTATGTCGAAACAAATCAGAGATCGAGAAACAAATGCTGGACAATAAGTAAGACCATGTTCCATGTGTTTGTCCGGCTGATATCATGAGAACAGAGGATTATATGATCACTTATCTTAAATGGCGTATCATCATCATCTCAGTTCCGAGAGACTTTGAAAGAGCTACGATTGCTAGTCGGATTTTGAAGTCATATTTGCAAATATAGTTATTACACTTATCCAAGTGGGAGACTGTTGGATATAGTGTCTAAGTCCATAACTTTATTTGGTATGTACTTGACCCGACCCGGCATGGTCCATTTGGGTTGCATGGCATTGCAATACTTGGATAGACTAAATGAGAGAATAAGGCACTTATGATTATTAATATATTATAAGTTCTAATATATTAATAATGGTATTATTTAATTAGTATTGATCAAGTATTAATCTAGTGATCAAAGTGAGACTAATTAAATATATAGGGTTGATTATGACAATCATCAATTCTTTTATGGTGGATTAATGATCCATGGTTTATGGGTTTGGTTATAACCATATGGAGCTCCATGGATAGTCCATGGGAGTTACAAACCCATGGGTCATGAGAAATCAAGAGTCATGACAATTAAGGGCATTCATGTGTAAACCCTAATTGTGACAACACTATAAAAGGAACCCTATGGCTAGCAAAATAGTGGACCTAGGGTTACTAGAGAGGGCATAACCGATTTTGAGTGCTAGAAGTATTCTCTCAAGTTATTCCAAGTCTTGTGGTGTTGTGTGAAGCATTTGAGGCACAACATTTGGTGGCCTGAACGTGAAACCCAACCTGGTGCCCTCGTCGTAGATAACCAGTTCTCCCCCACTTAGGGTTCGAACTACCGAATGCTGGCCCTCGCAGTAGATCATGGCACCAAATCGACTTAGCCAGTCCATACCTACTATCACATATACCTCCTCCATAGGAATCGGAATCAAATCAATCGGGAAGGATACCCCAAAGATCTCCATAACGCAACCCCGATAGACTGAAGAATCAGAAATCTCATGTTTGTTGATGATAGAGACTCGCAACGGACACTCTAGCTCTCCTAAGGGCAAACCGAACTCCCTACTAAAAGATTGCGAGACAAAAGATCGAATCGCCCCCGAGTCAAACAATACCAGAGCAGGTAAGGAGTTCACTAAGAACGTACCTAACATTGGTAAAAACACATAAGCAATAACCAAATATAATCAATAAGATAAAGGATAGAAACATACTAGCCACCACATTTGGTGCTGTCCTTCCCTCCTCGGCTATGAGCTGGAAGGCACGTCCACGAGCCCTTGGGGGGGTCTGCTCTAGCCTGACTCCCATCAGTAATCCTCAGTTTATATGGCACGAGAGCCTGCGCCGGCTTAGCGGCGAACAACAGACAAAGTGTCTTCACGTGACCAATCTGATCGCAGTGGTAACAGATCCTCATATCCTGAGCCGTGGCTAATTGGCGGCAATCCCTCGCAAAGTGCCCCTCCTTGCCGCATTTGCGACACCCACTACATGATCGACAAACTCCCAAATGACCCTTCCCGCACTTTCCACAAGTGTGGCTGCGCTGACCTCCAGACCTAGAATCAGCGGTCTTGACCACTTTGGCGCCGGCTGTGACTGTTGTCGGGGCCTGCCTTTGCTCTCTCAGCTGTAACTTAATCTCAAGCTCACGCCGCCTAGCGGCTTCCTACAACTCCAGTAGTGTATCACAGCGTTGGGTAGCAACAAACTGTCTAATGTCAGTCATGAGCATGCTCAGATAATGTGTCATCTGAGCTTGTTCTGAAGCAAACTTCGGGCATAACATCGCCTCCTCAGTAAACATACGGGTGATCTCCATCCCCGACTCCAAGCCATGTCTTAAATCCAAAAAATCATGTGCTAGCCGCTCTTACTCAACCCGCGATATATAGCGAGCACGGAACATCTCCCTCAACTGGTCCCATGTAACCGCTGCTTGCTGCTTATCAGAATAAGATGCCAACATCAATCTCCACCAGCCCTTTGCTCCAGACCTTAGCAGGTTCATAGCACACCTGAACTTCTGGTCAGTAGGACATGGGCATGTGAAGAAAAATCCCTCCACATCAGATAGCCACCTCATGCTTACGATCGGGTCCTGAATCCCACCGAAAGTCGGGGGCTTCATGTTATCGAAGTCCCCGTACTAGAAAGCCCAACTGGCCCCACTACCTACAGTTGCTATGGATGTGGAAGCTGAAGCGTAAGCTGTCTTAGCAAGGGCTGCATAGCGCTCATCGCGGTACTCAACCATCTCCGACAACTGAGCCCGGAACAGTGTAGCAACCTCATCATGCATGATCTCCCTAATCCTAGCATCCAACTCATCTGGTCTCATCTGACCAATGGTCTCGGCTACTGGTGATCCTCCCTGACTGCCCTCCCTTGATCCCAATCCGGATCCGGTCACAAAACGCCTCGTAACCACCATGCTGAAAATATACCAGGAAGATATAAGATATTCCATATAATAAGGGGGAACCAACTCCCAACAAAGCCCTAGGGGTTGTGACTTCCTTGCTATGCATATGGGCCATGTGCTTTCAGTAGTACGGCCCCATACTACCTTTCACACCTACCCATATTTGTCTCAAGTATCATCACAACACCCTAACCATATACATAAACATAGGTGAGCGCTCGATCCTCACTCCTAGAGGAAGGCTGGATATCTCATAACTAGCCGACTGACCCCGCACAACTCATCCATGAAACTTCCACCAACCCTGCAACGCTCGTGTACGCTAGCCATACATAACGCTGGACCCTATAGACTTTCGAATACCTGATCCTACCCTAAGCCCTTCATCAAACAAGAACAGGAAATAAGGCTAAACCAAACATTCTCAGGCTATAAGATCTTAGTTATATACAGCTGTGATGCATACACTAAGCAACAACAGTAATGATGTCAATTTCATATAAGAAGAACCCTAGGCTATCAGGCATCATAAAATCAGACAATTCTATCATGCAATTCCTGAAGATCCCTAGCACATCACTAGCATGCTGTACTAACATATAAAATATCAAATAACCGTATGGTATTTTGGGGTCTACTTACTGGCTCCGGCTGATCATACACTTTGCATCCTTCTTTAGTATTTTGAAAACCATTTGAAAATTATTTTGAAAATCTTTTCCTTAGTTTGAGACTAGATTCACACGAGTGTTCCTCCAGTTGAATCAAATCAAGGCTCTAATACCAACTTGTAACATCCATGAAATTCAAGCCAATTTAAAACTTTTTCAACCATTCAAAAACCATTAATTATTACAAAATGTTTTCAAAATAGTTTCATATCAGAGAATCGCAGAAATCAAAGTCATCAAATGTGAGGAGGTGCACGATCAAGCCTCGCCTTCCCACGATCATCTGATGTACCTGAAACAAAATCAACAACTGTAAGCCCGAAGCTTAGTGAGTTCCGCCAAAATACCAACGCCATACAATCAAAAAAATATCAAAGCAAAGCAAACAACATGCATATAGAGTCTACAGTATGACTGGACCGCCCTTACTGGGCCTTCAGTCTATCTGGACGACACTCACAACCTTCAGCATGTCTGGTCCGCCCTCCCGAACCTTCAACCTATCTGGACCGTTCTCCAGGCCTTCGGCCTGATTAGTACGCCCTGATAGGTCTGCAGTCTATCCGGGCGCCCTGAGTATGTTGGCCTAGAGCACAAAGCAGGACCGCCTTAAGCCACCCCCAATCACACAATAAACACATAAATACCATACACTAGTTAGCATGTACATATGAGTCATACATATCTAACAATCACTAATCGTAGCATTATCCTATACACCAGGATACCGATCTTACAGATCATTAAACATAACATCATCCTATAACGAGGATACAATCCAAAAAGGGATGGCCTTGGTTCCTTAGACCCTGTTGATATAGTGAGAAGAACTCACCTCACAATGTCAAACTGAACTGAAAGAATCAAGCTCCCGAATCATAGCTCCAAACTAAACACCAACAATCATCATAGGACTAATTCTATCAAAATCCAAATTATTAAAATACCCTTAAAGTCAAACTTAGTCAACCCTGGTCAAAGTCAACAGTCAACGGTCAAGGTCAACAGTCCTTCTTGATCGAACTCGTCGAGTGCATCTAGAAACACGTCGAGTTCCTTCAGAACTCAAAAACCTCGAAAACCCGAGTCAACTCGCTAAGATACGAAACGACTCGTCGGGTCGATGCAGTGTCCAGAAGATTCGCAAAAACTCTAACCAACTTGTCGAGTTGGCTATGCAACTCGTCGAGTTCCTTCAACCCTTTTCTCATGCAGACGCTTTTAAGCGAAACCAAGGCTCCAAACTGTAGATCTAGCCTCCTAGGTTGTAGTTACCACGTAAAGTTGCCAACTTTACGTGCATGCAAGGCCTCAAGAGGCTAAAACACCCAAAACTAGTCTTAGGAAGAGGTTTAGGGCATGGAGAGGGGTCAAAGCTTGATAAAGTCGAGAACTTTATGTCCATGAGGGCCTAGAGGAGTCCAGATCTGAACTGTAACATCCATAAAATTTAAGCCAATTTAAATAATTTTAATCCATTCAAAACCATTAAGTTAATACAACTTGTTTTCAAAACAGTTTCAAACATCAGAGTATCCCCATAACCCAATCACAAAATCATGAAATATGAGGAGCGGTACGATCACTCCTTTGCCTTGCCACAATCACCTGATGTACCTGAAACAATAAACTGAAACCGTAAGCTCGAAAGCTTAGTGAGCTCCCCAAAAACACCCATACACACATAACCATACACATACAACAATAAACAACATACAATGGGTCCGGTCAACCATCAGTTTGGAATACCCTTGGCCCTCAACCGTCGGGTTGGAATACCAACATACCACGACTGCAATCATCCTACCAGGATGGCATACTCTCGGCCCAAAACCATCGGGTTGGAATGCCCATACTCCTACACATACAACAATCACTACTATGGGTCCACTCATCCCTAAGGATGGAATACCTCAGGCCCTCAACCCTCGGGTTGGAATGCAACATACTATGAGTCCAATCATCCTACCGGGATGGAATACTCCTGGCCCACAACCATCGGGTTGGAATGCCCACATACTAAAAAACATGTGCACTTACCAGATAATCACATAATAGTCCACATAACTACGTACTAGGGCCCTATCATCCTACCGGGATGGAATACCATCTATAACTGCTCAAATATGCAAACATATCATAGGTAATCTCCTACCAGCATAGAGACAGTCCGACCAACTACATGTTACTAAGCATAGCCACATCGAGTCTACCAGGATGCCGATCTAACCAGCCATACTAGCATATAATCATCCATTCTAGCAGAATACCAAACTAACATATCACAATAGCAATTACTCAAATAACAATTCAAAGGGCCGGCCTTGGTGCCTTAGACCCTTGGTATACTGAGGATAACTCACCTTGCACTGCCGAAATCCTGCAAATCTCTGACCGCTGACTCACCGGAACTCCCAACTATCACATGATAATCACCAAGTTAGAATCCAACATGTCTTTCTAGGCCAAGTGCCCACACCACTCCTTAAATCCATTTTCCTTTTATTGAGCCAAGTCTCAAAACCAAGTCCTTATGCAAAGCCCAATATTGGCCCAATTTACTAAATTGGGCCCATCTTTCTAATCGGGCCTAGATCCAGGGTCCATAATAATTATTGGGCCCAAATTACTCCATCTATACTGTTCAGTCACGGCCCAAGCCCAGCTAGCCCATAAACAGTCCAATACTTCACGGCCCAAATTCGAAAACCCAACAGAGGGCGTACGCTGGGCGTACTCCTCTGGTACGTGGGGCGTACACGCGTCTGTACCAAAATCCTTCTATGTGCTTAATGGCTTAAGCACGTAAGCCCATATGCCAAATCTAGTGACAAAAAGGGCCTAGGACTCATAAAGTCTCAAACTTTATTCTGTTTGACGTCCATAAAGCTCTTAACTCAAGGTCTTAACCCATTAAGACTTTCCTACTTCACACATGGGACAACCAAAGCCATTGGGACCTCATTTTTCTCACTCAAGACCTCTCCTATGGTCTGAAAGGACAGCTTAACTTAACCAAAACACATCATGCATCATATTGGGGATTTTTGGGACAAAAATGGTGTCAAAACTTCACAACACTTAGATCTACACAAAATAGATGTCAAGCAAGAAGCTTTATAACTTTAAATAGTTGCAAAAGGTGATGCTATCTCAGATCTACAAGCTCCAGCCACCAAGGTTCCTTCTTTGGCAACATCTTCTTTCTTCCTCTAAGCTTTCATTTGCCAAACTAAGCTCCACAAAGCCAAACACACCCAATAATGGAGGTGGAACGGCTACCTAGGGTTTTTCTGAGGATAAGGGAACAGATAAGGAGGCTGGGATTGATCCTTTATGTTCTTTATATAGTGGCTGGCCCTAAAATTAGGGTTTAATGACTCTGAGCGTACACTGGGCGTACCTCTAGTACGCTGGGCGTACGCGTCCTTGCACCCACGATCATTTACTCTATTACGCTGGGCGTAACCCAACCTACCATGGGCGTACCCACGTGTGTCCTAATTGCATGCATGGCCTACCTTGACAACTTTTTCCATTAAGGGCCATAAATGTCACTTTCTTTAAAATGTCATAACTCCTTTATTCTAAATCCGTTCCCGACGAACTTTATATTCACGCAAAGGTGGCGAGAAGCTCTACGCTTCTAGCAACACACCCCGGTCTGAAACCTTCTCGAATTAAACCTATTGCCCACAAAAGACCGAAACGCCCTTACTCTTGATCTCGGAAATCCGTAAATAAATACTTTTAGAACGAGGCGTTACATGAACTCCTCACTTTAAAACGTGCTCAATACCAGAAATACATCAAGAATAAGCTAGAAATGACCCTGAACTCTTAAACAGAGAGATCTAACAAGAACATGATCAAGGTAATGACTTTTTACCTTCAAATGAATGCCAAAACGAAGTAGATGCTGGATCTACAAGCTCCTTCTCGTTCCAAGCTTCTCAATCTTCAAGTCTCTTCAACAAATGCACCAAGCACACACTCTTTAGCCTCACACACAGTCAAAATAGAAGGTTAGCTCGATTAGGGTTTGTTTCTAGACGTGAAGGTGGTAAGGGAGGTTGGAGGGAGGACTTAAGGTCCTTTAAATATGGTGCAAACCCTAAAAATTAGGGTTTTCAAGCACAACCTCAACTCGTCGAGTTGGGTTTAGGACCGAAACAAAACTGACAAATTTGTACTTAGCTGGTAATTTAGGTTCAGTTGTTTTCTCACCATCCTTTGGTGTTGTAGATCATGGTGTTACTTGTAAGAATTGAAAGACCAACATATCAAACATTAAATAAATCATGAAGGATTATAGTATAGATGTAGCTTGATGAATCATTTACATATATGTACCTTTTCTTGATTAATTAAAACGACCTGCTCCTTTGGCCATGCCACAAAACAACCTACTTCATCCTTAACGGTTTTGAAACAATTATTTTATATGCCCGCTATGCATGCAGCATGCACCAAGGATTCTTGAATTGGCACTTAATATGTCACAACTAGAAATTTAGCTAGGAAATTCTACTCTCATATAATCATTCAACTATTGAAAACCATGTACTCAATGTAGATAACACTTAATGCACATTCAAATACACCTCTTATATTCAACAAAGAGTTTGAAACTCTAAAAATCCCGGTTTAAGTCTAATACACCTCTTATATTCAACAAAGAGTTTGAAACTCTAAAAATCCTGGTTTAAGTCTAATAAGGTCTAGGATTTTCTAGTTGGGCCAAATGGACCAAGAAGTATCCAAGTTGACTAATTAAGGCCTAGAAACTGTAAGGGTCGAAATGTTGTAATTAGTCGAAATGTATTTTGCACTCTTCGAATGTTTTGTAATCTATTTTGCTAAGGCGCTTTTATTCGAAGCATAAGTGTCTATGCCTTAGTATATTTTTTGTACGCTTTCTGTTCCCTATAAATAGGGATATTTACTAGAGTTAGATAAGGGTTTTTACAGACCTGTCTTTGTACTCTGTAAACATTCGAAAGCGTAATAGAGCTGAAACAAGATCATATTTACATCTGGTGTGAAATCTCTCATTCTTAATTGATTTCATACTCTGATTCGTTTTATACTTGATTCAATGATTCATCAATTGGTATCAGAGCAGCAATCACATCTGTGATCTGATTTTCATCTATTCAAAAAGTTTTTGAATCAAATTTTTGGTTCAAAAGTTTCCGCACTTTTTGTTAGTGAAAAATTTGTCTAAATTCTCGTTTGTGGTTTGATTCTGCATTTGAATTGTTGAATTGAGAATTATGGACATGTATCACTGGAAATGTTAATGCTCCGGTGAATGTTCAAGCAATTGGATCATCTTCAACAAGTTCTGGTGTTGATAATCAAACTGATCGTCTGAAGAAACTGGAGAAGAGGTGTATAAGGGAATTGCGAGGAGCTTTACCTCCGGTTGTGTACAATTATGTAAGGAGTTGTACAACTGCAAAGGAGATCTGGAACAATCTGAAAGATAAGTTTCAAGGAAGTGAAAAGACGAAAATCAATTCCGTCAAACCATGTTTGGTTGAGCTGAAATATTTCAAACAAAAAGAAGGTGAAACAATTGAAGTCTACTATGATCGACTGAACGAGTTAATCTATCGTTGTAATCGCTATGGAATTACCAGGACTTCAATGGAATTCAATCTCATCTTTGTGATGGGTCTTCAAAAAGAATGGAGAAGCGTTATTATGATGGTGAAGAATCAGCAAAGTTTTGATACATCAACTCTCAATGATTTGTACAATCAGTTGAAGACACACGAAACTGAAGTAAATGAAATTGCTAAGGAGTCGAAGCTAAATTTGGGAGGTCCATTAGCACTTGTGTCAAAGTTATCTGAGAAAGAAGCTGGAAATGGTGATTCTGAGGAAGAAGAGGGATTCATCTTGAATTCGGATGATGAGGCAATAGCATTTTACTCGAATAATCGTGTCAAGAATTTTTTCAAAAATTCGTTCAATCCGAAGGCTAAGCTTGCTGAAGTAAAAGGAAGTGATGTGAGTAAAACTGTTGTTGAGGAGAAAAAGAATGTTGAGAAGAACTATTCGAAAATATCTGAAGGAAAAAGTGAGAAGAAGCTGAAAGGTGATGCAGTTATAGATTGTCATTATTACAACGGAGCTAATTATCTTGCGAATGATTGTATGCTTCGGAAGAAGGATGAGAGGAAGAATAAAGTTAAAGATGAGGCGTATTATGTAGAAAGGCTTGAGGAGGTTCGTGCGAAAGCCAAAAACTTGTCAATGGTTGCAAAAGGTGAACATGAGAATGAAGATGGAACGTATCAAATCTGGTCATCCGGATCAGACGATGAAGAAATGAGGAATCCAACACATGGAGCAATGTATGCGAAAATGGAGGAGGACTCAGATGACGAGGAATTCGAAGTGAAAGGACGATGCTTCGTATCCAAAACAGCAGACAAATCTCCAATGACAACAAAGGTACGTAAAATTCTCAAATCTTTTAATATTCCTACTCATGCTTATGACTCTGAACTAATATATTTTGATGAGACTGTTACTTATTTTGATTCAATTGTTGTGTCTGCTAGCAATGAGGCCAACAAGTTCTCAATGGAGTTATTAGAAACCAATAAGCGAGTAGACATGAAAATAAGTAAAGTTGATTGTTTAGAATTACAGATTTCGAATATAATGTGTGATAGGGATACTTTATCCAATGAAGTCAAAATTTTGCTAGCACAGAGAAATATATACTGTAATTCTGCTAAGAGACTTTATGGAAAATTAACTGATTTACATCATTCATGTGAAATAAGTAAAGAGCAACATAGAAAATTACTACCTTTTCTAGCATACGAAAGAGCTAAGGTAGATAATATTTCGTATGATTGTGAGCAAATAATAGCTGATTTTGACAAAGTTCCTGATGATAGATATAAATATGGAATTGTCAAAATTGATGAATGTCTTGATGCGAATGAATTAGTTAACATAGTGAATGATACTTTGACTAAATCTGAACAAATTCAAATTTTGAAAAAGACTGAGAATTCAACATCTGATTCTCAATCTAATTTTGCTGATCTTGAAGATAATTCTGACAATATTAGTGAAATTAGTGAACTTGAGGATGTTGATTGTTCTCAGTTGTCTGTTGTTAATGTTGCATCAACATTTAAAGGAAAAGAAAAAGTTAAGGATTTGATGGTTAAGAAAGAAACTGATATACCTTCAACTTCGAAAGTCTGTGATATTGACTTTGTGGATGTCATAGATAGTCAAACTGATGATAGCGATGATGAAAATAAAAAGAAAATTTCGAAGGAAACGAAATCTTCAATGGAAGAAGAAATTCATCGAATTGTGGTTGATCAAGTGTATGGTGATACACAAAAGTTCGAAAAAGTAATGAATGAAAAAGGTGCTCACTATCTTGAAACGAATACTGTGGTTTATCCAAATTTCAAGTGTACCGATGACGTAATTTTTCCAAATCAAGTATTCGTAACTACTGGAAATGTTAAGAATATCAATCAAGAGTTAAAGAAGTTAGTTGAAGAAGACAATTTGAAAACAACTGATGAAGGTTTCTTTGCAAATCAAAGCACAATTGAAAACAACTTAACAAAGAATTCGTATGTTTTCATCGTCAAAAACCACAAAGAAAATGGGTTGAAAAATCAAAAATTGAAAAAGAAAATTCAAAACAAGTTGTAAAGGAAAGTGAAAAAGTTGTCAAACTAAACTCCAAGGATTTCAAGGATCAAAAAGACAAGCTAGGAAGAAAATATTTTGGCAGATTATTGAGTCTCAAAAGATGTCTGAACCACAATCATCCACAAATGATTTTAAAGCTAAAAATTCAAGGTCTAAAGTGAATAAACAACCAAAGTTTTCGAAAGTTTCCAAACCATATTTTTCAAAAACATCAAATCCAAATCAAAAATTCTTTCAACGTCAACATTTTAAATCAACAGTTGATACATCATATGCTCAATCTTTTCTAACAAATCCAAAAGTTGATTTTGTTCCTCAAAAGCCAAATTTTCCTAATCATACGAAGAAAGAAACTATGAAAATTTTACGTGAAAAAGGAATGACTTCAAGGAAGAACATTGATCATTGTCTTGAAGGCAAATGAAAGATGTATCAGTCGAATACATTTTCAAAGGAGCAAATTCACGAAGCATATGAGAAGTATGTGAATACTTCATCAAAAGGCAGTTCATCTTCTAAGGATTCGAACATATCAGTCAAAGCTTGGAAACCAGTAATAAAAGCAAAGAATGTCCATTCATAAACTCAGAATTCGAAGGGTAATGTCAGTGAACATTCGAAACCATCAAAATCTTATGTTTCGGTTCCTTTAAATGAAGATGTGAACTTAATTGATAGTCTCAAAACCAAAGTTTGTGATTGGGTTAAAAGTTCTTCATTACATTTGAAATTGAAATCTAATTTCCAAGGACCCAAAAAGCCTTGGGTACCTAAATTTTGTTGGGTTTTGAGCATTCTAACACTCCTATGGTGTACATGCAACCCTATAAACCTTGGATCTATGTTTTCTCTATTATACATGCAAATATTAACTATTCCAAGGTTTCATCCTAACTAGCATATTATGAAGCACCTATACTACAAAGTTCTAGTTAGATGACATACCTTTTGATGTAGCTTGATGTCTTCAAGCTTTAAGAGCTTAGCCCCAATAGTGTGGAAGCCTCAAATGGAATCACAAATCACCAAAACACCTTGGAAGAACTTGAGAGAATATGTATGCACACTAAAATCGGCCCACTCTTATATTATACACACTTGTACCAATTTTGTGAGCCAAGGACCCCTTTATATATTATGGAGGATTAGGGTTACATCCATGTAAACCCTAATACCCATGACCTTTCATTTACATAGGATCCATGGGTTAAAAGCTCCATGGATCATCCATGAAAGCTTAGCCCAACCTAAATGAACTTGGCCCATTCCATATATATAAGAGTCCATATTTAATTAGTTCTTTTTGATCACTTAATTAATTCTAAATTAATTCTTGATCAATACTAATTTAATAATATGATTCCATATTAATATATTAGAACTTATAATATATTAATATAAATCATAAATATACTATTCTCAAAAGACTATCCATATAAATTGTGCCGGTGAAGTGCAACCCAAATAAACCATGTCGGGTCGGGTCAGGTCAAGTACATACCAAATATAGTTATGGACTTAGACATTAATCCAACAGTCTCCCACTTGGATAAGTCTAAAACTATTATTGAGTATGACTTCAAAACCTTACTGGCAATCGTAGCTCTTAAAGCCGCTGTCGAACTCTGACCTTGTCAATGACTTGTCCATTAGATAAGGGATCATATATTCCTCCATTCTAGATATCATATGGATTGAGACATGGATTATAATCATTCTCTCTGTCTATTTGTTGTTTCCCGATTTTCGATTTATGATGACTGACTAATTGAATAAATCAAATCAGTCCTGGCTTGGCCAAGCACTCACATGTGTCATCGCTAAATCATCGAGGGGCCCACAGATATCGCTTTTATCCCGAAGGTAAAAGGAATGGATAAACTTCGACTCATATGGCTTGATATACTACTTGTTCAATCATACACAAAGGCACGTTTTATAACATCGAGTTACCAAATGTATTTTCGTGCAATCAATGTATAACCAACTCATAGTAACAACTCATATCTCTAGGTTTGAAGAATATAAGATATTATCGTCTCATGATCACTCGTGATAAAATCCATGAAGTGATTCAAATGAGCGCGGGTTGAATCCAATACTCAGAACTTATGAGCACTCATGAGTGTTGTAGCACCACTTTGTCCACCAACTTGGACCTCTACAAACCAACCCATGACAGTCTTGATTCATATCTACTTCCAACATATGACTGACTGTGGATGGTTTGAATAACTTAATCATTCAGGAAGAGCGACTTAGTTATTCTGGAAGTCAAAACATGCAAAGTGAAACACAAGAATAAATGAATCAAATATGGTATCAAACCCTATGAATATAAATAAACACTTTTATTTATCACCATACTGATTACTGATTATTCATTGTTTCGTTTTTATCAACTTTATACTTGAATTAAAAACACTAGTTGTCCCATGCTCCAAGCATGTATGCTATGTTTTTCTTAAACAATAGCTTTGCCATACACCAAGTATGCACTCTATGTTTGTCTATGATCCTTACTTTGTGAAATAAACTAATTGAACATAATTTCAATGATTCTAATTTCACACTCCCAAATCCTTATCGAAAAATGTGAGAATTTCGAATTCCTATCATTTATCGAAATATGTTTAGATTTTAAACTTATATGCACTGACCCTCCTGTAATGAATATGTACAAAGTCACAAAGACTTGTCAACAGTCATTATAAGGTATTCCAATGGAGATCAACTCCATGGAAACTAAGTCTCATATTCAAAGTACATTGCTTTGGACATGCTTCTTGCATTAAGTTTTCTAATCTTACACAGATAACTTCCACCTATGGAGACAACTCCATATTCTCATTTTGACTATCACTTCTGAATAAGAGATGCCTCTTTTCAGAATATGTCAATATGGTCCTTCCAAAATTAGCACTATACTTCCAACTGTCCCTGAGCAACCAATCTTTGGTAAACCTCAAATTGTCCTCGACAATTGCTTAATCATTTTAGTCATATCCAATTCTAGACCTTTTCCCTTCTTAATGCCTCTGGGCATTTGGAAAAATTTAGAAATGACAAATATTATAGCACATGCAATCGATCCTGTACTCAAAGCAAATGGTACACGATTCATGATGTCTCACATAAAGACATGATTCTAGACCAGTCTTTTGCTACAATATTTTTATTTGCCATGTTTTCAAAATTTGACTATGAAGAGGGATGCCGTAATCATAATCGAATTTTGAGAACGCAATATATAGAATTTCCTTAAGTTGAACCAATCCAACATGAAATTCATATATATATTCTTGACTAAAGATGATTAAGGTCTCAATCTAAGCCTTTAGAACTGAAATGAAGTATATCCTCTCCCTTAATTATAGCAAAACAACTTTTTCAATCCTTGCAGCCTCACGAATTGAAACTTTTGTTTTCTATAATTAACATTGCTAACTTGCAACACTAACAATAATTATCATGCTCCCACTAACATCATGATTATTAGCATAACACTTATGCTCCCACTAGCTTTGACATGTACTCAGAAATCAGCTGTACTTCTAGAAATCAATACTTTATTGACTTTCTTACCAAAGTTCAGATTTCTGATACCAGATGCTTTGGTAAAACTTTATCAAAATCATACACCTTTCCTTAGATAGCATGCATGTGTGTCTAAACAATTTCAGAACTATGAAAAGGGATACCGTAATCATAGTCTCAATTGTTTAGACCTTTTGCCATCTGCTTCAAATCTACTTGGTGGAAGTGTTTCCTCACCATCATTTTCATGAATCAGAGAGAAACCTTATGAGCCTTAGATTTTATGGTGTATGTGTTCTTATCCATGTGAATCGTCAAAACCATAGTCACAAGACAAGGATAATGACAAATCCAAACTCATATGGACTGAACTTATGCAATCTTAACTTCTTGCCACCTGGCAGTATTGGGCCTGTCATTGCTTCGAAGTTGTTATGCAACCAATTGAGAACTTTCAGAACTCCTATGCAAAGCCAACTTTAACTGGAATGGGTACAAAATATGTCGACATGATAGGTTATAAACCTCAAGTCGTGTGCTAGTGAAGAACCTCAGGTTTTATTCTTGATTAGTTCTTGAAATTCTTTTTAGGATCTTTAAGACTCCCACTATCCTCTTGACATATAAGACTATCTTGCCAAATATTCAAGAGATAGTGCGGATTCTTTATCAAGACAAACACTTCACACAATTGGCCTTAGTTGGTCTTTGTTTTATCCAAAACATCACAACTTACCAATTTCAAATGTACAAGAGTAGGACACTTTTACTCTTACATCTGACAAGTGTTTTAAACCTTTCTTTAAGATATATCACTCAAGTTACAATCTTGGAGTATGACTCTAAGAATTGTTTTGGAACGAAGTATGACTCATCTTCCTGATCTAACCATTTCAACAATTCATGACTCCTCTTCTTAGTCATATGAATGCACTAAGATGACCTTTAGAGGACTAATTGTGATATGATTTCTAAATCATTAAGATGATTACAAACATGATACTAAAGTACTCTCCCATCTTTTCAGATTTGAGAAACTTTTATCTTTCTGCCTAATATGATTCTTCCCATTCGTTCTGCCATACATTGAGACTTTTCCAATGTTTCAGAAATATACTTAAACTTGTAAGTATAACCATATTTACTAAACTTTAGTAAATCAAATAGTCTTAACGAGCTTTGTGGTGGACATGACCAGTGCACAACAATGTGTACTCGATCCCTTTAGTCCTTCACTTGACTCACACATCTATGTGAATAAGTAATTAGTCTTCATTTTCCAATGCTTGAAAGTTCTCATTCATCATACTATTCAACTTGCATGATTCCAAGTTTCGGTCCAATTGAAACTTGGGCGATGAGGAACTTTCCTGATTTGGTAAATTTAGACACTACCACAAATGAAAGAATCAAATCCATTTTCCAATATTGCTGTCAGTGGAATCATATAAGCAACAATTTTCCACAAATGCCATTGTAAGGATACTTCAAATAAATAAAAATAAACAATTTTCTTTTATTTTAAAACTTTGCGGAAAAACTTATCCTTACAATCCACATGGAAAATTGTTGTTATCTATTCCTTAGCAATATATCATAACTTCTTAAGCAACTGCTCAAAATTCTGATGCGATCGAAATCCACCTTCGTGATCAGAACCAGCATATACTTCCTTTAAAATTTCTCTCTATTCTTTGATTCTTAAAACATCAACATGTGACCCAGTCACATCATGTAATGAGGATCTCAGAATAGAACTTAACAGAGTTAGATAATGGGCTCTACCTGATGTAGAGTCAAACTTATTGACTTTAACATCCTTAGGTAAATTTGGCAGCTTTGCAATCAACGCCCATTCCTTTGGCAAAATAAACATATGGACCCTTTGGTAATGGGACTATCTCAGACTTAGCCTTTCTCTTTACCAATTGGTCAACCGGGTTGACTATGGCCAATCCCTTTCCATTTGCAAGAGAATGCTTTTTCTGGATTTCCAGTGTCACCATTGTCACTGTCCATAAAGTTTTTGGGAAGTTGATCTTCTAATCAAATTTGCTTCACTATCGTTCCAAATCATTGCTGATTCAGCAGCACCAAGCAAATAGATATGATCATTAAGGTTCATGTCATAGTCTGTTTCATAGTATTCCCAAAGGAACTCACTATGTGACTTAGAAAGTGATTGAACATCCAACTTTCTCAAGACTTTGACACCCAACTCTCCCGGCTTATCAATATGTGACTTCATCTCTAAGATGTGATCACACATAGACCTTGCTTGCCATTAGGGCTTGAGTGACCTTGAACTTGTGGGTTAGGGAGAATAATTGGAGGTGGTGGAGGAAGAGAAGTATGACTTCCATGAGCCAAACTCGGGAAGTCATATTCATTAGGAAAGCTTGGTTTGGGAAGATCATTGTTGTCTAAACTAGACATCAACAATGGGAGAAATTCACGTAAAGTTGATTTAAGTCCTTAATATAACACCCAATATGATATTAAAGCTAGGACCCAACAAACTATTTTATAACTTGGAAGAGGGATGCCGTAATCCAAGCTATAAAATATTTGAAGGTAGGTGAATGACGATTCACCAATTTCCACCAAGATAAACGAAATGTATTATTAGGTTTTAATTGGTTTTTGAAACTCCTAGATTCTTTTGAGATTCATTGAACTTTTCAATGGCATGTTTCAATCTCGAGTGTGCCCTTCAAGTTTTGTGACTGGGATGTCGAGGATCACAAAACAAGGTGTGAAGTAACCATGCAAATATACTTGGTACCCTTAATATTTACCCGTCAATCGATGTGCCGGTTAACCACACACGCTCCAAAAATACTATGATAAACATTAAGTTACCCTTTGCCTACCTTGTTAAGTCCAGGTTAGTGTGCCGGTTAACCACACACGCTCCACTAACAGCTTAAACAAAGTGCAAAGTGTAATTTCATGGATTAGCACCTTATTCACATTTTCCTATGTAACTAAGATTGGGAATTTATAAGTGTTTAGTTACTTAGTATTTATCACTAAAATTATAATGAAGGGATAATTATAGTCCTTGTCCTACATGTTCGGCTAACGACCCTCCACCGGTCAAGGAAGCGGTGAGTGAGAGTGGACACCCATTAAACTGCCATTTTATAGGCAGTAACCTTATACCCCCCTTATAGACCGGCTTCGTGAATGAGGCCTACTAATGGTAAGACGACTTGCTCTTATACATATAATACATTAAACTTTTAATATTATAATAGTATAAGGGTGTATTTTAGACATTTAAAATACTTGGTGGTTTAATCTATTAATTAAACTAGACTTTTAATTTAATTAAACTCAAACCATATATTTATGGATTTAATAATACTCTATTAATTAAACGCTTTAATTAACTATTAATAAAGTCCATAAGAGTTAATTATAACTATTCAACAAAACATCATAATTCCAATTATTAAACTCAAAATTAAAATCATTTAATTAATTGTTTAAGTTATGAACCCAAGAGTTTTAGAATTCAATTCTTTTTTTTTTCATAAAAGACTTTTCTCAAATTCCAAAACTTGAGGGCAAGTTTTGTAATTCTTGAAAACCTTTGGATTCCATAACTTATGGAATTAATGGTGTTTTATGATGAAACTTTCCATCTTCCATAACTTAAGAACAAGTTATGGAATTCTTTAAAACATTAATACCAAATTTTGTAACTCCATAAAAACTTTGAATCAAATTTTTATTTTTTTTAAAAAAAAAACTTTCATATCCATAACTTATGGAAGTGTCAAAAACCCTTAAGATCACAACTTTAAAAAAAAACTTTTGAGCTCCAAAATTTTATGACAAAATATCTAACTCCTTAAAACATTTCGATCAAACTTTTAAAACTAATAAAATAATCATATCATTTTATCTTTTACTAAATTTGACCTCATTCAACTCATATAACAAATGATTCAAATTTTACAAATAATTCGTTTTTCACAAAACAAGTAATTATCTTAAAATTTGACAAACGTCATGTTTTTTTCCTTTTTTTTTCAACTTGAAAATAAAACATTTGCATCAATATAACAGAAAACAACCCATGGCTCTGATACCACTGTTAGGTTTTAAGCATTCTAACACTCCTATGGTGTACATGCAACCCTATAAACCTTGGATCTATGTTTTCTCTATTATACATGCAAATATTAACTATTCCAAGGTTTCATCCTAACTAGCATATTATGAAGCACCTATACTACAAAGTTCTAGTTAGATGACATACCTTTTGATGTATCTTGATGTCTTCAAGCTTTAAGAGCTTAGCCCCAATAGTGTGGAAGCCTCAAATGGAAACACCAATCACCAAAACACCTTGGAAGAACTTGAGAGAATATGTATGCACACTAAAATCGGCCCACTCTTATTTTCACACACTTGTACCAATTTTGTGAGCCAAGGACCCCTTTATATATTATGGAGGATTAGGGTTACATCCATGTAAACCCTAATACCCATGACCTTTCATTTACATAGGATCCATGGGTTAAAAGCTCCATGGATCATCCATGAAAGCTTAGCCCAACCTAAATGAACTTGGCCCATTCCATATATATAAGAGTCCATATTTAATTAGTTCTTTTTGATCACTTAATTAATTCTAAATTAATTCTTGATCAATACTAATTAAATAATATGATTCCATATTAATATATTAGAACTTATAATATATTAATACAAATCATAAATATACTATTCTCAAAAGACTATCCATATAAATTGTGCCGGTGAAGTGCAACCCAAATGGACCATGCCAGGTCGGGTCATGTACATACCAAATATAGTTATGGACTTAGACATTAATTAAACAAATTTTTCCACTGATTGTAGGTACTATGTGACGAGCAATATGATAATAAATGGTACATCGATAGTGGTTGCTCTCGTCACATGACTAGGAAGAAGGAGAATTTACGTGATTTTCGAAGCCTAAAAAATGTTGGAGTTGTGAACTTTGGGAACAATCAAAAATGTTAAGTCAAAGGATATGGGAATATCACGAACATACAATTCACAGTGAATCGTGTTGTGTATGTTGAAGGTCTTCAACATAACTTGATAAGTGTTTCTCAACTTGTTGTGGGCACTGGCAATCAAGTTCTTTTTAATGAAGAAGAAAGTGTTATTTCAAATGTAAACACTAAAGAAGTGTTACTGAAATCCAAAAGGAAAGGTGACATGTTCACTTTGGACATCAATCCGATAGTAGGGAAACCTGCTATATGTCTTCTT
Source organism: Lactuca virosa (assembly GCF_052849685.1). Lineage (NCBI taxonomy): Eukaryota > Viridiplantae > Streptophyta > Magnoliopsida > Asterales > Asteraceae > Lactuca > Lactuca virosa. Next base: position 50,391,688 of record NC_136430.1, read on the forward strand.
TTGAAAGCAACATCAGACTTAAGTTGGCTTTGGCATCGAAGACTTTCTCATCTCAATTTTCGAAACATCAATAAACTTGCGGTACAAGATCTGGTAAGAGGTTTACCTGTACTTAAATTTGACAATGATTCTTTATGTGCAGCTTGTGAAGTTGGAAAGCAACATAAACAAGGTCATCAAATTACGATAGATTCGAAAATTTTTGCACCTTTGGAGCTCTTACATATTGATTTGTGTGGTCCTTCGACAGTTTCAACTCTCAACAAGAAAAGGTACATTTTAGTTATTGTTGATGACTTTTCCATATTTACGTGGGTTTATTTTCTCAGGCTTAAATCTGAAGTTGCACAAATCATGATTGACTTTATCAAAAAGATGGAAACAACATTGAAGAAGATTGTTCGAAAAATTAAGAGTGATCATGGAACTGGATTTAAGAACAATGTCCTTGATTCATTTTTGGTGGATAAAGGGATTTCGCATAACTTTTCATCTCCATACACACCACAACAAAATGGTGTTGTTGAACGAAGAAATAGGTCTCTATGTGAAGCAGCAAGGACTATGCTGGTATATGCGAATCTTCCACAATACCTTTGGGCTGAAGCCGTATCCACCACATGTTTTACTCAAAACAGATCTTTCATTCATCGTCGTTTTAACATTACTCCATATGAAATTCTCAACAATCGAAAACCTAACGTCAAATTTTTCCATGTTTTCGGATGCAGCTGCTCCATTATGAATCTCAAGGATAATCTTACGAAATTTCAAGCTAAAGCAGATGAAGGGATTTTCTTGGGATATTCGCATAATTCAGTCTCATATTGGGTGTTGAACAAAAGAACACGAAAAGTAGAAGAAACTTTTAATCTTACAATTGATGATTACTATATTAAATAAACTGAAACGCATTTTGAAAATCATCCCATTCTAAAAGAAATACAAGATGAATCTGAATCTTCACAAACCTTATATATTGATTATGATTTAATTTTTGGTATTTCAGATAATGTTGTTGATGCTGAAATAAATGCAAATGATAATCATCTTTCTGAATTAATAAAGCTTACTGATGATTCAACATCAACTTCTCAAGAGAAAGGCGATAGTATGCAAAATAATCTAGTGGAGGGGGAGCACTTGGATTCGAACACTCTTGTTAAGGGAGAGCATTCTTTCAAGGGGGAGAATGAAAGATTGAATGCTAATGTTGAGGGGAAGCATAATGTTGAGGGGGAGCATTTAGAAAATATTGAGAATAATAATTATTTTGATGATGTTTGTTCCATTGCAGGTTCAGAGAATGATGATTTATACGAAAATGCACCTTTGGAATTTGATCCAGCTTATCCGCCAATGGAAAAATGGACAAGAGATCATCCAAAAGATCAAATATTTGGAAATCCACAAGAAGGTGTTTTAACAAGAGCACAAATCCGTGCAAAGAATGAGGTATTGAATACTCATCAAAAATTTTGCATGTTCAATGTTTTCATCTCTAAAATTGAACCAAAAACAGTTAAGGTTGCAATGGAACACTCAGATTGGGTTGTTGCTATGCAATCTGAATTGTCTGAATTTGATCGAAACAAGGTTTGGAGATTAATTCCTAAACCGGAAAATGTTTCGATTGTCGGGTTAAAATGGATTTTAAAAAACAAAACCGACAAAGATGGAAATATTGTTCGAAACAAAGCCAGACTTGTTGTTAAAGGATATTTACAACAAGAAGGAATCGACTATGAAGAAACTTTTGCCCCTGTCGCAAGACTCGAGGCTCTTCGCATATTTCTAGCTTATACAGCTCACAAAGACTTTGATGTTTATCAAATGGATGTGAAGTGTGCATTTTTGAATGGAGAGCTTGAAGAAACAGTTTACATGGAATAACCCCCAGGTTTTATTAACGAAGAATATCCTGATCATGTTTATATTTTAGATAAGGCAGTTTATGGTTTAAAACAAGCACCACGAGCATGGTATGCAACTCTTACCTCATTTTTGAAACAATCTAAATTTAAACAAGGATCAGTTGACCCCACATTATTTCGAAAGAAAGTTGGGATTCATCTAATGCTTGCTCAAATTTATGTTGATGATATTATTTTTGGCTCAACTGACCCTGTCTTATCTAGAGAATTCGAAGATTTGATGAAAAGTAAGTTCGAAATGAGCATGATGGGAAAAATCAATAATTTTCTTGGACTGAATATTTATCAAAGCAGAGAAGGGATTTTTATTAATCAAGAAAAATATACGAAGAATCTGCTAGAGAAGTTTGGATTGCCGATTAGCACAAAGTTACGAGTTCCTATGGCAACTGGCATAAAATTGACACCTTCGTTAGATAAACCTGCAGTTGACCTCACTCTTTACAGGAGCATGATTGGTTCATTACTTTATCTTACTACAAGAAGACCTGATATCATGTTTTCTGTGTGTAATTGTGCTAGGTATCAGTCAAATCGACGAGAACCACATCTCACTACAGTGAAGAATATATTTCGTTATCTTAAAGGAACAATTTCGTTAGGATTGTGGTATCCTTCGAAAACGGGGTTCTTTGTACAAGCTTATTCGGATGCAGACTTAGGAGGTTGTAATCTTGATAGAAAAAGCACAAGTGGTGGATGTCAATTTCTCGATGGCAAATTGGTGAGCTGGTAGTCGAAAAAGTAAACATGTGTATCAATTTGAACAGCAAAAGTAGAATATGTGGCTGCTGCTGCTTGCACATCACAAATTATATGGATTCAAAGCCAATTGCGTGATTATGCAATTAATATGAAAAATATTCCGTTATATTGTGATTCTCAAAGTGTAATAAGAATTTGTCATAATCCTGTGCAGCATTCGAAGACTAAACATATAGCTCTTCGTTATCATTTCATCAAAGATCATATGGAGGATGGAAATATTGAAGTACATTTCGTGAAAACAACTGATCAGTTAGCTGATATTTTCACGAAACCTTTAGATGAAAAATCCCTTGTGAAATTATAGAAGGACATAGAATGATCAATGGAAATTCTGTTCCATGTGAAAAAGGCGAATGATGAATGACCAGGAATGATTCAGAGGCGCTGAATGAAAGACAAAGCAATAAGGGTTGATTCAGAGGTTACTGTTCATAGTCAACGCTTCGAACCCCTTCGAATTCGTACATTTGTCACTTATCAGGGGATGATAAAATTTCGTGTATTTGCTACAAGTACAGTTAGTTTTAATTTTCAAAAAATTAAAAATCCAAAAAGATTTTTGTTTGCTTTTATCATTTTATTTTCGAAAAATTAAAAATCCAAAAAGATTTTCGTTTGTTTTTGTCATTTTATTTTCGAAAAATTAAAAATCCAAAAAGATGTTTGTTTGTTTTTATCATTTTATTTTCAAAAAATTAAAAATCCAAAAAGATTTTTGTTTGTTTTTTATCATTTTATTTTCGAAAAATTAAAAATCCAAAAAGATTTTCGTTTGTTTTTGTCATTTCATTTTCGAAAAAATTAAAAATCCAAAAAGATTTTGTTTTGCTTTTGTTCTGTCTCTATTTTCGAAAAATCAAAATAACAAAAATATTTTGTTTCTTATTTCTTTTTAGTATTTTGGTGCAGATATTCAAGATGAAACACTGCAAATTATGCTTGCAGTTCTAAGGTCAGGTACATTTTTCGTACGAATCAATAAATTTTCAAAGTTTTGAACTAGTTAAGATGTCCCTAGAAGCATGCTGCTGTATGTTGTCCAAAGCCTCCAATGACTCAATGTGTGTGTACGAAAGCCTTAATGAAATTGTTCATACGAAAATTTCTTCCCAATAAGGCTTATATTCACATTAGTCTCTGAGCTACCTGACTCTTCTCAAAATGAGTTAAGAGTTTACTATTTTGTCCAAAAATAACAGAGGTACATTTTGTGTCTTAAAACCATCTTTTTCATCTATAAAGTTCTTTCACGATCACACATGAAGACATATATCCGAGAGGTCTCTGATAAAACCCATCAAGACTTAGATATATCAAAAATCTGTGTTTATGATCTGACGTCATGAGATCGTGATGAAAGTGAAACCCAATTTTCTAAACTTTTAAGGAATTAATGGGGAACTATGTTCCAGATTTTCACGAATCATCTGGTTCAGTACCAAAATTCGAAACTCCAAATCATATTCATTTCGTATGAGTGGTCTTGCTAAAACATTCGAAACCCATGATGTTTGTTACCCAACAAGATCCAACACAAATTTTTTTCTTGAATATGATTTCCGTGTGAGTTTCATTCGATATTCAATGTCAGTTCAAATTTATCAAAACAAACTTGTCCCTGACTACACTGGCCAAACAAGTAATTTCTGTTACAATTTATCACCTTATATCTAGGATGAAATGTAATGAAATTTTTTGACTACCCATGAAGCATTTTAAAAGAAGCCCTTTAATACTTATTTACAAGTATTCGATTGTATTTCACGGGAACCTACACAAGCTGTTGATCATTTCTCTTAATGATTAATGAAGAAATCTTTGCCCAGGATTTTATCTGCCTTCGTGTCAAATTAATATTTTGACATCACACTATCTCAAATTTTTCTTATCTTTGTTTCTCGTCTAAATTCTTTGGAACACTGCACTCACGAAATCCTTGAGGTTCTGAGTAATACCAACTCAGGCTGATGATTTCAAACTTCTGGCATATGACTTCGCTTTTCATCCCAAAAGTGAAAGAGCCTTGCTTCCATACGAAGGGTTCTGACGGTTACAATCTTCTTCGGGATAACAATACAGGCTGTTTATAAATGACGTATGGTATTCTGTCCGGATTTCAAGGTGATGTGACAGATACTTTTTGACGCATGGCTACTTTTACGCAGTAATGGTCCGATTTTCAAGGTGCCACATCAGATGTCATTAAATATACATCCCGTTTCAAATTCAAACTTCAGGGTTACATATAAAAGGGGATTCAAGGGTTCATTATCAGTTTACGCGATCAAAAAGAAAAAATTTCCAAATTCTCTGATCATCAAAGTCTTCAAACCCTAAGAATTGCGACTTCTGTTCATGTTGATGCTGATCCTTCTCAAACCACTGAAGATGTCTCTTCTTTACCAATCATGAAGATTCAATCAACTAACTATTACTTGGAGGGTGATGTCTCTAAATACCCGGAAGAATTGAAGATGTTAATCGTTGTCTTGAAGAGTTTTGTTTTATCCAAGGCGATGTTCAATTCATTCTCAGTTCCAATGTCATGGCTTTCTCAAGCAGGATCAACTGCTACTTACAACAAAGCTTCTGATACAATTACTTTTCATCTGGTGAATGACAAAAAGGTCATATTATCAAAGAAACTCTTTAGCCAGATTCTTGAAATCCCGAATTCACCTCTGTATGTTGCTTTTACATTTACTCAAATAGTTCATAGGTTTAATGAGATGGGATATCAGCCTCAGTTATCCAAGATCAGTGATTTTAAGAAATCTGGTCTTCCAAGTATCTGTAATTTCTTATTTGGTATTTTTCTAAGATGTTTAACTGGGAGAACAGTTGGTCTTGACAAAGGAAGAATAGAAGTATATGTCATGGTTGCTGGGCTATACTATGATCTTCAAGTGGATTATTTTACACAATTGTGGAAGGAATTCCAAAAGAGTGTAGAACACACGAATGCTATTCATGGTATTTCGTGTGCAAGATACTGGAGCTTGATTTTGCACCATGTTTACAACAAGGAAGGGATTTTGGTACCATATGATGAAGAAAAAGCCGTTTTTCAATCGTACCACTATCCGAACGATGTCACAGATAGTGCTGAGGTTTTTCCATCAGTTGCTCGTATTCCAGATGCAATGCTCAAAAGAGTTGATCCTTCGCATTCTGTTTTAGTGGCATATTTGAAGACTATTAATTCTATAATCGAAACTGGGATACTATTGGAAAGAGATGATAAGAAATCCAAGAAGTCAAAGAAGACTGAAACTACTTCTTTTGAAACCAAAAAAACAGAGTTAAAATCTTCGAAATCTCCAAAGAAGAAGCCTCAAACAGTTGAAGTGTCTGTTGCTGAGACTCAATTGATTGAGCCTATTGTTGAAGAAACTCAAGAACAAGTGATCATTCATTTGAAGACTGGTATGTTTCGAAGAATCAAAATGAAGTGAACACATAAAAGCAAGTCTCCAACACATAAAGTGGTTCGAAAACCTCAAATCACTCATCAAGGTGTTTTAATTAGAGAAGCGCCAGTACCTGTTTCTCCGGTGTCCAAGAAACGAAGGGCTGAGGATATGGCAAAACATTTGTCAAAGAAGAAGAATAAGAAGACACGAAAGCTCGTGCTTTCTACTGAGTCTACAGAAGATGATGATGAAAGAATTCCTGAAACACCAGACGTCACTCTTCATGTACAAAGGTCAACTCCTGAACAGACAATCGTCATACCACCCGAAGATTCGGTTGCCAAATCAGTTTTTGAGGAGGTATGAACTTCAGGCATCCCTGCAAACGTATCTGATACGGATGCAAATGTCAATATGGGTGACGGAGATGCGAAGAATGAAACTCAAGGTCAATCTACTTCTGCTCCCTTCGAAAGTATTGTTTCTTTACCACCATCCATTATTCCAATTACTTCCACCACTGATTCACCTACATTCGAAAACATTATCAATCAACCCTTCACTTCTATTTTTTTCTTCTCAATCCACTGTGTGACAACCGTCAAAATTCGAGTTAGTTCTAGATTTGATAAACTTAGTTGCACATATAGGCACAACACATATTAGACTTAGTAATTAGAAGCTAATTTATAACCTACTAGAAACTTGGAAACAGATAGAAACAATGGATGGTGTACTTAGATTTCACCTTGATATGTGAATTCTACATCTACTAAGCTGTAGTGACTATCCATATTTGGATCACTCTTTGACTCGAACAATATTTCATGAATCATGTACACACATCATGCACTTGACCTAGAAGTAGAAGTTAGTTCAAAGTCTCATAGAAACTTAAGTCAAATTTGAAGACTAGGACTAGTATACTTGATTCCTCAATTTCGCTTGAATCTCGGAATCACTACATAGAATGCCAATAAACCGATAAAAATAAATTACAAACATTATTTATAACTATAAAAGAGTTATGATACCATAAGATAATTTAAAGTCTCAAATATTCTATTTATTTTGATATTCAAAGTTTATTAAACTCCAAAACCCTAAAAGCCCTAAAAACTCATATTTATAAACTTTAACCTTAAAAATCCTATAAAAACAATTATGAACCTTATAATATTATCTTATCATAATAATTATTATGAAATAAAATTCAATGAAAAATAAAGATTTAGTTATTAACATTTACCCTTGATTTATAAGTCAAAAATCAAGAGTTTTATGCATAAAAACTAGGTTAAGGTGCACATTTTATAAAAAGTTGGATATTTTTATAAAAGATTTGAATTTTTATAAAAGAAACAAGAGAGAGAGAGCCTCTCCTCCCCTAAAATCGGATCCCTCTCTCCCCATATCTCTCTCACACTCTCATTCTCCAACATACACACATCTCTCTTCTTTCTCTCTCTAGAAAACTCTCTCTACCTTCTCTCTACTTTTTCTCTCCAAACACCACTCCATTCTCTCTTCCTCCCTCTAAGAACCAAGAAATTTTCCAGAAAACAAACCCAAGAACACTCCTCAAACTCGAAATCTTCATCATCTTGTGGTATTCTTGAAGGTAAAATCGATTTCTACTTCACTTTTCCTTCAAGTTTTGCTCTTTTTCTTACACTTTCTCCTTCTTCATCTTCTTCAAACTTGTTTTCTTTTTGTTAAAATGGTTTTTACAACATGATGGATGTGTTTTAACACCATGCATGTATGATAAACAAGGTTGCATGTTCATGATCTTAGTGCAAAAATCGATTTTAAGGAGTAAAACATCAAACTCAAGTTAAGAGTTTTTGAGAAACAAAATTTTGTTCATAAATGCATGTATACATTTTGATAAGTTTTAATCTTTTGATCTCTGGAAACATGACTAAAATATGAGTTTATCATGATATATTTTAAAATACTTGAAAATATTTACTCAAGGAAATGATGAAAACCCAATTTTCTAACCAATCATCATGCATGCAATCTGCCAGATTTCTTTGCCTGACTTTAAACTGTCATATCTCACTCATTTCTTAGCCAATATCGTGATTCTTTTTCTGAAATATCATATTTTGAGTTAGCTTTCAAACCCATCTGACCTCACTGGAAAATTCCAATATTTCGATTTTTACCAATTTTTACAAAACTGTTGCTCAAAAAGCACTTTCCTTATGAACATTTGTTTTGTGTTGCATGTTCAAAGGACTTATTCATCACTACAAATCATTCAAAAATTATTTTAAACTCTTAATATCATGTATTAATAGGAACAAAAAGATCTTGATTCAAAAGTCTTTGTAACATGTTGCAAAAATTGTCAAAGTAACATCAATAATCTTTACATAAATCACAAGAACCAAGTTTTCTCTATACATTTTATTGAGTCTTTAGGCATGGTTTTCAACATCAAAAATAAGAAAACAATTTTTCATTGTTGTTAAATTGTATGAAGATGCATTCTGGAAATTTTCAGCTCAATATATATTTTCTTTATTTTTATATGAAAATAATAAGAAAATAGAGTGTTAAATCATATAAAATACTTACACTAGTAAATAAATTCTGGAAAAATTCTTGAATGGTTCTTTAAGTTAATAAACATCTCCCATGAAGTTTCAATGACTTTTGTTACTGTTTAATATGGTTTTGAATTTTCTTTTTGTTTAGCCCCAATAAATCATAAAACCAATAAATCATCCCCGATTTTTGTATTTATAATGGCCTAAAAATAGAAAAAATAGTTCTGCTTACCCAAAATTCATGAAAATTTACCAGAACACTTTTTAGTACATTAGGAGGCTACATAAAATTTTTGATGATTTTGCTCTTCTGTATACTATTTTTCTCCTATTTTCTAAGATTAAATACACTTAAATACACAAAATCGGATTTCAGTAGATAAAAACCACATTTGGTATTTTTCCCAGATTATTTACTCTGTAAATGAAGTGTACAAAAATTTTGGTAATTTACTTTAACTGTTTGATAATTATTCTCCAATTAATGATTATTTAAGAGGATAAAACAAAGCAAAATAGAAAGACTAATTGAAAAATATATTTTATATTTTTCACAGCTTCTACATGTATAATAAAAGTGTTACAAAAATTTTGGGCAATTTTGGAAACTGGTTTCTATTTATTTCAATTTTTATTAGAATAAATGCTCAAAAATCATAAAATTTGGTTAAACAGTTTAGAAATCAATTTTTATATTTTTCCCAGCTTAATAATGTTTAATAACAGTAATACAAAAAGTTTGGGTAATTTTGGAAACTGATTTCTATTTTTCATGAATTTGTATTTATTTAGAGAATTAAATATATGAAAAATGGTTATACATATTCATACTCCATGAAAATTTATCTAGAAGTCTTTTAGTACATTTAGAACCAAAATCTGAAGTTCGGTAATTTTTATTAACTGTTTCGTATTTTTCAAGATTTTATGGTTATTCAAGAAACTAAAATCGTGAAAAATAGTCAGACAAATCAAAAATTCAAGAAAATTTATCTTGAGGTCTTTCACTTCAATTAAAACTGAAATGCAAACTTTGGGAAATTTTAGAACTAAATTAATTTAGTTTTTGAATATTTAATCATTGGAACACCTCTTAAATTGTTAAATATTAGCATTTCAATAATGAGAAATTTCCACTTAAATTGTTATATAACAATTGATTCATTGAAATTTAATTTTCACAGAAAAATGTTTGTAACTTATCAATATTAAATTTTGACACAATATTTGCATAATTCTATTGTAGTAGTAAGTATACTAGTGTTAGATTTCGATTAGAGACTCACTAGCGAATACCATTATTGTAGGAATCGATAGTGGTACAAGTGGAACTTAGCTCAAGGCATCATTTGCATCATCTCAATGCATATTGTGAGTATTCACGCACTCCCCTATTTTCAGTTTTTATGTTTTGGGGTAGAAAAGCATGTCCGGAAAAACTATTATTTGAATGTTGTTTTTAAATTGATTTGTATCAAACATGATTGCTATTTTATTGCTATGTCTCTCTATGTATGTCTATGCAACACGGAACATGAGAACTTATCGTACTAAGGCCCTTCCCTTATCTCTAACCATTAACTCTTTGAACCAATGGTCATTATGGATAGCGCTATTAGGAATTGACAACTCCTCACTCGCCCTATTGCTGGAGTGCATGATACCATATTCATCTATGGAACGATAAGCATAGATCTTGATAGGGCTTCAGTCATAGGTTTGGTTGAGATTCATTGTTTGCTCATACACATACAAACTCGTTACTTATTATAGCAATAAACTTGTTTATTAATTATAGCAATGAAATTTGTTTCTCATTACAACAACGAACTGTTATTACTGAAAACTTATATACATGTTTTAGCAATGAAATTGTTTGCTCCTTGTAGCAACGAAATTGATTGCTCATTTTAGCAATGAAACTTGTTTACTCGTTTGAGTAACGAACTTTATCTTCCATGAGAATATGAATGTTGCATCTTATTTGGGCAACATACCTTATCTCTCATGATGACAAAGAACTTTGTTTTCACAAACTTATTTACCCATCTTAACAATATACTTTTATTATTGGAAACTTTTATCAAAACTTTGATTTCAATTCATGGAACCAGTATTATTTTGTTTATCTGTGAGTACTCACCAACTATTTTTATAGTTGACGCTCGTTTTACATGCTTTTTCAGGAATCATCGAGTAAGTGGCACTTAGGGACACTTCACTTTTAGGAGCATTCGCATGTGTTGTATTTCAATTTACATTGTAATTTCTTTTAAAAGTTGTTCAAACCCATTGTGAATTTGTAATGATTTTTAATACTATGGTTGGTGTTGTCTTTTAACTTTTGCGATGAAACCCTTTGTACTGCCATGCCCTGTGTTTCCGCTTTAGCGGGGTATGACAGGAAATGGTATCAGAGCCGAAGGTTATAGAGAATACCGGTTTTCCTTTGGAGAACCACAACTATAGCCAAAAATTTTCAAAATGTTTTTAAAATACTGAACATACTACTGGTATAACTAATTCGAGTACGCATTATTGGACTTTAATTAAGTATAGCCTGGCCAACTATGCTTAATTAAGGAAACTTAATGCGAGGCTTGAAACGGTTATAGTAGAATTATGTTCAAAACAATTTTCAACTTAAGCTTTTGAAAAACAAAATTTTTAGTGTGCGTACGGGCATTGCATATTATAGGCATTCATCTAGATACACTTAGAAACCAAGTTCACTGTTATATCAATGCCCTTATTTAGAAAGATTCTTATCCCTTATCAAGTGCTAGGTTAACCACTTAGGTTATATCACTAGCCAATCTAAGAGCAACGCACATAGTACTGATAATGGGTATTCCTCGGTAGCTATTGACTTTAGATATAAGGTTAGTAGTTAGATATACACTAGTAATAATCTTAAGTCGAAACCAATACCCGTTATCCCTCAATACCTCTTCATCCTCTTCGTACTAGAGTTACAACTAGGAAAAAGCGTTTCGATACCGACACGAATGATAATTGGAGCATCGCGTAAGGAGGTAGATGAGTCTCCATTAAATAATCACTTGGATACCATTGGCGGGCATTCCGGATTCGACTCACAAGGAGACACGGAGGTTTAACCTATATGTGAGATCTTATTTCTACGCTACGATTTAGGTCTAGGTTGTTTCAACCTTGAGGTTAAAACTTAACATATGATATCCCTTTGACCTCTATAAAAGGTCGTCAACTGCATTGACGCCATAAAATGTTTTTCAAACAATTTTTCTTGTCCTTTATCTTAGGAAAAAGACATCGGTACTCGCCTTATACTCGTCTTATACTCTCCTTAATATTTAGGTACGATCAGCTACACTAATCTACTTATTCCTTAATTCTTAATCTTCCATCGAAAAGTTATTTCGTTTCATCAGTTTTATTTATCATCGATAAAATACTTTATAACCACTTCATACAATTTACTAGACCTTTCCTAACAATTTAAGCCATATTCTCGATAAAAATCTTTTGACAACTTGCTTTAACTTAACACTTTTCTTCAAAACTCAATTTAACCAATATTGGTTTTTTTTAACATTGCTATTTCAATTTCAATTCAAATCCATTTCAACGGATAGATATGCTTTTAAGGGCATATAAACCATTTTAAACCTTGCTTACCATTTTGACACGTTTTCGAAAAACTTAGAAACATTTTCTTTTATAAAAGTGTTTAAACTCTATGCTATAAAACTTAAACATATGACATTGAAGTTCGTATTATGTGAAAAAGTTTCATTGAATCTTCAAAACACTTTTATTTGACTTTTTAACAGCATTCTCATTTAGACATTGTAATTTACTTTAATGTGTTTTCTCGAAACCCAACATGATATTTATGAAAATTTCTACTTCAAACATGTTTATAAGACATCTCTAATGCTTGTATTTCAAAACATAGCTTATTTGTGTACTTTGCTTCAATATGGTTTTATAATCTATAACGTTTTCAAAATTTATAGCATTTGAAAACTTAGTGCTCACTTTTAAAATTCCAGTGACGCACTTTCGATAATGCACAATTATTCATCTAAATATGTAGGTTTTTACCTTATCCGTTTTAACCATTGTTGGACCCCAGTCAAAAAAAAGTCAAAATTGTCAGATTTTCAATTGCCATTTGTAGGGCTTCTTCATTTTTTTCACAAATGGAGTTTAACTTAATATGTAACTTATGAATTTTTAGCAATCCTTAGCAAACACTTTAGAACTCCCATATGTCTATTTAATCATCAATATACATCAAATATTGAAGTTTGAAATATATCTCAACTTGGTTTTTAATCTACCTATAGGTATTGTTCTTATAATTTTAATAATAACAATCATTGCCGCCGCTACCTTCCTTTTTCTTTCCCCCGCACTTGATTTCTTGCTCTCCTTATGATTTTAGATCTCGCACGCCCATAATAGTAACATAATACATTGTCTAATTTTGTTTCTTTCTATTTTGCTTCTCCTAGTATCATGTTCGTACACATACAGACTAGAAGTCTACCCTTTTCGTTTTGAGCGATTTATATGTGTATAGTCGTGAGACATAATTTTGATTTAGTCAACTTTGATATATTCAATTACGCCTTTTACCATATACATCTTGTTTTTATTTTGAAATCTACAATAAACAAGTATTCCTTATTTACATTTGCCCTTTCGTTCTAAATTCGGAAACATGATTTAAAATGCAAGTTTCATTGTATTTTTCCTTATAAGTAATACAAAGATGAATACCCTTATGCTTATAATTTTTCTATATCTGAAAAACATATGTGAAGGATATATTTCCTTATGTTTCTTCTTTTCTTTAAATACATCAAAAGTTTTGAATTTTACGATTATCTATTCTCTAAATGATTGTTTTTGTAGAAACACTAAACTATGAATGCACTATTTTCAAAGATTAACATTTTTACACCTTTCTTAAAATAGTATTTTACTTTGCAATTTTCAGTGAGTCCCTAAACTCTCAAACTTGTTTTCATAAATAGTCTGACCCGTAAGCTTGAATTTGTCCTGACTTAGACAATTGGACAATTTCTCAAAAGTTTAATACAAATATTTCTATACAAATTCCTTTAATGACGACTTAAACCTTTAATCTTAATTAATCTTTATATTATTTTACTACTTTGTTGGATCGCCACACATGTATCTTCATTATCTTGGAATTATTACACATTTTGATAATAGTGAGATTAATTATCATTTTTAAACACACATTTTGATAACAGTGAGATTTTTATCACTTCTAAACACTTAAAATGCTATCTACACAATGTGATTTAACTTATCATAAACTTTCATCGCTTCCATTTGCAACAATGACTCTCTAAATATATTTATTCTTCGAATAAGGTTTTATTATTGTAAGAGTAACCGTAGTAGTAATTATAGCCTCGGAGATGCTCAATCATTTCGTAATTTATTTTGTCGACGACACTTAATTAGCCTTTACATTTGAGATGTACCAAAACATCGTTGCCTACCCTTACTACGTATTTTTAGGAACTTACCCTCGACCGCTTCTCTTTCATTCGTGGTACCCCTTCTTATTTTGGAATATATCTTTTCCAGATTTAGTAGCCAACCCGAAAGTGAACAAATTGTTCCTAATCTCTTTTTTTTTTTAAGCGGCGAAGTTACACTTAGTGTTAATTTAGAATGCGACTTAAGCATCAATGCGGATTTAACGCTCAGTGCAGTTGGTGCTTCAGCAAAACTTATAACGTTCTTTTAAGTTAGATAATATCTAACTATATAATCTTTTTCAACTAGGTCGCCATGGTTGGATCATGATTTCCATGATCCTAATTTCTCGCAATCTAGACTGTAGAACTCGAATTAGGGAACCATTAATTTGATTATAGCTAAAGAGTTGGGCTGTTCCCTTGAGGAATTAACCCAAAATAATCAAAGAGCTCTTCAAGTCATCATCTCTCCAATTATACAATTATATTCGGCTGAGTTCTAATAGAATGTGTCACGAATTGAATTTCGGGACGAAATTCTTTCAACCGGGGGAGACTGTGACAACCGTCAAAATTCGAGTTAGTTCTAGATTTGATAAACTTAGTTGCACATATAGGCACAACACATATTAGACTTAGTAATTAGAAGCTAAGTTATAACCTACTAGAAACTTGGAAACAGATATAAACAATGGATGGTGTACTTAGATTTCACCTTGATATGTGAATTCTACATCTACTAAGCTGTAGTGACTATCCATATTTGGATCACTCTTTGACTCGAACAATATTTCATGAATCATGTACACACAACGTGCACTTGACCTAGAAGTAGAAGTTAGTTCAAAGTCTCATAGAAACTTAAGTCAAATTTGAAGACTAGGACTAGTATACTTGATTCCTCAATTTCGCTTGAATCTCGGAATCACTACATAGAATGCCAATAAACCGATAAAAATAAATTACAAACATTATTTATAACTATAAAAGAGTTATGATACCATAAGATAATTTAAAGTCTCAAATATTCTATTTATTTTGATATTCAAAGTTTATTAAACTCCAAAACCCTAAAAGCCCTAAAAACTCATATTTATAAACTTTAACCTTAAAAATCCTATAAAAACAATTATGAACCTTATAATATTATCTTATCATAATAATTATTATGAAATAAAATTCAATGAAAAATAAAGATTTAGTTATTAACATTTACCCTTGATTTATAAGTCAAAAATCAAGAGTTTTATGCATAAAAACTAGGTTAAGGTGCACATTTTATAAAAAGTTGGATATTTTTATAAAAGATTTGAATTTTTATAAAAGAAACAAGAGAGAGAGAGCCTCTCCTCCCCTAAAATCGGATCCCTCTCTCCCCATATCTCTCTCACACTCTCATTCTCCAACATACACACATCTCTCTTCTTTCTCTCTCTAGAAAACTCTCTCTACCTTCTCTCTACTTTTTCTCTCCAAACACCACTCCATTCTCTCTTCCTCCCTCTAAGAACCAAGAAATTTTCCAGAAAACAAACCCAAGAACACTCCTCAAACTCGAAATCTTCATCATCTTGTGGTATTCTTGAAGGTAAAATCGATTTCTACTTCACTTTTCCTTCAAGTTTTGCTCTTTTTCTTACACTTTCTCCTTCTTCATCTTCTTCAAACTTGTTTTCTTTTTGTTAAAATGGTTTTTACAACATGATGGATGTGTTTTAACACCATGCATGTATGATAAACAAGGTTGCATGTTCATGATCTTAGTGCAAAAATCGATTTTAAGGAGTAAAACATCAAACTCAAGTTAAAAGTTTTTGAGAAACAAAATTTTGTTCATAAATGCATGTATACATTTTGATAAGTTTTAATCTTTTGATCTCTGGAAACATGACTAAAATATGAGTTTATCATGATATATTTTAAAATACTTGAAAAGATTTACTCAAGGAAATGATGAAAACCCACTTTTCTAACCAATCATCATGCATGCAATCTGCCAGATTTCTTTACCTGACTTTAAACTGTCATATCTCACTCATTTAGTAGCCAAAATTCGTGATTCTTTTTCTGAAATATAATATTTTGAGTTAGCTTTCAAACCCATCTGACCTCACTGGAAAATTCCAATATTTCGATTTTTACCAATTTTTACAAAACTGTTGCTCAAACAACACTTTCCTTATGAACATTTGTTTTGTGTTGCATGTTCAAAGGACTTATTCATCACTACAAATCATTCAAAAATTATTTTAAACTCTTAATATCATGTATTAATAGGAACAAAAAGATCTTGATTCAAAAGTCTTTGTAACATGTTGCAAAAATTGTCAAAGTAACATCAATAATCTTTACATAAATCACAAGAACCAAGTTTTCTCTATACATTTTATTGAGTCTTTAGGCATGGTTTTCAACATCAAAAATAAGAAAACAATTTTTCATTGTTATTAAATTGTATGAAGATGCACTCTGGAAATTTTCAGCTCAATATATATTTTCTTTATTTTTATATGAAAATAATAAGAAAATAGAGTGTTAAATCATATAAAATACTTACACTAGTAAATAAATTCTGGAAAAATTATTGGATGGTTCTTTAAGTTAATAAACATCTCCCATGAAGTTTCAATGACTTTTGTTACTATATAATATGGTTTTGAATTTTCTTTTTGTTTAGCCCCAATAAATCATAAAACCACTTTAGACAATTGAAAAAGGCTGTATAACAATTGTCACAGCTTCTACTAGAGGTATAAGACTTAGAAAAATATTTTCAGAATTTTTCATAATGCATTCCTATTTTTCCCCGATTTTTGTATTTATAATGGCCTAAAAATAGAAAAAATAGTTCTGCTCACCCAAAATTCATGAAAATTTACCAGAACACCTTTTAGTACATTAGGAGGCTACATAAAATTTTTGATGATTTTGCTCTTCTGTATACTATTTTTCTCCTATTTTCTAAGATTAAATACACTTAAATACACAAAATCGGATTTCATTAGATAAAAACCACATTTCGTATTTTTCCCAGATTATTTACTCTGTAAATGAAGTGTACAAAAATTTTGGTAATTTACTTTAACTGTTTGATAATTATTCTCCAATTAATGATTATTTAAGAGGATAAAACAAAGAAAAATAGAAAGACTAATTGAAAAATATATTTTATATTTTTCACAGCTTTTACATGTATAATAAAAGTGTTACAAAAATTTTGGGCAATTTTGGAAACTGTTTTCTATTTATTTCAATTTTTATTAGAATAAATGCTCAAAAATCATAAAATTGGGTTAAACAGTTTAGAAATCAATTTTTATATTTTTCCCAGCTTAATAATGTTTAATAACAGTAATACAAAAAGTTTGGGTAATTTTGGAAACTGATTTCTATTTTTCATGAATTTGTATCTATTTAGAGAATTAAATATATGAAAAATGGTTATACATATTCATACTCCATGAAAATTTATCTAGAAGTCTTTTAGTACATTTAGAACCAAAATCTGAAGTTCGGTAATTTTTATTAACTGTTTAGTATTTTTCAAGATTTTATGGTTATTTAAGAAACTAAAATCGTGAAAAATAGTCAGACAAATCAAAAATTCAAGAAAATTTATCTTGAGGTCTTTCACTTCAATTAAAACTGAAATGCAAACTTTGGGAAATTTTAGAACTAAATTAATTTAGTTTTTGAATATTTAATCATTGGAACACCTCTTAAATTGTTAAATATTAGCATTTCAATAATGAGAAATTTCCACTTAAATTGTTATATAACAATTGATTCATTGAAATTTAATTTTCACAGAAAAATATTTGTAACTTATCAATATTAAATTTTGACACAATATTGGCATAATTCTATTGTAGTGGTAAGTATACTAGTGTTAGATTTCGATTAGAGACTCACTAGCGAATACCATTATTGTAGGAATCGATAGTGGTACAAGTGGAACTTAGCTCAAGGCATCATTTGCATCATCTCAATGCATATTGTGAGTATTCACGCACTCCCCTATTTTCAGTTTTTATGTTTTGGGGTAGAAAAGCATGTCCGGAAAAACTATTATTTGAATGTTGTTTTTAAATTGATTTGTATCAAACATGATTGCTATTTTATTGCTATGTCTCTCTATGTATGTCTATGCAACACGGAACATGAGAACTTATCGTACTAAGGCCCTTCCCTTATCTCTAACCATTAACTCTTTGAGCCAATGGTCATTATGGATAGCGCTATTAGGAATTGACAACTCCTCACTCGCCCTATTGCTGGAGTGCATGATACCATATTCATCTATGAAACGATAAGCATAGATCTTGATAGGGCTTCAGTCATAGGTTTGGTTGAGATTCATTGTTTGCTCATACACATACAAACTCGTTACTTATTATAGCAATAAACTTGTTTATTAATTATAGCAATGAACTTTGTTTCTCATTACAACAACGAACTGTTATTACTGAAAACTTATATACATGTTTTAGCAATTAAATTGTTTGCTCCTTGTAGCAACGAAATTGATTGCTCATTTTAGCAATGAAACTTGTTTACTCGTTTGAGTAACGAACTTTATCTTCCATGAGAATATGAATGTTGCATCTTATTTGGGCAACATACCTTATCTCTCATGATGACAAAGAACTTTGTTTTCACAAACTTATTTACCCATCTTAACAATATACTTTTATTATTGGAAACTTTTATCAAAACTTTGATTTCAATTCATGGAACCAGTATTATTTTGTTTATCTGTGAGTACTCACCAACTATTTTTATAGTTGACGCTCGTTTTACATGCTTTTTCAGGAATCATCGAGTAAGTGGCACTTAGGGACACTTCACTTTTAGGAGCATTCGCATGTGTTGTATTTCAATTTACATTGTAATTTCTTTTAAAAGTTGTTCAAACCCATTGTGAATTTGTAATGATTTTTAATACTATGGTTGGTGTTGTCTTTTAACTTTTGCGATGAAACCCTTTGTACTGCCACGCCCTGTGTTTCCGCTTTAGCGGGGTGTGACACACTGATACACCCAAACCTAATTCCACCGTTCACGAAACCGTTTTTATGGAAACAGAAGCTGATAATGAGGGTTTTGGAGGTACGTTTCAAGAATAAGAGTTTCATGAAGACGAAGAGGAGTTTCCAAATCATATGCTGATGACAATGAAGCAATTTAAAATTTTGAATTAGAAGTTGAATTCTATAATTCAATCTCAAGCTGATCTGGGGAGTGGTTCGTCTGTTTCAAGTTTGGAAGTTGATTCATTGTTGAAAGTGTTCGAAGCCAGAATTGTAAGTAAAGTATCGGGGATGATTAAAGACTCTGAATCTCGAATTTTGGAGAAGGTTGATCATAGTGATCAAAATAATGAACTCCGAATAAATTCTTAAAATTCGAAGTTTGCCGGAGCTTTGAAAGAATTAAAGAATGCAACAAAGGAAAGGCATGTTCTCTTTATTCAAGATGTAAAGAAAGTCAGGGAGGATGTCAATTTGCAGATTCATGAACTTCGTGAAGATATGCAAAAAGAGATTGCAAATGTTCAACAAGATTATGCATCTCTGAATCAGAAGGTTGATATTATATGTGACACAATCACAAGATTTGTTAAATTGTATGAAGATTTGAGTCCACAACTTACTCAACTTTCAACATCCGAAAGTGCCAACTTTTTGGAAGTGATTACTTTGCTAAAGGAATTAAAAGACCTATCTGTTCAGCCGGTTTCTTCTTCCCTGATTATTCCTGAATTTTTATCTCAAAAATTCTTACAATTCGAAGCACTTCTCAACAAGCAACTTGCTCCTATATTTCGCATTACAAGCCTTCTTCCAACAACATATGCCCCACCAGTTTTCACAGGGGTGCAAGGGGGAGAAAGAACAACTGGTGAGTCGAAGGTGAGTGATGAAGATGCGAAAGTTGTAGGAAAGGTATTTTTATCAAAGATCCCAACAACAAAGCCAGTTATAGTTTCTGATGGGCTGGCTACTTCAACAGTCGTTACAACGATACCTATTACAAGACCTATTTCGAAAGGAATTGTGATTGGTAAATCTACGGAGACTGGTGAGAGTGTTTCGAAACGAAAAGAGGTAATTGATAATTCAGCCTTGAAAGATAAAGGGAAATCGATTGTTGTGGAAAAGTCGAAAGAAGAAAGGAAAGCTGAAGCAGAAGCTGAAATTGAAAAACTAAGGTTGATTCAAAGCATTATGACTCAGCGTGCAAGTGATCCGAAGGGAATGGATAAAGGTGATACGGCCAAACATTACAATTATGAAACAATTGAGGCCAAAGTGGCTTTCAATCATATGTATTCGTTTGAGAAGAAACCAAAACAAATCTATATGGTTACGAATACAGATTCAAGTCAGCTGGATTTTCCTATAAATGAAATGATGTTCATCATGCCTCAATTTAAAACAGAAGGTAATTTCAAAGATAAGGATCATGGAACACACATGAAAATTTGATTTCATGCTGTTCTTGCAAAAGCCCCTGAGGAAGTGTGGTCATTGATAAAGATCAGGAAAGTGATCAGTATGAAAAAGGATGTGGTATTCGAAAACACAGTCCAAAATTTCAAGTATGTGGTTGCCAGGGCAAATGGAAATATTTGTGAATTTACTGTTGCAGATTTTCCATTAATGAACTTGTATGATCTTATACAAGTTGCACTAATTCTAAAAGACAAATCATTTTCATACCTTCAAAACACGGAACCTGATGAATTCAAGATTGGGGTTGCTCACATCAAGATTTTTATCGAAAATTATTATGAGTGCTTGGCTCTTACAGATGTGGAGTTAGCTACGGCTAAAGGTATGGAAATTAAAGCTCCAATGGCTCCTACGAAGGCTCAGGCAGAATTGAAGAAGTATGATGATGGTGAAATCTGCTTGAAGCCTTTTGGGATGGTCTTCGTAGGAAAAGACAAGGCTGGTAAAGCAAAACGTTTCTTATTCCAGGCATGCGAAGTGGAAAGGTATTCAACGTCTCAATATACGAATTTAATTGTTCGTATGAATCATTGTAAGAAGAACAATGAAGGAGATAAGAAAGAGATGAAGAAGATTATTTCCTGGTACACGGAAATTCGAAGAGTGATGCTGTATTCCATCCAGCTTCTTACAAATTGAGAAATTCGACTATGATTACAAAGGGGGAGATTGTAAGGGTCGAAATGTTGTAATTAGTCGAAATGTATTTTGCACTCTTCCAATGTTTTGTAATATATTTTACTAAGGTGCTTTTATTCGAAGCGTAAGTGTCTATGCCTTAGTATATTTTTTGTACGCTTTCTGTTCCCTATAAATAGGGATATTTACTAGAGTTAGATAAGAGTTTTTACAGACTTGTCTTTGTACTCTGTAAACATTCGAAAGCTTAATAGAGCTGAAACAAGATCATATTTACGTCTGGTGTTCAATCTCTTATTCTTAATTGATTTCATACTCTGGTTCGTCTTATACTTGATTCAATGATTCATCAGAAACCCTAATTTGGGCTCTAAACGGTTCCACCTTCATGAAACTTGACATTTTGGGACATTATGGGCCTACAATGGATTAGTTTACCCTAATGGGCCAATTTGGGCCACAACAAATTCAAATAGCCTCAATGGACCCTAAACATCTTTAATTGAACCAATTAACCCTAATGGACCATAAAACTCATTCTTTTATGCCATTTGGGTCGTGAACTACCCTAAAGGCCCAATGGGCCGAAAATTTTCTCTATGGGCCTCACGATTTCGAACAAGCCAAGAGTTTGAGCCCAATGATATTTTCTTTCACTTCATTTGGCCCATTTTCGGCCCATGTGTGTGTTAAAAAAATTAATAATAAAAACATTGAAAGGATGATGAAATAAGGGGATGACAACACATTAATATCTAGCAAATAACTAGATAATCACATGTATCAAGAAACTCATTATCCATCATGCAAAAATTCCTTTCCTCCCTCTCTTCTTAATGGTCTCGGCCAAGCTCCATCACACCACCCTTCATCTTTTTAAACACTTTCATAAACTCATTCAAGAACTCTCCCCCTTTCCTCTAAATTTTCGAGAATTAGAGTGCATCTCAAGAGGGTTTCACCACCAAAAATCATCATTTCTTGGTAAGTTCTTACATATCCAAGCTTCATAACTTCATTTTTATATTATAACACTCCTTCTAAACAATTGTTCAAGATCTAACTCCCTAGAAATCATCTAAGTCCGAAAAATACTCCAAGGTGTTGCTAGGACCAAAAATCTCTCCATTTCCTCTCCAAAACCGAAACATCAAAGCAAAGGTGAGTTCATACCCCATTGTTTTCGGTTTTTACATGATTTTTGGGGGAGAATACAAATAAAATGTGTAGATCTATGTGTTTTATGCATGTCATGTGTGATTTCTTAGTTTATTTTGTAAAAATGTGTTAGATCTTAACACATCTCGACATCTTAAGCAACATTGAGTAAAGATCCATGAACTAAGACACCTTATACATCATATTATCAAGTTAAAAGTATTTACATGTTCAAGATATGATAATTTAAAACAATAATCTTGTTAAGGGTCATATTTGTCACGAAAACAAATGATAAGTGAAAAAAGTGACATTTACGGTTTTATAAGGATCAAACAGGTCATACTTATAAAAAAATGGGTTTTTATGATTACCCTACTTTTCAAAGGGACAAAAGTGTAAATTTTAGCCTAATGGGCGTAATATTTGGGCCTCGCGGTTTTGGGCCCAAATTTGCGAAAAAAGAGAGTTTTGAAGTTAAAAATGTCATTTGATCAAAGTTTGAGCCATAAATGTAAATAAACCAAATTTAGGGGTGAAAATAACATTTATTTCTAAATTGGGCCAAAAATGCAAAGTTTTTGGAATTTGGGCCAAAAATGTAAAATTCACGAAAAATGGGTCAAGAATGTAATTTGCTGCAAAAATGGGCTGAAAACGCCAATACATGTATTTTTGGGTCAAATCTGCCTATTAATAAACATTTGGACCCAAAATATAGAACTGTTATAAATTAATGGGCTAAAATGTTATTTTTAACTAAAATAGACCAAAAATGACATTTTTGTGAAATAAGCCTTTAAATGTCTCAAATTAGTTTTTAAGAGGTTTAAAGCACAAGTTTTATTAAAATTAAGTTGAAATTATAGAATTACGACATAACAAACTATACTACAACGAACAAACGAAATACAACAATGGTGCGATTATTGCGCCTAGTAATTGCTATACATGTTTTTGGGCCTTCGTGGTCCAATTACACGTTATTGGGTCCAATGTATTCATCACATGTCTATTGGGCCTAAGTGACCCAATCTCATGCTAAATGAGCTTAATTTAGCATTTACATGTTAGTGGGCCTTAGTGGCCCATTTACATGCTAATTTAGCCTGGAAATAACTTACACGACTAATGGGCCATAGTTGCCTTTTCTTCATGTTTGTTGGGCCTTGCCTTATCATTTCAAACATTATCTAATGATCGAACTTCTAAATACATTTAACATTATACAAATTCATGTGAATACAAAAGGGATCTAGTGAGATGTGTCGGTTGACACCACTGTATGGCCGTAGCTTGTAGTTATACTCAGAGTCTCCTGGAGGGAGAGCGAGAGTTTGTGTATAGATCTATACGGGGGTGACTCCCCCACACCTGAGCTGTTCGCTACAGTTAGACTAAGCCAGTCTACGATGACAAAACCTTGAACGAAAATCCGGCATTTGGAAAAATGCCAAGACAGGAAAATCAGTCACTATCATGTATGGTTATAACGACTCATATAGAGATCCATTACCATTAAGACATTACGGAAAAATTAAAAAGTCGTAAGTCATAATGA
The DNA here is from genome assembly GCF_052849685.1 of Lactuca virosa. Lineage (NCBI taxonomy): Eukaryota > Viridiplantae > Streptophyta > Magnoliopsida > Asterales > Asteraceae > Lactuca > Lactuca virosa. The sequence goes on from NC_136430.1 coordinate 50,415,744, forward strand.
TACAAAACATTTCTACAGTGCAGGGACCGTGACATTTTTATAAATCAAAAAATGTCGGATTTTCTGGGGAAATACGATTATTCAAATACTAGTTACATACAACAAAAAGAATACAAAGAAATTTGAACTGCATTTCTATATGTTACTACTATGATACTCACACATGAATTTATACTCGATTTTCACATCACTTTTCGGACATTTTATAGAAAATATCGGATTTTCTGGGTTTACAAAAGATACAAAGACCTTTATTCAAACATGCTTATGAACTCACCAACATTATATATGTTGACCGTTTTCAAAATAACTTGTATTCTCAGGTAATCGTTAAGCTGAAGAATCGTCGACGGTATTTTGGGATTTCTTTTATGCATATGTCAATTTTCGTACAACTTATGTGTTCGGATTATGTAATGTAAAACAATGTACTTGATGTGAACAATGCCAGTTGTTATATGTAATGTTGGTGACGATTGTGTTATGTTTCATGTATATTCATTGTGATGATATTTCAATTTATAGTCACACGAGCCCTTGGACATTTCCGTCGTCTGGTTCGGGGGTGTGACATTATAGCAGGTTTTTTGGAGTGGTTTATGACGAAACATTTGGTTTCCATCTGTGATGTATACTTTACAATTAGCAATCATTTGTGTTCTCTTGTTGTGCCGCAGTTTACACCTCATTTCCTACTAAATAACCAATAATGGCATATATGCATCAGGAAGGAATCAAAGTAAATAATATATGAACATGTTGATGGACATACATACTTTTGGCGTTATTATTGAAGATACATTATGTTGCGATTGGAACTATGAACTTGGAGACGTGTTTTGTATGAACGATCAAAGCTAGTCATTCCCATAGAAGGCGAAATTCAAACGAAAATCTCTTTTTCAAAAAAAAAAATTAAATATAGCAACTAATCCTAATAAACATCTTACCAATATAAATATATATATATATATATATATATATATATATATATATATATATATATATTCAAAAGTAACAAACGTAACATTCCCATCCAGAACACATAATCACAATTTGAATGATCATTACATAATTGAATAAGTCCACGAGATGCATCACGAATATTTATGAAATCACAATCCTTATTCAAAATCCCTTCGATGCAAACATATCTTAAAACATTGTGGGTATTAGAAACACTTAGGAATCCTTTGCAACTACGTATATAAAAGTACAGAAAACAAATATTAAACACATATTATAATATATCAATTCAAAGAATAAAAATAGAAAACAAACATCCACGTCGCAGTAAAGTAATACCGATATAAAAAAACCCCCACATGATTTAATAAATCGATCAACAGTTCAGTTGGAAGATCACAAAAAAGAACACATTTCCATTCGTAGATGAGCTTTTGTACTATGAATTTTGTCATTCTTGGTGGTTTAATAAGCGGAAGTCGGTGACCTAATTTTACAGATCACGAAGTGTCGATCGGCGTCAAATTGAAACCCATACATATAATTACAAATTAAGTCTGTCTTCTTTAATGTTATTCAAATACGGATACACATTTGTGATATGGTGTAGCTATTCGATTGATGTTTTTACTCATGGACCATTTGTGATATGGTGTGGCTATTCGATTGTTGTTTTTACACAAACACCATTTATGATTTGTTGTTTTTACTCATGAACCATTTGTTTAAAATAGAATGCCATTACATGATAGACTTGTGACACGTACCATTTAAAAAGTGTCAAATTAATATTGTATCTAAGTAAAACAAATTACTATGACGAAAATATATGTCACACCCCTAAACCGGAACAGCGGAATCGTTCGGGGGTGGAGGACGTCATGTTCAGTGTCACAACAATGCAAAGTAGTAAACAAGCAACAACATCATCCATTGTATTAATAATATAATTTCATACAAGTGTGTTCTGTTAAGTTATATAGACACCAAAATATGAATCAAAATAAAAGATGAGTCTTGAACGAGCTCCATCTTCTCAAAACTTGGCACCGGTACCTGTCTACTGACGACCTGAGAACACAAGTTATTTTGAAAGAGTTTATCAGCTTTAAAGCTGGTGAGATCATAAGTATATTAGTGTTTGTGTTTGTATGAAAGTGTTTGTAAGATGTAATGTATAAGTTTGTAAAAGTTTGAAATTGTTTGAACTCTTCTAGAAAACCTTATGTTTCCTACTAAAAGTAGCCTTCTACCAAGGCATCTAGTGTCTGTGTGTGTGTCTCTTGTAAGAGTATGTAGTTTCCCAAATCTGACCATCATTAACCAAAAATATAGTTTTTACATTATTGTTTATTGTGTGAATATCACAAAGTAAATGTAATGGGAAAATGAAATAGTACTGTAGTGTTATATTAAGTAACTACTGCTGTACTAACTACTTTAAACCAATTGTTATTTAAAGTACCATGTGATCGGCCTGTATCCTGCTACCGACTCTAGTAAAACGACGATGTAAGACGTCGTAAGAAATGAGGTTTGGCACCCGTAGACTTGCAAGTCCCACTGTAGCGAGCTGCAAGGTGTAGGATAGTCAATCCAGTATAGATCTATACGCAAACTCATACGCTCCCCACTTAAGGAGATTCTGGATACAAAACGGGTCATGACAGGTAGTGTCATGCCCCCGTTAAGTGGTTCACATAACTATAATAATGTATATGTAATGTATATGCTAGTTGTATTGTGTGTTCTTTCTCTGTCTAGCCTGTATGTTTGTTTCTCATCACTCTGTATTATGTTTGTTTCTCATCACTATGTATTATGTTTGTTTCTCATCACTCTGTATTATGTTTGTTTCTCATCACTATGTATTATGTTTGTTTATCATCACTCTGTATTATGTTTTTTTCTCATCACTATGTATTATGTTTGTTTCTCATCACTATGTATTATTCATGAATGATCTGACTCATTGTATGTTTCATTGTTCTAGTAATAGTATATTCCTAAACTATACATATTATAGCTTACTAGTAATGTTGTTTGAATGTATGAACATGTTTGTATACCCTTGCTACCCAAAGGTATTGAACTGAATGAAAGGAGGAACTTTTATATCTATATACATATACATAATATATAACTAGGATTCAAACGACCTTCAGACAAATAGCCTGAATACCCTAAGTCCACAACCAAACAAGGAACAGGAAGTAAGGTGAGTTATCAGTCATAAGTCCTCTCAATCCTACTTATATAACTATATCTATATAGATACACATTTAACAGAATATAAGTTTAACAAAAGTATTTGACATGTAAAAGAGTTTGTAAAACAGTTTGAAGTAAAACGGTTTGGTAACACAGTTTGAAAAGTAAGAAATCCACTTGTTTGGTAGTTATTAATCACATGTGATTGATATAATAACTATAATAGTTTAACTTGTATTCCCCCCATAAAAGCATTTAAAATCATTTAAAAGGTTAATTAAGGGGTATAAACTCACCTGCAGTGAGTGGTTTGGATGAAAGTGCCGGATAGGATGCTAAGTGTCAAGTGAAGACTTGAGCACACACGTGAATCCTATTTAACATATAATGATACATATATGAATACAATTAGTGCTTATAACAACTAATTATTGGATTGGGACCACCTTAGGGACTAGTAAACACTTATTTTGAAGTGCTACAACCATATATGATTGTATATAAGGGGTATATGGCCCTATATTGGAGTGTAAGGCCACAAAAACCATGGGTTTTGTGTGTGTGCGGCCAGAGTGTGCGGCCAGAGTGTGTGTGCGGCCGCACACTCCCTATGGAATGTTCCAAAACGTGTTTCAAGGCTTTAGGACTCACCTAGGAAGGTTTCTTACTTCATGCCCTAGCCTTATATGGAGTTTATTGCCATTTTTGGACCTAAAAAGGGTGTGTGCGGCCACCATGATGTGTGCGGCCGCACACCCTTTTATGAACATGATAAAATCATGTTTTTCTAGCATATCATCAAGTGTTCTTAGCATATAACAAGTTATGATAAGTGTATACACGTTATACAAGCTTGAAAGGGTGTTTTAAGGTCCAAAACTAGTGTGTGTTCTTGGTGTTCTTGACTAAAAATGGATGTTTTCATGGATCAAACTCAAAGGTTTTGCTAGTTATGGTCGTGTATCAACAAATAAAAGGAAAGATTACTACCTTTTATGAAGATCAAGTTGAAGATTTGGATGATACCTGAGAGGATTTAGAGTTCTAGCTTTGAAGAAGTGGGAAAAGTGTTCAAAATTGACTAAGTCTTGAATATATAGGGGGAGTGTGCGGTTGGGATGGGTGTGTGGCCGCACACTCATGTGTGCGGCCGCACACACCTTGTGTTGGTGTGTTTGGCTCAATTGCAAGGTAATACATCCACAATGCTCCTTCCACGACTCATACCCTGATTATACTAGGCTTTAAACACTCTAATTGACTCCAAACCGTGATAGAAAATAGCAAAAACGAGTCCGATCTTTATTTATTTGAATAAGTGTACAAGATAAAAATTTCGGATTGTCACATCATCCCCCCGTTAGAAGGAATTTCGTCCCGAAATTAGAGTTTAAGCAAATAAGTAGTTACAAATAACTAAGTAAAAAGATAAGGATATTTCAGTTTCATCTGATCCTCTCGTTCCCAAGTGAATTCAGGTCCTCGCTTGGCGTTCCAGCGAACCTTCACTATCGGGATACGACTTTGTTTTGTTTGCTTGACCTCTCGGTCCATGATCTCTACATGTTCTTCCACGAACTCGATGCTCTCGTTGATCTCGATCTCATCGAGTGGGATTACAAGAGTCTCGTCGGACATACACTTTTTCAAGTTCGAGATGTGGAAAGTAGAATGTACGTTACTGAGTTCACGCGGTAAGTTAAGTTGGTAAGCTACAGGGCCGATTCTAGCGAGAATCTTGAAAGGCCCTATGTATCTTGGATTTAGCTTTCCACGCTTTCCAAAGCGTATTAAGCCCTTCCAGGGTGAGACCTTCAATAGAACACGGTCGCCCACCTGGAAGTCCAATGGTTTCCTTCGTTTATTAGCGTAGCTTTTCTGTCGGTCTCTAGAGGCTTTCAATCGTTCACAAATCTGAACAATCTTCTCTGTCGTTTCCCGTATGATCTCCGGACCCGTGAGAGTGCTTTCAGGAACTCGTCCTTTAGCTAACTGGGTATCACCTACCTCAGCCCAGCACAAAGGGATCTTCACTTTCGGCCATAGAGGGCCTCGAATGGAGCAGCCTTTATGCTCGTGTGATAACTGTTGTTGTAGGAAAATTCGACAGGGGTAAATGAGTATCCCATGCTTTCCCAAAGTCGATCACACAGGCTTGCAACATATCTTCCAAGGTTTGGATAGTCCTCTCACTTTGTCCGTCGGTCTGTGGATGGTAGGCTGTACTCATGTCCAGCCTAGTTCCTAAGGAACTTTGTAGCGACTGCCAGAACCTAGAAGTGAATCTACTATCTCTGTCCGAGATAATGGATATGGGAACACCGTGCAGTCGTACAATCTCCCGAATGTAAGTTCTTGTAAGTCTCTCCATCTTATCTGTTTCCTTGATAGGTAGGAAGTGTGCGGACTTGGTCAATCTGTCGACGATGACCCATATGGTATCAAGTCCACCCGTTGTCTTGCGCAACTTGGTTATGAAGTCCATAGTGATCCGCTCCCACTTCCATTCCGGTATTTCCGGCTGTTGTAGAAGACCGGAGGGTTTCTGGTATTCGACCTTGACCTTTGCGCAAGTAAGGCATTTACTCACGAAGGTAGCAATCTCTGATTTCATGTTAGGCCACCAGTATAGCTTTTTAAGATCCAGATACATCTTATCTGAACCTGGGTGGACGGAATAACGAGTGTTGTGCGCCTCGTTCATGACCAAGTCTCTGAAACCACCGTGTTTCGGGGTCCAGATCCGATCCATGAGATAATAAGCTCTGCCACCCTTGACTTCCAAGTTCTTATCCATCCCTCTCAGGGATTCACTTGCCACATTTTCAAGTTTCAAAGCATCGAGTTGAGCTGCCTTCATTTGTGTGGATAAGTGTGAATGGATAGTCATAGTCAATGATTTGACTCTACGACCAGAATATTCCTTCCGACTTAGGGCGTCAGCTACTACGTTGGCCTTGTCGGGATGATAACGAATTTCGCATTCGTAATCACTGAGTAGCTCGACCCACCGTCGTTGTCTCATGTTGAGCTTTTTCTGGTCGAATATGTGTTGTAGGCTTTTGTGGTCTGTAAAGATAGTGCTTTTTGTACCATACAGGTAGTGTCTCCAGATCTTCAGAGCAAACACAACTGCTCCTAGCTCAAGATCGTGGGTAGTGTAGTTGACCTCGTGTGTCTTCAGCTGTCTCGAGGCATAGGCGATGACCTTACCTCGTTGCATCAGAACACATCCGAGTCCTTGATTTGACGCATCGCAATAGACAACGAAGTCTTCTATCCCTTCGGGGAGGGATAGTATTGGTGCGGTGCACAAGGCTCGCTTGAGCGTTTGGAACGCTCTTTCCTGCTTCTCTTCCCAGTCAAAGGCCACGCCCTTCTGGGTCAGTGTTGTAAGGGGTTTCGCAATGCGGGAGAAGTTCTGAATGAACCTAAGATAGTAGCCAGCGAGACCTAGAAATTGACGAATTTCGGTAGGCGTCTTTGGTGCTGACCAGCTCTCAATGGCTTTAATTTTGGAAGGGTCCACGTGTATTCCGTCTTCGCTAACCACGTGCCCAAAGAATTCGACTCTTCAGATCCAAAATTCACATTTCGAGAACTTCGCATAGAGCTTCTCCGAACGTAGTGTTTCTAAGATCTGTCGCAGATGTTGACTATGCTCCTCCTTACTACGAGAGTAGATAAGTATGTCATTGATGAAGATGATGACGAACTGATCCAAGTAAGGACGACACACCCTATTCATCAAATCCATGAATACTGCGGGCGCGTTTGTTAATCCGAACGGCATCACCACGAATTCGTAGTGCCCATAACGAATTCGGTAGGCTGTCTTCGGGACATCCTCCCCTAGCACTCGTAGCTGGTGATATCCTTATCTTAAGTCGATTTTTGAAAAGAAGTTCGCCCCTTCAAGTTGATCAAATAAATCGTCAATACGCGGCAAAGGATAACGATTTTTGACTGTCAGTTTGTTGAGCTCCCTGTAGTCGATGCACATACGAAACGATCCGTCTTTCTTCTTGACGAATAAGACTGGAGCTCCCCAGGGTGAGAAGCTTGGTCTTATAAAGCCCTGGTTGAGCAGTTCGTTAAGTTGACAGGACAGTTCTTGCATCTCTGCAGGTGCTAGACGATAGGGCGATTTGGCTACTGGGGTAGCCCCTGGAACTAAGTCGATTCTGAACTCGACTTGACGTTGTGGAGGTAATCCTGGAAGTTCTTCTGGAAAAATGTCGGGAAAGTCGCGTACTACTGGAATGTTCTGAATGTCTTTCATTTCTTGGCTCACATCGACCACATGAGCAAGGAATGCACGACATTCCTCTTGCAAAAATTTCTAGGCTTGAATGCTCGAGATGATACGAGGGTTTGTGTCGGGTTTGTCGCCATATACTACTAGAGTTTCGCCAGACGACAGATTAAGGCGTCCAGCCTTTTCGTAATACATAATGTCGGCACGATGAAGACTCAACCAATCCATGCCGATAATGACGTCGAAACTTTTAATTGAGACCGGCATGAGGTCGATCGAAAATGAATGGCTATCTAGTGTTAGGGTACACCCTATGTATACACTGCTAGTCCTCTCTGTCTTTCCATTAGCCATTTCTATAGTGAATGGTTCTTTAAGTGCTCGTGATTTTTGCTTAAGTAAATGAGCAAATTTTTGGTTCACGAAATCCTCTCCGCTCCACTATCAAATAGTATGCATGCATAAGTGTTATCGAGGATAAACGTACCAGTGACCACTGTGGGGTCGGCAACCGCCTCCTAATGGCCTATAGCCAGAACTCTTCCTACTCCACCGACATTCCCTGCCTTCGGGCAGTTCCTCTTGTAGTGGCCCACCTCGCCAAAATTGTAGGAAGCTTGGCCCACTCCAGTGCCGGGAACTTGGGTGATTGGCCTAGCCGGAGCTTTGCAGAAACGGGCTGTGTGCCCCTTCCTGTTGCCGTTCAAACACTGCATTTCCCGGAAGGCTCCCACATGGTGGAAGTTGCACTTGTTGCACTTGGGCAAACTTCCGACGTACTTCTTTACCGGAGCAGCAGCGGCAGGTGCTATTGCAGCATGTACTACCAAGACCTGCTTCTTTTTGGCAGCCTTTTTCTTCTTTTTGTCATCCCAGAATTTCCGCTTGGAATCAGCGGTTCTGACGGGGTACGAAGCCTATGGTCTATAAGTCACTGTGCCAATCTCTTGGCACTATCAAATGTAATGGGGCTTGAAGCCAAAACATTTCCCTGGAATGGAGGCACCAGCCCCTATATGTATCTTTCAATCTTCTTTCCCTCTATATGAACCATGTTGGGACAGACGGCCACCAGTTCACAGAATCTAGCGGTATAGGAGACTATGTCGGAGCCCTTCATGGTTAGGCTCCACAGTTCCTCTTCTAGCTTTTGGATTTCACCCCTCGGGCAGTATTCCTCAATCATGAGGTCTTTCAAAGTTTCCCAGCCCATAGCATTAGCCACTATAAGAGATAGTGACCTGACATGGCTATTCCACCATGTCAGGGCTTTATCCTCAAAGGTGCAAGCAGCGAACTTGACCTTGCTCCCTTCTTGACAGGAGTAGATTTCGAAAACCGATTCGGTCTTCTCGAACCATTGCGAGAGGGCAATGATTCCTCCAGTCCCTCTAAAGGACTTGGGCTTGAAGTTAGTAAAGTCCTTATAGGAGCACTCTCTCAAGCGCACATGAGCTTCACCCTGAGTAGATTGAATAGGGGTTCCTCCACCAGTGGAACCTGAAGAATGATATTGAGCCATGGCTGTTGCCACAGCCGCATCTACATCAGCATTCAGAGCTGCCGTATCGATTTGAGGAGCCGGGGGCGTTGCAGTAGATGGAGGATCGCGTCTTGTTGATCGACGTGGAGGCATCTTTTAACTATAAGTTTAGAAAGATGGAGATATTGATAAGAATTTAATAGAGAGAATTGATGGGAATGACTCATGGACTAACTCTCCATAGCCCAACAGTACAATTGAATAACACGATTGAGTGTAGATCTAGTACTAAAAGATGATAAAATTTGGATATAATTTCCATGATATTAGATATCTGTCAATAATACTGGAATTACAGATGTAATGAGTTCGGGAAAAATGACCTAGAAGTAGGTCTTACATCAACCAAGATGGGAAAATTTTGACAGACTACGTCCTAATCAAAACCTAACAGGTCTAAGATTTACAAGGATAGGAAATTAGACTAGAGTTTTTACATAAACTTCGTTATATCCAAAAGAGAAGTCGAAGAGACTCTATCGGCGACGAGAACTACCAGAGTGAGTTCTTGAATTCGATAGAAGACGTTCTATGTCCCTCACGCGCCTATCGAATCTTACTTGCTGAGCTCGAAGTTCCCTGACTTCGGCCTGGGTTTCAGCAAGTTCCCTCTGTAGAACTGCATTGCGGACCTGAGTCCTTTCATGAGTAGACTCTAGCTGGAGAATGCGGAAAGTGTTAACGCCAGAGTTGGCGTCAATCTCCACGACTCGGTCGATAGCTGCTCGACCTTGCTCGGTATTTCGAGCAATCCTACGAACCATGATGGGTAGGACCCTGTCAGCAGAACCTCCCTCGGTGAGGTTGTAGAAACTTCTGTCTCCATTGTAAGGAAAGGGTTGACCCTGTTCCTAACTCCATCTGTTCAAGTTTGTGTTGGATTAATGTCTAAGTCCATAACTATAATTGGTAAGACTTGACCCGACGCGGCATGGTCCATTTGGGTTGCATGGCATCATGCATTTGGATAGACTATAATGAGAGAAATAACACTTAAGGTTGGTTAATATATTATAAGTTCTAATATATTAATAAGGTTATTTAATTAGTATTAATCAAGAATTAATTTGGAATTAATTAAGTGATCAAAAGGAGACTAATTAAATATATGGGTTGATTGTGTAAATCATTCATTCTTATATATGTGGGCTTGTGATCCAGGATTCCTTATATTGGACTAAGTCCATGGGGTGACCCATGGATACTCCATGGAGGTTAAAATCCATGGAGCATAATGAATGGGTAAAGTTATGAGTTACATGGTGTAACCCTAATAGCCACCATATAAAAGGATCCCATGGCTCAAGAAATCGGGCACTAATGTGTGAGTGTGAGGGCTAGACGATTTCAAGGAGTGTTCAAGTTTCTCTCAAGTTATTCCAAGTGTATTTGGTGTTGTGTGAACCATTTGAGGTGTCACACTTGGGGCACTAGGCACTCAAGCTTCATGAAGACATTCTACATCAAAGAGGTATGTATTCTATCTTGTTATATTTATTATTTTGTATGCTAGATTAGGATAATACCTTGGATGTTCATAATTGTATGTATAATAGAGAAAACATAGATCCAAGGTATTTAGGGTTGCATGTACACTTAAGAGTGTTAGAATGCTCATAACCCAACAGTGGTATCAGAGCCTAGGCTTGTTTTCTTGTTATACTTGCAAAAGTAGCTGAAAAATCAAGTTGGATGCATATATTCGATTGTTTTGGCTGGAATTGGACTAGGAACATTACCCTAAGATGTTTTTGGACTTATAAACTTATTTTTGATGTGGTAATGTTCATGCTAATCCAATTTCTAAGATAATTGTCATAATTTCAAGATTTGTATTAGTTTGTATGTTCATGCTAATTTCTTGAAGATTGATGATTTGAATTATCTTGTTCTTATGAGGTTCTTAGATTAATAGAAAAAGTTGTGTGGAATAGTTGTTTTCAATCCATTTTAATCTAAGAGTTGATTCCAAAGTGTGTTTTTGTAACTTGTCCTCAAGTTATATGAAAAGTCACATTTAAGAATCATAAAACTCATAAAAGTTGGCAAAGGTTACAAAATGAAGAGTCTAGTTCTAATTAAATGGTTTTATGACTCCATAACTTGTCGTCAAGTTATGGAGGTTCAAGAGTCTCTTCATTAAATTAAAAAAAAAGTGTAACCTTAATTAGTTCCATAAGTTACAATAAAAAAAAGTTATTTTTTTTTATTAATTAGTTTAAAGTCTTCCATAACTTGTCCTCAAGTTATGGAACTTGAAGAGTTTTTTTTTTTTTTTTTTTTTTTTTTTTTTTTTTAACTAAAACTACTTTAAACTCATAAGTTATGGAATTAATTAGTTTTGAATAGTTTCAAAACTTGCCCTCGAGTTTTGGAATTTGAAAAGTTTTCACTTATGAATACTTTAATTCCAAGTTAGCCCTTAGAATTTTAAAAGTTAAAATTCAACCCTTATACTTTATAATATTATAAGTTAATAATATTTATATATATGTATAAGAGTAAAGTCAGTCTTACCGTTAGTAGCCCTCATTCACGAAGCCGGTCTATAAGGGGGTATAAGGTTACTGCCTATAAAATGGCAGTTTAATGGGTGTCCACTCTCACCCACCGCTTCCTTGACTGGTGGAGGGTCGTTAGCCGAACAGGTAGGACAAGGACTATAATTCTCCTTTCATTAAAAGTATTAATGATAAATACTAAGTAACTAAACTCTTATTAATACCCAATCTTAGTTACTTAGGAAAATGTGAATTTGGTGCTAACCCATGAAATTACACTTTCCACTTTGCTTAAGTCGTTAGTGGAGCGTGTGTGGTTAACCGGCACACTAACCTAGGCTTAACAAGGTAGGCAAAGGGTAACTTAATATTTATCATAGTATCGGTGGAGCGTGTGTGGTTAACCGACACACTGATTAAGGGGTAAATATTAAGGTTACCAAGTATATTTGCATGGTTATTCACACCTTGTTTTGTGATCCTCGGCATCCCAGTCACAAAACCTGAAGGGCACACTCGAGATTGAAACATGCCTTTGAACAGTTCAATGAATCTCAAAGATCTAGGACTTTCAAATCCAATTAAAACCTAATAAATTATTTCGTTTTTCATGGTGAAAATTGGTGAATCATCATTCACCTACCTTCAAATATTTTATAGCTTGGATTACGGCATCCCTCTTCTAAGTTATAAAATAGTTTGTTGGGTCCTAGCCTTAATATTTCATATTGGGTGTTAAGGACTTTAAATCAACTATCTTGAATATCTCCCAAAAAGATGTATGGTATTGACATTTATGATCTTCCCAAATCTCTTGAAACAAGCTTTCCTAAATGAAGATGATGTCCCATGGATATCATACTTCTTTCACCTCCTCCAATTATTCTCCCTAACCCACAAGTTCCTAAAAAGTTTAAGGTCACTCAAGCCCTATTGGCAAGGCAAGGTCTAGGTGTGATCACATCTTGGAGATGTAGTCACATATTGACAAGCCGGGAGAGTTGGGTGTCAAAGTCTTGAGAAAGTTGGTGGCTCAACTACTTTCTAAGTCACATAGTGAGTTCTTTTGGGAATCCTATGAAACAGATTAAGACAAGACCCTTAATGATCTTATCTATTTGCTAAGATCAACTTCCTAAAACGCTATGGACATTGACAATGATGACATTGGATATCCAGTAAAGCTCTCTCTTCCCAATGGAAAGGGATCGGCCATAGTCAACTCGGTTGACCCAATGGTAAAGAGAGAGGCGAAGTCTGAGATAGTCCCATTATCAAGGGTCCATAGGTAACTATTGCCAAAGGAAGGGGCATTGGTTATGAAGCTGCCAAAATTACCTAAGGATGTTAAAGTCAATAAGTTTGGCTCTACTTCAGGTAAAGTCCATTGTCTAACTCTATTAAGTACATGTTGATTCGGATCGCGAAGATGGATTTCAATCGCATGGTTCGGTGATCAGAATTTTGGGCTATTACTTAAGAGTTATGATATTTATATTGCTTAGGAATAGATAACAACAAGGTTTTCATATGGATTGTAAGGATAAGTTTTTCCGCAAAGTTTTAAAATAAAAGAAAAAGGTTTTGATTTTATTTATTTTAAGTATCCTTACAATGGCATTTGTGAAAAGTTGTTGCTTATAAGATTCCATTGATAGCAATATTGGAAAAATGGATTTGATTCTTTCGGTTGTGGTAGTGTCTAATATTACCAAATAAGGAAAGATTCTCATCACCCAAGGTTCAATTGGACCGAAACTTGGAATCATGCAAGTTGTATAGTATGATGAATGAGAACTTTCAGCTTGGAAAATTAAGACTAATTCCTTATGTGAATGAGGAAAGGACTAAGGGATCGAGTACACATTCTTGTGCACTGGTCAAGTCCACCACAAAAGATCAAGAAGACTATTCGTCATGATTTACTTAAGTTCAGTAAATATGGTTATACTTATAAGTTTAAGTATAAGTCTGTAGCATTGGAGAAGTTTCAATGTGAGACAGAACGAATAAGAAGAATCAAAATATGGCAGAAAGATAAAAGTTTCTCAAATCTGAAAAGATGGGAGAGTACTTTAGTATCATGTTTATGATCATCTTAATGATTAAGATACCATATCACAATTGGTCCTCTAAAGTCATCTTAGTGCATTCTTATGATTAAGAAGAGGAGTCATGAATTGTTGAAATGGTTAAATCAAAAAGATGAGTCATACTTCGTTCCAAAACAATTCTTAGAGTCATACTCCAAGATTGTAACTTGAGTGACATATCTTAAAGAGGGTTTGTTAACACTAGTCAAATGTAAGAGTAAAAGGTTATCTACTCTTGTACATTTGAAATTGGTAAGTTGTGATGTTTTGGATAAAACAGAGACAAACTTAGGCCAATTTTGTAAAGTGTTAATCTTGATAAAGAATCCGCACTATCTATTGAATATTTGACAAGGGAGTCTTATATGTCAAGAGGACAGTGGGAGTCTTAAAGCTCTTGAAAGTTTCAAGACTTAATCAAGAATAAAACCTAAAGTCCTTCACTAACACACGACTTGAGGTTTATAACCTATCGTATTGAAATTTTTGTGCCTATTCAAGTTGGCTTTGCATAGGAGTTCTGAGAGTTCTCAATTGGTTGCACAACTACTTGGAAGCAATGGCAGGCACCTGAGCTGCCAAATGGCAAGAATTTAAGATTGCACAAGTTTAATCAATATGAGTTTGGATTTGTCACTAACCTTGTCGTGTGATTATGGTTTTGACAAATTCACATGGATAAGAACACATACACTATTAAATCTAAGTGTCATAAGGTTTCTCTCCGATTCATGAAAATGATGGTGAGGGAACACTTTCACTAAGTAGATTTTAGCTAGATAGCAATTGTGATATTTTCATTCTCAAAGTCGTTAGTGGAGCGTGTGTGGTTTACCGGCACACTAACATTGACTTGTGAGAAGTGGCAAAGGTCTAAACAATTGAGACTATGATTACAGCATCCCTTTTCATAGTTCTAAAATTGTTTAGACATACATGTGAGCTATCTAAGAGAGGTGTATGATTTTGATAAAGTTTTATCAAAACAATCTAGTATCAGAAATCTGAAATTTGGTAAGAAAGTCAGCTGATTTCTGAGTACATGTCAAAGCTAGTGGGAGCATAAGTGTTATGCTAATAATCATCATGTTAGTGGGAGCATGATAATTATGACAAAGGTTGCAAGTTAGCAATGTTAATTATAGAAAACAAAAGTTTCAATTCGTGAGGTTGCAGGGGTTGAAAAAGTTGTTTTGCTATAATTAAGGGAGAGGAAATTATACTTCATTTCAATTCTAAAAGCTTAGATTGAGATTTTAATCGTATTTAATCAAGGATATATATATGAATTTCATGTTGGAATGGCTCAATATAAGGAAATTCTATATATGGGTCCATTATTTGCGTTCTAAAATTCAATAATGATTACGGCATCCCTTTTCATAATCTGAATTTTGAGAACTTGGCAAATTGAAATGGAAATATTATAGCAAAAGACTGGTTTAGTCTTTATGTGAGACATCATGAATCGTGTCCCATATGCTTCGGATATAGGATCGATTACATGTGCTATATTCATCCTTTCTAAAAATTTCCAAATGGCTGGGGCATTATGAAGGGAAAAGGTCTAGAATTGGATATGACTAAAATGATTAAGCAATTTGTCGAGGACAATATAAGGTTTACCAAAGATTGGTTGCTCAAGGACAGTTGGAAGTATAATGTTAATTCTGGAAGGACCATATTGACATAATCTGTAAGGAGGCAACTCTTGTTCAGAAGTGATAGTCAAAATGAAATATGGAAATGTTTCAAAGTTAGAAATTATTCAATCTGTGTAAGATTAGGAAACTTAATGAAAGAAGGATGTTTCCAAGGAGCTGATCTCCTTTGGAATGCTCTGTAATGATTGTTGTCAAGTCTTTCTGACTTCGGGCATAATCATTAAGAGGATCAATGCATATAAGTTTAGAATCTAACAGATTTCAGTAAATGACATGAATTTGGAATTCTTGCATTTGCAGTAAGGATTTGGGATTGTGAAAAGAGGATCATTGGAGTGATGTTCAATTGATCTATTTTACAAAGTAAAGATCATAGACAAACATAGTATGCATACTTGGTGTATGGAATGACTAGTGTTTAGAAAACATAGTGTACATGCTTGGAGCATGGGACAACTATTGTATTAAATTCAAGTATAAAGTTGATAAAACCGAAACAATGAATAATGAGTAATCAGTATGGTGATAAATAAAAGTGTTTATTTATATTCATAGGGTTTGATACCATATTTGATTCATTTATTCTTGTGTTTCACTTTGCATGTTTTGACTTCCAGAATAACTAAGTCGCTCTTCCTGAATGATTAAGTTATTCAAACCATCCACAGTCGGTCATATGTTGGAAGTAGATATGAATCAAGACTGTCATGGGTTGGTTTGTAGAGGTCCAAGTTGGTGGATAATGTGGTGCTACAACACTCATGAGTGCCCATAAGTTCTGAGTATTGGATTCAACCCGCGCTCATTTGAAACACTTCATGGATTTTATCACGAGTGATCATGAGACGATAATATCTTATATTCTTCAAACCTAGAGATATGAGTTGTTACTATGAGTTGGTTATACATTGATTGCATGAAAACGCATTGGTAACTCGATGTTATAAAACGTGCCTTTGTGTATGATTCAGCAAGTAGTAGAACAAGCCATATGAGTCGAAGTTTATCCATTCCTTTTACCTTCGGGATAAAAGCGATATCTGTGGGCCCCTCGATGATTTAAAGATGATACATGTGAGTGCTTGGCCAAGCCAGGACTGATTTGATTTGTTCAATCAGTCAGTCATCATGAATCGGAAATCGGGAAACAACAAATGGACAGAGAGAATGATTGATAATCCATGTCTCAGTCCATATGATATCTAGAATGGAGGAATATATGATCCCTTATCTAATGGACAAGTCATTGACAAAGGTCAGAGTTCATCGACAAGGTCAGAGTTCGACAGAAGCTTTTGAGAGCTACGATTGCTGATCGGTTCCTGAAGTCATACGCAATAATAGTCTTAGACTTATCCAAGTGGGAGACTGTTGGATTAATGTCTAAGTCCATAACTATAATTGGTAAGACTTGACCCGACCCGGCATGGTCCATTTGGGTTGCATGGCATCATGCATTTGGATAGACTATAATGAGATAAATAACACTTAAGGTTGGTTAATATATTATAAGTTCTAATATATTAATAAGGTTATTTAATTAGTATTGATCAAGAATTAATTTGGAATTAATTAAGTGATCAAAAGGAGACTAATTAAATATATGGGTTGATTGTGTAAATCATTCATTCTTATATATGTGGGCTTGTGATCCAAGATTCCTTATGTTGGACTAAGTCCATGGGGTGACCCATGGATACTCCATGGAGGTTAAAATCCATGGAGCATAAGGAATGGGTAAAGTTATGAGTTACATGGTGTAACCCTAATAGCCACCATATAAAAGGATCCCATGGCTCAAGAAATCGGGCACTAATGTGTGAGTGTGAGGGCTAGACGATTTCAAGGAGTGTTCAAGCTTCTCTCAAGTTATTCCAAGTGTATTTGGTGTTGTGTGAACCATTTGAGGTGTCACACTTGAGGCACTAGGCACTCAAGCTTCATGAAGACATTCTACATCAAAGAGGTATGTATTCTATCTTGTTATATTTATTATTTTGTATGCTAGATTAGGATAATACCTTAGATGTTCATAATTGTATGTATAATAGAGAAAACATAGATCCAAGGTATTTAGGGTTGCATGTACACTTAGGACGAGGGTTAGGATTTGGGTTTTGGGCAGCTGGGGGTAGGTTGTTGACTTACGGTTCTGAGTCAGAACCATCAGAAAAACCTTCAGCTTCGTGATTATCCGATGGGATTGGGTGATCATCTTCTGGCTCATCTCCAAGCCATTCTGCATTGCCGTTGTTGGGGTAGTACGGGTCTCCGGGGATATGGAATCCAGCCATGAAATCTACGCGAGAAAAGGGATAAAGAAATAACTAAATAGACGAACTATTTAGATAATTATAAGATGATCTTTATTAGTTACTTCAACATTTGCGTAGTGCATACCAGTCATGTGTAACCAAGACAGGATAGACCTTCGAATAAGTGACCCTAACTCTAAGCCCACAACCAAACAAGGAACAAGAAGTAAATCAAAGATCGCAGATTCTAAATCTATGATATCCGAGATACCTATACCCTTAGCGTATCCACTCAGCAACTATTGTCATACTAATAAAGACCTTTAGTTCTCAGATAAGTAATTAATAGTAACACAAAATACTCCTATAGTATTTTAAGTTCGTGTTCTGTTCTACTGTTCTCGTTGTAGTAGTGTTGGTAAGTTTTTAGACTTGCTGCAACCTCACAACCACACTTAGGCACATGCTAGTCAATGCTCGGATAATATAGTTGATCAGGCTATATCTTCCCAGCTTTGACTATGTGTCTCTAAGTCTGCTTGCGCTGTCCAACAATCGTAATACTTTTGTTCTGTCCTAGTGACACTGATTTTAGTATGAATGCAGGTATGTATACTCGGTTAAATATTTTATTATTTAAAAGTATAAACTCTTTATCAGAGTATTTTAATCCCGTTGTGTTTATAGTTCATATATCTTTTATGGGTTGATATACTCGATTCACTATAAACAATGCTCTGATACCAATCTGTCACACCCCTAAACCGGAATGACGGAATTGTTCGGGGGTGGAGGACGTCATGTTCAGTATCACAAGAATGCAAAGTAGTAAACAAGCAACAACATCATCCATTGCATTAATAATATAATTTCATACAAGTGTGTTCTGTCAAGTTATATAGACACCAAAATATGAATCAAAATAAAAGATGAGTCTTGAACGAGCTCCATCTTCTCAAAACCTGGCACCGGTACCTGTCTACTGGTGTGACAACCCGAAATTTCTATTCTGTACAACAACTCACTTCAATAAGAGTCAGAACAGTTTCTGCTAACTTTCAAGCTTTTTGGATTAAGTGTTTTAAGGTTAGTACTTCAAGATTTATCAGGAGAGAGGATGCCCTAGGGTTTATTGTGCATCAATAAATTCCCAAAAACTTCAAGAGTTTGGATTTTACGGCCTAAACATGGTGTTTACGGCCGTAAAACCCAAGGGTATAAATATGGCACTTAGCCATTTTTAGCACTTTTTCACTTTTGAAGAACAAAACTCAAATCCTCTCAAGTAGCATCCGAATTTTCCTTCTTGATCTTTAACTTGTAAGTGTTTCTTACCCTAATAAGTTGATATCTACCTTAATCTAGTGATCTAACATGATTCCATCCGTGAAATCATTCCAAAAGTGTAGATCTTCAAGTTTCACCAAGAACACACACTAGTGTTCTTGGACTTTTAGCACCTTTTCAAGCTTCTAACTAGTAAGTACTTCTATCCTTGAGTATTATAGAGCTTGTTACACTTCTAAACATCAAGAAAACACTCAAGAAACCAAGGATCAAAGGTGTTTACGGTCCAAGAACACCATGGACCGTAAACCCTAAAAAGGGTGCCATAGTGTGCCCTAGTCCCTTCTAAGCCTTGGAAACTAGCCTAGATCCCTTCCTTGATGTGCTTAGTGCATGAAAACATCAAAAGACCATAAACCATTTGGGTTTACGGCCATAAACCCAAGGAGAAGTGGTCCAAGGACCGTAAACTCCCTAAAGGAGTGAAATGGTGCCCTAATCTCTTCCTAAGGCTTAAACATGAAGTAGGAATGCTTCTTATGATCTTTAGAACTTCAAAATACAAAATGGTAGATGTACCATGAGTTTACGGCCGTAAAATCATGGGTTTACGACCGTAAACTCAATGAGTTATGGTCACAAAACCGTAAACTCAAATAAAGGGTTCCCTTAAACCCTAAACTCAATAGCAATGTCCTACAACACTTAGATGCAATCCTTGGGACTTATAGCACTTATATAAGGTGTTTTACATGTCTTAGGGTGTCTTAACTTTGTTAATTTGTTGGTTAAAGACTAATTGGATACATATATGTGATATTATATGTTAACTAGGATCTTTGAGTGTGTACAAGTCTTCACTTGACACTTAGCATCCTATACAGTCCGTTCATCCAAACCACTCACTATAGGTGAGTTCATACCCCATAATTAACCTTTTAATTGTTTTTAAATGCTTTTATGGGGGGGGGGATACAAGTTAAATCATGCTAGTTATTATATCAATCATATGTGATTGATAACTAGCATACAAATGGATTTACTACACTTTTAGTTGTTTTACCAAACATATTACTTCAAATGACCTTCCAAAACGTTTTTACTTGTTTAAAACTCTTTATTATACTATCTTACATACTGAATGTTTCCTTTCAAACTCTGTTACAATTGTGTTTCAAACAAAGGTGTTCTTATACTTAAAACTGTTCTTATCAAACAAACTGCTTTCAAATCGTTTTACAAACTGACATCAAGTCGTCATTTCTTAGTTATTAAACTTTTAAAAGGTTTTACAAAACTTCTTTTATACTTTAATATTGTCAAATGCATGCCTATATATGTATAGTTATATGAGTAATGTTTAAAGGACTTAGGACGGCTAGCTCACTTTATTTCCTTTTCCTTGTTGGGATGTCGCCTTAGGGCATCGGTTATTCGTCCGAATGTCGTCTAAATATTAGTTATATATCATGTATACATATATAGGCATAAAAGTTCCATCAGTCCGTTCAGTACCTTTGGGTAGCAAAGGCATACTTTCGATTATACCCGTATATTACTAGTAACTATAATATGTATAGTTAGGAGATATTACTTGCCATTCCTAGTACAAGGAATCACGCAAGAGTCAGTTCATTCATGAGTCAATACTTGCTAGATAGAGAGAGAACACACAATACAACTACTACGCACAGTAAATTATAATACTTGCTAGATAGAGAGAGAACACACAATACAACTAGTACACACAGTACATTACAATACATGCCAGACAGGGAGAGAACATACAATACAGCTAGCACATTCATTACATATACATTACTTCAGTTATGTGAGCCACGTAACGGGGCATGACACTACCTGCCATGACCGTTCATGTATCCAGAATCTCCTTAATTGGGGAGCGTCTGAGTTTGCGTATAGATCTATACGGGATTGACTATCCTACGCCTTGCTGCTAGCTACAGTGGGACTTTGCAAGTCTACGGGTGCCAAACGTCATTTTTCTCCGACATCTTACATTGTCGCGTACTATAGTCGGTAGCAGGATACAGGCCGATCACATGGTACTTTAAATTATAAATTGGTTTATGGTAGTTAGTACAGCAGTAGTTACAACACTACAGTACTATTTCATTTTCCCATTGCATTCACTTTGTGATCTTCACACAATATGCAGAAATGCAAAAACTACATTTTTGGTAAATGATAGTCAGATTTGGGAAAATACAGGCTCTTACAAGAGACACACACACGGTCACTAGATGCCTTGGTAGAAGGCTACTTTAGTAGGAAACATATGGTTTTCTAGGAGATACAAACCTTTACAAACATTCACAAACTTTTACATACTTACAAGCACTTTCATACAAATACATACATTAAAATACTAATGATCTCACCAGCTTTAAAGCTGATACTCTCTTTCAAAATAACTTGTATCTTCAGGACACCAGTAGACAGGTACCGATGCAGAGTTTAGAGAAGATGGAGTTCGTTCAAGACTCATCTTTCATTTTGATTTATATTTTTGGTGTCTATATAACTTGACAGAACACACTTGTAAGAAATTATAATATTAATGCAATGGATGATGTTGTTGCTTGTTTACTACTATTCATTGTTGTGATACTGTACATGACGTCCTCCGCCCCAGAACGTTTCCGTCGTTCCTGGTTTTGGGGTGTGATATATTGGTATCAGAGCATTGTTTATAGTGCATTGAGTATATCAACCCATAAAAGATATACAGACTATAAATACAATGGGATTAAAATACTCTGATCAAGAGTAAATACTTTTAAATAATAAAATATTTAAAAATAAGTATACATGCCTGTATTCATACTAAAATCAGTGTCACTAGGACAGAACAAAAGTATTACGATTGTTGGGCAGCACAAGTAGACTTAGAGACATATAGTCAAAGCTGGGAAGATATAGCCTGATCAACTATATTATCTGAGGATTGACTAGCATGTGCCTAAGTGTGGTTGTGAGGTTGCAGCAAGTCTAAAAACTTACCAACACTACTACAACGAGAAGAGTAGAACAGAACACGAAGCTGAAAGGCTTTTCTGATGGTTCTGACTCAGAGCCGGAGGTCAACAACCTACCCCAGCTGCTCACAACCCAAACCTGAACCCTCGTCCAACATTTCATGGACTCACACCTTTGTGGGCCACAATCTCGAACAGATGGAGTCAGGAACAGGGTCAACCCATGCCATACAATGGAGAGAGAAGCTTCTACAACCTCACCGAGGCAGGTTCAGCTGACAGGGTCCTACTCATCATGGTTCGTAGGATTTCCCAGAACACAGAGCAGGGTCGAGCAGCTATTGACCGAGTCGTGAAGATTGACACCAACTCTGGCGTTAACACGGTCCGCATTCGCCAGCTAGAGTCTGCTCATGAAAGGACTCAGGTCCGCAATGCAGTTCTACAGAGAGAACCTGCTGAAACCCAGGCTGAAGTCAGGGAACTTCGGGCTCAGCAAGTAAGGTCCGATAGGCGCGTGAGGGACATAGAACGTCTTCTGTCGGACTCAAGAACTCACTCTGGTAGTTCTCGTCGCCGATAGAGTCTTACCGACTTCTCTTTTGGATAACTTAGTTTATTTAAAAGATGCCTCCACGTCGATCAACAAGACGCGATCCTCCATCAACTGCAACACCACCTGCTCCTCAAATCGATACAAGAGCTTTGAATGCTGCTGTAGCTACGGTTGTGGCTACAGCCATGGCTCAATATCATTCATCTGGTTCCACTGGAGGAGGAACCCCTATTCAATCTATTCAGGGTGAAGCTCCTGTGCGCTCGAGAGAGTGCTCCTATAAGGACTTCACTAACTGCAAGCCCAAGTCCTTTAGGGGGACTGGCGGAGTCATTGCCCTTTCGAATTGGTTCGAGAAGACCGAATCGATCTTCGAAATCTGCTCCTGTCCTGAAGGGAGCAAGGTCAAGTTCGCCGCTTGACATGGTGGAACAGCCATGTCAAGTCACTATCTTTAGCGGTGGCTAATGCCATGGGCTGGGAAACTTTGAAAGACCTCATGATTGAGGAATACTGCCCGAAGGGTGAAATCCAAAAGCTGGAACATGAACTGTGGAGCCTAACCATGAGGGGCTCCGACATCGTGACCTATACCGCCAGGTTCTGCGAATTGGTGGCCCTCTGTCCCAACATGGTTCACACAGAGGGAAAGAAGATCGAAAGATACATATGGGGGCTGGTGCCTCCATTCCAGGGAAATGTTTTGGCTTCAAACCCCACAACATTCGATAGTGCCAAGCGATTGGCACAGCGGCTCATAGACCACGGGGTTCGTACCCCGGCCGCAACAACGACCATGGCCATCTCTGAACCCGCCAAAACCGCTGATTCCAAGCAGAAGCTCTAGGATGACAAGAAAAAGAAGAAGGCTGCCAAAAAGCAGCGGGTCCACTGATGCTGCTCCGGTAAAGCAGTACGCTGGAAGCTTGCCGAAGTGCAACCAGTGTAACTTCCACCACATTGGAGCCTGTCGTGAAATGCAGTGCTCTAACTGCAGCAGGAAGGGGCACACTGCCCGTTTCTGCAAGGCTCCAGCAAAACCAATCACTCATGTCCCCGGCGCTGGTGTGGGCCAAGCTTGCTACAACTGTGGTGAAGTGGGCCACTACAAAAGGGATTGCCCGAAGGCAGGGAATGTCGGTAGACTGGGAAGAGTTCTGGTCATAGGCCATGAGGAAGCGGTTGCCAACCCCACAGTGGTCACGAGTACGTTTCTCCTCGATAACTCTTATGCATGCATTCTGTTTGATGGTGGAGCGGAAAGGAGTTTCGTGAAGCAAAAATTTGCTCATTTACTTAAGCAAAAATCACGAGCACTTAAAGAACCGTTCACTGTAGAAATGGATTACGGAAAGACAGAGAGCACTAGCAGTATATACATAGGGTGTACCCTAACACTAGATAGCCATTCATTTTCGATCGACCTCATGCCGGTCGTAATTAAAAGTTTCGACGTCATTATCGACATGGATTGGTTGAGTCTTCATCGTGCCGACATCATGTGTTACGAAAAGGCTGTACGCCTTAATCTGCCGTCAGGCGAAACTCTAGTAGTATATGGTGACAAACCCGACACGAACCTTCGTATCATCTCGAGCATTCAGGCTCAGAAATTCTTGCGAAAGGAATGTCGCACATTCCTTGCTCATGTAGTCGATGTAAGCCAAGAAACGAAAGACATTAAGAACATCCCAGTAGTACGCGACTTTCCCGACATCTTTCCAGAAGAACTCCCAGGATTACCTCCGCAACGTCAAGTTGAGTTCCAAATCGACTTAGTTCCAGGGGCTACCCCCATAGCCAAATCGCCCTATCGCCTAGCACCTGCAGAGATGCAAGAACTGTCCGGTCAACTTAACGAACTGCTCAGCAAGGGCTTTATAAGACCAAGCTTCTCACCCTGGGGAGCTCCAGTCTTGTTCGTCAAGAAGAAAGACGGATCGTTTCGTATGTGCATCGACTATAGGGAGCTCAACAAACTGACCGTCAAAAATCGTTATCCTTTGCCTCGTATTGACGATTTATTTGACCAACTTCAAGGAGAGAACTTCTTTTCAAAAATCGACTTGAGATCCGGATATCACCAACTACGAGTGCTAGGGGAGGATGTTCCTAAGACAGCCTTCCGAACTCGTTATGGGCACTACAAATTCGTAGTGATGCCGTTCGGATTAACAAACGCGCACACAGTATTCACGGATTTAATGAATAGGGTGTGTCGTCCTTACTTGGATCAGTTCGTCATCGTCTTCATCAATGACATACTTATCTACTCTCGTAGTAAGGAGGAGCATAGTCAACATCTGCGACAGATCTTAGAAACACTACGTTCGGAGAAGCTCTATGCGAAGTTCTCGAAATTCGAATTATGGATCCGAAGAGTCGAATTCTTAGGGCACGTGGTTAGCAAAGAGGGAATACACGTGGACCCTTCCAAAATTAAAGCCATTGAGAGCTGGTCAGCACCGAAGATGCCTACCGAAATTCGTCAATTTCTAGGTATCGCTGGCTACTATCGCAGGTTCATTCAGAACTTCTCCCGCATAGCTAAACCTCTTACAACACTGACCCAGAAGGGTGTGGCCTTTGACTGGGAAGAGAAACAGGAGAGAGCGTTCCAAACGCTCAAGCAAGCCTTGTGCACCGCACTAATACTATCCCTCCCCGAAGGGATAGAAGACTTCGTCGTCTATTGCGATGCGTCTAACCAATGTAGTAGCTGACGCCCTAAGTCGGAAAGAATATTCTGGTCGAAGAGTCAAATCATTGACTATGACTATCCATTCACACTTGTCCACACAAATTAAGGAGGCTCAGCTCGACGCTTTGAAACCTGAAAATGTGGCGGGTGAATCCCTGAGAGGGATGGATAAAAACCTGGAGGTTAAGGGTGGCGGAGCTTATTATCTCATGGATCGGATCTGGACCCCGAAACTTGATGGTTTCAGAGACTTGGTCATGAACGAGGCGCACAATACTCGTTATTCCGTCCACCCATGTTCAGATAAGATGTATATGGATTTTAAAAAGCTATACTGGTGGCCTAACATGAAAGCAGAGATTGCTACCTTCGTGAGTAAATGCCTTACTTGCGCCAAGGTCAAGGTCGAATACCAGAAACCCTCCGGTCTTCTACAACAACTAGAGATGCCGGAATGGAAGTGGGAGCGGATCACTATGGACTTCATAACCAAGTTTCCCAAGACAACGGGTGGACTTGATACCATATGGGTCGTCGTTGACAGATTGACCAAGTCCGCACACTTCCTGCCTATCAAAGAAACACACAAGATGGAGAAGCTTACAAGGACTTACATTAGGGAGATTGTATGACTGCACGGTGTTCACATATCCATTATCTCGGACAGAGATAGTAGGTTCACTTCAAGGTTCTGGCAGTCGCTACAAAGTTCCCTAGGAACTAGGCTGGACATGAGTACAGCCTACCATCCACAGACCGACGGACAAAGTGAGGGGACTATCCAAACCTTGGAAGATATGTTGCGAGCCTGTGTGATCGACTTTGGGAAAGCATGGGATACTCATTTACCCCTTGTCAAATTTTCCTACAACAACAGTTATCACACGAGCATAAAGGCTGCTCCATTCGAGGCCCTCTATGGCCGAAAGTGCAGATCCCCTCTGTGCTGGGCTGAGGTGGGTGATACCCAGTTAGCTAAAGGACGAGTTCCTGAAAGCACTCTCACGGGTCCGGAGATCATTCGGGAAATGACAGAGAAGATCATTCAGATTCGTGAACGATTGAAAGCCTCTAGAGACCGACAGAAAAGCTACGCTGACAAACGAAGGAAACTGTTGGAGGTCCAGGTGGGCGACCGTGTCCTATTGAAAGTATCACCCTGGAAGGGCTTGATACGCTTTCGAAAGCGTGGAAAGCTAAATCCAAGGTACATAGGGCCTTTCGAAATTCTCGCTAGAATCGGCCAAGTAGCTTACCAACTTAACCTACCGCGCGAACTCAGTAACGTACATTCTACTTTCCACGTCTCGAACTTGAAAAAGTGTCTGTCCGACGAGACTCTTGTAATCCCACTCGACGAGATCGAGATCAACGAGAGCCTCAACTTCGTGGAAGAACCAGTAGAGATCATGGACCGGGAGGTCAAGCAAACGAAACAAAGCCGTATCCCGATAGTGAAGGTTCGCTGGAATGCCAAGCGAGGACCTGAATTCACTTGGGAACGAGAGGATCAGACGAAACTGAAATATCCTCTTCTTTTCACTTAGTTATTTGTAACTACTGATTTGCTTAAACTCTAATTTCGGGACGAAATTCCTTCTAATGGGGGGATGATGCGACAACCCGAAATTTATATTCTGTACAACAACTCACTTCAATAAGAGTCAGAACAGTTTCTGCTAACTTTCAAGCTTTTTAGATTAAGTTTTAGTGTTTTAAGGTTAGTACTTCAAGAGTTATCAGGAGAGAGGATGCCCTAGGGTTTATTGTGCATCAATAAAGTCCCAAAAACTTCAAGAGTTTGGAGTTTACAGCCTAAACATGGTGTTTACGGTCGTAAACCCCAAGGGTATAAATATGGCACTTAGCCATTTTTAGCACTTTTTCACTTTTCAAGAACAAAACTCAAATCCTCTCAAGTAGCATCCGAATTTTCCTTCTTGATCTTCAACTTGTAAGTGTTTCTTACCCTAATAAGTTGATATCTATCTTAATCTAGTGATCTAACATGATTCCATCCGTGAAATCATTCCAAAAGTGTAGATCTTCAAGTTTCACCAAGAACACACACTACTGTTCTTGGACTTTTAGCACCTTTTCAAGCTTCTAACTAGTAAGTACTTCTATCTAAGAACACCATGGACCGTAAACCCTAAAAAGGGTGCCAAAGTGTGCCCTAGTCCCTTCTAAGCCTTGGAAACTAGCCTAGATCCCTTCCTTTATGTGCTTAGTGCATGAAAACATCAAAAGACCATAAACCATTTGGGTTTACGGCCGTAAACCCAAGGAGAAGTGGTCCAAGGACCGTAAACTCCCTAAAGGAGTGAAATGGTGCCCTAATCTCTTCCTAAGGCTTAAACATGAAGTAGGAATGCTTCTTATGACCTCTAGAACTTCAAAACACAAAATGGTAGATGTACCATGAGTTTACGGCCGTAAACTCATGGGTTTACGACCTTAAACTCAATGAGTTATGGTCACAAAACCGTAAACTCAAATAAAGGGTTCCCTTAAACCCTAAACTCAATAGCAATGTCCTACAACACTTAGATGCAGTCCTTGGGACTTATAGCACTTATATAAGGTGTATTACATGTCCTAGGATGTCTTAACTTTGTTAATTTGTTGTTTAAAGACTAATTGGATACATATATGTGATATTATATGTTAACTAGGATCTTTGAGCGTGTACAAGTCTTTACTTGACACTTAGCATCATATACAGTCCGTTCATCCAAACCACTCACTACAGGTGAGTTCATACCCCTTAATTAACCTCTTAATTGTTTTTAAGTGCTTTTATGGGGGGGATACAAGTTAAATCATGCTAGTTATTATATCAATCATATGTGATTGATAACTAGCATACGAATGGATTTACTACACTTTTAGCTGTTTTACCAAACATATTACTTCAAATAGCCTTCCAAAACGTTTTTACTTGTTTAAAACTCTTTATTAAACTATCTTACATACTGAATGTTTCCTTTCAAACTCTGTTACAATTGTGTTTCAAACAAAGGTGTTCTTATACTTAAAACTCTTCTTATCAAACAAACTACTTTCAAATCGTTTTACAAACTGACATCATGTCGTCATTTCTTAGTTATTAAACTTTTCAAAGGTTTTACAAAACTTCTTTTACACTTTAATATTGTCAAATGCATGCCTATATATGTATAGTTATATGATTAATGTTTAAAGGACTTAGGACGGCTAGCTCTCTTTATTTCCTTTTCCTCGTTGGGATGTGGCCTTAGGTCATCGGTTATTCGTCCGAATGTCGTCTAAATATTAGTTATATATCATGTATACATATATAGGCATAAAAGTTCCATCAGTCCGTTCAGTACCTTTGGGTAGCAAAGGCATACTTTCGATTATACCCGTATATTACTAGTAACTATAATAGGTATAGTTAGGAGATATTACTTGCCATTCCTAGTACAAGGAATCACACAAGAGTCAGTTCATTCATGAGTCGATACTTGCTAGATAGAGAGAGAACACACAATACAGCTAGTACGCACAGTACATTACAATACTTGCTAGATAGAGATAGAACACACAATACAGCTAGTAGACACAGTACATTACAATACATGCTAGACAGGGAGAGAACATACAATACATCTAGCACATTCATTACATATACATTACTTCAGTTATGTGAGCACGTAACGGGCATGGCACTACCTGCCATGACCGTTCATGTATCCAGAATCTCCTTAATTGGGGAGCGTATGAGTTTGCGTATAGATCTATACGGGATTGACTATCCTACACCTTGCTACTAGCTATAGTGGGACTTTTCAAGTCTACGGGTGCCAAACATCATTTTTCTCCGACATTTTACATTGTCGCGTACTATAGTCGGTAGCAGGATACAGGCCGATCACATGGTACTTTCAATTTTAAATTGGTTTAAGGTAGTTAGTACAGCAGTAGTTACAACACTACAATACTATTTCATTTTCCCATTGCATTCACTTTGTGATCTTCACACAATATGCAGAAATGCAAAAACTATATTTTTTGGTAAATGATAGTCAGATTTGGGAAAATACATGCTCTTACAAGAGACACACACACGGTCACTAGATGCCTTGGTAGAAGGCTACTTTAGTAGGAAACATACGGTTTTCTAGGAGATACAAACCTTTTCAAACATTCACAAACTTTTACATACTCTGTATTATGTTTGTTTCTCATCACTATGTATTATGTTTGTTTCTCATCACTATGTATTATTCATGAATGATCTGACTCATTGTATGTTTCATTGTTCTAGTAATAGTATCTTCCTAAACTATACCTATTATAGCTTACTAGTAATGTTTTTTGAATGTATGAACATGTTTGTATACCCTTGCTACCCAAAGGTATTGAACTGAATGAAAGGAGGAACTTTTATATCTATATACATATACATAATATATAACTAGGATTCAAACGACCTTCGGACAAATAGCCTGAATACCCTAAGTCCACAACCAAACAAGGAACAGGAAGTAAGGTGAGTTATCAGTCCTAAGTCCTTTTAATCCTACTTATATAACTATATCTATATAGATACACATTTAACAGAATATAAGTTTAATAAAAGTATTTGACATGTAAAAGAGTTTGTAAAACAGTTTGAAGTAAACGGTTTGGTAACACAGTTTGAAAAGTAAGAAATTCACTTGTTTGGTAGTTATTAATCACATGTGATTGATATAATAACTATAATAGTTCAACTTGTATTCCCCCCCATAAAAGCATTTAAAATCATTTAAATGGTTAATTAAGGGGTATGAACTCACCTGCAGTGAGTGGTTTGGATGAAAGTGCCAGATAGGATGCTAAGTGTCAAGTGAAGACTTGAGCACACACACGAATCCTATTTAACATATAATGATACATATATGAATACAATTAGTGTTTATAACAACTAATTATTGGATTGGGACCACCTTAGGGACTAGCAAAACACTTATTTTGAAGTGCTACAACCATATATGATTGTATTAAGGGGTATATGGCCCTATATTGGAGTGTAAGGCCACAAAACCATGGGTTTTGTGTGTGTGCGGCCAGAGTGTGTGTGCGGCCGCACACTCCCTATGGAATGTGCCAAAACGTGTTTCAAGGCTTTAGGACTCACCTAGGAAGGTTTCTTACTTCATGCCCTAGCCTTATATGGAGTTTATTGCCATTTTTGGACCTAAAAAGGGTGTGTGCGGCCACCATGATGTGTGCGGCCGCGCACCCTTTATGAACATGATAAAATCATGTTTTTCTAGCGTATCATCAAGTGTTCTTAGAATATAACAAGTTATGATAAGTGTATACACGTTATAGAGGCTTGAAAGGGTGTTTTAAGGTCCAAAAGTAGTGTGTGTTCTTGGTGTTCTTGGTGTTCTTGACTAAAAATGGATGTTTTCA
Source organism: Lactuca virosa (assembly GCF_052849685.1). Taxonomy (NCBI): domain Eukaryota; kingdom Viridiplantae; phylum Streptophyta; class Magnoliopsida; order Asterales; family Asteraceae; genus Lactuca; species Lactuca virosa. The sequence goes on from NC_136430.1 coordinate 50,446,205, forward strand.
TGGATCAAACTCAAAGGTTTTGCTAGTATGGTCGTGTATCAACAAATAAAAGGAAAGATTACTACCTTTTATGAAGATCAAGTTGAAGATTTGGATGATACTTGAGAGGATTTAGAGTTCTAGCTTTGAAGAAGTGGGAAAAGTGTTCAAAAATGACTAAGTCTTGAATATATAGGGGGAGTGTGCGGTTGGGATGGGTGTGTGGCCGCACACTCTTGTGTACGGCCGCACACATCTTGTGTTGGTGTGTTTGGCTCAATTGCAAGGTGATACATCCACAATGCTCCTCCCACGACTCATACCCTGATTATACTAGGCTTTAAACACTCTAATTGACTCCAAACCGTGCTAGAAAATAGCAAAAACGAGTCCGATCTTCATTTATTTGAATAAGTGTATAAGATAAAAATTTCGGATTGTCACAATATTTAGACTAAAAAGGTTATCACTCCACCAAAAATGATATAATAATAATATAAAACATTAATTTTTTATGGAACTTATATGTAGATAAGGTTAAACTATTAGTATAATATATCAATTAAACTTAAATAGCAATAGCAGATTTATTTTGATACACTTACATCATGTGTGACAAACTGGAATTTATGATTTACATGCATAAACAATTACAAATATATTGTGTCATGATTTGCAAACAATAACACTCAATATGACTAGTATCAAACTTACCGATTAACCGTTTTTGCCCTTTTTTTTTCTAAATAATAGGTACATGGATATTTCGGCACGTGGCTAATAAAAATTATTTGGATAGACATTTTTGATATGGTGTGGCTATTCGAAATCAATATAGTCACTTTGAAATAACATGTGACTATATGCATAAAAAATACAAATATATTGTCTCTTGATTTACATACAATAACACTCAATGTGACTAATATCAAACTTAATGATTAACACATTTTCATCATTTTTTCTCTAAATAATAGCTACGTGAATATTTCTCCATGTGACTAATAAAAACCATTCGATACACATTTGTGATACGGTGTGGCTATTCGAAATCCATATAGCCACTTTGAAATAACAAGTGACTATACACATAAACGGTAGGCAAACTATAACATATGTTTAACTTCAGTCACACTTATAGTTATGAGACCATAAGTACCGAAGTTTTACTACACCGAAATCATGTGAGACAAACTCCAGTTTATGAGTTAGCGACATACACATTTACTTCATGTGAAGATTTATGACATTTGGAAACTTTTTTGTCACTTTTTTACCACGATATATTAGTCACTTTTTTATGTATCGAGTAAGTAATGCATCGAACTCAATCTTCTGTAGTCACGCCTCTTTATTAATAAGTGGCTGAACGTTCCGCCAAAATCTTCATGTTCACTTCAGCTACTTAATTATTAGAAGGTGTTCCAATACAGTTTCGAATAGTCAGACGATGGAGACATTCAACTACTTAAAATATCGTATGAGTGACTGTTCGTTTCCGGCGTCGAGTGTCCAAAGCCATAAAATGTAGTAGTGTTGGTTATAAATTTTAATCCATAACTAAATAAATTGTTTTTGTTTCTTTTTATAATGTTGGCTAATATTCTAATTATATGTGTTTTTAAAATGTTTTTTCTCTTGAAAACCGAATTATTAAAACCTATCCAAACGAATTGTAATTTGGTTGGATTGAATCAGTTTTAAATTTTAGTTTGGACTATTTGGATCCATATTTTGAAAACTGAAATCCAATTGTATTCACTTGATTGGATCGGATCGAACCATTCCATCCAAACGAACACCCCTACTTGTCATAGTAAGATGGATAAAAACAATTTCATATGAAGCGCATATCACGATAAGTCAATCGTAATTACATATAGAATGTTAAAAAAACGTTATCTTTTAAATATTGTCTTGTAAATATGTTGTTAAGGATAACCCAACCAAAAATAAAATAAACTAAACATAATAAAAATAGAAAAACTACAATCAAATAAATAAGAAAAAGAATGGTTGAATATATATAAATAAAAATATTACGTAAATATACATTTAAATCCAAAGAAAAAACTCACATCCGTCTACCCTGCTCAAACAAAAATACATATATCTGTTTTCTGACTCTTGTTTCTTCCTTTGAGACCACTCAAGCATAGAAACTTGATGACATTTTGTCAATAACTGGCAATCAAAATTATTTTCTTGACAAAGAAGAATCATAAAGATGTTCCAAACAAAACAATGGTGTTTGAAGAGTCACATTCAAGACTGAGTAATGAGCACAAATAACATATAAAGATGACATAAGAAAATGAATATAAAGAAAAAAACCATATTAAAATTACCATTGATGTAACATAAACCATTTCTTCAACTCTTCATATTTTGATCGTAAATGCCTAAACTATATGAAAAGTTTTTGTGAGAAATACTATCAATATTTAAATTATAAACGTTTAAACTACATGAAAGCTTTTTGTAACGCCCCGTACTTCCAAGGTATTATTTAATTATTTAATCATTTATCTAATTGTTTAATTATGCAAATTGTGTGGGCTTAGTGGTTTTGGGATTTATTTGAGTAGGCTTGATGAGGCGGTACGCTGGGCTTAAGCCTGGTGTACGCGGGGCGTAGTGGTCCGTGACAACCCGAATTTGTTTGCCTTGAAGAGTCCAGCCATTCAATTCAACCGACTATCAGACCCGTTTCTGCTATCGGTTAGCATTGTTTAGAGTCTTTTTAAGGGTTCTAAGCTCAGTACAATCAAGCTATGGGTTTAGGGAAGTGTCAGCTAAAGTTCTTCGCGTTGAAATCGAGCTGAACACTCCATCAGAGGGACTGTACGGCCGTACACATGAGTGTACGTCCGTACACCCATGTTGGCCGTACACCCCCTCCACAAGTATGCTAACCTTCCATTTCTAAGTCATTTCTTCAGTTTCCAAGTCAAGAACTCGATTTTTCTCTCAACTATCATCAAGCTTTTCACCCCGATCTTCAAGAATGTAAGCCTTTATTCCGTTTTTATTAGTGGTTATCCTTCTTAACCTAGTAACACCCTTTGATTTCATCAATGCAAATCGTCTTTTGGGTAGATCTTCAAATCTTCATCCATTTCACCAAGAACACACACTTGTTCTTGGTGATTGTAAACCCTTTTCAAGTCTCCAGAACATAAGTATTCTTTCCCTATGCTTAGTTCATGTTAGGAACACTTGTTTAACACCTTAAAATCGTCCAGAACTCAAGAACATAAGGAGTGTACGGCCGTACACCCATGTGTGTCCGTACACCCCTCAAAACACCCCAAAAGGGCGTCCAAAATGCAAATCTAGCTTCAACACTCGATGAGCAATAGTCCCACAAGCTTCCCTATCATTCAAACTCACTTTTGTGCAGTTTTTACCATGAGTGTACGGTCGTACACTCCATGGCCGTACACCCATGGCTGCACACTCCCCATTGTGGCCGTAAACTCCTTAAACCATAAACCCCTTGGCCGTAAACACCTATGTGTGGTCGTAAACTCCTTAGACCGTAAACCCCTTGGCCGTAAACACTTATGTGTGGCTGTAAACACCTCTTTGATGAATCACATGTGATTCTAACACTTAGTCCAAGTGTTACCTAGTCCCTAACGGTGTTTCCTTGCATGTTAGTTGCTTATAAACACTATGTACATGCAATATATGTCATTTAGGACTCGTTTGTGTCTCGGGACATCACTCGTGAAAATTCTCATCCTTACGTGTATATTCGTTTGAATCACCCACATAGGGTGAGTTCATACTCCTATAATCAATCTTTTAAACAGTTTTAAATGCTTTTAAGGGGGGAATACAAGTTGAACACAATGATAATTGTGTAAATGTTTGTTATAAACATCTTTCAAAGGATTGCTTATGTCTTTAATAAGTGAACAAAACATTTCAAAAACTCTTATTAAGTTATGTTACTTTTTCAGTAATAGTTCAAGTAAACATACTAGTAAACTATAATAGGTATAGTTTAGGGGTTCAGTTCATACTAAATACTAGAACATACTATAAATAGAAACAGGGAGGTAGATACAATACACGATAACATACTAAGATACTATAACAGAAAGAACATAATAAGATGCTATAGCAGAAGAATAAACCAGGATCTAATTATACTAATAATCACTAACTCATTGTTTTAAACAAAAGGTGATAATAAATTAGGTATACATGATCAGATAACTTTAATGTGAGACTACTTCACGGCTTAGCAATTTGTTTGCTGAAGTCGTTTGGTAACTAGAATCTCTTGCAGGGAGAGCATATAGTATGGGTACTACTCATCACGTTACGACCTTAATAAAACAAAATTGTTTTAATGTAATCAGTACTTCAGGATGTCAATTTAAAATACAACTGTGCACTTACATTTTCTCATTACTTTCATATTGTGACAGTTCTTCTTGAAAGTGAATGCAAACTATTTTCGAGTTAAGATAGTTATAAACTAGAGAAAACTTACATCTTTTCAAGCAAAAAACAGAACAGTCGAGTCTAGTACATTCAGTAGAAAGGGGCCTATAATGCTAACTTTAAGATTCCTTAGTTTATACATCAGGGATATATATTAATCGGATCCAACAGGTAATAGGATGTGTGCTTTCCGCTTTATTTCCTGTTCCTTGTTTGGTTATGGGCTTAGAGCAGATTCACCCAGCCTACTATCTATTCGATCTTATATATATATATATATATATATATATATATATATATATATATATATATATATATATATATATATATATATATATATATATATATATATATATATATATATATATATATATATATATATATATATATATATATATATATATATATATATATATATTCTGTATACACCAAGTAATCATAAGGAGTACCAGGTATGGGTCAGGTCATACGACACTAATTCAATGCATCGTCTTCTAGTACAAAACATACTTTTCAAATAGAACATTTGGTATACAAATCTAGAAACTTTCTAGTAAAGGGTTTAATCCATTTTATTAAACCAGTATAACTGAAAGGACCTTAGGTGGTTAATTCTATAATACCTTAGTCTATACATTAGGGTTATATATAATTAATACCCGATAGGTAGTTGGATGTGTGCTCTCCGCCTCATTTCATGTTCCTTGTTTGGTTGTGGGCTTAGGGCAGATTCACAAAATTAACTATCTATTCGATATTAGATTATATATGGCTAGTATAAACTAAGTGATTATAGAACGAACCGTTGTGGTTAACATTTTTACTAAAAGAAATAAGGGTTTTCTTAAAGAATGTTTTCATCAAATATAAAGGAACTATTACACTTAACTCCGTGAGTACCAAGTGAATACACCAGGGTAATATACAACGAAGATCTAACAACCAATGGCATGTGTGCCTTCCGCCTCATTTCCTGTTCCTTGTTTGGTTGTGGGCTTAGGGCAGATACACACAACCGATTGTTAGTTTACTCTGGGTTTTATATAACTTGTATCCATTTAGTACTCATAGAAAGGATTGTAGAGTCATTTTTACTTATCTTTCATCAAAGAAGGAAATATAGGATTTCCTGGAGGAATAGGCGAACTTTTCTAAAAGAACTTACAACTTACTACAACTTTCTTACAACTTATATTACATCACTAAAATATTACGAACTCACCAGCTTAAATGCTGATCTACTCTTCCAAAATAACTTGTATTCTTAGGAGACCAGTACACAAGTACGCGCTCTGGGATTCAGAAGATGAATCATAATAGCTTCATGTCTTTTTGTTATTTACTTTGTAGTCTATGTTATGTGAATCACATACTTTTTAAACAGTTTCTTTCTAATGAAATGGTTGTTTATTACTTTGATTACTATGATGCATGACTTGTGATACTAAACATGGCGTCCTCCACCCCCGAACGTTTCTTACGTTCTGGTATTGGGGTGTGACATGGTCCATTAAGGAACGCAGAGGCATGCATGTACGCTTAGCGTACGAATAGGTACTTGCAACGTACATGGTTAGTGTGACACCAGTCAAACTTTGGTCAAAAATAAATTGATTAATAATCGTAATTGGGATGAACCAAGTGGTAGAGTTGGTAACAAAGTTTCCAAAAATATAAATAACACTGAAATCCGAGTTATAACGAAGAAGTTATGACCAATCGAAAATCCGCGACAAAACCGGCAAAACACTATTTAGTGTAAAAAGTGAATTTTCGATAAAAGGCTTTTTAGCCTTAGCATTCTAAATGAAAGTTGTATAATATGTTAAACCGAGAACGTTCATAAAAAGAACGTAAAAATCTGACTTCGTATGAGGAAGTTATGAAATTTCGAAGTTTCAGTTTAGTAGTAGACAGCTAAAAATTCGAAATATAAATCAATCGATATTTAGCCGACGCCACTTAAACGAGAATCGAAGGTCTCGTCAAAAGTAGCACAACGGTAAAAATATAAAAGAAAACGGACGTCGGATGAAGAAGTTATGAATTTTTAACGGATGTCCTGTCCCCGTCTGTCAAAAATAATAATATTAAAAATAAATTCAAAACCAGCCGACGAAGTCTATACGAAAGTCGTAGAGTACGATCTTACCTACGCGTGCATATAAAGAACGCAAAAAACAGAGCTCGTATGCAAAAGTTATGATTTTCGCAAGTTTTTGGCACAAAAATCAAGAAAATGTTGAAAACCGGGAAATTTCGCAAGAGTCACCTCGGACATGTCATCCCTCGCATGCGAGGCCTCCACGTGGCACCTCCTGATAGGACCGAGCTTCACGTGTCGTCTTCTGATTGGACCAAGTCCGCTGTCCTCTCGCATTCGGACACCCTCGCAAGAGACACACCGCACACCCTCCTCGGATAACCCTTGCACCTTCGTGGAGCCTGCCCATTGGACCGAAGTTGGGTCCAATCCGAAGCTGCCAGATCCGAACTGACTGTCCGAACCGAAGCCTCGACTCGCTACCTGTCCGAACCGAAGCTCCCTTCGCCACCTGTCAGAGACACGCGTCGCACCCACCTTGCTCCGGCTCCGAGGCTGCGGCCTATATAAGGCATGCGAGCCTTCTCGGATGGAAGTCATTTTTCACCCCAAATTTCTCCAATTTTCACATTTTAACCCCGTAAAATTTCTCACGACCCCCCAAGGCCCCGATATCATGTCTAAAGCCCGAAGCAAGCCCCGGAGCCCAGAAATTCTCGAAAAGTTATCCTCTCTCCTATCAAAACTCTTCTCGATTTTAAGCAGTTCTCGGCAAATAAACTTCATTCTGGGAAATGAAACCCTGTCCGATTCACCACCTATCAAGTGAGTTCATACCCCCGTAATTTCATAATTTCTACTGTTTTAAGGGGGGAATACAAACATAACACAAGAACTTTGTGTTATAAAATCATGATTTCAAATCATGATAAAACAACATTAAATCATTAAAAATACTTAAAACATTAAACTCTTTTATCATCTTATATTTTTCCCCAAAATTCATGTTTGTATATATATATATATATATATATATATATACATATATATGTATATAACTAAGACTTAAAAGGCTTAGGACTGATAACTCATTCCAGGTCCTTTTCCTTGTTTGGATGTGGACTTATAGTACCGGTTATTTGTCCGAGTGTCATTTAAATTTTACTTATATATAAAATTGTATATGTATATAAATATAATAGTTATTTCATCAGTTTAACTACCTTTGTAACATGTTGAGCAAGGGATTACATGCAAACATGGTTAAATACACATTCAGGAAGTACATATAAATTATAATAGGTATAATTTATACATAGAACAATAATTCATGATTCAAGTATACTAGAATACACAGTCTTACAAGAAACAAGGGTTTTGATACAGAACAAATCAAGGGTTTACACTTATCAAATACATGTTAGAAATTTTAATTTAAGAACATACTGTCAATCATTTATTTCAGAATGATTAGGTTTTGATTCAAGAACATACTGTCAATCATGTATTTCAGAATGATTGGGTTTTTCATAAATAATACACATGTAACGTTTATATGCTTTTTATGAGACACTAAGTTTAGGTTGTTTAATTCATTTTAGACAACATAGGAAAAGTCCAGACATTATTACCAGAATCTCCAGCCAGGGATCGAAACAAGTGTGTGTAGATCTATATCGGGATTGACAACCCCGCACTTAGGCTGCTAGCTACAGTCAGGCTTACAAGCCGATGAGTGGCAATTGTTATCACAATTTTAAACGCCCACAAAGCATTTGTTTCATGCCATCCGTCATAGTATGGTAATAAGAACTCATTAAAAAGATATTAGCAATACGTTAGTGTATAAACAACTAAACTAAAGTACACCTTCAAAGTACCAGTTTAAGGAATACAAAATAGAATGGTTCAATACAGTTTTCAATAACAGCTGGTGGAGCCAGACACACTCTCAGTTACAAGTTTTCATAAAGGAATACAAATACAAAGCATTAATACAAAGAGAATGGTTTATGGGATTAAACCACTTTTACAAATGGGAATCTAGTCATTTACTTTCAGTAAACTAGTATAACATAAAGGACCTTTAGTGGTTAATTCTATAATTCCTTAGTTGCTACGTCATAGTTATATATAAATAATATCTGATTGATATTGAAATGTGTGACTTCCGCCTTACTTCCTGTTCCTTGTATGGTTGTGGGCTTAGGGAAGATACTCCCATTTGACAGTCCATTCGATATTGGGTTATATATAATCAGTATAAACTAAGTAATTGCAGAGGGAAACTATTGAGGTTATCAGTTAATCACCTCAGGAAATATAGGATTTCCTGGAGAAACCAGTGAACTTATTCAAAGAACTTAGGGTATACTTAACAGAACTAAAATACTTATGAAGTCACCAGGTTAAATGCTGATCTACACTTTCCAGATAACTTGTATTCTCAGGAATCTAGTAGACAGGTACACTCCAGAAGCTTTTGAGAAGACTACCTAGTACCGTACCGCGACTCTTGTCTTCTACTGTACATACTTTAGTGTTTGAATATGTAATGTTTAAACACTTATGAAAAACTTATACTTATTAATGCAATGGTTGTTTGTATTTTGATTACTATATTGCATGTGTTGTGATACTTACCTAAAGTCCTCCGCCCCCGAATGTTTCCGCCATTCTGGTTTAGGGGTGTGACAGATTGGTATCAGAGCAGTGTTTATAGTGAACTCAGTATATCAGTCATAAAAGATATACAACTATAAACCCATTGGGATAAAAACACTCTGACCAAGAGTTATACTTTAAAAATATATCAATATTTTATAAAAGTATAAGTACATGCAGAGTATATATACCAGAATGAGTATCACAAGAAGAACAAAACTAAAGTATTTGGATGTTGGACATTGCCGTTAAACCTAGACAGTGACATAATCATATATGGGATCAATATAGCCTGATCAACTATATTTATCTAGGATATGACCAACACATGTTTGGGGAGTGATTGTAGTCTTGCAACTGGTCTAAAACTTACCTAAGTACTAGAAGAATTCTAGAACCAAACATAAAGACTAAAATACTATGGGAGTATTTTAGGATGCTATAACAAGAAAACTGAAAACTTGTCAAGTTCTTATATCTAGAAGTCCAAGAATCAAACTCATAACTAAAATAACATGGAGGTATGTTACATACCTTTGGGGAAATGTTAAAAAGATCTTTTCTGATAAGTCTATAATTACTAAGTGGATACATTAAGGTTATATATAGCCGAGATTTTATAGACTTAGAATATGTGATTTTCACTCTACTTCCTTTTCCTTGTTTGGATGTGGTTTTAGAGTAGGATTACTTATTCAAAGGTCTATTTGATCTGGATTATTTATAATCGGTACACACCATGTGATTATAGAAGGACCAGAAAGAATTACCTTCGTAAAAATTCAAATTTTCTCATAGATTCTTTAGACATTCCCATTCTCGTATACACCCGTTAGATACACATAGTTACTCCAGCAATCAATAGAAGCGTCAAGGAGGATCCAACAGAATTACATTAGGATAATTCCAAGAAAGAAACATATGAGAAGTAAATAAACAATAGAAATCATTTAGTGCCCTTACCCTATTAAGGACACCAATGAGAGATTCGCATGAACTTCCGAGATTCAAAATCTTCATTACGAAGTAATGGGGATCAGTATCAGAATCGGAAGTAAGACAGCCCGGGAATTCAATATACCTACAGAGGAGAAGGACACCCTATAGATACCAGGAGGAAACAAATCATTACCACTTAGAATAGAACAGAGAACAAAGGAAAACCACGCATGGTTCATGTGAAGTGTTTAAGCATCTTTTCATCTAAGTAATAACTAGTAAATCGATTCAACCTAGTGAGTTAGTGATTTCATTACTCACATTAGGTTTTGAGCTTATCCTCTTTTCCGGTCACATCTAATAGCAATAACTCAGATCACAGAATCTTAATTGATAATGATTACTTCACAAATTCATAAGTCTATTTTATGTAGACACTGTTATGAATTATTTTCAAATATTTTTGAAAATTAGGAAACGATATCCACCAAACGAAGGTAACTTAGTTCGGATGATACTCGGTTCATAACCACTCTAGAAACTTACTTTTATTCCTTACCACGACTGCATCATAGGGATGCAGGTCGAATCTGATGGGTTTTTGAGCATTCTAACACTTCCTAAGGGTACATGCAACCCTAATAACCTTGAATCTATGTTTTCTCTATATACATGCAAATTTCTTTTTCAAGGTTATTTGCTAGCTAGCATGGCATGGGGATTACATAAAACATAAAAACTAGTAGAAATACATACCTTGTTGTTGCTTGGATTCCTTCAAGACTTTGTGAGCCTAGCACCCCAAATGTTGTGCCTCAAATGCTTCACACAACACCACAAGACTTGGAATAACTTGAGAGAATACTTCTAGCACTCAATATCGGTTATGCCCTCTCTAGTAACACTCGGTCACGATTTTGCTAGCCATAGGGTTCCTTTTATAGTGTTGTCACAATTAGGGTTTACACATGAATGCCCTTAATTGTCATGACTCTTGATTTCTCATGACCCATGGGTTTATAACTCCCATAGACTATCGATGGAGCTCCATATGGTTATAACCAAACCCATAAACCATGGATCATTAATCCACCATAAAAGAATTGATGATTGTCATAATCAACCCAATATATTTAATTAGTCTCACTTTGATCACTAGATTAATACTAGATTAATACTTGATCAATACTAATTAAATAATACCATTATTAATATATTAGAACTTATAATATATTAATAATCATAAGTGCCTTATTCTCTCATTTAGTCTATCCAAGTATTGCAATGCCATGCAACCCAAATGGACCATGCCGGGTCGGGTCAAGTACATACCAAATAAAGTTATGGACTTAGACACTATATCCAACAGTCTCCCACTTGGATAAGTCTAATAACTATATTTGCAAATATGACTTCAAAATCCGACTAGCAATCGTAGCTCTTTCAAAGTCTCTCGGAACTGAGATGATGATGATACGCCATTTAAGATAAGTGATCATATAATCCTCTGTTCTCATGATATCAGTCGGACAAACACATGGAACATGGTCTTACTTATTGTCCAACATTTGTTTCTCGATCTCTGATTTGTTTCGACATAGAACTAAATTGAACACATCAATTAGGTTCTGACCGGGCCCGGTACATAGGTCAAAACCAAATCATCGAGGGGCCCAGATATCGCTTCTATTTCTAGAAGGAACAGATAAACTTCGACTGATATGCTTGTACTAACTACTTGTTGAATTATTCACAAAGGCACGTTTTATGACATCGAGTTACCAATGCGTTTTCGTGCAATCAATGAATAACCAACTCATAGTCAACAACTCATATCTCTAGGTTTGAAGATTTATATGATATTACCGTCTCACGATCACTCGACCCTTATGAGTACTCATGAATGTTGTAGCAACCATTGCATTGTCCAAAGCACTTTTAGACAAATCATACAAGCCAAATTCATGACAGTCTTAAATTGAAACATAGTAAACAATCAACACAAGATAGTAACACCTTACTCATAAATAAATAACAACTTTTATTTATCATCAAATGTCAATTACATTTTACAAGTTTCAGGAATCTAATTATTGAAACTAATATCATCCTTCAGCCCAATGCGCCTCACATGCTGTAAATGCTTAACCCTGCTCAGTCCCTTCGTGAGGGGATCTGCCGGGTTCTCATCTGATGACACCCTCTTAGCCACAAGGAGTCCTTCTTCTATTCGATGTCTGATGAAATGGTATTTTCTGTCAATGTGCCTAGATGTCCCGTGATCTCTCGGTTCCTTAGCCAAAGCAACAACACTTTCATTGTCACAGAAAATTTCCATTGGCTCCTTTATAGCTGGTACAACTCCAAGGTCTCCGATGAAGTTCTTTAGCCATATCGCCTCCTTAGCTGCTTCACTTGCTACTATGTACTCTGATTCACAAGTAGAATCAGCTACTGTCTCTTACTTGGAACTTTTCCAAGTAATTGCCCCTCCATTTAGGATAAAGACCCAGCCTGACTGAGAGCGGAAATTATCCCTATCAGTCTGGAAGCTAGCATCGCTATATCCTTCCACTCTCAAGTCATCACTGCCTCCGAGGGTAAGGACCCAATCTTTAGTCCTCCGCAGATACTTGAGAATGTTCTTTACCGCTGTCCAGTGTGCCTTGCCAGGGTTCCCTTGATATCTACTGACCATGCTCAAAGCAAAGGCCACATCAGGGCGAGTACAAGTCATAGCATACATGATCGAGCCCACAGCGGAAGCATATGGTATTTGACTCATCTCAGCTATCTCAGCCTCTGTACTCGGACTCTGAGTCTTACTCAGCTTGGCATTACTCTGGATTGGTAATTCTCCTTTCTTGGAATCTTGCATACTGAACCTCTTAAATACCTCATCCACATAAGTACTTTGACTAATTCCAATTAGTCTCTTACTCCAATCTCTTAATATCCTTATCCCTAGGATATAGGCATCTTCCCCAAGGTCCTTCATAGCGAAACACTTCCCAAGCCAGGACTTAACCTCCTGCAAGGTTGGGACGTCGTTTCCTATGAGAAGTATGTCATCCACATACAACACCAAGAAGCTAACTATGCTCCCACTAGCCCTGACATACACACAAGACTCATCCTCACTCCTAGAAAAGCCAAACTCTTTGACTTTCTCATCAAAGCAAAGATTCGATCTGCGAGATGCTTGTTTCAATCCATAAATGGATTTATCAAGCTTACACACTCTATTAGGGTATCTTGTATCGACAAAACCCTCTGGTTGAGCCATGTAAACATCCTCAGCCAACTTTCCATTAAGGAAAGCGGTTTTGACATCCATTTGCCATATTTCATAATCATGAAATGCAGCTATGGCTAACAATACTCTAATAGACTTAATCTTAGCTACTGGTGAGAAGGTCTCATCATAGTCAACTCCCGGAGTTTGAGTAAAGCCCTTCGCAACCAGTCGCGCTTTATAAGTGTGTACCTTCCCATCTATGTCGGTCTTCTTCTTGAAGATCCATTTGCACCCAATTGTCTTACGACCTGGTACATTGTCAACCAAGTTCCAAACTTGATTGTCATACATGGACTGAATCTCGCTGTCCATAGCCTCCTTCCATTTAGCAGACTCAGGGCCTGCCATGGCTTCCCTGTAGTTATTAGGTTCATCCAAATCTATTAGTGTACTATCACTAATAAATGTATCACCTTCAGTGGTGATGTGATAACCATAATAAAAATCAGGTGTGTTCCTCACCCTAGTGGAACGTCTTGGAGGTACAGACTCATCTATCAGATCAACAAGAGTTTCCTCCTTAGGTTGGTCGATAGCATTTGAGGTTCCTTCACCACTTGACTCTCGAAGCTCTTCAAGGTCAATTTGCCTTCCACTGTCCCCTTGGCTTATGAATTCTCTCTCACGAAAGACTCATCTTCTTGCTACAAAGACCACATTATCACTGGGTCTGTAGAAGAGGTAACCAAAGGATCTCTGTGGGTAGCCGATGAAAATACACCTCTCACTTCGAGGTTCAAGCTTATCATGAGTCTCACGCCTCACGAAAGCTTCACAACCCCAAATTTTGATGTGGTCCAAATTGGGAACTTTCCCAGTCCACATCTCGTGAGGTGTTTTGGCAACCTTTTTAGTAGGGACTAGATTAAGGATATGGGTGGCAGTCTCTAAGGCATACCCCCAGAAAGAGATTGGTAACGAAGCTCGACTCATCATGGAACGAACCATATCCAACAAGGTTCGATTGCGCCTCTCAGCTACACCATTCAACTGTGGTGTTCTGGGAGGTGTCAATTGTGAGACAATCCCACATTCCTTAAGATAGTCAAGGAACTCAATGCTAAGATACTCTCCTCCCCGATCGGATCGGAGCATCTTGATGTACCTGCCCAATTGATTCTCGACTTCCTGCTTAAACTCATTGAATTTTTCAAAGGTTTCTGACTTATGCTTGATTAAGTAAATATATCGATATCTACTGTAATCATCAGTAAAAGTCACATAATAGCGATTAGCATCCCTTGTAGCAACTCTGAAGGGCCCACACATATCCGTATGTACAAGGTCCAACAAACCTTCACCACTATCACAAGTACCTGTGAAGGGTGACTTTGTCATTTTTCCAAGCAAACAAGACTCGCAACTATCATCTGACTTGAGGTCAAATGATTCCAAGACTCCAGCCTTTTGGAGTTGGCCTATGCGCTTCTTGTTAACATGTCCAAGACGACAATGCCACAAGGATGCTTTATCCAAGCTATCTGAAGAATCAATATACAACACATTATTTCCTAGATTGTCTACAACATTCACAGCTTCATATACACCATCACAAGGTAATGCTTTAAAGTAAAATACATCATTGTAATAAACATTAATAGCACCATTTTTACTATCAAATGAAAATGAAAAACCTTGTTTGTACAAGCCATGAAAAGAAATAATATTTCTCGCCATTTCGGGCGAGTAACAACACTTATTCAAATCTAACATTAACCCATTATTAAGCAATAAAGAATAAACTCCTATCTTGGTAACATGTGATGCTTTCCTATTGCCCATGACTAAGTTTATCTTCCCGTGCTCCACTTGCTCACTTCTTCTTAGTGCCTGCAAATCAGTACAAATGTGAATACCACAACCTGTATCAAGCACCCAAGAATTAGCATTAGATGAGTTATTAGACAATATTGTGTAAATACCTGCATGGGTGGGTTTAACCTTCCCATCCTTTACATCTTGCAGATATTTAGGGCAGCTTCGCTTGAAGTGTCCCTTATCCTGGCAATAGAAGCACTGTGCTTCCTTTGGGTTTGAAGAAGGAGTAATGGGACCTTTCTTTGTCCCACTTGAAGAGGAACCATCAAGAGTCTTACCCTTGGTACCCTTCGAAGGGCTTTTCCTCTTCTTACCCTTTCCCTGCCCAATAGCCAGAACAGGGGCTGTTGAAGGAGTCGAAGTAGCAACCGCTTTACCCTTAAGGCCCTTTTCAGCTGTCCTTAAGAGTCCTTGAAGTTTGCTAAGTGTGACTTCCTCCTTGTTCATATGATAAGTCATACGAAACTGATCATAACTTGGAGGTAAGGAATGGAGAATGATGTCAATCGCCATTTCCTCAGGAAAGTCAACATTTAGCTTCAGCAACCGGTCAACGAACCTTTGCATCTTCTGCAAGTGACCGGTGATGGGTTCACCATCCTTCATCCTTGCGGTTATCATGGAGGAGATGATTTCATACCTCTCCTGACGCGCGCTCTGATGGTACCTTTCCATCAGATCCAGGTGCATCTCATAGGGGTAGAAATCTTCATAGGATTTTTGAAGTTCAGGAGTCATGGTGGCCATCATGATGCATGCTACTTTAGTAGCATCCTTTTCATGTGCAACAAACTCCACAAACTCTTCAGGAGTAGCAGTGGCTTCATTCACAACCTTAAGCTCCCTATCGAGGACATATTCTTTGTCCTCGTAGCGGGTAATCATTCTGATGTTTCTGATCCGCTCATTGAAATTGGATCCATCAAAAATGACCTTACCACACAAGTTCATAAGGGAAAAGGAGCCTATTGGGTTTGAGCCAGAAGCATTGTTGGAAGACATCTGAAAGGAAAGAAAGACAAGTTTCATTAGATTAGGAATCCTTAATAATTCACCCAAATGAAATATTAAGGCTAGGATCCAACAAACTATTTATAGTTGGAAGAGGGATGCCGTAATCCATACTATAAAATATTTGAAGGTAGGTAAATGACGATTTACCAATTTCCACCATAAGAACGAAATATTTTATTATTAGGTTTTATTGGTTTTGAAACTCCTAGATATTTTGAGATACATTGAACTTTTCAATGGCATGTTTGAATCTCGATTGTGCCCTCTCAAGTTTGTGACTGGGATGCCGAGGATCACAAACAAGGTGTGAATAACCATACAAATTGACTTGGTACCCTCAACAATATTACCTAATCGATGTGCCGGTTAACCACACACGCTCCACCGATCTATAATAAGGTCAAGTTACCCTTTGCCACTCTTACTAGTCCATGTTAGCGTGCCGGTTAACCACACACGCTCCACTAACGACTTGGTAAGGTACAAAGTGTAATTTTATGGGCTAGCACCAATTTCACATTTTCCTAATGTAACTAAGATTGGGAATTTATAATGTATAGTTACTTTATAATTCATTATACTTTTAACAAGTATTTAAAGTCGTATCCTACCCGTTCGGCTAACGACCCTCCACCGATCAAGGAAGCGGTGGGTGAGAGTGGACACCCATTAAGTCACCATTTTATAGGCAACAACCTTATACCCCCCTTATAGACCGGCATCGTGAATGAGGCCTACTAACGGTAAGAATGACATATTCTTATACATATCTATATAATAAAATTATAATAATAGTATAAGTGTTGATTTTTAAACCTTTTAAAAATCTAAGGTTTAATTTGGAATTAAAGTATTAAAGTGTAAGACTTTTCAAATTCCAAAACTTGAGGGCAAGATTTGAAACTATTCCAAGTCTCTTCAATTTGTAACTTATGAGTTTTAATGATTCATAAAAATGAAGGCTCTTCATTTTATGAAACCTCTTTAGTTCTTTAATCATAATTAAAAGAAGTGACTCTTGGTTATCCATAACTTGAGGACAAGTTATGGACACCATCATTTCCATTAAGATCATGAATTAAACATACATGGAGGTTACATATAATTCCTATGATCTTCTAAAAACTCATAAGAACAGAAATTCATGTCAAGCAATTTCAAGAAATCATATAACTATATACAATACTTGAAAATTGATAAAAGCCATGTAAAATGGGTTAACATAATCATTATCATTTTGAAAAACAGATTTTACAAGTCCAAAACAGATTGGGATAATGATCTTAATCCATTTCCAGCAACAAAACTCGAAAAAACTGCCCAGCACGCTCCTACTCGCCGAGTGCATTATTCTACTCGTCGAGTAGGATGAATTTGTTCATGGACTCGGCGAGTCCTCCCCATGGACTCGGCGAGTCCAGTCGTCAGAGTGCATAATTTTCGATTTTTTAAGCAGTTTTGCATCAAGTATACAGAAAACAATCCTAGGCTCTGATACCACTGATGGGTTTTTGAGCATTCTAACACTTCCTAAGTGTACATGCAACCCTAATAACCTTGAATCTATGTTTTCTCTATATACATGCAAATTTCTTTTTCAAGGTTATTTCCTAGCTAGCATGGCATGGGGATTACATAAAACATAAAAACTAGTAGAAATACATACCTTGTTGTTGCTTGGATTCCTTCAAGACTTTGTGAGCCTAGCACCCCAAATGTTGTGCCTCAAATGCTTCACACAACACCACAAGACTTGGAATAACTTGAGAGAATACTTCTAGCACTCAAAATCGGTTATGCCCTCTCTAGTAACACTCGGTCACGATTTTGCTAGCCATAGGGTTCCTTTTATAGTGTTGTCACAATTAGGGTTTACACATGAATGCCCTTAATTGTCATGACTCTTGATTTCTCATGACCCATGGGTTTGTAACTCCCATAGACTATCCATGGAGCTCTATATGGTTATAACCAAACCCATAAACCATGGATCATTAATCCACCATAAAAGAATTGATGATTGTCATAATCAACCCTATATATTTAATTAGTCTCACTTTGATCACTAGATTAATACTAGATTAATACTTGATCAATACTAATTAAATAATACCATTATTAATATATTAGAACTTATAATATATTAATAATCATAAGTGCCTTATTCTCTCATTTAGTCTATCCAAGTATTGCAATGCCATGCAACCCAAATGGACCATGCCGGGTCGGGTCAAGTACATACCAAATAAAGTTATGGACTTAGACACTATATCCAACAGAATCATTAAGAACAATATAACGAAACGAAAGATTTATACATAAATACAAATGGTTAGAATACATCTAGAGACAACTATCGTCGCTCATGAGCTCATTTTCTTATCATGTAACAGAATCATGCCTTCAAGGAAATGTAACCAACCTACCAGCGAAACACCAATCCTTCAGATAGATGCGGCCACATTTCAAGCTGCGGTCACAGTAGCTGTAACAGCTGTCATGGCACACCTTAATGCTAACAATGAAAATGTTAGCAGTAATGCTATCGGTAACCCCGATCATGGTGTTGGCCAAGTACAGCAACGAGCACCTACTTGTAAGAACACCTTGAACCTTAAGCCTAATATCCTTAAACAAAAGTTCAAGAACAAGAAAGGGAGTTGTTCAACTCAAGAACCTAACAGAGGGTAACGAACTGAGGTAGTCAATACCCCCATCAGCCCTGTTATTCTAGCACCGACTAAGCCGTATTTAGGAAACCGCCCACACTGCAGCAAGTGCAACTACCATCTGTTGGATTAATGTCTAAGTCCATAACTATAATTGGTAAGACTTGACCCGACCCGGCATGGTCCATTTGGGTTGCATGGCATCATGCATTTGGATAGACTATAATAAGAGAAATAACACTTAAGGTTGGTTAATATATTATAAGTTCTAATATATTAATAAGGTTATTTAATTAGTATTGATCAAGAATTAATTTGGAATTAATTAAGTGATCAAAAGGAGACTAATTAAATATATGGGTTGATTGTGTAAATCATTCATTCTTATATATGTGGGCTCGTGATCCAACATTCCTTATGTTGGACTAAGTCCATGGGGTGACCCATGGATACTCCATGGAGGTTAAAATCCATGGAGCATAAGGAATGGATAAAGTTATGAGTTACATGGTGTAACCCTAATAGCCACCATATAAAAGAATCCCATGGCTCAAGAAATCGTGCACTAATGTGTGAGTGTGAGGGCTAGACGATTTCAAGGAGTGTTCAAGTTTCTCTCAAGTTATTCCAAGTGTATTTGGTGTTGTGTGAACCATTTGAGGTGTCACACTTGGGGCACTAGGTACTCAAGCTTCATGAAGACATTCTACATCAAAGAGGTATGTATTTTATCTTGTTATATTTATTATTTTGTATGCTAGATTAGGATAATACCTTGGATGTTCATAATTGTATGTATAATAGAGAAAACATAGATCCAAGGTATTTAGGGTTGCATGTACACTTAGGAGTGTTAGAATGCTCATAACCCAACAGTGGTATAAGAGCCTAGGCTTGTTTTCTTGTTATACTTGCAAAAGTAGCTGAAAAATCGATTTGGATGCATATATTCGATTGTTTTGGCTGGAATTGGACTAGGAACATTACCCTAAGATGTTTTTGGACTTATAAACTTGTTTTTGATGTGGTAATGTTCATGCTAATCCAATTTCTAAGATAATTGTCATAATTTCAATATTTGTATTAGTTTGTATGTTCATGCTAATTTCTTGAAGATTGATGATTTGAATTATCTTGTTCTTATGAGGTTCTTAGATTAATAGAAAAGTTGTGTGAAATAGTTGTTTTCAATCCATTTTAATCTAAGAGTTGATTCCAAAGTGTGTTTTTGTAACTTGTCCTCAAGTTATATGAAAAATCACATTTAAGAATCATAAAACTCATAAAAGTTGGCAAAGGTTACAAAATGAAGAGTCTAGTTCTAATTAAATGGTTTTATGACTTCATAACTTGTCCTCAAGTTATGGAGGTTCAAGAGTCTCTTCATTAAATTAAAAAAAAAAGTGTAACATTAATTAGTTCCATAAGTTACAATAAAAAAAAGTTATTTTTTTTTAATTAAAACTACTTTAAACTCATAAGTTATGGAATTAATTAGTTTTGAATAGTTTCAAAACTTGCCCTCAAGTTTTGGAATTTGAAAAGTTTTCACTTATGAATACTTTAATTCCAAGTTAGCCCTTAGAATTTTAAAAATTAAAATTCAACCCTTATACTTTATAATATTATAAGTTAATAATATTTATATATATGTATAAGAGTAAAGCCAGTCTTACCGTTAGTAGGCCTCATTCACGAAGCCGGTCTATAAGGGGGGTATAAGGTTACTGCCTATAAAATGGCAGTTTAATGGGTGTCCACTCTCACCCACCGCTTCCTTGACTGGTGGAGGGTCGTTACCCGAACGGGTAGGACAAGGACTATAATTCTCCTTTCATTAAAAGTGTTAATTATAAATACTAAGTAACTAAACTCTTATTAATACTCAATCTTAGTTACTTAGGAAAATGTGAATTTGGTGCTAACCCATGAAATTACACTTTCCACTTTTCTTAAGTCGTTAGTGGAGCGTGTGTGGTTAACCGGCACACTAACCTAGGCTTAACAAGGTAGGCAAAGGGTAACTTAATATTTATCATAGTATCGGTGGAGCGTGTGTGGTTAACCGACACACTGATTAAGGGGTAAATATTAAGGTTACCAAGTATATTTGCATGGTTATTCACACCTTGTTTTGTGATCCTCGGCATCCCAGTCACAAAACCTGAAGGACACACTCGAGATTAAAACATGCCTTTGAACAGTTCAATGAATCTCAAAGATCTAGGACTTTCAAATCCAATTAAAACCTAATAAATTATTTCGTTTTTCATGGTGGAAATTGGTGAATCGTCATTCACTTACCTTCAAATATTTTATAGCTTGGATTACGGCATCTCTCTTCTAAGTTATATAATAGTTTGTTGGGTCCTAGCCTTAATATTTCATATTGGGTTTCATATTAAGGACTTTAAATCAATTATCTTGAATATCTCCCAAAAAGATGTCTGGTCTAGACATTTATGATCTTCCCAAATCTCTTGAAACAAGCTTTCCTAAATGAAGATGATGTCCCATGGATATCATACTTCTTTCACCTCCTCCAATTATTCTCCATAACCCACAAGTTCCTAAAAAGTTTAAGGTCACTCAAGCCCTATTGGCAAGGCAAGGTCTAGGTGTGATCACATCTTGGAGATGTAGTCACATATTGACAAGCCGGGAGAGTTGGGTGTCAAAGTCTTGAGAAAGTTGGTGGCTCAACTACTTTCTAAGTCACATAGTGAGTTCTTTTGGGAATCCTATGAAACAGACTAAGAGAAGACCCTTAATGATCTTATCTATTTGCTAAGATCAACTTCCTAAAACGCTATGGACATTGACAATGATGACATTGGATATCCAGTAAAGCTCTCTCTTCCCAATGGAAAGGGATCGGCCATAGTCAACTCGGTTGACCCAATGGTAAAGAGAGAGGCGAAGTCTGAGATAGTCCCATTATCAAGGGTCCATACGTAACTATTGCCAAAGGAAGGGGCATTGGTTACAAAGCTGCCAAATTTACCTAAGGATGTTAAAGTCAATAAGTTTGGCTCTACTTCAGGTAAAGTCCATTGTCTAACTCTATTAAGTACATGCTGATTCTGATCGCGAAGATGGATTTCAATCGCATGGTTCGGTGATCAGAATTTTTGGCTATTACTTAAGGTTTTCATATGGATTGTAAGGATAAGTTTTTCCGCAAAGTTTTAAAATAAAAGAGAAAGGTTTTGATTTTATTTATTTTAAGTATCCTTACAATGGCATTTGTGAAAAGTTGTTGCTTATAAGATTCCATTGATAGCAATATTGGAAAAATGGATTTGATTCTTTCGGTTGTGGTAGTGTCTAATATTACCAAATAAGGAAAGATTCTCATCACCCAAGGTTCAATTGGACCGAAACATGGAATCATGCAAGTTGTATAGTATGATGAATGAGAACTTTCAGCTTGGAAAATTAAGACTAATTCCTTATGTGAATAAGGAAAGGACTAAGGGATCGAGTACACATTCTTGTGCACTGGTCAAGTCCACCACAAAAGATCAAGAAGACTATTCATCATGATTTACTTAAGTTCAGTAAATATGGTTATACTTATAAGTTTAAGTATAAGTCTGTAGCATTGGAGAAGTTTCAATGTGAGACAGAACGAATAAGAAGAATCAAAGTATGGCAGAAAGATAAAAGTTTCTCAAATCTGAAAAGATAGGAGAGTACTTTAGTATCATGTTTATGATCATCTTAATGATTAAGATACCATATCACAATTGGTCCTCTAAAGTCATCTTAGTGCATTCTTATGACTAAGAAGAGGAGTCATGAATTGTTGAAATGGTTAAATCAAAAAGATGAGTCATACTTTGTTCCAAAACAATTCATAGAGTCATACTCCAAGATTGTAACTTGAGTGACATATCTTAAAGAGGGTTTGTTAACACTAGTCAAATGTAAGAGTAAAAGGTTATCTACTCTTGTACATTTGAAATTGGTAAGTTGTGATGTTTTGGATAAAAACAGAGACCAACTTAGGCCAATTGTGTAAAATGTTAGTCTTGATAAAGAATCCGCACTATCTCTTGAATATTTGACAAGGGAGTCTTATATGTCAAGAGGACAGTGGGAGTCTTAAAGCTCTTGAAAGTTTCAAGACTTAATCAAGAATAAAACCTAAAGTCCTTCACTAGCACACGACTTGAGGTTTATAACCTATCGTGTTGAAATTTTTGTGCCTATTCAAGTTGGCTTTGCATAGGATTTATGAGAGTTCTCAATTGGTTGCACAACTACTTGGAAGCAATGGCAGGCACCTGAGCTGCCAAATGGCAAGAATTTAAGATTGCACAAGTTTAATCAATATGAGTTTGGATTTGTCAATAACCTTGTCTTGTGATTATGGTTTTGACAAATTCACATGGATAAGAACACATACACTATTAAATCTAAGTGTCATAAGGTTTCTCTCCGATTCATGAAAATGATGGTGAGGAAACACTTTCACTAAGTAGATTTTAGCTAGATAGCAATTGTGATGTTTGCATTCTCAAAGTCGTTAGTGGAGCGTGTGTGGTTTACCGACACACTAACATGGACTTGTGAGAAGTGGCAAAGGTCTAAACAATTGAGACTATGATTATGGCATCCCTTTTCATAGTTCTAAAATTGTTTAGACACACATGTGAGCTATCTAAGAGAGGTGTATGTTTTTGATAAAGTTTTATCAAAACAATCTAGTATCAGAAATCTGAACTTTGGTAAGAAAGTCAGCTGATTTCTGAGTACATGTCAAAGCTAGTGGGAGCATAAGTGTTATGCTAATAATCATCATGTTAGTGGGAGCATGATAATTATGACAAAGGTTGCAAGTTAGCAATGTTAATTATAGAAAACAAAAGTTTCAATTCGTGAGGTTGCAGGGGTTGAAAAAGTTGTTTTGCTATAATTAAGGGAGAGGAAATTATACTTCATTTCAATTCTAAAAGCTTAGATTGAGATTTTGATCGTATTTAATCAAGGATATATATATATATGAATTTCATGTTGGAATGGCTCAACATAAGGAAATTCTATATATGGGTCCATTATTTGCGTTCTAAAATTCGATTATGATTACGGCATCCCTTTTCATAATCTGAATTTTGAGAACTTGGCAAATTGAAATGGAAATATTATAGCAAAAGACTGGTTTAGTCTTTATGTGAGACATCATGAATCGTGTCCCATATGCTTCGGATATAGGATCGATTACATGTGCTATATTCATCCTTTCTTAAATTTTCCAAATGCCTGGGGCATTATGAAGGGAAAAGGTCTAGAATTGGATATGACTAAAATGATTAAGCAATTGTCGAGGATAATCTAAGGTTTACCAAAGATTGGTTGCTCAAGGATAGTTGGAAGTATAATGTTAATTCTGGAAGGACCATATTGACATAATCTGTAAGGAGGCAACTCTTGTTCAGAAGTGATAGTCAAAATGGAATATGGAAATGTTTCAAAGTTAGAAATTATTCAATCTGTGTAGGATTAGGAAACTTAATGAAAGAATTGTTGTCAAGTCTTTCTGACTTCGTGCATAATCAGTAAGAGGATCAATGCATACAAGTTTAGAATCTAACAGATTTCAGTAAATGGCATGAATTTGGAATTCTTGCATTTGCAGTAAGGATTTGGGACTGTGAAAAGAGGATCATTGGAGTGATGTTCAATTGATCTATTTTACAAAGTAAAGATCATAGACAAACATAGTATGCATACTTGGTGTATGGCATGACTAGTGTTTAGAAAACATAGTGTACATGCTTGGAGCATGGGACAACTATTGTTTTAAATTCAATTATAAAGTTGATAAAACCGAAACAATGAATAATGAGTAATCAGTATGGTGATAAATAAAAATGTTTATTTATATTCATAGGGTTTGATACCATATTTGATTCATTTATTCTTGTGTTTCACTTTGCAGGTTTTGACTTCCAGAATAACTAAGTCGCTCTTCCTGAATGATTAAGTTATTCAAACCATCCATAGTCGGTCATATGTTGGAAGTAGATATGAATCAAGACTGTCATGGGTTGGTTTGTAGAGGTCCAAGTTGGTGGACAAAGTGGTGCTACAACACTCATGAGTGCTCATAAGTTCTGAGTATTGGATTCAACCCGCGCTCATTTGAATCACTTCATGGATTTTATCACGAGTGATCATGAGACGATAATATCTTATATTCTTCAAACCTAGAGATATGAGTTGTTACTATGAGTTGGTTATACATTGATTGCACGAAAACGCATTGGTAACTCGATGTTATAAAACCTGCCTTTGTGTATGACTCAACAAGTAGTAGAACAAGCCATATGAGTCGAAGTTTATCCATTCCATGTGAGTGCTTGGCCAAGCCAGGACTGATTTGATTTGTTCAATCAGTCAGTCATCATGAATCGGAAATCGGGAAAGAACAAATGGACAGAGAGAATGATTGATAATCCATGTCTCGGTACATATGATATCTAGAATGGAGGAATATATGATCCTTTATCTAATGGACAAGTCATTGACAAAGGTCAGAGTTCATCGACAAGGTCAGAGTTCCACAGAAGCTTTTTGAGAGCTACGATTGCTGATCGGTTCCTGAAGTCATACGCAGTAATAGTTTTAGACTTATCCAAGTGGGAGACTGCTGGATTAATGTCTAAGTCCATAACTATAATTGGTAAGACTTGACCCGACCCGGCATAGTCCATTTGGGTTGCATGGCATCATGCATTTGGATAGACTATAATGAGAGAAATAACACTTAAGGTTGGGTAATATATTATAAGTTCTAATATATTAATAAGGTTATTTAATTAGTATTGATCAAGAATTAATTTGGAATTAATTAAGTGATCAAAAGGAGACTAATTAAATATATGGGTTGATTGTGTAAATCATTCATTCTTATATATGTGGGCTTGTGATCCAAGATTCCTTATGTTGGACTAAGTCCATGGGGTGACCCATGGATACTCCATGGAGGTTAAAATCCATGGAGCATAAGGAATGGGTAAAGTTATGAGTTACATGGTGTAACCCTAATAGCCACCATATAAAAGAATCCCATGGCTCAAGAAATCGTGCACTAATGTGTGAGTGTGAGGGCTAGACGATTTCAAGGAGTGTTCAAGTTTCTCTCAAGTTATTCCAAGTGTATTTGGTGTTGTGTAAACCATTTGAGGTGTCACACTTGGGGCACTAGGCACTCAAGCTTCATGAAGACATTCTACATCAAAGAGGTATGTATTTTATCTTGTTATATTTATTATTTTGTATGCTACATTAGGATAATACCTTGGATGTGATGGGTTTTGAGCATTCTAACACTTCCTAAGTGTACATGCAACCCTAATAACCTTGGATCTATGTTTGTCTAATAGTCATGCAAAGTTGAATTCCAAGGTTATATTCCTATCTAGCATACATGGGGAACATTTTTAACTTGAATGAAAGATAGAATAACTTACCTTGTTGTTGATTATGATCCTTGAAACCTTGTGAGCCTAGCACCCCAAGTGTGATGCCTCAAATGCTTCACACAACACCAAATGCAAATGAGTAAACTTTGAGAGAATCTTACACATGCAAAATCGGCTCTAGCCCTCTTGTTTCTTATGTGTAGCCTATTTTGGTGGAGAATGGGTTTCTTATATAGTGTTGACACATCTAGGGTTACACCATGTAAACCCTAATGTGTCATGACTCTTCATTTCCATGACCCATGGGTTTGTAACTCCCATGGAGCATCCATGGAGTATCCTATGGGTGGAACCCAACTTGATAATCCATGGAGCCTCTTAGCCCACTATATAATATATGGAAGATTTACATAATCTAGCCATATATTTAATTAGTTATCTTTTGATCACTTAATTAATTCTAAATTAATTCTTGATCAAACTAATTAAATAATATTATTAATATATTAGAACTTATAATATATTAATAAACCATAAGTGTTATTTCTCTCATTTTAGTTTATCCAATTGCATGGTGCCATGCAACCCAAATGGACCATGCCGGGTCGGGTCAAGTACATACCAGAAATAGTTATGGACTTAGACACCTTATCCAACAGTCTCCCACTTGGATAAGTCTAATAACTATAACTGCAATACTTCAGGAACCGATCGGCAATCGTAGCTCTTTCAAGGTCGCTCGGAACTGAGAAGATGATGATACGCCATTTAAGATAAGTGATCATATAATCCTCTGTTCTAGATATCAGCCGGACAAATACATGGAACAATGTCGTACTTTGTGTCCAGCAGTTTGTTTCCCGATTTCCGATTTGTTTGACATAGAACTCAATTGAACACATCAACTTAGTTCTGACCGGGCCCGGTACACAGGTCAAAACAAAATCATCGAGGGGCCCAGATATCAGCTTCTAATCCAAGAAGGAACAGATAAACTTCGACTCATATGTTTGTTCTACCACTCATTGAATTATACACAAAAGCACGTTTTATAACATCGAGTTACCAATGCGTTAACGTACAATCAATGCATAACCAACTCATAAGTAACAAATCATATCTCTAGGTTTGAAGACTTATATGATATTACCGTCTCACGATCACTCGAGATAAATTCCATGAAATGATTCCAGTGAGCGTGAGTTGAGTCCAATGCTCAGAACTTATGAGCACTCATGAGTGTTGTAGCCATGTCCAACAACTTAGACCTCGGCAACCAATCATGACAGTCTTGATTCATACCTACTTCCGACATATGACCGACTGTGGAGGTTCAAATAATATGATATACCAAACATAATTATTCTGGAAGTCAAAACATGCAAAAGAAATATAGTAAACGATCGACAAGAGATAGCAACACTTTACTGATAAATAAAACACCTTTTATTCATCATCTAATGTCAATTACACTTTACAAATTTCAAGGTTATCTAACTACTAAATCTAATATTATCCTTCAGCCCTATGCTCCGAACATGCTGGAGATGCTTAACCCCAGTCAGTCCCTTCGTGAGGGGATCTGCTGGATTCTCATCCGATGATACCCTCTTTGCCACGAGGAGTCCTTCTTCTATTCGATGTCTGATGAAATGGTGTTTTCTGTCGATGTGTCTGGATCTCCCGTGATCCCTTGGTTCCTTGGCTAAGGCAACTGCACTTTCACTATCACAGAAAATTTCCATTGACTCTTTAATAGCTGGTACAACTCCAAGGTCTCCAATGAAGTTCTTCAGCCATATCGCCTCCTTTGCTGCCTCGCTAGCTGCTATATACTCTGATTCGCAAGTTGAATCAACCACTGTCTCTTGCTTGGAACTCTTCCAAGAAATTGCTCCTCCATTTAAGGTAAAGACCCAGCCTGACTGAGAGCGGAAATTATCCCTATCAGTCTGAAAGCTAGCATCACTATACCCTACAACTCTCAAGTCTTCACTCCCACCGAGGGTAAGGACCCAGTCCTTAGTCCTCCGTAGGTACTTGAGGATATTCTTTACCGCAGTCCAGTGTGCCTTGCCAGGGTTCCCCTGATACCTGCTAACCATGCTCAAAGAAAAGGCTACATCAGGTCGAGTACACGTCATAGCATACATGATCGATCCTACAGCCGAAGCATAAGGTATTCGACTCATTTCTGCTATTTCAGCCTCAGTACTAGGGCTTTGTGTTTTACTCAATCTGGCGTTACTCTGGATGGGTAACTCTCCTTTCTTGGAGTCCTGCATGCCGAATCTCTTCAACACCTTATCCAAGTAAGTACTCTGACTAAGTCCAATTAGTCTTTTACTCCGGTCTCTCAAGATCCTTATCCCTAGAATATAGGCAGCTTCTCCTAGGTCCTTCATAGAGAAACACTTCCCAAGCCAGGACTTAACTTCCTGCAGAGTTGGGATGTCATTTCCTATGAGTAGTATGTCATCCACATACAATACCAAAAAACTAACTATACTCCCACTAGCCTTGACATATACACAAGATTCATCTTCACTCCTAGAAAAGCCAAATTCTTTGACTTTCTCATCAAAGCAAAGATTCCATCTTCGAGGTGCTTGCTTTAACCCATAAATGGATTTCTCAAGCTTACACACTCTATTAGGTACTCTGTATTGACAAAACCCTCTGGCTGACTCATGTAAACATCCTCAGCCAACTTTCCATTAAGGAAAGCGGTTTTGACATCGATTTGCCATATTTCATAGTCATGAAATGCGGCTATGGCTAACAGAACCCTAATAGACTTAATCTTGGCCACTGGAGAAAAGGTCTCATGATAATCAACTCCCGGAGTTTGTGAGAAACCCTTTGCAACCAGTCGTGCCTTATAAGTGTGTACATTACCATCCATGTCGGTCTTCTTCTTGAAGATCCATTTGCACCCTACAGTCTTACGACCTGGTACATTCTCAACCAAGTTCCAAACTTGATTGTCATACATGGACTGTATCTCACTGTCCATTGCCTCTTTCCATTTGGCTGACTTAGGGCCTGTCATGGCTTCCGCGTAACTGTTAGGTTCATCCAGACTTATCAGTGTCTCATCAGTGATAAGTGTATCACCTTCCGTAGTAATATGGAATCCATAGTAATGCCCAGGTGCATTCCTAACCCTTGTGGAACGCCTTAGAGGTACAGACTTGTCAATTGGCTCAACAGGAGTTTCCTCCTCAAGTTGAGTGTTAGGGTTTGAAGTTCCTTCACCACTTGACTCTTGAATTTCTTCAAGGTCAACTTGCCTCCCACTGTCTCCTTGGCTTATGAACTCTCTCTCTCTCTCGAAAGACAGCCCTCTTAGCTACAAAGACCACATTTTCACTAGGTCTGTAGAAGAGGTAACCAAAGGATTGTTGTGGGTAGTCGATGAAAATACACCTCTCGCTTTGAGGTTCGACCTTATCATGAGTCTCGCGTCTCACGAAAGCCTCGCAACGCCAAATCTTGATGTGGTCTAGTTTGGGTACTTTACCAGTCCACATCTCATGAGGAGTTTTGGCAACTTTCTTTGTAGGGACTAGATTAAGGATATGGGCGGCAGTCTCTAAGGCATACCCCCAAAATGAGATTGGTAGCGAAGCTCGACTCATCATGGAACGAACCATATCCAACAAGGTTCGATTACGCCTCTCAGCTACACCGTTCAACTGTGGTGTCCTGGGAGGTGTCAATTGTGAGACAATCCCACATTCCCTAAGATAGTCGAGGAACTCTGAACTAAGATACTCACCACCTCGAT
The DNA here is from genome assembly GCF_052849685.1 of Lactuca virosa. Classification (NCBI taxonomy): domain Eukaryota; kingdom Viridiplantae; phylum Streptophyta; class Magnoliopsida; order Asterales; family Asteraceae; genus Lactuca; species Lactuca virosa. The sequence goes on from NC_136430.1 coordinate 50,476,308, forward strand.
CGGATCGAAGCATCTTAATGTTCCTGCCCAATTGATTCTCGACTTCCTGTTTAAATTCTTTAAACCTTTCAAAAGTCTCTGACTTATGCTTGATTAAGTAGACATATCTATATCTACTGTAATCATCAGTAAAAGTCAAATAATAACGATTAGCATCCCTTGTGGCATGTTTGAAGGGTCCACACACATCCGTGTGTATAAGATCCAACAAACCTTCACCCCTCTCACAAGAACCTGTGAAGGGTGACTTTGTCATTTTTCCAAGTAAGCATGATTCGCAACTATCATCTGACTTTAGGTCAAATGACTCCAAGACTCCATCCTTTTGGAGTTGTCCTATGCGTTTCTTGCTTATATGTCCAAGACGACAATTCCATAATGATGCTTTATCCAAGTTATTATTATTAACAGAATCAATACACAATACATTATTTCCTAAGTTATCAACCACAGATACAGTTTCATACACGCCATCACAAGGTAATGCTTTAAAATAAAGAACATTATTAAAGAAAGCATTAATCGAACCAACTTCATTATCAAATGAAAAGGTGAAACCTTGTTTATACAATGCATGAAAGGAAATAGTGTTTCTTTCCATTTCTGGCGAATAACAACACTTATTCAAATCTAAACTAAACCCACTACTTAGCGATAAAGTATAAACTCCAATCTTGGTGACAGGTAAAGCTTTCCTATTCCCCATGATTAAGTTTATTCTTCCATGCTCCACATTCTCACTTCTTCTTAGTCCCTGCAAATCAGAACATATATGAATAACACAACCGGTATCAAGGACCCAAGAGTTAGAATGGGGTGAGTTATTAGATAAGATAGTGTAAATACCTGCATGGTTGGGTTTAACTTTCCCATCCTTCACATCTTGCTGGTACTTTGGGCAGTTACGCTTCCAATGTGACTTTTCATGGCAATAGAAGCATTCAGCCTCTTTAGGGTCAGAAGAAGGAGTGACGAAACCTTTCTTGGTTCCACTTGAAGAAGAGCCATCAAAGGTCCTAGCCTTGGTACCCTTCAAAGAGCTCTTCCTCTTCTTCCCTCGACCTTTCCCGATTGCCAAAACCGGGGTGGAGTTTAGAGTAGGAGTGTTAACAACCGACTTACCCTTAAGACTTGTTTCTGCGGTCTTGAGGAGTCCCTGAAGTTTGCTGAGTGTGACCTCTTCCTTATTCATGTGATATGTCATGCGGAATTGATCATAGCACGATGGTAAGGAGTGCAAAATAATATCTATTGCAAGCTCCTCAGGGAAGTTCACATTAAGCTTCAGCAACCGATCCACATACCTTTGCATTTTCTGCATGTGGCTCGTGACGGATTCCCCGTCCTTCATCATGGTTGTTATGATAGAGCATATGATTTCATACCTCTCTTGTCGTGCACTTTGATGGTATCTTTCCATCAGATCCTGGTGCATTTCAAAAGGGTAGAAGTCCTCATAGGAGTTTTGGAGTTCCGCTGTCATGGTGGCCAACATGATGCGTGCCACTTTTGTAGCATCCCTTTCATGTGCCCGGAAGTCAGCGATCTCCTGGGGAGTTGCAGTGGTCTCATCAATCTCCTTAAGCTCCTTGTCAAGGACATATTCTTTGTCCTCGTAGCAGGTAATCATCCTGATGTTTCTGATCCATTCATTGAAGTTGGATCCATCAAAAGTGACTTTCCCACACAAGTTCATAAGGGTAAAGGAGCCATTAGGATTAGAGCCAGAAGCAGCATTGTTTGAAGACATCTGCAAGAAGAGAACAAGATTAGTTTAGATATTAAGAGTGTACTTAATAAAACACCCAAATGTAATATTAAGGCTAGGATCCAATCACAATATATTATAACTTAGAAGAGGTATGCCGTAATCCAAGCTATAACATATTTGAAAGGTAGGTGAATGACGATTCACCAATTTCCACCATGAAAAACGAAATATAAATATTAGGTTTTTAATTGGTTCTTAGAAATTCCTAGATTCTTTTGAGATTCAATGAACTTTTCAAAGGCATGTTTCAATCTCGAGTATGCCCTCCAAGTTTTGTGACTGGGATACCGAGGATCACAAAACGAGGTGTGAAGTAACCATGCAAATCACTTGGTACCCTCAAGGTTTATCACTCAATCGATGTGCCGGTAAACCACACACGTGTTGGATAAGGTGTCTAAGTCCATAACTTATTCGGTATATACTTGACCCGACCCGGCATGGTCCATTTGGGTTGCACTTCACCCAAACTGTTTATGGATAATTTTATGAGAATTGTATACTTACGATTTATTAATATATTATAAGTTATAATATATTAATATAAAGTCATGTTATTTAATTAGTTTTAATCTTGAATTAATTATGAATTAATTTAGTGATTAAAAGGAAGACTAATTAAATCCTGGGCTATTATATTTATATGGTGTGGGCTAATACTCATTTGTTAATGGGCTAAGCTTATATGGAAGTCCATGGATGATCCATGGAGCTTTTAACCCATGGATCCTTGGAAAGGAAAAGACATGGGTTATTAGGGTTTCACCCTAACCATACACACTATATAAACAAGCTCATGTTGCATGAAATAACACCCTAGTGTGTGTGTAATAGTGGTGGCCGATTTCTAAGTGTTAATATACTCTCTCATACATTTTCCAAGTTTGTGGTGATTTGTGATTTCCATTTGAGGCATTCACATTATTGGTGCTTGGCTCTCAAACTCCAAGGAATCAACAATCAACAAAAGGTATGTAATTCATCTAGTTCTTTTATGGTTAAAAGTACCCCATGCCATGCTAGATAGGTTATAAACCTTGGAAAATAATATTTTGCATGTATCTTAGACAAACATAGATCCAAGGTTTAATAGGGTTGCATGTACACTTAGGAAGTGTTAGAATGCTCAAAACCCAACAGTGGTATCAGAGCCTAGGCTTGTTTGTTTGATACTTGATGCAAAATAGTGATAAAAAGTCGTTTTTTTGCTGTCTGACTAATGAACTCGCCGAGTCCATGGGGGGACTCGCCGAGTTCATGTGTAAACTCATCCTACTCGCCGAGTAGGTTCGTGCACTCGGCGAGTAGGAGCCTCAGAATGCAGATTTTCGACTTTTGCTGCTGGAAATGGACTAGAAACATTACCCTAAACTGTTTTGGTGTTTTAAAACTTGTTTTAGTTGGTGTAATGGTTGTTCTAATCCATTTACAATAGCTTATATCAAAATTTCATGCTTTGTATGTGTTCATATAATTCTTGAAACTTTGATGATCATGTTCATGTTCTTATGAATTTAGAAGATGATAGGAATTATTTGCTGAATTGTTTAGGATTAATTCTTGATCATTTATGTGTTTTAATGGAGTCCATAATTTGTCCTCAAGTTATGGATATCCAAAGGTCACTTCTTTTAAACACACACTTAAAACACATAAGTTACATAAAATGAAGAGTCTTCATTTTTATGAACCTTTAATTCATAAGTTATGAAATGAAAAGTTTTGGATAGTTACAAAACTTGCCCTCAAGTTTTGGAATTTGTAAAGTTTCACACACTTTAATAAACTTTAATTCCAAACCCTTAGAGTTTTAAAAGTTAAAATTCAACCCTTATACTATTTATAACATTAATGGTTAATTATTATATATATGTATAAGATCAAGTCGTTTTACCGTTAGTAGGCCTCATTCACGAAGCCGGTCTATAAGGGGGGTATAAGGTTGTTGCCTATAAAATGGAAACTTAATGGGTGTCCATTCTCACCCACCGCTTCCTTGATCGGTGGAGGGTCGTTAGCCGAACGGGTAGGACAATGACTTTAAATTCTCATTAAAAGTATAATGAATATTATAAAGTAACTAAACCTTTTATAAATTCCCAATCTTAGTTACTTTAGGAAAATGTGAATATGGTGCTAACCCATGAAATTCACACTTTGTACCTTACCAAGTCGTTGGTGGAGCATGTGTGCTTAACCGGCACACTAACTTGGACTAGTAAGGATCACGAAGGGTGACTTAATGTTTATCATAGATCGGTGGAGCGTGTGTGGTTAACCGGCACATCGATTAGGTGATAATATTAAGGGTACCAAGTGAGTTTGCATGGTTATTCACACCTTGTTTTGTGATCCTCGGCATCCCAGTCACAAAACCTGAAGGGCACAATCGAGATTGAAACATGCCATTGAAAAGTTCAATGAATCTCAAAAGATCTAGGAGTTTCAAATCCAATTAAAACCTAATAAATTATTTCGTTTTTCATGGTGGAAATTGGTGAATCGTCATTCACCTACCTTCAAATATTTTATAGCTTGGATTACGGCATCCCTCTTCCAAGTTATAAAATATTGTGTTGGGTCCTAGCCTTAATATTTCATATTGGGTGTTATATTAAGGACTTGAATCAACTAACTTGATTTTCTCCCATTGTAGATGTCTGGTTCAGACAACTATGATCTTCCCAAATCGCTTGAAACAAGCTTTCCTCTTGAAGATGATGTCCCTCAACATCATGCTTCACTCCCCCCACCTCCTCCATTTATTCTCCCTGACCCACAAGCCCGAAGACTTGAAAGGTTCAAGATCACTCAAGCTCTACTAGAAATGAAACATAAAGATGGAAGACATGTGTGCACTCATGTCTTAGGAATGAAGTCACACATAGACAGGTTGAGAATGTTGGGAGCTGTTATTTCAAGGAAGTTCGTTGTTGACTGGGTTCTTTAGTCACTTCCTGAGTCATATAGTGAGTTTATTAAAGACTACCATATGACAGATCCCGACATAACCCTAATAGATCTTTCTTATTTGCTTGTTGCTGCTGAATCATCAATGATTTGGCGCAATGGTCGAGCAAATATTGATGGAAAATCTATTTCTCAAACTTCCATGGACATGGACAATGGTAACATTGGAAGTCCAGAAAAGCTTTCTCGTCCCAATGGAAGGGGATCGGCCTTGGTCAACCCGGTTGACCAAAAGGTAAAGGGAAAGGCTAAGTCTGTGATTGTCTCGTGTACCATTCCCAAAGAGTCTATATGTTTTTATTGTCATGAAAAGGGACATTGGAAGCGAAGCTGCCCTGAATACCTGAAATATTTGAAAGCAAGTAGAGACAAAATGTTTGACTCGGCTTTAGGTAAGTCCACTATCTAACTTTGTTAAAATTCCTAATTGTTGATTCTTATTACATGATGTGACTAAGTTGCATCTTGATGTTTAGCAGGATCGGGCAAAAGGAAGGTTAAAATAAGAGTGTGTTGAATCTGATCACGAAGATGGATTTCTATCGCATGGTTCGAGGATCGGATTTTTGAGCTACTACTTAAAAGTTATGATAGATTGCTAAGAAATATGTAATAGCATAGTTTTCATTTAAAGTTGCATTGTAAGGAATATTTTTCCGCATTTTATAAAGAAATAAAAGTTTTGTTTAGTTTATTTTATATTATATCCCCTTACAATGGCATTTATGGAAAATTGATGTTTGTATGTTTCTAGCAATATTGGAAATATGAGTTTGATTCTCTCATATGTGGTAGTGTCTGAATTTACCAAATGAGGAAAGGTTCTCATCACCCAAGCTTCAGTTATACAGAAACTTGGAATCATACAAGTTGTATTGTATGATGAATGAGAATTTTCATCTTTGTAAAATTGAGACTAATTCATTGATCACATGCATATGTGAGTCAATTGAAGGACTAAGGAATTAGGTACACTGGGTGTGTGCTGGTCAAGGTCCACCACAAAGATCAATTCGTCATGATTTACTAAAGATTAGTAAATATGGTTATACTTATAAGGTTAAGTATAATTCTGTAACATTAGAAAAGTTTCAATGTATGGCAGAACGGATGAGAAGAATCAAATTTGGCAGAAAGATAAAAGTTTCTCAAATCTGAAAAGATGGGAGAGTACTTTAGTATCATGTTTTTATGATCATCTTAATGATTATGAAACCATATCACAAATTCATACTCTAAGGACATCTTAGTGCATTGTTATGACTAAGATGAGGGGTCATGAATTGTTGGAATGGTTAAAATCAAGAAGATGGATCATACTTCGTTCCAAAACAACTCTTAGAGTCATAATCCTAGATTGTAACATTGAGTGACATAAAGTAAGGTTTAAAACACTTATCAAATGTAGTGTAAAATGTTTTCTACTCCTGTACATTTGAAATTGGTAAGTTGTGATGTCTTGGATAAGACAAAGACCAACTAAGCCTAATTGTGTGAAGTGTTTATCTTGATAAGAATCTGCACTATCCCTTGAATATTTGTTTTGTCAAGGAATGGTTCTTGACTAGGGAAACTTATATGTCAAGAGGACAGTGGGAGTCTTAAAGATCCTGAAAGGATTTCAAGATTTAATCAAGAGTAAAACCTGAGTTTTATCACTAGCACATGACTTAAGGTTTGAAACCTATTAAGTTGACATAATTCTTGTTTCTGTGTCTATTCCTATTAAGTTGACTATGCATATGAGTTCTGTTAGTTCTAAACTGTGTGCATAACAGCTTGGAAGCATTGGTGGGCCTTGTGCTACCAGATGACAAGAAATTAAGATTGAACAAGTTCAATCCATGTAAGGCTGAATTTGTTACTAACCTTGTCTTATGATTATGGTTTTGACAAATTCACATGGATAGGAACTCATACACCATCAAATCTAAGTGTCATAAGGTTTCTCTCCGATTCATGAAAATGATGGTGAGGAAATGCTTTCACTAAGAAGATTTCAAGTAGATAGCAATTGTGATGTTTGCATTCTCAAAGTCGTTAGTAGAGCGTGTGTGGTTAACCGGCACACTAACATGGACTTGTGAGAAATGGCAAAGGTCTAAACAATTAAGACTATGATTACGGCATCCCTTTTCATAGTTCTGGAAATTGTTTAGACACACATGTGAGCTATCTAAGAAAGGGTGTACGAATCTAAATTTCAGAAGTCCAGCTGATTTCTGGAAATATGTCAGAGCTAGTGAGAGCATAAGTGTTATGCTGATAATCATCATGTTAGTGGGAGCATGATTATTATGTTTAGTGTTGCAAGTTAGCAATGTTAATTATAGAAAAACAAAAGTTTCAATTCGTAATGTTGTAGGGGTTGAAAAAGTTGTTTTGCTATAATTAAGGGAGAGGAAATTATACTTCATTTCAATTCTAAAAGCTTAGATTGAGTTTTTAATCATCTTTAGTCAAGGATATATATATGAATTTTATGTTGGAATGGTTCAACATAAGGAAATTCTATATATATTGCGTTCTCAAATTCGATTATGATTACGCCATCCCTCTTCATAGTCGATTTTTGAAAACATGGCAAATAAAAAAAATATTGTAGCAAAAGACTGACCAGTATCAGGTCTTTATGTGAGACATCGTGAATCGTGTCCCATATGCTTCGGGTATAGGATCGGTCACATGTGCTATAATATTCATCCTTTCTAAATTTTCCAAATGCTCATAGCATTAAGAAGGGAAAAGTCTAGAATTGGATAAGACTAAAATGATTAAGCAATTGTCAAGGACTATCTAAGGCTCACCAAAGATTGGTTGCTCAGGGACAGTTGGAAGTATAGTGTTAAATTTTTTAAGGACCATATGGATATATTCTGAAAAGAGGTAGCTCTTGTTCAGATATGATAATCAAAATAGGAATATGGAAATTTTCCATATTGGGCGTTGGATATTAAGAATCTATGAGAAAGTTAGAAACTTTTATGCAAGAAGGATGTTCAAAGCAATGTACCTTGAATATGAGAGTTCGTTTCCATAGAGTTGATCTCCTTTGGAATCCTCTGTAATGACTGATGACAAGGTTTTGGTGACCTTGTGCATAATCATTACGAGAGGATCACTGCATATAAGTTTAAAATCTAACAGTTTTTTGGGATTGTGAAATGAGCATCATTGGAATCATGTTCAATTGATCTATTTCACAAAGTAAAGATCATAGACAAACATAGTGTGCATACTTGGAGTATGGCATAACTATTGTTTAGAAAAACAAAGTGTACATGTTAGGAGCATGGGACGACTGTTGTTTTTGTTCAAGTATTAAGTTGATTGTTTGAAACATTATACAATGAATAATGTGTAATCAATATGGTGATAAATAAAAGGTGGTTTTATTTATATTCAAAAGGGTTCTGAGACCATATTGGATTCGATTATTATTGTGTTTCACTTTGCATGTTTTGACTTCCAGAATAGCTAGGTTATTCTTTCCGAATGACTAAGTTATTTAAACACTCCACAGTCGTTCATATGTTGGAAGTAGGTATGAATTAAGATTGTCATGAATCGAGTTTGTAGATGGCTAAATGTGTTTAGTCATGGCAATGGTTGCTACAACATTCATGAGTACTCATAAGTTATGAGTATTGGAATTAACCCACGCTCACTTGTATCACTTCATGGAATTTATCTCGAGTGATCGTGAGACGGTAATATCATATAAGTCTTCAAACCTAGAGATATGAGTTGTTACCTATGAGTTGGTTGTGCATTGATTGCACGTAAACGCATCAGTAACTTGATGTTATAAAACGTGCCTTTGTGTATAATTCAACAAGTAGTAGAAACAAGTATATGAGTCGAAGTTTATCTGTTCCTTCTAGTCCTTGGAGGATTAGAAGCGATATCTTGGCCCCTCGATGATTTTGTTTTGACCTATGAACCGGGCCCGGTAAGAATTTAATTGATGTGTTCAATTTAGTTCTTTGTCAAACAAATCGGAAATCGGGAAACAAACTGCTGGACAATAAGTACGACGTTGTTCCATGTATTTGTCCGGCTGATATCATGAGAACAGAGGATTATATGATCACTTATCTAAAATGGCGCTTCATAGTTCAACAGAGTTTTCGAGAGCTACAATTGCTGGTTGGTTCCTGAAGTAACATACGCAAATACAGTTATTAGACTTATCCAAGTGGGAGACTGTTGGATAAGGTGTCTAAGTCCATAACTTATTCGGTATATACTTGACCCGACCCGGCATGGTCCATTTGGGTTGCACTTCACCCAAACTGTTTATGGATAATTTTATGAGAATTGTATACTTACGATTTATTAATATATTATAAGTTATAATATATTAATATAAAGTCATGTTATTTAATTAGTTTTAATCTTGAATTAATTATGAATTAATTTAGTGATTAAAAGGAAGACTAATTAAATCATGGGCTATTATATTTATATGGTGTGGGCTAATACTCATTTGTTAATTGGCTAAGCTTATATGGAAGTCCATGGATGATCCATGGAGCTTTTAACCCATGGATCCTTGGAAAGGAAAAACATGGGTTATTAGGGTTTCACCCTAACCATACACACTATATAAACAAGCTCATGTTGCATGAAATAACACCCTAGTGTGTGTGTAATAGTGGTGGCCGATTTCTAAGTGTTAATATACTCTCTCATACATTTTCCAAGTTTGTGGTGATTTGTGATTTCCATTTGAGGCATTCACATTATTGGTGCTTGGCTCTCAAACTCCAAGGAATCAACAATCAACAAAAAGTTTGTAATTCATCTAGTTCTTTTATGGTTAAAAGTACCCCATGCCATGCTAGATAGGTTATAAACCTTGGAAAATAATATTTTGCATGTATCTTAGACAAACATAGATCCAAGGTTTAATAGGGTTGCATGTACACTTAGGAAGTGTTAGAATGCTCAAAACCCAACAACACGCTCTACCGATGCTATGGTAAACCTTAAATCACCCTTTACCTACCTTGTTAAGTCCAAGTTAGTGTGCCGGTTAACCACACACGCTCCACCAACGACTTAAACAAAGTGTAAAGTGTAATTTCATGGACTAGCACCTTATTCACATTTTCCTAAAGTAACTAAGATTGGGAATTTAATAAAAGCATTTAGTTACTTTATAATATTCATCATACTTTTAATGAGAATTTATAAGTCCTTGTCTTACCCGTTCGGCTAACGACCCTCCACCGATCAAGGAAGCGGTGGGTGAGAGTGGACACCCATTAAGTTGCCATTTTATAGGCAACAACCTTATACCCCCCTTATAGACCGGCTTCGTGAATGAGGCGTACTAGCGGTAAGACGACTTGGCGTTATATATATATATATATATATATATATATATATATATATATATATATATATATATATATATATATGTTGAAAATATACGATCTGATTACCACGAATAAAGGCTCGGATACTAGTTACTGGGTGACAGATATATATATATATATATATATATATATATATATATATATATATATATATATATATATATATATATATATATATATATATATATATATATATATATATATATATATATATATATATATTTAAGGAGATAAGATGCGGAAAAAAAATAAGAAGTGCGGAATAAATATAAACTGGAAAGCTATAAATGACTGAAAGCTATAAATGAAATAAATGACAGTATTTAAATGACGTAAAGCTGTAATAAAATATATAAATATATAAATATATATAAAGTTGGTTCGTCAATAAATTGACTGAACTGGTTTAGAATTTGACTGGATCTTAATAGACTGTGTCTCTATTTGTTCAAAGTTCAATCCGGTAAGTAACAATAAGTTCTTTTTATGTAACAATGAATTGTTTACAAAACGATAGAAAATACACGGGTAATGTTTTTTGTATGTGGGTATGGGTTTTTTTAAGGTGATTTGATGAGGTTGAAGTGGGTATTTGGAGGGTGGTAGAAGGTGGAATAAGGTTGTAGTTTTGGTGGTATAAGGTAACAAAGAGGGTGATGTTGAAAGAGCTTTGGGTGGTTATGAATATAGATTTTCGTAGTAAATCTCTCTGGATAGCCAATTCTCTCTCGCGTCTCTCTGGGGTTTGCAATGGTCAAAAAAATCGAGGAAAATTCCTGGATGTAGGTAAGGTCCTGAATAATTTGCGGTGCAAATCTCTCCCGTATTATCCTGTTGAGTTATGCTCGGTGAACTTTTTCTTAACTTGCAAATTCTGATGTCGAAAAACAGCAAGGTGATGATGGTTGTGGTGATTTGAAAGGGTTTTTTTTGGAGGAGGTTTAAGGATGGTATTTGGAGGGTGTTTGGAGATTATTTTGAGGTTGTTTGTAGGTTGTTTTGAGATGAAGGAGTGCAGGAGATATTACAAAGAAACACACAAAACACTTAAAACTCTCACTCAAAACTCACGTATACATACATATATATATATATATATATATATATATATATATATATATATATATATATATATATATATATATATATGCAAAAATGAATCAAACAACTCTTCCACTTGTGTTTGTTTATGAAAAAGAAATAGCTTGGTGGATGTAATAGTTGGTAGCACACATGGTGTTGGGTTCTTTTTGCTTTGTTCATTTCTTTCCATTATATATATATATATATAAATATATATATATATATATATATATATATATATATATATATATATATATATATATATATATATATATATATATATCTATATATATATATATATACAATATACAATATGTATATATATATATATATAATATACATACATATATATATATATATATATATATATATATATATATATATATATACAATATACATATAATATACATATATATATATATATATATATATATATATATATATATATATAATATACATACATATATATATTGTTGAAACTGTTTAGTCGCACAGCTAAATTTTCTCGTCTATGCGTTTTCTGTCATTCACGTGTTTTCGTATATTCCGTTTGATCACGCATTAATGCAACCTGAAATAACTGATAATATTTGTTAGATAACATAAAAAACAGTTCGTCTTATTTCAGTGATGATCACATACAAAAACATTTTTCAACAATTTCCCCCTATGTGATCATTGATGAAATAAGGATAGATATAATCACATTAACAGTTTTAATCTTGAAGATTTGGGATAAAAGTTTTGTCAATGAGAAGATATATATAAAACCATTGTAATCTTTTTGAAAGTTTGTGACTTGGTTTAACATATATTATGTAAAAGATTTTCAGAAATTTGTTTCTGAATTAAAGTCTCGGGTTCGGTTATCAAAGGGTAGTCATATATGTATCTAAAGAAATTTCCTTAGATTTTATAGCATTATTAATGACGACAAGTGGTCTATCAGGTTGATTCAGATGAACGTTCATAGGCATAGCTCACACTTCACTTGGGTGTTTGGTTGTTCTGGCAGCAGAACAAGTTAATGATCACTAAAAATGAGTGATATCTCTCTCTGACGACTCACACTCATATCGGAGGTGTTCAGCTATGCTTTTCCTATAAAGTCACTTAGTCGCATTATTAGATAATCAATCACATAAGACTGGTTTCGGCATTACTCAGCGGGTTTCTTCATTCATGCCATTAAAGTTCACTCTCTCTCCGTCGGGAAATACATGTAGAGGGGTTTAGCAATTTTCATAGTGCAGTTTGCAACTAAGATTCTTCAGTGATGAAGGCTACAGTATCCCGGGAAATCCATTGTTGTTGCAGCTTCTTCTTTGATAGTATCCTGTTTGTTTATCAATACCGATTTATTGTAAAACGATATTTTGTTTTAGCATTGAGAATTTGCTACATTTGAGACCTTTTTAAGAGTATTTCACTTGAGTGATTGAGATATATTCTTTTGTGAAAAAATGGTTAAAACAAATCGCGAGATTTTATGATTTTTGTTTTGAAATAACCATTTGGTTGAAAGTTTGTTTGAAAATACCAAATATAGAATATTTTTTTTTTGTTTTGTTTGGTATATCTTTATTGAATCCATTTGTTTTCTTGTTGATTTGTCTTTGAGGATTGGATGTTGATAGATATTTGTTTCTCCTTTGGTTTTCTTGTAAGGATATGTCGTTGTTTGCTTGATGGATCATGGGATCGCAAGTCTTCATTTTTGGTTGGCTTTTATCTAGGTAGGGATAGGTGGCATAAAAGACAGTTTGTCTACTATGTAAGAAATGAATGTATCGTCCCTGGTCATTTTGATATCTAAGCAAAAATGAGACCGTGACAAGGTATAATTGGGTATACCTTATAAGCAATAGTAACACACCTAAGCTCACAAGAAATGATTTCCACAATGATTTAGATCGATGAGGCACAAATTCTCACATGGGTTTTTGTTTTCATCTGAACCTCCTAACCTTATGTCCCTTGATTGTTTAAAATCGTCAATAATGAAATAAAATCGAAGGAAATAAAGTTATATACATTATGAAAAGTAGGATATCTGAACCTTCACTCCAATTGAGAATCAATATGACTTAAAATCTTCATTGAGCATAAGCATCTGAAAATTAAGTCAAGAGAAGATTAATCACAAGGTTCTATAAAAGCTTATTATGGCAAGTCTTTTATTAAATTTTTTTTTTGAAGATTTGTTTTTCTGAATGTTTTTGGAAATATTGGTTATTTGAATGTTTTTGATATTTTTTTAAAAGGAAAGCAATTTTCAATTGTTTTTGAATTTTCCTTTTGAATGAAAGTAAACACACTTTTGTACAAACAAAAAGTAAAAGTTTAAGGATAGATGTTATCTGGATTTAACATTCCAAGACGGCCTAGGAAGTATTGAAACTTTGTTTCATCGAGAGCCTTAGTGAAGACATCGGCAATCTGATCTTCGGTGTTGATGAAGTGCAATTCGATATGACCCTTTTGAATGTTGTCTTTGATGAAATGATATCGAATATCTATGTGCTTTGTCATGGAATGGTGAACGGGATTGTGAGAAATGGCAATTGCACTGGTTGAGTCACAAAATATGGGAATTTGTGAAATTTTGAAGCCATAGTCTCGCAGTTGAGTTTGCATCGATATGACTTGCGAACAACAGCTGGCGGCAGCGACGTATTCAGCTTCTGCTGTTGATGTGGATACACAAGTCTGTTTCTTTGAAGTCCAACTCACTAGTCTACCTCCTAGGAATTGACAGCTACCAGATGTACTCTTTCTATCTAACTTGCATCCTCCATAGTCTGAGTCGGTCAAAGCGTTCAGCTGAAAATCGGATTTACTTGGATACCAAAGGCCAAGTTTGGGAGTGCCTTTTAGGTATTTGAAGATGCGTTTCACAGCAACTACATGGGATTCCATAGGATTTGCTTGGTATCTGGCACAGACACATGTAGAAAACATGATGTCAGGTCTGCTGGCAGTGAGGTATAAGAGTGATCCGATCATTCCACGATATCTTTTCTGATCAACAGGTTTGCCATTTAAGTCTGCATCGATTTTGTATCCAAAAGCCATTGGGGTTTTTGCGGTATTGGATTTGTCCATTGAAAAGCGAGTGAGTAGGTTTTTGACATAATTCTCTTGGTTGATGAAAATGCCATCAGTTGACTGTTTGATTTGAAGTCCGAGAAAAGTAGTCATCTCCCCAATCATGCTCATTTCAAATTTGCTCTTCATTAGATCTGCAAACTTAATACTCAAAGATTCATCAGTAGAACCGAAAATAATGTCATCAACATATATTTGTACGATTAAAAGATGTTTATTATAGATTTTACGAAAGAGGGTTTGATCGATTGAACCTCTTTTAAAACCTGATTCTTCGAGAAAGGTTGTCAATGTGGCATACCAGGCTCGGGGTGCTTGTTTCAAGCCATAGACAGCTTTCTGCAATTTGAAGCTGTGATAAGGAAATTTGGGATCTTCGAAACCTGGTGGTTGTTGGATGTATACATCGCGATCTAACTCTCCATGTAGGAATGCACATTTAACATCAATTTGGAATACTTTGAAGTTCTTATGTGCAGCATATGCAAGAAAGATGCGAATTGCTTCAATTCTGGCAACTGGAGCATATGTTTCATCGTAGTCGATTCATTCTTGTTGTGAATATCCTTTGACTACGAGACGTGCCTTGTTTCGACAAACGATTCTTGATCGTCAGTTTTGTTTCTGAATACCCATCTTGAACCTATAACAGAAACATCGGGTGGGGTAGGGACAAGATTCCATACGTCATTTCTTTCAAATTCTTCTAGCTCTTCTTGCATAGCTTTTACCCAGTCTGGATCTTTGAGAGCAGAATGTATGGTTTTGGGTTCAGTCATGGATAAGAAGGCTCCAAATAAACAATCATTAGAAGTTGCGGCTCTAGTTTGGATGCCTGAGTTTGGATCTCCAATGATTTGGTCAGTTGGGTGGTTTCTGGTCCATTTTATTAAGCGATTCTCTTCCGCTATAATAATTGGAATTTCAGTATCCCATTGTTCTTCTCCGGGAGTTTCATCTTGGAATAGGTTTGAAGGTTCCCCCATAAATGATGCATCGGGATTGTTTTGGATATTTGGGGATGGGGTATTTAAAGGAGGATTTGGTGTTTGTTCCAATGAAGAAGTATGTGTAGGTGGTTCCCCCTTGAATTGATCTGCATCATTTCGGTTTGTTTGTGGAGTTCCTTCAGTGGTCGTTCCTGTAGAATCAATAGAAGTAGTTAGAAGTTCAGAATTGTAGGCGGTTTTGGGTTGTTCAAAAAGTAAATCAAGATCGATTTCAATGTCTATGTCAGGAGAAGGTGTTTGTTGAATTGGATTTTGAAAAATATTATCAATCATTTTAGAACCAAAATGTTCACGATCCAATTGTCTAACATAAAAGTCATCGAAATGAACATCGGTACTTTCTTCAATTACTCTGGTACGTTTGTTCAGTACACGATAAGCAGCTGAGGAAAACGAGTAACCAAGGAAAATTCCTTCGTCCGACCTTGATTCAAATTTTGAAAGGTGATCTTTATTGTTCTTTATGAAGCATCGACAACCAAAAATATGGAAAAATTTGATGTTTGGTTTTCGGTTGTTAATGACTTCATATGGTGTTTTATGAAGATGTTTATGGATTAAGGAACGATTTTGAGTGTAGCAAGCTGTGGCTATTGCTTCTGCACAGAAGTATTGTGGCAGATCAGCGAAGATAAGCATTGATCTTGCAGGTTCACATAGAGTTCTGTTCCTTCTTTCGACAACTCCGTTCTGTTGTGGAGTGTATGGGGCTGAGAAGTTATGTTCAATTCCTTTGTCTTTGAGAAATGAATCTAGAGTCTTGTTTTTTTACTCTAAACCATTATCACTTCGGATTCTTCGAACAGGTCGTTTGAGCTTCAGTTCGATTTGCTTTATGAAGTTGATCATCACTTCAAGTGCTTCTGATTTTAGTCTTAAGAAGAAGACCCAAGTAAAGCGCGAAAAGCCATCAACGACAACAAGAATGTACTTCTTCCCTTGTATGGTTTGGGTTTTGGCAGGGCCACAAAGGTCTATGTGCAGCAATTCTAGTGGTTCGGATATACTAGATTCTGAGATGCTTTTGTGAGTGGATTTGGAAAGTTTTCCCTTTTCACATGCAGCACACAGAGTTTCATTATCAAGCTTCAGAAGTGGCAGTCCTCTAACAAGATCATCGCCGATCAGTTTGTTGATGTACCCAAAGTTTAGATGGGAAAGGCGGCGGTGCCATAACCAACTGATATCTGCTGGGGCTTTTGATAGCAGACATATATCGGGTTTACCATAGATAAGATCCATGTCAAGTGGATACATATTTCCGGCACGGTAAGAATCAACAATGATTTCTTTGGTTTTGGCGTCCATGATCAAGCTTCTTTGTTTGGTGAATAGGACTTCAAGATTGTTATCACACAGTTGAGAAACACTAATGAGGTTGTGTTTCAGGTCATCGACATAGGCAACTTTCTTTATGGTGAAATTACCATTTGTTATGTTTCCATAACCCTTGATTTTTGCCGTCATGTTGTTGCCGAAGGTAACGTCTTGATTGGTTTGGGTGGGTTTGAAGTCACGAAGGTAGTTTCGGTTTCCTGTCATATGCTTGGAGCAGCCACTATCAATATACCATGTATCATCCTTGGGTTCTCCAGCATTAGATACCTGCAATTTAGACAGAAGATTTAGGTACCCAAATCTGAATGGGTCCTGGTTTGTTAGTTGTTTTTATTTTGGGTTTTTTGTTTACCGAACTTCTTGTAGCATTTGACTTCATATTGCTATAAGAGTTTGGTTTATAAGGATGGAATGGTTGAGGTTTGATTTTATTTATCAAATTTTCCCAAAAAGTGATTTGTTTCTGAAAATTCGTTGGTTGATAAAATCTGTGATTTGGTGAATGATATCCTAGATGTGAATTTTTTTTTGAAAAGTTCTCTTCATATCTGGGATACGATTGGCGGTTATGAAAGGCTTTTTGAAGATGATGTTTTGAAACTTTCTGATTTGGTCGTTTTTGAAAGTTCCTTGAATTTTTAAAGGTGATCTCTTGAAAGCGGTTTTCAAAAGGTTTTTGAAAAGGTTTTGGTTTTTGTTTGGAAACCTGTTTTTGAGGTATGACGTATGGTTTAACAGGTTTCTTTGGTTTGTTTTCAAAAGCCTTTGGTTTGTTAAGTGGGGTTATGGTTGCTTCATTGGTATGTTTGATTTGGTTTGTTGAAGAACTAGCAGAGTTTGTTTCAGATTTTACAACTCTTTTGATAGACTTTTTGGAAACAGTGAAAGCAGTGTCATCTGGGCTACAGTTTATAACTGTTTCGTCATCTGAATCTTCCTCATTAGCAGATGTGAAAAGATCTGGAAGAGTGGATTCAGAGTTTTCACAAATTGTCATGTTTTCTTGTTTAGCTAGTTCATTTTCAAAGGATTCTCTTCCAATTCCTGGTCTGTAATTCGTATCAATTTTGCCAGTTCCTAAGGCGTTTGCTTTGGTGAAAACATCATCACTTAGTTTTCTAACAATTTTGATAGAATTCATATTCCATATCAATCTTTTGTTTTCAGATTCAAGAGAATTGGTTTGGTTTAAAGAATCAGTCAGTTTTTCATTTAAAGTTTTGTATTTTTCAGTTGATTCTTGAAAGTTTTGTTTCAACTGAAGGATTTCCTTTTCTAAAACATCTTTTGTTTCAGAGGAAATGACTGACTGATTTTTTTGTTCCAAATCCTTTTTCTGAATTAGGGTTTGATTTAATTGTTCCAAGACGTGATTATAATCTTCTGATTTTCTTTCAACGTCTCTTTCCAATTTGTTCTTTATCCTTGTTGATTCTCCAAATTTGAGTTGCAAGGTTTGTAACTCAGATTTGCAGATATCGGAATTGATCATTGTGTCATGATATTTTTTGAGATCAGCTTCTAGACTTTTCTCAATCTTGGTTATATGGGACTCAAAAATTGATTTCGAAAGACCAAGTTCAGAGATCATAGACCATACCTGTTCTATGACGTTTGGAGCTCTTGAAGGTCTATCAACACCAACTACGAAACAGAAGTTTGATTGTGTTGGTTCATTGTCAGCTTCGTCTTCAGAAGTTGGCCAGTATTCCACGTTTGGTTCATGGATTGCCATCAATGCTCTTTGCTTATCTTGATTTTCCTGTTTCTTTAATTCATCGGCTTTTTGAGCGTAGTATGCTGAGTCTTTGACTTTGGTTTTGTTTTTGGCTCGGCATTCTCTGGCATAGTGATTAGTTCCTTTGCAGTTGTGACAAATGATCACTTCTTCATCACTGTCATCCTTTTGACTTTTAATCGGAAGTCTTTCAGGAGCTTGAGTTTGGATTTGTTGGGAAGATTGGGAAGGGCTCTGTTGGAATCCAAAATTTTGGTTGTTTTGAAAGCCATTGTTTTGATTAGTGTAACCTTGATTGTGGAATCCTCTGTTTTGGTTTTGAAAACTGTTGTTTTGGTTATTGTTATGATGACTTGAGTTGGGATTGTTTTGAAATCCCTGGTTTTGAAAACCTTGGTTTGAATTGTTTTGGAAGGAAGGTCTTTGAAAATTTTGTCCAAAATAAGGTCTTGGTTGAAAACCTGAGTTGTTTTGAACAGGTTGAGGTCTTGGTTGAAATCCAGAATTATTTTGTCCAAATGATGGTCGGTTTTGAAAATTTGGTTTAAAATTCGATTGACCGTGATTTGGAATAAATCTCTGGAGGTTTGTGTTTGCTACCAAAGCACACAGTTGTTGGTAGTCTGCTTCATCATTTAAATCAGATTGATCAAAAGAATTGTTCAAAAAGGGTTGGTTTTGAAAAGATGTCTGATTAAAATGATTGAAGTTTTGTTCATTAAAAGGTGTTTGGTTTTGAGAAGATGTGGAAACGAGAGCAAGTGGTCCTCCAAAAGCTGTAGTGGTTGGTGGGTCAATCGAGGATTCATACGATTGAAGTTCTCCATACAAATTGTATAAAGTTTCAGTATGAATGGCTGGATTTCCCTGAATGATGAGTTTAACCATCTTCCAGCTTTCGTAAAGATTGTTTAGAAACTTAAGATTTATCTCGTGTTGTGTCTTTTTGATGCCCAAATTGTTCATTTTTACCATGATAAAATTGAACCTATCATGAGCATCATGGATGGTTTCTGATGAAAGCATCTTGAAATTATCGAATTCATTTAAAACAAATGTTCTTTTGTTTCCAACAATTCTTTGATTTCCACAAAAACGATTTTTTAAATTTTCCCAGATTTGATTTGCAGTCAACAGTATTATGTCATCCATTTGACTTAGAATACTGTGGGGAATTCCAGACACAAGTTCCTTTTTGGCTTGGAGTTGCAGCCTTTTTTCGGTTTCAGTAAGAGTGGCTTGATTTGTAGCAAGAGTAGCCATATTTTCTGGAGTAACATATGTTCCTTCTACACAATTCCAGACATCTTCACTTATGGTGTTAAGATGAAGATTCATACGGCCAACCCACGAATTATACTCTTCAGGAATAAGTATGGGTGCCCGTGAACCAGATCCCAAGCTGTTAGCAATAGAAACAGAGTTCATGTTGGAGTAATTAGCAGAAGACATTTTTTTTTTATTTGAAAGGATTTTGAACAAGTGATATTAAATTGAAATTTTTAAAGAAAAGCTTATGGAAGGTTTATATATATATATATATATATATATATATATATATATATATATATATATATATATATTTAAGGAGATAAGATGCGGAAAAAAAATAAGAAGTGCGGAATAAATATAAACTGGAAAGCTATAAATGATTGAAAGCTATAAATGAAATAAATGACAGTATTTAAATGACTTAAAGCTGTAATAAAATATATAAATATATAAATATATATAAAGTTGGTTCGTCAATAAATTGACTGAACTGGTTTAGAATTTGACTGGATCTTAATAGACTGTGTCTCTATTTGTTCAAAGTTCAATCTGGTAAGTAACAATAAGTTCTTTTTATGTAACAATGAATTGTTTACAAAACGATACAAAATACACGGGTAATGTTTTTTGTATGTGGGTATGGGTTTTTTTAAGGTGATTTGATGAGGTTGAAGTGGTTATTTGGAGGGTGGTATAAGGTAACAAAGAGGGTGATGTTGAAAGAGCTTTGGGTGGTTATGAATATAGATTTTCGTAGTAAATCTCTCTGGATAGCCAATTCTCTCTCGCGTCTCTCTAGGGTTTGCAGTGGTCAAAAAAATCGAGAAAAATTCCTGGATGTAGGTAAGGTCCTGAATAATTTGCGGTGCAAATCTCTCCCGTATTATCTTGTTGAGTTGTGCTCGGTGAATTTTTTCTTAATTTGCAAATTCTGATGTCGAAAAAGAGCAAGGTGATGATGGTTGTGGTGATTTGAAAGGGTTTTTTTGGAGGAGGTTTAAGGATGGTATTTGGAGGGTGTTTGGAGATTATTTTGAGGTTGTTTGTAGGTTGTTTTGAGATGAAGGAGTGCAGGAGATATTACAAAGAAACACACAAAACACTTAAAACTCTCACTCAAAACTCACGTATACATACATATATATATGCAAAAATGAATCAAACAACTCTTCCACTTGTGTTTGTTTATGAAAAAGAAATAGCTTGGTGGATGTAATAGTTGGTAGCACACATGGTGTTGGGTTCTTTTTGCTTTGTTCATTTCTTTCCATTATATATATATATATATATATATATATATATATATATATATATATATATATATATATACAATATACAATATGTATATATATATATATAATATACATATATATATATATATATATATATATATATATATATATATATATATATATATATGTATATACAATATACATATAATATACATATATATATATATATATATATATATATATATATATATATATATATATATATATATATATATATAATATACATACATATATATATTGTTGAAACTGTTTAGTCGCACAGCTAAATTTTCTCGTCTATGCGTTTTCTGTCATTCACGTGTTTTCGTATATTCCGTTTGATCACGCATTAATGCAACCTGATATAACTGATAATATTTGTTAGATAACATAAAAAACAGTTCGTCTTATTTCAGTGATGATCACATACAAAAATATTTTTCAACAATATATATATATATATATATATATATATATATATATATATATATATATATATATATATATATATATATATATATATATATATATATTAGAACTTATAATATTATAAAGTATAAGGGTTGAATTTTAACTTTTAAAATTCTAAGGGTTGGAACTAAAGTTTTAATCAAGACTTTACATGTTCCAAAACTTGAGGTCAAGTTTTGTAAACTTCCAAAACTTTTCATTTCTTATAACTTATGAATTAATTGAGTAATAAAAATGAAGACTCTTCATTTTTATAACTCTTGTGTTCTTTTAATGGCTTTAATAAAAGTGAGACTTTTGGTTTTCCATAACTTGAGGACAAGTTATGGACTCCATTAAAACACATTATGATCATGAATTCAACTACCATGAAGGTTACAAACAATTCCGATGATCATCTAATCTTCATAAGTTCAAGAACATGAATATGAACACTTTCAAGAATCAAAAATTAAACTTAAAAAAAAACTTGTAATTTTAATAATTGTCATTGTAAATGGATTAGCATAAACATTACACCATCTAAAACAAGTTTTAAAACATCAAAACAGTTTAGGGTAATGTTTCTAGTCCATTTCCAGCAACAAATGTGCAAACTTTCATACGAGCAGAAAACAGAAAAACAATTTTTTTTTCAAGCTGTTTGCACACAAAAAAAAAATAACAAACAAACCTAGGCTCTGATACCACTGATGGGTTTTGAGCATTCTAACACTTCCTAAGTGTACATGCAACCCTAATAACCTTGGATCTATGTTTGTCTAATAATCATGCAAAGTTGAATTCCAAGGTTATATTCCTATCTAGCATACATGGGGAACATTTTTAACTTGAATGAAAGATAGAATA
The DNA here is from genome assembly GCF_052849685.1 of Lactuca virosa. Lineage (NCBI taxonomy): Eukaryota > Viridiplantae > Streptophyta > Magnoliopsida > Asterales > Asteraceae > Lactuca > Lactuca virosa. The sequence continues at coordinate 50,498,573 of NC_136430.1, forward strand.
ACTTACATTGTTGTTGATTATGATCCTTGAAACCTTGTGAGCCTAGCACCCCAAGTGTGATGCCTCAAATGCTTCACACAACACCAAATGCAAAGGAGTAAACTTTGAGAGAATCTTACACTTGCAAAATCGGCTCTAGCCCTCTTGTTTCTTATGTGTAGCCTATTTTGGTGGAGAATGGGTTTCTTATATAGTGTTGACACATCTAGGGTTACACCATGTAAACCCTAATGTGTCATGACTCTTCATTTCCATGACCCATGGGTTTGTAACTCCCATGGAGCATCCATGGAGCATCCTATGGGTGGAACCCAACTTGATAATCCATGGAGCCTCTTAGCCCACTATATAATATATGGAAGATTTACATAATCTACCCATATATTTAATTAGTTATCTTTTGATCACTTAATTAATTCTAAATTAATTCTTGATCAAACTAATTAAATAATATTATTAATATATTAGAACTTATAATATATTAATAAACCATAAGTGTTATTTCTCTCATTTTAGTTTATCCAATTGCATGGTGCCATGCAACCCAAATGGACCATGCCGGGTCGGGTCAAGTACATACCAGAAATAGTTATGGACTTAGACACCTTATCCAACAGGATGTTCATAATTGTATGTATAATAGAGAAAACATAGATCCAAGGTATTTAGGGTTGCATGTAGACTTAGGAGTGTTAGAATGCTCATAACCCAACACCATCATCATGGAGTTTGCCGAAAGCTGCATTACAATAGACGCAACTTGAAGAGGCATATCGCCCGCTTCTGTAGAACTCCAGTTGAGTTCATCACTTCAACTACCAATGTTGGAACCATTCCCATATGTCACCTTTGTGGTGAAATAGGACATTACAAGAGGGATTGTCCAACAGAGAAGAACGACGGGGGAGCAGGAAGAATTTGACCCCAATACATGGAGAAGCATCAAAGAACCCTGCTATATTTTGGTACGCTTCCAAACCCCGATAACTAGCTATAATTATGATTACTCTTCCGTTCAAATTAAATCACAACAATTATATAAAATTTGAAACCCTAACAGGTAAGCTATGATGACTTAGTGTATAGATAGGGGTCATTTGTAATTAAGATTTGTAGACTTAGAGTGAGTAATCCCGCCTCATTTCCTGTTCCTTGTTTGGTTGTGGATTTAGGGCAAGATTGCTCAGTCAAATGTCTTACCAATCTTAATTATACATGACTTGTATACACCAAGCAATTATAAAGAGACCTAGTAAGGATCGTTTCATGAAAGTTCATAATTTCAAAGTTATCAAAACCCTCGTATTGGTAGTACCCACCAATTTCGAATCAAAAACGGGTTCGTAGTGATAATAACAGAATAAAACCAGAAGCGCTAAAAACTTAGGTACATGGGATATCATCCTAGTAATCATTAATCCCAGAACGACTTAATATCTATTTCATCGAGAAAATTCCGACATCCTCATTCGACATGGTTTGGCCTGGCCCTTACCATGTGAAAATTCTTATGTTGTATAAGAAAACTTTTTCCTTAATCAGCCGTAAGATGAAATTCTTCCAATCCATAACACACAACCCTTAGGTTTTCTTTCATTTCAAAACTTCAAAAGTACCCATGCGAAGGATACCATGCCATTCTAGCCTACTCAGTAGACAGGAAACTTCAAACGAAAAGCACCGAAGTAGTCTTAGAATTCAGTAACTACCGAAGTACCTCAATAGATCTCGTAGGAAAATCATTATACCGCAGGTCAAGTTCAAGAATAGAGACTAAGAACTCATTAAGTTAATCTATCGTTGATAAGTGTATACACGAGAGTGGTATATAAATTAGACTTAACAAGATTAAGGATGTGTGATTCCGCCCTATCTCCTGTTCCTTGTTTGGTTGTGGACCTAGGGCAGAGTCACCCATCCGAACGTTTTGTGAAATCTAAAATATATACGACTTGTATACACGAGGTAATGGTGGATGAGCCAAGTATGAGTCGGATCATGAACTTCGGAGCAAAAGCCAGCATCATGTATTCTACCATGTGGAATTCAACATGAGACCACGACAATGGGTCGAGCTACTAAATGACTACGAATTCGAAATTCGTTATCACTCGACAAAGCCAATATAGTAGCTAACACCTTAAGGTGGAAAGAGTACCCAGGTCATAGTACCAATCATTGACTATGATAACCCATTCAAATCTCTCCACACAAAGTAAGGAGGCTCAACAGGAAGCCTTGAAACCTGAAAATGTGGCAAGTAGAGAAGATGACTAGAACGTGTGAGTGCACGATATTCCAATGTTTGTTATCTCCACTGAGATAATAGAATCATTTCCCAGTTTAGACAGTCACTCAAAAATCTCTAGGAACCAAAGTAGTCATGATTCTATGTGATCGACTATAGTAAAGAATGGGATATCCATTTACCAATTAGTCGAGTCCTTTATCACGCTAGGATTCAAGTTGCTCCATTCGAAACCTTCTGTGGTCACAAGTGCAGATTCTATCTGCACTGGACTAAAGTAGGTAATACACAACTAGCTAGAGATCCAATTTCCACACACCACCCTCGCTGATCTGGAATTCATCCGAGAAACTACCAAAAACAAAATATGAATCGGGAAGCGCCATAAAGCTTCCAGAATTTATCAGAGAAGCTACGGCTTCGATAAAAGAAAACCCTTGAAATTCCAGGATTGATGACCTTGTCATATGAAGGTCTCACTCTAGAAGGACAAGATACGCTTGAGAAAGCGTGGAATACAAAATTCAAGGTACATAGGACCATTTGAGATTCTTACCAGAATCGGTCTTGTACTTTTAAACTTAAACCACCACAAAAACTTAATAACATTCATCTTATATTTCAAACATTTAATCTAAAGAGGTGTCTATCCGATAAAACACTTGTTATTTCACTCAATGAAATCAAGTTAAATAAAAGTCTACAATCTGTGGAAGAGCCAATAAAAACCATGGATAGGGAAATCTAAATAACCAAGCAAAGTATACACTCTGTGGAAAAGCTAATAAAAACCATGACTATCACTTTAGACTTAATTTAGGGACGAAATTCCCTCTAACGGGGGGATAATGTGACACCAGTCAAACTTTGGTCAAAAATAAATTGATCAATAATCGTAATTGGGATGAACCAAGTGGTAGATTTGGTAACAAGGTTTCCAAAAACATAAAGAACACTAAAATCCGAGTTATAACGAAGAAGTTATGACCAATTGAAAATCCGCGACAAAACCGGCAAAACACTGTTCAGTGTAAAAAGTGAATTTTCGATAAAAGCCTTTTTAGCCTTAGCAATCTAAATGAAAGTTGTAGAATATGTTAAACCGAGAACGTTCATAAAAAGAACGTAAAAATCTGACTTCGTACGAGGAAGTTATGATTTTTCGAAGTTTGGTTTAGCAGTAGAGAGCTAAAAATTCGAAATATAAATCGATCGATATTTAGCCGACGCCACTTAAACGAGAATCGAAGGTCTCGTCAAAAGTAGCACAACGGTAAAAAGACAAAAGAAAACGGACGTCGGATGAAGAGGTTATGAATTTTTAACGGATGTCGTGTCCCGGTCTGTTAAAAATAATAATATTAAAAATAAATTCAAAACCAGCCGACGAAGTCTAAACGAAAGTCGTAGAGTATGATTTTACCTACACGTGTATATATAGAACGGAAAAAACGGAGCTCATATGCGAAAGTTATGATTTTCGCAGTTTTTGGCACAAAAATCAAGAAAATGTTGAAAACCAGGAAATTTCGCATGAGTCACCTCAGACACGTCATCCCTCGTGTAACACCGGGTTCATGGTATGATTTTATTTAAGTTTTTATCCTAATTTTGCCACGAACTCGGCGAGTCTGCGTCCCGACTCGCCGAGTAGCAGCAGGGTAGACGCGGGATTTGAGCGGTGAACTCGGCGAGTCGATGCATGGACTCGGCGAGTCCACCTGTCTAAAGAAACTCTATTTCAGACATTACACCCTATTTTACCCATTCTAAAACACCCATTCATCCCATTCTCTTCCAGAAGAACTGTAGAGCGAAACCCTAGCCCATTTTGATCCTTGTGAGTGATTTTGGCTTGGGAAGGAAGTTTGAAGCCTAAGAGAAGAAGGAGGAAGTTGGAGGGTGCAAGGAAGTGTGGTAGATCCGAAATCTACCCTGGGAGAAGCTCCTAACCAGGTAAGAAAGCTCCTTCTTGATCTTTAGTATAATAGATTCCCTTTTGTCCCTCATATGTGGATTGCAAGACCTTAAACCTCCCAACCTCCGTGTGTTTATGCCCTAGGAGCTTAGATTTATGGTTTGGAACCATTGCATGTCTCAGAATTGGCCAGAATGGGTGAAGAGTCAAAGGGTACTCGGCGAGTGCCAAAGTGCACTCGGCGAGTTCCATGAAGATGGCCTTAGACTCGGCGAGTTGGATAAACAACTCGGCGAGTCCTATGAAGATTGCCTGGTACTCGGCGAGTCGTTCTTCAAACTCGGCGAGTCCCTTGAATATAGCCTTGAACTCGACGAGTTGTTCTTCCAACTCGGCGAGTCATATGATCAGTCACTAGGATAAGAAGGGTTTAAGTGTAGGAGGTCCAACCCTCCGTAGTCGCACGTGGAATTAGCAATTTAACGTGTAGCTATAGTCCCAGAATCTCCAAATCTCCAAGGTTGATGTTCTAATGGAAGATTGGAACGATTTGTGAGATCTGTTCGTCGGACTCGGCGAGTCACCGCCTTGGACTCGGCGAGTCCAGTCGCGGGTTTTTTAGTTGTCCCCGTCTAGCAAGTCGGGCTGACTCAGTGAGTGGGAACAGGGACCCGATGAGTCAGAGTCGGGCTAGACATAGAAGGACTCGGCGAGTCGCCATATGGACTCGGCGAGTCCAGTCAATCAGAAGGTTGACTTTGACCAAGGAGTTGACTTTGACCAGTCAGTTGACCTTAGGGGTATTTATGAGTACCTAATCCATGTTTACGGATTTATAGTCGGAGGGATTACCGGTGCGGCAGCCAGGCGTAGTCTGAGCAGGTGTTCGGCAGCTACTCTCGAGGTGAGTTTCTTTCCAGTAGGGACGGGTCTAAGGCACCAAGGCCGGCCCGTATAGACGATATGTTAGTATCTAAGTGTGGGCGGAGCCCGTATCTCATAGCTGAGTTTGATTGTGTTATATGCCAGTATGATAGAATTGCTTATACTTGTTGTCTGTGTGATACTTGTATGTTATGGTTTAGTAGCGGAGCGTGGGCGAGGCCCGTATCTCCATGGATAGTAGAGTGTGGGCGAGGCCCGTATCTCCTAGCTAGTAGAGTGTGGGCGAGGCCCGTATCTCTATGGGTGTGGGCGAGGCCCGTATCCCTTAGCTGTTCGTTGTGTGATTGCATGGTATGTGGCATTATGGGGGAACTCACTAAGCTTCGTGCTTATGTTTTATAGTTTTGTTTTCAGGTACCTCTTCAGCTAGGGAAAAGGAGCTGGCGCGGTAGCGGCATATCACACACACTCTTGTTTCCGCACTATGGATTTTCTGGGATGTACTCTGATTATTTTACTATGATGTTACCGGTTTTCAGACATAAATTAATATTATGAATGTTTTGTAACAATGTTTTACGTATTAACCTAATTTAAAAATGAAATTTTTAGTTGGTATTTTTCGGACGTTACACCTCGCATGCGAGGCCTCCACGTGGCACCTCCTGATAGGACTGAGCTTCGCGTGTCGCCTTCTGATTGGACCAAGTCCGCGGTCCACTCGCATTCGGACACCCTCGCAGGAGACACACCGCACACCCTCCTCAGATGACCCTCGCACCTTCGTGGAGCCTGCCCATTGGACCGACGTTGGGTCCAATCCGAAGCTGCCAGATCCGAACCGACTGCCCGAACCGAAGGCTCGCCTCAGCACCTGTCCGAACCGAAGCTCCCTTTGCCACCTGTCCGAGACACAAGTCGCACCCACCTTGCTCCGGATCTGAGGCTGCGGCTTATATAAGGCATGCGACCTTCTCGGATGGAGGTCATTTTTCACCCCAAATTTCTCCAATTTTCACATTTTAACCCCGTAAACTTTCTCACGACCCCCAAGGCCCCGATATCGTGTCTAAAGCCCGAAGCAAGCCCCGGAGCCCCAGAATTCGCGAAAAGTTATCCTCTCTCCTGTCGAAACTCTGCCCGACTTTAACCAGTTCTCGGGAAATAAACTCCATTCTGGGAAACGAAACCCTGTCCGATTCACCACCTATCAAGTGAGTTCATACCCCCGTAATTTCATAATTTCTACTGTTTTAAGGCGGGGGGTGGGGGGAATACAAGCATAACACAAGAACTTTGTGTTATAAAATCATGATAAAACAACATTAAAGCATTAAAAATACTCAAAACATTGAACTCTTTTATCATCTTATATTTCTCCCCAAAATTCATGTTTATATATATATATATATATATATATATATATATATATATATATATATATATATATATATATATATATATATATATATATATAACTAAGATTTAAAAGGCTTAGGACTGATAACTCATTCCGGGTCTTTTTCCTTGTTTAGATGTGGACTTATAGTACCGGTTATTTGTCCAAGTGTCGTTTAAATTTTACTTATATATAAAATTGTATATGTATATAAATGTAATAGTTATTTCATCAGTTTAACTACCTTTGTAACATTCTGAGCAAGGGATTACATGCAAACATGGTTAAATACACATTCAGGAAGTACATATAAATTATAATAGGTATAATTTATACATAAAACAATAATTCATGATTCAAGTATACTAGAATACACAGTCTTACAAGAAACAAGGGTTTTGATACAAAACAAATCAAGGGTTTACACTTATCAAATACATGTTAGAAATTCTAATTTAAGAACATACTGTCAATCATTTATTTCAGAATGATTAGGTTTTGATTCAAGAACATACTGTCAATCATGTATTTCAGAATGATTGGGTTTTTCATAAATAATACACATGTAACGTTTATATGCTTTTTATGAGACAATAAGTTCAGGTTGTTCAAATTCATTTTAGACAACATAGGAAAACTCCTGACATTATAACCAGAATCTCCAGCCGGGGATCGAAACAAATGTGTGTAGATTTATATCGGGATTGACAACCCCGCACTCAGGCTGCTAGTTACGGTCAGGCTTACAAGCCGATGAGTGGCAATTGTTATCACGAGTTTAAAAGCCCACAAAGCGTTTGCTTCAGGCCATCCGTCATAGTATGGTTATAATAACTCATTAAAAAGATATTAACAATACGTTAGTGTATAAACAACTAAACTAAAGTACACCTTCAAAGTATTTAAGGAATATAAAATACAATGGTTCAATACAATTTTCAATAACAGCTGGTGGAGCCAGGCACACTCTCAGTTACAAGTTTTCATAAAGGAATACAAATACAAAACATTAATACAAAGAGAACGGTTTATGGGATTAAACCACTTTCACAAATGGGAATCTAGTCTTTTACTTTCAGTAAACTAGTATAACATAAAGGACCTTTAGTGGTTAATTCTATAATTCCTTAGTTGCTACGTCATAGTTATATATAAGTAATATCCGATTGACAGTGAAATGTGTGACTTCCGCCTTACTTCCTGTTCCTTGTTTGGTTGTGGGCGTAGGGCAGATACACCCATTTGACTGTCCATTCGATATTGGGTTATATATAATCAGTATAAACTAATTAATTACAGAGGGAAACTATTGAGGTTATCAGTTAATCACCTCAAGAAATATAGGATTTCCTGGAGAAACCAGTGAACTTATTCAAAGAACTTAGGGTATACTTAACAGAACTAAAATACTTATGAACTCACCAACTTAAATGTTGATCTACTCTTTCCAAATAACTTGTATTCTCAGGAATCCAGTAGACAGGCACACTCCCGAAGCTTTTGAGAAGACTACCTAGTACCGTACCACGACTCTTGTCTTCTACTGTACCTACTTTAGTGTTTGAATATGTAATGTTTAAACACTTATGTAAAACTTATACTTATTAATGCAATGGTTGTTTGTACTTTGATTACTATATTGCATGTGTTGTGATACTTACCTAAAGTCCTCCGCCCCCGAATGTTTCCGCCATTCTAGTTTGGAGGTGTGACAGTCAGGACCAAAAACCCTAATTTTTAGGGTTGAAGACCTATATAATGTCATTAAGTCCCATGGGTTTGCCTCCTTATCAGTCTCTACTGTCCAGAAACCCTAAGATTGACCCCTTTATCGTCTGGGTGTTTTCTTGACCTTGTGGAGTGCATTTTTGGTAGTTTGGTGCCTTGGAAAGAAGATTAAGAAGTTGGTGAAGGAGAGTTGTTGGAGTTGAGCTTGAAGATTCGGGTTATCTTCATCATTTGGCATTCGTTTCAGGTATAAATCCCAATACTTGCTTTGTTAATGCTTAGATCTACTTTGTTTGAGTTTTTGTGTCTTTTCGGTCATGTATATGAGATCTTGTGGGTTATTGTTATTTCTATAGCTTACACCCGGCTCCCGTGTTCAACTTAAGGAGAGAAAAGAAAGGAAATGGGTGGAAGTGAGAGGAAAGTAAGAGAAATTGGTGCTCCCGAGTTTCATTAAAGGAAGGAAGTGGAAGGAGATGAAAGGATCATTTTCCATCCTAACTTTCCTTCCGATTTGGAAGGATTTGGAAAGAAAGATAAAAAATGTTTAACTTTCCTTCCATTTCTCTCCAACTCGGGAGCACAAAAGAAAATTTTATTTTCCTTTCTTTTCTCTTCTTTTCTCTCCTTACTTTCCTTTCTCTTCTATTATTTTCTTTGCTACAACTCGGGAGCGGGGTGTTAGAGTTGCTACTATTGGTGTTTATTTGGTCCTTGAGTCATAAAGTTGCCATCTTTGAGAGTTTGAATCATCCATTCATGAGTTTGGGTTCATTTTATGGAAGTAATGTTTGAAATTTCGAGATTTGGTTCATTTGGGGCATCCAAAGCCACCAAGTTTACGACTTTATTGTTTAAGACACTTCATATGACTCAGATTTGTGATTGGAACCCTATGTATTAAGTATTTAAGTGCTTTTTGGGATTATGGATCTATGAGTGAGTACAAGCCATGCAGCCTGTACGCTTAGCGTATAGTTGAGTATGCCCCGTGTACTTGATAGATTTGGGCTTTGCGTCGTTTGGGCATAAGATGGACTACTTTCATGGACTTTATGTCTTGGGCCTTATTGGGCCATCTGGAATCGAACCTTTGGGATAGGGAAGCATTATTGGGCCTAGGCTAAGGCCCGTGTGAAGAGGAATGGGCCAAATAGGAAATTAGGCCCATATGTTGGGCCTTGTTGGATTGTCTAACTTTTGGGCCATTGGATTGTGATTTACGATGTCATTCTTGGACCAACCTATGATAGGGGATTTTTTTATGATGTAGATCCCAAATGTTAATCAACTTTTATTTGGTAATTGATTGCTCAGGGACCTGTAAGACCAGCAGTCACGGATCATTCATTTCGTTTAGCTTTTCGAGGTGAGTTTTCCTCATCGGGTTTAGCGGGTCTAAGGTACCAGGGGCGACCCTTGATAAATATGTTGATATACTTGTTGTCTGTGTGATACTTGTATGTGCTTGTATATGTATGCTTATTGGCCGGGGCCCGTATTGCGAGTGTGGGCGAGGCTCGTATATCATTGGGCAGGGCCCGTTATGCGAGTGTGGGAGGGTCCCATATCTCTTTGGGCGGGGCCTGTTATTGTTATGTGTTTGGTATGTGTATCTGTTGGATTTTGTGTCTTAGCCCATAACTATAACTGGTATGTACATGACCCGATTGTAGCATGGTCCTTTAGGGCTGCGTTCACCAGTGCAATTTGATAGGATGGATTTTGAGAATAAGGTTATTTATAACTTATTAATATATTAGAAGTATAATATATTAATATATGGAATCATATTATTTATTTAGTATTGATCAAGAATTAATTTGGAATTAATTTTGTGGTCAAAAGAGACTAATAAAATATATGGGGATTGATTATGTAAATCAATGATTCTTGTAGTGTGGGCTAATGATCCATAATTATTTAGATGGGCTAAACCAATAAGTTAATCCATGGAGGTTAAACCCATGTAGCATAAGAATGTGGAAAGTCATGGAGCATTAGGGTTACAAAGTGTAACCCTAGCATGTGCAACACTATAAATAGAACCCTCCATGAGCCAAAATCAGTTATACCTTCTCATTGAGATAAGTAGATTATTTTCTTTATTCATCCTTTTGCATATTGGTGTTTGTGAACCATTAGAGGCAACACACTTGAGGTACTCAAGCTTTCAAAGGTCAAGAACTACAAGTCCTTCAAAAGGTATGTCATCTATCTAGATGTATTATTCATTTCACAATTTGTATGCTAGTTAGAACAATGCTTTGGAAAAATTGAAAATATGTATGTATAATAGAGAAAACATCGATCCAAAGCATTTAGGGTTGCATGTGAACCATAGGAGTGCTATAGTGCTCAAAACCCAACAGTGGTATCAGAGCCTAGGATTATTTTCGATTATATTTGATGCTTACTAGTTTTTCAAAGCTGAAAAAGTAGAAATTCTGGCCCCTGACTGGTGAACTCGCCGAGTCCACTCAGTAACAGAGCAACTCGCCGAGTCCAGTTCATGTACTCGATGAGTTGAAGGCACTGTTTGCATAATTTCGAGTTTCTTGGCCTGGTTTGGATTGGGAACACTACCACAAACTGTTTTGGATCATTGGAAATGTTTTTTATGATATGGTAGTGCTTGTACTCATCCAACCACAAGATAATTGACAAAGTTTAAAATAATTGTTATTTTATATGATAAACAAAATTGCTTTCAAATTATTGACTAGAAATTATCTTGATTATAAGTTTAGTTAGATCATAGATTATGTGATAATTTTAGTTGTTAGAAAAATGATCTAAATGAATTTTAATGACCTCCATAACTTGTCCCCAGGTTATGGAAAATTAAAGGTCCCATACATTTTAATCCAACTAAACTCATAAGTTATGAATATGAAGAGTTTTGACAAGTTTCAAAACTTGCCCTCAAGTTTAGGAATTTGTAAAGTCACACTAATGAAACTTTAATTCCAAACCCTAGAGTTTTAAAAGTTAAAATTCAACCCTTATACTTTATAATATTAGAAGTTTAATAATATATATATATATATATATATATATATATATATATATATATATATATATATATAAAAGACAATTTGCTGTTACTGTTAGTAGCCCTCATTCACAAAGTCGGTCTATAAGGGGGGTATAAGGTTACTGCCTATAAAATGGTAGTTTAATGGGTGTCTACTCTCACCCACCGCTTCCTTGACTGGTGGAGGGTCGTTAGCCGAACGGGTAGGATAGGATATTAATTCTCCCTCACTAAAAGTATAATGATTAAAAAATAAAGTAACGAAACTTTTATTAAAATTCCCACTCTTAGTTACTTTAGGAAAAATGTGAAAAGGTGCTAATCCATGAAATTACACTTTGCACCTTGTTAAATCGTTAGTGGAGCGTGTGTGGTTAACCGGCACACTAATTTGGCACTGACAATGTGTGGCAAATGGTAACTTGATGTTAATCATAGATCAATGGAGCGTGTGTGTTTAACCGACACATTGATTAGGTGATTTGTAACATTGGGTGTACCAAGCTAATTTTCATGGTTATTCACACCTTGTTTGTGATCATCGGCATCCCAGTCACTAACTTGAAGGGCACAATCGAGATTTAAACAAGCCATTGAAAAAGTTCAATGAATCTCAAAATATCTAGGAATTTAAAACCAATTAAAACTTAATAATCTATTTCATTTTTCATGGTGGAAATTGTTAGATCATCATTTACGTACCTTCAAATATTTTACAATTGGATTACGTCATCCCTCTTCGCAATTGTAGAATATTGTGTTGGGTCCTAGCCTTAATATTTCATATTGGGTGTAATATTAACGATTATCATCTAATCTAAACTTTGTTATTCTTCTTTTCAGATGTCTATCCCAAAAAATGCTTCCAACCCAATCCCTTCAGGCTCTTTCTCCCTCATGAACCTATGTGGGAGGGTCATTTTCGATGGCTCGAACTTCAATGACTGTATTCGAAACATCAGAATGGATATTCGCTATGAGGACCAAGAATGTGTCCTAGATAAAGAGCTTAAAGAGATTTATGTCACCACTGCTACTCCCAAACAAATAGTTGAACACACTACTCATGAGAGGGATGCGACAAAGGTGTCGTGTCTAGTGATTGCAACCATGACTGCTGAGCTGCAGAAGTCCAATGAGGACTACTATCCTTTTGAAATGTATCAATATTTGATGGAAAGATACCAAAAAAGTGATCGACAGGAGAGGTATGATATCATTGCCTCCATGATCACAACCAAAATGAAGGATGGTGAACCCATCACGGCCCACTTGTAAAAGATGCAGAGATTCGTGGATCGCTTGCTTAAATTGAATGTCAAATCTGATGAAGAGTTGGCCATAAATATCATTCTACACTCTTTACATTCTTGTTATGATCAATTTCGTATGACTTATCATATGAACAAGGAGAAGGTCACTCTTAACAAGCTTCGAGGCCTTCTTAGGATTGTAGAAAGCAACCTGAAAGGCAAGTCGGTTGTTTCTACTCCTACTGCTACTCCTGTTGCCCCTGTTCTGGCAATTGGACATGGGAAGGGAAAGAAGAGGAAGGATCCCTACAAGATCCGCAAGGGAAAGTCTCTTGATGGATCCTCTCCAAGTGGGACCAAAGCTGGTTCTACTAATCCTCTTCCAATCCGAAGGAAACAGAGTGCTTCCACTGTCATGAAAAAGGTCACTGGAAACGAAATTGCCCCAAGTACTTGGAGGACATAAAGGATGGCAAGATCAAGCCCTCCTTTGCAGGTATTTACACTATACGATCTAATAACTCATCACATGCTAATTCTTGGGTGCTTGATATAGGTTGTGGTATTCACATTTGTTATGTTTTGTAGGGACTAAAAATAAGTAGGGATGTGGAGCAGGGGAAGATAAACTTAATCATGGGAAGTAGGAAAGTGTCGCCTGTGACCAAGATTGGAGTTTATTCTTTATTGCTTAGTAATGGTTTAAATTTATATTTGAATAATTGTTGTTACTCGGCCGATATGGCGAGAAATGTTATTTCCTTTCACAGTTTGTATAAATAAGGTTTTACCTTTTCCCTTAATAATGAAAATGGTGGTATTTATGCTTATTGTAATGGTGTATTTTCTTTTGAAGCATTAGCTTGCAATGGTATATATGAAACTGTGATGGTTGTAGATAACTTAGGAAATAATGTGTTGAATATTGATTCTTCTAATAATTTGGATAAGGCATGCTTGTGGCATTGTCATCTTGGACATGTCAACAAGAAGCGCATAACCCAACTCCAAAAGGATGGAGTTTTGGAGTCATTCGACTTAAAATCGGATGACACTTGCGAATATTGTTTACTTGGAAAGATGACAAAGTCACCCTTCATTGGTACTTGTGAAAGTGGTGAAGGTCTGTTGGATCTCATACACACTGATGTGTGTGGACCATTCAGAACCGCCACAAGGGATGCTAACCACTTCTATGTGACTTTTACTGATGATTATAGTAGAGATGGGTATATTATTTAATCAAGCATAAGTTGGAAACTTTTGAAAGATTCAAGGAGTTTAAGCAAGAAGTGGAGAATCAATTGGGTAGGAAGATAAAGATGTTGCGATCCGATCGAGGAGGAGAGTATCTTAGTATCGAGTTCCTAGACTATCTTAAGGAATGTGAAATTGTTTCACAATTGACGTCACCTATGACACCACAGGTTAATGGTGTGGCTGAGAGGCGCGGTAGAACCTTTCTAGGTATGGTTCGTTCCATGATGAGTCGAGCTTTATTACCTATATCATTCTGGGGGTATGCCTTAGAGACCGCCGCCCATATGCTTAATCTAGTCCCTACCAAAAATGTTTCTAAAACACCTCACAAGATGTGAACAGGGAAAGTTCCCACATTATACCACATCAAAGTTTGGGGTTGCGAGGCTTTTGTGTTGGGTCAAAATTTGGTTTATACTTTGCTTTTCTAGGAAATTGTATTTTTCTGTTAAGTAATATGTGTTTACAGTTGTGTTTACGGCCGTGAACACATGTCTCATATATATAGTGTGAGGAGTGCATGTGATGAAAGAGAGGCTAGAGAATGAGAGCATATTGTAGAGAGAGAAAGTTAGAGAGAATAGAGGAGCTTATGTGTGTGTAAGTTGTGTGTGAATCTTGTATTTGGATCTTCATTCTAATCAAATCATACAAGATTCATCATCTTCTTCTTCTCCTTATTCTTCATTAGATCTGGCATCATTCGTTTGATTGGGATTCCGCACCATCAAACGGATCTGATTGATACACAAGCAGATTTGGGACTTACAAGTGGTATCAGAGCTTGGATTGTATCAATCAATTTTTGTAGATCTGGAGCGTATTTGATCTTATTTTTGAAGGATTTTTTCGTTTTTGGATAGATCTTTGAAAATTAGGGGGGGGGGGGTTTGTTCTTCGCTTTTTTCATAAAAATGAGTTCTGGATCGAGTTTTGGAGCAAAAAGTGAGAAAAACGACGTTTTTCTTCGCATCAGTTGAAGGTGTACGGCCAGTTGAAGGTGTACGGCCAGTTGAAGGTGTACGGCCGTAAACCCGTGCACAGTCGTAGACCCATGTGCGGCCTCAGAGTATACGGCCTCGGTATACGGCTCAGCAGCCTCTCACGTATACGGATCGGTGGTTTGCGGTCCAGCAGCGTTTCCGGTTTGCTTCGTTCTCGGCCTCGCACCTCGCACCTCGCACGTGTTCGTTCAGCAGTCTCGTTCAACAACCTTCTTTTTGGGGCTGCAAGGATTCGAACTCGGGTGTCTTGCCTTCTCCCTCCCTCCGCCTTTCCAAGTGATCTAGCTTGCTAGATGGTTTTCTCCTCCCAAATTTAATTCAAAAGGACTCCCTTCTCGGTTCTTATTTTCGCAATATTGTCATTTTCAGCCCAAAAATCAATTTCTTTTAATTCTAAATTCCATTTTCTTCCAAAAATATTAGTTTTTAATTTTTGACTTTTAATTTTGACTTTTTACTTAAAATTTTGACTTTGACTTTCAAGTTTGACCTTTGACTTTAAACTTTGACTTTCTCGTTTAACTTTAAAATTTTCAAATTTAGCTTTTCGGTTTGACTTTTAAGTTTGACTTTTTAAATTTGACTTTTAAGGTTGACTTTTGAGTTTTTAGTCAAAGGGCATTTTTGATAAACAATGAGTTCTTCAAACATTCCGGTCAATGAAGTTTCTTGTTCTCAAACTTGTATTAAAACAATTAAAAATTTACGTGAACACATCAATTTATTAAAAAGAGAAAACGAGGAACTTAAATATGAGGGGTACCAACTTAGGAACGGCCAGAAACCGTTGAAAGAACAATTAGAGGCCAAGACTAATGACTTTAAGAAATTACAGTCGGAGTACAGTGACAAATGCGTTCATTATAGATATCTTAAGAAAGATTTTGATGCTGTGACTGCCGAACTTGATGCATTAAAAGCAAAATATAAAGATGCTGAATTTAACTTTAAGAAATTTGATGTGTCAAGTGAGGTAGTTGTGTCCATGATAGAAAAACAATTAACATTTAAAGATAATCAAAACAAGGGTCTAGGCTATCATGATGTTCCACCTCCTTTCAATGATCACTACATTGTTACTCCTTTTACTCAGGAGGAAATAGATAGAGAACAATTTATGGTGTATGGCAAACCTGCCGTGGTTGTGCCAGAAAGTGTTGAGGTGAAGAATTCTAATATTTCTACTTCTTGTGCAGGTAAATTAGCGGAAGATGAGAACAGGTTTTTTAGGAGTGACGGAGCTAAAAGCAACAGATTTAGAGTTCAAGGACACATTGGTTTGTTCCAGGCCACCAATTCCAGTGAAACAGAGTGCCTGTTGCAAGTGTGCTTGTGGGAACAATAAAAGACAAGGAAAGGACACGCCACCAGGGGCAGGAAGAAACAACTTCCCAGTAAAGAAAAATACATGTTTTCATTGTGGAACACCTAGACACATTGCCCGAAATTGTCCAAATCGCGCATACGTTCCCTACTACGCACAAGGATGGAAAAACGCGCCAAGAGGGAGATACCCCAAAAGAAGCCCTTCGAGGCCACGTTCAACCAATGGTGACTGGAACGCACAGAAGGCCAAGAATCAAAATCCCAAGGTCAAGAAGGGAATGCCGGCCAAGAAGCCAAATTCAAGTGATGCTCCCGTGAAGCCATAATCAAAGTCATCTCAACAGCCAGCTTCAAGTTCAAAAGCAAGAGACAAGGCACCCATCTGCTCGAACAAGAAATAGGTTAAAACCAACTACAGATGGGTACCAAAGGTTCAATCTCCTAAATCTCTTAATGATTCTAATATTTCCACATTTTATATTTCTGATAAGAAGGATATGTCATGGGAGAAAGTACCTTGCAAGGATGAAAAAGGTCGACCCAGTTTCAAAATGGACTGGATTCCAAAGACCAACTGATCCCGCTCTGTGCCGGAACAGCTATGGAGGCATATAATCAGACTTCAGTTTGTCGGTAGTGGTTGTTCCTGGCACATGATAGAGGACAATTCTCAACTGTGCAACACTCAGAACTTTAAGTGAGAGTATGTGTCCTTTGCGGGAAAGGAAGAAAGGAAGGGATCACTCATGGGGTTTGTGCTTAACGATGTGAAGAATTTTCAGATCTGTTCTGAGATTATGTGTGTTGTTCTCAGAGCTTCTGGATGCAAATTCAATCGGTGAATTATGGTTTGAGTTTTCTTCTCGATACTCCTGAGTTTTTCTTACACTGATTCGTTTCAAAGACAATCTTTTCTTTATTATAGTTTTTCGTTTGTAGGTGTTGTTTAGGGAAGTGATATCAAGATAAAGTGATAACGGGCAGTCTAAAACATGTGTAAGGGACTGAATCTGAATTGTCTAGACTCTGTGTTCAATGTGCTGGTAGGAACGAAGGATTTGACAATATGGATTTAGATAGGATTGTTTGGACTGACCATACGACGCTCGGGTAGATTGAGCAGTGAGAGAAACACAGGAACCCACAGGATACACTAAATTAATATGCATCTAGAACTGTGGTTCAACTTTTCCTTGATGTATGGACTTATGTCCTTAATTCTGGTTCAGATAGGGCAACTGGGGGAATCTGATAAAGTCGGTCTGTAGGAAATTATTTTATTGCTTTCTATCTGTCAGTCATATGTTGCTTCCTCTGCGTGATTGGAAGAGATCCGACCTATATTTTAGCATATGCAACTCTAATTCTACGCACCTCCTTATCTATGAAATTCTTTCTATCTGTTAGCCATATGTTGTTCCCTCTGCGTGATTGGAAGATCCGACCTGGGACACAACATATGCAACATTCTACCTCTCAATCCCTCTATCTCTGTTAGCCATATGTTGTCCCCTCTGCGTGATTGAAAGAGATCAGACTTGGGACACAACATATGCATCTTTTTCTAAATCAGACTTCCTCCTTAATAATTGTCTATTCACCTAAAGTAAGGAGTTCTTTGGAAGTTCTTGATAGTCAGGGTATATCGGGAAGTGGGGAACACGTTCTAGTGCAACTAAAATTAAACCATTTAGAGGTTGTCTGTAGATCTCGCTTCTTAATTTAAGTGGACAACAATACCCGTGGTCGTCGTCAGCTAAATGGTATATTTGAAAATTTTGTTGATATCCTTCGTGTTTAAGTGGACCACAATACGGGCAATTGACCAGATCTATTCATGAAGGTGAAGGTACTGATAAACAAGTTTAGACTGTGTCACAACTTTGATTCCAAATATTTTTGTTTTTTGTTAAATTTGTACATAGTTTTCCTGTATGCACAAATTTAGGGGAGAATTAAAAAAAAAATTCAAAAATAAAAAAATAGTGTTATTTCTGTTTTATTTCTTGTTCAGAAAAATCAAAAATTCAAAAATATTTTTGTTTCTGTTTTATTTTTTCAGAAAATATAAAAAATCCAAAATTATTGTGTGCTAAGTTTTCTTTTAGTTGTGTTTGGTCTTGAAAAGTGAATTCAGATGTAGACGAGACTCATGGAGACTGTATCGAAAATTTCTAAGCCAAAGCTTCATCCGTGATCATCGAAGAATTCTCATTCGAAGGAGCAAGAAATGAAGACTATTCTTTCAACATTCAATCCTTCAACCCCAGAAGCAAGGTGAGGTTGCACTTGAAGATTATGTGACAGATTGCATTGAAGCCTCCTCAATCAATTTGCTGCTATCTATGAACCTTCTGAAGTGATCAAGAAGATTAGATCTCTCTATTGTTCTCTCTGAAGATTCTCAAGCTGAAAGCGCCACCTTTCAAGAATATTTTTCAAGAAGCCTCCTCACCCAACGTGCTTTCAGAGTCAAATTTTGAAGAAAATCCCAACTGCTCAAGATGAAGTCATTCATTGAAGATGAAGTCATGTTCCTCTTGAAGCTGTGAAGAAATCGAAGATAAACGCTGAAGCCAAGCTCCAAATGAATATTGACAAGAAAAGCAAGCTACTTTTTAGGGGGAGCTTGTTGGGTCAATTAGAAAAGAAAGCGAAAAAACCAAGGGGGAAATTGTTGGGTCAAAATTTTGGTTTATACTTTGCTTTTCTAGACAATTGTATTTTTCTGTTAAATAATATGTGTTTACGGTTGTGTTTACTGCCGTGAACACATGTCTCGTATATATAGGGTGAGGAGTTCATGTGATGAAAGAGAGGCTAGAGAAGGTGAGAGCATATTATAGAGAGAGAAAGTTAGAGAGAAGATAGGAGCTTAAGTGTGTGTAAGTTGTGTGTGAATATTGTATTTGGATCTTCATTCTAATCAAATCATACAAGATTCATCATCTTCTTCTTCTCCTTCTTCTTCATTAGATCTGGCATCATCCGTTTGATTGGGATTACGCACCATCAAATGGATCTGATTGATACACAAGCAGATTGGGGACTTACATTTTGTAAGAAAAGAAACTCACGACAAGCTCGAACCTCGGAGTGAGCGATGTATTTTCATCGGCTATCCACAGAAATCCTTTGGATATCTCTTCTATAGACCGAGTGACAATGTTGTCTTCATTGCGAGGAGAGGAGTCTTTCGCGAGAGAGAACTCATAGGCCAAGGAAACAGTGGGAGGCAAATTGACCTTCAAGAGCTTGAAGAGTCAAGCGGTAAAGGAACCTCATACACTAGCAATCAGCCTGAGGAGGAAACTCTAGTTGATCGAATTGACGAGTCCTTACCTCTGAGGCGTTCCAGTACAGTTAGAAATACACCTGAGTTCTATGGTTTCCATATTACAACTAAAGGTGATACATTTATCAGTGATAGCACACTGGTAAACTTGGATGAACCTAACAACTACAAGGAAGCCATGCCTGGCCCCGAGTCTGCAAAATGGAAAGTGGTTATGGACAACGAGATTTAGTCCATATATGACAGTCAAGTTTGGAACTTTGTTGACAATGTAACGGGTCCTAAGACAGTCGGGTGCAAATGGATCTTCAAGAAGAAGACCTACATGGATGGGAAAGTACACACATATAAAGTGCGACTGGTTGTGAAGGGCTTTACTCAAACTCTGGGAGTTGACTATGATGAGACCTTCTCACCAGTAGCGAAGATTAAATCTATAAGGGTTATGTTGGCCATAGCTGCATTTAATGATTATGAAATGTGGCAAATGGATGTCAAAACCGGTTTCCTTAATGGAAAGTTGGCTGAAGATGTTTACATGAGTCAACCAGAGGGTTTTGTCAATGCAAAGTACCCTAATAGAGTGTGTAAGCTTGAGAACTCCATTTATGGATTGAAACAAGCATCTCGCACATGGAATCTTTGTTTTGATGAGAAAGTCAATGAGTTTGGATTTTCGAGAAGCGAGGATGAGTCCTGTATATATGTCAAAGCTAGTGAGAGTATAGTGAGCTTTTTGATATTGTATGTAGATGACATACTACTCATAGGAAACGACATCCTAACCTTGCAGGATGTTAAGTCCTGGCTTGGGAAGTGTTTCACTATGAAGGACCTCAGAGAAGCTGCCTATATCCTAGGGATAAGGATATTGAGAAACAGAAGTAAAAGACTAATATGACTTAATCAAAGTACATACTTGGACAAGGTGTTGAAATGTTTCAGCAAGGAGAACTTCAAGAAAGGTGACTTACCTATTTAAGGCAATGCCAAACTGAGTAAGACTCATAGTCCGAGTATAGAGGCTAAAACAGCAGAAATGAGTCAGATACCATATGCTTCCTCAATTGGTTCGATCATGTATGCTATGACATCTACTCGCCCTGATATGGCCTTTGCTTTGAGCATGGTCAGTCGATATCAAGGGTATCCTGGTAATGGTCATTGGACTGTGTGTGACAACCCGTAATTTCAAATCTTGTAAAAGTCAATCTTGGTCAACGAAAGTCAAACCTGTCTGATAAAGGTCAAACTTATTTCTCTTTTATCTTGATATGGTTAGTTTATTAAGTTATAAAGGTACAAACCTTGTATTCAAAGGTGTTTTATGTTTAAGGAGGAAAACACTTGGAACCGAGAACCTTGTCCGAACCACAAACCCTCACATGGGCCATAAACGAGGTTCGCAGCCGCAAACTCATTCCTTGGACCTTAAACCTCGGTCTTATCTACTTAGTGTGGAAACCAACGAAGGTGTCCCATCAGTTTTGACCCTATATGGGGGCTGGACCGTGAACTCCTCCTCATTTCTTCAATCCCAGCCAAAAACACCCACCTCACACTCAAGAACACCAACCGAAATCCCCATTCTCTCTCAACTATCATCGAAAATCCCTTCGAATCTCCTTAGGATCTTGCCAAGATCATCAAATGTTCTTCATTCATCAAGATCATTGGGCCGAAAACCCTTGAATCTCCTTCATTTCATCAAGAATACTCAACCGTAAACCCAAGAACACCAAGATCTTCTTGGACCGTGAAGTCTTGGGGCTAGCCATAAACGCATAGCAGCTTTCCATTTTGTTTCTAACACTCTCATTTGTAAGTTAAACTTACAAATTAGTCGAATTCCTTATCAATATTATGTTTATATATGCTAATTGTATACATATATATTACATAAAATGCTAATTAGGACTCGGTTTTGCTACGAGATTTCACTCGTGGAAATAACATCTTATATCGAACAATCAAACGAATCAGTCACATAAGGTGAGTTCATACCCCTACAATTTACCGTTTTCAATGTTTTTAAGGGGGGGGGGGATACAAGCAAAACACAATATAATTGTTTTAACACTTACATGTGAAAACAAACAAACAAAAGAATTATTATGCTTCTAAATATTGTTAAAACCATTTTCAAACTCTTTTAAACTATTTTAGATTCCTGTTTATATCAAAACAATATTCATTTGTATATTTATGTATAATTAGGCTTTAGCGGACTTATGACTATTGCTAATACCTTACCTCCTGTTCCTTGTTTGGTTGTGGGCTTAGGGGATGATCACTTGTCCGACCGTCGGCTAAATCATAATTATACATGCTAAATATATACATGAGTATTAAAACGCATTTCAGAACATACTTAACTCAATCGTAGATGCTGAACCAAATGATTATTCACTTCAAATCATTTACAGTTCAAACAAACATACTAGTAAACTATAATAGTAATAGCTTAGAGAATCAATTCATACTATTTTCTGAAGGTTTTTGAGCATTCTAACACTCTTATGGTGTACATGCAACCCTATAAACCTTGGATCTTTGTTTTCTCTATGATACATGCAAATATTCAATATTCCAAGGTTTCATCCTAACTAGCATAATAAGAAGTAACTATACTACAAGAATCTAGTAGAATGACATACCTTTTTATGGAGCTTGAAGTCTTGAACCCTTAAGAGCCTAGTGCCTCAAGTGTTGCACCTCAAATGGTTCACACAACACCAAGAACCCTTGGAATAACTAGAGAATAAGGATACTTGCACCAAATCGGTTTTGCCCTCTTGTGTATACACACTAGTGCACATTTCATGAACTACAGACCTCTTTATATAGTGTGGAGGATTAGGGTTACATTCATGTAAACCCTAATACCCATGAGCTTTCATTTCCATAGGATCCATGGCTTACACACTCCATGGACTATCCATGAAAGCTTAGCCCAACCTAAATGAACTTGGCCCACCACATATAAGAGTCCATATTCAATTAGTTTCTTTTTTATCACTAAATTAATTCTAAATTAATTCTAAATTAATTCTTGATCAATACTAATTAAATAATATGATTTCATATTAATATATTAGAACTTATAATAGATTAATATAAATCACTTAGTATCCTTTTTCTCATTTTGTCTATCCAATTGTTCCGATGCCATGCAACCCAAATGGTCAATGCCAAATCGGGTCAAGTACATACCAATTATAGTTATGTACTTAGACACTAATCCAACAGTCTCCCACTTGGATAAGTCTAAAACTATTATTACGTATGACTCCAAAACCCGACTAGCAATCGTAGCTCCTAAAGCCGTTGCCCTACTCTGAACAAATCAATGACGCGTCCATTAGATAAGGGATCATATATTCCCCCATTCTAGATATCATATGGACTGAGACATGGATTGTAATCATTCTCTCTGTCCATTTGTTATTTCTCGATTTCCGATTTATGACGACCGACTAATTGAACAAATCAAATAAGTCCGGGCTTGGCCAAGCACTTAGAATGTCATCATTAAATCATCGAGGGGCCCACAGATATCACTTTTATCCCTTCAAGTGTAAAAGGAATGGATAAACTTCGACTCGTATGCTTGTTCTTGTTGGATATAGTGTCTAAGTCCATAACTTTATTTGGTATGTACTTGACCCGACCCGACATGGTCCATTTGGGTTGCATGGCATTGCAATACTTGGATAGACTAAATGAGAGAATAAGGCACTTATGATTATTAATATATTATAAGTTCTAATATATTAATAATGGTATTATTTAATTAGTATTGATCAAGTATTAATCTAGTATTAATCTAGTGATCAAAGTGAGACTAATTAAATATATAGGGTTGATTATGACAATCATCAATTCTTTTATGGCGGATTAATGATCCATGGTTTATGGGTTTGGTTATAACCATATGGAGCTCCATGGATAGTCTATGGTAGTTACAAACCCATGGGTCATGAGAAATCAAGAGTCATGACAATTAAGGGCATTCATGTGTAAACCCTAATTGTGACAACACTATAAAAGGAACCCTATGGGGAGGACTCGCCGAGTCCATGAACAAATTCATCCTACTCGACGAGTAGAATAATGCACTCGGCGAGTAGGAGCGTGCTGGGCAGTTTTTTCGAGTTTTGTTGCTGGAAATGGATTAAGATCATTATCCCAATCTGTTTTGGACTTGTAAAATCTGTTTTTCAAAATGATAATGATTATGTTAACCCATTTTACATGGCTTTTATCAATTTTCAAGTATTGTATATAGTTATATGATTTCTTGAAATTGCTTGACATTAATTTGTGTTCTTATGAGTTTTTAGAAGATCATAGGAATTATATGTAACCTCCATGTATGTTTAATTCATGATCTTAATGGAAATGATGGTGTCCATAACTTGTCCTCAAGTTATGGATAACCAAGAGTCACTTCTTTTAATTATGATTAAAGAACTAAAGAGGTTTCATAAAATGAAGAGCCTTCATTTTTATGAATCATTAAAACTCATAAGTTATAAATTGAAGAGACTTGGAATAGTTTCAAATCTTGCCCTCAAGTTTTGGAATTTGAAAAGTCTTACACTTTAATACTTTAATTCCAAATTAAACCTTAGATTTTTAAAAGGTTTAAAAATCAACACTTATACTATTATTATAATTTTATTATATAGATATGTATAAGAATATGTCATTCTTACCGTTAGTAGGCCTCATTCACGAAGCCGGTCTATAAAGGGGGTATAAGGTTGTTGCCTATAAAATGGTGACTTAATGGGTGTCCACTCTCACCCACCGCTTCCTTGATCGGTGGAGGGTCGTTAGCCGAACGGGTAGGATACGACTTTAAATACTTGTTAAAAGTATAATGAATTATAAAGTAACTATACATTATAAATTCCCAATCTTAGTTACTTTAGGAAAATGTGAAATTGGTGCTAGCCCATAAAATTACACTTTGTACCTTACCAAGTCGTTAGTGGAGCGTGTGTGGTTAACTGGCACACTAACATGGACTAGTAAGAGTGGCAAAGGGTAACTTGACCTTATTATAGATCGGTGGAGCGTGTGTGGTTAACCGGCACATCGGTTAGGTAATATTGTTGAGGGTAACAAGTCAATTTGTATGGTTATTCACACCTTGTTTGTGATCCTCGGCATCCCAGTCACAAACTTGAGAGGGCACAATCGAGATTCAAACATGCCATTGAAAAGTTCAATGTATCTCAAAAGATCTAGGAGTTTCAAAACCAATAAAACCTAATAATAAAATATTTCGTTCTTATGGTGGAAATTGGTAAATCGTCATTTACCTACCTTCAAATATTTTATAGTATGGATTACGGCATCCCTCTTCCAACTATAAATAGTTTGTTGGATCCTTGCCTTAATATTTCATTTGGGTGAATTATTAAGGATTCCTAATCTAATGAAACTTGTCTTTCTTTCCTTTCAGATGTCTTCCAACAATGCTTCTAGCTCAAACCCAACAGGCTCCTTTTCCCTTATGAACTTGTGTGGTAAGGTCATTTTTGATGGATCCAATTTCAATGAGTGGATCAGAAACATCAGAATGATTACCCGCTATGAGGACAAAGAATATGTCCTCGATAGGGAGCTTAAGGTTGTGAATGAAGCCACTGCTACTCCTGAAGAGTTTCTGGAGTTTGTTGCACATGAAAAGGATGCTACTAAAGTAGCATGCATCATGATGGCCACCATGACTCCGGAACTTCAAAAATCCTATGAAGATTTCTACCCCTATGAGATGCACCTGGATCTGATGGAAAGGTACCATCAGAGCGCGCGTCAGGAGAGGTATGAAATCATCTCCTCCATGATAACCGCAAGGATGAAGGATGGTGAACCCATCACCGGTCACTTGCAGAAGATGCAAAGGTTCGTTGACCGGTTGCTGAAGCTAAATGTTGACTTTCCTGAGGAAATGGCGATTGACATCATTCTCCATTCCTTACCTCCAAGTTATGATCAGTGTCGTATGACTTATCATATGAACAAGGAGGAAGTCACACTTAGCAAACTTCAAGGACTCTTAAGGACAGCTGAAAATGGCCTTAAGGGTAAAGCGGTTGCTACTTCTACTCCTTCAACAGCCCCTGTTCTGGCTATTGGGCAGGGAAAGGGTAAGAAGAGGAAAAGCCCTTCGAAGGGTACCAAGGGTAAGACTCTTGATGGTTCCTCTTCAAGTGGGACAAAGAAAGGTCCCATTACTCCTTCTTCAAACCCAAAGGAAGCACAGTGCTTCTATTGCCAGGATAAGGGACACTTCAAGCGAAGCTGCCCTAAATATCTGCAAGATGTAAAGGATGGGAAGGTTAAACCCACCCATGCAGGTATTTACACAATATTGTCTAATAACTCATCTAATGCTAATTCTTGGGTGCTTGATACATGTTGTGGTATTCACATTTGTACTGATTTGCAGGCACTAAGAAGAAGTGAGCAAGTGGAGCACGGGAAGATAAACTTAGTCATGGGTAACAGGAAAGCATCACCTGTTACCAAGATAGGAGTTTATTCTTTATTGCTTAATAATGGGTTAATGTTAGATTTGAATAAGTGTTGTTACTCGCCCGAAATGGCGAGAAATATTATTTCTTTTCATGGCTTGTACAAACAAGGTTTTTCATTTTCATTTGATAATAAAAATGGTGCTATTAATGTTTATTACAATGATGTATTTTAATTTAAAGCATTACCTTGTGATGGTGTATATGAAGCTGTGAATGTTGTAGACAATCTAGGAAATAATGTGTTGTATATTGATTCTTCAGATAGCTTGGATAAAGCATCATTGTGGCATTGTCGTCTTGGACATGTTAACAAGAAGCGCATAGGCCAACTCCAAAAGGCTGGAGTCTTGGAATCATTTGACCTCAAGTCAGATGATAGTTGCGAGTCTTTTTTGCTTGGAAAAATGACAAAGTCACCCTTCACAGGTACTTGTGATAGGGGTGAAAGTTTGTTGGACCTTGTACACACGGATGTGTGTGGGCCCTTCAGAGTTGCTACAAGGGATGCTAATCGCTATTATGTGACTTTTACTGATGATTACAATAGATATGGATATATTTACTTAATCAAGCATAAGTCAGAAACCTTTGAAAAATTCAAAGAATTTAAGCAGGAAGTCGAGAATCAATTGGGCAGGAACATCAAGATGCTCCGATCCGATCAGGGAGGAGAGTATCTTAGCATTGAGTTCCTTGACTATCTTAAGGAATGTGGGATTGTCTCACAATTGACACCTCCCAGAACACCACAGTTGAATGGTGTAGCTGAGAGGCGCAATCGAACCTTGTTGGATATGGTTCGTTCCATGATGAGTCGAGCTTCATTACCAATCTCTTTCTGGGGGTATGCCTTAGAGACTGCCGCCCATATCCTTAATCTAGTCCCTACTAAAAAGGTTGCCAAAACACCTCACGAGATGTGGACTGGGAAAGTTCCCAATTTGGACCACATCAAAATTTGGGGTTGTGAAGCTTTCGTGAGGCGTGAGACTCATGATAAGCTTGAACCTCGAAGTGAGAGGTGTATTTTCGTCGGCTACCCACAGAGATCGTTTGGTTACCTCTTCTACAGACCCAGTGATAATGTGGTCTTTGTAGCAAGAAGAGGAGTCTTTCGTGAGAGAGAATTCATAAGCCAAGGGGACAGTGGGAGGCAAATTGACCTTGAAGAGCTTCGAGAGTCAAGTGGTGAAGGAACCTCAAATGCTATCGACCAACCTGAGGAGGAAACTCCTGTTGATCTGATAGATGAGTCTGTACCTCCAAGACGTTCCACTAGGGTGAGGAACACACCTGATTTTTATTATGGTTATCACATCACCACTGAAGGTGATACATTTATTAGTGATAGTACACTAATAGATTTGGATGAACCTAATAACTACAGGGAAGCCATGGCAGGCCCTATCACACCCCGCTAAAGCGGAAACGCAAGGTATGGCAGCGACAAAGGTTTCATTGCAAAAGATAAAGATACATCACCATAACAATATTTAAAAGTTTACAACCCATAGCTTAAACAAAACAAAGTACAAGTTTTCCAAAATGACATTGTTCAAAATATAACTTCATAAAATAACTTCCACACGATGCAGCATGCTCTATGATGATGGATCTCTATATCCACTTACTAATTACTTCCTGAAAAAGCATGTAAAACGAGCGTCAACTATGAAAATAGTTGGTGAGTTCACAGGTTTACAAAATCAAGATTTGGTATAAGACTTTTCATAAGTACAAGTACATTGCTTTAATGAGAACAAAGTTCATTGCTATAATGAGAAACAAAGTTGATTGCTAAAATTGATAAACGAGTTTATTGCCATAATAGATAACAAGTTTATTGTTATAATGTGTAACGAGTTTGTATGTGTATGAGCAAACAATGAGTCTCAACCAAACCTATGACTGAAGCCCTGTCAAGATCTATGCTTATCGTTCCATAGATGAATATGGTATCATGCACTCCAGTAATAGGGCGAGTGAGGAGTTGTCAATTCCTAATAGCGCTATCCATAATAACCATTGGCTCAAAGAGTTAATGGTTAGAGATAAGGGAAGGGCCTTAGTACGATAAGTTCTCATGTTCCGTGATGCATAGACATACATAGAGAGACATAGCAATAAAATAGCAATCATGTTTGATACAAATCAATTTAAATACAACATTAAAATAATAGTTTTTCGGGACATGCTTTTCCACCCCAAAACATAAAAACTGAAAATAGGGGAGTGCGTGAATACTCACAACGTTTCGAGTAGGTACAAGTGGTACTTCGGAATGCACCAACGCCTTACTACCGGGATCCTACGACATCAAACTCACACTAGTGAGTTTCCATGTCGAAATCTAATGCTAATATACTAAATTCTACATATAGTGAAATGCCAATTTATGTTTTAGTATTTGATTTTATATTAATTGGTTACACTTTTTCTGAAATAATGAAATTCTACAAATCGTGCGATTAATTACAACATTGGAATATAAATTTTCCAAATTTTTAAGTCCTTATTACAACATAAATTCACGGAAATAACATTCAAAGGATAAAAATTCTCAAACTTTTTATTTAACTGTTATTACACAATACTAAGCTGGGAAAATTATAAAAATGGATTTCCAAGCTGTTTAATTATATTTTATGATTTTTGAGCATTTATTCCAATAAAAATTGAAATAAATAGAAAACAGTTTCCAAAATTACCCAAACTTTTTATTTAACTGTTATTATACATAAATAGGCTGGGAAAAATATAAAAGATATTTTTCAGTGGATATTTCTATTTTTCCTTGTTTTATTCCTTTAAATAATCTTTAATTGAAGAAATAATATTAAACAGTTAAAATAAATTACCAAAAATTTTTGTAACATCATTTACAGTATAAATAACCTGAGAAAAATATCAAAAGTGGTCTTCATATTATATAATCCGGTTTTGGGTATTTATGTGTATTTAAGTGTAATTAACTTTAGAAATTAAGAGAAAAATAGTTTACAGTGGAGAAAAATCCTTAAAATTTTTATGTAACCTCCTACTGTAAAACATGATGTTCTGGTAAATTTTCATGAATTTTGGATAAACAGAACTATTTTTCCTATTTTTAAACCATTATAATTACAAAAAATTGGGAAAAATAGCAAGGCATAATGAAAAATGTTGAAATTATTTTTCTGAGTCATCCATCACAGGTAAGGTATGCGAAAATTGTTAGATAAAATTTTCACACTCTCCAAAGTGGTTTTGTGATTTATTATATCCTAACAAAAAGAAAATTGGAAATCATACCAAACAGCAACAAAAATTGATGAAATTTAGTGAGGGGTCATTATCCATCATAAGGGTCATTCATGAATTTGTTCCGGATTTATTGACCTATGGAAGTATTTTATGTGATTTATGCCCTTGGTTTCTAGCAATAATTTTAATAAATCAAAGAAATAATAAAAGCTTTTGGTATTTTACAGATTATCACATGCATGTGAGGGCTTTCAAAAGGGAAAATGTTCGAAATTTATTCAGAAGGGAAATAGGGGTATTGAACCCAAACAAGATAAGAAATGTTGCATGCAATGGTGCATGAGATGTAAATGTGGCTGAAGTTCATGAATTTGTGAAGCACATTCTGTGGGGTTTTAAGCCACGAAATTTCAGCCATCATTCACTGGATATGTTAAGTTTCTAAAGTATTTTTCCCCAGATTTATGGTTGGGTTTAAGGCCATTGATCATGCAAGGCAAAAATGGTGATCATACAAAAAGAGCTGTTTGCGCAACCATTTTGTAAAAATTGCCAAAAATCGGATATTTAATATTTTACAGTAAGACCAGTTGGGTTTGAAAGTTAACTCATGGAGCTATCCAATGCAAAAAGAATATCATGATTTGGTTAAGGAATGACCGAGATACGGTCGTTCAAAGCTGAATAAAGTAATCTGGCAGATTGCATGTTTGCTTTGAGTGCATCCTTAGGACATTTTGACAAGAACATCATGCATGCCTTTGATAAGGTCCGATTTCTAGCACATGCATGGAGTGAATGAGCATCCAAGATGTACTAGAAATGGTTTAAATGCTTTTGACCATGCAAGAACACAAAAGAAATGGAGAAGAAGATGTAATACTTGTTTTTGAAGTCACATGAACATATGTGCATCATTTTCACTCCTTGCATGGGTTTGATCCCGGATTTTCACCATTTCAAACACATGCATTGTGTTATGGTGAGAATCTACAAACCACAAGGGAAAAATAAAGATTTCTAGCCATGGAAAGGCATAGAATCCGAAAAGAAGAGAAAACTAAGAAGAAGAGGTAGTAGAATCATGAAATTATGGAAGAAGATGTTGTTGTTTACCTTGGTTTTGATCTTGAGGGAAGTAACAACACATTCAAAGTCTTCAAAATCTTGAAATTTGGCAGAGAAATGAGAGAAATTTCGTGAGTTAGAGAGAGAGAGGAAGAGAGTTTGTGTGTTAGGAGGGTGGAGTGTGAGAGAGTGAAGAGAGAAGAGGTAGAGTGAAGGTTTAAGTCTAATGATTGAGTTTTGGGAAGAGAGAGTGCATGGGGAGGGGAGAATGGCTGGCTCTATCATGCATTAGGCCTCCTCTCTCCTAATTTCAAATTTTATAAAATTCCCTCCAATAATTTTATAAAAACCCTAATTTTTATAAAAATATTTATTAAGCAATTCTTGATTTATTTGTAAAAAATCTTGTTTTTAACTAATAAATTATGATTATTGCATGATAATTTAATTTCAATTTCAATGATTATAATCCATAATTTGATTAATAAAAATTTGATATTAGAAAGTTTATAGCCAAATTTTATAAAGTTTTTAAGCTTTATGATTTATAAATTTGGATTTTTAGCTCTCTTAGGGTTTTTGGAATATTGTTTGATATTCATCATCATAATGAAGTATAATTAGAATATTTTAATTTATTTGTAGGGTTTTATACCCTTTTTCAATTATAACAAAGCTTGAAAGTTTCATTCAAATTATAGCATTGGCATTTCCTATTGTAGTTAAGCAACTTACTAGCATCGTAAGTGTCAAGTATATTAGTCCTAGGTCTTAGATGGATCCTAGTTTATGTAAGATTTTGACCTAATTTATACTACTAGGCCATGGCATGATGTGCATGAATGGTTATTATAAAGATGCATGAGTCCGAGAATGACCTGAATTGACAGTTGTCACAGGCCCTGAGTCTGCTAAATGGAAGGAGGCTATGGACATCGAGATTCAGTCCATGTATGACAATCAAGTTTGGAACTTGGTTGACAATGTACCAGGTCGTAAGACAATTGGGTGCAAATGGATCTTCAAGAAGAAGACCGACATGGATGGGAAGGTACACACTTATAAAGCGCGACTGGTTGCGAAGGGCTTTACTCAAACTCCGGGAGTTGACCATGATGAGACCTTCTCACCAGTAGCTAAGATTAAGTCTATTAGAGTATTGTTAGCCATAGCTGCATTTCATGATTATGAAATATGGCAAATGGATGTCAAAACCGCTTTCCTTAATGGAAAGTTGGCTGAGGATGTTTACATGGCTCAACCAGAGGGTTTTGTCGATACAAGATACCCTAATAGAGTGTGTAAGCTTGATAAATCCATTTATGGATTGAAACAAGCATCTCGTAGATGGAATCTTTGCTTTGATGAGAAAGTCAAAGAGTTTGGCTTATCTAGGAGTGAGGATGAGTCTTGTGTGTATGTCAGGGCTAGTGGGAGCATAGTTAGCTTCTTGGTGTTGTATGTGGATGACATACTTCACATAGGAAACGACGTCCCAACCTTGCAGGAGGTTAAGTCCTGGCTTGGGAAGTGTTTCGCTATGAAGGACCTTGGGGAAGCTGCCTATATCCTAGGGATGAGGATATTGAGAGATAGGAGTAAGAGACTAATTGGACTTAGTCAAAGTACTTACTTTGATAAGGTGCTGAAGAGGTTCAGCATGCAAGAATCCAAGAAAGGGGAATTACCCGTCCAGAGTAATGCCAAGTTGAGTAAGACTCAGAGTCCGAGTACAGAGGCTGAGATAGCTGAGATGAGTCATATACCATATGCTTCCGCTGTCGGCTCGATCATGTATGCTATGACTGGTACTCGCCCTGATGTGGCCTTTGCTTTGAGCATGGTCAGTATATATCAAGGGAACCCTGGCAAGACACACTGGACAGCGGTAAAGAACATTCTCAAGTATCTGCGGAGGACTAAGGATTGGGTCCTTACCCTCGGAGGCAGTGATGACTTGAGAGTGGAAGGATATAGCGATGCTAGCTTCCAGACTGATAGGGATAATTTCCGCTCTCAGTCAAGCTGGGTCTTTATCCAAAATCGAGGGGCAATTACTTGGAAAAGTTCCAAGCAGGAGACAGTAGCTGATTCTACTTGTGAATCAGAGTACATAGCAGCAAGTGAAGCAGCTAAGGAGGCGATATGGCTAAAGAACTTCATCGGAGACCTTGGAGTTGTACCAGCTATAAAGGAGCCAATGGAAATTTTCTGTGAAAGCGAAAGTGCGGTTGCTTTGGCTAAGGAACCAAGAGATCACGGGAGATCTAGGCACACTGACAGAAAATACCATTTCATCATACATCGAATAGAAGAAGGACTCCTCGTGGCTAAGAGGGTATCATCAGATGAGAACCCGGCAGATCCCCTCACGAAGGGACTGAGCAGGGTTAAGCATTTACAGCATGCGAGGCGCATTGGGCTGAAGGATGATATAAGTTTCAATAATTAGATTCCTGAAACTTGTAAAATGTAATTGACATTTGATGATAAATAAAATTTGTTATTTATTTATGAGTAAGGTGTTACTATCTTGTGTTGATTGTTTACTATGTTTCAATTTTGCATGTTTTTACTTCCAGAATAATTATCTTATTATTCAAACCATCCACAGTCAGTCAAAATTTGGAAGTAAGTATTGATTTAAGATTGTCATGAATTTGTCTTGTATGATTTGTCTGAAAGTGCTTTGGACAATGCAATGGTTGCTACAACATTCATGAGTACTCATAAGGGCTGAGTATTGGATCCAACCCACGCTCACTTGCATCACTTCATGGAATTTATCTCGAGTGATCGTGAGATGGTGATATCATATAAATCTTCAAACCTAGAGGTATGAGTTGTTGACTATGAGTTGGTTATTCATTGATTGCACGAAAACGCATTGGTAACTCGATGTCATAAAACGTGCCTTTGTGAATAATTCAACAAGTAGTTAGTACAAGCATATCAGTCGAAGTTTATCTGTTCCTTCTAGAAATAGAAGCGATATGTGGGCCCCTCGATGATTTGGTTTTGACATATGTACCGGGCCCGGTCAGAACCTAATTGATGTGTTCAATTTAGTTCTATGTCGAAACAAATCAGAGATCGAGAAACAAATGCTGGACAATAAGTAAGACCATGTTCCATGTGTTTGTCCGGCTGATATCATGAGAACAGAGGATTATATGATCATTTATCTTAAATGGTGTATCATCATCATCTCAATTCCGAGAGACTTTGAAAGAGCTACGATTGCTAGTCGGATTTTGAAATCATATTTGCAAATATAGTTATTAGACTTATCCAAGTGGGAGACTGTTGGATATAGTATCTAAGTCCATAACTTTATTTGGTATGTACTTGACCCGACCCGGCATGGTCCATTTGGGTTGCATGGCATTGCAATACTTGGATAGACTAAATGAGAGAATAAGGCACTTATGATTATTAATATATTATAAGTTCTAATATATTAATAATGGTATTATTTAATTAGTATTGATCAAGTATTAATCTAGTATTAATCTAGTGATCAAAGTGAGACTAATTAAATATATAGGGTTGATTATGACAATCATCAATTCTTTTATGGTGGATTAATGATCCATGGTTTATGGGTTTGGTTATAACCATATGGAGCTCCATGGATAGTCTATGGGAGTTACAAACCCATGGGTCATGAGAAATCAAGAGTCATGACAATTAAGGGCATTCATGTGTAAACCCTAATTGTGACAACACTATAAAAGGAACCCTATGTCTAGCAAAATCGTGACCTAGTGTTACTAGAGAGGGCATAACCGATTTTGAGTGCTAGAAGTAGTCTCTCAAGTTATTCCAAGTCTTGTGGTGTTGTGTGAAGCATTTGAGGCACACCATTTGGGGTGCTAGGCTCACAAAGTCTTGAAGGAATCCAAGCAACAACAAGGTATGTATTTCTACTAGTTTTTATGTTTTATGTAATCCCCATGCCATGCTAGCTAGGAAATAACCTTGAAAAAGAAATTTGCATGTATATAGAGAAAACATAGATTCAAGGTTATTAGGGTTGCATGTACACTTAGGAAGTGTTAGAATGCTCAAAAACCCATCAGTTCTACTACTCGTTGTATCATACACAAAGGCACGTTTTATAACATCGAGTTACCAGTGCTTTTCCTATAATCAATGTTAACCAACTCATAGGCAATAACTCATATCTCTAGGTTCGAAGAATATAAGATATTATCGTCTCATGATCACTCGTGATAAAATCCATGAAGTGGGTCGAATGAGCGTGGGTTTAATCCAATACTCAGAACTTAGGATCACTCATGAATGTTGTAGCTTACTATGTCCAATACCTTAGACATCTACAAGCCAGCTTCATGACAGTCTTCACTTAATACCTACTTCCAACGTATTATCGACTGTGGATGGTTTGAATAACTTAGTCATTCGGAAAGAATGACCTAGTTAATCTGGAAGTCAAAACATGCAAAGTGAAACACAAGAATAATCGAATCCAATATGGTCTTAGAACTTATGAATATAAATAGAACACCTTTTATTTATCACCATATTGATTACACATTATTCATTGCATACTTTTTCAAATTATCAACTTTAATACTTGAATTAAAACAATAGTTGTCCCATGCTCCAAGCATGTACACTATGTTTTATAAACACTAGTCATGCCATACACCAAGTATGCACACTATGTTTGTCTATGATCTTTTACTTTGTGAAATAGGTCGATTGAACATAATTCCAATGATTCTCATTTCACAATCCCAAATCCTTACCACAAATGCAAGAATTCCAAATTCCTGCCATTTTACCGAAATCTGTCAGATTCTAAACTTATATGCATTGATCCTCTCGTAATGACTATGCACAAAGTCACAAAGACTTGTCAACAGACATTACAGAGTATTCCAATTGAGATCATTCCATGGAAACGAAGTCTCAAATTCAAAGTACAATACTTTGAACATCCTTCTTGCATTAAGTTTCCTAATCTTACACATATTTAATGAATAGCTTCCACCTATGGGAATATTCCCATATTCGAATTTTGACTATCACTTCTGAACAAGAGTTGCCTCCTTTCAGAATATGTCAATATAGTCCTTCAAAAATTTACACTATATTTCCAAATGTCCGTGAGCAACCAATCTTTGGTAAACCGTAGATTGTCCTCGACAATAGCCTAATCATTTTAGTCACACCCAGTTCTAGTACTTTTCCCTCTTAATGCCATAGGCATTTGGAAAAATTTAGAACAGATGAATATTATAGCACATGCAATCGATCCTATATCTGAAGCATATGGGACACGATTCATGATGTCTCACATAAAGACATGATACTAGACCAGTCTTTTGCTATAATATTTCTATTTCTATTTTCCATGTTCTCATAATTCAGATTATGAAAAGGGATGCCGTAATCACAATCAAATTTTAGAACGCAAATAATGTTCCCATATATAGAATTTCCCTATGTTGAACCATTCGAACATAACATTCATATATATTTTTGACTAAATTTGAATAAAATATCACGATATAAGCTTTTAGATTTGAAATGAAGTATAATTTCCTCTCCCTTAATTATAGCGAAACAACTTTTTCCCAATTAAAACTTTTGTTTTCTATAATTAACATTGCTAACTTGCAACACTTATTATAATTATCATGCTCCCATTAACATGATGAAAATTAGCATAACACTTATGCTCCCACTAGCTTTGACATGTACTCAGAAATCAGCTGGACTTCTAGAAATTAATACTTTATTGACTTTCTTACAAAAGTTCTGATTTCTGATACGAGATGCTTTGATAAAACTTTATAAAAATCATACACCTTTCCTTAGATAGCACACATATGTGTCTAAACAATTTCAAAACTATGAAAAGGGATGCCGTAATCATAGTCTCAATTGTTTAGACCTTTGCTATTTCTCACAAGTCCATATTAGTGTGCCGGTTAACCACACGCGCTCCACTAACGACTTTGAGAATGCAAATATCACAATTACTATCTACTTAAAACCTCTTAGTGAAAGCGTTTCCTCGCCATCATTTTCATGAATCCGAGAGAAACCATATGAAACTTAGATTTTATGGTGTATGTGTTCATATCCACGTGAATTTGTCAAAACCATAATCACAAGACAAGGTTAGTGACAAATCCAAACTCATATGGACTAGTGATAAACTACATGTTTTGCAATCAATTGAGAAGTCTTATAACTAATATGCAAAGCTAACTTTAACTAGAATAGGCACAGAAATAGGAATATGTCAACACGAAAGGTTATAAACCTCAAGTCGTGTGCTAGTGATAAACTACATGTTTTATTCTTGATTAGACTCTTTCAAGATCTTTTAGACTCCCACTGTCCTCTTGAAATATAAGACTCTTTCCAATACCCATTGCTTGACAGACAAATATTCAAGAGATAGTGCGGATTCTTATCAAGACAAACACTTCACACAATCGGCCTAAGTTGGTCTCTGTTTTATCCAAAACATCACAACTTAGCAATTTCAAATGTACAAGAGTAGGACACATTTTACTCTTACATTTGATAAGTGTTAATAAACCTTCTTGAAGATGTGTCACTCAAATTGCAATCTTGGAGTATGACTCTAAGACTTGTTTTGGAACTAAGTGTGATTCATCTTTTGATTTAACCAATTCAACAATTCATGATTCCTTTCTTAGTCAAACAAATGCACTAAGATGTCCTTAGAGAATCAATTGTGATATGGTTTCATAATCACTAAGGTAATCAAATGTGACAACCCGATATTTCGAGTCAATGTAATGTTCGAAAAATCAAATATTATAAACTATTTTGAATCAATAAAAATTAGCGTCAAAAACGAAGTGTTCAAAAGTCTCAATTGGAATACAAAAAGTGATAGATATTGTATCAAGGTTTTCAAAAATATAGAGAACACTCAAATCCGAGTTATAACGAAGAAGTTATGACCAATCAAAGATTCACGACAAAACCGGTAAAAACGCTGTTAAGCGTGAAAAGTGAAATTTCAATAAAATACTTTTTAGCCTTAAGTATATAAACGAAAGTCGTAGATTATGTTAAACCGTGAGCGTACATAAAAAGAACGTCCAAATCTGACTTCGTATGAGGAAGTTATGATTTTTCTAAATTTCAGATAAGCGGTAGACAGCTAAAAATTCGAATTTAAGATCGAACGATTTTTAGCCGACGCAACCTAAACGAAAATTGAAGATCTCGACCAGAGTAGTACAACGGTAAAAAGACAGACTAAAACCGACATCGGATGAAGAAGTTATGGATTTTTAACGTAATTATCCTGTCCCAGCCTGATAAAAATATAATATTAAAAATAAATTCAAAACAAGCCGACGGAGTCTAAACAAAAGTTGTAGAGTATTTTCCCACCTACGCGTGGATATAAAGAACGTCAAAAACGGAGCTAGTATGCGAAAGTTACGCATTTTTGAAGTTTGTCGCACACACATCGAGGCTTATCCAAAGGGAACGCCCTGCGCTCCCTAAGGGAACGCCCCGCGTTCGTGCTCGCAGACCTGATCCTTCGCCATCCCATCCGAGGTTCGTAAGCGATGACGTATCTCAGCTTCGGAACGCGCTGCGTTCAGGGGAACGCCCTGCGTAGGGGGAACGCCTCGCGTACCCAGTAGGAACGCCCTGCGTTCGCACCTTGACCAGCCCCTATATAAAGGGTGCGAGGGTTACAGATTTTGATTGCTCATTCCCCATATTCTCTCCCGAACTTCATAATTCTACCCTCCCGAAATGATCCCGACTTCCCGGTTTCATATCTAAGTCCCAGCAAAGGTCCGAAGCTCCGAGATTTTCGAAAAATCCGCCACTTTCCGGTCGAGGTGCCGCCCGAGAAAATCTTGCTTTCTTCAAATCACGCACTTTTCCGGTGAGTTCATACCCCTACATTTTTATGTTTTATTTAGTTTTTAGGGGGGGAATACAAGTTCAAAATACCAAAACACATTTGAAACCGAGCTGGACAGCTTACAACATCAAAGTTGTGATCTGTTCACAGGCTATTTTACCCAATCTAAACTTAACATTTGTTTCAAACTATCTAATATATGTTTAAGAGTTTTTCCTATACCTTGTAACATGTTGAGCAAGGTGTGTATACGGCTCACAATTATCATTCCAAATGTCAATTTATGGAAATACAATGACTTGCATAAATAGGTTTCATCCAAACACGCACAACACTTTTGATGAACTATAACAGGTATAGTAACTCAATCGACTTACAAAACAAATATTTCATTGCACTCTACGTGATCTTGTTATTAGTTAAACTCGCGAGACATACTCCTACGGGGTACTCCTAAGTACCACAGAAAAGTCCTGTAGTTATAATCAGAATCTCCGGGAGGGAGAACGTGATAGTTGTGTATAGATCTATACTGGGTCTGACAAACCCGCACCTAAGCTGCTTGCAACAGAGAGACCGGCAGGTCTGGGGTGATAAGTGTCATGACTTTCCGACGCCTGAAGAACGTCGCATACAAGGCCTTCTAGTCTTTAGTATGGTTGGTTATAACACCTTGCACAGAGTATTAATAAAACATGCCATTCACGTAAATTCTACGACCCTTTCATAAAAAGGGGTTTCACTCGAACATAAAATCACACATATAAGTACAACGATTTACTTGCTCGTACCAAGTCTTATTTCGGTTAAAACAACAACAAATATTTCAGAAAATATTGGATTTTCTGGTATCAAAACTTTAAGGAAGCAACATTTATCTTCTTTATATAAATCGCTTATGCACTCACCAGCTTTATGCTGATACTCTCTTTTCAAAACAACTTGTATTCCTAGGTAATCAATGATTTAGGTAACTACAAGATTTCTGAAGTCATGACGCTAAGGCACAGATTCTTTTGCCACATTTTATCATCATATGTAATTTATTTGGAAACGTATATTTTGAAAACATTGTAACCTTTTAAATTATATCTATGATGGTTGTGTTTAACTTTCTTCACTATAGTTATGATACTGAGTATGACGTCACCTGCTCCCGAACGTTTCAGCCGTTCTGGTTTGGGGGTGTGACAGATTGGTATCAGAGCTTTGTTTATAGCGAACTAAGTATATCGAACCACGTAAGATATGCAAACTATAAATACAACGTGAAAAAAATTCTCTGACGTAGCTTTTCAAAAATACTTTAAAAAAAATAAGAATTAATATTTTTATAAAAGTATTCGCGCAATCACACATTCAGTATCATAATGGCAATAACATAAAAGTATCAAGACAAGTTGGACACCATGCTCCAGCTTCGGGGTATATAGTCAGATTTTGGATGAATATAGCCTGAT
Source organism: Lactuca virosa (assembly GCF_052849685.1). Taxonomy (NCBI): domain Eukaryota; kingdom Viridiplantae; phylum Streptophyta; class Magnoliopsida; order Asterales; family Asteraceae; genus Lactuca; species Lactuca virosa. Next base: position 50,538,151 of record NC_136430.1, read on the forward strand.
CAACTATGTTTAGCCAAGATAGGACCAATGTATGCCGAAGAAGAATCATGGTGAGCAACAAGTCTGCAACTTACCAAAAATTTCAAGAATCAAACATAAAAATACTATAGGAGTATTTTGACAAAAAAAGCCGTAATCAAAACTTCAACAATTAACTTCTTGTTCCCAAAAGCTTCTTGGAACATTCCTCCTTATCCCTATTCTCGTACAGGTACGATGGCAGGATTCCATTTACCAGGTGATCCCTACTTTCCCAACCAAGGGAATGCCGGTTGGATTGTGGAAGACCCAGAGGAAGAACCCGAAGAAGAGCCCATGGAGGACGAGGAACCCATGGAAGAAGAAGAATCTATAGACAGCGAAGAGGATGAAGACTCAGATGGAACCAACTCCAAACCTGAAGTCTACAATCCACACCCTGCCCCTAATCCTCCGCTACACTTCCAGGGCCTGACGCCTCGATGGGCCGAAACTATACATTGATGGAGCCGAGAACAAGGTCAACGACCTCCCTATGGCATGCAACGAGGCTTCTATGATCTCAGAAGAGGAGGGTCAGCCGACCGAGCCCTCCCTGTCATAGTTCACCGTGTTACACGCCACGAAGAGAAAACAAGAGTTAACACCCAACATCTCATGGAGGTTGGTGCTACCAGCCATGTCAACTACGTTCGCATTCGCCGGTTGGACGACGACCACGATCGGACTCGAGACCGCACCGAGCTTCTTCGACGGGAGATGGCTGCAACCCGAACTGAAGTGCAAGAACTCCGAGAACACCGAGCCACTCTAGAAGGACGTCTATCTGAAGCAGAGCGCCTAGCGGTAGAATCCAGAGCCGAGATGAGGAACTTCGTATCTACACTTCGTGATCCTCAGAGCTTCAACCACTACAAGTAGTGTGTGCACTGCTCGCTCCAGTTTAATTTAGTTTTGCGGATAAATATTACTTTCTAGTATTTTGTGTTCAATCTCGCGATTTAAGTGTTTACACTTCCGGGATCAGTTAGGCAGCCAAAAATTTTCCGTACATTGATGTAGCATAGACCCCTAGTAGGGTCAAATTTTCCCAAGTATTGTATACTAAGTATATCAATGATATTGGCACGCTATTTGCTTTATTAACACTACACCAACTCCATAACATGAACTATTTTCAGATAAAAATTTATTGGCAACCAACTTATGATCGCCCGAGGTATAAATCAAAGTTATATGTAATTGAGGCCATGTCGACCTAGAAATGGTGGTTCCGCCTTGGATCCTGTTCCTTGTTTGTTTGTGGGCCCAGGGCAGACCCATTAGATTCAAAAGTTTATTCAATCTTAATTACATGTAAATATTATACATCAAATGATTGTTAGTTGGACCCGGTATGGATACTATCACAAACATTTCATGAGAATCAATATTATCGAAATTCATAAAGTCTATATTTCATTGTTTATAGACTTCTAGTATGAATGAATTCTTACAACATTCTTACAAGTCGGAATCATGATGCATATAAAGAACTAATAATGTCTAGTTTAACACTCGACTTGTATCAAAGACTTATTTGTTGGATTTTCTACGCATCAAATACACTCTAAAACTAGGTAGCGGAAAAATCGAAACAACGATATACCTAAGTGTACATGCAACCTATGGATCTATGGCTTCATGCTAATTACATCAACCCTAGAAAACTAAAACATAAGTAAGAAAACATACCTCTTATGTAGCCCTTGATCTCCATGCTTGCGATCTTGAACCTCCATGAAGTTGCTTGGATGAAAGGATCCAAACCAGAATCCCTCTAATGGTATCACACCCAATGACACCAAAGAGTGGAATAAAAATAACTAGGAGAAGGGTCAATTTCACAAACCCAAAGGGGTTAGAAATCGTCCCTAAGAGGGGGAGGAAGAAGGGATGGCGAAACTTCAAGCCAAGGTGCAAGGAGGAATGAAATCCCTAAGGCCCTATTTATAGCCTTGGATGCCTCCTAGGGTTTAGTACTCCTTCCCATGTGGGATGGAGGCCTAACCACGAAATTTCACTCCTTTCCCATGTGGGATGGAGTGATTTTCATCCAACCCTAATTCCATAAGGTTCTAGAACATTCCTGATTAACCAACTATCGATTAATGAACATTCAACCCTTTAATTAATTAAACTGTTAATTAATTCCCAAAATATATTTCCAAAATATATTTCCAAAATATATTTCCAATTAGTTTCTAATTAATTATTAACCATAATAATTAATAAACCAATTTCTCCTTTATTTATTCTACTCAATTTGGGTCTTGAGGGAAACCCAAAAGGACCCTGCTATTATTAGAAATATTAGCAATAGTTAATGACCTTGGAAACTATTCCAACAGTCTCCCACTTGGACAAGTCATCAACTATACGAGGACTAATATTTCTCCAATAATCAACAGAGAGTTAGTCATCCAATGCAACTACCGAACTCTTGATCTAGTAAATATTCAGCCCTTAGATAAGTGATCAACTATCCCTTCGTTCTATGATCTCTGTATGAATTCGAGACATGGATAATGGTCAATCTCAAGAATTCAAGATTATGTTTCCCGATATAGATTTGTGACGACTGCATCTGACTACTAAATTGAACACATCAATTCCAGTCAGGGCTCGGCCAAGCACTATAGATGTCAGCACCAAATCATCGAGTGGCCCAAAGATATCGCTTCTCCAATTAAGGCAGAAGGAACGAATAAACTTTGACTACATAGTTTTTGTCTATTTCATCATGTCACACATGGACATACCCTTTATAACTACCAGTTACGGTTAGCGTTGGAGTAGACCAATGCATAACAGAATCATAGAGCAAAACCCCGCATGCATGTAGGTTTGAAGAATAGAAGATATTATCATCTTAGAATTACTCGTGACTGAATCCATGAAGTAATCTCTAAGTGTGGGTTGGTCCAATACATAAATCTCTATTAAGCACTCATGAGTGTTAGCGCAATCTCTTTGCTATGTCCAATCGATATGGACAATCTACTAATACTCATGACAGTCTTGAATCACTACTTACTTCCAAGAGTATGACCGACTGTGGACGTTTGAGTAAATTAATACTCGGGAAGTGGGTTCCAAACATGCAAAAGTGAGAACGCGGTGATAGGCTAATTGAAATGACCGAAATCCATCATATATTAAGATCACCACTTAATAATCGCCAAATCAAATTAAAACTTATACTGCTTAAAGTTCTCAGGTTTTAAAACAAACCAAACTAAGAGTGTTTAAGCCAATTCATTTGCAAATCTAATGCCTCTCGACTTTTTCTGACTGTCAGACATGGTCAATGACATCGGCTTATGGAATGGGTCGACAAGATTATCTTTCGATATGAATCATTGACTATGATGTCTTTACATTTGACTCACTATCAAATGTGTTGGTACTTACTGAGTATGTTTCATGTGAGCTCGTGTGACTTGGGATCCATACTCGAGGTAAGTTCACCCAAAGTCACAAGAAACTTCATAAGGACCATCAATGATTGAATTTCAACAAAGATGTCACTAATGAATCGCTTTCAGTCACATTGTCCACTAACCAACTGCAATATACTCTAAGTATGTTAAATCCACTATGGTGTATTACCTGGTACTCTTTCAAGCTAATATATCACCATTCAGTAAAAGCATGAATTCCGACTGCGAACGGAATTGCCTTTATTAGTGTGGAACTTAGCATCAATGTCACTCTTACAATGATCTCTTCCATACTATCAAGATCATCTCTTCTATCCTCCAAGGTCACTTAAGAATGTTCTTGGTCTTGATTCATTGATTCTTGCCAAATTGATCTAATCAAAATTGTCATGCTCAAGGCATACGAGTCATTGGATCAAGTACATGTCATGGCATTTATGATCGATCCCATAGCAGAAGCATGTGGGACACGACTCATTTGCTTTAGCTCAATAGTAGAACATTCTCGAGTGATCGTGAGACGGTAATATCATATAAGTCTTCAAACCTAGAGATATGAGTTGTTACCTATGAGTTGGTTGTGCATTGATTGCACGTAAACGCATCAGTAACTTGATGTTATAAAACGTGCCTTTGTGTATAATTCAACAAGTAGTAGAAACAAGTATATGAGTCGAAGTTTATCTGTTCCTTCTAGTCCTTGGAGGATTAGAAGCGATATCTTGGCCCCTCGATGATTTTGTTTTGACCTATGAACCGGGCCCGGTAAGAATTTAATTGATGTGTTCAATTTAGTTCTTTGTCAAACAAATCGGAAATCGGGAAACAAACTGCTGGACAATAAGTACGACGTTGTTCCATGTATTTGTCCGGCTGATATCATGAGAACAGAGGATTATATGATCACTTATCTAAAATGGCGCTTCATAGTTCAACAGAGTTTTCGAGAGCTACAATTGCTGGTTGGTTCCTGAAGTAACATACGCAAATACAGTTATTAGACTTATCCAAGTGGGAGACTGTTGGATAAGGTGTCTAAGTCCATAACTTATTCGGTATATACTTGACCCGACCCGGCATGGTCCATTTGGGTTGCACTTCACCCAAACTGTTTATGGATAATTTTATGAGAATTGTATACTTACGATTTATTAATATATTATAAGTTATAATATATTAATATAAAGTCATGTTATTTAATTAGTTTTAATCTTGAATTAATTATGAATTAATTTAGTGATTAAAAGGAAGACTAATTAAATCATGGGCTATTATATTTATATGGTGTGGGCTAATACTCATTTGTTAATTGGCTAAGCTTATATGGAAGTCCATGGATGATCCATGGAGCTTTTAACCCATGGATCCTTGGAAAGGAAAAACATGGGTTATTAGGGTTTCACCCTAACCATACACACTATATAAACAAGCTCATGTTGCATGAAATAACACCCTAGTGTGTGTGTAATAGTGGTGGCCGATTTCTAAGTGTTAATATACTCTCTCATACATTTTCCAAGTTTGTGGTGATTTGTGATTTCCATTTGAGGCATTCACATTATTGGTGCTTGGCTCTCAAACTCCAAGGAATCAACAATCAACAAAAAGTTTGTAATTCATCTAGTTCTTTTATGGTTAAAAGTACCCCATGCCATGCTAGATAGGTTATAAACCTTGGAAAATAATATTTTGCATGTATCTTAGACAAACATAGATCCAAGGTTTAATAGGGTTGCATGTACACTTAGGAAGTGTTAGAATGCTCAAAACCCAACAACACGCTCTACCGATGCTATGGTAAACCTTAAATCACCCTTTACCTACCTTGTTAAGTCCAAGTTAGTGTGCCGGTTAACCACACACGCTCCACCAACGACTTAAACAAAGTGTAAAGTGTAATTTCATGGACTAGCACCTTATTCACATTTTCCTAAAGTAACTAAGATTGGGAATTTAATAAAAGCATTTAGTTACTTTATAATATTCATCATACTTTTAATGAGAATTTATAAGTCCTTGTCTTACCCGTTCGGCTAACGACCCTCCACCGATCAAGGAAGCGGTGGGTGAGAGTGGACACCCATTAAGTTGCCATTTTATAGGCAACAACCTTATACCCCCCTTATAGACCGGCTTCGTGAATGAGGCGTAGTAGCGGTAAGACGACTTGGCGTTATATATATATATATATATATATATATATATATATATATATATATATATATATATATATATATATATATATATATGTTGAAAATATACGATCTGATTACCACGAATAAAGGCTCGGATACTAGTTACTGGGTGACAGATATATATATATATATATATATATTTAAGGAGATAAGATGCGGAAAAAAAATAAGAAGTGCGGAATAAATATAAACTGGAAAGCTATAAATGACTGAAAGCTATAAATGAAATAAATGACAATATTTAAATGACGTAAAGCTGTAATAAAATATATAAATATATAAATATATATAAAGTTGGTTCGTCAATAAATTGACTGAACTGGTTTAGAATTTGACTGGATCTTAATAGACTGTGTCTCTATTTGTTCAAAGTTCAATCCGGTAAGTAACAATAAGTTCTTTTTATGTAACAATGAATTGTTTACAAAACGATAGAAAATACACGGGTAATGTTTTTTGTATGTGGGTATGGGTTTTTTTAAGGTGATTTGATGAGGTTGAAGTGGGTATTTGGAGGGTGGTAGAAGGTGGAATAAGGTTGTAGTTTTGGTGGTATAAGGTAACAAAGAGGGTGATGTTGAAAGAGCTTTGGGTGGTTATGAATATAGATTTTCGTAGTAAATCTCTCTGGATAGCCAATTCTCTCTCGCGTCTCTCTGGGGTTTGCAGTGGTCAAAAAAAATCGAGGAAAATTCCTGGATGTAGGTAAGGTCCTGAATAATTTGCGGTGCAAATCTCTCCCGTATTATCCTGTTGAGTTATGCTCGGTGAATTTTTTCTTAACTTGCAAATTCTGATGTCGAAAAACAGCAAGGTGATGATGGTTGTGGTGATTTGAAAGGGTTTTTTTTGGAGGAGGTTTAAGGATAGTATTTGGAGGGTGTTTGGAGATTATTTTGAGGTTGTTTGTAGGTTGTTTTGAGATGAAGGAGTGCAGGAGATATTACAAAGAAACACACAAAACACTTAAAACTCTCACTCAAAACTCACGTATACATACATATATATATATATATATATATATATATATATATATATATATATATATATATATATATATATATATATATATATGCAAAAATGAATCAAACAACTCTTCCACTTGTGTTTGTTTATGAAAAAGAAATAGCTTGGTGGATGTAATAGTTGGTAGCACACATGGTGTTGGGTTTTTTTTGCTTTGTTCATTTCTTTCCATTATATATATATATATATATATATATATATATATATATATATATATATATCTATATATATATATATATATATATATATATATATATATACAATATACAATATGTATATATATATATATATAATATACATACATATATATATATATATATATATATATATATATATATATACAATATACATATAATATACATATATATATATATATATATATATATATATATATATATATATATATATATATATATATATATATATATATATACATACATATATATATTGTTGAAACTGTTTAGTCGCACAGCTAAATTTTCTCGTCTATGCGTTTTCTGTCATTCACGTGTTTTCGTATATTCCGTTTGATCACGCATTAATGCAACCTGAAATAACTGATAATATTTGTTAGATAACATAAAAAACAGTTCGTCTTATTTCAGTGATGATCACATACAAAAACATTTTTCAACAATTTCCCCCTATGTGATCATTGATGAAATAAGGATAGATATAATCACATTAACAGTTTTAATCTTGAAGATTTGGGATAAAAGTTTTGTCAATGAGAAGATATATATAAAACCATTGTAATCTTTTTGAAAGTTTGTGACTTGGTTTAACATATATTATGTAAAAGATTTTCAGAAATTTGTTTCTGAATTAAAGTCTCGGGTTCGGTTATCAAAGGGTAGTCATATATGTATCTAAAGAAATTTCCTTAGATTTTATAGCATTATTAATGACGACAAGTGGTCTATCAGGTTGATTCAGATGAACGTTCATAGGTATAGCTCACACTTCACTTGGGTGTTTGGTTGTTCTGGCAGCAGAACAAGTTAATGATCACTAAAAATGAGTGATATCTCTCTCTGACGACTCACACTCATATCGGAGGTGTTCAGCTATGCTTTTCCTGTAAAGTCACTTAGTCGCATTATTAGATAATCAATCACATAAGACTGGTTTCGGCATTACTCAGCGGGTTTCTTCATTCATGCCATTAAAGTTCACTCTCTCTCCGTCGGGAAATACATGTAGAGGGGTTTAGCAATTTTCATAGTGCAGTTTGCAACTAAGATTCTTCAGTGATGAAGGCTACAGTATCCCGGGAAATCCATTGTTGTTGCAGCTTCTTCTTTGATAGTATCCTGTTTGTTTATCAATACCGATTTATTGTAAAACGATATTTTGTTTTAGCATTGAGAATTTGCTACATTTGAGACCTTTTTAAGAGTATTTCACTTGAGTGATTGAGATATATTCTTTTGTGAAAAAATGGTTAAAACAAATCGCGAGATTTTATGATTTTTGTTTTGAAATAACCATTTGGTTGAAAGTTTGTTTGAAAATACCAAATATAGAATATTTTTTTTTGTTTTGTTTGGTATATCTTTATTGAATCCATTTGTTTTCTTGTTGATTTGTCTTTGAGGATTGGATGTTGATAGATATTTGTTTCTCCTTTGGTTTTCTTGTAAGGATATGTCGTTGTTTGCTTGATGGATCATGGGATCGCAAGTCTTCATTTTTGGTTGGCTTTTATCTAGGTAGGGATAGGTGGCATAAAAGACAGTTTGTCTACTATGTAAGAAATGAATGTATCGTCCCTGGTCATTTTGATATCTAAGCAAAAATGAGACCGTGACAAGGTATAATTGGGTATACCTTATAAGCAATAGTAACACACCTAAGCTCACAAGAAATGATTTCCACAATGATTTAGATCGACGAGGCACAAATTCTCACATGGGTTTTTGTTTTCATCTGAACCTCCTAACCTTATGTCCCTTGATTGTTTAAAATCGTCAATAATGAAATAAAATCGAAGGAAATAAAGTTATATACATTATGAAAAGTAGGATATCTGAACCTTCACTCCAATTGAGAATCAATATGACTTAAAATCTTCATTGAGCATAAGCATCTGAAAATTAAGTCAAGAGAAGATTAATCACAAGGTTCTATAAAAGCTTATTATGGCAAGTCTTTTATTAAATTTTTTTTTTTGAAGATTTGTTTTTCTGAATGTTTTTGGAAATATTGGTTATTTGAATGTTTTTGATATTTTTTTAAAAGGAAAGCAATTTTCAATTGTTTTTGAATTTTCCTTTTGAATGAAAGTAAACACACTTTTGTACAAACAAAAAGTAAAAGTTTAAGGATAGATGTTATCTGGATTTAACATTCCAAGACGGCCTAGGAAGTATTGAAACTTTGTTTCATCGAGAGCCTTAGTGAAGACATCGGCAATTTGATCTTCGGTGTTGATGAAGTGCAATTCGATATGACCCTTTTGAATGTTGTCTTTGATGAAATGATATCGAATATCGATGTGCTTTGTCATGGAATGGTTAACGGGATTGTGAGAAATGGCAATTGCACTGGTTGAGTCACAAAATATGGGAATTTGTGAAATTTTGAAGCCATAGTCTCGCAGTTGAGTTTGCATCGATATGACTTGCGAACAACAGCTGGCGGCAGCGACGTATTCAGCTTCTGCTGTTGATGTGGATACACAAGTCTGTTTCTTTGAAGTCCAACTCACTAGTCTACCTCCTAGGAATTGACAGCTACCAGATGTACTCTTTCTATCTAACTTGCATCCTCCATAGTCTGAGTCGGTCAAAGCGTTCAGCTGAAAATCGGATTTACTTGGATACCAAAGGCCAAGTTTGGGAGTGCCTTTTAGGTATTTGAAGATGCGTTTCACAGCAACTACATGGGATTCCATAGGATTTGCTTGGTATCTGGCACAGACACATGTAGAAAACATGATGTCAGGTCTGCTGGCAGTGAGGTATAAGAGTGATCCGATCATTCCACGATATCTTTTCTGATCAACAGGTTTGCCATTTAAGTCTGCATCGATTTTGTATCCAAAAGCCATTGGGGTTTTTGCGGTATTGGATTTGTCCATTGAAAAGCGAGTGAGTAGGTTTTTGACATAATTCTCTTGGTTGATGAAAATGCCATCAGTTGACTGTTTGATTTGAAGTCCGAGAAAAGTAGTCATCTCCCCAATCATGCTCATTTCAAATTTGCTCTTCATTAGATCTGCAAACTTAATACTCAAAGATTCATCAGTAGAACCGAAAATAATGTCATCAACATATATTTGTACGATTAAAAGATGTTTATTATAGATTTTACGAAAGAGGGTTTGATCGATTGAACCTCTTTTAAAACCTGATTCTTCGAGAAAGGTTGTCAATGTGGCATACCAGGCTCGGGGTGCTTGTTTCAAGCCATAGACAGCTTTCTGCAATTTGAAGCTGTGATAAGGAAATTTGGGATCTTCGAAACCTGGTGGTTGTTGGATGTATACATCGCGATCTAACTCTCCATGTAGGAATGCACATTTAACATCCATTTGGAATACTTTGAAGTTCTTATGTGCAGCATATGCAAGAAAGATGCGAATTGCTTCAATTCTGGCAACTGGAGCATATGTTTCATCGTAGTCGATTCATTCTTGTTGTGAATATCCTTTGACTACGAGACGTGCCTTGTTTCGACAAACGATTCTTGATCGTCAGTTTTGTTTCTGAATACCCATCTTGAACCTATAACAGAAACATCGGGTGGGGTAGGGACAAGATTCCATACGTCATTTCTTTCAAATTCTTCTAGCTCTTCTTGCATAGCTTTTACCCAGTCTGGATCTTTGAGAGCAGAATGTATGGTTTTGGGTTCAGTCATGGATAAGAAGGCTCCAAATAAACAATCATTAGAAGTTGCGGCTCTAGTTTGGATGCCTGAGTTTGGATCTCCAATGATTTGGTCAGTTGGGTGGTTTCTGGTCCATTTTATTAAGCGATTCTCTTCCGCTATAATAATTGGAATTTCAGTATCCCATTGTTCTTCTCCGGGAGTTTCATCTTGGAATAGGTTTGAAGGTTCCCCCATAAATGATGCATCGGGATTGTTTTGGATATTTGGGGATGGGGTATTTAAAGGAGGATTTGGTGTTTGTTCCAATGAAGAAGTATGTGTAGGTGGTTCCCCCTTGAATTGATCTGCATCATTTCGGTTTGTTTGTGGAGTTCCTTCAGTGGTCGTTCCTGTAGAATCAATAGAAGTAGTTAGAAGTTCAGAATTGTAGGCGGTTTTGGGTTGTTCAAAAAGTAAATCAAGATCGATTTCAATGTCTATGTCAGGAGAAGGTGTTTGTTGAATTGGATTTTGAAAAATATTATCAATCATTTTAGAACCAAAATGTTCACGATCCAATTGTCTAACATAAAATTCATCGAAATGAACATCGGTACTTTCTTCAATTACTCTGGTACGTTTGTTCAGTACACGATAAGCAGCTGAGGAAAACGAGTAACCAAGGAAAATTCCTTCGTCCGACCTTGATTCAAATTTTGAAAGGTGATCTTTATTGTTCTTTATGAAGCATCGACAACCAAAAATATGGAAAAATTTGATGTTTGGTTTTCGGTTGTTAATGACTTCATATGGTGTTTTATGAAGATGTTTATGGATTAAGGAACGATTTTGAGTGTAGCAAGCTGTGGCTATTGCTTCTGCACAGAAGTATTGTGGCAGATCAGCGAAGATAAGCATTGATCTTGCAGCTTCACATAGAGTTCTGTTCCTTCTTTCGACAACTCCGTTCTGTTGTGGAGTGTATGGGGCTGAGAAGTTATGTTCAATTCCTTTGTCTTTGAGAAATGAATCTAGAGTCTTGTTTTTTTACTCTAAACCATTATCACTTCGGATTCTTCGAACAGGTCGTTTGAGCTTCAGTTCGATTTGCTTTATGAAGTTGATCATCACTTCAAGTGCTTCTGATTTTAGTCTTAAGAAGAAGACCCAAGTAAAGCGCGAAAAGCCATCAACGACAACAAGAATGTACTTCTTCCCTTGTATGGTTTGGGTTTTGGCAGGGCCACAAAGGTCTATGTGCAGCAATTCTAGTGGTTCGGATATACTAGATTCTGAGATGCTTTTGTGAGTGGATTTGGAAAGTTTTCCCTTTTCACATGCAGCACACAGAGTTTCATTATCAAGCTTCAGAAGTGGCAGTCCTCTAACAAGATCATCGCCGATCAGTTTGTTGATGTACCCAAAGTTTAGATGGGAAAGGCGGCGGTGCCATAACCAACTGATATCTGCTGGGGCTTTTGATAGCAGACATATATCGGGTTTACCATAGATAAGATCCATGTCAAGTGGATACATATTTCCGGCACGGTAAGAATCAACAATGATTTCTTTGGTTTTGGCGTCCATGATCAAGCTTCTTTGTTTGGTGAATAGGACTTCAAGATTGTTATCACACAGTTTAGAAACACTAATGAGGTTGTGTTTCAGGTCATCGACATAGGCAACTTTCTTTATGGTGAAATTACCATTTGTTATGTTTCCATAACCCTTGATTTTTGCCGTCATGTTGTTGCCGAAGGTAACGTCTTGATTGGTTTGGGTGGGTTTGAAGTCACGAAGGTAGTTTCGGTTTCCTGTCATATGCTTGGAGCAGCCACTATCAATATACCATGTATCATCCTTGGGTTCTCCAGCATTAGATACCTGCAATTTAGACAGAAGATTTAGGTACCCAAATCTGAATGGGTCCTGGTTTGTTAGTTGTTTTTATTTTGGGTTTTTTGTTTACCAAATTCTTGTAGCATTTGACTTCATATTGCTATAAGAGTTTGGTTTATAAGGATGGAATGGTTGAGGTTTGATTTTATTTATCAAATTTTCCCAAAAAGTGATTTGTTTCTGAAAATTCGTTGGTTGATAAAATCTGTGATTTGGTGAATGATATCCTAGATGTGAAATTTTTTTTGAAAAGTTCTCTTCATATCTGGGATATGATTGGCGGTTATGAAAGGCTTTTTGAAGATGATGTTTTGAAACTTTCTGATTTGGTCGTTTTTGAAAGTTCCTTGAATTTTTAAAGGTGATCTCTTGAAAGCGGTTTTCAAAAGGTTTTTGAAAAGGTTTTGGTTTTTGTTTGGAAACCTGTTTTTGAGGTATGACGTATGGTTTAACAGGTTTCTTTGGTTTGTTTTCAAAAGCCTTTGGTTTGTTAAGTGGGGTTATGGTTGCTTCATTGGTATGTTTGATTTGGTTTGTTGAAGAACTAGCAGAGTTTGTTTCAGATTTTACAACTCTTTTGATAGACTTTTTGGAAACAGTGAAAGCAGTGTCATCTGGGCTACAGTTTATAACTGTTTCGTCATCTGAATCTTCCTCATTAGCAGATGTGAAAAGATCTGGAAGAGTGGATTCAGAGTTTTCACAAATTGTCATGTTTTCTTGTTTAGCTAGTTCATTTTCAAAGGATTCTCTTCCAATTCCTGGTCTGTAATTCGTATCAATTTTGCCAGTTCCTAAGGCGTTTGCTTTGGTGAAAACATCATCACTTAGTTTTCTAACAATTTTGATAGAATTCATATTCCATATCAATCTTTTGTTTTCAGATTCAAGAGAATTGGTTTGGTTTAAAGAATCAGTCAGTTTTTCATTTAAAGTTTTGTATTTTTCAGTTGATTCTTGAAAGTTTTGTTTCAACTGAAGGATTTCCTTTTCTAAAACATCTTTTGTTTCAGAGGAAATGACTGACTGATTTTTTTGTTCCAAATCCTTTTTCTGAATTAGGGTTTGATTTAATTGTTCCAAGACGTGATTATAATCTTCTGATTTTCTTTCAACGTCTCTTTCCAATTTGTTCTTTATCCTTGTTGATTCTCCAAATTTGAGTTGCAAGGTTTGTAACTCAGATTTGCAGATATCGGAATTGATCATTGTGTCATGATATTTTTTGAGATCAGCTTCTAGACTTTTCTCAATCTTGGTTATATGGGACTCAAAAATTGATTTCGAAAGACCAAGTTCAGAGATCATAGACCATACCTGTTCTATGACGTTTGGAGCTCTTGAAGGTCTATCAACACCAACTACGAAACAGAAGTTTGATTGTGTTGGTTCATTGTCAGCTTCGTCTTCAGAAGTTGGCCAGTATTCCACGTTTGGTTCATGGATTGCCATCAATGCTCTTTGCTTATCTTGATTTTCCTGTTTCTTTAATTCATCGGCTTTTTGAGCGTAGTATGCTGAGTCTTTGACTTTGGTTTTGTTTTTGGCTCGGCATTCTCTGGCATAGTGATTAGTTCCTTTGCAGTTGTGACAAATGATCACTTCTTCATCACTGTCATCCTTTTGACTTTTAATCGGAAGTCTTTCAGGAGCTTGAGTTTGGATTTGTTGGGAAGATTGGGAAGGGCTCTGTTGGAATCCAAAATTTTGGTTGTTTTGAAAGCCATTGTTTTGATTAGTGTAACCTTGATTGTGGAATCCTCTGTTTTGGTTTTGAAAACTGTTGTTTTGGTTATTGTTATGATGACTTGAGTTGGGATTGTTTTGAAATCCCTGGTTTTGAAAACCTTGGTTTGAATTGTTTTGGAAGGAAGGTCTTTGAAAATTTTGTCCAAAATAAGGTCTTGGTTGAAAACCTGAGTTGTTTTGAACAGGTTGAGGTCTTGGTTGAAATCCAGAATTATTTTGTCCAAATGATGGTCGGTTTTGAAAATTTGGTTTAAAATTCGATTGACCGTGATTTGGAATAAATCTCTGGAGGTTTGTGTTTGCTACCAAAGCACACAGTTGTTGGTAGTCTGCTTCATCATTTAAATCAGATTGATCAAAAGAATTGTTCAAAAAGGGTTGGTTTTGAAAAGATGTCTGATTAAAATGATTGAAGTTTTGTTCATTAAAAGGTGTTTGGTTTTGAGAAGATGTGGAAACGAGAGCAAGTGGTCCTCCAAAAGCTGTAGTGGTTGGTGGGTCAATCGAGGATTCATACGATTGAAGTTCTCCATACAAATTGTATAAAGTTTCAGTATGAATGGCTGGATTTCCCTGAATGATGAGTTTAACCATCTTCCAGCTTTCGTAAAGATTGTTTAGAAACTTAAGATTTATCTCGTGTTGTGTCTTTTTGATGCCCAAATTGTTCATTTTTACCATGATAAAATTGAACCTATCATGAGCATCATGGATGGTTTCTGATGAAAGCATCTTGAAATTATCGAATTCATTTAAAACAAATGTTCTTTTGTTTCCAACAATTCTTTGATTTCCACAAAAACGATTTTTTAAATTTTCCCAGATTTGATTTGCAGTCAACAGTATTATGTCATCCATTTGACTTAGAATACTGTGGGGAATTCCAGACACAAGTTCCTTTTTGGCTTGGAGTTGCAGCCTTTTTTCGGTTTCAGCAAGAGTGGCTTGATTTGTAGCAAGAGTAGCCATATTTTCTGGAGTAACATATGTTCCTTCTACACAATTCCAGACATCTTCACTTATGGTGTTAAGATGAAGATTCATACGGCCAACCCACGAATTATACTCTTCAGGAATAAGTATGGGTGCCCGTGAACCAGATCCCAAGCTGTTAGCAATAGAAACAGAGTTCATGTTGGAGTAATTAGCAGAAGACATTTTTTTTTTATTTGAAAGGATTTTGAACAAGTGATATTAAATTGAAATTTTTAAAGAAAAGCTTATGGAAGGTTTATATATATATATATATATATATATATATATATATATATATATATATATATATATATATATATATATATATATATATATTTAAGGAGATAAGATGCGGAAAAAAAATAAGAAGTGCGGAATAAATATAAACTGGAAAGCTATAAATGATTGAAAGCTATAAATGAAATAAATGACAGTATTTAAATGACTTAAAGCTGTAATAAAATATATAAATATATAAATATATATAAAGTTGGTTCGTCAATAAATTGACTGAACTGGTTTAGAATTTGACTGGATCTTAATAGACTGTGTCTCTATTTGTTCAAAGTTCAATCTGGTAAGTAACAATAAGTTCTTTTTATGTAACAATGAATTGTTTACAAAACGATACAAAATACACGGGTAATGTTTTTTGTATGTGGGTATGGGTTTTTTTAAGGTGATTTGATGAGGTTGAAGTGGTTATTTGGAGGGTGGTATAAGGTAACAAAGAGGGTGATGTTGAAAGAGCTTTGGGTGGTTATGAATATAGATTTTCGTAGTAAATCTCTCTGGATAGCCAATTCTCTCTCGCGTCTCTCTGGGGTTTGCAGTGGTCAAAAAAATCGAGGAAAATTCCTGGATGTAGGTAAGGTCCTGAATAATTTGCGGTGCAAATCTCTCCCGTATTATCTTGTTGAGTTGTGCTCGGTGAATTTTTTCTTAATTTGCAAATTCTGATGTCGAAAAAGAGCAAGGTGATGATGGTTGTGGTGATTTGAAAGGGTTTTTTTGGAGGAGGTTTAAGGATGGTATTTGGAGGGTGTTTGGAGATTATTTTGAGGTTGTTTGTAGGTTGTTTTGAGATGAAGGAGTGCAGGAGATATTACAAAGAAACACACAAAACACTTAAAACTCTCACTCAAAACTCACGTATACATACATATATATATGCAAAAATGAATCAAACAACTCTTCCACTTGTGTTTGTTTATGAAAAAGAAATAGCTTGGTGGATGTAATAGTTGGTAGCACACATGGTGTTGGGTTCTTTTTGCTTTGTTCATTTCTTTCCATTATATATATATATATATATATATATATATATATATATATATATATATAATATATATATATATATATATATATATATACAATATACAATATGTATATATATATATATAATATACATATATATATATATATATATATATATATATATATATATATATATATATATATATGTATATACAATATACATATAATATACATATATATATATATATATATATATATATATATATATATATATATATATATATATAATATACATACATATATATATTGTTGAAACTGTTTAGTCGCACAGCTAAATTTTCTCGTCTATGCGTTTTCTGTCATTCACGTGTTTTCGTATATTCCGTTTGATCACACATTAATGCAACCTGATATAACTGATAATATTTGTTAGATAACATAAAAAACAGTTCGTCTTATTTCAGTGATGATCACATACAAAAATATTTTTCAACAATATATATATATATATATATATATATATATATATATATATATATATATTAGAACTTATAATATTATAAAGTATAAGGGTTGAATTTTAACTTTTAAAATTCTAAGGGTTGGAACTAAAGTTTTAATCAAGACTTTACATGTTCCAAAACTTGAGGTCAAGTTTTGTAAACTTCCAAAACTTTTCATTTCTTATAACTTATGAATTAATTGAGTAATAAAAATGAAGACTCTTCATTTTTATAACTCTTGTGTTCTTTTAATGGCTTTAATAAAAGTGAGACTTTTGGTTTTCCATAACTTGAGGACAAGTTATGGACTCCATTAAAACACATTATGATCATGAATTCAACTACCATGAAGGTTACAAACAATTCCTATGATCATCTAATCTTCATAAGTTCAAGAACATGAATATGAACACTTTCAAGAATCAAAAATTAAACTTAAAAAAAAACTTGTAATTTTAATAATTGTCATTGTAAATGGATTAGCATAAACATTACACCATCTAAAACAAGTTTTAAAACATCAAAACAGTTTAGGGTAATGTTTCTAGTCCA
Organism: Lactuca virosa; assembly: GCF_052849685.1. Taxonomy (NCBI): domain Eukaryota; kingdom Viridiplantae; phylum Streptophyta; class Magnoliopsida; order Asterales; family Asteraceae; genus Lactuca; species Lactuca virosa. The sequence goes on from NC_136430.1 coordinate 50,555,584, forward strand.
TTTCCAGCAACAAATGTGCAAACTTTCATACGAGCAGAAAACAGAAAAACAATTTTTTTTTCAAGCTGTTTGCACACAAAAAAAAAATAACAAACAAACCTAGGCTCTGATACCACTGATGGGTTTTGAGCATTCTAACACTTCGTAAGTGTACATGCAACCCTAATAACCTTGGATCTATGTTTGTCTAATAATCATGCAAAGTTGAATTCCAAGGTTATATTCCTATCTAGCATACATGGGGAACATTTTTAACTTGAATGAAAGATAGAATAACTTACATTGTTGTTGATTATGATCCTTGAAACCTTGTGAGCCTAGCACCCCAAGTGTGATGCCTCAAATGCTTCACACAACACCAAATGCAAAGGAGTAAACTTTGAGAGAATCTTACACTTGCAAAATCGGCTCTAGCCCTCTTGTTTCTTATGTGTAGCCTATTTTGGTGGAGAATGGGTTTCTTATATAGTGTTGACACATCTAGGGTTACACCATGTAAACCCTAATGTGTCATGACTCTTCATTTCCATGACCCATGGGTTTGTAACTCCCATGGAGCATCCATGGAGCATCCTATGGGTGGAACCCAACTTGATAATCCATGGAGCCTCTTAGCCCACTATATAATATATGGAAGATTTACATAATCTACCCATATATTTAATTAGTTATCTTTTGATCACTTAATTAATTCTAAATTAATTCTTGATCAAACTAATTAAATAATATTATTAATATATTAGAACTTATAATATATTAATAAACCATAAGTGTTATTTCTCTCATTTTAGTTTATCCAATTGCATGGTGCCATGCAACCCAAATGGACCATGCCGGGTCGGGTCAAGTACATACCAGAAATAGTTATGGACTTAGACACCTTATCCAACAGGATGTTCATAATTGTATGTATAATAGAGAAAACATAGATCCAAGGTATTTAGGGTTGCATGTAGACTTAGGAGTGTTAGAATGCTCATAACCCAACACCATCATCATGGAGTTTGCCGAAAGCTGCATTACAATAGACGCAACTTGAAGAAGCATATCGCCCGCTTCTGTAGAACTCCAGTTGAGTTCATCACTTCAACTACCAATGTTGGAACCATTCCCATATGTCACCTTTGTGGTGAAATAGGACATTACAAGAGGGATTGTCCAACAGAGAAGAACGACGGGGGAGCAGGAAGAATTTGACCCCAATACATGGAGAAGCATCAAAGAACCCTGCTATATTTTGGTACGCTTCCAAACCCCGATAACTAGCTATAATTATGATTACTCTTCCGTTCAAATTAAATCACAACAATTATATAAAATTTGAAACCCTAACAGGTAAGCTATGATGACTTAGTGTATAGATAGGGGTCATTTGTAATTAAGATTTGTAGACTTAGAGTGAGTAATCCCGCCTCATTTCCTGTTCCTTGTTTGGTTGTGGATTTAGGGCAAGATTGCTCAGTCAAATGTCTTACCAATCTTAATTATACATGACTTGTATACACCAAGCAATTATAAAGAGACCTAGTAAGGATCGTTTCATGAAAGTTCATAATTTCAAAGTTATCAAAACCCTCGTATTGGTAGTACCCACCAATTTCGAATCAAAAACGGGTTCGTAGTGATAATAACAGAATAAAACCAGAAGCGCTAAAAACTTAGGTACATGGGATATCATCCTAGTAATCATTAATCCCAGAACGACTTAATATCTATTTCATCGAGAAAATTCCGACATCCTCATTCGACATGGTTTGGCCTGGCCCTTACCATGTGAAAATTCTTATGTTGTATAAGAAAACTTTTTCCTTAATCAGCCGTAAGATGAAATTCTTCCAATCCATAACACACAACCCTTAGGTTTTCTTTCATTTCAAAACTTCAGAAGTGCCCATGCGAAGGATACCATGCCATTCTAGCCTACTCAGTAGACAGGAAACTTCAAACGAAAAGCACCGAAGTAGTCTTAGAATTCAGTAACTACCGAAGTACCTCAATAGATCTCGTAGGAAAATCATTATACCACAGGTCAAGTTCAAGAATAGAGACTAAGAACTCATTAAGTTAATCTATCGTTGATAAGTGTATACACGAGAGTGGTATATAAATTAGACTTAACAAGATTAAGGATGTGTGATTCCGCCCTATCTCCTGTTCCTTGTTTGGTTGTGGACCTAGGGCAGAGTCACCCATCCGAACGTTTTGTGAAATCTAAAATATATACGACTTGTATACACGAGGTAATGGTGGATGAGCCAAGTATGAGTCCGATCATGAACTTCGGAGCAAAAGCCAGCATCATGTATTCTACCATGTGGAATTCAACATGAGACCACGACAATGGGTCGAGCTACTAAATGACTACGAATTCGAAATTCGTTATCACTCGACAAAGCCAATATAGTAGCTAACACCTTAAGGTGGAAAGAGTACCCAGGTCATAGTACCAATCATTGACTATGATAACCCATTCAAATCTCTCCACACAAAGTAAGGAGGCTCAACAGGAAGCCTTGAAACCTGAAAATGTGGCAAGTAGAGAAGATGACTAGAACGTGTGAGTGCACGATATTCCAATGTTTGTTATCTCCACTGAGATAATAGAATCATTTCCCAGTTTAGACAGTCACTCAAAAATCTCTAGGAACCAAAGTAGTCATGATTCTATGTGATCGACTATAGTAAAGAATGGGATATCCATTTACCAATTAGTCGAGTCCTTTATCACGCTAGGATTCAAGTTGCTCCATTCGAAACCTTCTGTGGTCACAAGTGCAGATTCTATCTGCACTGGACTAAAGTAGGTAATACACAACTAGCTAGAGATCCAATTTCCACACACCACCCTCGCTGATCTGGAATTCATCCGAGAAACTACCAAAAACAAAATATGAATCGGGAAGCGCCATAAAGCTTCCAGAATTTATCAGAGAAGCTACGGCTTCGATAAAAGAAAACCCTTGAAATTCCAGGATTGATGACCTTGTCATATGAAGGTCTCACTCTAGAAGGACAAGATACGCTTGAGAAAGCGTGGAATACAAAATTCAAGGTACATAGGACCATTTGAGATTCTTACCAGAATCGGTCTTGTACTTTTAAACTTAAACCACCACAAAAACTTAATAACATTCATCTTATATTTCAAACATTTAATCTAAAGAGGTGTCTATCCGATAAAACACTTGTTATTTCACTCAATGAAATCAAGTTAAATAAAAGTCTACAATCTGTGGAAGAGCCAATAAAAACCATGGATAGGGAAATCTAAATAACCAAGCAAAGTATACACTCTGTGGAAAAGCTAATAAAAACCATGACTATCACTTTAGACTTAATTTAGGGACGAAATTCCCTCTAACGGGGGGATAATGTGACACCAGTCAAACTTTGGTCAAAAATAAATTGATCAATAATCGTAATTGGGATGAACCAAGTGGTAGATTTGGTAACAAGGTTTCCAAAAACATAAAGAACACTAAAATCCGAGTTATAACGAAGAAGTTATGACCAATTGAAAATCCGCGACAAAACCGGCAAAACACTGTTCAGTGTAAAAAGTGAATTTTCGATAAAAGGCTTTTTAGCCTTAGCAATCTAAATGAAAGTTGTAGAATATGTTAAACCGAGAACGTTCATAAAAAGAACGTAAAAATCTGACTTCGTACGAGGAAGTTATGATTTTTCGAAGTTTGGTTAAGCAGTAGAGAGCTAAAAATTCGAAATATAAATCGATCGATATTTAGCCGACGCCACTTAAACGAGAATCGAAGGTCTCGTCAAAAGTAGCACAACGGTAAAAAGACAAAAGAAAACGGACGTCGGATGAAGAGGTTATGAATTTTTAACGGATGTCGTGTCCCGGTCTGTTAAAAATAATAATATTAAAAATAAATTCAAAACCAGCCGATGAAGTCTAAACGAAAGTCGTAGAGTATGATTTTACCTACACGTGTATATATAGAACGGAAAAAACGGAGCTCATATGCGAAAGTTATGATTTTCGCAGTTTTTGGCACAAAAATCAAGAAAATGTTGAAAACCAGGAAATTTCGCATGAGTCACCTCAGACACGTCATCCCTCGTGTAACACCGGGTTCATGGTATGATTTTATTTAAGTTTTTATCCTAATTTTGCCACGAACTCGGCGAGTCTGCGTCCCGACTCGCGGAGTAGCAGCAGGGTAGACGCGGGATTTGAGCGGTGAACTCGGCGAGTCGATGCATGGACTCGGCGAGTCCACCTGTCTAAAGAAACTCTATTTCAGACATTACACCCTATTTTACCCATTCTAAAACACCCATTCATCCCATTCTCTTCCAGAAGAACTGTAGAGCGAAACCCTAGCCCATTTTGATCCTTGTGAGTGATTTTGGCTTGGTGAAGGAAGTTTGAAGCCTAAGAGAAGAAGGAGGAAGTTGGAGGGTGCAAGGAAGTGTGGTAGATCCGAAATCTACCCTGGGAGAAGCTCCTAACCAGGTAAGAAAGCTCCTTCTTGATCTTTAGTATAATAGATTCCCTTTTGTCCCTCATATGTGGATTGCAAGACCTTAAACCTCCCAACCTCCGTGTGTTTATGCCCTAGGAGCTTAGATTTATGGTTTGGAACCATTGCATGTCTCAGAATTGGCCAGAATGGGTGAAGAGTCAAAGGGTACTCGGCGAGTGCCAAAGTGCACTCGGCGAGTTCCATGAAGATGGCCTTAGACTCGGCGAGTTGGATAAACAACTCGGCGAGTCCTATGAAGATTGCCTGGTACTCGGCGAGTCGTTCTTCAAACTCGGCGAGTCCCTTGAATATAGCCTTGAACTCGACGAGTTGTTCTTCCAACTCGGCGAGTCATATGATCAGTCACTAGGATAAGAAGGGTTTAAGTGTAGGAGGTCCAACCCTCCGTAGTCGCACGTGGAATTAGCAATTTAACGTGTAGCTATAGTCCCAGAATCTCCAAATCTCCAAGGTTGATGTTCTAATGGAAGATTGGAACGATTTGTGAGATCTGTTCGTCGGACTCGGCGAGTCACCGCCTTGGACTCGGCGAGTCCAGTCGCGGGTTTTTTAGTTGTCCCCGTCTAGTAAGTCGGGCTGACTCAGTGAGTGGGAACAGGGACCCGATGAGTCAGAGTCGGGCTAGACATAGAAGGACTCGGCGAGTCGCCATATGGACTCGGCGAGTCCAGTCAATCAGAAGGTTGACTTTGACCAAGGAGTTGACTTTGACCAGTCAGTTGACCTTAGGGGTATTTATGAGTACCTAATCCATGTTTACGGATTTATAGTCGGAGGGATTACCGGTGCGGCAGCCAGGCGTAGTCTGAGCAGGTGTTCGGCAGCTACTCTCGAGGTGAGTTTCTTTCCAGTAGGGACGGGTCTAAGGCACCAAGGCCGGCCCGTATAGACGATATGTTAGTATCTGAGTGTGGGCGGAGCCCGTATCTCATAGCTGAGTTTGATTGTGTTATATGCCAGTATGATAGAATTGCTTATACTTGTTGTCTGTGTGATACTTGTATGTTATGGTTTAGTAGCGGAGCGTGGGCGAGGCCCGTATCTCCATGGATAGTAGAGTGTGGGCGAGGCCCGTATCTCCTAGCTAGTAGAGTGTGGGCGAGGCCCGTATCTCTATGGGTGTGGGCGAGGCCCGTATCCCTTAGCTGTTCGTTGTGTGATTGCATGGTATGTGGCATTATGGGGGAACTCACTAAGCTTCGTGCTTATGTTTTATAGTTTTGTTTTCAGGTACCTCTTCAGTTAGGGAAAAGGAGCTGGCGCGGTAGCGGCATATCACACACACTCTTGTTTCCGCACTATGGATTTTCTGGGATGTACTCTGATTATTTTACTATGATGTTACCGGTTTTCAGACATAAATTAATATTATGAATGTTTTGTAACAATGTTTTACGTATTAACCTAATTTAAAAATGAAATTTTTAGTTGGTATTTTTCGGACGTTACACCTCGCATGCGAGGCCTCCACGTGGCACCTCCTGATAGGACTGAGCTTCGCGTGTCGCCTTCTGATTGGACCAAGTCCGCGGTCCACTCGCATTCGGACACCCTCACAGGAGACACACCGCACACCCTCCTCAGATGACCCTCGCACCTTCGTGGAGCCTGCCCATTGGACCGACGTTGGGTCCAATCCGAAGCTGCCAGATCCGAACCGACTGCCCGAACCGAAGGCTCGCCTCAGCACCTGTCCGAACCGAAGCTCCCTTTGCCACCTGTCCGAGACACAAGTCGCACCCACCTTGCTCCGGATCTGAGGCTGCGGCCTATATAAGGCATGCGACCTTCTCGGATGGAGGTCATTTTTCACCCCAAATTTCTCCAATTTTCACATTTTAACCCCGTAAACTTTCTCACGACCCCCAAGGCCCCGATATCGTGTCTAAAGCCCGAAGCAAGCCCCGGAGCCCCAGAATTCGCGAAAAGTTATCCTCTCTCCTGTCGAAACTCTGCCCGACTTTAACCAGTTCTCGGGAAATAAACTCCATTCTGGGAAACGAAACCCTGTCCGATTCACCACCTATCAAGTGAGTTCATACCCCCGTAATTTCATAATTTCTACTGTTTTAAGGCGGGGGGTGGGGGGAATACAAGCATAACACAAGAACTTTGTGTTATAAAATCATGATAAAACAACATTAAAGCATTAAAAATACTCAAAACATTGAACTCTTTTATCATCTTATATTTCTCCCCAAAATTCATGTTATATATATATATATATATATATATATATATATATATATATATATATATATATATATATATATATATATATATATATAACTAAGATTTAAAAGGCTTAGGACTGATAACTCATTCCGGGTCTTTTTCCTTGTTTAGATGTGGACTTATAGTACCGGTTATTTGTCCAAGTGTCGTTTAAATTTTACTTATATATAAAATTGTATATGTATATAAATGTAATAGTTATTTCATCAGTTTAACTACCTTTGTAACATTCTGAGCAAGGGATTACATGCAAACATGGTTAAATACACATTCAGGAAGTACATATAAATTATAATAGGTATAATTTATACATAAAACAATAATTCATGATTCAAGTATACTAGAATACACAGTCTTACAAGAAACAAGGGTTTTGATACAAAACAAATCAAGGGTTTACACTTATCAAATACATGTTAGAAATTCTAATTTAAGAACATACTGTCAATCATTTATTTCAGAATGATTAGGTTTTGATTCAAGAACATACTGTCAATCATGTATTTCAGAATGATTGGGTTTTTCATAAATAATACACATGTAACGTTTATATGCTTTTTATGAGACAATAAGTTCAGGTTGTTCAAATTCATTTTAGACAACATAGGAAAACTCCTGACATTATAACCAGAATCTCCAGCCGGGGATCGAAACAAATGTGTGTAGATTTATATCGGGATTGACAACCCCGCACTCAGGCTGCTAGTTACGGTCAGGCTTACAAGCCGATGAGTGGCAATTGTTATCACGAGTTTAAAAGCCCACAAAGCGTTTGCTTCAGGCCATCCGTCATAGTATGGTTATAATAACTCATTAAAAAGATATTAACAATACGTTAGTGTATAAACAACTAAACTAAAGTACACCTTCAAAGTATTTAAGGAATATAAAATACAATGGTTCAATACAATTTTCAATAACAGCTGGTGGAGCCAGGCACACTCTCAGTTACAAGTTTTCATAAAGGAATACAAATACAAAACATTAATACAAAGAGAACGGTTTATGGGATTAAACCACTTTCACAAATGGGAATCTAGTCTTTTACTTTCAGTAAACTAGTATAACATAAAGGACCTTTAGTGGTTAATTCTATAATTCCTTAGTTGCTACGTCATAGTTATATATAAGTAATATCCGATTGACAGTGAAATGTGTGACTTCCGCCTTACTTCCTGTTCCTTGTTTGGTTGTGGGCGTAGGGCAGATACACCCATTTGACTGTCCATTCGATATTGGGTTATATATAATCAGTATAAACTAATTAATTACAGAGGGAAACTATTGAGGTTATCAGTTAATCACCTCAAGAAATATAGGATTTCCTGGAGAAACCAGTGAACTTATTCAAAGAACTTAGGGTATACTTAACAGAACTAAAATATTTATGAACTCACCAACTTAAATGTTGATCTACTCTTTCCAAATAACTTGTATTCTCAGGAATCCAGTAGACAGGCACACTCCCGAAGCTTTTGAGAAGACTACCTAGTACCGTACCACGACTCTTGTCTTCTACTGTACCTACTTTAGTGTTTGAATATGTAATGTTTAAACACTTATGTAAAACTTATACTTATTAATGCAATGGTTGTTTGTACTTTGATTACTATATTGCATGTGTTGTGATACTTACCTAAAGTCCTCCGCCCCCGAATGTTTCCGCCATTCTAGTTTGGAGGTGTGACATTCAGGACCAAAAACCCTAATTTTTAGGGTTGAAGACCTATATAATGTCATTAAGTCCCATGGGTTTGCCTCCTTATCAGTCTCTACTGTCCAGAAACCCTAAGATTGACCCCTTTATCGTCTGGGTGTTTTCTTGACCTTGTGGAGTGCATTTTTGGTAGTTTGGTGCCTTGGAAAGAAGATTAAGAAGTTGGTGAAGGAGAGTTGTTGGAGTTGAGCTTGAAGATTCGGGTTATCTTCATCATTTGACATTCGTTTCAGGTATAAATCCCAATACTTGCTTTGTTAATGCTTAGATCTACTTTGTTTGAGTTTTTGTGTCTTTTCGGTCATGTATATGAGATCTTGTGGGTTATTGTTATTTCTATAGCTTACACCCGGCTCCCGTGTTCAACTTAAGGAGAGAAAAGAAAGGAAATGGGTGGAAGTGAGAGGAAAGTAAGAGAAATTGGTGCTCCCGAGTTTCATTAAAGGAAGGAAGTGGAAGGAGATGAAAGGATCACTTTCCATCCTAACTTTCCTTCCGATTTGGAAGGATTTGGAAAGAAAGATAAAAAATGTTTAACTTTCCTTCCATTTCTCTCCAACTCGGGAGCACAAAAGAAAATTTTATTTTCCTTTCTTTTCTCTTCTTTTCTCTCCTTACTTTCCTTTCTCTTCTATTATTTTCTTTGCTACAACTCGGGAGCGGGGTGTTAGAGTTGCTACTATTGGTGTTCATTTGGTCCTTGAGTCATAAAGTTGCTATCTTTGAGAGTTTGAATCATCCATTCATGAGTTTGGGTTCATTTTATGGAAGTAATGTTTGATATTTCGAGATTTGGTTCATTTGGGGCATCCAAAGCCACCAAGTTTACGACTTTATTGTTTAAGACACTTCATATGACTCAGATTTGTGATTGGAACCCTATGTATTAAGTATTTAAGTGCTTTTTGGGATTATGGATCTATGAGTGAGTACAAGCCATGCAGCCTGTACGCTTAGCGTATAGTTGAGTATGCCCCGTGTACTTGATAGATTTGGGCTTTGCGTCGTTTGGGCATAAGATGGACTACTTTCATGGACTTTATGTCTTGGGCCTTATTGGGCCATCTGGAATCGAACCTTTGGGATAGGGAAGCATTATTGGGCCTAGGCTAAGGCCCGTGTGAAGAGGAATGGGCCAAATAGGAAATTAGGCCCATATGTTGGGCCTTGTTGGATTGTCTAACTTTTGGGCCATTGGATTGTGATTTACGATGTCATTCTTGGACCAACCTATGATAGGGGATTTTTTTATGATGTAGATCCCAAATGTTAATCAACTTTTATTTGGTAATTGATTGCTCAGGGACCTGTAAGACCAGCAGTCACGGATCATTCATTTCGTTTAGCTTTTCGAGGTGAGTTTTCCTCATCGGGTTTAGCGGGTCTAAGGTACCAGGGGCGACCCTTGATAAATATGTTGATATACTTGTTGTCTGTGTGATACTTGTATGTGCTTGTATATGTATGCTTATTGGCCGGGGCCCGTATTGCGAGTGTGGGCGAGGCTCGTATATCATTGGGCAGGGCCCGTTATGCGAGTGTGGGAGGGTCCCATATCTCTTTGGGCGGGGCCTGTTATTGTTACGTGTTTGGTATGTGTATCTGTTGGATTTTGTGTCTTAGCCCATAACTATAACTGGTATGTACATGACCCGATTGTAGCATGGTCCTTTAGGGCTGCGTTCACCAGTGCAATTTGATAGGATGGATTTTGAGAATAAGGTTATTTATAACTTATTAATATATTAGAAGTATAATATATTAATATATGGAATCATATTATTTATTTAGTATTGATCAAGAATTAATTTGGAATTAATTTTGTGGTCAAAAGAGACTAATAAAATATATGGGGATTGATTATGTAAATCAATGATTCTTGTAGTGTGGGCTAATGATCCATAATTATTTAGATGGGCTAAACCAATAAGTTAATCCATGGATAGTCCATGGAGGTTAAACCCATGTAGCATAAGAATGTGGAAAGTCATGGAGCATTAGGGTTACAAAGTGTAACCCTAGCATGTGCAACACTATAAATAGAACCCTCCATGAGCCAAAATCAGTTATACCTTCTCATTGAGATAAGTAGATTATTTTCTTTATTCATCCTTTTGCATATTGGTGTTTGTGAACCATTAGAGGCAACACACTTGAGGTACTCAAGCTTTCAAAGGTCAAGAACTACAAGTCCTTCAAAAGGTATGTCATCTATCTAGATGTATTATTCATTTCACAATTTGTATGCTAGTTAGAACAATGCTTTGGAAAAATTGAAAATATGTATGTATAATAGAGAAAACATCGATCCAAAGCATTTAGGGTTGCATGTGAACCATAGGAGTGCTATAGTGCTCAAAACCCAACAGTGGTATCAGAGCCTAGGATTATTTTCGATTATATTTGATGCTTACTAGTTTTTCAAAGCTGAAAAAGTAGAAATTCTGGCCCCTGACTGGTGAACTCGCCGAGTCCACTCAGTAACAGAGCAACTCGCCGAGTCCAGTTCATGTACTCGATGAGTTGAAGGCACTGTTTGCATAATTTCGAGTTTCTTGGCCTGGTTTGGATTGGGAACACTACCACAAACTGTTTTGGATCATTGGAAATGTTTTTTATGATATGGTAGTGCTTGTACTCATCCAACCACAAGATAATTGTTATTTTATATGATAAACAAAATTGCTTTCAAATTATTGACTAGAAATTATCTTGATTATAAGTTTAGTTAGATCATAGATTATGTGATAATTTTAGTTGTTAGAAAAATGATCTAAATGAATTTTAATGACCTCCATAACTTGTCCCCAGGTTATGGAAAATTAAAGGTCCCATACATTTTAATCCAACTAAACTCATAAGTTATGAATATGAAGAGTTTTGACAAGTTTCAAAACTTGCCCTCAAGTTTAGGAATTTGTAAAGTCACACTAATGAAACTTTAATTCCAAACCCTAGAGTTTTAAAAGTTAAAATTCAACCCTTATACTTTATAATATTAGAAGTTTAATAATATATATATATATATATATATATATATATATATATATATATATATATATATATAAAGACAATTTGCTGTTACTGTTAGTAGCCCTCATTCACAAAGTCGGTCTATAAGGGGGGTATAAGGTTACTGCCTATAAAATGGTAGTTTAATGGGTGTCTACTCTCACCCACCGCTTCCTTGACTGGTGGAGGGTCGTTAGCCGAACGGGTAGGATAGGATATTAATTCTCCCTCACTAAAAGTATAATGATTAAAAAATAAAGTAACGAAACTTTTATTAAAATTCCCACTCTTAGTTACTTTAGGAAAAATGTGAAAAGGTGCTAATCCATGAAATTACACTTTGCACCTTGTTAAATCGTTAGTGGAGCGTGTGTGGTTAACCGGCACACTAATTTGGCACTGACAATGTGTGGCAAATGGTAACTTGATGTTAATCATAGATCAATGGAGCGTGTGTGTTTAACCGACACATTGATTAGGTGATTTGTAACATTGGGTGTACCAAGCTAATTTTCATGGTTATTCACACCTTGTTTGTGATCATCGGCATCCCAGTCACTAACTTGAAGGGCACAATCGAGATTTAAACAAGCCATTGAAAAAGTTCAATGAATCTCAAAATATCTAGGAATTTAAAACCAATTAAAACTTAATAATCTATTTCATTTTTCATGGTGGAAATTGTTAGATCATCATTTACGTACCTTCAAATATTTTACAATTGGATTACGTCATCCCTCTTCGCAATTGTAGAATATTCTGTTGGGTCCTAGCCTTAATATTTCATATTGGGTGTAATATTAACGATTATCATCTAATCTAAACTTTGTTATTCTTCTTTTCAGATGTCTATCCCAAAAAATGCTTCCAACCCAATCCCTTCAGGCTCTTTCTCCCTCATGAACCTATGTGGGAGGGTCATTTTCGATGGCTCGAACTTCAATGACTGTATTCGAAACATCAGAATGGATATTCGCTATGAGGACAAAGAATGTGTCCTAGATAAAGAGCTTAAAGAGATTTATGTCACCACTGCTACTCCCAAACAAATAGTTGAACACACTACTCATGAGAGGGATGCGACAAAGGTGTCGTGTCTAGTGATTGCAACCATGACTGCTGAGCTGCAGAAGTCCAATGAGGACTACTATCCTTTTGAAATGTATCAATATTTGATGGAAAGATACCAAAAAAGTGATCGACAGGAGAGGTATGATATCATTGCCTCCATGATCACAACCAAAATGAAGGATGGTGAACCCATCACGGCCCACTTGTAAAAGATGCAGAGATTCGTGGATCGCTTGCTTAAATTGAATGTCAAATCTGATGAAGAGTTGGCCATAAATATCATTCTACACTCTTTACATTCTTGTTATGATCAATTTCGTATGACTTATCATATGAACAAGGAGAAGGTCACTCTTAACAAGCTTCGAGGCCTTCTTAGGATTGTAGAAAGCAACCTGAAAGGCAAGTCGGTTGTTTCTACTCCTACTGCTACTACTGTTGCCCCTGTTCTGGCAATCGGACATGGGAAGGGAAAGAAGAGGAAGGATCCCTACAAGATCCGCAAGGGAAAGTCTCTTGATGGATCCTCTCCAAGTGGGACCAAAGCTGGTTCTACTAATCCTCTTCCAATCCGAAGGAAACAGAGTGCTTCCACTGTCATGAAAAAGGTCACTGGAAACGAAGTTGCCCCAAGTACTTGGAGGACATAAAGGATGGCAAGATCAAACCCTCCTTTGCAGGTATTTACACTATACGATCTAATAACTCATCACATGCTAATTCTTGGGTGCTTGATATAGGTTGTGGTATTCACATTTGTTATGTTTTGCAGGGACTAAAAATAAGTAGGGATGTGGAGCAGGGGAAGATAAACTTAATCATGGGAAGTAGGAAAGTGTCGCCTGTGACCAAGATTGGAGTTTATTCTTTATTGCTTAGTAATGGTTTAAATTTATATTTGAATAATTGTTGTTACTCGGCCGATATGGCGAGAAATGTTATTTCCTTTCACAGTTTGTATAAATAAGGTTTTACCTTTTCCCTTAATAATGAAAATGGTGGTATTTATGCTTATTGTAATGGTGTATTTTCTTTTGAAGCATTAGCTTGCAATGGTATATATGAAACTGTGATGGTTGTAGATAACTTAGGAAATAATGTGTTGAATATTGATTCTTCTAATAATTTGGATAAGGCATGCTTGTGGCATTGTCATCTTGGACATGTCAACAAGAAGCGCATAACCCAACTCCAAAAGGATGGAGTTTTGGAGTCATTCGAGTTAAAATCGGATGACACTTGCGAATATTGTTTACTTGGAAAGATGACAAAGTCACCCTTCATTGGTACTTGTGAAAGTGGTGAAGGTCTGTTGGATCTCATACACACTGATGTGTGTGGACCATTCAGAACCGCCACAAGGGATGCTAACCACTTCTATGTGACTTTTACTGATGATTATAGTAGAGATGGGTATATTATTTAATCAAGCATAAGTTGGAAACTTTTGAAAGATTCAAGGAGTTTAAGCAAGAAGTGGAGAATCAATTGGGTAGGAAGATAAAGATGTTGCGATCCGATCGAGGAGGAGAGTATCTTAGTATCGAGTTCCTAGACTATCTTAAGGAATGTGAAATTGTTTCACAATTGACGTCACCTATGACACCACAGGTTAATGGTGTGGCTGAGAGGCGCGGTAGAACCTTTCTAGGTATGGTTCGTTCCATGATGAGTCGAGCTTTATTACCTATCTCATTCTGGGGGTATGCCTTAGAGACCGCCGCCCATATGCTTAATCTAGTCCCTACCAAAAATGTTTCTAAAACACCTCACAAGATGTGAACAGGGAAAGTTCCCACATTATACCACATCAAAGTTTGGGGTTGCGAGGCTTTTGTGTTGGGTCAAAATTTGGTTTATACTTTGCTTTTCTAGGAAATTGTATTTTTCTGTTAAGTAATATGTGTTTACAGTTGTGTTTACGGCCGTGAACACATGTCTCATATATATAGTGTGAGGAGTGCATGTGATGAAAGAGAGGCTAGAGAATGAGAGCATATTGTAGAGAGAGAAAGTTAGAGAGAATAGAGGAGCTTATGTGTGTGTAAGTTGTGTGTGAATCTTGTATTTGGATCTTCATTCTAATCAAATCATACAAGATTCATCATCTTCTTCTTCTCCTTATTCTTCATTAGATCTGGCATCATTCGTTTGATTGGGATTCCGCACCATCAAACGGATCTGATTGATACACAAGCAGATTTGGGACTTACAAGTGGTATCAGAGCTTGGATTGTATCAATCAATTTTTGTAGATCTGGAGCGTATTTGATCTTATTTTTGAAGGATTTTTTCTTTTTTGGATAGATCTTTGAAAATTAGGGGGGGGGGGGTTTGTTCTTCGCTTTTTTCATAAAAATGAGTTCTGGATCGAGTTTTGGAGCAAAAAGTGAGAAAAACGACGTTTTTCTTCGCATCAGTTGAAGGTGTACGGCCAGTTGAAGGTGTACGGCCGTAAACCCGTGCACAGTCGTAGACCCATGTGCGGCCTCAGAGTATACGGCCTCGGTATACGGCTCAGCAGCCTCTCACGTATACGGATCGGTGGTTTGCGGTCCAGCAGCGTTTCCGGTTTGCTTCGTTCTCGGCCTCGCACCTCGCACCTCGCACGTGTTCGTTCAGCAGTCTCGTTCAACAACCTTCTTTTTGGGGCTGCAAGGATTCGAACTCGGGTGTCTTGCCTTCTCCCTCCCTCCGCCTTTCCAAGTGATCTAGCTTGCTAGATGGTTTTCTCCTCCCAAATTTAATTCAAAAGGACTCCCTTCTCGGTTCTTATTTTCGCAATATTGTCATTTTCAGCCCAAAAATCAATTTCTTTTAATTCTAAATTCCATTTTCTTCCAAAAATATTAGTTTTTAATTTTTGACTTTTAATTTTGACTTTTTACTTAAAATTTTGACTTTGACTTTCAAGTTTGACCTTTGACTTTAAACTTTGACTTTCTCGTTTAACTTTAAAATTTTCAAATTTAGCTTTTCGGTTTGACTTTTAAGTTTGACTTTTTAAATTTGACTTTTAAGGTTGACTTTTGAGTTTTTAGTCAAAGGGCATTTTTGATAAACAATGAGTTCTTCAAACATTCCGGTCAATGAAGTTTCTTGTTCTCAAACTTGTATTAAAACAATTAAAAATTTACGTGAACACATCAATTTATTAAAAAGAGAAAACGAGGAACTTAAATATGAGGGGTACCAACTTAGGAACGGCCAGAAACCGTTGAAAGAACAATTAGAGGCCAAGACTAATGACTTTAAGAAATTACAGTCGGAGTACAGTGACAAATGCGTTCATTATAGATATCTTAAGAAAGATTTTGATGCTGTGACTGCCGAACTTGATGCATTAAAAGCAAAATATAAAGATGCTGAATTTAACTTTAAGAAATTTGATGTGTCAAGTGAGGTAGTTGTGTCCATGATAGAAAAACAATTAACATTTAAAGATAATCAAAACAAGGGTCTAGGCTATCATGATGTTCCACCTCCTTTCAATGATCACTACATTGTTACTCCTTTTACTCAGGAGGAAATAGATAGAGAACAATTTATGGTGTATGGCAAACCTGCCGTGGTTGTGCCAGAAAGTGTTGAGGTGAAGAATTCTAATATTTCTACTTCTTGTGCAGGTAAATTAGCGGAAGATGAGAACAGGTGTTTTAGGAGTGACGGAGCTAAAAGCAACAGATTTAGAGTTCAAGGACACATTGGTTTGTTCCAGGCCACCAATTCCAGTGAAACAGAGTGCCTGTTGCAAGTGTGCTTGTGGGAACAATAAAAGACAAGGAAAGGACACGCCACCAGGGGCAGGAAGAAACAACTTCCCAGTAAAGAAAAATACATGTTTTCATTGTGGAACACCTAGACACATTGCCCGAAATTGTCCAAATCGCGCATACGTTCCCTACTACGCACAAGGATGGAAAAACGCGCCAAGAGGGAGATACCCCAAAAGAAGCCCTTCGAGGCCACGTTCAACCAATGGTGACTGGAACGCACAGAAGGCCAAGAATCAAAATCCCAAGGTCAAGAAGGGAATGCCGGCCAAGAAGCCAAATTCAAGTGATGCTCCCGTGAAGCCATAATCAAAGTCATCTCAACAGCCAGCTTCAAGTTCAAAAGCAAGAGACAAGGCACCCATCTGCTCGAACAAGAAATAGGTTAAAACCAACTACAGATGGGTACCAAAGGTTCAATCTCCTAAATCTCTTAATGATTCTAATATTTCCACATTTTATATTTCTGATAAGAAGGATATGTCATGGGAGAAAGTACCTTGCAAGGATGAAAAAGGTCGACCCAGTTTCAAAATGGACTGGATTCCAAAGACCAACTGATCCCGCTCTGTGCCGGAACAGCTATGGAGGCATATAATCAGACTTCAGTTTGTCGGTAGTGGTTGTTCCTGGCACATGATAGAGGACAATTCTCAACTGTGCAACACTCAGAACTTTAAGTGAGAGTATGTGTCCTTTGCGGGAAAGGAAGAAAGGAAGGGATCACTCATGGGGTTTGTGCTTAACGATGTGAAGAATTTTCAGATCTGTTCTGAGATTATGTGTGTTGTTCTCAGAGCTTCTGGATGCAAATTCAATCGGTGAATTATGGTTTGAGTTTTCTTCTCGATACTCCTGAGTTTTTCTTACACTGATTCGTTTCAAAGACAATCTTTTCTTTATTATAGTTTTTCGTTTGTAGGTGTTGTTTAGGGAAGTGATATCAAGATAAAGTGATAACGGGCAGTCTAAAACATGTGTAAGGGACTGAATCTGAATTGTCTAGACTCTGTGTTCAATGTGCTGGTAGGAACGAAGGATTTGACAATATGGATTTAGATAGGATTGTTTGGACTGACCATACGACGCTCGGGTAGATTGAGCAGTGAGAGAAACACAGGAACCCACAGGATACACTAAATTAATATGCATCTAGAACTGTGGTTCAACTTTTCCTTGATGTATGGACTTATGTCCTTAATTCTGGTTCAGATAGGGCAACTGGGGGAATCTGATAAAGTCGGTCTGTAGGAAATTATTTTATTGCTTTCTATCTGTCAGTCATATGTTGCTTCCTCTGCGTGATTGGAAGAGATCCGACCTATATTTTAGCATATGCAACTCTAATTCTACGCACCTCCTTATCTATGAAATTCTTTCTATCTGTTAGCCATATGTTGTTCCCTCTGCGTGATTGGAAGATCCGACCTGGGACACAACATATGCAACATTCTACCTCTCAATCCCTCTATCTCTGTTAGCCATATGTTGTCCCCTCTGCGTGATTGAAAGAGATCAGACTTGGGACACAACATATGCATCTTTTTCTAAATCAGACTTCCTCCTTAATAATTGTCTATTCACCTAAAGTAAGGAGTTCTTTGGAAGTTCTTGATAGTCAGGGTATATCGGGAAGTGGGGAACACGTTCTAGTGCAACTAAAATTAAACCATTTAGAGGTTGTCTGTAGATCTCGCTTCTTAATTTAAGTGGACAACAATACCTGTGGTCGTCGTCAGCTAAATGGTATATTTGAAAATTTTGTTGATATCCTTCGTGTTTAAGTGGACCACAATACGGGCAATTGACCAGATCTATTCATGAAGGTGAAGGTACTGATAAACAAGTTTAGACTGTGTCACAACTTTGATTCCAAATATTTTTGTTTTTTGTTAAATTTGTACATAGTTTTCCTGTATGCACAAATTTAGGGGAGAATTAAAAAAAAATTCAAAAATAAAAAAATAGTGTTATTTCTGTTTTATTTCTTGTTCAGAAAAATCAAAAATTCAAAAATATTTTTGTTTCTGTTTTATTTTTTCAGAAAATATAAAAAATCCAAAATTATTGTGTGCTAAGTTTTCTTTTAGTTGTGTTTGGTCTTGAAAAGTGAATTCAGATGTAGACGAGACTCATGGAGACTGTATCGAAAATTTCTAAGCCAAAGCTTCATCCGTGATCATCGAAGAATTCTCATTCGAAGGAGCAAGAAATGAAGACTATTCTTTCAACATTCAATCCTTCAACCCCAGAAGCAAGGTGAGGTTGCACTTGAAGATTATGTGACAGATTGCATTGAAGCCTCCTCAATCAATTTGCTGCTATCTATGAACCTTCTGAAGTGATCAAGAAGATTAGATCTCTCTATTGTTCTCTCTGAAGATTCTCAAGCTGAAAGCGCCACCTTTCAAGAATATTTTTCAAGAAGCCTCCTCACCCAACGTGCTTTCAGAGTCAAATTTTGAAGAAAATCCCAACTGCTCAAGATGAAGTCATTCATTGAAGATGAAGTCATGTTCCTCTTGAAGCTGTGAAGAAATCGAAGATAAACGCTGAAGCCAAGCTCCAAATGAATATTGACAAGAAAAGCAAGCTACTTTTTAGGGGGAGCTTGTTGGGTCAATTAGAAAAGAAAGCGAAAAAACCAAGGGGGAAATTGTTGGGTCAAAATTTTGGTTTATACTTTGCTTTTCTAGACAATTGTATTTTTCTGTTAAATAATATGTGTTTACGGTTGTGTTTACTGCCGTGAACACATGTCTCGTATATATAGGGTGAGGAGTTCATGTGATGAAAGAGAGGCTAGAGAAGGTGAGAGCATATTATAGAGAGAGAAAGTTAGAGAGAAGATAGGAGCTTAAGTGTGTGTAAGTTGTGTGTGAATCTTGTATTTGGATCTTCATTCTAATCAAATCATACAAGATTCATCATCTTCTTCTTCTCCTTCTTCTTCATTAGATCTGGCATCATCCGTTTGATTGGGATTACGCACCATCAAATGGATCTGATTGATATACAAGCAGATTGGGGACTTACATTTTGTAAGAAAAGAAACTCACGACAAGCTCGAACCTCGGAGTGAGCGATGTATTTTCATCGGCTATCCACAGAAATCCTTTGGATATCTCTTCTATAGACCGAGTGACAATGTTGTCTTCATTGCGAGGAGAGGAGTCTTTCGCGAGAGAGAACTCATAGGCCAAGGAAACAGTGGGAGGCAAATTGACCTTCAAGAGCTTGAAGAGTCAAGCGGTAAAGGAACCTCATACACTAGCAATCAGCCTGAGGAGGAAACTCTAGTTGATCGAATTGACGAGTCCTTACCTCTGAGGCGTTCCAGTACAGTTAGAAATACACCTGAGTTCTATGGTTTCCATATTACAACTAAAGGTGATACATTTATCAGTGATAGCACACTGGTAAACTTGGATGAACCTAACAACTACAAGGAAGCCATGCCTGGCCCCGAGTCTGCAAAATGGAAAGTGGTTATGGACAACGAGATTTAGTCCATATATGACAGTCAAGTTTGGAACTTTGTTGACAATGTAACGGGTCCTAAGACAGTCGGGTGCAAATGGATCTTCAAGAAGAAGACCTACATGGATGGGAAAGTACACACATATAAAGCGCGACTGGTTGTGAAGGGCTTTACTCAAACTCTGGGAGTTGACTATGATGAGACCTTCTCACCAGTAGCGAAGATTAAATCTATAAGGGTTATGTTGGCCATAGCTGCATTTAATGATTATGAAATGTGGCAAATGGATGTCAAAACCGGTTTCCTTAATGGAAAGTTGGCTGAAGATGTTTACATGAGTCAACCAGAGGGTTTTGTCAATGCAAAGTACCCTAATAGAGTGTGTAAGCTTGAGAACTCCATTTATGGATTGAAACAAGCATCTCGCACATGGAATCTTTGTTTTGATGAGAAAGTCAATGAGTTTG
Source organism: Lactuca virosa (assembly GCF_052849685.1). Classification (NCBI taxonomy): domain Eukaryota; kingdom Viridiplantae; phylum Streptophyta; class Magnoliopsida; order Asterales; family Asteraceae; genus Lactuca; species Lactuca virosa. The sequence goes on from NC_136430.1 coordinate 50,575,851, forward strand.
GATTTTCGAGAAGCGAGGATGAGTCCTGTATATATGTCAAAGCTAGTGAGAGTATAGTGAGCTTTTTGATATTGTATGTAGATGACATACTACTCATAGGAAACGACATCCTAACCTTGCAGGATGTTAAGTCCTGGCTTGGGAAGTGTTTCACTATGAAGGACCTCAGAGAAGCTGCCTATATCCTAGGGATAAGGATATTGAGAAACAGAAGTAAAAGACTAATATGACTTAATCAAAGTACATACTTGGACAAGGTGTTGAAATGTTTCAGCAAGGAGAACTTCAAGAAAGGTGACTTACCTATTTAAGGCAATGCCAAACTGAGTAAGACTCATAGTCCGAGTATAGAGGCTAAAACAGCAGAAATGAGTCAGATACCATATGCTTCCTCAATTGGTTCGATCATGTATGCTATGACATCTACTCGCCCTGATATGGCCTTTGCTTTGAGCATGGTCAGTCGATATCAAGGGTATCCTGGTAATGGTCATTGGACTGTGTGTGACAACCCGTAATTTCAAATCTTGTAAAAGTCAATCTTGGTCAACGAAAGTCAAACCTGTCTAATAAAGGTCAAACTTATTTCTCTTTTATCTTGATATGGTTAGTTTATTAAGTTATAAAGGTACAAACCTTGTATTCAAAGGTGTTTTATGTTTAAGGAGGAAAACACTTGGAACCGAGAACCTTGTCCGAACCACAAACCCTCACATGGGCCATAAACGAGGTTCGCAGCCGCAAACTCATTCCTTGGACCTTAAACCTCGGTCTTATCTACTTAGTGTGGAAACCAACGAAGGTGTCCCATCAGTTTTGACCCTATATGGGGGCTGGACCGTGAACTCCTCCTCATTTCTTCAATCCCAGCCAAAAACACCCACCTCACACTCAAGAACACCAACCGAAATCCCCATTCTCTCTCAACTATCATCGAAAATCCCTTCGAATCTCCTTAGGATCTTGCCAAGATCATCAAATGTTCTTCATTCATCAAGATCATTGGGCCGAAAACCCTTGAATCTCCTTCATTTCATCAAGAATACTCAACCGTAAACCCAAGAACACCAAGATCTTCTTGGACCGTGAAGTCTTGGGGCTAGCCATAAACGCATAGCAGCTTTCCATTTTGTTTCTAACACTCTCATTTGTAAGTTAAACTTACAAATTAGTCGAATTCCTTATCAATATTATGTTTATATACGCTAATTGTATACATATATATTACATAAAATGCTAATTAGGACTCGGTTTTGCTACGAGATTTCACTCGTGGAAATAACATCTTATATCGAACAATCAAACGAATCAGTCACATAAGGTGAGTTCATACCCCTACAATTTACCGTTTTCAATGTTTTTAAGGGGGGGGGGGGGGATACAAGCAAAACACAATATAATTGTTTTAACACTTACATGTGAAAACAAACAAACAAAAGAATTATTATGCTTCTAAATATTGTTAAAACCATTTTCAAACTCTTTTAAACTATTTTAGATTCCTGTTTATATCAAAACAATATTCATTTGTATATTTATGTATAATTAGGCTTTAGCGGACTTATGACTATTGCTAATACCTTACCTCCTGTTCCTTGTTTGGTTGTGGGCTTAGGGGATGATCACTTGTCCGACCGTCGGCTAAATCATAATTATACATGCTAAATATATACATGAGTATTAAAATGCATTTCAGAACATACTTAACTCAATCGTAGATGCTGAACCAAATGATTATTCACTTCAAATCATTTACAGTTCAAACAAACATACTAGTAAACTATAATAGTAATAGCTTAGAGAATCAATTCATACTATTTTCTGAAGGTTTTTGAGCATTCTAACACTCCTATGGTGTACATGCAACTCTATAAACCTTGGATCTTTGTTTTCTCTATGATACATGCAAATATTCAATATTCCAAGGTTTCATCCTAACTAGCATAATAAGAAGTAACTATACTACAAGAATCTAGTAGAATGACATACCTTTTTATGGAGCTTGAAGTCTTGAACCCTTAAGAGCCTAGTGCCTCAAGTGTTGCACCTCAAATGGTTCACACAACACCAAGAACCCTTGGAATAACTAGAGAATAAGGATACTTGCACCAAATCGGTTTTGCCCTCTTGTGTATACACACTAGTGCACATTTCATGAACTACAGACCTCTTTATATAGTGTGGAGGATTAGGGTTACATTCATGTAAACCCTAATACCCATGAGCTTTCATTTCCATAGGATCCATGGCTTACACACTCCATGGACTATCCATGAAAGCTTAGCCCAACCTAAATGAACTTGGCCCACCACATATAAGAGTCCATATTCAATTAGTTTCTTTTTTATCACTAAATTAATTCTAAATTAATTCTAAATTAATTCTTGATCAATACTAATTAAATAATATGATTTCATATTAATATATTAGAACTTATAATAGATTAATATAAATCACTTAGTATCCTTTTTCTCATTTTGTCTATCCAATTGTTCCGATGCCATGCAACCCAAATGGACAATGCCAAATCGGGTCAAGTACATACCAATTATAGTTATGTACTTAGACACTAATCCAACAGTCTCCCACTTGGATAAGTCTAAAACTATTATTACGTATGACTCCAAAACCCGACTAGCAATCGTAGCTCCTAAAGCCGTTGCCCTACTCTGAACAAATCAATGACGCGTCCATTAGATAAGGGATCATATATTCCCCCATTCTAGATATCATATGGACTGAGACATGGATTGTAATCATTCTCTCTGTCCATTTGTTATTTCTCGATTTCCGATTTATGACGACCGACTAATTGAACAAATCAAATAAGTCCGGGCTTGGCCAAGCACTTAGAATGTCATCATTAAATCATCGAGGGGCCCACAGATATCACTTTTATCCCTTCAAGTGTAAAAGGAATGGATAAACTTCGACTCGTATGCTTGTTCTTGTTGGATATAGTGTCTAAGTCCATAACTTTATTTGGTATGTACTTGACCCGACCCGGCATGGTCCATTTGGGTTGCATGGCATTGCAATACTTGGATAGACTAAATGAGAGAATAAGGCACTTATGATTATTAATATATTATAAGTTCTAATATATTAATAATGGTATTATTTAATTAGTATTGATCAAGTATTAATCTAGTATTAATCTAGTGATCAAAGTGAGACTAATTAAATATATAGGGTTGATTATGACAATCATCAATTCTTTTATGGCGGATTAATGATCCATGGTTTATGGGTTTGGTTATAACCATATGGAGCTCCATGGATAGTCTATGGGAGTTACAAACCCATGGGTCATGAGAAATCAAGAGTCATGACAATTAAGGGCATTCATGTGTAAACCCTAATTGTGACAACACTATAAAAGGAACCCTATGGCTAGCAAAATCGTGACCGAGTGTTACTAGAGAGGGCATAACCGATTTTGAGTGCTAGAAGTATTCTCTCAAGTTATTCCAAGTCTTGTGGTGTTGTGTGAAGCATTTGAGGCACAACATTTGGGGTGCTAGGCTCACAAAGTCTTGAAGGAATCCAAGCAACAACAAGGTATGTATTTCTACTAGTTTTTATGTTTTATGTAATCCCCATGCCATGCTAGCTAGGAAATAACCTTGAAAAAGAAATTTGCATGTATATAAAGAAAACATAGATTCAAGGTTATTAGGGTTGCATGTACACTTAGGAAGTGTTAGAATGCTCAAAAACCCATCAGTGGTATCAGAGCCTAGGATTGTTTTCTGTATACTTGTTGCAAAACTCCTTAAAAATAGAAAATTCTGCACTATGACGACTGGACTCGCCGAGTCCATGGGGAGGACTCGCCGAGTCCATGAACAAATTCATCCTACTCGACGAGTAGAATAATGCACTCGGCGAGTAGGAGCGTGCTGGGCAGTTTTTTCGAGTTTTGTTGCTGGAAATGGATTAAGATCATTATCCCAATCTGTTTTGGACTTGTAAAATCTGTTTTTCAAAATGATAATGATTATGTTAACCCATTTTACATGGCTTTTATCAATTTTCAAGTATTGTATATAGTTATATGATTTCTTGAAATTGCTTGACATTAATTTGTGTTCTTATGAGTTTTTAGAAGATCATAGGAATTATATGTAACCTCCATGTATGTTTAATTCATGATCTTAATGGAAATGATGGTGTCCATAACTTGTCCTCAAGTTATGGATAACCAAGAGTCACTTCTTTTAATTATGATTAAAGAACTAAAGAGGTTTCATAAAATGAAGAGCCTTCATTTTTATGAATCATTAAAACTCATAAGTTATAAATTGAAGAGACTTGGAATAGTTTCAAATCTTGCCCTCGAGTTTTGGAATTTGAAAAGTCTTACACTTTAATACTTTAATTCCAAATTAAACCTTAGATTTTTAAAAGGTTTAAAAATCAACACTTATACTATTATTATAATTTTATTATATAGATATGTATAAGAATATGTCATTCTTACCGTTAGTAGGCCTCATTCACGAAGCCGGTCTATAAAGGGGGTATAAGGTTGTTGCCTATAAAATGGTGACTTAATGGGTGTCCACTCTCACCCACCGCTTCCTTGATCGGTGGAGGGTCGTTAGCCGAACGGGTAGGATACGACTTTAAATACTTGTTAAAAGTATAATGAATTATAAAGTAACTATACATTATAAATTCCCAATCTTAGTTACTTTAGGAAAATGTGAAATTGGTGCTAGCCCATAAAATTACACTTTGTACCTTACCAAGTCGTTAGTGGAGCGTGTGTGGTTAACTGGCACACTAACATGGACTAGTAAGAGTGGCAAAGGGTAACTTGACCTTATTATAGATCGGTGGAGCGTGTGTGGTTAACCGGCACATCGGTTAGGTAATATTGTTGAGGGTAACAAGTCAATTTGTATGGTTATTCACACCTTGTTTGTGATCCTCGGCATCCCAGTCACAAACTTGAGAGGGCACAATCGAGATTCAAACATGCCATTGAAAAGTTCAATGTATCTCAAAAGATCTAGGAGTTTCAAAACCAATAAAACCTAATAATAAAATATTTCGTTCTTATGGTGGAAATTGGTAAATCGTCATTTACCTACCTTCAAATATTTTATAGTATGGATTACGGCATCCCTCTTCCAACTATAAATAGTTTGTTGGATCCTTGCCTTAATATTTCATTTGGGTGAATTATTAAGGATTCCTAATCTAATGAAACTTGTCTTTCTTTCCTTTCAGATGTCTTCCAACAATGCTTCTAGCTCAAACCCAACAGGCTCCTTTTCCCTTATGAACTTGTGTGGTAAGGTCATTTTTGATGGATCCAATTTCAATGAGTGGATCAGAAACATCAGAATGATTACCCGCTATGAGGACAAAGAATATGTCCTCGATAGGGAGCTTAAGGTTGTGAATGAAGCCACTGCTACTCCTGAAGAGTTTCTGGAGTTTGTTGCACATGAAAAGGATGCTACTAAAGTAGCATGCATCATGATGGCCACCATGACTCCGGAACTTCAAAAATCCTATGAAGATTTCTACCCCTATGAGATGCACCTGGATCTGATGGAAAGGTACCATCAGAGCGCGCGTCAGGAGAGGTATGAAATCATCTCCTCCATGATAACCGCAAGGATGAAGGATGGTGAACCCATCACCGGTCACTTGCAGAAGATGCAAAGGTTCGTTGACCGGTTGCTGAAGCTAAATGTTGACTTTCCTGAGGAAATGGCGATTGACATCATTCTCCATTCCTTACCTCCAAGTTATGATCAGTGTCGTATGACTTATCATATGAACAAGGAGGAAGTCACACTTAGCAAACTTCAAGGACTCTTAAGGACAGCTGAAAATGGCCTTAAGGGTAAAGCGGTTGCTACTTCTACTCCTTCAACAGCCCCTGTTCTGGCTATTGGGCAGGGAAAGGGTAAGAAGAGGAAAAGCCCTTCGAAGGGTACCAAGGGTAAGACTCTTGATGGTTCCTCTTCAAGTGGGACAAAGAAAGGTCCCATTACTCCTTCTTCAAACCCAAAGGAAGCACAGTGCTTCTATTGCCAGGATAAGGGACACTTCAAGCGAAGCTGCCCTAAATATCTGCAAGATGTAAAGGATGGGAAGGTTAAACCCACCCATGCAGGTATTTACACAATATTGTCTAATAACTCATCTAATGCTAATTCTTGGGTGCTTGATACATGTTGTGGTATTCACATTTGTACTGATTTGCAGGCACTAAGAAGAAGTGAGCAAGTGGAGCACGGGAAGATAAACTTAGTCATGGGTAACAGGAAAGCATCACCTGTTACCAAGATAGGAGTTTATTCTTTATTGCTTAATAATGGGTTAATGTTAGATTTGAATAAGTGTTGTTACTCGCCCGAAATGGCGAGAAATATTATTTCTTTTCATGGCTTGTACAAACAAGGTTTTTCATTTTCATTTGATAATAAAAATGGTGCTATTAATGTTTATTACAATGATGTATTTTACTTTAAAGCATTACCTTGTGATGGTGTATATGAAGCTGTGAATGTTGTAGACAATCTAGGAAATAATGTGTTGTATATTGATTCTTCAGATAGCTTGGATAAAGCATCATTGTGGCATTGTCGTCTTGGACATGTTAACAAGAAGCGCATAGGCCAACTCCAAAAGGCTGGAGTCTTGGAATCATTTGACCTCAAGTCAGATGATAGTTGCGAGTCTTTTTTTTTCTTGGAAAAATGACAAAGTCACCCTTCACAGGTACTTGTGATAGGGGTGAAAGTTTGTTGGACCTTGTACACACGGATGTGTGTGGGCCCTTCAGAGTTGCTACAAGGGATGCTAATCGCTATTATGTGACTTTTACTGATGATTACAATAGATATGGATATATTTACTTAATCAAGCATAAGTCAGAAACCTTTGAAAAATTCAAAGAATTTAAGCAGGAAGTCGAGAATCAATTGGGCAGGAACATCAAGATGCTCCGATCCGATCGGGGAGGAGAGTATCTTAGCATTGAGTTCCTTGACTATCTTAAGGAATGTGGGATTGTCTCACAATTGACACCTCCCAGAACACCACAGTTGAATGGTGTAGCTGAGAGGCGCAATCGAACCTTGTTGGATATGGTTCGTTCCATGATGAGTCGAGCTTCATTACCAATCTCTTTCTGGGGGTATGCCTTAGAGACTGCCGCCCATATCCTTAATCTAGTCCCTACTAAAAAGGTTGCCAAAACACCTCACGAGATGTGGACTGGGAAAGTTCCCAATTTGGACCACATCAAAATTTGGGGTTGTGAAGCTTTCGTGAGGCGTGAGACTCATGATAAGCTTGAACCTCGAAGTGAGAGGTGTATTTTCGTCGGCTACCCACAGAGATCCTTTGGTTACCTCTTCTACAGACCCAGTGATAATGTGGTCTTTGTAGCAAGAAGAGGAGTCTTTCGTGAGAGAGAATTCATAAGCCAAGGGGACAGTGGGAGGCAAATTGACCTTGAAGAGCTTCGAGAGTCAAGTGGTGAAGGAACCTCAAATGCTATCGACCAACCTGAGGAGGAAACTCCTGTTGATCTGATAGATGAGTCTGTACCTCCAAGACGTTCCACTAGGGTGAGGAACACACCTGATTTTTATTATGGTTATCACATCACCACTGAAGGTGATACATTTATTAGTGATAGTACACTAATAGATTTGGATGAACCTAATAACTACAGGGAAGCCATGGCAGGCCCTGTCACACCCCGCTAAAGCGGAAACGCAAGGTATGGCAGCGACAAAGGTTTCATTGCAAAAGATAAAGATACATCACCATAACAATATTTAAAAGTTTACAACCCATAGCTTAAACAAAACAAAGTACAAGTTTTCCAAAATGACATTGTTCAAAATATAACTTCATAAAATAACTTCCACACGATGCAGCATGCTCTATGATGATGGATCTCTATATCCACTTACTAATTACTTCCTGAAAAAGCATGTAAAACGAGCGTCAACTATGAAAATAGTTGGTGAGTTCACAGGTTTACAAAATCAAGATTTGGTATAAGACTTTTCATAAGTACAAGTACATTGCTTTAATGAGAACAAAGTTCATTGCTATAATGAGAAACAAAGTTGATTGCTAAAATTGATAAACGAGTTTATTGCCATAATAGATAACAAGTTTATTGTTATAATGTGTAACGAGTTTGTATGTGTATGAGCAAACAATGAGTCTCAACCAAACCTATGACTGAAGCCCTGTCAAGATCTATGCTTATCGTTCCATAGATGAATATGGTATCATGCACTCCAGTAATAGGGCGAGTGAGGAGTTGTCAATTCCTAATAGCGCTATCCATAATAACCATTGGCTCAAAGAGTTAATGGTTAGAGATAAGGGAAGGGCCTTAGTACGATAAGTTCTCATGTTCCGTGATGCATAGACATACATAGAGAGACATAGCAATAAAATAGCAATCATGTTTGATACAAATCAATTTAAATACAACATTAAAATAATAGTTTTTCGGGACATGCTTTTCCACCCCAAAACATAAAAACTGAAAATAGGGGAGTGCGTGAATACTCACAACGTTTCGAGTAGGTACAAGTGGTACTTCGGAATGCACCAACGCCTTACTACCGGGATCCTACGACATCAAACACACACTAGTGAGTTTCCATGTCGAAATCTAATGCTAATATACTAAATTCTACATATAGTGAAATGCCAATTTATGTTTTAGTATTTGATTTTATATTAATTGGTTACACTTTTTCTGAAATAATGAAATTCTACAAATCGTGCGATTAATTACAACATTGGAATATAAATTTTCCAAATTTTTAAGTCCTTATTACAACATAAATTCACGGAAATAACATTCAAAGGATAAAAATTCTCAAACTTTTTATTTAACTGTTATTACACAATACTAAGCTGGGAAAATTATAAAAATGGATTTCCAAGCTGTTTAATTATATTTTATGATTTTTGAGCATTTATTCCAATAAAAATTGAAATAAATAGAAAACAGTTTCCAAAATTACCCAAACTTTTTATTTAACTGTTATTATACATAAATAGGCTGGGAAAAATATAAAAGATATTTTTCAGTGGATATTTCTATTTTTCCTTGTTTTATTCCTTTAAATAATCTTTAATTGAAGAAATAATATTAAACAGTTAAAATAAATTACCAAAAATTTTTGTAACATCATTTACAGTATAAATAACCTGAGAAAAATATCAAAAGTGGTCTTCATATTATATAATCCGGTTTTGGGTATTTATGTGTATTTAAGTGTAATTAACATTAGAAATTAAGAGAAAAATAGTTTACAGTGGAGAAAAATCCTTAAAATTTTTATGTAACCTCCTACTGTAAAACATGATGTTCTGGTAAATTTTCATGAATTTTGGATAAACAGAACTATTTTTCCTATTTTTAAACCATTATAATTACAAAAAATTGGGAAAAATAGCAAGGCATAATGAAAAATGTTGAAATTATTTTTCTGAGTCATCCATCACAGGTAAGGTATGCGAAAATTGTTAGATAAAATTTTCACACTCTCCAAAGTGGTTTTGTGATTTATTATATCCTAACAAAAAGAAAATTGGAAATCATACCAAACAGCAACAAAAATTGATGAAATTTAGTGAGGGGTCATTATCCATCATAAGGGTCATTCATGAATTTGTTCCGGATTTATTGACCTATGGAAGTATTTTATGTGATTTATGCCCTTGGTTTCTAGCAATAATTTTAATAAATCAAAGAAATAATAAAAGCTTTTGGTATTTTACAGATTATCACATGCATGTGAGGGCTTTCAAAAGGAAAAATGTTCGAAATTTATTCAGAAGGGAAATAGGGGTATTGAACCCAAACAAGATAAGAAATGTTGCATGCAATGGTGCATGAGATGTAAATGTGGCTGAAGTTCATGAATTTGTGAAGCACATTCTGTGGGGTTTTAAGCCACGAAATTTCAGCCATCATTCACTGGATATGTTAAGTTTCTAAAGTATTTTTCCCCAGATTTATGGTTGGGTTTAAGGCCATTGATCATGCAAGGCAAAAATGGTGATCATACAAAAAGAGCTGTTTGCGCAACCATTTTGTAAAAATTGCCAAAAATCGGATATTTAATATTTTACAGTAAGACCAGTTGGGTTTGAAAGTTAACTCATGGAGCTATCCAATGCAAAAGGAATATCATGATTTGGTTAAGGAATGACCGAGATACGGTCGTTCAAAGCTGAATAAAGTAATCTGGCAGATTGCATGTTTGCTTTGAGTGCATCCTTAGGACATTTTGACAAGAACATCATGCATGCCTTTGATAAGGTCCGATTTCTAGCACATGCATGGAGTGAATGAGCATCCAAGATGTACTAGAAATGGTTTAAATGCTTTTGACCATGCAAGAACACAAAAGAAATGGAGAAGAAGATGTAATACTTGTTTTTGAAGTCACATGAACATATGTGCATCATTTTCACTCCTTGCATGGGTTTGATCCCGGATTTTCACCATTTCAAACACATGCATTGTGTTATGGTGAGAATCTACAAACCACAAGGGAAAAATAAAGATTTCTAGCCATGGAAAGGCATAGAATCCGAAAAGAAGAGAAAACTAAGAAGAAGAGGTAGTAGAATCATGAAATTATGGAAGAAGATGTTGTTGTTTACCTTGGTTTTGATCTTGAGGGAAGTAACAACACATTCAAAGTCTTCAAAATCTCGAAATTTGGCAGAGAAATGAGAGAAATTTCGTGAGTTAGAGAGAGAGAGGAAGAGAGTTTGTGTGTTAGGAGGGTGGAGTGTGAGAGAGTGAAGAGAGAAGAGGTAGAGTGAAGGTTTAAGTCTAATGATTGAGTTTTGGGAAGAGAGAGTGCATGGGGAGGGGAGAATGGCTGGCTCTATCATGCATTAGGCCTCCTCTCTCCTAATTTCAAATTTTATAAAATTCCCTCCAATAATTTTATAAAAACCCTAATTTTTATAAAAATATTTATTAAGCAATTCTTGATTTATTTGTAAAAAATCTTGTTTTTAACTAATAAATTATGATTATTGCATGATAATTTAATTTCAATTTCAATGATTATAATCCATAATTTGATTAATAAAAATTTGATATTAGAAAGTTTATAGCCAAATTTTATAAAGTTTTTAAGCTTTATGATTTATAAATTTGGATTTTTAGCTCTCTTAGGGTTTTTGGAATATTGTTTGATATTCATCATCATAATGAAGTATAATTAGAATATTTTAATTTATTTGTAGGGTTTTATACCCTTTTTCAATTATAACAAAGCTTGAAAGTTTCATTCAAATTATAGCATTGGCATTTCCTATTGTAGTTAAGCAACTTACTAGCATCGTAAGTGTCAAGTATATTAGTCCTAGGTCTTAGATGGATCCTAGTTTATGTAAGATTTTGACCTAATTTATACTACTAGGCCATGGCATGATGTGCATGAATGGTTATTATAAAGATGCATGAGTCCGAGAATGACCTGAATTGACAGTTGTCACAGGCCCTGAGTCTGCTAAATGGAAGGAGGCTATGGACATCGAGATTCAGTCCATGTATGACAATCAAGTTTGGAACTTGGTTGACAATGTACCAGGTCGTAAGACAATTGGGTGCAAATGGATCTTCAAGAAGAAGACCGACATGGATGGGAAGGTACACACTTATAAAGCGCGACTGGTTGCGAAGGGCTTTACTCAAACTTCGGGAGTTGACCATGATGAGACCTTCTCACCAGTAGCTAAGATTAAGTCTATTAGAGTATTGTTAGCCATAGCTGCATTTCATGATTATGAAATATGGCAAATGGATGTCAAAACCGCTTTCCTTAATGGAAAGTTGGCTGAGGATGTTTACATGGCTCAACCAGAGGGTTTTGTCGATACAAGATACCCTAATAGAGTGTGTAAGCTTGATAAATCCATTTATGGATTGAAACAAGCATCTCGTAGATGGAATCTTTGCTTTGATGAGAAAGTCAAAGAGTTTGGCTTATCTAGGAGTGAGGATGAGTCTTGTGTGTATGTCAGGGCTAGTGGGAGCATAGTTAGCTTCTTGGTGTTGTATGTGGATGACATACTTCACATAGGAAACGACGTCCCAACCTTGCAGGAGGTTAAGTCCTGGCTTGGGAAGTGTTTCGCTATGAAGGACCTTGGGGAAGCTGCCTATATCCTAGGGATGAGGATATTGAGAGATAGGAGTAAGAGACTAATTGGACTTAGTCAAAGTACTTACTTTGATAAGGTGCTGAAGAGGTTCAGCATGCAAGAATCCAAGAAAGGGGAATTACCCGTCCAGAGTAATGCCAAGTTGAGTAAGACTCAGAGTCCGAGTACAGAGGCTGAGATAGCTGAGATGAGTCATATACCATATGCTTCCGCTGTCGGCTCGATCATGTATGCTATGACTGGTACTCGCCCTGATGTGGCCTTTGCTTTGAGCATGGTCAGTATATATCAAGGGAACCCTGGCAAGACACACTGGACAACGGTAAAGAACATTCTCAAGTATCTGTGGAGGACTAAGGATTGGGTCCTTACCCTCGGAGGCAGTGATGACTTGAGAGTGGAAGGATATAGCGATGCTAGCTTCCAGACTGATAGGGATAATTTCCGCTCTCAGTCAAGCTGGGTCTTTATCCAAAATCGAGGGGCAATTACTTGGAAAAGTTCCAAGCAGGAGACAGTAGCTGATTCTACTTGTGAATCAGAGTACATAGCAGCAAGTGAAGCAGCTAAGGAGGCGATATGGCTAAAGAACTTCATCGGAGACCTTGGAGTTGTACCAGCTATAAAGGAGCCAATGGAAATTTTCTGTGATAGCGAAAGTGCGGTTGCTTTGGCTAAGGAACCAAGAGATCACGGGAGATCTAGGCACACTGACAGAAAATACCATTTCATCATACATCGAATAAAAGAAGGACTCCTCGTGGCTAAGAGGGTATCATCAGATGAGAACCCGGCAGATCCCCTCACGAAGGGACTGAGCAGGGTTAAGCATTTACAGCATGCGAGGCGCATTGGGCTGAAGGATGATATAAGTTTCAATAATTAGATTCCTGAAACTTGTAAAATGTAATTGACATTTGATGATAAATAAAATTTGTTATTTATTTATGAGTAAGGTGTTACTATCTTGTGTTGATTGTTTACTATGTTTCAATTTTGCATGTTTTTACTTCCAGAATAATTATCTTATTATTCAAACCATCCACAGTCAGTCAAAATTTGGAAGTAAGTATTGATTTAAGACTGTCATGAATTTGTCTTGTATGATTTGTCTGAAAGTGCTTTGGACAATGCAATGGTTGCTACAACATTCATGAGTACTCATAAGGGCTGAGTATTGGATCTAACCCATGCTCACTTGCATCACTTCATGGAATTTATCTCGAGTGATCGTGAGATGGTGATATCATATAAATCTTCAAACCTAGAGGTATGAGTTGTTGACTATGAGTTGGTTATTCATTGATTGCACGAAAACGCATTGGTAACTCGATGTCATAAAACGTGCCTTTGTGAATAATTCAACAAGTAGTTAGTACAAGCATATCAGTCGAAGTTTATCTGTTCCTTCTAGAAATAGAAGCGATATGTGGGCCCCTCGATGATTTGGTTTTGACATATGTACCGGGCCCGGTCAGAACCTAATTGATGTGTTCAATTTAGTTCTATGTCGAAACAAATCAGAGATCGAGAAACAAATGCTGGACAATAAGTAAGACCATGTTCCATGTGTTTGTCCGGCTGATATCATGAGAACAGAGGATTATATGATCATTTATCTTAAATGGCGTATCATCATCATCTCAATTCCGAGAGACTTTGAAAGAGCTACGATTGCTAGTCGGATTTTGAAATCATATTTGCAAATATAGTTATTAGACTTATCCAAGTGGGAGACTGTTGGATATAGTATCTAAGTCCATAACTTTATTTGGTATGTACTTGACCCGACCCGGCATGGTCCATTTGGGTTGCATGGCATTGCAATACTTGGATAGACTAAATGAGAGAATAAGGCACTTATGATTATTAATATATTATAAGTTCTAATATATTAATAATGGTATTATTTAATTAGTATTGATCAAGTATTAATCTAGTATTAATCTAGTGATCAAAGTGAGACTAATTAAATATATAGGGTTGATTATGACAATCATCAATTCTTTTATGGTGGATTAATGATCCATGGTTTATGGGTTTGGTTATAACCATATGGAGCTCCATGGATAGTCTATGGGAGTTACAAACCCATGGGTCATGAGAAATCAAGAGTCATGACAATTAAGGGCATTCATGTGTAAACCCTAATTGTGACAACACTATAAAAGGAACCCTATGTCTAGCAAAATCGTGACCTAGTGTTACTAGAGAGGGCATAACCGATTTTGAGTGCTAGAAGTAGTCTCTCAAGTTATTCCAAGTCTTGTGGTGTTGTGTGAAGCATTTGAGGCACACCATTTGGGGTGCTAGGCTCACAAAGTCTTGAAGGAATCCAAGCAACAACAAGGTATGTATTTCTACTAGTTTTTATGTTTTATGTAATCCCCATGCCATGCTAGCTAGGAAATAACCTTGAAAAAGAAATTTGCATGTATATAGAGAAAACATAGATTCAAGGTTATTAGGGTTGCATGTACACTTAGGAAGTGTTAGAATGCTCAAAAACCCATCAGTTCTACTACTCGTTGTATCATACACAAAGGCACGTTTTATAACATCGAGTTACCAGTGCTTTTCCTATAATCAATGTTAACCAACTCATAGGCAATAACTCATATCTCTAGGTTCGAAGAATATAAGATATTATCGTCTCATGATCACTCGTGATAAAATCCATGAAGTGGGTCGAATGAGCGTGGGTTTAATCCAATACTCAGAACTTAGGATCACTCATGAATGTTGTAGCTTACTATGTCCAATACCTTAGACATCTACAAGCCAGCTTCATGACAGTCTTCACTTAATACCTACTTCCAACGTATTATCGACTGTGGATGGTTTGAATAACTTAGTCATTCGGAAAGAATGACCTAGTTAATCTGGAAGTCAAAACATGCAAAGTGAAACACAAGAATAATCGAATCCAATATGGTCTTAGAACTTATGAATATAAATAGAACACCTTTTATTTATCACCATATTGATTACACATTATTCATTGCATACTTTTTCAAATTATCAACTTTAATACTTGAATTAAAACAATAGTTGTCCCATGCTCCAAGCATGTACACTATGTTTTATAAACACTAGTCATGCCATACACCAAGTATGCACACTATGTTTGTTTATGATCTTTTACTTTGTGAAATAGGTCGATTGAACATAATTCCAATGATTCTCATTTCACAATCCCAAATCCTTACCACAAATGCAAGAATTCCAAATTCCTGCCATTTTACCGAAATCTGTCAGATTCTAAACTTATATGCATTGATCCTCTCGTAATGACTATGCACAAAGTCACAAAGACTTGTCAACAGACATTACAGAGTATTCCAATTGAGATCATTCCATGGAAACGAAGTCTCAAATTCAAAGTACAATACTTTGAACATCCTTCTTGCATTAAGTTTCCTAATCTTACACATATTTAATGAATAGCTTCCACCTATGGGAATATTCCCATATTCGAATTTTGACTATCACTTCTGAACAAGAGTTGCCTCCTTTCAGAATATGTCAATATAGTCCTTCAAAAATTTACACTATATTTCCAAATGTCCGTGAGCAACCAATCTTTGGTAAACCGTAGATTGTCCTCGACAATAGCCTAATCATTTTAGTCACACCCAGTTCTAGTACTTTTCCCTCTTAATGCCATAGGCATTTGGAAAAATTTAGAACAGATGAATATTATAGCACATGCAATCGATCCTATATCTGAAGCATATGGGACACGATTCATGATGTCTCACATAAAGACATGATACTAGACCAGTCTTTTGCTATAATATTTCTATTTCTATTTTCCATGTTCTCATAATTCAGATTATGAAAAGGGATGCCGTAATCACAATCAAATTTTAGAACGCAAATAATGTTCCCATATATAGAATTTCCCTATGTTGAACCATTCGAACATAACATTCATATATATTTTTGACTAAATTTGAATAAAATCTCACGATATAAGCTTTTAGATTTGAAATGAAGTATAATTTCCTCTCCCTTAATTATAGCGAAACAACTTTTTCCCAATTAAAACTTTTGTTTTCTATAATTAACATTGCTAACTTGCAACACTTATTATAATTATCATGCTCCCATTAACATGATGAAAATTAGCATAACACTTATGCTCCCACTAGCTTTGACATGTACTCAGAAATCAGCTGGACTTCTAGAAATTAATACTTTATTGACTTTCTTACAAAAGTTCTGATTTCTGATACGAGATGCTTTGATAAAACTTTATAAAAATCATACACCTTTCCTTAGATAGCACACATATGTGTCTAAACAATTTCAAAACTATGAAAAGGGATGCCGTAATCATAGTCTCAATTGTTTAGACCTTTGCTATTTCTCACAAGTCCATATTAGTGTGCCGGTTAACCACACGCGCTCCACTAACGACTTTGAGAATGCAAATATCACAATTACTATCTACTTAAAACCTCTTAGTGAAAGCATTTCCTCGCCATCATTTTCATGAATCCGAGAGAAACCATATGAAACTTAGATTTTATGGTGTATGTGTTCATATCCACGTGAATTTGTCAAAACCATAATCACAAGACAAGGTTAGTGACAAATCCAAACTCATATGGACTGAACTTGTGCAACCTAAACTTCTTGCCTCCTCGCAGCACAAGGGCCTGCCATTACTTCCAAGTTGTTATGCAATCAATTGAGAAGTCTTATAACTAATATGCAAAGCTAACTTTAACTAGAATAGGCACAAAAATAGGAATATGTCAACACGAAAGGTTATAAACCTCAAGTCGTGTGCTAGTGATAAACTACATGTTTTATTCTTGATTAGACTCTTTCAAGATCTTTTAGACTCCCACTGTCCTCTTGAAATATAAGACGCTTTCCAATACCCATTGCTTGACAGACAAATATTCAAGAGATAGTGCGGATTCTTATCAAGACAAACACTTCACACAATCGGCCTAAGTTGGTCTCTGTTTTATCCAAAACATCACAACTTAGCAATTTCAAATGTACAAGAGTAGGACACATTTTACTCTTACATTTGATAAGTGTTAATAAACCTTCTTGAAGATGTGTCACTCAAATTGCAATCTTGGAGTATGACTCTAAGACTTGTTTTGGAACTAAGTGTGATTCATCTTTTGATTTAACCAATTCAACAATTCATGATTCCTTTCTTAGTCAAACAAATGCACTAAGATGTCCTTAGAGAATCAATTGTGATATGGTTTCATAATCACTAAGGTAATCAAATGTGACAACCCGATATTTCGAGTCAATGTAATGTTCGAAAAATCAAATATTATAAACTATTTTGAATCAATAAAAATTAGCGTCAAAAACGAAGTGTTCAAAAGTCTCAATTGGAATACAAAAAGTGATAGATATTGTATCAAGGTTTTCAAAAATATAGAGAACACTCAAATCCGAGTTATAACGAAGAAGTTATGACCAATCAAAGATTCACGACAAAACCGGTAAAAACGCTGTTAAGCGTGAAAAGTGAAATTTCAATAAAATACTTTTTAGCCTTAAGTATATAAACGAAAGTCGTAGATTATGTTAAACCGTGAGCGTACATAAAAAGAACGTCCAAATCTGACTTCGTATGAGGAAGTTATGATTTTTCTAAATTTCAGATAAGCGGTAGACAGCTAAAAATTCGAATTTAAGATCGAACGATTTTTAGCCGACGCAACCTAAACGAAAATTGAAGATCTCGACCAGAGTAGTACAACGGTAAAAAGACAGACTAAAACCGACATCGGATGAAGAAGTTATGGATTTTTAACGTAATTATCCTGTCCCAGCCTGATAAAAATATAATATTAAAAATAAATTCAAAACAAGCCGACGGAGTCTAAACAAAAGTTGTAGAGTATTTTCCCACCTACGCGTGGATATAAAGAACGTCAAAAACGGAGCTAGTATGCGAAAGTTACGCATTTTTGAAGTTTGTCGCACACACATCGAGGCTTATCCAAAGGGAACGCCCTGCGCTCCCTAAGGGAACGCCCCGCGTTCGTGCTCGCAGACCTGATCCTTCGCCATCCCATCCGAGGTTCGTAAGCGATGACGTATCTCAGCTTCGGAACGCGCTGCGTTCAGGGGAACGCCCTGCGTAGGGGGAACGCCTCGCGTACCCAGTAGGAACGCCCTGCGTTCGCACCTTGACCAGCCCCTATATAAAGGGTGCGAGGGTTACAGATTTTGATTGCTCATTCCCCATATTCTCTCCCGAACTTCATAATTCTACCCTCCCGAAATGATCCCGACTTCCCGGTTTCATATCTAAGTCCCAGCAAAGGTCCGAAGCTCCGAGATTTTCGAAAAATCCGCCACTTTCCGGTCGAGGTGCCGCCCGAGAAAATCTTGCTTTCTTCAAATCACGCACTTTTCCGGTGAGTTCATACCCCTACATTTTTATGTTTTATTTAGTTTTTAGGGGGGGAATAGAAGTTCAAAATACCAAAACACATTTGAAACCGAGCTGGACAGCTTACAACATCAAAGTTGTGATCTGTTCACAGGCTATTTTACCCAATCTAAACTTAACATTTGTTTCAAACTATCTAATATATGTTTAAGAGTTTTTCCTATACCTTGTAACATGTTGAGCAAGGTGTGTATACGGCTCACAATTATCATTCCAAATGTCAATTTATGGAAATACAATGACTTGCATAAATAGGTTTCATCCAAACACGCACAACACTTTTGATGAACTATAACAGGTATAGTAACTCAATCGACTTACAAAACAAATATTTCATTGCACTCTACGTGATCTTGTTATTAGTTAAACTCGCGAGACATACTCCTACGGGGTACTCCTAAGTACCACAGAAAAGTCCTATAGTTATAATCAGAATCTCCGGGAGGGAGAACGTGATAGTTGTGTATAGATCTATACTGGGTCTGACAAACCCGCACCTAAGCTGCTTGCAACAGAGAGACCGGCAGGTCTGGGGTGATAAGTGTCATGACTTTCCGACGCCTGAAGAACGTCGCATACAAGGCCTTCTAGTCTTTAGTATGGTTGGTTATAACACCTTGCACAGAGTATTAATAAAACATGCCATTCACGTAAATTCTACGACCCTTTCATAAAAAGGGGTTTCACTCGAACATAAAATCACACATATAAGTACAACGATTTACTTGCTCGTACCAAGTCTTATTTCGGTTAAAACAACAACAAATATTTCAGAAAATATTGGATTTTCTGGTATCAAAACTTTAAGGAAGCAACATTTATCTTCTTTATATAAATCGCTTATGCACTCACCAGCTTTATGCTGATACTCTCTTTTCAAAACAACTTGTATTCCTAGGTAATCAATGATTTAGGTAACTACAAGATTTCTGAAGTCATGACGCTAAGGCACAGATTCTTTTGCCACATTTTATCATCATATGTAATTTATTTGGAAACGTGTATTTTGAAAACATTGTAACCTTTTAAATTATATCTATGATGGTTGTGTTTAACTTTCTTCACTATAGTTATGATACTGAGTATGACGTCACCTGCTCCCGAACGTTTCAGCCGTTCTGGTTTGGGGGTGTGACAGATTGGTATCAGAGCTTTGTTTATAGCGAACTAAGTATATCGAACCACGTAAGATATGCAAACTATAAATACAACGTGAAAAAAATTCTCTGACGTAGCTTTTCAAAAATACTTTAAAAAAAATAAGAATTAATATTTTTATAAAAGTATTCGCGCAATCACACATTCAGTATCATAATGGCAATAACATAAAAGTATCAAGACAAGTTGGACACCATGCTCCAGCTTCGGGGTATATAGTCAGATTTTGGATGAATATAGCCTGATCAACTATGTTTAGCCAAGATAGGACCAATGTATGCCGAAGAAGAATCATGGTGAGCAACAAGTCTGCAACTTACCAAAAATTTCAAGAATCAAACATAAAAATACTATAGGAGTATTTTGACAAAAAAAGCCGTAATCAAAACTTCAACAATTAACTTCTTGTTCCCAAAAGCTTCTTGGAACATTCCTCCTTATCCCTATTCTCGTACAGGTACGATGGCAGGATTCCATTTACCAGGTGATCCCTACTTTCCCAACCAAGGGAATGCCGGTTGGATTGTGGAAGACCCAGAGGAAGAACCCGAAGAAGAGCCCATGGAGGACGAGGAACCCATGGAAGAAGAAGAATCTATAGACAGCGAAGAGGATGAAGACTCAGATGGAACCAACTCCAAACCTGAAGTCTACAATCCACACCCTGCCCCTAATCCTCCGCTACACTTCCAGGGCCTGACGCCTCGATGGGCCGAAACTATACATTGATGGAGCCGAGAACAAGGTCAACGACCTCCCTATGGCATGCAACGAGGCTTCTATGATCTCAGAAGAGGAGGGTCAGCCGACCGAGCCCTCCCTGTCATAGTTCACCGTGTTACACGCCACGAAGAGAAAACAAGAGTTAACACCCAACATCTCATGGAGGTTGGTGCTACCAGCCATGTCAACTACGTTCGCATTCGCCGGTTGGACGACGACCACGATCGGACTCGAGACCGCACCGAGCTTCTTCGACGGGAGATGGCTGCAACCCGAACTGAAGTGCAAGAACTCCGAGAACACCGAGCCACTCTAGAAGGACTTCTATCTGAAGCAGAGCGCCTAGCGGTAGAATCCAGAGCCGAGATGAGGAACTTCGTATCTACACTTCGTGATCCTCAGAGCTTCAACCACTACAAGTAGTGTGTGCACTGCTCGCTCCAGTTTAATTTAGTTTTGCGGATAAATATTACTTTCTTGTATTTTGTGTTCAATCTCGCGATTTAAGTGTTTACACTTCCGGGATCAGTTAGGCGGCCAAAAATTTTCCGTACATTGATGTAGCATAGACCCCTAGTAGGGTCAAATTTTCCCAAGTATTGTATACTAAGTATATCAATGATATTGGCACGCTATTTGCTTTATTAACACTACACCAACTCCATAACATGAACTATTTTCAGATAAAAATTTATTGGCAACCAACTTATGATCGCCCGAGGTATAAATCAAAGTTATATGTAATTGAGGCCATGTCGACCTAGAAATGGTGGTTCCGCCTTGGATCCTGTTCCTTGTTTGTTTGTGGGCCCAGGGCAGACCCATTAGATTCAAAAGTTTATTCAATCTTAATTACATGTAAATATTATACATCAAATGATTGTTAGTTGGACCCGGTATGGATACTATCACAAACATTTCATGAGAATCAATACTATCGAAATTCATAAAGTCTATATTTCATTGTTTATAGACTTCTAGTATGAATGAATTCTTACAACATTCTTACAAGTCGGAATCATGATGCATATAAAGAACTAATAATGTCTAGTTTAACACTCGACTTGTATCAAAGACTTATTTGTTGGATTTTCTACGCATCAAATACACTCTAAAACTAGGTAGCGGAAAAATCGAAACAACGATATACCTAAGTGTACATGCAACCTATGGATCTATGGCTTCATGCTAATTACATCAACCCTAGAAAACTAAAACATAAGTAAGAAAACATACCTCTTATGTAGCCCTTGATCTCCATGCTTGCGATCTTGAACCTCCATGAAGTTGCTTGGATGAAAGGATCCAAACCAGAATCCCTCTAATGGTATCACACCCAATGACACGAAAGAGTGGAATAAAAATAACTAGGAGAAGGGTCAATTTCACAAACCCAAAGGGGTTAGAAATCGTCCCTAAGAGGGGGAGGAAGAAGGGATGGCGAAACTTCAAGCCAAGGTGCAAGGAGGAATGAAATCCCTAAGGCCCTATTTATAGCCTTGGATGCCTCCTAGGGTTTAGTACTCCTTCCCATGTGGGATGGAGGCCTAACCACGAAATTTCACTCCTTTCCCATGTGGGATGGAGTGATTTTCATCCAACCCTAATTCCATAAGGTTCTGGAACATTCCTGATTAACCAACTATCGATTAATGAACATTCAACCCTTTAATTAATTAAACTGTTAATTAATTCCCAAAATATATTTCCAAAATATATTTCCAATTAGTTTCTAATTAATTATTAACCATAATAATTAATAAACCAATTTCTCCTTTATTTATTCTACTCAATTTGGGTCTTGAGGGCAACCCAAAAGGACCCTGCTATTATTAGAAATATTAGCAATAGTTAATGACCTTGGACACTATTGCAACATTATTGTCTTTTCATTCTTGATTATGACAAAAAATGCCACCTCGTAGAAATCCTAGATGCGGCGACGCAGCTGAAACTGCACCGCCACCTCCACCGCCTCCTCAGTTCGACCCAGCCATGTTCCAGGCTGCGGTGACCGCCGCAGTGGCAGCCGTGATAGCCCAAATCAACCCCAGTAATTCAGGAGGTGCAGGCAGTGGTGCCTCAAATTCTAATAACGGGGACGGCTAGGGACGCTTGAGAGAGTGTACCTACAAAGTCTTTACTAACGCCAAGCCCAAATACTTCAACGGAAGCGGAGGTGTCATAGTGTTGCTACAATGGTTCGAGAAAACCGAGACCATTTTCGAAATATGCGCGTGCCCTGAAGCAAGCAAGGTCAAATTTGCTTCATGCACATTCTCCGAAAGAGCCCTCACCTGGTGGAAGGGTCACGTCAAGGCACTAACGCTCCCGGTGGCTAATGCGATAACATTGGAAGATCTGAAGACCATGTTAATGAAGGAGTACTGCCCCAGGGGTGAGATACAGAAGCTGGAAGAAGAATTTTGGGGTCTTAAAATGACAGGCTCTGACATCCTGTCGTACACCTCAAGGTTCAACGATCTAGCCATGCTGTGCCCCGGGATGGTTCCTACTGAAAGCAAGAAGGTCGAAAGATACGTATGGCGATTATCTCAACAACTCCAAGGACACCTATTGGCCTCAAAGCCAACTACCTTCGACAGTGCCAAGGAACTGGCACAGCAACTCATCGATCATAACGCCAACCATGGCACTGTAACGACCACCTCCGAGCAAGCAAAAGGGGGAAACAACAAAAGGAAGTTCTGGGATAAGAAGAAGGACCAACCTGCCCAAGACTCTGCCAAGAAACAACAAGTGGTTGTTGTGCACGGTGCCACGACCCCTACCAACCCTACTCCGATAAGGCAATACGTCGGGAACCTACCCAAGTGCAACAAATGCAACTACCACCACAACGGTGCATGCCGTGAAATGCATTCCACCAACTGTAACAAGAAGGGGCACACCGCCCAATTCTGTAGTTACCGGTACGTTCCTCCTCAATAATACATACGCATGCATTATTTTCGATAGTGGAGCGGAGAAAAGCTTCGTGAGCCACCAATTTAAACGCTTGCTTAATCAAACACCACAAACACTAAAAGACACATTCACCGTAGAAATGGCTAACGGAAAAATAGAGAACACTAACGATATTTAAACCGGGTGTACCCTCACCTTAAACAATCACTCTTTCCAAATCGACCTTATGCCGGTCACCATAAAAAGTTTTGATGTTATCATTCGCATGGATTGGTTATGCCCTCACCACGCCGAAATCCTATGTCACGAAAAGGCCGTTCGCCTTAATCTGCCAAGTGGCGAAGCTCTCGTCGTTTATGGCGACAAACCTAGCTCAAACTTTCAGATGATCTCTTCTATCAAGGCTCAAAATTATCTCCGCAAGGAGTACCACGCCTTCCTAGCCCACGTCGTAGATAAGGGTCAAGGAATAAAAGACATCAAGGACATTCCGGAGGTCTGCAATTTCCCCGATGTATTCCCGGAAGACCTTCCAGGAGTGCCCCCTCCTCGACAAGTCGAATTCCGAATTGACTTAATTCCCGGAGCTACCCCCGTAGCCAAATCGCCATACCGTCTAGCCCCGACCGAAATGCAGGAACTGTCCAGTCAATTGAATGAACTACTGAGCAAAGGCTTCATTAGACCAAGCTTCTCGCCTTGGGGAGCACCGGTTTTGTTCGTCAAGAAGAATGACGGATCGTTCCACATGTGCATTGACTACCGTGAATTAAACAAACTCACCATCAAAAACCGATACCCTTTTCCTAGAATCGATGACCTCTTCGACCAACTACAAGGAGCGAGTTTCTTCTCGAAGATTGACCTTAGATCTGGGTACCATCAGCTACGAGTTCAAGAGGAGGATATTACCAAGATAGCTTTCAGGACGTGTTATGGTCACTATGAATTTGTAGTGATGCCATTCGGCTTAACAAATGCACCCGCAGCGTTTATGGATCTGATGAACACAACCAGTATTTACGTCAAGTCGTAGAGACACTGAGGGCGGAGAGATTGTACGCAAAGTTCTCAAAGTGTGAGTTCTGGATTCGAGAGGTGAATTTCCTCGGACATGTAGTCAGCAAGGAAGGAATCCATGTGGACCCTTCAAAGATCAAGGCAATTGAAAGTTGGGCAGCACCAAGAACACCCACGGAGATCCGACAATTTTTAGGACTCGCTGGTTACTATCAAAGGTTCATTCGGAACTTCTCCAAAATCGCAAAACCACTCACCACCTTGACCCAAAAAGGAGTGACTTTCGCCTGGGGGGATAAGGAAGAGGCTGCGTTTCAAGCACTAAAACGAACTCTATGCAGTGCTCCAATCTTGTCCTTACCAGATGGAACCGAAGACTTTATGGTTTATTGCAATGCGTCAAACCAAGGTCTAGGGTGTGTGTTAATGCAACGAGGAAAAGTCATTGCCTACGCCTCAAGACAACTGAAGACGCATGAGGTAAACTACACGACGCACGACCTTGAATTAGGAGCAGTAGTTTTCGCCCTAAAAATCTGGAGACATTACCTTTACGGCACCAAGTGCACCATCTTCACCGATCACAAAAGCCTCCAGCATATCCTCAATCAGAAGGAACTCAACATGAGACAAAGGCGATGGGTGGAATTACTAAACGATTATGAATGCGAGATTCGTTATCACCCCAGGAAAGGCCAACATGGTTGCAGATCTGGACACCAAAATTTGGTGGATTCAGGGACGTTGTCATGAACGAAGCTCATAAAACTCGCTACTCCGTGCATCCCGGCTCAGACAAGATGTACTTAGACCTCAAGGAGTTGTATTGGTGGCCGAACATGAAAGCCCAAATGGCTACCTTTTTGGGCAAGTGCCTAACTTGCGCCAAGGTTAAGGTAGAATATCAAAAGCCCTCGAGACTACTTCAACAGCCAGAGATACCCGAGTGGAAGTGGGAGCGGATTACGATGGATTTCATTACCAAGTTACCTAAGACCATGGGTGGACTTGACACCATTTGGGTAATTGTCGACAGATTAACCAAATCCGCAGACTTCCTACCAATAAAAGAGACTGACAAAATAGAGAAGCTGACAAGGATCTACATTATAGAGATAGTGCGCCTTCACGGAGTACCAATATCCATTATATCCGATAGAGATAGTCGGTTCACCTCACGATTCTGGCAGTCACTGCAGAAGTCTATGGGAACTAGGCTGGACATGAGTACAACCTACCACCCACAGACTGACGGGCAGAGTGAAAGAACCATTCACACGTTAGAAGACATGCTAAGAGCTTGCGTGATAGACTTTGGAAAAGCTTGGGATGCTCATCTTCCTCTTATCGATTTTTGCTACAATAATATCACACTAGCATCAAAGTTGCTCCGTTAGAAGCCCTCTATGGCCGTAAGTGTAGGTCACCCGTGTGCTGGGCTGAGGTGGGCGATACACAACTAGCAAAAGGGCAAGTCCCTAACAGCGCACTCACTGGCCCAGAGATCATCAGGGAAACAACCGAAAAGATCGTCCAGATTCGAGAACGAATGAAGGCTTCGCAAGACCGCCAAAAGAGTTACGCGGACAAGAGACGGAAACCTTTGGAGTTTCAAGTTGGGGATCGTGTCCTGAAGGTATCACCTTGGAAAGGACTCATATGTTTCGGAAAGCATGGGAAACTAAATCCAAGGTACATCGGACCATTTGAAATCCTCGCCAGGATTGGCCTGGTGGCATACAAACTGCGATTACCACAGGAACTCAATCACGTTCATCCTACCTTTCATGTGTCAAACTTGAAGAAATGTTTGTCTAATGAGACCCTTGTCGTTCCCTTGGAAGAAATTGAGATCAACGAGAACCTCCACTTCATAGAGGAACCTGTTGAAATCATGGACCGAGAAGTGAAGTCGACGAAACAAAGCCGCATCCCCATCGTAAAGGTCAGGTGGAACGCCAAACGAGGACCTGAATACACCTGGGAACGCGAGGATCAGATGAAACATAAGTACCCACATCTTTTTCTGTGACAACCCGAAATTTCTATCCTGTACAACATTTCAATTCAATAGAAGTCAGAACAGTTACTGCTAATTTTCAAGTTTTTGGAATAAGTTTGAGTATTTTAGGATTAGCACTTTAGGAGATATCAGGAGAGAGGATGCTCTAGGGTTTATTGTGCAACAATAATACCCCAAAACTCCAAGAGTTTGGAGTTTACGGCCTAAACAAGGGTGTTTACGGCCGTAAACCCTATTTTGGGGGTATATATATGACACTTAGTCATTATTTACCCTTTTTCACAAAATCAAGATCCAAACTGTGACAACCCGAAATTTCTATTCTGTACAACCCTTCAATTCAATAGAAGTCAGAAAAGTTTCTGTTAATTTTCAAGCTTTTTGGAATAAGTTTGAGTACTTAAGAATTAGTACTTTAGGAGATATCAGGAGAGAGGATGCTCTAGGGTTTGTTGTCCAACAATAACACCCTAAAGCTCCAAAAGTTTGGAGTTTACGGCCTAAACAAGGGTGTTTACGGCCGTAAACCCTAAATTGGGGGTATGTAAATGACACTTAGTCATTTATTCCCATTGTTCACAAAACTTAAGATCCAAACTCAATTCTCTCTCAAGTAGCTTCGACTTTTCTTCTTGATCTTCAATATTGTAAGTGTTTCTAACCCTTTTAAGTTGATATATTACTTAATCTAGTGTTTTAACACACTTCCATCCGTGAAATCATTCCAAAAGGTTAGATCTTCAAGTTTCACCAAGAACACACACTAGTGTTCTTGGCCTTTTGGTACCTTTTCAAGCTTCTATCTAGTAAGTACTTCTATCCTAGAGTATCATAAGGCTTGTTACACTTCTATACATCAAGAAAACACCCAAGAAAGTCAAGATCAAGGTGTTTATGGTCCAAGGTGTTCTTGGACCGTAAACCCTAAAAGTGTGCCAAAGTGGCCCTAGTCCCTTCTCAAGCTTAGGAAACTAGCCTAGACCGTAAACTCAATGAGTTATGGTCATAAAACCTAAATAGTGTGCCAAAGTGCCAAAGTGATGCCACAAACACTTCCTAAGGCCTATACTTGAAGTAGGATGCTTCCTAATGACTTGTTGAGCTTCAAAACAACACTTGGTCAAAGAAGCATTAGTTTACGGCCGTAAACTCATGGGTTTACGACCGTAAACTCAATGAGTTATGGTCATAAAACCGTAAACTCATGTAAGGGGTTCCCTTGAACCCTAAACTCAATAGCAATGTCCTACAACACATAGATGCAATCCTTAGCACTTATAACACCTATATAAGGTGTTTAACATGCCCTAGGATGTCTTAACTTTGTTATTTAGTTGTTTAAAGACTAATTGGATACATGTATGTGATATCATATGTTAACTAGGATCATAGAGTGTGTACAAGTCTTCACTTGACACTTAGCATCCTATACAGTCCGTTCATCCCAACCACTCGCTACAGGTGAGTTCATACCCCTTTAATTAACCTTTTAATTGGTTTTAAATGCTTTTATGGGGGGATACAAGTTGAATCATGCTAGTTATTATATCAATCACATGTGATTAATAACTAGCATACAAATGGATTTACTACACTTTTAGCTGTTTTACCAAACAGATTACTTCAAATGGCTTTCCAAAACGTTTTTACTTGTTTAAAACTCTTTATCAAACTGTCTTTCATACTGAATGTTTCTTTTCAAACTCTGTTATATTTGTGTTTCAAACAAAGGTTTACTTATACTTTAAACTATTCTTATCAAACAAACTGTTTTCAAATCGTTTTACAAACTAACATCAAGCCATCTTTTCCTAGTTGTTAAACTTTTCAAAAGGTTTTACAAAACTTATTTTATACTTTTATATTGTCAATTGCATGCCTATATATGTATAGTTATATAAGTAATGTTTAAAGGACTTAGGAAGGCTAGCTCGCTTTAACTCCTTTTCCTCGTTGGGATGTGGCTTTAGGGTATCGGTTATCCGTCCGAAGGTCGTTTAAATATTAGTTATATATCATGTGTACATATATAGTCATCAAAGTTCTATCAGTCAATTCAATACCTTTGGGTAGCAAGGGTATACTTTCATGTTCATACATACAAGTCATATTACTAGTAAACTATGATAGGCGTAGTTTAGGTAGTTACTAATACTATTACTAGAACAATCAATCATACAAATGATTCAGTTCATTCATGAGTCAATACTTGCTAGATAGGGAGAGAACACACCATACAGCTAGTACACACAGAACAATACAATACCATACAGAGTAGAGAACATACAATACCATACAGAGTAGAGAACATACAATACCATAAAGAGAGAACATACATACATGCTAGACAGAGGGAGAACATGCAATACAGCTAGCACATTCATTACATATACATTATTACATTTATGTGAGCCACTAAACGGGGCATGACACTAACTGCCATGACTGTTTTTGTATCCATAATCTCCTTAATTGGGGAGCGTATGAGTTTGTGTATAGATCTATACTAGATTGACTACCCTACACCTTGCTGCTCGCTACAGTGGGACTTGCAAGTCTACGGGTGCCAAATGTCATTTCTTACGACGTCTTACATCGTCGTTTTTCTATTGAGTCGGTAGCAGGATACAGGCCGGTCACATGGTACTTTAAATTACAATTGGTTTAAGGTAGTTAGTACAGCCGTAGTTACTTATTACAATACTACAGTACTATTTCATTTTCCCATTACATTTACTTGGTGATATTCACACAATAGGTAATAATGTAGAAACTATATTTTTGGTTAATGATAGTCAGATTTGGGAAAATACACACTCTTACAAGAGACACAGATAGATACTAGATGCCTTGGTAGAAGGCTACTTTTAGTAGGAAACATAGGGTTTTCTAGGAGGTTCAAAACTTTTACATACTTATACTTCACATACTTACAAATACTTACTTACAAATACTTTCTTACAATTACAAACACTAAAATACTTATGATCTCACCAGCTTTAAAGCTGATACTCTCTTTCAAAATAACTTGTATCCTCGGGTCACCAGTAGACAGGTACCGGTGCAAGGTTTAGAGAAGATGGAGCTGGCTCAAGACTCATCTTTCATTTTGAATTATATTTTGGTGTCTATATAACTTTACAGAACACACTTGTATTAAAATTATATTATTAATGCAATGGATGATGTTGTTGCTTGTTTACTACTATTCATTGTTGTGATACTGTACATGACGTCCTCCGCCCCAGAACGTTTCCACCGTTCAATGGTTTTAGGGTGTGACAGATTGGTATCAGAGCATTGTTTATAGTGAATTGAGTATATCAACCCATAAAAGATATACAGACTATAAATACAATGGGATTAAAATACTCTGACCAAGAGTTTATACTTTAAATAATAAAATATTTAAAATAAGTATACATGCCTGCATTCATACTAAAATCAGTGTCACTAGGACAGAACAAAAGTATTACGATTGTTGGGCAGCACAAGTAGACTTAGAGACATATAGTCAAAACTGGGAAGATATAGCCTGATCAACTATATTATCCGAGGGTTGACTAGCATGTGCCTAAGTGTGGTTGTGAGGTTGCAACAAGTCTAAAAACTTACCCACAATACCACAATGAGAACAATAGAACCTAAACCTAAAATACTATAGGAGTATTTTGTGTTACTATAAGCTGCTTATGTGCTAGATTTTGTACTAGATTCTTATATCCCTTTTCTCGCGTAGATAACATGGTTGGATTCCATCCCCACGGTGACCTGTACTTCCCTAACCAAGGTAATGAAGGCGGGTTTGAAGCTGATCCAGGTAATGACCACCCAATCCATGTGGATGGTTACCAGGCTGAAGGCTTTGGAGATGATTCTGACTTCGAGCCTGAAGTCAAGAACCTACCCCCGATGGCTCTTGTTCCAAATCCTAACCCTCGTCCGGCTTTTTAAGGCCCGACGCCTCAGTGGGTGGAAAACTTGGAAACATGGAGCCAAGGGCAGGATCAGCCCATGCCATTTAATGGATACCGAAGCTTCTAAGACCTGAGCGAAGGGGGCTCAGCAGACAGAGTCTTGCTAATCTTGGTCCGCAGAGTGGCCCGGAATGAGATTCAAGGCAGGACAGCCCTACATCAAATCACAGAAGTTGTCGCCAATGCGAGAATGCATACCCTCCGCACCATTCGCCTGGAAGATGCCCGTGAGAGATCTGAGAGAAACCATGAAACCTTGCTTCAAGCACTGGATGAATCACGAGCTGAAGTCATAGAACTCCGAGTACGCCAGAGGGTGTACGAAAGACACCTGCTTGATATGGAACGTCAACTGGCTGAACTAAGGGTTCACCAGAGGGATGACCGTCACCAGTAGTAGATGCCTTCCTTTCTTTCCCTATTAAAAGGAATCGTTTCCTGTCTATGTCCTATGTGGCATTTTCCTATGAAACTATCTTGTACTATTGGTACTTTTAGTCAGGCCTTTATGCGGTCAAAACTTTTCTACTCTGGATATGATGTAAGACCTTCTACAAGGTCAATTTTTCCCGAACTTATTACATCATAAATATCAATGATATTGGCAGTCGGCTAACTTCTGTGTCATTCTTTATTCAAATACTTTCATCATGCTATCACTAGAGTCTATCTGAGACCTACTCTAGTTGAGTTATTGAACTAGGGTAATTTAGCTCAGGGATCATTCCCAATTCTTTGTCAAGGGTTGGATCATGTTATTTACCAACCGATGGTACCCTGTTTTAGACGCCAAGCATCTTGTGACCATTCTATGAACTTACTTCTACTCTGAACTAGGACTGAATCATATGGATGTAGGTCAAACCTTCGATAACATACTTCTACTCTTTACATGAACGATCGAAATACATCTAGGGTCAACCATAATCGCTCACAAACTCCTTATCTTCGTGTTACAGAATCATGTCGTCATCCGGAAGTAGTCGGCCGAACAACGAACCCCCTGCCTTTCCTATGGACACCGCTACTTTCCAAGCCGCAGTTACAGCTGCCGTGACGGCTGCCATTTCAGCTATCCTTGTAAACCGCAGCGCTATCAACGAAAGCAATGCTGACAAAGGGGTTGACAATCCCGATCGTAGTATCAATCCAGGAAACCATCAAATGATAACAGTTGCAGACCCAAAGACTTACCATGCAACAACAACAAGTGATCCCAAAGACTTACCATGCAACCCTTCGAAAAACAGAGAACAAGAAACGAAAGCGCCAAGCCTAGAAGGAACGCAAGCGATCCCAAAGACTTACCATGCAACAACAACAAGTGGCAACCCCTGCCATCCCAGTGCCGAGCAGACCATACGAGGGAAAACTTCCAAAGTGTGACAAGTGTAGTTTTCATCATCATGGGGCTTGCCATGAAATGCAATGTTGCAATTTCCTAAAAGTAGGGCACCATGCTCGTAGCTGTGGAGCACCGGCACGACCCATCACTCAAGCCCCTGACATCGGAGTCAACCAGACTTGCGATGGTGGTGGTAAAACTGGACCCTATGAAAGGAAAATTTCAAAGTGGATGAACAAGGAAAACACTCGTGTTCACATAACTCTAACTCGACACATCATTTCCACCACTAATGCTGGCTCAAGCCAGTTATGTCATTTATATGGTGAGAGGGGACATATCAAGAAGGATTGCCCGATAATAAAGAACTCCGGCGCAGACGGAAAGATACTAAGGATCACAGCTGCAGGAGAGACTACTCCGGACCCACGTTAAAATACTAGGGTGTTTCGAAATAGTAGGCTTATAAACTGTTAAAAACTAGGGTAACTCGAGTTTAGTCTTTTGCGAGATCCCGCCAGTCAAGGGACTCTCGTGCTGCGTGTACTCGCTTTTTGTAGTATACCATGTTCGCAGCAGTAGCTTTGTAGATAAGACTTAAAGTACTTAAATTTCTGTAAAAGTTGCACCGGGATGTCTTGTAACACCTTTATTATTCCAGTCTAACGCCTTTTATTCCGGGTAGTCCGACATTATCGTTTAACTTGAGTAAAGTCGATCCTTACGATGTCAGTCTCATGCGTAAATTCTTTTCTCCGAAATCGCCTTTCTAGCGAAACCGTCATTCCAGAACTCCGAGGTACTCATGCCGAGAGTACCTTATGTCTCATACCTTTCCCAAAGACACTTCAGCCAAACTCCCCGGAGTACCACTCGTACAGTACGTCAAGTTCTACCCGAAGATCCATTCGATTGATCTATCACTGGAAAAGGTATATACAAGGGTGGTATATAATCAAGGTTGTAAAGGCTTAGAATTGATGATTCCGCATTAACTTCTTTCCCTCGTTGGGATGTGAGCTTAAGGAAGAATCATTTATTCGACTACCTTTTCAGTCTTAATTATATACGACTCGTATACACGAAACTGTGATTGATGAATCAGCTATGACTTCTGATATGAACTTTAGGACGGAGACTGCCCAAGACTACGAGTGCTAGGGGAGGATGTTCCGAAGACAGCCTTCCGAACTCATTATGGGCACAACGAATAAGTAGTGACGCCGTTTGGATTAACAAACGTGCCCGCAGTGTTCATGGATTTAATGAATAAGGTGTGTCGTCCTTACTTGGATTAGTTCGTCATCGTCTTCACCAATGACATACTTATCTACCCTCGTAGTAAGGAGGATTGTAGACAACAACTTCAGCACGTACTGGAAACATTTCGATCAGAGAATCTTTGCGCGAAATTCTCTTAAATGCGAGTTTGGATTCGAAGGGTCAAATTCCTGTGTCACATTTCTAGTGAAGAGGAAATTCCAGTAGACACTTCCAAACTCCAGGCCGTTGAGAATGATTAGATCCGAAGATACCTACAGAAATTCGCAAATTTCTAGGTCTCGCAGGCTACTAAAATAGATTCTATCGGAACTTCTCCCGATTCGAGAAGCCCCTTATAGCTTCGACCCAGAAAGGCGTGGCCTGTGACTGGGAAGAGAAGTCGGAGAGAGGGTCCCAAATGCTAAAATAATGCTTTGTGCACCGCACCAGTACTATCCCTCCCAGAAGGGATTGAAGACTTCGTTGTCTATCGAGGTGCGTCAAATCAAGGGCTCGGATGTGTTCGGAGGCAGTGAGGTAAGTTAATTACCTAAGCCTCCCATCAGTTAGAAACACTCCAATTTATCTAAGAGGTGCACGATCTAGAATTAAAGGACATCAATGGAGAAGATCGTCCAGTTTAGGGGACGATTAAAAGCCACGAGTGTCTGACAAAAAAGTTACGCAGGACCTTTTAAGATTCTCGCAAGAATCAGCCCTGTAGCTTACAAACTTAACTTACCGCGCCCGCTCAGTAACGTACATTCTACTTTCCACGTCTTGAACTTGAAAAAGTATCCGTCCGACGAGACTCTTGTAATCCCACTCGACGAGATCGAGATCAATGAGAGCCTCAACTTCTTGGAAGAACCTGTAGAGATCATGGACCGAAAGGTCAAGCAAACGAAACAAAGTCGTATCCCGATAGTGAAGGTTCGCTGGAACACCAAGCGAGGACCAAAATTCACTTAGGAGTGAGAGGATCAGAGGGAACCGAAATATCCTCGTCTTTTACTTAGTTATTAGTAACTACTTATTTGCTTAAATTCTAATTTCGGGACGAAATTCCTTCTAACGGGGGGATGATGTGACAACCCGAAATTTCTATTATGTACAACCCTTCAATTCAATAGAAGTCAGAAAAGTTTCTGTTAATTTTCAAGCTTTTTGGAATAAGTTTGAGTACTTAAGAATTAGTACTTTAGGAGATATCAGGAGAGAGGATGCTCTAGGGTTTGTTGTGCAACAATAACACCCCAAAGCTCAAAAAGTTTGGAGTTTACGGCCTAAACAAGGGTGTTTACGGCCGTAAACCCTAAATTGGGGGTATATAAACGACACTTAGTCATTTATTCCCATTTTTCACAAAACTCAAGATCCAAACTCAATTCTCTCTCAAGTAGCTTCGACTTTTCTTCTTGATCTTCAATATTGTAAGTGTTTCTAACCCTTTTAAGTTGAGATATTACTTAATCTAGTGCTTTAACACACTTCCATCAGTGAAATCATTCCAAAAGGTTAGATCTTCAAGTTTCACCAAGAACACCAAGAACACACACTAGTGCTCTTGGCCTTTTGGTACCTTTTCAAGCTTCTATCTAGTAAGTACTTCTATCCTAGAGTATCATAAGGCTTGTTACACTTATATACATCAAGAAAACACCCAAGAAAGTCAGGATCAAGGTGTTTACGGTCCAAGGTGTTCTTGGACCGTAAACCCTAAAAAGTGTGCCAAAGTGGCCCTAGTCCCTTCTCAAGCTTAGGAAACTAGCCTAGACCCTTTCCTTGAAGTGTTTAGGACTAGAAAACATAAAAAGACCATAGACCATATGTGTTTACGGCCGTAAACACATGGAGAAGTGGTCCATGGGCCGTAAACTACATATAGGAGTGTTTTGATGCCACAAACACTTCCTAAGGCGTATACTTGAAGTAGGATGCTTCCTAATGACTTGTTGATCTTCAAAACAACACTTGGTCAAAGAAGCATGAGTTTACGGCCGTAAACGCATGGGTTTACAACCGTAAACTCAATGAGTTATGGTCATAAAAGTGTAAACTCATATAAAGGGTTCCCTTGAACCCTAAACTCAATAGCAATGTCCCACAACACTTAGATGCAATCCTTAGGGCTTATAACACTTATATAAGGTGTTTTTCAGGTCTTAGGATGTCTTAACTTTGATAATTAGTTGTTTAAAGTCTAATTGGATACATATATGTGTGATTATATGTTAACTAGGATCATTGTGTGTGTACAAGTCTTCACTTGACACCTAGCCATCCTATTTCATCCGTTCATCCAAACCACTCACTATAGGTGAGTTCATACCCCTTAATTAATCTTTTAAATGTTTTTAAATGCTTTTATGGGGGGGGGATACAAGTTGATCTATTATGGTTATTATATCAATCACATGTGATTAATAACTACCAAACAAGTGGATTTCTTACCTTTCAAACTGTGTTACCAAACTGTTTTACCTCAAACTGTTTTACAAACTCCTTTTCATGTCAAATGCTTTTACTTAAACTCTTTTATATTTATAAATTGTGAAATACATGCCTATATATGTATAGTTATATAAGTAATGTTTAAAGGACTTAGGAAGGCTAGCTCGCTTTAATCCCTTTTCCTTGTTTGGATGTGGCTTTAGGGAAATGGTTATCCGTCCGAGGGTCGTTTAAATATTAGTTGTATATCATGTATACATATATAGTCATAAAAGGTTACTTCTTTCATTCAGTTCAATGCCTTTGGGTAGCAAAGGTATACAAACATGTACATATACACAAACAACATTACTAGTAAACTATAATAGGTATAGTTTAGGAAGATACTATTACTAGAACAATGAAACATACAAAGAGTCAGTTCATACATGAGTCAATACCATAGAGAGAAAGAGATAACAAACAATACCATATAGAGAAAGAGATAACAAACAATACCATACAGAGAGAACATACAGGCTAGACAGAGGGAGAACATACAATACAGCTAGCACATTCATTACATATACAATATTACATTTATGTGAGCCACTAAACGGGGCATGGCACTACCTGCCACGACCGTTTTTGTATCCAGAATCTCCTTAATTGGGGAGCGTATGAGTTTGTGTATAGATGTATATTGGATTGACTATCCTACACCTTGCTGCTCGCTACAGGGGGACTTGCAAGTCTACGGGTGCCAAACGTCATTTCTTACGACGTCTTACATCGTCGTTTTTCTATTCCGTCGGTAGCAGGATACAGGCCGATCACATGGTACTTTAAATAACAATTGGTTTAAAGTAGTTAGTATAGCAGTAGTTACTTAATACAACACTACAATACTATATCATTTTCCCATTACATTTTCTTTGTGATATTCACACAATAAACAATGATGTAAAAACTATATTTTTGGATAATGATAGTCAGATTTGGGAAAATACATACTCTTACAAGAGACACACACACAGACACTAGATGCCTTGGGAGAAGGCTACTTTTAGTAGGAAACATAGGGTTTTCTAGGGGAGTTCAAACAATTACAAACTTTTACAAAACTTATACATTACAAACATCTTACAAATGCTTTCATACAAACAAGACACTAATATACTTATGATCTCACCAGCTTTAAAGCTGATAAATTCTTTCAAAATAACTTGTATTCTCAGGTCGCCAGTAGACAGGTACCGGAACCAGGTTTTGAGAAGATGGAGCTCGTTCAAGACTCATCTTTATTTTGATGTATATTATTTTTGATGTCTATATAACTTGACAGAACACACTTGTATGAAATTATATTATTAAATGCAATGGGTGATGTTGTTGCTTGTTTACTACTTTGCATTGTTGTGATACTGTGCATGACGTCCGCCACCACCGAACGATTCCGCCGTTCTCGATTTTGGGGTGTGACATTTTCCTAGTCCATAAACTCTGTCTTAGATTAAATTTCTGGATGAAATTCCCTCTAACGGGGGGATGATGCGACAACCCGCTATTTCGAGTCAATGTAATGTTCGAAAAATCAAATATTATAAACTATTTTGAATCAATAAAAATTAGCGTAAAAAACGAAGTGTTCAAAAGTCTCAATTGGAATACAAAAACTGATACATATTGTATCAAGGTTTTCAAAAATATAGAGAACACTCAAATCCGAGTTATAACAAAGAAATTATGACCAATCAAAGATTCACGACAAAACCGGTAAAAACGCTGTTAAGCGTGAAAAGTGAAATTTCGATAAAATACTTTTTAGCCTTAAGTATATAAACGAAAGTCGTAGATTATGTTAAACCGTGAGCGTACATAAAAAGAACGTCCAAATCTGACTTCGTATGAGGAAGTTATGATTTTTCTAAATTTCAAATCAGTGGTAGACAGCTAAAAATTTGAATTTAAGATCGAGCGCTTTTTAGCCGATGCAACCTAAACGAAAATTGAAGATCTCGACAATAGTAGTACAACGGTAAAAAGACAGACGAAAACCGACATCAGATGAAGAAGTTATGGATTTTTAACGGAATTATCCTGTCCCGACCTGATAAAAATATAATATTAAAAATAAATTCAAAACTAGCCGACGGAGTATAAACGAAAGTTGTAGAGTATTTTCCCACATACGTGTGGATATAAAGAACGTATAAAACAAAGCTCGTATGCGAAAGTTATGCATTTTTGAAGTTTGTGGCACACACATCGAGGCTTATCTGAAGGGAACGGCCTGCGCTTCCTAAGGGAACGCCCTGCGTTCGTACTCGTAGAGCTGATCCTTCGCCATCCCATCCGAGGTTCATTAGCGATGACGTATCTCAGCATCGGAACGTGCTGCGTTCAGGGGAACTCCCTGCGTAGGGGGAACGCCCCACGTACCCAGCAGGAACACCCTGCGTTCGCACCTTGACCAGGCCCTGTATAAAGGGTGCGAGGGTTACGGATTTTGATTGCTCATTCCCCATATTCTCTCCCGAACTTCATAATTGTACCCTCCCGAAATGATCCCGACTTCCTGGTTTCATATCTAAGTCCCGGCAAAGGTCCGAAGCTCTGAGATTTCCGAAAAATCCGCCACTTTCCGGTCGAGGGGCCGCCCGAGAAAATCTTTCTTTCTTCAAATCACGCACTTTTCCGGTGAGTTCATACCCCCACATTTTTACGTTTTCTTTAGTTTTCAGGGGGGGGAATACAAGTTCAAAATACCAAAACACATTTGAAACCGAGCTGGACAGCTTACAACAACAAAGTTGTGATCCGTTCACAGGCTATTTTACCCAATCTAAACTTAACATTTGTTTCAAACTATCTAATATATGTTTAAGAGTTTTTCCTACACCTTGTAACATGCTGAGCAAGGTGTGTATACGACTTAGAATTATCATTCTAAATGTCAATTTATGGAAATACAATGACTTGCATAAATAGGTTTCATCCAAACACGCACAACACTTTTTGATGAACTATA
Organism: Lactuca virosa; assembly: GCF_052849685.1. NCBI lineage: Eukaryota > Viridiplantae > Streptophyta > Magnoliopsida > Asterales > Asteraceae > Lactuca > Lactuca virosa. The sequence continues at coordinate 50,614,389 of NC_136430.1, forward strand.
ACAGGATAGTTTGAGTACTTCATATGACCAAGAAACAATAATTCATATGACCAAGAAACAATAATTCAATCGACTTGCATAAATAGGTTTCATTGCACTCTACGTGATCTTGTTATTAATTAAACTCGCGAGACATACTCCTTCGGGGTACTCCTAAGTACCACAGAAAAGTCCTGTAGTTATAATCAGAATCTCCGGGAGGGAGAACGTGATAGTTGTGTATAGATCTATACTGGGTCTGACAAACCCGCACCTAAGCTGCTTGCAACAGCTAGACCGGCAGGTCTGGGGTGACAAGTGTCATAACTTTCCGTCGCCTGAAGAATGTCACATACAAGGCCTTCTAGTCTTTAGTATGGTTATAACACCTCGCACAGAGTATTAATAAAACATGTGATTCACGGAAATTCTACGACCCTTTCATAAAATGGGGTTTCACTCGAACATAAAATTAGACATATAAGTACGACGATTTACTTGCTCGTACCAAGTCTTATTTCGGTTAAAACCACAACAAATCTTTCAGAAAATATTGGATTTTCTGGTATCAAAACTTTAAGGAAGGAACATTTATCTTCTTTATATAAATCGCTTATGCACTCACCAGCTTTATGCTAATACTCTCTTTTCAAAACAACTTGTATTCTCAGGTAATCAGTGATTCAGGTAACTACAAGATTTCTGAAGTCATGACGCTAAGGCGCAGATTCTTTTGCCACATTTTATCATCATATGTAATTTATTTGGAAACGTGTATTTTGAAAACAATGTAACCTTTTAAATTATATCTATGATGGTTGTGTTTAACTTTCTTCACTATGGTTATGATATTGTGTATGACGTCACCCGCCCCCGAACGTTTCCTCCGTTCTGGTTTGGGGGTGTGACGTCAAAACACGATACTAAAGTAATCTCCCATCTTTTCAGATTTGAGTAACTTTTATCTTTCTTACAAATTTGATTCTTCTCATTCGTTCTGCCATACATCGAAACTTTTCCAATGTTACTGAATTATACTTAAACCATATTTATTGAACTTCAGTAAATCATGACGAGTAATCTTATAGATCTTTGTGGTGGACTTGACCAGTGCACAAGAATGTGTACTCGATCCCTTAGTCCTTCACTTGACTCACGTATACATGTGAACAAGGAATTAGTCTTAATTTTCCAAAGATGAAAATTCTCATTCATCATACAATACAAGTTACATGATTCCAACTTTCTATCCAACCGAAACTTGGTTGATGAGAATCTTTCCTTATTTGGGAAATTTAGACATTACCACAAATGAAAGAATCAAATCAATTTTCCAATATTGCTATTAATGGAATCATATAAGCAACAATTTTTCACAAATACCATTGTAAAGATACTTAAAATAAATAAAAATGAAACTTTTCTTTTATTTAAAACTTTCGGAAAAAATTATCCTTACAATGAAAATGCATATGAAAACTATGTTGTTATCTATTCCTAAGCAATCTATAAACAACTCTTAAGCAGCAGCTCAAAATTCTGATCACCGAACCATGCGATCGAAATCCATCTTCGCGATCAGAATCAGATTACTCTTCTTTAAGCTTCCTCTCTTTTCTTTGATTCTAAAAACTTCAACATCTGACCCAGAAATAAGAATCTTCAGATAGGAACATAATAGAGTTAGATAGTGGACTCACCTGAAGTAGAGTCAAACCTTTTTGACTTGACCAACCTTATGATCTTTCAGCTAAATAGGGCAGCTTTGCAACCAATGCCCCTTCCTTTGGCAATATAAGCATATGGACTCTTTGGGAATGGTACACGAGACTGTCTCAGCCTTAGCCTTTCTCTTTACCATTTGGTCAACCGAGTTGACTATGGACGATCGCTTTCCATTAGGAAGAGAAAGCTTTTCTGGATTTCCAATGTCACCATTGTCAATTTCCATAGAAGTTTGGGAAGTCCATCTTCTAATCAAATTTGCTTTACCATTGCTTCAAATCATTGCTAATTCAGCATCATCAAGCAAATAGGTAAGATCATTAATGGTCATGTCATGGTGTGTCATATAGTAGTCCTAAAGGAACACACAATGTGACTTAGAAAGTGACTGAAGAACCTAATCAACAACCAACCTCCTTTAGACCTTGACACCCAACTCTCCCGGCTTGTCAATATGTGACTTTATCTCCAAGATGTGAGCACACATAGACTTTACTTGCCAATAGGGCTTGAGTGACCTTGAACTTTTCAATAACTTGTGGGTTAGGGACAATAATTGGAGGAGGTGAAGGAAGAGAATTATGATTTCCATGAACCAACCATCGGACATCATCTTCATTAGGAAAGCTTGTTCCTAGGGATTTGGGAAGATCATAGTTGTTTGAACCAGACATCTACAATGGGAGATATTCAAGTTAGTTGATTTAAGTCCTAAATATAACACCCAATATGAAATATTAAGGTAGGACACAACACAATATTTTATAACTTGGAATAGGGATACCATAATCCAAGCTACAAAATATTTGAAGGTAGGCGAATGACGATTCACCAATTTCCACCATGAAAAACAAAATAGGAATTAGGTTTTAATTGGTATGAAACTCCTAGATCTTTTGAGATTCATTGAACTTTTCAATGGCATGTTTAAATCTCGAGTGTGCCCTCTCAAGTTTTGTGACTGGGATGTCGAGGATCACAAAACAAGGTGTGAATAACCATGCAAATATACTTGGTACCCTTAATATTTATCACTTAATCGATGTGCCGGTTAACCACACGCGCTCCACCGATCCTATCATAAACATTAAGTTACCCTTTTCCTACCTTGTTAAATCCAGGTTAGTGTGCCGGTTAACCACACAAGCTCCACTAACGACTTAAGCAAAGTGCAAAGTGTAATTTCATGGGTTAGCACCAAATTCACATTTTCCTAAAGTAACTAAGATTGGGATTTTATAAAAGATTTAGTTACTTTATATTTATCATTATACTTATAATGAGAAATATAGTCCTTGTCCTACCCGTTCGACTAACGACCCTCCACTAGTCAAGGAAGCGGTGGGTGAGAGTGGACACCCATTAAGTTGCCATTTTATAGGCAAAAACCTTATACCCCCTTATAGACCGACTTCGTGAATGATGCCTACTAACGGTAAGACTGACTTTGATCTTATACATGTATATATTATTAACTTATAATACTATAAAGTATAAGGGTTGAATTTTAACTTTTAAAATTTTACGGGTTGGAACTAAAGTTTTTAAAGTGACTTTACATGTTCCAAAACTTGAGGGAAAGTTTTGTAACTTTCAAAACTTTTCATCTTTCATAACTTATGAGTTAATGATTTATTAAAATGAAGTCTCTTCATTTTCATGTAACTTATGTGTTTCTTTAATGGACTTTAAAAGAGTGACTTTTGGTAATCCATAACTTGAGGACAAAATATGGATTCCATTAAACACATCAAGATCAAGAATTAAACTAACAAACTATTTGAAAATAATTCCTATGATGTTCTAAACTCATAAGTGTATGAATATCCATGTCAACAATTTCAAGAATCATAAATAAACCATACAAAACTTGAAATTTTGATAATAGCCATTGAAAATGGATTATCATAAACATTACACCATCTAAAGCAAGTTATATAATACCAAACAGTTTAGGGTAATGTTTTTAGTCCATTTACAACAGCTAAACTTGAAAAACTACAAACTGGAAGACAAACTCGTCGAGTTCTTTAAGGAACTCGTCGAGTTCATGTATTAACTCATGAACTCGGCGAGTTTTTGGCCACAAATCGTCAGGTTTTCCAATCTGAGCAGATTTAGGTTTTTGAAAAATAAGTTGCATCAAGTATAAATGAAAACAAGCCTAGGCTCTGATACCAAGAACCCTTGGAATAACTAGAGAATAAGGATACTTGAAGTCTTGAACCTTTAAGAGCCTAGTGCCTCAAGTGTTGAAGCTCAAATGGTTCACACAACACCAAGAACCCTTGGAATAACTAGAGAATAAGGATACTTGCACCAAATCGGTTTTGCCCTCTTGTGTGTACACACTAGTGCACATTTCATGAACTACAGACCTCTTTATATAGTGTGGAGGATTAGGGTTACATTCATGTAAACCCTAATACCCATGACCTTTCATATCCATAGGATCCAAGGGTTAAACACTCCATGGACTATCCATGAAAGCTTAGCCCAACCTAAATGAACTTGGCCCACCACATAGAAGAGTCCATATTCAATTTGTTCCTTTTTAATCACTAAATTAATTCTAAATTAATTCTTGATTAATACTAATTAAATAATATGATTTCATATTAATATATTAGAACTTATAATATATTAATATAAATCACTTAGTATCCTTTTTCTCATTTTATCTATCCAATTGTTCCGATGCCATGAAACCCAAATAGACCATGCCAAATCGGGTCAAGTACATACCAATTATAGTTATGTACTTAGATACTAATCCAACAGTCTCCCACTTGGATAAGTCTAAAACTATTATTGCGTATGACTCCAAAACTCGACTACCAATCGTAGCTCTTAAAGCAGTTGCCCTACTCTGAACAAATCATTGACGCGTCCATTAGATAAGGGATCATATATTCCTCCATTCTAGATATCATATGGACTGAGACATGGATTATAATCATTCTCTCTGTCCATTTGTTGTTTCCCGATTTCCGATTTATGACGACCGACTAATTAAACAAATCAAATCAGTCCAGGCTTGGCTAAGCACTTAGTGTGTCATCACTAAATCATCGAGGGGCCCACAGATATCGCTTCTATCCCTTCAAGGGTAAAAGGAATGGATAAACTTCGACTCATATGCTTGTTCTACTACTTGTTGAATCATACACAAAGGCACGTTTTATAACATCGAGTTACCAATGCATTTTCGTACAATCAATGTTAACCAACTCATAGGCAACAACTCATATCTCTAGGTTCGAAGAATATAAGATATTATCGTCTCAAGATCACTCGTGATTAAATCCATGAAGTGAGTCAAATGAGCGTGGGTTTAATCCAATACTCAGAACTTATGAGCACTCATGAATTTTGTAGCAACTCTTGATATGTCCAATACCTTAGACATCTACAAGCCAGCTTCATGACAGTCTTGCCTTAATACCTACTTCCAATGTATTATCGATTGTGGATGGTTTGAATAACTTAGTCATTCGGAAAGAATGACCTAGTTATTCTGGAAGTCAAAATATGCAAAGTGAAACACAAGAATAATCGAATCCAATAGGGTGTCGAAACTTATGAATATAAATGTACACTATGTTTTCTGAACACTAGTCATGCCATACACCAAGTACGCACACTATGTTTGTCTATGATATTTTACTTTGTGAAATAGGTCGATTGAACATAATTCCAATGATTCTGATTTCACAATCCCAAATCCTTACCACAAATGCAAGAATTCCTAATTCCTGCCATTTTACCGAAATCTGTCAGATTCTAAACTTATATGCATTGATCCTCTCGTAATGATTATGCACAAAGTCACAAAGACTTGTCAACAGACATTACAGAGTATTCCAATGGAGGTACTCGACTCATCTCAGCTATCTCAGCCTCTGTACTCGGGCTCTGAGTCTTACTCAGTCTGGCGTTACTCTGGATCGGTAATTCTCCTTTCTTGGAATTCTGCATGCTGAACCTATTCAGCACCTTATCCAAGTAGGTACTCTGACTAAGTCCAATTAGTCTTTTACTCCTGTCTCTCAAAATCCTTATCCCTAGGATATAGGAAGCTTCACCAAGGTCCTTCATAGCGAAACACTTCCCAAGCCAGGACTTCACTTCCTGCAGAGTTGGGATGTCATTTCCTATGAGTAGTATGTCATCCACATACAATACCAAAAAGGTAACTATACTCCCACTAGCCTTGACATATACACATGGCTCATCTTCACTCCTCTAAAATCCAAACTCTTTGACTTTCTCATTGAAACAAAGATTCCATCTACGAGGTGCTTGTTTCAATCCATAGATGGCTTTCTCAAGCTTACACACTCTATTAGGGTACTCTGCACTGACAAAACCCTCTGGCTGACTCATGTAAACATCCTCAGCCAACTTTCCATTAAGGAAAGCGGTTTTGACATCGATTTCCCATATTTCATAGTCATGAAATGCAGCAATGGCTAGCATAACCCTAATAGACTTAATCTTCGCTACTGGTGAAAAGGTCTCATCATAATGAACTCCCAGAGTTTGAGAAAAGCCCTTAGCAACCAGTCGCGCCTTATAAGTGTGTACATTACCATCCATGTCGGTCTTCTTCCTGAAGATCCATTTGCACCCGACTGTCCTGCGACCTGGTACATTGTCAACCAAGTTCCAAACTTGATTGTCATACATGGATTGTATCTTGCTATCCATAGCCTCTTTCCATTTAGCAGCCTCAAGGCCTGCCATGGCTTCCGTGTAGCTGTTAGGATCGTCCAGACTTACCAGTGTGCTATCACTAATAAGTGTATCACCTTCCGTAGTAACATGGAAACCATAGTAATGCTCAGGTGCATTCCTAACTCTCGTGGAACGCCTCAGAGTTACAGACTCTTTTGTCGAATCAACATGAGTTTCCTCCTCAGGTTGATTGCTAGGGTTCGAGGGTCCTTCACCACTTGACTCTTGAATTTCTTCAAGGTCAATTTGCCTCCCACTGTTTCCTTGGCTTATGAACTCTCTCTCTCTCTCTCTCTCTCTCTCTCTCTCAAGACCCCTCTCCTTGCTACAAAGACCACAATATCACTGGGTCTGTAGAAGAGGTAATCAAAGGATCTTTGTGGGTAGCCGATGAAAATACACCTCTCACTTCGAGGTTCGAGCTTATCGTGAGACTCACGCCTCACAAAAGCCTCGCAACCCCAAATCTTGATGTGGTCCAGATTGGGAAGTTTTCCAGTCCACATCTCGTGAGGTGTTTTGGCAACCTTTTTGGTAGGGACTAGATTAAGCATATGGGCGGCAGTCTCTAAGGCATACCTCCAAAATGAGATTGGTAGCAAAGCTCAACTCATCATGGAACGAACCATATCCAACAAGGTTCGATTGGGCCTCTTAGCCAAACCATTAAGTTGTGGTGTCCTGGGAGGTGTCAATTGTGAGACAATCCCACATTCCTTAAGATAGTCAAGGAACTCAATGCTAAGATACTCACCACCTCGATCGGATCGAAGCATCTTAATGTTCCTGCCCAACTGATTCTCCACTTCCTGTTTAAACTCTTTGAACTTTTCGAAGGTCTCTGACTTATGCTTGATTAAGTAGACATATCCATATCTACTAAAATCATCAGTAAAAGTCACATAGAAGCGGTTAAAATCCCTTGTGGCGGTTCTGAAGAGTCCACACACATCAGTGTGTACAAGAACCAACAAACCTTCACCCCTAGCACAAGTACCAGTGAAGGGTGAATTTGTCATTTTCCCAACCAAACAAGATTCACAACTATAATCTACTTTAGATCAAATGACTCCAAGACTCCATCCTTTTGGAGTTGGCCTATGCGTTTCTCGCTTACATGTGCAAGACGACAATGCCATAATGATGCTTTATCAAAACTAGAGGAATAATCAATACACAATACATTATTTCCTAGGTTATCTACAACCAACACGGTTTCATACACACCATCACAAGGTAATGCTTTAAAATAAAGAACATTATTAAAGAAAGCATTAATACCACCACTATCATTATCAAATAAAAGGTAAAACCTTGTTTGTAAAAACCATGAAACGAAATAATATTTCTTACCATTTCAGGTGAATAACAACATTTATTAAAATCTAATGTTAACCCACTACATAGCAATAAAAATAAACTCCAATCTTGGTGACAGGTGTAACTTTCCTATTTCCCATGATCAAGTTTATCTTCCCATGCTCCACATTCTCACTTCTTCTTAGTCCCTGCAAATCACAACATATGTGAATACCACAACCTGTATCAAGGACCAAAGAATTAGAATAGGGTGAGTTATTACACAATATAGTATAAATACCTACATGGTTAGGTTTTACTTTCTCATCCTTAACATCTTGCTGGTACTTTGGGCAGTTTCGCTTCCAGTGCGACTTTTCATGGCAATAGAATCATTCAGCCTCTTTAGGGTTAGCAGAAGGAGTGACGAAACTGTTCTTGGTTCCACTTGAAGTGGAGCCATCAAGAAACTTTCCCTTGGTACCCGTCGAAGGGCTCTTCCTCTTCTTTCCTTTGCCTTACCCGATTGCCAAGACAGGGGCCGCGGTAGGAGTAGGAGTAGTAACAACCGACTTACCTTTAAGACCACTTTCTATGGTCTTCAAAAGTGCTTGAAGTTTTCTAAGTGTAACTTCCTCCTTATTCATTTGGTATGTCATGCGGAATTGATCATAACACGAAGGTAAGGAGTGCAAAATGATATCAATTGCCAACTCCTCTGGGAAGTTCACATTCAGTTTAAGCAAACGGTCCACATACCTTTGCATTTTTTGCATGTGGCTCGTGATGGGTTCACCATCCTTCATCCTGGTTGTTATCATAGAGGAGATGATTTCATATCGCTCTTGACGAGCACTCTGATGGTAGCGGTCCATCAGATCCTGGTGCATCTCAAAAGGATAGTATTCCTCATAGGACTTTTGGAGCTCGGCTGTCATAGTGGCCAACATGATACATGACACTTTGGTACGTATTTAAATGCAATAATTTCATGTATTTCCCCTGGGACTCGACGAGTTGGCAGCCCAACTCGTCGAGTAGAGTCGTGTTTCGCGGGAAGTTTAAGTGGCCTACTCGACGAGTCGGGAGACCGACTCGGCGAGTAGGTGGTGTTTGAGTGAAACCCTAAATTTGAGGGTTTGCACCCTATTTAAACACCTTATCTCAGCCTCCATCGTCCCTTATACTCCCAAAAGACATCATATCGAAACCCTAGCCTTGTTTGAGTATTCTAAGGCCATTTTGGTGCATTTTGGTGGATTGTGAAGCTTGAGAAGGGGAAAGGAGCTTGGGAGTTCAAGTTGGAGCTTGGAGATCCAGAGATTGTGTTCCGTTTCGAACTCATTTAAGGTAAAAAGCTCCTGCCTTTATCTTCCATGTGTTTATTCATCTTTAGGGCTTGGATTTTGGGTATATTTAGGGCTTTCTAAGCCATTTTCGGGTTGTGAAGTGTATAGGGAGTATTGACTTCAGATCTTGGCCATTGGAGGGGTCTCATGGCATAAAGGTGCCACCTTTTTGTCCATGAGATCCCCATGCATCTTTTATACATCATTTGTAGTCCTTTAGGGTTAAAAGACCCATGTATGGACGTAAAGTTCGTGGCTTTACGTGCTATATCGGCCCTAGGAGGTCAGATCTGCCCTTTGGATGAGATGAGCTTGACATAAATCGAGTTTATGGACATGGACTTTAGTGGACTCGGCAAGTTGTTCTTAGGACTCGACAAGTCGGATAGTGGTTCTCCAACCCTTGCTGTTTTGGGGGTCTGGTTGAGTCTAGAGAAGGACTCAACAAAGATGGACGAGATTATAGACCTGGGAATCATGGGAGTCGACGAGTGTTTTAGCAGACTCGGCGAGTCCAAGGCAATCTTCCAATCTTTGAAGATGGACTCGACGAGTTGTTCATACAACTCGGCGAGTCATAGACTGGAGACATTTTTATGAGGGAGATGAACTCAACGAGTTCAAGGTCGAACTCGGTGAGTCGTATGAAGATGGCCCCGATGGTATGATCGAAGAAGAACCCGTCGAGTTCTTGCTAGACTCGATGAGTAGGGACAACGATTGGTTTGGGTTAGGGAAGTATGAACTCGACGAGTTGGTAGACCAGCTCGGCGAATCAAGTCAACTGGGTTTACTTTGACCAAATTTGACTTTGACCGGATTTGAGTTGACCCTGGTTAGGGTTACCAGTACAAGTTGATGACATGGATAGGGTTGTAATGTAGGGATTGAGGAGTCGAGGAGAGTCGATTTTCACGTCGAGGACAGTTCGGACACTACACGAATTTGAGGTGAGTCTTCTCCTAGTAGGGGTGGGTCTACGGCCTCAATGCCGGCTCACAAGTAAGAGTACTGGTTAGATGATTGTCTTTGTGATAATTATCTGGGATTTGATATGTGTTATGCTTATTGTGCTTGATATGGTATGATTGTTATGCTTATTGTGCTTATTATGTGCTAGCAGTAGGAGGGATGAAATAGTCCCTGGTTACCGGTTGAAAGATACCGAAGGGGAGGGTAGTTCCCAGATACCGGTTGAAAGATACCGAAGGGGAGGGTAGTTCCCGGTTACCGGTTGAAAGACACCGATGGGGGGTCCAGCTCCCGGTTATGCTTGACAGTTACCGGTTGAAAGATACCGTGGGTCATGTATTATTTTGGTATGAGTATGATGGGGGTACTCACTAAGCTTCGTGCTTACAGTTTTAGTTTTGGTTTCAGGTACCTCTTCGTCTAAGGGGAAGGAGCCGGCGGTGTAGCAGTGCATCACACACACATGGTTTCCGCATTGAGTTTCTGGGATTGTACTGTAATTTTCATTACTTCGGATGATATGGTTTTGGGACACGACATTATGGTTTTTATAAGTTGATGTAATATTGACAATGTTTTGGTGAACTGTTTTATGAATTACTTAATTAAAAATGAAAATTTTTGGCCTCGAAATTTGGGATGTTACAAGTTGGTATCAAAGCCTTGGTTTGAGGGATTCGGACACACCCCCGGGGGTGTCTGGCCTCAAACCGAGGGATTAAAAGATTTTTCACAAAGAAAAAAGTTTTCTAAAATTTATGTTAAAGAATTTTGAGAAAGAACAAGGTGTGTGATGCGTGCGACCTGCCGAGCTCAAGTAAGTTTTCCCCAAGATACCCATACTTGTTATGTTATGTTATCTTATATGATTTATGATTATGAGAACTGCATGCTAGATTAGGGCTAAGGATCTAGTAGGATGCCTTGTATGCCTGATGTATGATTCTGAGAACTGTGTGTTAGAATAGGGCTAAGGATCTAGGAAGGATGCCTTGAATGCCTGTTGTATGAGTTGTATGTTAGGACTGTTTAGTCAGCGGTATGATATCCAGATTATGTTATGCTTGATGTGGTTACTTGATGCACGAATGGTGCTTGCTTTGTGCTATAGGGGTTCTGGCTAACTTTAACTAACAAGTGAGCGGATATGTAACAGTATTCACAAGCTACTTACGGAGAGGTGGTAGGGACTCCTAGTGCAGCTGATAGTGGAGATTAGGTCGGAGAGTGTCCTAGGAAAGCCTAGGATGAGCTTGGTTGGGAAGTTAGAAAGGGACTTGGTGAAGTCAAGGTAGTTCTTGAGGAAAGTACGGATAGATGTGGAAGGTAGTATGGGCCCGTACTACGGGAAGCAGAGGATCCGTACTCGAATCAAGGAAGGATGAGACAGAACCGGGAAACTTGGAGAGTGTGTGAGACCTCTCGAGGATATGTATGGTCCTGACGTTTATATGTTTATTTTCAGTATGGCGATTACACGATATGGAGCAGGATCTGGGTCAGGATCTGGGTCAGGCTCGGGCACGGGATCCAAGCAGGTTGATGACGGGTTACGCGAGTTCATCGCGTCTGAGATCACTAGAGGTATCCTTGAGTCGACCCCTATCATCTTCGGGTCGATCAAGGAGGGGATTATTGAGTTGATGGAGGATCGCCTCCAGGCATTCAGGAGGGACGCGGCGTCCATCCAATCGGGTACGAGCACACTGTCCTTCAAGGACTTTAGAGGGAGTGGTGCGCCGGACTTTCATGGGGTGAAGGACCCCATTGTTGCCAGGAGATGGATCGCAGACATCGAGTCTGCGCAGTTGACGAGCTTCTGCTCGGAAGGGTCAAAGGTCTGTTGTGCTACAGGTTGTTTGAGGGATCGAGCCAGAGATTGGTGGGAGTTAGTTGGGGATTCATTGGGGCCCCAACCATTGAAGCTATGACTTGGTCAGATTTTGTGACTAGGTTCAGGCCTAGTTTGCGCCAGCCGTGGAGCTTCAGCAGCTGGCGAGGGACTTTCTGGATATGAGACAGACTACGGAGACTGTGGCGGAGATCACCGCCAAGTTTTAGGAGAGGGCTTTGTTGGTACCTCAGTATGTAGGGGATGAGGAGATACGGAAGACCCGCTATGATGATATGTTGAGAGCCGATATTCGGGAGCATGTCAACTATTCGGCATGCCCGACCTTGGAGTACATGATTGCCAGGGCGCGGGAGAGAAAGATTGATTTGGAGCACCTCAAGAAGAGGAAGGCAGAGACTGAGCAGGTTACAGGGGCTTCAGGGAAGAAAACCAAGGGATTTGACTCTAGGTCGAAGGACCTGCAGGGCCAGGACCACTGTGGGAAGTGCGGTCGGTCACATGAGGGAGTTTGCCGCACTGGGTCGGGTTTCGGCTGCTATAAATGCGGCAAGACTGGGCATTTTGGCAGGGATTGTACTGCCCCTGCTCCTACGGTTCAAACATCATATCTGATTTGCTTTCATTGCAATCAGAGGGGCCATAAAAAGGCCAACTGCCTCAGATTGACGACAGCAGCAGGGGGGCCGGTAGTGGCGCCAACTCCAGAGACTAGTCGGGTTATGGATGGACGGAAGGTCAAGTCAGAGGCTCCAGTGGTGCGGAGTCGAGCGTTCCTGTTGAATCATAAAAAGTGACCCTCTTGAACTTCAGCTACCGCAGCCAACAAGCACCCGCAGTCATGCTTCTTCATCTTCAACCGCATCCGGAGTCTCTACCTACCGCAGTCTGTTTACTAGATTACTTTACTTGTCTTTTATGGTAATACTCTCTATTGTCCAGTATGCCTTGCATGGCTACTCTTAGAGATGTAATCTAGTGTACTTCGTGAGTCTCTATAAATAGAGCTCATTCTCTTGTATTCAAAACACGCATCTATTATTCTGAATACACATCTCTGAAGTTATCTTTTCTATCTATGCATCACTTCTTACTCTCAATTCTTACTAGAACATAACTGAATATAACCTCTCTCCGGAGCAAGTCTTCTATCACTTTATCACTAAGCTTGATCTTCCTTATTAACTCGGTTTGAATACATTCCTTGTTATGAATCAGCTTACGTGTATACTTGATATAACAATTGTTGTCATTTCTATTTCTTTACTTTTCCGCAACTAACTCTCTAACTATCTAACTCTAACTTATTAATATTATTGTTGAGGTTTTAGATCCTTCGAGATTAACTATTCCGCAATCTACTTGTTCTAAAGTTTGTTCAAGTGTGTCTCAAAGTTTTTCTCTCAACAATTGGTATCAGAGCCATAGTGGTTGCTTTTTGAAAACGGAACTCTGATTTTTCAAAAGGGCTTCTATACCACTAAAGCTCATTTCTTAAAAAAAACAACTTCAAAAATGGCACAATCGTTATCTCTGAACTTTTCCAACAGTGTTGGTGGTTCTAACCGAGCCCCAATACTGGTAGCAAATGAATATCATCACTGGTCACAAAGAATGGAAAGATACTTAAGGAGACTTGGTAGAGATGTATGGCGATCCGTAGAAGAAGGACCACATGTCCCAGTCCTTACACCAGTCCAAACCGACGACGCTACAACCAGACTAGGAGGAGTTCAACCAGTCATGAACCTTCCCACCAAGGATGATCTCGATAAAATGGAAAATGATGCTGTTGCTTTTTATGAAATCTCCTATGGAAAATGATTCTGGAACAAAACGAAGTGTCAAATTTCGCAAGAGCCCCCAAGAAACAACGGGTAGTGGCAATCCCTATTGCTACTGTTCCTACTGTTGTCCCTGTTACCCCTACCCCAGCAAAGCAATATGCTGGAAATCTACCAAAGTGCAAAAAGTGCAGCTTCCATCACCTGGGAGTCTGCCAAGAGTTGCATTGCAAGAACTGCAACAGGAAGGGACGCACCACTCGAGTCTGTAGGACTTCCATCCAACAACATCACCTCAACCACCGATGCTTGTGCAAGTCAAATATTTCATGCATGCGGTGAAATAGGATATTTCAAGAGAAACTGTCAAACAGAGAAGAATGACGAAGGGGAAAGAAGAGTTTAATAATAAGACATGGCGAAGCAGCGAGGAACTCTTATGGGATTTTGGTACGTTTTCCAAATAACAAAATCCTAAGCGCCAAATTTTCATAAAAGTTTTGGTATCTAAAAATATTAAAATCATAAATTATACATCATTCATATAAAAAATAAAAACCCTCGCAAGTGAGATATGATGGCTTAGAGTGAGTGATTCCGCCTTATCTCTTGTTCCTTGTCTGGCTGTGGGTTTAGGGCAGAGTCACTCAGTCGACTGTCTTTCCAATCTTAATTATACATGACTTGTACACACCCATCGATTATAGCGGGACCTGGTAGGGATTATATTATGAAAGTTCATTTTTTTCAATTATCGGAACACTCGTACTGCTAGTACTCGTTAAATGCGATTCAAAATGTTCGCAGTGATAATAACAAGGATAAAACTGAAGGCACTGAAAACTTATACATAGAATAGTTCATTGTTCTAACACTCATTCCTTCCAAATCGACTTAACATCCGTTACTATGAGAAGTTCTGACGTCGTCATTCGATGTGGAATTGTCTTGTTCCTCAACATACCAATTTCCTGTGCCACGTAAAAAACCTTCGCCTTAAACGACCGTCTAACGAAATCTTTCCAATCTATGGCGACAAACTCAACACAAACCTCAGTATCGTCTCTCGCTTCAAAACTCAGAAGTACCCATACGAGGGGTACCACGTCTTTCTAAACACACTCCGTAGACAAGAAACTCAAAGCGAAACTAAGAATGTTCAGGAAATCTGAAATCTTCCTGAAGCATCCCCCGTAGATCCTGTAGGAATACCACTAGTTCAACAAGTCAAGTTCAAGAAAAAAATTAAGGACTAATACCAGTAGTGTATCACTATGAAGTGTATACGCAAGAGTGGTATATAATTAAGAATTTATGGGCTTAGGGTGTGTAATTCTGCCCTATCTCCTGTTCCTTGTCTGGTTGTGAACTTGGGGGCAGAGCCACCCATCCAAACGTCTTTTCAATCTTAATTATATACGACTTGTATACGCAAGTTGGTGGTGGATAAGCCAAGTATGAGTCTTACCATGAGTGAGCATGCTATAATTCAGAAAAACGTAGGCAAGTAAACCAAAACCACACATTCTCCCATCTTAAGTATAGATTACCATCCACAAACGAACGAACAGAGTGAGAGAACGATTCAAATATTGGAAGACATGCTAAGAGCTTGAATGATTGACTTTGGTAAAGCATGGGATACCCATTTACCACTAGTCGAGTTCTCATACAAACCACAATTACCATACTATCATTAGGGTTGCTCCATTTGAAGCCCTCCTATGGTCGCAAGTGCAAACCTCTGTGTTGGGCTAAAGTGGGTGACACGCAACTAGCTAGAGGCCAAGTTCCTAACAGCACTCTCAGTGGGCCGGAGATCATTCGATAAACTACTGAGAACATAGTAAAAATTCGAGAACGACTTAAAGCTTCCCGAGACAGACAAAAAAGCTACGTAGACAAAATACGGAAACCCTTGGAATTTCAGGTTGGTAACCTTGTGCAATTGAAGGTCTGACCCTAGAAGGGAAAGATATGCTTTGAAAAGTGTGGTAAACTAAATCCAAGGTACATTGGGCCTTTGAGATTCTCGCTAGAATCGGCCCGGTAGCTTACAAACTCCGACTACCTCAAGAACTTAGCAACGTACACCCTACCTTCCACGTATCCAATCTAAAGAAATGTTATCCCACTCGATGAAATCGAGATCAATGATAGCCTCAACTTCATGGAAGAACAAAAGAAATCATGGATAGGGAAGTTAAGCAAACAAAACAAAGTTGTATCCCGATAGTGATGGTCCGCAGGAATGCAAGGCGGGGACCTAAATTCACTTGGGAGCGGGAGGATCAAAAGAAACATAAGTACCCGCATCTTTTACCTTGGTCCATGTGTATCTCTTAGACATAATTTCGGGAGGAAATTCCCTCTAACGGGGGGATGATGTGACAAACCGTAATTTCAAATCTTGTAAAAGTCAATCTTCGTCAACGAAAGTCAAAAGCGTCTAATAAAGGTCAAACTTATTTCTCTTTTATCTTGATAAGCTTAGTTTATTAAGTTATAAAGGTATAGACCTTGTATTCAAAGGTGTTGTATGTTTAAGGAGGAAAACACTTGGAATCGAGAACCTTGTCCGAACTGCAAACCGTTGCGTGGGACTCAAACGAGGTTCGAAGTCGCAAACGAGGTTTGCAGCCGCAAATTAGGTTTGCAGCCGCAAACTCATTCCTCGGACCGTAGACCTCGGTCTTATCCACTCGGTGTGGAAACCAACGAAGGTGTCCCATCAATTTTGACCCTATATGCGGGCTGGACTGTGAACTCCTCCTCACTTCTTCATTTCCAGCCGAAAACACCCACCTCACACTCAAGAACACCAACCGAAAACGCTCATTCTCTCTCAAATATCATCGAGAATCCATTTGAATGTCCTTAGGATCTTGCCAAGATCATCAAATGTTCTTCATTAATCAATATCATTGGGGCGAAAACCCTTTAATCTCCTTCATTTCATCAAGAACACTCAACCATAAACCCAAGAACACCAAAATCTTCTTAGACCGTGAACTCTTAGGGCTAGCCATAAACTCATAGCAGCCTTCCATTTTTCTTCTAACACTGTTATTTGTAAGTTAATCTTACAAATTAGTCAAATTCCTTATCAATATTATGTTTATATACGCTAATTGTATACATATATATTACATAAAATGCTAATTAGGACTTGGTTTTGCTACGGTACTTCACTCGTGGAAATATCATCCTATATCGAACATTCAAACGAATCACTCACATAAGGTGAGTTCATACCCCTACAATTTACCTTTTTCAATGTTTTTAGGGGGGAATACAAGCAAAACACAATATAATTGTGTTTACACTGACATGTGAAAACAAACAAACAAAATAATGCTTATGCTTATAAATATTGTTAAAACTATTTTCAAACTCTTTTAAATTATTTTAGATTTCGGTTTATATCAAAATCATATTCATTTATATATTTATGTATAATTAGGCTTTAGCGGTCTGGTTTGGGGGTGTGACAGATTGGTATCAGAGCATTGTTTATAGTGAAATCAGTATATCAATCCGTAAAAGTTATACAAACTATAAATACATTTGCGGATGAGAGCTCTGACTACAAGTATACTTTTAAAAATTTAAGTATTTTTACAAAAAGTATACTAACACTTATATCTACAAGTACAGTATCACAATTATAAGAACTTAAAAGTATTTGGATGTTGAACATTACAGTCAAACCTAGGCAGTTATGTAATCATATCTGGGATTAATATAGTCTGGTCAATTATATTGATTTGAGATATGACCAACATGTGTTTGGGAGTGATAGTGGTGTTGTGACACATCTAAAACTTACCAGTCATATATATTCAGAAGAACTCTAGAACAAAACATAAAAATTAAAATACTATAGGAGTAGTTTAGGCACTACATACTAATAACGAACATGTGAAAACAATAGAACTATAAATATTAAGGGTATATGTCACACCCCCAAACCGGAACGGCGGAAACGTTCGGGGGCGGAGGACGTCATACCCAGTATCACAACAATTGTACAATAGTAATTTAAAGCAACAACAACCATTTCATTGATAATATATAGTTTACATCGTAATTGTTTTACATAAGTTTAACTTTCAAAAGTAAACAACAAAACTAAGACTTGGCACTATGATGCTCCTTCTTCTCGAAACCTGTATGCATACTTGACTTACTAATTTCCTGAGAATACAAGTAGTTTGAAAGAGTATCAGCATTAAAGCTGGTGAGTGCATAAGCATTTTCGTTGTAAAAGAGATACGTCCTTTTGTTCTTTGGAAAAAAATGAAATGTTGCCTTTGAGTCTTAAGACCAAGATATATTCGTGTTTCTCATGTTATTAAAGAACATTTCAAAATTCGAAAGACTAGTAAGCAAAATATGTTCCTGGTGCGATATCTCAGTGTGTACATGTTAGTAAAGTTTTTAGATCGAACGGATCCACTACGTGTTTACTAAGACACTATTTTCGTAAGTAAATCTCCATACTTAAAATAGTATATGTAGTTTTGTATGTGCATAAAACCCCATTTTGTGTATGTGTGTGTGTGGTTCTTAAGTCTCCGTAAACTTTATGTTTTGTTAATACCCCATGTGAGTTGTTATAACCATGCAAAAACTTGAAGACCTCGTACTCGACGTTCTTCGGGCGTTGGAATTGTTATGACACTTGTCACCACAGACCTGCCGGTCTAGCTGTTCCAAGCAGCTCAGGTGCGGGTTTGTCAGACCCAATATAGATCTTTACACAACTATCACGCTCTCCCTACAAGAAATTCTGATTATAACTACAGGACTTTCCGGTGGTACTTAGGAGTACCCCGAAGGAGAATACCTCACAAATTTATTCATTATCAAGTTTACGTATTAAGCAACCAAAATCCCTTTTTGTTTGTAAAAATATGTGTTTTCCTTTTTGTGTAGGTCAATGTGACCAACAAACTATACCTATTATAGTTTAACATGAATGTTTTGTAATGATGTAAAACCTTTATAATTATGATTTTTATTCCATAGCGAAATAAAATGGCATAAAAATACCAAGTATACTTAACCCTAGTATTACGTACTTTGCACGACATGTTACAAAGTGTGAATAACTCTTAAACTTGTTTTTGGTAATTTTACTCTCTATTATCCCTATTTTAGGATATTTATTGAAAAATAATCGTAACTTGAAAACTAAATCCATAAAATCTGAGTGTTTGGAAAGAGAGTCTACTATGTTCATAAATATTCTTATAATTTTTGGTGGTCTCAAACCAGTGTGAAAACGTTCATTTTCACAGATTGGTCCGAATACGTTGCTGCAGTGATAGACAGTTTTGTAAAAATCACTATAAATTGTAGAAATTTCGTGTGGAGATGTGTAAGCAGTCATTTTAAAGGTATAAACCTGAACTATTTGAATATTAAATAGTTTTGAAAGATATTGATTTTAAATTGGGTAAAACAGTTCATAAACAGGTCACAACGTTTCTGTTCTAAGCTGTCAAGTTAAGTTTTAAATATGTATTGGTGTTTTAACTTGTATTCCCCCACTGAAAACTAAAGAAAACTTGAAAATGTAGGGGTATGAACTCACCTTGAGTGATTTCTTGAAGAGTAGAAGATCGAAGACGAGGAGTATCAAGTCAAGAACACTTGATGAACACGTGAAAGCTTGGATGATCCTAAAAACGATTCTTTGGTGTTAAAATGTGTGTAGATGATCCAAGAGTGTTACGAAAATATGGAATAACACTTTATTTTAGATGAAATACTTACCAAAAAGTAAATTATTAGCTCTAGAACACCTTCACAAAGTGGTGGGAAGTAGAGAGAAAAAGAGGCTTTCTTGAGGGGTAAGAAGTGTGTAAGTTTGGATTGATCAAGGTAAACCAAGAAATCCTCCAGGGATTTCTTTATATAATGAAGGGTGCTGGAGCAATTTGCAAGTTGAAATGATGTTTACCTTGGTTTGTGTGATGTGGATAAGATTGGGCTAATGAGAAGACGACACATGGAGACAAGTGGGCACACTTGACCCACTTGTGGTGTTGAATATTCTTCTTAATGTAAAATAATGATTTATAATTAATAAATCCTTGAGAAATGAATAAAATATAAGTTTAGGGAGTTCAAAATGATAAAAATATGAATTTGGTGAAAAATCCTCGTCAAAAACGTCAAAAATGGGCTTAGGAAGCGAAAGTAGTCGAAAATCGGGCTTAAGGAGCGAACCTGCGAGGTTCGGCTCTTAGGAGGTGAGAACCGAGATTGGAGAAGGAGGAACGGAAGGGGAGGATCGGGTCCGAAGGGAGGGGCTCGGGTCCGAAGTTCAGAAGGACCCGAAGGTGACAGGGAACCGAAATGGACCGAGGGCTCGGTCTATTTCGGATGCAAGAGGGTTTGGTCCGAGATAGGAGGACTTCGGTCCAGAAGGCTTAGTTCGGTCCTGAGAGTGTAACATCCCGGAATTCAGGAGCGCCTCTTAAACCCTTATTTTTTTCGAAGTTGTCAAGTTTAAACCTTAAAGGAAATATTAAGGCAAATGAGTACGCTGGGCGTACTGAAGAGTACGCTGCGCGTACTCATGCGCTTAAGTTGGACGCGGACTCGCCTAGGTACGCTGGGTGTACCCAGGGTCACGCTAGGTGTATCGGGCCCAGATGCAAACCCTAATTTGAGGCTTATACTCTATAAAAGGAATGATACGGCCTTATCCCCAGCCACCATACTTCAGTGAGTGAAACCCTAAGAGAGCAAAAACCCGTCATAAGCTTGTGTGTGTGTTCTTATGCTTGAAAGTGTCATTTCAAGGTGGGGAAAGAGAAGAGGAGGCCATTTTAGGAGCTAGAAGTTGGTGGACAAGAGTAGATCCGAATTCTTCAGAGGTTGGAGCTTCTTTCTGAGGTAAAAAGCTCAAAGCTTTCCTTGTCATTTTTGATTTGTGCTTCTTGGACCAATTTCTAGGGTTTTTGGTCCCAAGATGGAGACTTTATGAGCAAATGGTCTCCATTGGCCTAGATCTGCCATATTTCAGGGTAATATGAGTTGTATGTTAATAAAAATCCAATCTTGGACGTGAATATTGAGCCATGCATGAGATCTACACTTTATGAGGAAGAAGGAAAGGTGTTAGAGTGATTAGGGACCTTTATAGCCATGCAAAGGCTTAAAGATCTCGACTTTATGCATTAAGTGATCTTAAAGAAGTCAGATCTAGAGTTTGAGTTTATGTCTTAACCGTTTAAGACCAAAATCAAAGAAAGGCCGAAACTGAGACTTACGCAGGGCGTAACTCTCAGAACGCGCAGCGTAAGGGGGTGAGACCCCGATTATGGATCGCCGGAATACACCCCGCGTACAAGAGCTGGTACGCGCCGCATACTGCCCCCTGTTGACTTTTGTTGACTTTTAAGGTTTTAGTCAACATTTGGACTTTTGGGTCAAGGAAGGGTAAACGGGTCTTTTACCCTTCTGTGGAATTCTGGAAAGGGATTTAATCTATCCTTTGAGAGCCATTATTTATTTGAGGATATTGTTTATGTGATTAGGCAGGGGCTAGATCAGTATATCCGTGTGCGAGATTATCCGATTTACCCGAGGTGAGTCTTCTCACTATACATTACCTAGAGTGGTATCTATGTGTAGACCGAAGGGTCTTGTGTGCTATGTGTATGTATGAGATTATGTGTTATGTGATATATGTATGCTATGTGTTGTTTAGACCGGACCGGAGGGTCCAACGATGTAGACCAGGCCGAAGGGTCCAACGATACAGACCAGACCGAAGGGTCGAACGATACAGGCCAGACCGAAGGGTCCAACGAGCTATGACCGGACCGGAGGGTCCAACAAGCTACGGGACTGGAGAGTCCCGCTGAGACACATCGACCGGAGGTTCGTACTATAGCCTCGAGTGGCGTATGTGTTGTATGTGGTATTTTGGGGAACTCACTAAGCATTTATGCTTATAGTTGTTGTGTTATGTGTTTCAGGTTCTAGCAAGGAACGCGGGAAGGCGCCAGCATGATCATTACACACTTGTGGAGTTTTTACGTATTGTGATCTTGGGATAAATTTTATGGATTTGATATGTGATACATTGAGATTTATGCCATTTATGAATGAAATTATATTTTTAAAAGTGAAAATTTGTTTTGGAAACTTACGTTGTTACAAGTTGGTATCAGAGCCTTGGTTTGAGGGATTCGGATGCACCTTCGGGCGTATCTGAACTCAAACTGAGGATTTCAGAAAGTTTTCATAAAAAGGAACAAGTTTTCTAAAAGAGTAAAAGACTTTGAGAAAAGCAGAAAGGAGCAGTGTGTACGATCAGCCAGCGCCCGAACGGTGATTTCCCAAAATACCCTTACATTATGTATTATGAGATATGATATGATATGTTATGCATGCTAGAGTAGACTAGGTATTCCTATTAGGACTAGAGTGGCCTGATTCGTGATGCCTTAGCCTAGGAAGATTTCTGCTGCTATGTGATGCTTGAAAGTGAGTAGGTAGCAGTGAGGAGCTTATGAGAGGTCTACCGAAGGGTAGCCTATGCTAGCGAGGTGTAGAGTAGTTGTGATATAGGATCCTAGGAGGAGGACTTGGGGTGAATACCAATACGGTGTGGACGGTAGTATAGGGCCCGTACTGCTGAAGACACCGGATCAGTGAGCAGTCCAAGTAAGAATCCTTAGGGTACCAAGGAACAAGTAGGGTTGGGCGATCGAGTGCGAGTATACTCGATCGAGTCTCTGGTATCTTTGTGTTGTGTTTCAGAGACATCATGGTTGGTACACCACACACGCCGGAGAGCAGCGGTGTTAGCGATGATGAGATTCGCCGTATGATTCATGAAGAGATGACTGCGACGATCCAGAAGGCTAATCCGGAGGATTTTGAGTAGCGGATTGAGAAGTGATGACATGGTTCGAGTACCATGATAAGTAGCGGATTGAGAAATGATGACATGGTTCGAGTACCATGATGAGTAGCAGATTGAGAAGTGATGTCATGGTTCGAGTACCATGATAAGTAGCGGATTAAGAAGTGATGACATGGTTCGAGTACCATGATAATTAGCGGATTGAGAAGTGATGAAATGGTTCGAGTACCATGAGTTGTAGCAGGTCAAGAGGTGATGTCATGGTTCGAGTGCCATGATGTGAGGTGGAATGAGAAGAGGGAACATGGTTCGAGTACCATGATTCGTAGAAGATTAAGAGGGGATAACATGGTGCAGGTACCATGATTCATAGCAGATCGAGAGGTGGCCACGCGGTTTGAGTACCATGGCATATGGCGGTTAGTATTCCTGGTTTTTACCTGTTATTCCGTGGGGATTGTCTAGACTGAGAGTAGAGGTGAATGAGTATGGGGCCAAAAGGCCTTGATGAACAAGTTTTAGTGGAGCATCCCTTAAAAAGGGAAATCGAGTGAGCTCTGAGGGATTGTGGGTGTTATGCCAGTTGGAGTTGCAAGACTCAGGGATGAGTAGGGATGGTGCATTATGGGAGAATACGGTTTGGGCTGGGCGACCGGCCGATAGTGGAGATGTCACTTTCTGTGACCCGAGTGGTGCTATTTCCGTTTCCTGGGGAAGACGTAAGAGGTAATGAGATTTCGGTTTTTGAGTTGGGGGTGAGCCCTTTGGGATTGCACGGATGGTGATCTCCAACCAGAGTATATGGTAGGGCATGTGTTAGCTGCAGCAGGTCTGTCGCAAGGTAAAGATATAGCTTGATCAGGTCGTCAGTGGGGACTGAGATGGTCTAGGACCAGGATACACCCTAATTGAGTATAGTAGGACATGTGTTAGCTGCAGCGTCGGGTGATCAAGAGGAGTATATCAGGGTGGTGGCCCTTATTGTGTTTGATGGGTATTAAGAGTGGAAGTATGGTTTCTACTCTTATTATAAGTGACGTGATGGAACGTTGGTTGAGAAGTCGATGATGAGGATTACGGTAGATCATTACTTCCAGACTAAGAGTCAGGGTTAATACTGGACAGTTGGGAGGTCCGGTGATGGAATGGTGTGAGATTTTGAAGGACTAGAGGCAGTCATGGTGGGAAGTTCTGAGGATTTCATCTGAGTTTTAGGGCATTTGAAGCTGCTCGATCTCTGTCGGGAGATCATCGAGTGTTGCGTAGCACCTTTCCAAGAGTAGGTGCGATGATTACTGGTGGAAACAGTCGGTGTGATAGATTGCGGGTGCGCCGATTGGGGACGGTTCGAACCCCTGAGTGGGGGAGAACCGGGTACTTTTTGAGGAGATAAGAAATTCGTTCAAGAGCAGTTAGACAACTGGATAGAGAGGCCTGCGGTATGGATTCCTGAGACCAGGGTTATTGGTGGTCAATGAGAGGTGCAGAGTGAGATAGTGCATGTGGTACGTGTTTGAGAAAGGATAAGTGTCTCCACGGCAAGTGGCTGTTGGTCGGAGACCTTATGGTGGTTAGGAATCCTTCAAGGTTAAAATGGTGAATTCGAGGTGGTTGGCTTGTGAGGTTAGTTCGGCGGTTGAGAATTTCTGGTTCAGAGTATGGGGTACTATATACAGTATGGGAAGAGAAGAAGTTGTTTGGGCAACCAACTTCAGGGTCGTTATGAGTATTCTTGCAGGAGTTTTGAGCAATAGAGGAGGAAATTTCGGATTCTCATCTTCGTGTTCTGAGTCGTTGGCAATTTCTCCGTGATTTAAATTGGGAGATGGAGTATTCCGGGGTTACAAGTGGCACGAGAGAAAGACCGGCTGCGAGGTTCCGAGGAAGCAATACGGTATTTGAGTATGATGCCATGAGTATGAGATCAGTGGTAAAGTCAACACACTGGGAGGTGTTGTGATGGTATTTCGGGGTATCCGAGTTTAATGTCCTAACATCTCGGATTATTTTGAGTTTGACTTTGAGATGACGAGTGATGTATCAAGTGTCCATGGTTCCGGTGGGGGCCCTTTAGCTAATTGGCATCAAATGGATTTATTTGAGAATATGAATTGCAGTTAGAAAAAAAAGGGGTTTTGTCACGACGGTGGTCGTCCGAATAGTGATGCTTAGCCCGGATGAGTGTGTGTGTACCTATCTATGATGGGCCGCAGGCATGAATTAATGATTGCAGTATGGTGTCAACCTGAGGATGAGATTGTGAAGTGGAAAGAGTAAGTGCGGTAAGACTGCGGGGAGCTGCAGTTTCAATGAGTCAGTGCATAGAGGTGTGGTGATGCTACTGGGAGCCGTAGTACTCACTATTCAGTGAGAGGTTGTGGTGATGCTACGGGGAGCCGTAGTACTCACTATTCAGTGAGAGGTTATGGTGATGCTACGGGGAGCCGTAGTACTCACTATTCAGTTAGAGGTGTGGTGATGCTATGGGGAGCCGTAGTACTTACTATTCAGTGAGAGGTTGTGGTGATGCTACGGGGAGCCGTAGTACTCACTATTCAGTGAAATGTGTGGTGATGCTACGGGGAGCCATAGTACTCACAATTCAGTGAGAGGTTGTGGTGATGCTACGAGGAGCCGTAGTACTCACTATTCAGTGACAGGTTGTAGTGATGCTACGGGGAGCTGTAGTACTCACTATTCAGTGAGGGGTGCGGTGATGCTACGGGGAGCCATAGTATTCACTATTAAGTGAGAGGTCGTTGTGATACTGCGGGGAGCCGTAGTACCCACTAGTCAGCAAGAGAATGTTGTGATGAAGTGCTCTCTGATCAGAGCTTGACGCAGAAGAGTTTTAGGCTTGGGTAGCCATAATATTTGAGTGTGTGGAAGCTTGGGGTCGAACCAGGGGCGATACTGGGGTCTCCATACTTGTCGGGAGTCGTTATATACTGAACTGAGTAGTGGTTGTCGCAATCCGAAAGAATGGGATAAGTGAGGTACGCATGGGTTGCGGGAAATGAGTTCCGAGTTGAGTGCATCGTTGGGACGAGTGGTTCCAACTCTTGGTCGGACCAAACTCTCGAGTTGAGTTTGGCTCTGGTGGTGCGTTGGATAGGCAAGATGAGATTCTAGATTCTGAGGTGGGTTCCATGTTGAGGAGTATTGTTTGTTATATGATGTCTTAGACCTGTGTCGGTCAGTACTCGGGTACGGGAGGTACCGCAAGTTGCATGAAGCGATGAGTAACAAATGATAGGGTCGGGGTTGAGTCAATCTCCAGTTGGGAAGGTAGCATTCGCTTAGGGTTAGGCGAACTTCGTGACTTGTGTGTCACTGGGCCGAGATAGTTGTTGTAGGGAAGGAGTCAGTGAGACATTTCGGGAGATGTTATGGGTGACCTTTGGAGGTTCATCGGTGGACTCAGGAATTGATCTGGTGCTCAGTATTGAAAAGGGATATGAGGGATGCAGCTGAGGCTTATGATTTTAGATGTATGAGGACTTCTGAGCGAGCATGATTCTCTTGTGTCAGAGAACAGGATGTTGAGGGTTTATTGTTCGGATGGATCCTGATAGTAGTTCAGTGGATGAGCCCTGGTGGGATGTGAACCCTTTCGTTCCTTGGGGCGTGATTCAGACTGTTTTGGTACATTGGTATGAGTGATTAGTAGCCGATTGACGGATTTTGTCTTATGAGAATCAGAGGAGCAGTGAGTTATCAGGGTTTTATGTTTGAAGAGCGAGTATCATGGTGATAGCGTGAGTGGGCGGTCTGGCAGCAGGCCAGGCCACTAGAGTTTCCCGATTCTGGGAAGGTCAGAAAGGGGTAATTTAGCGACAGTGGGGCCGGTTTTGTTCCAAATTTGGAGTTCCTGGTCGGATCCAGGTATTCATGGAGAAAGATATCGTTTTTATGTGAGAACCTTTCAGTGGTGCTTTTCGAGTGGTTGGTTTCTATCTAAGTGGTTGAGGAGCGATTTCGAGGGCGAAATCTATTTCAAGTGGGGGAGAATTGTAACATCCCGGAATTCAGGAGCGCCTCTTAAACCCTTCTTCTTTTCCAAGTTGTCAGGTTTAACTGAAGAGTACGTTGGGCGGACTGAATGAGTACGTTGGGCGGACTGAAGAGTACGTTGGGCGGACTCATGCGCTTAAGTTGGATACGGACTTGCCTAGGTACGCTGGGCGTACCCAGGGTTACGCTGGGCGTAGCGGGCCCAGACGCAAACCCTAATTTGAGGCTTGTACTCTATAAAAGGAATGATAAGGCCTTATCCCCAGCCACCATACTTCAGTGAGTGAAACCCTAAGAGAGAAAAAACCCGTCATAAGCTTGTGTTTGTGTTCTTAAGCTTGAAAGTGTCATTTCAAGGTGGGGAAAGAGAAGAGGAGGCCATTTTTGGAGATAGAAGTTGGTGGACAAGAGTAGATCCGAATTCTTCAGAGGTTGGAGCTTCTTTCTGAGGTAAAAAGCTCAAAGCTTTCCTTGTCATTTTTGATTAGTGCTTCTTGGAACAATTTCTAGGGTTTTTGGTCCCAAGGTGGAGACTTTATGAGCAAATGGTCTCCATTGGCCTAGATCTGCCATATTTCAGGGTAGTATGAGTTTTATGTTAATAAAAATCCAATCTTGGATGTGAATATTGAGCCATGCATGAGATCTAGACTTTATGAGGAAGAAGGAAAGGTGTTAGAGTGATTAGGGACCTATACAACCATGCAAAGGCTTAAAGATCTCGACTTTATGGATTAAGTGATCTTAGAGAAGTCAGATCTAGAGTTTGAGTTTATGTCTTAACCGTTTAAGACCAAAATCCAAGAAAGGCTGAAACTGAGACTTACGTTGGGCGTAACTCTCAGAACGCGTAGCGTAAGGGGTTGAGACCCCGATTATGGATCGCCGGAGTACGCCCCACGTACAAGAGCTGGTACGCGCCGCGTACTGCCCTCTGTTGACTTTTGTTGACTTTTAAGGTTTTAGTCAACATTTGGACTTTTGGGTCAAGGTGGGGTAAAATGGTCTTTTACCCTTCTGTGGGATTGTGGAAAGGGATTTAATCTAGCCTTTGAGAGCCATTATTTATTTGAGGATATTGTTTATGTGATTAGGCGGGGGCTAGATCAGTATATCTGTGTGCGAGATTATCCGAGTTACCCGAGGTGAGTCTTCTCACTATACATTACCTAGAGTGGTATCTATGTGTAGACCGGAGGGTCTTGTGTGATATGTGTATGTATGAGATTATGCGTTATGTGATATATGTATGCTATGTGTTGTATAGACCGGACCGGAGGGTCCATCGATATAGACCGGGCCGTAGGGTCCAACGATACAGACCAGACCGAAGGGTCCAACGATACAGACTGGACCGAAGGGTCCAACGAGCTATGACCGGACCGGAGGGTCCAACAAGGTACATGACTGGAGGGTCCCGCTGAGACACATCGACCGGAGGGTCGTACTGTAGCCTCGAGTGGCGTATGTGTTGCATGTTGTATTTTGGGGAACTCGCAAAGCATTTATGCTTATAGTTGTTGTGTTATGTGTTTCAGGTTCTAGCGAGGAATGCGGGAAGGCGCCGGCATGATCAGTACACACTTGTGGAGTTTTTACGTATTGTGATCTTGGGATAAATTTTATGGATTTGATATGTGATACATTGAGATTTATGACATTTATGAATGAAATTATATTTTTAAAAGTGAAAATTTGTTTTGGAAATTTACGTTGTTATAGAGAGGCTAAGTGCGGTTCTATGGTAGCTTCGGTCCTCTTAGAAGGGTTCGGCTCTAAGAGGTTTGGTTCATAAGAAGGGTTTCAGCCCTAATTAGTTGTTTTTGACGTAAACTCCTCGTTTCAAGCGGTTTTTGGCCTAGTTAAGAGTCGGGATGACCCGGATGACTATAAAAAGTTGAGAGAGATTTGGGAGACATTTCACATACTTGGAGAGATTTCACATACTTGGACAGATTTGGGAGAGATTTCACATACTTGGAGAGATTTCACATACTTGGAGATATTTGGGAGAGATTTCACATACTTGGAGAGATTTGGGAGAGGCTTCACATACTTGGAGAGATTTCACATACTTGGAGAGATTTGGGAGAGACTTTGTTTTAAGTCCCCTAAAGTGTCCATAGTCGTGTTTTTGGTGCGTTTAACTCCCTTTTTAGGGTTTTTACATTGCTAAGCTCATAGATTTTCTGACACACTTGAATTCTTGACATACAAAGGCACATTTTTATACATAGAATAACTTTTAACATACAAGCACTAGTTAAGTTTGACCGGTTTGACTTGTTGACTTTGACTTTGACTTGTTGACTTTGACTTTGACTTGAATTTGACGGTTGTCACATTATCCCCCCGTTAGAAGGAATTTTGTCCCGAAATTTGCATTTTGGGTGGGACTTCAAGGGTTGGGGAATAGATGTGGGTACTTTTGTTTCATTTGGTCCTCACGTTCCCAAGTAAATTCGGGTCCTCGCTTGGCGTTCCAGCGGACCTTTACGATGGGAATGCGGCTTTGATTTGTCATTTCGACCTCTCGATCCATGATTTCAATAGGTTTCTCTACAAAGTGGAGGTTCTCGTTGATCTTAATTTCGAAAAGTGGAATGAGAAGGGTTTCATTGGAGAAGAATTTCTTCGAATTAGACACATGAAAGGTAGGACGGATATTGTTAAGTTCCTGTGGTAATTGAAGCTTGTATGCTACCGGCCCAATCCTAGCAAGGATTTCGAACGGCCCGATATACCTTGATTTAAGTTTCCTGTGTTTCCCAAAACGTATTACTCCTTCCCAGGGCGAGACTTTCAACAGTACTTGATTCCCAACTTGGAATTTCAAGGGCTTCCTTCTTTTATCCGTATAACTCATTTGTCGGGCTGAGAAATTTTCAATCGTTCTCGAGTTTAGATGATTCTTTCTGTCGTTTACCTATAATCTCATGGCCGGTGAGAGTGCTGTTAGGAATTGGCCTCTCAAATAGTTGTGTATCGCCCACCTCAGCCTAGTACAGAGGTGATCTGCACTTATGGCCGTAGAGGGCTTCGAACGGAGCAACCTTGATGCTTGTGAGATAACTATTATTGTACGAGAACTCGATAATGGGGTAAATGAGTATCCCAAGCTTTACCAAAGTCTATCACACAAGCTCTTAGCATGTCTTCCTATGTTTGAATGGTCCTTGGTCTCTGTCCGTTGGTCTATGGGTGGTAGGTTGTACACATGTCCAAATCTAATCCCAGCAGTTTCGTGTAGCGACTGTCGGAACTGTGATGTAAATCTACTATCCCTATCGGAGATAATGGATATCGGTACTCCGCGTAGTCGTACAATTTTTCTTAATGTAAGTCCTTGTCAGTTTTCTTCATTTTGTTTGTCTCTTTTACTCGTAGGAGGCGTGTGGTTTTGGTTAATATATCAATGATTACCTTAATGGTGTCGAGTCTATCCGTACTCCTGGCGGTTGTGTCCTGAAGTCACAGTAGGTTCTTATACCTGGTTCCTCTATCTTCACTTAGTGTATTCAACTCGTATATAGTTAGGATCGGTTAGATTGTCAGCTGGGTGATTCTGCCCTAAGTCCACAACCAAACAAGGAACAGGAGATAGGGTGGAATCACACATCCGAAATCCATAGGATCAAAATTATATACCACCCCGATGTGTGTCCCAAGTGGTGATAGTTTAACCGTATGGCCCGCATGTCTCTACTCTCGAAGTTGACTTACTATACGTGTGGTATTCTTTAAAGGTTCGTTGAGGAAAACTACGAAAAGTGTGGTACTCCACACACGAGTACTTCGAAGGTTTGAGGCAGGCGATGATTCTGGGGTTTGCGTCGGGTTCACTGCTATGGATGACGATGGCTTTGTTAGTTCGCTAGTTATTGCGAATATTAAATCCGTAGAACACACAATTGGTATGGTGAGGACCAAGCCAATTACGTTTGAATGATGACGTCGGGATCTCTTAGATATTAACTCGATCTGGAAGGAGTGTTTGTTAGACGGTAATGCCTCCCTTGTATATGTTCTCAATGTTTTCAATTTTTCCTTTTGTTATTAGTACTGCGAACATTTATATATTTCCTCTTAGTGAGTATTGTGAGTTTTGAGAAGTTGAAAATGATGCCCTTTTTAGAATAGAATCCCTATCGGGTGTATTTATTATTACTTAGGGTATACCAGTCACGCATAATTAACACTTGAAACACCGTCGACTGAGCGATGCTACCCGAATTCCACAACCAGACAAGGAACATGAAATAAGGCGGAATCACTCACTTTAAGTCTACAAATCTTACTTATAGATGACTCTGAGGTATACGCTAAGTCGTACTAGCTCACATGCGAGGGTCCTTATCTTTCATATAGACGATTGGGTTTATTTAGGTGAGGGAATAATTTATGAGTTTTTTTGGTCTTAAATGCCGGATTTTTTAGAGTAAAATTTGATGTTAAATTATCGTTGCTAGGATACGTACCAAAAGTTCTAGTAGGGTTCCTTGTTGTTTCGCCATGTCCTGTTGCTAGACACCTCCTAGTCCCCCGTATTTCTTCTCTATTGGACAATCTCTCTTGAAATGCCCTATTTCACCACACGCATGACATATCTGACTAGTACTAGCATTGGTGGTTGAAGTGAAGTGTTGGGCAGGGTTTCTACAAAAAGGGAAGGTATGCCCAATTCTATTGCACCCGATGCAACGCAGCACTCGGCAGGCTCCGGTATGATGGTAGTTGCACTTGTTGCAGAGGTTGCCACAGTTTGCTGCCTCCTGGCAAGTTTTGGAGATACCCCACTCTTCATTCTGTTCCTGAAATTTCTTCTATTGATCTTAGATTTGTGAGTTTAAGGATTCTTATAGGTAGGTACTTGTCGATTTCCTTGGTTGTTACTACGGTTTGAATTGCGTACACCACTCCCATTTTCACTAGTGTTACTTGCATTGAGATGTGCCATAACGGCGGACATGGCAGCCGAAACCGTAACTTGAAAGGTAGCAGAGTCTATCTGCAGGAGTGGTGTTTCGTTGGTTGGCTGGTTATTTCCATGCGGAGGCATGATTTTGTTACAATGTATGAAATAAGTTGGTAAGTAACAATAGTTTTTTCTAGATGTAAGCTATTTATTTATATACACGCATAAATCTCTTGTTTTGATATACGATTTCTAATGTCTCATCTCACATTCCCATGATGTACTTGTGGTAGAGAAAAGAAATATGTATTTTATCTAGGATTTAGTTCGACTATAATCGAGTATCGATACTGATTTTTCAGGAGGGTCGATTTTTATGGTTATGAGAGGGAGTATTTCCTTTCTTTCGATTCCTTCTCAGAATCCTCCTTGTGAACCCTTTTTCTGGTTCTCCCTCGACTCTTTCGTTGACTGCTTGCTCTGTCTAGGTGTGTTGGTTGCACGAGAATGAAAATGCCTAATGAATTTATGAGATTAGTTATAATATTAAGACTTTTATGGTGATCCTCACTGGGTCCTCCTATAATTACATAGTGTATACCGATTATACATAACCAAGATTAAATAGACCTTCGAATAAGTGATCCTACTTTAAGTCCACAACCAAACAAGGAACGGGAAGTAGAGTGAAGATCACAAATTCTAAGTCTATAAAATCTCAATTATATATATAACTCTGAGAGTATACACTCCGAAATCATAGACCAACCAGTCAGGGTCTTTTTAGTTTTCATATAAGTTAGTTATAGTACCTCAAATACTCCCATAGTATTTTAGTTGTATGATGGATTCTTGAGCTTCTTGATATAAGAAGCTAATGAGTTTTTAGATTTGTTGCTTATTGCATGGTATCATAAAATACTCCTATAGTATATTAAATCTTTATGTTCGGTTTTAGTATTACTTTATGTAGTATTGGTAAGTTTTAGTTCCGTAGACACAACAGTATCACTCCTAAACACATGTTGGTCGTATCTTGAATAAATATGTTGATCAGGCTATATTTATCCCAGATATGATTACATAACTGTCTAGGCTTGACTGTAGTGTCTAATCTCTAAATAGTTTTATTTTGTTCCTCTCGTGATACTTGTTCTAGTATGTACATATATAAATAAGTATATGCGTGTATGTGTACTTTCGTAAAAATATTGTTATATTTTAAAAGTGTAATTTAAGTCAGAGCACTTCGGCCCCATTGTATTTATAGTTGTATATCTTTTATAGGTTGATATACTTAGTTCACTATAAACAATGCTCTGATACCAATCTATCACACCCCCAAACCGGAAGGGCGGAAACGTTCGAGGGTGGAGGACGTCATGCCCAATATCACAACAATTGTACAATAGTAATCGAAGCAACAACAACCATTTCATTGATAACATATAGTTTACATCATAATTGTTTTACATAAGTTCAACTTTCAAAAGTAAACAGCAAAACTAAGACATGGTACTATGATGCTCCGTCTTCTCGAAACCGGTATGCATACTTGACTTACTAATTTCCTGTGAATACAAGTAGTTTGAAAGAGTATCAGCATTAAAGTTGGTGAGTGCATAATCATTTTTGTTAAGAGATACGTCCTTTTGTTCTTTGGAAAAAAATGAAATGTTGCCTTTGAGTCTTAAGACCAAGATATATTCGTGTTTGTCATGTTATTAAAGAACGTTTCAAAATTCGAAAGACTAGTAAGCAAAATATGTTCATGGTGCGATTTCTCGGTGTGTACATGTTAGTAAATTTTTTAGATCGAACGGATCCACTACGTGTTTACTAACACACTATTTTTGTAAGTAAATCTCCATACTTAAAATAGTATATGTAGTTTTGTATGTGCATAAAACCCCTTTTTGTGTGGTTCTTAAGTCTCTAATGTTTCCAGAAAATCCTATATTTTTCATAAAGTGTGTTATAGCCTTTATTGAACCAAGGCTGAAATATGTAAGTATAAGCACCATACATAGTTTACAAGTGTGTAGTTTTGCTATTAAGAAAACTAGTTTGAAGATGTCCTCACTTTGCCAGTGATGACGCTTAACCTGGTAGATTCTATATTTTCAAAAAGGTAGTTTGTAGCATTTAATGTATTAAGACTCCACTTTTGTAAGTAAATTCTCATACTTAAAATAGTATACATAGTTTTAAATGTGCATAAAACTCCTTTTGGTGTGTGTATGTGTGTGTGTGTGGTTCTTAAGTCTCCGTAAACTTTATCTTTTGTTAATACCCCATGTGAGTTGTTATAACCATGCTAAAACTCGAAGACCTCGTACTCGATGTTCTGCAGGCGTCAGAATTGTTATGACACTTGTCACCACAGACCTGCCGGTCTAGCTGTTGCAAGCAGCTCAGGTGCGGGTTTGTCAGACCCAATATAGATCTATACACAACTATCACGCTCTCCCTACAAGAGATTCTGATTATAACTACAGGACTTTCCTGTGGTACTTAGGAGTACCCCAAAGGAGAATACCTCACAAATTTATTCATTAACAAGTTTACGTATTAAGCAACCAAAATCCCTTTTCGTTTGTAAAAGTATGTGTTTTCCTTTTTGTGTAGGTGAATGTGACCAACAAACTATATCTATTATAGTTTAACATCAATGTTTTGTAATGATGTAAAACCTTTATAATTATGATTTTTATTCCATAGCGAAATAAAATGGCATAAAAATACTAAGTATACTTAACCCTAGTATTACATACTTTGCTCGACATGTTACAAAGTGTGAGTAACTCTTAAACTTGTTTTTGGTAATTTTACTCTCTATTATCCCTATTTATAATATTTATAGAAAAATCATCGTAAGTTGAAAACTAAATCTGTAAACTCTGAGAGTTTGGAAAGAGAGTCTACTATGTTCATAAATATTCTTATAATTTTTGGTGGTCTCAAACCAGTGTGAAAACGTTCATTTTCACAGACTGGTCCGAATACGTTGCTGCAGTGACAGGTAGTTTTGTAAAAATCACTATAAATTGTAGAAAAATCGTGTGGAGATGAGTAAGTAGTCATTTTAAAGGTATAAGCCTGAGCTATTTTCATATTAAACAGTTTTGAACGATATTGAGTTTAAGTTGGGTAAAACAGTTCATAAACAGGTCACAATGTTTTTGTTGTAAGCTGTCAACTTAAGTTTTAAATATGTATTGGTGTTTTAACTTGTATTCCGCTCCTGAAAACTAAACAACACTGGAAAATGTAAGGGTATGAACTAACCTTGAGTGATTTCTTGAAGAGTGGAAGATCGAAGACGAGGAGTATTAAGTCAAGAACAGTTGATGAACACGTGAAAGCTTGGATGATCCTAAGAACGATTCTTTGGTGTTAAAATGTGTGTAGATGATCCAAGAGTGTTAGGAAAATATGGAATAACACTTGAGTTTAGATGAAATACTTACCAAAAAGTGAACTAATAGCTCAAGAACACCATCACAGAGTGGTGGGAAGTAGAGAGAAAAAGAGGCTTTCTTGAGGGGCTAAGAAGTGTGTAAGTTTGGAATGATCAAGGTAAACCAAGAAATCCTCCAGGGATTTCTTTATATAGTTAAGGTTGTTGGAGCAATTTTCAAGTTGAAATGATGTTTACCTTGGTTTGTGTGATGTGGATAAGATTGGGCTAATGAGAAGATAACACATGGAGACAAGTGGGCACACTTGGCCCACTTGTGGTGTTGAATATTCTTCTTAATGTAAAATAATGATTTATAATTAATAAATACTTGAGAAATGAGAAAAATATAAGTTTAGGGAGTTTAAAATGACAAAAATATGAATTTGGTGAAAAATCTCCGTCAAAAACGGGCTTAGGAAGCGAAAGTAGTCGAAAACCGGGCTTAAGGAGCGAACCTGTGAGGTTCGGCTCTTAGGAGGTGAGACCCGAGAGTGGGAGAAGGAGGAACCGCAGGGGAGGCTCGGGTCCGAAGGGAGGGGCTCGGGTCCGAAGGTCAGAAGGAACCGAAGGTGACAGGAACCGAAATGGACCGAGGGGTCGGTCTATTTCGGGTGCAAGAGGGTTCGGTCCGAGATGGGATGACTTCGGTCCAGAAGGCTTAGTTCGGTCCTGAGAGGCTGAGTTCGGTTCTATGGTAGCTTCGGTCCTCTTAGAAGGGTTCGGCTCTAAGAGGTTCGGTTCCTAAGAGGTTCGGTTCCTAAGAAGGGTTTCGGCCCTAATTAGTTGTTCTTCACGTAAACTCCACGTTTTAAGCGGTTTTTGGCCTAGTTAAGAGTCAGGATGACCCGGATGACTATAAAAAGTTGAGAGAGATTTGTGAGAGATTTCACATACTTGGAGAGATTTGGGAGAGAATTCACATACTTGGAGAGATTTCACATACTTGGAGAGATTTGGGAGAGATTTCACATACTTGGAGAGATTTCACATACTTGGAGAGATTTGGGAGAGATTTCACACACTTGGAGAGATTTGGGAGAGGCTTCACATACTTGGAGATATTTCACATACTTGGAGAGATTTGGGAGAGGCTTTGTTTTAAGTCCCCTAAAGGGTCCATAGTCATGTTTTTCATGCGTTTAACTCCCTTTTTAGGGTTTTTACATTGCTAAGCTCATAGATTTTCCGAGACACTTGAATTCTTGACATACAAAGGCACATTTTTATACATAGAATAATTTTTAACATACAAGCACTAGTTAAGTTTGACCGGTTTGACTTGTTGACTTTGACTTTGACTATGACTTGTTGACATTGACTTTGACTTGTTGACTTTGACTTTGACTTGAATTTGACGGTTGTCACAGTATATTACAATTATATATAATTAAAGTTATATAGACTTAGAATATGTGATCTAGCTTTATTTCGTGTTCCTTGTTTGGTTGTGAATTTAGAGCCAGGTCATTTAATCGAAGGTCGGTTATACTTAAGTTATATATAATTAGTATACACTTTATAGTTATAGTAATACCTAGAACAAGTCATAAATAATACATTATTTGATAACTGTAGATCTTTTTCGTGGAAACTTGTATCCTTAACCTATTGTTACTAACTATATTCTATATCTCTTATCCCTATTCTCGATTAGATAACAATGGCTGGATTTCACTTACCCGGAGACCCTTACTTCCCCGGTCAAGAACAAGATGCAGAGCCAGAAGAAAATCACGAAATTCCCTTAAATGATGATTTTGCAGAAAATTTTCCTGAAGAAAATGATTCTGAATCAGAAGCCTATAATCCTCCATAGTAGACCAAAATCCTAACCGTCGTCCGGCCTTTCAAGGCCCAACGCCTCTATGGGTAGAAAGCTTGGAAACATGGAGTCAAGAGCAGGGTCAACCTATGCCATACAATGGAGACAGAAGCTTCTACAACCTGAGCGAAGGAGGCTCAACAGACAGAGTCCTGCCAATTCTAGTCCGTAGGGTTGCCCGAAATGAAATCCAAGGTAGAACAACCATCAACCAAATCAGGGAAGTTGATGCCAATGCGAGAATTAATACAGTCTGCATTAATCGTCTTGAATATACTCGTGAGAGAGCTACGAGAGACAATGAGTATTTACTACAAGAATTAGCTGAAAATCGAGCTGAATTTATAGAACTCCGAGTACGTCTGACAGTGTATGAAAGACATCTGCTTGCTATGGAGCGTCAACTGGCTAAGTTGAGGTTTCATCCAAGAGATACCCATCGCCAGTAGGAGATGCTCTACTCGTTTCCTATTCACCCTTTTGGTTATAGTTAAGTCTACGGGTAGGTTCTAGCATTATTTTTCATGTTTTTCAGTAAAACCACGAAAATTTTAATTTCGGTAGGTCTGTATGATGTCGATGTTTTCCCAGAAATTGGTGTATTGTAGACCTGTTTAAGGTCAAGTTTTCCAGACTTTATATACTTGATATGCCAATTTAAATCGACATGCATTTTCTTGATCTTTAAAAAATAACCATTCAATTTCATATCATTCTGTTACAAGTTGTACTTGTCGTGGACTTCTAATTCCAATTCATTATAAGATTCTTTTTGAACTATAAGTTTTAGTTCAGAGATATCAAAACTCATATTCTGTGACAACCGTCAATTTTCAGGCTAGTCAAAGTAAAAAATAGTCAATAAGTCAAACCGGTCAACTCATCTAACCCTAGTATATTAGGGTTTACAATATGTTAGCTACTGTACAACTCGCTATTTTAATAAGAAGTTATCACTTGGAAAGTTCGTATGATTGAAATTCTTAAACCCTAAACGGGATAAGTAAGGTAACAAAACGATAAAACACTATT
Organism: Lactuca virosa; assembly: GCF_052849685.1. Lineage (NCBI taxonomy): Eukaryota > Viridiplantae > Streptophyta > Magnoliopsida > Asterales > Asteraceae > Lactuca > Lactuca virosa. Next base: position 50,652,222 of record NC_136430.1, read on the forward strand.
GCATACCCTTCGGGGGTGTGTAAGACCCTTCAACATGGCTTAACGGGGTTTACGAACCTTGAGTTGCGAAGCTAAACACTCAAAAAGGTCACAAACAAAGTCTCTTTCAATCTCTCTTTATCAATCTTATGATGGGTTTTTGAGCATTCTAACACTTCCTAAGTGTACATGCAACCCTAATAACCTTGAATCTATGTTTTCTCTATATACATGCAAATTTCTTTTTCAAGGTTATTTCCTAGCTAGCATGGCATGGGGATTACATAAAACATAAAAACTAGTAGAAATACATACCTTGTTGTTGCTTGGATTCCTTCAAGACTTTGTGAGCCTAGCACCCCAAATGTTGTGCCTCAAATGCTTCACACAACACCACAAGACTTGGAATAACTTGAGAGAATACTTCTAGCACTCAAAATCGGTTATGCCCTCTCTAGTAACACTAGGTCACGATTTTGCTAGCCATAGGGTTCCTTTTATAGTGTTGTCATAATTAGGGTTTACACATGAATGCCCTTAATTGTCATGACTCTTGATTTCTCATGACCCATGGGTTTGTAACTCCCATAGACTATCCATGGAGCTCCATATGGTTATAACCAAACCCATAAACCATGGATCATTAATCCACCATAAAAGATTTGATGATTGTCATAATCAACCCTATATATTTAATTAGTCTCACTTTGATCACTAGATTAATACTAGATTAATACTTGATCAATACTAATTAAATAATACCATTATTAATATATTAGAACTTATAATATATTAATAATCATAAGTGCCTTATTCTCTCATTTAGTCTATCCAAGTATTGTAATGCCATGCAACCCAAATGGACCATGCCGGGTCGGGTCAAGTACATACCAAATAAAGTTATGGACTTAGACACTATATCCAACAGTCTCCCACTTGGATAAGTCTAATAACTATATTTGCAAATATGACTTCAAAATCCGACTAGCAATCGTAGCTCTTTCAAAGTCTCTCGGAACTGAGATGATGATGATACGCCATTTAAGATAAGTGATCATATAATCCTCTGTTCTCATGATATCAGCCAGACAAACACATGGAACATGGTCTTACTTATTGTCCAGCATTTGTTTCTCGATCTTTGATTTGTTTCGACATAGAACTAAATTGAACACATCAATTACGTTCTGACCGGGCCCGGTACATAAGTCAAAACCAAATCATCGAGGGGCCCATATATCGCTTCTATTTCTAGAAGGAACAGATAAACTTCGACTGATATGCTTGTACTAACTACTTGTTGAATTATTCACAAAGGCAAGTTTTATGACATCGAGTTACCAATGCGTTTTCGTGCAATCAATGAATAACCAACTCATAGTCAACAACTCATATCTCTAGGTTTGAAGATTTATATGATATTACCGTCTCACGATCACTCGAGATAAATTCCATGAAGTGATGCAAGTGAGCGTGGGTTGGATCCAATACTCAGCCCTTATGAGTACTCATGAATGTTGTAGCAACCATTGCATTGTCCAAAGCACTTTCAGACAAATCATACAAGCCAAATTCATGACAGTCTTAAATCAATACTTACTTCCAAAGTTTGACTGACTGTGGATGGTTTGAATAATAACATAATTATTCTGGATGTAAAAGCATGCAAAATTGAAACATAGTAAAGAATCAACACAAGATAGTAACACATTACTCATAAATAAATAACAACTTTTATTTATCATCAAATGTCAATTACATTTTACAAGTTTCAGGAATCTAATTATTGAAACTAGTATCATCCTTCAGCCCAATGCGCCTCGCATGCTGTAAATGCTTAACCCTGCTCAGTCCCTTTGTGAGGGGATTTGCCGGGTTCTCATCTGATGATACCCTCTTAGCCACGAGGAGTCCTTCTTCTATTCGATGTCTGATGAAATGGTATTTACTGTCAATGTGCCTAGATCTCCCGTGATCTCTCGGTTCCTTAGCCAAAGCAACCGCACTTTCGCTGTCACAGAAAATTTCCATTGGCTCTTTTATAGCTGGTACAACTCCAAGGTCTCCGATGAAGTTCTTTAGCCATATCGCCTCCTTAGCTGCTTCACTTGCTGCTATGTACTCTGATTCACAAGTAGAATCAGCTACTGTCTCCTGCTTGGAACTTTTCCAAGTAATTGCCCCTCCATTTAGGATAAAGACCCAGCCTGACTGAGAGCGGAAATTATCCCTATCAGTCTGGAAGCTAGCATCGCTATATCCTTCCACTCTTAAGTCATCACTGCCTCCGAGGGTAAGGACCCAATCCTTAGTCCTCCGCAGATACTTGAGAATGTTCTTTACCGCTGTCCAATGTGCCTTGCCAGGGTTCCCTTGATATCTACTGACCATGCTCAAAGCAAAGGCCACATCAGGGCGAGTACAAGTCATAGCATGCATGATCGAGCCCACAGCGGAAGCATATGGTATTTGACTCATCTCAGCTATCTCAGCCTTTGTACTTGGACTCTGAGTCTTACTCAGCTTGGCATTACTCTGGATTGGTAATTCTCCTTTCTTGGAATCTTGCATACTGAACCTCTTCAATACCTTATCCATATAAGTACTTTGACTAAGTCCAATTAGTCTCTTACTCCTATCTCTTAATATCCTTATCCCTAGGATATAGGCAGCTTCCCCAAGGTCCTTCATAGCGAAACACTTCCCAAGCCAGGACTTAACATCCTGCAAGGTTGGGACGTCGTTTCCTATGACAAGTATGTCATCCACATACAACACCAAGAAGCTAACTATGCTCCCACTAGCCCTGACATACACACAAGACTCATCCTCACTCCTAGAAAAGCCAAACTCTTTGACTTTCTCATCAAAGCAAAGATTCCATCTACGAGATGCTTGTTTCAATCCATAAATGGATTTATCAAGCTTACACACTCTATTAGGGTATCTTGTATCGACAAAACCCTCTGGTTGAGCCATGTAAACATCCTCAGCCAACTTTCCATTAAGGAAAGCGGTTTTGACATCCATTTGCCATATTTCATAATCATGAAATGCAGCTATGGCTAACAATACTCTAATAGACTTAATCTTAGCTACTGGTGAGAAGGTCTCATCATAGTCAACTCCCGGAGTTTGAGTAAAGCCCTTCGCAACCAGTCGCGCTTTATAAGTGTGTACCTTCCCATCTATGTCGATCTTCTTCTTGAAGATCCATTTGCACCCAATTGTCTTACGACCTGGTACATTCTCAACCAAGTTCCAAACTTGATTGTCATACATGGACTGAATCTCGCTGTCCATAGCCTCCTTCCATTTAGCAGACTCAGGGCCTGCCATGGCTTCCCTGTAGTAATTAGGTTCATCCAAATCTATTAGTGTACTATCACTAATAAATGTATCACCTTCAGTGGCGATGTGATAACCATAATAAAAATCAGGTGTGTTCCTCAACCTAGTGGAACGTCTTGGAGGTACAGACTCATCTATCAGATCAATAGGAGTTTCCTCCTCAGGTTGGTCGATAGCATTTGAGGTTCCTTCACCACTTGACTCTCGAAGCTCTTCAAGGTCAATTTGCCTCCCACTGTCCCCTTGGCTTATGAATTCTCTCTCACGAAAGACTCCTCTTCTTGCTACAAAGACCACATTATCACTGGGTCTGTAGAAGAGGTAACCAAAGGATCTATGTGGGTAGCCGATGAAAATACACCTCTCACTTCGAGGTTCAAGCTTATCATGAGTCTCACGCCTCACGAAAGCTTCACAACCCCAAATTTTGATGTGGTCAAAATTGGGAACTTTCCCAGTCCACATCTCGTGAGGTGTTTTGGCAACCTTTTTAGTAGGGACTAGATTAAGGATATGGGCAGCAGTCTCTAAGGCATACCCCCAGAAAGAGATTGGTAACGAAGCTCGACTCATCATGGAACGAACCATATCCAACAAGGTTCGATTGCGCCTCTCAGGTACACCATTCAACTGTGGTGTTCTGGGAGGTGTCAATTGTGAGACAATCCCACATTCCTTAAGATAGTCAAGGAACTCAATGCTAAGATACTCTCCTCCCCGATCGGATCGGAGCATCTTGATGTTCCAGCCCAATTGATTCTCGACTTCCTGCTTAAACTCTTTGAATTTTTCAAAGGTTTCTGAGTTATGCTTGATTAAGTAAATATATCCATATCTACTGTAATCATCAGTAAAAGTCACATAATAGCGATTAGCATCCCTTGTAGCAACTCTGAAGGGCCCACACACATCCGTGTGTACAAGGTCCAACAAACCTTCACCCCTATCACAAGTACCTGTGAAGGGTGACTTTGTCATTTTTCCAAGCAAACAAGACTCGCAACTATCATCTGACTTGAGGTCAAATGATTCCAAGACTCCAGCCTTTTGGAGTTGGCCTATGCGCTTCTTGTTAACATGTCCAAGACGACAATGCCACAAGGATGCTTTATCCAAGCTATCTGAAGAATCAATATACAACACATTATTTCCTAGATTGTCTACAACATTCACAGCTTCATATACACCATCACAAGGTAATGCTTTAAAGTAAAATACATCATTGTAATAAACATCAATAACACCATTTTTATTATCAAATGAAAATGAAAAACCTTGTTTGTACAAGCCATGAAAAGAAATAATATTTCTCGCCATTTCGGGCGAGTAACAACACTTATTCAAATCTAACATTAACTCATTATTAAGCAATAAAGAATAAACTCCTATCTTGGTAACAGGTGATGCTTTCCTGTTGCCCATGACTAAGTTTATCTTCCCGTGCTCCACTTGCTCACTTCTTCTAAGTGCCTGCAAATCAGTACAAATGTGAATACCACAACCTGTATCAAGCACCCAAGAATTAGCATTAGATGAGTTATTAGACAATATTGTGTAAATACCTGCATGAGTGGGTTTAACCTTCCCATCCTTTACATCTTGCAGATGTTTAGGGCAGCTTCGCTTGAAGTGTCCCTTATCCTGGCAATAGAAGCACTGTGCTTCCTTTGGGTTTGAAGAAGGAGTAATGGGACATTTCTTTGTCCCACTTGAAGAGGAACCATCAAGAGTCTTACCCTTGGTACCCTTCGAAGGGCTTTTCCTCTTCTTACCATTTCCCTGCCCAATAGCCAGAATAGGGGCTGTTGAAGGAGTAGAAGTAGCAACCGCTTTACCCTTAAGGCCATTTTCAGCGGTCCTTAAGAGTCCTTGAAGTTTGCTAAGTGTGACTTCCTCCTTTTTCATATGATAAGTCATGCGAAACTGATCATAACTTGGAGGTAAGGAATGGAGAATGATGTCAATCGCCATTTCCTCAGGAAAGTCAACATTTAGCTTCAGCAACCGGTCAACGAACCTTTGCATCTTCTGCAAGTGACCGGTGATGGGTTCATCATCCTTCATCCTTGCGGTTATCATGGAGGAGATGATTTCATACCTCTCCTGACGCGTGCTCTGATGGTACCTTTCCATCAGATCTAGGTGCATCTCATAGGGGTAGAAATCTTCATAGGATTTTTGAAGTTCAGGAGTCATGGTGGCCATCATGATGCATGCTACTTTAGTAGCATCCTTTTCATGTGCAACAAACTCCACAAACTCTTCAGGAGTAGCAGTGGCTTCACAACCTTAAGCTCCCTATCGAGGACATATTCTTTGTCCTCATAGTGGGTAATCATTCTGATGTTTCTGATCCACTCATTGAAATTGGATCCATCAAAAATGACCTTACCACACAAGTTCATAAGGGAAAAGGAGCCTGTTGGTTTTGAGCCAGAAGCATTGTTGGAAGACATCTGAAAGGAAAGAAAGACAAGTTTCATTAGATTAGGAATCCTTAATAATTCACCCAAATGAAATATTAAGGCTAGGATCCAACAAACTATTTATAGTTGGAAGAGGGATGCCGTAATCCATACTATAAAATATTTGAAGGTAGGTAAATGACGATTTACCAATTTCCACCATAAGAACGAAATATTTTATTATTAGGTTTTATTGGTTTTGAAACTCCTAGATCTTTTGAGATACATTGAACTTTTCAATGGCATGTTTGAATCTCGATTGTGCCCTCTCAAGTTTGTGACTGGGATGCCGAGGATCACAAACAAGGTGTGAATAACCATAAAAATTGACTTGGTACCCTCAACAATATTACCTAATCGATGTGCCGGTTAACCACACACGCTCCACCGATATATAATAAGGTCAAGTTACCCTTTGCCACTCTTACTAGTCCATGTTAGTGTGCCGGTTAACCACACACGCTCCACTAACGACTTGGTAAGGTACAAAGTGTAATTTTATGGGCTAGCACCAATTTCACATTTTCCTAAAGTAACTAAGATTGGGAATTTATAATGTATAGTTACTTTATAATTCATTATACTTTTAACGAGTATTTAAAGTCGTATCCTACCTGTTCGGCTAACGACCCTCCACCGATCAAGGAAGCGGTGGGTGAGAGTGGACACCCATTAAGTCACCATTTTATAGGCAACAACCTTATACCCCCCTTATAGATCGGCTTCGTGAATGAGGCCTACTAACGGTAAGAATGACATATTCTTATACATATCTATATAATAAAATTATAATAATAGTATAAGTGTTGATTTTTAAACTTTTTAAAAATCTAAGGTTTAATTTGGAATTAAAGTATTAAAGTGTAAGACTTTTCAAATTCCAAAACTTGAGGGCAAGATTTGAAACTATTCCAAGTCTCTTCAATTTGTAACTTATGAGTTTTAATGGTTCATAAAAATGAAGACTCTTCATTTTATGAAACCTCTTTAGTTCTTTAATCATAATTAAAAGAAGTGACTTTTGGTTATCCATAACTTGAGGACAAGTTATGGACACCATCATAGCCATTAAGATCATGAATTAAACACACATGGAGGTTACACATAATTCCTATGATCTTCTAAACTCATATGAACACAAATTCATGTCAAGCGATTTCAAGAAAATCATATAAACATATACAATACTTGAAAATTGATAAAAGTCATGTAAAATGGGTTAACATAATCATTATCCTTTTGAAAAACAGATTTTACAAGTCCAAAACAGATTGGGATAATGATCTTAATCCATTTCCAGCAACAAAACTCGAAAAAACTGCCCAACACGCTCCTACTCGCCGAGTGCATTATTCTACTCGTCGAGTAGGATGAATTTGTTCATGGACTCGGCGAGTCCAGTCGTCAGAGTGCAGAATTTTCGATTTTTTAAACAGTTTTGCATCAAGTATACAGAAAACAATCCTAGGCTCTGATACCACTGATGGGTTTTTGAGCATTCAAACACTTCCTAAGTGTACATGCAACCCTAATAACCTTGAATCTATGTTTTCTCTATATACATGCAAATTTCTTTTTCAAGGTTATTTCCTAGCTAGCATGGCATGGGGATTACATAAAACATAAAAACTAGTAGAAATACATACCTTGTTGTTGCTTGGATTCCTTCAAGACTTTGTGAGCCTAGCACCCCAAATGTTGTGCCTCAAATGCTTCACACAACACCACAAGGCTTGGAATAACTTGAGAGAATACTTCTAGCACTCAAAATCGGTTATGCCCTCTCTAGTAACACTAGGTCACGATTTTGCTGGCCATAGGGTTCCTTTTATAGTGTTGTCACAATTAGGGTTTACACATGAATGCCCTTAATTGTCATGACTCTTGATTTCTCATGACCCATGGGTTTGTAACTCCCATAGACTATCCATGGAGCTCCATATGGTTATAACCAAACCCATAAACCATGGATCATTAATCCACCATAAAAGAATTGATGATTGTCATAATCAACCCTATATATTTAATTAGTCTCACTTTGATCACTAGATTAATACTAGATTAATACTTGATCAATACTAATTAAATAATACCATTATTAATATATTAGAATTTATAATATATTAATAATCATAAGTGCCTTATTCTCTCATTTAGTCTATCCAAGTATTGTAATGCCATGCAACCCAAATGGACCATGCCGGGTCGGGTCAAGTACATACCAAATAAAGTTATGGACTTAGACACTATATTCAACATCTTAATCTCTCCCAAATCTCTCCCAAATCTCTCTCAAAATCTCTTGTAACTTTTTATAATCATTTAGGGCACCCCGGCACTTAACTTGGTGAGAAACCGCTCAAAACGGGAAGTTTATATGAAAAACAGCCTTAAAGGACCGAAGCCTCTCTATTGGAACCGAACCCTCTTAGAGCCGAAGCTCCAAGGACTGAATCTGAAGGTCCCTTGAGGAACCGAAGCTTTAGAACCGAAACTGCGGGGACCGAAACCGAAGCCTCCCTTTCGCTCCATTTCCCCTTCGGGTCAACTCACTTCGGACCGAACCCACTTCCGACCTATTTCACCTTCGGGCTATTTCGGATCATCTCGCCTTCGGTCCATGGCAGTAGCGACCGAACCTCGGTCCTATCCGAGCAACTTCGCAGGAAGGCCCATTTCACCCGGTTTTCGACCAAGACTCCGTTTTAAGCCCGTTTTTCTTTATTTTAATGTGAGATTTTCACCCAAACTCGTATTTTGGCATATGAGACCCTATATAATCATATTTTAATAATTTTTATAGGAAAAATCATTGCCTATGAATAAAATCTAGTGGGTAAGATTTTGAGGTGGAGTGTTGACTTTAGCTTAATGTGTGACACAAGCAACCCTCCACAGCCACTCCAGGGCCATACTCAGTCACTATTCCTCCATACTTAGTCAAGTAGTTGTCCTTTCACCCTCTTTCACCAGCTTATAATCAGATCAAAGGCTAGAAGTTCTTATCTCTCCTCCCATATTATTCACTCTTTCTCAAGAAGAACAAACACACTTCTCTCACTTTCTCTCTCTCTCTCTCAAACTCGAGACTCCAAGGCTATGATTGAGCTTCTCACTCACTTTTGGGTAAGTATTTCCATCCTACACTTGATTATCTTACATCCTTTCACACAAAACATGGATTCCTTACACAAATATTATCCTATTTGTTCATAGAACCTTCAAATCTTCAAGCATCTCCCAAGTGTTCTTGACTTGGAAACTCCTTTTATTCATCATCCATCCACTGAAAACACTCAAGGTGAGTTCATACCCCCACATTTTCATGATTTCTTCAAGTTTTAGGGGGATAATACAAGTTAAAACACCAAAAACTTAACTAAACTCAAACATCAGCTTTCAACAGGAAAGTTTCGTTCCATTCACGGACTGCTTTGAACATCTTAAACATTTTAGTTTTCAAAAATGTATTAGATGCAAATCGTTTAGGTTTATACCTTTAAAATGACTACTTACACGTTTACATACGATTTGTCTACAATTTATGGTAATTTTACGAAACTGTGTATCACTGTAGCTACGAGTTCGGACCAGTCTGTGAATATGAACGTTTTCACACCAGTTATAGACTTCTAAAAAGCATAATAAAAATTATGAGCAAACTAGACACATTTTCTAAACTCTCAGAGTTTACGGATCTAGTTTTCGGTTTCGTATGAATTTTCTATGATTTTTCTAAATCTGTGCAAAAATGGTAAAAACGAATTTACAGTTTACAACTTTCATAACACTTTGTAACATGTTGAGCAAAGTGTTAAACCTTGATGACTTCATATTTTGCATTTGTTTTCTGTTGTGATAAAATTATATATCAGAAAAATAGACATTAAATTGTAATAATCCTTATTATTACAAGTATTGTAAGATGAGGCATAATAAACATAGTTATGTTTTTGCTATAAATCTACTTACATAGAAAAGGTTACTATACATTACAAAAATTTTGATAAACTATAATAGGTGTAGTATATGTTTCATATACATTACAAACAATTAGGATAAACTATAACAAGTCATAGTTTATGTTTCATTTACAACACACCACGAGAGAGTACATCTCGACAAAAAGGGGTTTTCAGTTCACTTACGTAAATCTGTTAATGAATAAATTTGTGAGACAATCGCTTCACGTTACTTCTAAAGTAACGAAAACAAAAGTCCTGTAATTGTAACCAGAGTCTCTTGTACGGAGAGCGTGATAGTTGTATATAGATCTATATTGGGTCTGACAAACCCACATCTTAGCTGCATGCAACATCTAGACAGGCAGGTCTGGGGTGACAAATGTCATTAACATTCCGACACCTGAAGAACGTCGTATACAAGGCCGACTGAGTCATAGCATGGTTATAATAACTCACATGGGGTATTAACAAAACATAAGATTTACGGGGTTTTCCTTTAATTAAACGAGTTTATGTCGATTTAAACTTCCATAATTTACAACTTATTTGGAAAATACTAGTACATTATGGGCCTTAACATTTAAGGCCACAATACATTTTTAAAAAGGGAAAATATTGGATTTTCTGGAACAAAGATACTCTTACAAAGAAAGGATTTCAACATTTCATCCAAAAGCTTATGAACTCACCAACTTAATTGTTGACACTTTTCAAAACTACTTCTATTCTCAGGGAATCAATAAAACAGGTAACCAGCGGCTTTTGAGGATGGAACGCTAAGGCGTCAAACATTTCATTTTTGTCAACATAATGTAATTGATTTAGAAACATGTAAAACTTATACTATGGTGTAAAATTTTCAATTATATTTATGTTGGTTGTTTGTACTTTGAGCACTATTATACTCGTTGTTGTGATACTATACATGAAGACCTCCACCCCCGGACGTTTCCGCCATCCTTGGTTTGGGGGTGTGACAGATTGGTATCAGAGCAATGTTTATAGTGAACTAAGTATATCGAACCACATAAGATATACAAACTATAAACACATTTGGGACTAAAAGTCTATGATTAAACATTTTCAAATGGCTATACTTTTAGAAAATAAACGGTTTCTTGTTAAAAGTATAAGTACATGCATATATGCTCGCATAGTGTCATAACTAGGAAGAACATAAAGTAAAAGAGGAGGAGTTGTACGTTATGAGTATGCCTTGGGATATGTGGTCAAGTCTGGGATGGATATAGCCTGATCAACTACATCTTTCCTAGAAGTGACTTGCATATATTGGGGGATAGTCGTAGTGGGCAAAAAATCTAACAACATAACATCACCCTATAATGAATGCACTAAAAACCAAACATAACATTTAAAAATGCTATAGGAGTATTTTGTAACTTTGTAACTCGACATTCTAGATTCATTTCATATCTCTTACACCCCTATTCTCGTACAGACGACATGGCGGGATTCCATCTACCTGGAGACCCTTACTTCCCTAATGAGGGAAATGCTGGATGGCTCGAGGCAGAACCCGAGGAAATGATCGAGGAGGATCCTGAGGAAGACCCCGAAGAGGTTGATGAAGAAGAAGAACCCGAGGAGGAAGAAGAAATGGGGGATGAAGAAGAAGAGGAGGAACCAGAGGAGGAAGTCATCAACCCTCCTTACATCGCGAGGGTGCCTGCGAACCGTTTTGGCTACAACGGGCCCGAGCCCCGTTGGGCAACAGTAATCGAGCGATGGAGCCGTCAACAACGACATAGATCACCCTTTGGCGATCAACGGGGTTACTACTGTTGGATTAATGTCTAAGTCCATAACTATAATTGGTAAGACTTGACCCGACCCGACATGGTCCATTTGGGTTGCATGGCATCATGCATTTGGATAGACTATAATGAGAGAAATAACACTTAAGGTTGGTTAATATATTATAAGTTCTAATATATTAATAAGTTTATTTAATTAGTATTGATCAAGAATTAATTTGGAATTAATTAAGTGATCAAAAGGAGACTAATTAAATAGATGGGTTGATTGTGTAAATCATTCATTCTTATATATGTGGGCTTGTGATCCAAGATTCCTTATGTTAGACTAAGTCCATGGGGTGACCCATGGATACTCCATGGAGGTTAAAATCCATGGAGCATAAGGAATGGGTAAAGTTATGAGTTACATGGTGTAACCCTAATAGCCACCATATAAAAGAATCCCATGGCTCAAGAAATCGTACACTAATGTGTGAATATGAGGGCTAGACGATTTCAAGGAGTGTTCCATTTCTCTCAAGTCATTCCATGTGCATTTGGTGTTGTGTGAACCATTTGAGGTGTCACACTTGGGGCACTAGGCACTCAAGCTTCATGGAGACAAGCTATATCAAACAAAGGTATGTATTATATCCATTTGATTACCCAAGTATCAAGTATTGTATGCTAGATAGGGTAATACCTAGGAAAGTTCATAATTGCGTGTATAATAGAGAAAACATAGATCCAAGGTATTTAGGGTTGCATGTACACTTAGGAGTGTTAGAATGCTCAAAACCCATCAGTGGTATCAGAGCCAAGGCTTGTTTTCTTGTTATACTTGCAAAATTAGCTGAAAAATCGAATTGTATTAGTTTAAAAGTTATGCTAATTACTTGAAAAAAAAATTGATGTGAATTATCTTTGTTCATATGAGTTTATTAGATTAATAGAAAAGTTAATTGATTATGTGTTTTTAGTCCATTTTAATCTAAGAGTTGATTCTAAAATGTGTTTTTGTAACTTGTCCACAAGTTATATGAAAAGTCACATTTAAGTTTCATAAAACTCATAAAAAGTTGGCAATGGTTACAAAAATGAAGAGTCTTGTCCTCATTAAATGGTTTTATGACTCCATAACTTGTCCTCAAGTTATGGAGGTTCAAGAGTCACTTCATTAAATGATAAAATGTGTAACCTTAATTAGTTCCATAAGTTACAAAAATAAAGAAAAGTTACATTCTTTTATTAGTTTAAAGTCTTCCATAACTTGTCCTCAAGTTATGGAACTTGAAGAGTTTTTTTTAATTAAAACTGCTTTAAACACATAAGTTACGGAATTAATTAGTTTTGAATATTTTCAAAACTTGCCCTCAAGTTTTGGAATTTGTAAAGTTTTCCCCATGAATACTTTAATTCCAAGTTAGCACTTAGAATTTTAAAAGTTAAAATTCAACCCTTATACTTTATAGTATTATAAGTTAATAATAAATATATGTATAAGAGCAAGTCAGTCTTACCGTTAGTAGGCCTCATTCACGAAGCCGGTCTATAAGGGGGGTATAAGGTTACTGCCTATAAAATGGCAGTTTAATGGGTGTCCACTCTCACCCACCGCTTCCTTGACTGGTGGAGGGTCGTTAGCCGAACGGGTAGGACAAGGACTATAATTCTCCCTTTATTAAAAGTATTAATGATAAATACTAAGTAACTAAACACTTATAAATTCCCAATCTTAGTTACTTAGGAAAATGTGAATAAGGTGTTAATCCATGAAATTACACTTTGCACTTTGTTTAAACCGTTAGTGGAGCGTGTGTGGTTAACCGACACACTAACCTGGATTAACAAAGTAGGCAAAGGGTAACTTAATATTTATCATAGTATCGGTGGAACTTGTGTGGTTAACCGGCACATCGATTGAGGGGTAAATATTAAGGGTACCAAGTATATTTGCATGGTTACTTCACACCTTGTTTTGTGATCCTCGGCATCCCAGTCACAAAACCTGAAGGGCAGACTCGAGATTGAAACATGCCATTGAAAAGTTCAATGAATCTCAAAAGATCTAGGAGTTTCAAATCCAAGTAAAAACCTAATTAAATTATTTCGTTTTTCATGGTGGAAATTGGTAAATCGTCATTTACCTACCTTCAACTATTTTATAGCTTGGATTACGGCATCCCACTTCCAAGTTATAAAATAGTTTGTTGGGTCCTAGCCTTAATATATCATATTGGGTGTTATATTAAGGACTTAAATCAACTTTACGTGAATTTCTCCCATTGTTGATGTCTGGTTTAGACAACAATGATCTTCCCAAACCAAGCTTTCCTAATGAATATGACTTCCCGAGTTTGGCTCATGGAAGTCATACTTCTCTTCCTCCACCTCCTCCAATTATTCTCCCTAACCCACAAGTTCAAGGTCACTCAAGCCCTAATGGCATGCAAGGTCTATGTGTGATCACATCTTAGAGATGAAGTCACATATTGACAAGCCGGGAGAGTTGGGTGTCAAAGTCTTGAGAAAGTTGGATGTTCAATCACTTTCTAAGTCACATAGTGAGTTCCTTTGGGACTACTATGAAACAGACTATGGCATGAACCTTATGTTGGATATAGTGTCTAAGTCCATAACTTTATTTGGTATGTACTTGACCCGACCCGGCATGGTCCATTTGGGTTGCATGGCATTGCAATACTTGGATAGACTAAATGAGAGAATAAGGCACTTATGATTATTAATATATTATAAGTTCTAATATATTAATAATAGTATTATTTAATTAGTATTGATCAAGTATTAATCTAGTATTAATTTGGTGATCAAAGTGAGACTAATTAAATATATAGGGTTGATTATGACAATCATCAATTCTTTTATGGTGGATTAATGATCCATGGTTTATAGGTTTGGTTATAACCATATAGAGCTCCACGGATAGTCCATGGGAGTTACAAATCCATGGGTCATGGGAAATCAAGAGTCATGACAATTAAGGGCATTCATGTGTAAACCCTAATTGTGACAACACTATTTTGAGGCTAAGTGCCATTCTCTCAAGTTATTCCAAGTCTTGTGGTGTTGTGTGAAGCATTTGAGGCACAACATTTGGGGTGCTAGGCTCACAAAGTCTTGAAGGAATCCAAGCAACAACAAGGTATGTATTTCTACTAGTTTTTATGTTTTATGTAATCCCCATGCCATGCTAGTCAGGAAATAACCTTGAAAAAGAAATTTGCATGTATATAGACAAAACATAGATTCAAGGTTATTAGGGTTGCATGTACACTTAGGAAGTGTTAGAATGCTCAAAACCTATCAGTGGTGTCAGAGCCTAGGATTGTTTTACGTATACTTGATGCAAAACTGCTTAAAAATCGAAAATTCTGCAATCTGACGACTGGACTCGCCGAGTCCATGGGGAGGACTCGCCGAGTCCATGAACAAATTCATCCTACTCGGCGAGTAGAATATTGCACTCGACGAGTAGGAGCGTGCTGGGCAGTTTTTTCGAGTTTTGTTGCTGGAAATGGATTAAGATCATTATCCCAATCTATTTTGGACTTGTAAAATCTGTTTTTCAAAATGATAATGATTATGTTAACCCATTTTACATGACTTTTATCAATTTTCAAGTATTGTATATGTTTATATGATTTTCTTGAAATTGCTTGACATGAATTTGTGTTCTTATGAGTTTTAGAAGATCATAGGAATTATGTGTAACCTCCATGTGTGTTTAATTCATGATCTTAATGGCTATGATGGTGTCCATAACTTGTCCTCAAGTTATGGATAACCAAGAGTCACTTCTTTTAATTATGATTAAAGAACTAAAGAGGTTTCATAAAATGAAGAGTCTTCTTTTTATGAACCATTAAAACTCATAAGTTACAAATTGAAGAGACTTGGAATAGTTTCAAATCTTTCCCTCAAGTTTTGGAATTTAAAAAGTCTTACACTTTAATACTTTAATTCGAAATTAAACCTTAGATTTTTAAAAAGTTTAAAAATCAACACTTATACTATTATTATAATTTTATTATATAGATATGTATAAGAATATGTCATTCTTACCGTTAGTAGGCCTCATTCACGAAGCCGGTCTATAAGGGGGTATAAGGTTGTTACCTATAAAATGGTGACTTAATGGGTGTCCACTCTCACCCACCGCTTCCTTGATCGGTGGAGGGTCGTTAGCCGAACGGGTAGGATACGACTTTAAATACTCGTTAAAAAGTATAATGAATTATAAAGTAACTATACATTATAAATTCCCAATCTTAGTTACTTTAGGAAAATGTGAAATTGGTGCTAGCCCATAAAATTACACTTTGTACCTTACCAAGTCGTTAGTGGAGCGTGTGTGGTTAACCGGCACACTAACATGGACTAGTAAGAGTGGCAAAGGGTAACTTGACCTTATTATAGATCGGTGGAGCGTGTGTGGTTAACCGGCACATCGATTAGGTAATATTGTTGAGGGTACCAAGTCAATTTGTATGGTTATTCACACCTTGTTTATGATCCTCGGCATCCCAGTCACAAACTTGAGAGGGCACAATCGAGATTCAAACATGCCATTGAAAAGTTCAATGTATCTCAAAAGATCTAGGAGTTTCAAAACCAATAAAACCTAATAATAAAATATTTCGTTCTCATGGTGGAAATTGGTAAATCGTCATTTACCTACCTTCAAACACTTTATAGTATGGATTACGACATCCCTCTTCCAACTATAAATAGTTTGTTGGATCCTAGCCTTAATATTTCATTTGGGTGAATTATTAAGGATTCCTAATCTAATGAAACTTCTCTTTCTTTCCTTTCAGATGTCTTCCAACAATGCTTCTGGCTCAAACCCAACAGGCTCTTTTTCCCTTATGAAGTTGTGTGGTAAGGTCATCTTTGATGGATCCAATTTCAATGAGTGGATCAGAAACATCAGAACGATTACCCGCTATGAGGACAAAGAATATGTCCTCGATAGGGAGCTTAAGGTTGTGAGTGAAGCCACTGCTACTCCTGAAGAGTTTGCGGAATTTGTTGCACATGAAAAGGATGCTACTAAAGTAGCATGCATCATGATGGCCACCATGACTCCTGAACTTCAAAAATTCTATGAAGATTTCTACCCCTATGAGATGCACCTGGATCTGATGGAAAGGTACCATCAGAGTGCGCGTCAGTAGAGGTATGAAATCATCTCCTCCATGATAACCGCAAGGATGAAGGATGGTGAACCCATCACCGGTCACTTGCAGAAGATGCAAAGGTTCGTTGACCGGTTGCTGAAGCTAAATGTTGACTTTCCTGAGGAAATGGCGATTGACATCATTCTCCATTCCTTACCTCCAAGTTATGATCAGTTTCGTATGACTTATTATATGAACAAGGAGGAAGTCACACTTAGCAAACTTCAAGGACTCTTAAGGACAGCTGAAAATGGCCTTAAGGGTAAAGCGGTTGCTACTTCTACTCCTTCAACAGCCCCTGTTCTGGCTATTGGGCAGGGAAAAGGTAAGAAGAGGAAAAACCCTTCGAAGGGTACCAGGGGTAAGACTCTTGATGGTTCCTCTTCAAGTGGGACAAAGAAAGGTCCCATTACTCCTTCTTCAAACCCAAAGGAAGCACGGTGCTTCTATTGCCAGGATAAGGGACACTTCAACCGAAGCTGCCCCAAATATCTGCAAGATCTAAAGGATGGGAAGGTTAAACCCACCCATGCAGGTATTTACACAATATTGTCTAACAACTCATCTAATGCTAATTCTTGGGTGCTTGATACAGGGTGTGGTATTCACATTTGTACTGATTTGCAGGCACTAAGAAGAAGTGAGCAAGTGGAGCACGGGAAGATAAACTTAGTCATGGGCAACAGGAAAGCGTCACCTGTTACCAAGATAGGAGTTTATTCTTTATTGCTTAATAATGGGTTAATGTTAGATTTGAATAAGTGTTGTTACTCGCCCGAAATGGCGAGAAATATTATTTCTTTTCATAGCTTGTACAAACAAGGGTTTTCATTTTCATTTGATAATAAAAATGGTGCTATTAATGTTTATTACAATGATGTATTTTACTTTAAAGCATTACCTTGTGATGGTGTATATGAAGCTGTGAATGTTGTAGACAATCTAGGAAATAATGTGTTGTATATTGATTCTTCAGATAGCTTGGATAAAGCATCCTTGTGGCATTGTCGTCTTGGACATGTTAACAAGAAGCGCATAGGCCAACTCCAAAAGGCTGGAGTCTTGGAATCATTTGACCTCAAGTCAGATGATAGTTACGAGTCTTGTTTACTTGGAAAAATGACAAAATCACCCTTCACAGGTACTTGTGATAGGGGTGAAGGTTTGTTAGACCTTGTACACACGGATGTGTGTGGGCCCTTCAGAGTTGCTACAAGGGATGCTAATCGCTATTATGTGACTTTTACTGATGATTACAGTAGATATGGATATATTTACTTAATCAAGCATAAGTCAGAAACCTTTGAAAAGTTCAAAGAGTTTAAGCAGGAAGTGGAGAATCAATTGGGCAGGAACATCAAGATGCTCTGATCCGATCGGGGAGGAGAGTATCTTAGCATTGAGTTCCTTGAATATCTTAAGGAACGTGGGATTGTCTCACAATTGACACCTCCCAGAACACCACAGTTGAATGGTGTAGCTGAGAGGCGCAATCGAACCTTGTTGGATATGGTTCGTTCCATGATAAGTCGAGCTTCGTTACCAATCTCTTTCTGGGGGTATGCCATAGAGACTGCCGCCCATATCCTTAATCTAGTCCCTACTAAAAAGGTTGCCAAAACACCTCACGAGATGTGGACTGGGAAAGTTCCCAATTTGGACCACATCAAGATTTGGGGTTGTGAAGCTTTCGTGAGGCGTGAGACTCATGATAAGCTTGAACCTCGAAGTGAGAGGTGTATTTTCATCGGCTACCCACAGAGATCCTTTGGTTACCTCTTCTACAGACCCAGTGTAAATGTGGTCTTTGTAGCAAGAAGAGGAGTCTTTCGTGAGAGAGAATTCATAAGCCAAGGGGACAGTGGGAGGCAAATTGACCTTGAAGAGCTTCAAGAGTCAAGTGGTGAAGGAACCTCAAATGCTATCGACCAACCTGAGGAGGAAACTCCTGTTGATCCGATAGATGAGTCTGTACCTCCAAGACGTTCCACTAGGGTGAGGAACACACCTGATTTTTATTATGGTTATCACATCACCACTGAAGGTGATACATTTATTAGTGATAGTACACTAATAGATTTGGATGAACCTAATAATTACAGGGAAGCCATGGCAGGCCCTGAGTCTGCTAAATGGAAGGAGGCTATCGACAGCGAGATACAGTCCATGTATGACAAGCAAGTTTGGAACTTGGTTGACAATGTACCAGGTCGTAAGACAGTTGGGTGCAAATGGATCTTCCAGAAGAAGACCGACATGGATGGGAAGGTACATACTTACAAAGCACGACTGGTTGCGAAGGGCTTTACTCAAACTCCGGGAGTTGACTATGATGAGACCTTCTCAGCAGTAGCTAAGATTAAGTCTATTAGAGTACTGTTAGCCATAGCTGCATTTCATGATTATGAAATATGGCAAATGGATGTCAAAACCGCTTTCTTTAATGGAAAGTTGGCTGAGGATGTTTACATGGCTCAACCAGAGGGTTTTGTCGATACAAGATACCCTAATAGAGTGTGTAAGCTTGATAAATCCATTTATGGATTGAAACAAGCATCTCGCAGATGGAATCTTTGCTTTGACGAGAAAGTCAAAGAGTTTGGCTTTTCTAGGAGTGAGGATGAGTCTTGTGTGTATGTGAGGGCTAGTGGGAGCATAGTTAGCTTCTTGGTGTTGTATGTGGATGACATACTTCTCATAGGAAACGACGTCCCAACCTTGCAGGAGGTTAAGTCCTGGCTTGGGAAGTGTTTCGCTATGAAGGACCTTGGGGAAGCTGCCTATATCCTAGGGATAAGGATATTGAGAGATAGGAGTAAGAGACTAATTGGACTTAGTCAAAGTACTTACTTGGATAAGGTACTGAAGAGGTTCAGTATGCAAGATTTCAAGAAAGGAGAATTACCAATCCAGAGTAATGCCAAGCTGAGTAAAACTCAGAGTCCGAGTACAGAGGCTGAGATAGCTGAAATGAGTCATATACCATATGCTTCCGCTGTGGGCTCGATCATGTATGCTATAACTTGTACTCGCCCTGATGTGGCCTTTGCTTTGAGCATGGTCAGTAGATATCAAGGGAACCCTGGCAAGGCACACTGGACAGCGGTAAAGAACATTCTCAAGTATCTGCGGAGGACTAAGGATTGGGTCCTTACCCTCGGAGGCAGTGATGACTTGAGAGTGGAAGGATATAGCGATGCTAGCTTCCAGACTGATAGGGATAGTTTCCGCTCTCAGTCAGGCTGGGTCTTTATCCTAAATGGAGGGGCAATTACTTGGAAACGTTCCAAGCAGGAGACAGTAGCTGATTCTACTTGTGAATCAGAGTACATAGCAGCAAGTGAAGCAGCTAAGGAGGCGATATGGCTAAAGAACTTCATCGGAGACCTTGGAGTTGTACCAGCTATAAAGGAGCCAATGGAAATTTTCTGTGACAGCGAAAGTGCGGTTGCTTTGGCTAAGGAACCGAGAGATCACGGGAGATCTAGGCACATTGACAGAAAATACCATTTCATCAGACATCGAATAGAAGAAGGACTCCTCGTGGCTAAGAGGGTATCATCAGATGAGAACCCGGCAGATCCCCTCACGAAGGTACTGAGCAGGGTTAAGCATTTACAGCATGCGAGGCGCATTGGGCTGAAGGATGATACTAGTTTCAATAATTAGATTCCTGAAACTTGTAAAATGTAATTGACATTTGACGATAAATAAAAGTTGTTATTTATTTATGAGTAAGGTGTTACTATCTTGTGTTGATTGTTTACTATGTTTCAATTTTGCATGTTTTTACTTCCAGAGTAATTATGTTATTATTCAAACCATCCATAGTCAGTCAAACTTTGGAAGTAAGTATTGATTTAAGACTGTCATGAATTTGGCTTGTATGATTTGTCTAAAAGTGCTTTGGACAATGCAATGGTTGCTACAACATTCATGAGTACTCATAAGGGCTGAGTATTGGATCCAACCCACGCTCACTTGCATCACTTCATGGAATTTATCTCGAGTGATCGTGAGACGGTAATATCATATAAATCTTCAAACCTAGAGATATGAGTTGTTGACTATGAGTTGGTTATTTATTGATTGCACGAAAACGCATTGGTAACTCGATGTCATAAAACGTGCCTTTGTGAATAATTCAACAAGTAGTTAGTACAAGCATATCAGTCGAAGTTTATCTGTTCCTTCTAGAAATAGAAGCGATATCTGGGCCCCTCGATGATTTGGTTTTGACCTATGTACCGGGCCCGGTCAGAACCTAATTGATGTGTTCAATTTAGTTCTATGTCGTAACAAATCAGAGATCGAGAAACAAATGCTGGACAATAAGTAAGACCATGTTCCATGTGTTTGTCCGGCTGATATCATGAGAACAGAGGATTATATGATCACTTATCTTAAATGGCATATCATCATCATCTCAGTTCCGAGAGACTTTGAAAGAGCTACGATTGCTAGTCGGATTTTGAAGTCATATTTGCAAATATAGTTATTAGACTTTTCCAAGTGGGAGACTGTAGGATATAGTGTCTAAGTCCATAACTTTATTTGGTATGTACTTGACCCAACCCGGCATGGTCCATTTGGGTTGCATGGCATTGCAATACTTGGATAGACTAAATGAGAGAATAAGGCACTTATGATTATTAATATATTATAAGTTCTAATATATTAATAATAGTATTATTTAATTAGTATTGATCAAGTATTAATCTAGTATTAATTTGGTGATCAAAGTGAGACTAATTAAATATATAGGGTTGATTATGACAATCATCAATTCTATTATGGTGGATTAATAATCCATGGTTTATGGGTTTGGTTATAACCATATGGAGCTCCATGGATAGTCCATCGGAGTTACAAATCCATGGGTCATGGGAAATCAAGAGTCATGACAATTAAGGGCATTCATGTGTAAACCCTAATTGTGACAACACTATAAAAGGAACCCTATGGCTAGCAAAAGGCGGAGCTAGTGTGACTAGAGAGGGCATAACCGATTTTGAGGCTAAGTGACATTCTCTCAAGTTATTCCAAGTCTTGTGGTGTTGTGTGAAGCATTTGAGGGACAACATTTGGGGTGCTAGGCTCACAAAGTCTTGAAGGACAAGGTATGTATTTCTACTAGTTTTTATGTTTTATGTAATCCCCATGCCATGCTAGTCAGGAAATAACCTTGAAAAAGAAATTCGCATGTATATAGAGAAAACATAGATTCAAGGTTATTAGGGTTGCATGTACACTTAGGAAGTGTTAGAATGCTCAAAACCTATCACCTTAATGATCATATCTATTTGCTTGGTGCTGCTGAATCAGCAATGATTTGGAACGATAGTAAAGCAAATTTGATTAGAAGATCAACTTCCCAAAAACTTTATGGACAGTGACAATGGTGACACTGGAAATCCAGAAAAAGCATTCTCTTCCCAATGGAAAGGGATTGGCCATAGTCAACCCGGTTGACCAAATGGTAAAGGGAAAGGCTAAATCTGAGATAGTCCCATTACCAAAGGGTCCATATGTTTATTTTGCCAAAGGAAGGGGCGTTGATTGCAAAGCTGCTAAATTTACCTAAGGATGTTAAAGTCAATAAGTTTGACTCTACATCAGGTAGAGCCCATTATCTAACTCTGTTAAGTTCTATTCTGAGATCCTCATTACATGATGTGACTGGGTCACATGTTGATGTTTTAAGAATCAAAGAATAGAAAGAAATCTTAAAGGAAGTATATGCTGATTCTGATCGTGAAGGTGGATTTCGATCGCATCAGAATTTTGAGCAGTTGCTTAAGAAGTTATGATATATTGCTAAGGAATAGATAACAACAATTTTCCATGTGGATTGTAAGGATAAGTTTTTCCGCAAAGTTTTAAAAATAAAAGAAAATTGTTTAATTTTATTTATTTAAAGTATCCTTACAATGGCATTTGTGGAAAATTGTTGCTTATATGATTCCACTAACAGCAATATTGGAAAATGGATTTGATTCTTTCATTTGTGGTAGTGTCTAAATTTACCAAATTAGGAAAGTTCCTCATCACCTAAGTTTCAATTGGACCGAAACTTGGAATCATGCAAGTTGAATAGTATGATGAATGAGAACTTTCAAGCATTGGAAAATCAAGACTAATTACTTGTTCACATGGATGTGTGAGTCAAGTGAAGGACTAAAGGGATCGAGTACACATTCTTGTGCACTGGTCATGTCCACCACAAAGCTCGTTAAGACTATTTGATTTACTAGAGTTTAGTAAATATGGTTATACATACAAGTTTAAGTATAATTCTGAAACATTGGAAAAGTCTCAATGTATGGCAGAACGAATGGGAAGAATCAAATTAGGCAGAAAGATAAAAGTTTCTCAAATCTGAAAAGATGGGAGAGTACTTGATTATCTTAGTGATTATGGAATCATATCACAATTGAACCTCTAAGTACACCTTAGTGCATTTGTTTGGCTAAGGAGAGGAATCGTGAATTGTTGAAATGGTTAAATCAAAAGATAAATCATACTTCGTTCCAACAACAAATCCTGGAGTTATACTCCAAGATTGTAACATGAGTGACATAGTCTTTAGAAAGTTTTTAACACTTGTCAAATGTAGAAGTAAGATGTTTCCTGTTCTTGTACATTTGAGATTGGTAAGTTGTGATGTTTTGGATAAGACAAAGACCAACTAAGACCAATTGTGTGAAGTGTTTGTAAAGAATCCGCACTATCTCTTGAATATTTGGCAAGATAGTCTTATATGTCAAGAGGATAGTGGGAGTCTTAAAGATCCTAAAAAGAATTTCAAGAACTAATCAAGAATAAAACCTAAGGTTCTTCACTAGCACACGACTTGAGGTTTATAACCTATCGTGTTGACATATTCTGTGCCCATTCCAGTTAAAGTTGGCTTTGCATAGGAGTTCTGAAAGTTCTCAATTGGTAACATAACAACTTGGAAGAAATGGTAGGCCCTGTACTGCCAGGTGGCAAGAAGTTAAGATTGCATAAGTTCAGTCCATATGAGTTGTCATTATCCTTGTCTTGTGACTATGGTTTTGACGATTCACATGGATAAGAACACATACACCATAAAATCTAAGGGTCATAAGTTTTCTCTCTGATTCATGAAAATGATGGTGAGGAAACACTTCCACCAAGTAGATTTGAAGCAGATGGCAAAAGGTCTAAACAATTGAGACTATGATTACGGCATCCCTTTTCATAGTTCTGAAATTGTTTAGACACACATGCATGCTATCTAAGGAAAGGTGTATGATTTTGATAAAGTTTTATCAAAGCATCTCGTATAAGAAATCTGAACTTTGGTAAGGAAGTCAATAAAGTATTGATTTCTAGAAGTCCAGCTGATTTCTGAGTACATGTCAAAGCTAGTGGGAGCATAAGTGTTATGCTAATAATCATCATGTTAGTCAGAGCATGATAATTATTGTTAGTGTTGCAAGTTAGCAATGTTAATTATAGAAAACAAAAGTTTCAATTCGTGAGGTTGCAGGGATTGAAAAAGTTGTTTTGCTATAATTAAGGGAGAGGATATACTTCATTTCAGTTCTAAAGGCTTAGATTGAGACCTTAATCATCTGTAGTCAAGAATCATGTCTTTATGTATATTCTATATATTGCGTTCAACTTAAGGAAATTCTATATATTGCGTTCTTAAAATTCGATTATGATTACGGCATCCCTCTTCATAGTCAAATTTTGAAAACATGGCAAATAAAAATATTGCAGCAAAAGACTGGTCTAGAATCATGTCTTTATGGGAGACATCATGAATCATGTACCATTTGCTTTGGGTACAGGATCGATTGCATGTGCTATAATATTTTTCATTTCTAAATTTTTCCAAATGCCCAGAGGCATTAAGAAGGGAAAAGGTCTAGAATTGGATATGACTAAAATGATTAAGCAATTGTCGAGGACAATCTAAGGTTTACCAAAGATTGGTTGCTCAGGGACAGTTGGAAGTATAGTGCTAATTTTGGAAGGACCATATTGACATATTCTGAAAAGAGGCATCTCTTATTCAAAAGTGATAGTCAAAATGAGAATATGGAGTTGTCTCCATAGGTGGAAGTTATCTGTGTAAGATTAGAAAACTTAATGCAAGAAGCATGTCCAAAGCAATGTACTTTGAATATGAGACTTAGTTTCCATGGAGTTGATCTCCATTGGAATACCTTATAATGACTGTTGACAAGTCTTTGTGACTTTGTACATATTCATTACAGGAGGTTCAGTGCATATAAGTTTAAAATCTAAACAGAATTCGATAAATGATAGGAATTTGAAATTCTCACATTTTTCGATAAGGATTTGGGAGTGTGAAATTAGAATCATTGAAATTATGTTCAATTGGTTTATTTCACAAAGTAAGGATCATAGACAAACATAGAGTGCATACTTGGTGTATGGCAAAGCTATTGTTTAAGAAAAACATAGTGTACATGCTTGGAGCATGGGACAACTAGTGTTTTTAATTCAAGTATAAAGTTGATAAAACCGAAACAATGAATAATGAGTAGTCAGTATGGTGATAAATAAAAGTGTTTATTTATATTCATAGGGTTTGATACCATATTTGATTCATTTATTCTTGTGTTTCACTTTGCATGTTTTGACTTCCAGAATAACTAAGTCACTCTTCCTGAGTGATTAAGTTATTCAAACCATCCACAGTCGGTCATATGTTGGAAGCAGATATGAATCAAGACTGTCATGGGTTGGTTTGTAGAGGTCCAAGTTGGTGGACAAAGTGGTGCTACAACACTCATGAGTGCTCATAAGTTATGAGTATTGGATTCAACCCGCGCTCATTTGAATCACTTCATGGATTTTATCACGAGTGATCATGAGACGATAATATCTTATATTCTTCAAACGTAGAGATATGAGTTGTTACTATGAGTTGGTTATACATTGATTGCACGAAAACGCATTCGGTAACTCGATGTTATAAAACGTGCCTTTGTGTATGATTCAACAAGTAGTAGAACAAGCCATATGAGTCGAAGTTTATCCATTCCTGTTACCTTCGGGATAAAAGCGATACATGTGGGCCCCTCGATGATTTAAAGATGATACATGTGAGTGCTTGGCCAAGCCAGGACTGATTTGATTTATTCAATAAGTCAGTCATCATGAATCGGAACTCGGGAAACAACAAATGGACAGAGAGAATGATTGATAATCCATGTCTCAGTCCATATGATATCTAGAATGGAGGAATATATGATCCCTTATCTAATGGACAAGTCATTGACAAAGGTCAGAGTTCGACAGAAGCTTTTGAGAGCTACGATTGCTGATCGGTTCCTGAAGTCATACGCAATAATAGTTTTAGACTTATCCAAGTGGGAGACTGTTGGATTAATGTGTAAGTCCATAACTATAATTGGTAAGACTTGACCCGACCCGACATGGTCCATTTGGGTTGCATGGCATCATGCATTTGGATAGACTATAATGAGAGAAATAACACTTAAGGTTGGTTAATATATTATAAGTTCTAATATATTAATAAGGTTATTTAATCAGTATTGATGAAGAATTAATTTGGAATTAATTAAGTGATCAAAAGGAGACTAATTAAATATATGGGTTGATTGTGTAAATCATTCATTCTTATATATGTGGGCTTGTGATCCAAGATTCCTTATGTTGGACTAAGTCCATGGGGTGACCCATGGATACTCCATGGAGGTTAAAATCCATGGAGCATAAGGAATGGGTAAAGTTATGAGTTACATGGTGTAACCCTAATAGCCACCATATAAAAGAATCCCATGGCTCAAGAAATCGTACACTAATGTGTGAATATGAGGGCTAGACGACTTCAAGGAGTGTTCCATTTCTCTCAAGTCATTCCATGTGCATTTGGTGTTGTGTGAACCATTTGAGGTGTCACACTTGGGGCACTAGGCACTCAAGCTTCATGGAGACAAGCTACATCAAACAATGGTATGTATTCTATCCATTTGATTACCCAAGTATCAAGTATTGTATGCTAGATAGGGTAATACCTTGGAAAGTTCATAATTGCGTGTATAATAGAGAAAACATAGATCCAAGGTATTTAGGGTTGCATGTACACTTAGGAGTGTTAGAATGCTCAAAACCCATCAACTACGACCTCAGTCATGGGGGACCGGATGATAAAGCCCTCCCAGTCGTGATCCAGCAGATCACGAACCTTGGGGACCAGGGACTTGGAAAGAGACTTCTACGCCATGGACCAACTCATCGAGGACCTTACCACCGCTCGGGCGGTGGTAAGGGAGTACCAGCTAAGGCACGCAGCTCTGGAGGAGAGAGTAATCGCGGCTGAACGCCGGATTGCGGAGCTTTAGGGAGCCACGACCGCATCTCAAGGCCACAATGGACCAGATGCCACCCGCCGCGAGTAGTGCTTACACTACTCGCATTTTGTTATAAACTAGGATTTTGAGTATGCGTTGGTGCTACTCTTTCTTGCAAGTAGGTTCGACCCTGCGTCTAAGTGATTACACTATTCGAGGGGTCGTTATGCTATCAAATTTCTCTTCTACATTGATGTAATGTAGACCTCCTATGAGGTCAAATTTTCCTAAGCATTATGTACCAAATTTACATCAATGAAATCGACTTGCATTTTATTTTGTTATATGTTTGGCATTGGATCTCATAAGTTGATAATACAAATAATTTGCAAATGATAACTCTAAAATTATTGAGGTGTACCTCAAATTTATGTGTAATTAAGGGGCGATCGACTTAGAAATGGTGAGTCTGCCTTAGGACCTGTTCCTTGTTTCGTTGTGGATTTAGGACAGACTCATTAGGATCAACGGTTTATCAAAACTTAATTACATGCAACTAGTATACATCAAGTAATCTTATGAATAGATCAAGTATGGACCAAAGATTACAATATTTCAATTGAAGTCATTACTACTAAATTCATAAGTTTATTTATATAGACTTCTGCTATTAATTGTTTGCAACATTCGAAAAATTGGGAAAATACTATACTTAAAAACTAATAACCTAGTTTTGCGTCTCCCGAGTGATAACCATTTATAAACGTCTTATACTCATTTCGTCTTTGAAATTCTATAACTGGAAAAAGGCCGCCTCGTAGATCTGCTAGGCGCACCGGCGGGACGCAAACAAATCCACCACCGCCGCCACCCCAGTATGACCCGGTAATGTTCCAAGTTGCGGTCATAACTGCGGTGGCAGCTGTTATGTCCCAAATCAGCACCGACGGTGCCAGAAAGACCGGGAGCGGTACTAATCACTCCACTCAAGGAGATAGCCAAGGGCGTTAAGGACTTTACTAATGGCAAACCCGATTCGTTCAATGGAAGCGGGGGAGTCATCGATTTGATGCAGTGGTTCGAGGGGACCAAATCTGTCTTCGAAATTTATGCGTGCCCCGAGGCAAACAAAGTCAAATTCACATCTCGCACTTTCACCAGCAGGGCCCTTACTTGGTGGAATGGCCACGTAAAATCCCTAACTCTCGTCGTGGCTAATTCGATAACCTGGGAAGATTTGAAAACCATGATGCTGAAGGAGTATTGCCCAATGGGTGAAGTTCAGAAATTAGAACATGAACTTTGGAGTCTCAAGATGACGGGCTCTGACCTCACAGCTTACACCACCCGATTCAATGATCTAGCACTCCTCTGCCTAACGATGGTCATTCCGGAAAGCAAGAAGGTGGAGCGATATCTCTGGGGATTATCTTCCGAGATTCAGGATAGTGTGCTGGCCTCACGACCAACTACTTTCGAGAGTGCCAAGGAGTTGGCACAACAACTCATTGATCATCGGGCCAACCATGCCACTGTGACAACCACCTCAAATCAAGCACGACGAGGGAACAACAAGAGGAAATTCTGGAATAATAAAAAGAAGCAACCTACGTGGGACCCCGTAAAGAAGCAGCAGACTGTTGCCATCCATGCTGCCACCACTCCTTCCACTCTGGAACCACTGAAGCAATACACTGGAAGCCTTCCCAAGTGCAACAAGTGCAACTTCCACCACACCGGTGCTTGTCGGGAAATGCACTGCAGTAATTGCAACAAAAAGGGTCATACCGCCCGTTTCTGCAGGGCGTCTGCACAACAAGCCAACCCGGTCGCCAATACCAGAGTAAGCCGAGCCTGTTACAGCTGCGGGGAAACCGGGCACTTCAAGAGGGACTGCCCAAAAGCTAAATACGCGAACACCGGCGGTGTCGGAAGAATCTTGGCCTTAGGGTAGGGGGAAGTAAGGGAAGATCCCACGGTGGTTACCGGTACGTTTCTCCTCAATAACTCATACACATGCATATTATTCGATAGTGGAGCGGAGACGAGTTTCGTTAGCCACAAATTCAAACAATTGTTAAAACAAAATCCCCAATCACTAAAAGAACCATACGTCGTAGAAATGGCAAATGGAAAAACAGAAAACACTAACGACATATACTTAGGGTGTACCCTCACTCTAGACAATCACTCATTCAATATCGATCTATTGCCTGTTCCAATAAAAAGTTTCGACATCATCATTGGCATGGATTGGTTAAGTTATCATCATGCTGACATTTTATGTTACGAAAGGGCCGTCCACCTTAATCTGCCAAATGGCAAAACCCTTCTCATCTACGGTGATAAACCCAATGCTAACTTACAAATCATTTCTTGCGTCAAGGGTCAAAAGTATCTCCGAAAGGAATACCACGCCTTTTTAGCCCACGTGGTAGATAAGAAACAAGAAACAAAGGACATCAAAGACATCTCGGAGGTCCGTAACTTCCTCGACATGTTTCCAGAAGACCTTCCAGGGGTACCACTTCCTCGACAAGTCGAATTCCGAATCGATTTGATCCCCGGAGCTACCCCCGTAGCCAAAGCTCCATACCACCTAGCGCCGACAGAAATGCAAGAATTGTCCAGCCAACTGAACGAACTGTTAAGAAAAGGGTTCATCAGGCCGAGCTTTTCACCTTGGGGAGCACAAGTCCTGTTTGTGAAGAAGAAGGACGGATCTTTTCACATGTGCATCGATTACCGCGAGTTAAATAAGCTTACCATTAAAAACTGATACGCTCTACCCCGAATCGACGACCTATTTGACCAAATCCAAGGAGCATCCTACTTTTCAAAAATCGATCTGAGGTCGGGTTACCATTAACTTCGAGTTCAAGAGGATGACATCCCCAAAACAACCTTCAGAACGCGCTACGGTCACTACGAGTTTGTAGTAATGCCCTTCGGATTAACAAACGCACCCGTGGTGTTCATGGATTTAATGAACCGGGTGTGTCGGCCCTACTTAGACAAATTTGTGATCGTATTCATTGACGATATTTTGGTCTATTCACGAAGCGAAGAAGAGCACAGCCAACATCTGCGACTAGTATTGTAGACTTTAAGAACTGAGAAGCTTTATGCTAAACTCTCTAAGTGCGAATTCTGGCTCAGAGAAGTGGGATTTCTTGGCCATATGGTCAGCGAGAAAGGGATACATGTGGATCCCTCAAAAATCAAGGCGATAGAGAACTGGTCGACACCTAGAACGCCTACAGAAGATTCATCCAAAACTTCTCCAAGGTCGCTAAACGGCTCACCACCTTGACTCAAAAAGGTGTGATGTTTAAGTGGGAAGATAAACAAGAAGATGCCTTCCAAACGTTAAAACAAGCCCTGTGCAGTGCACCGATCTTGTCTCTGCTAGAAGGAACCGAATACTTTGTAGTCTACTACGACGCATCAAACCAGGGGCTTGGGTGTGTGTTAATGCAGCGAGGAAAGGTCATTGCCTACGCATCGAGGCAATTGAAAACGCACGAGGTCAACTACACCACGCATGACCACGAATTGGGAGTAGTAGTGTTCGCCCTAAAGATCTGGAGGCACTACCTTTACGGAACGAAGTGTACTGTCTTTACCGATCACAAGAGCCTTCAGCACATTCTTAATCAAAAGGAGCTCAACATGAGGCAAAGACGATGGGTAGAACTACTGAATGATTACGAGTGTGAGATTCGTTATCACCCAGGTAAGGCAAACGTAGTAGCAGATGCCTTAAGTCGAAAATACTCGGGGCGCCGAGTAAAGTCATTAACAATGACAATCTATTCACACCTGTCCACACAAATCAAAGAGGCTCAGCTGGAGGCCTTGAAACCGGAAAATGTGACGGGTGAGGCATTAAGAGGAATGGATAAAAACCTAGAAGTCAAAGACGACGGAGTTCGTTACCTCATGAACCGGATCTGGACACTAAAGTTTGGTGGTTTCCGAGACGTCATCATGAACGAAGCACACAAGACTAGATACTCCATCCATCCGAGTTCAGATAAGATGTATCTGGATCTCAAGAAGTTGTACCGGTGGCCAAACATGAAAGCCGGAATTGCTACCTATGTGGGCAAGTGTTTGACTTGCGCCAAGGTCAAGGTAGAATATCAGAAACCCTCAGGACTACTACAACAGCCTGATATACCTGAGTGGAAGTGGGAACGGATAACCATGGACTTCATAACTAAGTTACCCAAGACAACGGGCGGACTGGATACCATTTGGGTAATCGTCGACAGACAGACCAAGTCAGCACACTTTCTACCAATGAAAGAGACCGACAAGATGGAGAACCTGACCAAGCTGTACATCAAGGAAATCGTGAGATTTCATGTGGTGACAAAGTCCATTATCTCAGACAGGGGTATTCGATTTACCTCGCGATTCTGGCAGTCACTTCAGAAATCCTTGGGAACTAGGCTGAACATGAGTACAACCTATCACCCACAAACGACAGGCAAAGTGAGAGAACCATTCGGACGCTAGAATACATGCTTAGGGCGTGTGTGATAGACTTTGGTAAAGCTTGGGATACCCATTTACCACTTGTCGAATTCTCGTACAATAACAGTTAGCACACTACTATCAAGGTTGCACCATTTGAAGCCCTCTATGGCCGCAAGTGCAGGTCACCACTGTGCTGGGCTGAAGTGGGCGACACGCAACTAGCTAAGGGACAAGTCCCTAATAGCACCCTCATTGGTCCGGAGATAATAAGAGAAACTACAGAGAAGATTGTTCAAATCCGAGAACGATTAGAGGCTTCTAGAGACAGACAAAAAAGTTACGCAGATAACAGACGAAAGCCTTTGGAATTCTAGGTTGGAGATCGTGTGCTATTAAAGGTCTCACCCTAGAAGGGTTTAATACATTTCGGTAAACGAGGAAAGTTGAACCCTAGATACATCTGGCCATTCGAGATCCTCGCTAGGATTGGCCCGGTAGCTTACAAGCTTCGCCTACCATAGGAACTTAATAACGTACATCCTACCTTCCACATATCGAACTTAAAGAAATGTCTATCCGACGAGACCCGTGTGATACCACTCGACGAAATTGAAATCAACGAGAGTCTCCTCTTCGTGGAAGAACCGGTAGAAATCATGGATCGAGAGATCAAAAGAACAAAGCAAAGTCGTATTCCCATTGTGAAGGTCCGTTGGAACGCTAAACGAGGACCCGAATTCACCAGGGAACGCGAGGATCAGATGAAACAAAAGTATCCGCATCTCTTCCCAAGTTCTTGAAGTCCCAGTCAAAACGCTAAATTTCGGGACAAAATTCCTTCTAACGGGGGGATGATGTGACAACCGTCAATTTTCAGGCTAGTCAAAGTAAAAAATAGTCAATAAGACAAACCGGTCAACTCATCTAACCCTAGTATATTAGGGTTTACAATATGTTAGCTACTGTACAACTCGCTATTTTAATAAGAAGTTATCACTTGGAAAGTTCGTATGATTGAAATACTTAAACCCTAAACGGGATAAGTGAGGTAACAAAACGATAAAACACTATTGCATACCCTTTGGGGGTGTGTAAGACCCTTAAACATGGCTTAACGGGGTTGACGAACCTTGAGTTGCGAAGCTAAACACTCAAAAAGGTCACAAACAAAGTCTCTTTCAATCTCTCTTTATCAATCTTAATCTCTCCCAAATCTCTCCCAAATCTCCCCCAAATCTCTCTCAAAATCTCTTCTAACTTTTTATAATCATTTGGGGCACCCCGACACTTAACTTGGTGAGAAACCGCTCAAAACGGGAAGTTTATATGAAAAAAACAGCCTTAAAGAACCGAAGCCTCTCTATTGGAACCGAACCCTCTTAGAGCCGAAGCTCCAAGGACCGAATCCGAAGGTCCTTTAAGGAACCGAAGCTATAGAACCGAAACTGCACGGACCGAAACCGAAGCCTCCCTTTCGCTCCATTTCGCCTTCGGGTCAAGTCACTTCGAACCGAACCCACTTCCGGCCTATTTCGCCTTCTGGCTATTTCGGATCATCTCGCCTTCGGTCCATGGCAGTAGGGACCGAACCTCGGTCCTATCCGAGCAACTTCGCAGGAAGGCCCATTTCACCCGGTTTTCGACCACGACTCCGTTTTAAGCCCGTTTTTCATTATTTTAACATGGGATTTTCACCCAAACTCGTATTTTGGCATATGAGACCCTATATAATCATATTTTAATCATTTTTGGAGGAAAAATCATTGCCTAAGAATAAAAATTATAACATCCGGATACCCACGTATCTTATTTTAAGTATTTTGTTGAATTTTAGATAGGGACTCGGCGAGTAGGCGCTCAGACTCGCCGAGTGGAATCGCGCATCTGCCAGCCTGGATTTAATGAAGGGACTCGGCGAGTCCATGCGTGGACTCAGCGAGTCCGCGTTGTTAAATGAAGCCCTAATTTTCGGGGCTTGTGCCCTAGTTAAAGGCCTTTATGGCCGTCATTTGAGGCCACCTTGTTCCAAAGAAACCCTAGAGAGAGTGAGGAAGGCTTGAGTGCAAGAAAGGGCTTATAATCTTCATTTTGGGGTGATTTTGCTAGAGAAAGAAGAGAGGATCCATCTCGAACGTGAAGGAAGCTTGGATTGGAGCTAATCATCTTGAGATATTGTCTCTGGAGGTATAATTCCTTCTATTTCGTGTTGATATGGTAGATTTCATGATTTTTGGGTTTTTACCTCCCTTTCATATAAGATCTACTGAGTATGAGGTCCCCTTTGTGTTGATAATATCAGATCTGGACCTTGAGAGGTCCATAGAGTCACTACCTTCTAGCTTTTTCCAAGCAAATAAGCTATTGGAGACTAGGTTGCCATTTCTAGTGATATTTCACCATTTGAGGCTTGATATGGGTTGCATGCACGTAAAGGTTGCAACTTTACATGACTTTTGAGTGTTAGAAGGATGGATCGACTGTTTGGTGAAGCAGATCTGACCTCAAGAGATCTTTTGAGAGTTTTCATGGGAGGAACTCGCCGAGTCCATAAGGGACTCGACGAGTCGAGTCGGGTTGCCCCGCGACTCGCGACCTGTGTCGACTCATGGAGTATAGGGTTGACTCAGCGAGTCAAGAGAGGACCAGGAGCGAAGAGGGCAGGCGTGTACTCGCCGAGTCACCCTAGTGCACTCGGCGAGTCGGGTCAAAGTGTGGCTGTTGACTTTCGTTGACTTTTAGGGTTTCGGTCAACAGTTGGACTTTTGAGTCAAGGAGGGGTAAATGGTCTTTTACCCTTCTGAGGGATCGTAGAAGGGGGTTTAATCTAGCCTTTGAGAGCCATTACTTATTTGAGGATATTGTGTATGTGATTAGGCGGGGGCTAGATCAGTAGACTCGTGTGCGAGATCATCCGAGATACCCGAGGTGAGTCTTCTCACTATACATTACCTAGAGTGGTATTTATGTGTAGACCAGAGGGTCTTGTATGCTATGTGTATATATGAGATTATGTGCTATGTGATATATGTATGATATGTGATAGACCAGACTGGAGGGTCCAACGATATAGACCGGACCGAAGGGTCCAACGATACAGACTGGGCCGCAGGGCCCTACGAGCTATGACCATACCAGAGGGTCCAACGAGCTACGAGACTGGGGGGTCCCGCTGAGACACATTGACCGGAGGGTCGTATTATAGCCTCGAGTGGCGTATGTGTTGTATGTGGTATTTTGGGGAACTCACTAAGCATTTATGCTTACAGTTGTTGTGTGATGTGTTTCAGGTACTAGCGAGGATCGCGGTAAGGCGCCGGCATGATTCGTACACACTTATAGAGATTTATGTGTTTGATATTCTGGGACATGTTTTCTGAGATAACATTTGATACAATGAGTTTTGAAATTGTTTTTATGAAATTTGTATGTTTGGAAATGAAAAATTGTTTTGAAAATTCACGTCGTTACAAGTTGGTATCAGAGCCTTGGTTTGAGGGATTCGGGTGCATCTTTGGATGAATCTAAACTCAAACTGAGGAAATGAGAAAGTTTTTCATAAAATAAACAATTTTTCTAAAAAGAGTAAAAGGTTTTGAAACGAGCAGAACGGAGTAGTGTGTACGGTCAGCCAGGGCCCGAACGATGATTTCCCAAAATACCCATATATTATGTGATATGCTATGCATTCTAGAGTAGGCTAAGTACTCATATTCGGACTAGAGTGGCCTGATTTGTGATGCCTTAGCCTAGGGAGACTTCTACTGCTATGAGATGCTTGAGAGTGAGTAGTTAGCAGTGAGGAGCTGATGATAGGTCTACCGAAGGGTAGCCTATGAGATGTAGAGTACTTGTGATCTGGGATCCAAGGAGGAGGACTTAGGGTGAATGCTGATGCGGTGTGGATGGTAGTATAGGGCGCGTACTACTGAAAACACCGGAGCCGTGCGCACTCTAAGTAAAAATCCTTAGGGTACTAAAGAGCAAGTAGGGTTGAGTACCGAGTGCGGGTATACTCGAGCGAGTCTCTGATTCCTTTTGTGTTGTATTTCAGAGACATCATGGTTGGGACACGTCATCACCCAGGAGGCAGTGGTACCAGTGGTACCAGTGATGTGGAGATCCGTAGGTTGATTCATGAGGAGGTGGCTGCGGCCATTCGAGCTGAGATACCAGAGATGTTCAGGTCTATCAACACCACGTTGATCGAGACTTTTGATGAGCGGTACGCCGCTCTTACTGAGGCTGCTGTTGCTGCTGCCACCGCAGCTGTTGCTGCTGCCAGGCCGCAGGGAAGTGACTTGTTGCTTTACCGAGAGTTCAGCAACACGAAGCCACCAGAGTTTGATGGGACGCAGGACCCGATTGCTGCGATAAGGTGGAATTATGATATCGAGGGATGCTTCTACACCTGCTCGTGTCCAGAACATCCGAGGGTTTGGTTTGCGCTGAACCAGCTTCGCTTGGGAGCGAAGGACTGGTGGAAGTTTGTGACGACAGACTTCACT
Organism: Lactuca virosa; assembly: GCF_052849685.1. Classification (NCBI taxonomy): domain Eukaryota; kingdom Viridiplantae; phylum Streptophyta; class Magnoliopsida; order Asterales; family Asteraceae; genus Lactuca; species Lactuca virosa. The sequence goes on from NC_136430.1 coordinate 50,688,249, forward strand.
ACGGCAGAGCTGACTGCGGTGACCTGGGAAAGGTTCACCACGATGTTTCGAGATGAGTATGTTCCCCTTGTGGAGAGGGAACGTCTAGCCCAGGAGTTCTTGTCCCTCAAGCAGGGAACTGAGTCTGTGACAGTGATTATGAGGATGTTTCATGAGAGGGCGTTGTTTTGCCCTGAGCACGTGTCGACTGAGCAGGCACGTATGAGCCGATACTTGAGCATACTGAGGAGGGATATCCATGAGTTCGTGGCGAACTCGTCATACCGAACATTTGTCGAGCTTCAGGCAAATGCCCGGAAGAGAGAGATCGAGCTGGAGACTCAAGTCAGGAGGAGGCCGAGTCTCAGAGGAGGGACAGGCGACCGGCACAGGCACAGCCGGAAGCCAAGCGGGCAAAACCCGCTGATTCGTGATCTGGGAGTCTGAAGGGCCGCACTTGTGGGAAGTGCGGCAAGAGCCACAAGGGAGTGTGCGGAGCTGGGGTGTGTTACAAGTGTGGGAAGGAGGCGCATTACGCGAGGGATTGCCCCAACGGATTCTCAGTTTGCTTTCATTGCAACCAGACCGGCCATCGGAAGGCTGAGTGCCCACAGCTACTGCAGGGATCAACGCAGGGATCTGCACCTGCTGCTCGAGCTACTGAGACCCGGCCAGCGAAGGCCGAGGCACCGAAGGCTCGCGAGAGAGCCTTCCAGTTGACAGCGGAGGAAGTCTGCGCAGCGCCCGATATCGTGGCTGGTGTGTATTCTTTCATTTATTTATGCTGAGTTTGAGATATTATGATTATATTATGATATGCGTAGGTACTTTTCTTGTGAGTTCTGTACCTGCTTTGGTGTTATTTGACTCGGGTGCGAGTCGGTCATTTATGTCATTAGCGTTTAGTTACCACGTCAGTATCCAGCGGGAGGCGTTGAGTCGACCTCTACGAGTTTCCATAGCTGACGAGCGAGTGGTGTATGCTACGGATGTGATTTGGAGATGTGTACTCGAGATCTTCGGTGTGGAGTTTCCGATTGACTTGGTCCCGATTGCGATGGGGGACGTGTGTGTTATAGTGGGTATGGATTGGTTGAGCCGTTATGGGGAAGTTATAGACTGCGAGCGACAGTTGGTGATGATACGAGACCCTAGTGGGGGAGTTCTTACGGTGTACGGAGAGGGTACCCGTTCAGGGTCAGCATTCAGTTCGGCTGCTAGAGTGAGGCAGAGTCTACAGCAGGGCTGTAGTGGGTTTGTGGCCTATGTGATGGACACACGAGTAGCAGTGGAGAGACCTAGTTCTGTTGAGGATGTGCCGATAGTGCATGAGTTCCCGGATGTTTTCCCTGAGGAGTTGTCGGGTGTGCCTCCCGAGAGGCAGGTGGAGTTTCGCATCGATTTGGTTCTGGGAGCGGCGCCTATCGCCAAGGCGCCTTATCGCCTTGCGCCACCAGAGATGCAGGAGTTATCCTCACAGCTTCAGGAGCTGTTGGGGATGGGATTTATCAGACCTAGTAGCTCGCCTTGGGGAGCGCCGATCCTTTTTGTCAAGAAAAAGGATGGTTCACACCGGATGTGTATTGATTACCGGGATTTGAACAAGTTGACGGTCAAGAACCGTTACCCATTACCGAGGATCGACGATTTGTTCGATCAGTTGCAGGGAGCGTCTTGGTTCTCCAAGATTGATCTGAGGTCTGGATATCACCAGATGAGAGTACGTGATGAGGATATCCAGAAGACGGCATTCAGGACTCGTTATGGGCATTACGAGTTCGTGGTGATGCCTTTCGGGCTCACAATGCACCAGCAGTGTTCATGGATCTCATGAACAGGGTGTGTAGACCAATGTTGGATCGTTCGATGATCGTGTTCATCGACGATATATTAGTGTATTCGAGATCTAGAGAGCAGCACGAGGAGCATCTGAGAGAGATACTCGGGGTATTGAGGACGGAGAGGCTTTATGCCAAACTCTCCAAGTGTGATTTCTGGTTGCGACAGGTCCAGTGCTTAGGGCATCTCGTTAATCAGAAGGGGATATTGGTCGATCCGACCAAGATCGAGGCAGTGATGAGTTGGTAGGTGTCGAGATCTCCCACTGAGATCAGGAGTTTTCTGGGATTGGCCGGCTAATATCGGAGATTTATCAGAGATTTCTCCAAGATCGTCGTGCCTCTCACCAGGTTGACCTGGAAGGGTGTTGCTTTTACATGGGGTCCGGAGCAGCAGACCTCGTTTGAGACACTTCGCCAGAGATTATGCGAAGCCCCTGTGTTAGCCCTCCCGGAAGGGATGGAGGATTTTGTAGTATATTGTGACGCATCGATATCGGGGTTGGGTGCGGTGCTTATGCAGAGAGGGCATGTGATAGCGTATGCATCGAGACAGCTGAAGCCACATGAGACGAGATATCCCACCCACGATCTGGAGTTGAGGGCAGTGGTGTTCGCCCTCAAGATCTGGCGTCACTATTTGTATGGGGTTCGGTGTACCATTTACACGGACCATAAGAGTTTGAAGTATCTGATGGATCAGCCCAATCTGAACATGCGTCAGAGGAGATGGTTGGACGTGGTGAAGGATTACGATTGTGAGATCATGTACCACCCAGGAAAAGCTAATGTTGTAGCTGATGCGCTGATTCGTAGGGCAGAGAGTGCCCCGATTCGAGGTACTTGTATGAGACTGACAGTGATGACTCCGGTGTTGGACACCATTCGGGAGGCTCAGGCAGAGGCCGTGAGACCGGAGAACCGCAAGAGGGAGCGGGTGATTAGACAAGTACCTGAATTTGTTACCGATAGTCGAGAGCTGATGACCTTTCAAGGTCGGGTTTGGGTTCCGTATGCAGGCGGGGCACGTACCATTCTGATGGAGGAGGCACATAATGAAGGGTTTTGAGGAATTCTAACACTCCTAAGTGTACATGCAACCCTAGAAAACCTTTGATCTATGTTTGTCTAAGCATACATGGGGAACATTATAATATAAATGATAGCTAGAATTACATACCTTGTAGTTGTTATGATTCCTTGAAACCTTGAGAGCCTAGCACCCCAAGTGTGATGCCTCAAATGCTTCACAAAACACCAAATGCTTTGGAATAACTTTGAGAGAATGTGTAACACTCTAAAAATCGGCCAAGCCCTCTTATGTCTTAGTGTAGACGATTGTGGTGAGTATGATGTTCTTTATATAGTGTATCACATCTAGGGTTACACCATGTAAACCCTAATGTGGCATGACTCTTCATTTCCATGACCCATGGGTTTGTAACTCCCATGGAGCCTCCATGGAGCATCCAATGGGTTTAATCTAACTTGATTATCCATGGAGCCTTTTAGCCCACTATATAAGTTAGGGATGATTTACATAATCAACCCATATATTTAATTAGTCATCTTTTGATCACTTAATTAATCCTATATTAATTCTTGATCAATACTAATTAAATAAAACTATTAATATATTAGAACTTATAATATATTAATAAACCACAAGTGTGATTTCTCTTATTTAGTCAATCCAAATGCATGATGCCATGCAACCCAAATGGACCATGTCGGGTCGGGTCAAGTACATACCAGAAATAGTTATGGACTTAGACACCTTATCCAACAGTCTCCCACTTGGATAAGTCTAATAACTATAACTGCAAGTATGACTTCAAGAACCGATCGACAATCATAGCTCTTTTCAAGGTTTCTCGGAACTGAGAAGATGATGATACGCCATTTCAGATAAGTGACCATATAATCCTCTGTTCTAGATATCAGCCGGACAAATACATGGAACAATGTCTTACTTTTGTCCAGCAGTTTGTTTCCCGATTTCCGATTTGTTTGACGTAGAACTTAATTGAACACATCAACTTAGTTCTGACCGGGCCCGGTACATGGCTCAAAACAAAATCATTGAGGGGCCTAGATATCGCTTCTAATCCAAGAAGGAACAGATAAACTTCGACTCATATGCTTGTACTACTACTTGTTAAATCACACACAAACGCGCGTTTTATAACATCGACTTACCAATGCATTTTCGCACGATCAATGCATAACTAACTCATAGTTAACAAGTCATATCTCTAGGTTTGAAGACTTATATGATATTACCGTCTCGCGATCACTCAAGATAAATTCCATGAAGTGATACCAGCGAGCGTGGGTTGAATCCAATACTCAGAACTTGTGAGCACTCATGAGTGTTGAGGCCATGTCCAACATCTTAGACCTCTACAACCAACTCATGACAGTCTTACTTCATATCTACTTCCAACATATGACTGACTGTGGATAATTTGAATAATATGTAAAAACATAACATAAATATTCGCGAAGTCAAAACATGCAAAAGAAATAATAGTAAACGATTGATAACAGATAGCAACACTTTACTCATAAATAAACACAACTTTTATTCATCATCAAATGTCAATTACACTTTACATATTTCAAAATTATCTAACTACTAAAACTAATACCATCCTTTAGCCCTATGCACCTTGCATGCTGGAGATGCTTAACCTTACCCAGTCCCTTCGTGAGGGGATCTGCCGGGTTCTCATCCGATGATACCCTCTTTGCCACGAGGAGTCCTTCTTCTATACGATGTCTGATGAAATGGTATTTTTTGTCAATGTGTCTGGATCTCCCGTGATCCCTTGGTTCCTTTGCTAAGGCAACTGCACTTTCATTATCACAGAAAATCTCTATGGGCTCCGTTATAGCTGGTACAACTCCAAGGTCTCCAATGAAGTTCTTTAGCCATATAGCCTCCTTTGCCGCCTCACTTGCCGCTATATACTCTGATTCACAAGTTGAATCAGCCACTGTCTCCTGCTTGGAACTTTTCCAAGAGATTGCTCCTCCATTTAAGGTAAAGACCCAGCCCGACTGAGAGCGGAAATTCTCCCTATCAGTCTGGAAGCTAGCATCACTATACCCTACAACTCTCAAGTCATCACTCCCACCAAGGGTAAGGACCCAGTCCTTAGTCCTTCACAGGTAGTTGAGAATATTCTTTACCGCTGTCCAGTGAGCCTTACCAGGGTTCCCCTGATACCTGCTAACCATGCTTAAAGCAAAGGCTACATCAGGACGAGTGCAGGTCATAGCATACATGATCGAGCCTATTGCACAAGCATAAGGTACTCGACTCATTTCTGCTATCTCAACCTTTGTACTCGGGCTCTGAGTCTTACTCAGTCTAGCGTTACGCTGGATGGGTAACTCTCCTTTCTTGGAATCTTGCATGCTGAACCTCTTCAACACCTTCTCCAAGTATGTACTTTGACTAAGTCCAATTAATCTTTTACTCGGGTCTCTCAGAATCCTTATCCCTAGAATATAGGCAGCTTCTCCAAGGTCCTTCATAGCGAAACACTTCCCAAGCCAGGACTTAACTTCCTGCAAGGTTGGGATGTCATTTCCTATGAGTAGTATGTCATCCACGTACAATACCAAAAAGCTAACTATACTCCCACTAGCCTTGACATATACACAAGATTCATCTTCACTCCTTGAAAAACCAAACTCTTTGACTTTCTCATCAAAGCAAAGATTCTATCTGCGAGGTGCTTGCTTTAATCCATAGATGGATTTCTCAAGCTTACACACTCTATTAGGGTACTCTGTGCTGACAAAACCCTCTGGCTGGTTCATGTAAATATCCTCAGCCAACTTCCCATTGAGGAAAGCGGTTTTCACATCCATTTGCCAAATTTCATAGTCATGAAACGCATCAATGGCTAACAATACTCTAATAGACTTAATCTTGGCTACTGGTGAGAAGGTCTCATCATAATCAACTCCGGGAGTTTGAGAAAAGCCCTTTGCAACCAGTCGTGCCTTATAAGTGTGTACATTACCATCTATGTCGGTCTTCTTCTTGAAGATCCACTTGCACCCACCTGTCTTACGACCTGGTACATTGTCAACCAAGTCCCAGACCTGATTGTCATACATGGATTGTATCTCGCTGTCCATTGCCTCTTTCCATTTAGCAGACTCGGGGCCTGCCATGGCTTCCGCATAGCTGTTAGGTTCATCCAGACTTACCAGTGTCCCATCACTGATAAGTGTCTCACCTTCCGCAGTAATATGGAAACCATAGTAATGCTATGGTACATTCCTAACCCTTGTGGAACGCCTCAGAGGTACAATTGGAAGTAGAATTGGATCAACAGGAGTCTCCTCCTCAAGTTGACTGTTAGGGTTTGAGGTTCCTTCACCACTTGACTCTTGAATTTCTTCAAGGTCAATTTGCCTCCCACTGTTTCCTTGGCCTATGAACTCTCTCTCTCGAAAGACAGCCCTCCTTGCTACAAAGACCACATTCTCACCAGGTCTGTAGAAGAGGTAACCAAAGGATTTTTGTGGGTAGCCGATGAAAATACACCTCTCACTTCGAGGTTCGAGCTTGACGTGAGTCTCGCGTCTCACGAAAGCCTCGCAACCCCAAATCTTGATGTGGGCTAGACTAGGAACTTTTCCAGTCCACATCTCGTGAGGTGTTTTGGCAACCTTCTTTGTAGGGACCAGATTAAGGATATGGGCGGCAGTCTCTAAGGCATACCCCCAAAATGAGATTGGTAGCGAAGCTCGACTCATCATGGAACGAACCATGTCCAACAAGGTTAGATTACGCCTCTCAGCTACACCATTCAACTGTGGTGTCCTGGGAGGTGTCGATTGTGTGACAATCCCACATTCCCTAAGATAGTCGAGGAACTCAGTACTAAGATACTCACCACCACGATCGGATCGAAGCATCTTAATGTTCCTGCCCAATTGATTCTCAACTTCCTGTTTAAACTCTTTAAACCTTTCAAAAGTCTCTGACTTATGCTTGATTAAGTAGACATATCCATATCTACTATAATCATCTGTAAAAGTCACATAATAATGATTAGCATCCCTTGTGGCATGTTTGAAGGGTCCACACACATCCGTGTGTACTAGATCCAACAAACCTTCACCCCTAGCACAAGAACCTGTGAAGGGTGACTTTGTCATTTTTCCAAGTAAGCATGATTCAAAACTATCATCTGACTTTAGGTCAAATGATTCCAAAACTCCATCCTTTTGGAGTTGGCCTATGCGTTTCTTGCTTACATGTCCAAGTCGACAATGCCATAATGATGCTTTATCCAAGTTATTATCATTAGTAGAATCAATACACAACACATTATTTCCTAAATTATCTACAACAGACACAGCTTCATACACACCATCACAAGGTAATGCTTTAAAATAAAACACATTATTAAAGAAAGCATTTATTCCACCAATTTCATTATCAAAGGAAAAGGTAAAACCTTGTTTGTACAAAGCATGAAAGGAAATAACATTTCTTGCCATTTCTGGCGAATAACAACATTTATTCAAATCTAAAGTAAACCCACTACTTAGCAACAAAGTATAAACTCCAATCTTGGTGACAAGTGAAACTTTCCTATTTCCCACGATCAAGTTTATCTTTCCATGCTCCACATTCTCACTTCTTCTTAGTCCCTACAAATCCGAACAAATATGAATACCGCAACTGGTATCAAGGACCCAAGAGTTAGAATAAGGTGAGTTATTAGATAAGATAGTGTAAATACCTGCATGGTTGGGTTTTACTTTCCCATCCTTCAAATGTTGCTGGTACTTTGGGCAGTTCCGCTTCCAGTGCGCCTTTTCATGGCAACAGAAGCATTCAGCCTCTTTGGGATCAGAAGAAGGTGTAACGAAACCTTTCTTGGTTCCACTTGAAGAGGAGCCATCAAGGGTCTTACCCTTGGTACCCTTCGAAGGGGTCTTCCGCTTCTTACCTTTCCCTTTCCCGATTGCCAGGACAGTTGCGGAGTTTGGAGTAGGAGTAGAAGTGGTAACAGCCGACTTACCTTTAAGACCTGATTCTGCGGTCTTAAGGAGTCCTTGAAGTTTGCTAAGTGTAACTTCCTCCTTGTTCATATGGTATGCCATGTGGAATTGATCATAACACGAAGGTAAGGAGTGCAAAATAATGTCGATTGCTAACTCCTCAGGGAAGTTCACATTCAACTTCATCAATCGGTCCACATACCTTTGCATTTTCTGCATGTGGCTTGTGATGGGTTCACCATCTTTCATTCGGGTTGTTATCATGGAGGAGATGATTTCATATCGCTCTTGACGAGCACTCTGATGGTACCGGTCCATCAAATCCTGGTGCATCTCAAAAGGATAGTAGTCCTCATAGGACTTTTGGAGCTCAGCTGTCATAGTGGCCATCATGATGCATGCCACTTTGGTAGCATCTCTTTCATGTGCCTCATATTCAGCAAACTCCTCAGGATTAGCAGTTGGCTCAGGTACCTTAAGCTCCTTGTCGAGAACATATTCCTTGTTCTCATATCGAGTGACCATCCTGATGTTTCTGATCCAATCAGTAAAGTTGGATCCATCAAAGATGACTCTCCCACAAAGGTTCATGAGAGAGAAGGAGCCAGTAGGGTTTGAGCCAGGAGGAGCATTGTTGGTAGACAGCTGAAAAGAAGAAAACAAGTTTAGTTTAGATATAGGGATAGTCCTTAATAAAACACCCAAATGTAATATTAAGGCTAGGATCCAATCACAATATATTATAACTTAGAAGAGGGATGTCGTAATCCAAGCTATAACATATTTGAAAGGTAGGTGAATGACGATTCACCAATTTCCACCATGAAAACGAAATATAAATTATTAGGTTTTATTTGGTTTTTAGAAATTCCTAGATTCTTTTGAGATTCATTGAACTTTTCAATGGCATGTTTCAATCTCGAGTGGGCCCTTCATGTTTTATGACTGGGATGCCGAGGATCACAAAACAAGGTGTGAAGTAACCATGCAAATTACTTGGTACCCTTAATGTTTTCCACTTAATCGATGTGTCGGTAAACCAAACGCGCTCCACCGACCCTATGAAAAAACCTTAAGTCACCCTTTTCCTACCTTGTTAAGTCCAAGTTAGTGTGCCGGTAAACCACACACGCTCCACCAACGACTTAAACAAAGTGCAAAGTGTAATTTCATGGATTAGCACCTTATTCACATTTTTCCTAAAGTAACTAAGATTGGGAATTTATAAAACATTTAGTTACTTTATAATAATCATTATACTTCTAATGAGAATTGTAAGTCACTGTCCTACCCGTTCGGCTAACGACCCTCCACCAGTCAAGGAAGCGGTGGGTGAGAGTGGACACCCATTAAGTTGCCATTTTATAGGGAACAACCTTATACCCCCTTATAGACCGGCTTCGTGAATGAGGCCTACTAACGGTAAAACGACTTGATCTTATACATATATATATATATATATATATATATATATATATATATATATATATATATATATATATATATATATATATATATATATATATATCTATATATATATATATATATATATATATATATATATTATTAAACTTATAATATTATAAAGTATAAGGGTTGAATTTTAACTTTTAAAATTCTAGGGGTTGGAACTAAAGTTTTAATTATGACTTTACTTGTTCCAAAACTTGAGGGCAAGTTCTGTAAACTTTCAAAACTTTTCATTTCTCATAACTTATGTTTTTATTAGAGTATTAAAATGAAGACTCTTCATTTTCATAACTCTTGTGTTCTTTTAATGGTTTTAATTCAAGTGTGACTCTTGGTTTTCCATAACTTGAGGACAAGTTATGGACTCCATTAAAACACATAATGATCAAGAATTAACTAACATGGAGGTTACACATAATTCCTATGATCATCTAAATTCATAAGATCAAGAACATAAATATTCATATCAAAGTTTCAAGAACATATGAACACATATAATCATGAAAAATTGATATTAGCCATTGTAAATGGATTAGAACAACCATTACACCATCTAAAACAAGTTTAATAACATCAAAACAGTTTAGGGTAATGTTTCTAGTCCATTTCCAGCAGCAAAAGTCGAAAAACTGCATTCTCAGGCTCCTACTCATCGAGTGCACGAACCTACTCGCCGAGTAGGATGAGTTTTCACATGAAACCGGCGAGTCCCCCCATGGACTCGGCGAGTTCAGCATGCAGACAGCACAAAAACGACTTTTTTCACTATTTTGCATCAAGTATCAAACAAGCAAGCTTAGGCTCTGATACCACTGAAGGATTTTGAGCAATTCTAACACTCCTGAGTGTACATGCAACCCTAGAAAACCTTGGATCTATGTTTGTCTAAGATACATGCAAAATACTTTTTTCCAAGGTTCATAAACCTATCTAGCATACATGGGGAACATTATAATATAAAAGATAGCTAGAATTACATACCTTGTAGTTGTTATGATTCCTTGAAACCTTGAGAGCCTAGCACCCCAAGTGTGATGCCTCAAATGCTTCACACAACACCAAATGCTTTGGAATAACTTTTAGAGAATGTGTAACACTCTAAAAATCGGCCAAGCCCTCTTATGTCTTAGTATAGCCGATTTTGGTGAGTATGATGTTCTTTATCTAGTGTGTCACATCTAGGGTTACACCATGTAAACCCTAATGTGGCATGACTCTTCATTTCCATGACCCATGGGTTTGTAACTCCCGTGGAGCCTCCATGGAGAATCCAATGGGTTTAATCCAACTTGATTATCCATGGAGCCTTTTAGCCCACTATATAAGTTATGGATGATTTACATAATCAACCCATATATTTAATTAGTCATCTTTTGATCACTTAATTAATCCTAGATTAATTCTTGATCAATACTAATTAAATAATACTATTAATATATTAGAACTTATAATATATTAATAAACCACAAGTGTTATTTCTCTCATTTAGTCTATCCAAATGCATGATGCCATGCAACCCAAATGGACCATACCTGGTCGGGTCAAGTACATACCAGAAATAGTTATGGACTTAGACACCTTATACAACACATAGATCGAGGTTCTCGATCCATCCCGGTGCCACAAAGATGTATTTGGACCTGAAGAGAGACTATTGGTGGCCTTGTATGAAGAGGGATGTCGTGTGGTTTGTCGAGAGGTGCTTGACTTGTCGCAAGGTTAAGGCCGAGCACCATCGTCTGCATGGCAAGTTGCAGCCGCTTGAGGTACCCCAGTGGAAGTGGGGACAGATTTCCATGGATTTCATCACCAAATTGCCGAGGACCGCGAGGGGTATCGATGCAATTTGGGTGATCGTCGACCGGCTGACGAAGAGCGCGCATTTTCTTGCTATCAGTGAGAGCTCTTCTGCTGAGAGGTTGGCAGAGTTGTATGTGAGGGAGGTGGTATCGCGTCATGGGGTACCGATCTGGATTGTGTCAGAATGAGATGTATCTTTCACTTCCAAATTCTGGAAGAAGTTCCACGAGGAGTTGGGTACAAGGTTGCATTTCAGTACCGCCTACCACCCCCAGACGGACGGACAGAGTGAGCGGACGATTCAGACGCTTAAGGACATGCTCCGAGCATGTGTGTTGGACTTCGGAGGAAGTTGGGACACGTATCTACCGTTGGCTGAGTTTTCCTATAACAACAGCCACCATTCTACTATTGGTATGCCCCCCCCTTCGAGTTGTTGTACGGGAGGAGGTGTCAGACTCCCATTTGCTGGGGAGAGGTAGGGCAGCGTGTGATGGGTAGCACTGAGATAGTGCTTCAGACGACAGAGCAGATACAGCAGGTCAAACAGAGGTTACTGACGGCTCAGAGTCGTCAGAAGAGTTATGCGGACCGTCGACGATCCGAGCTTGAGTTCCAGGTAGGAGATTTCGTAATCCTGAAGGTATCTCCTTGGAAAGGAGTGATCCGATTCAGGAAGAGGGGCAAGCTGGGGCCCCGGTACATTGGTCCGTTCAGGGTGACTGCGAGGGTAAGCAAGGTAGCATATCGATTGGAGCTACCTGCGGAGTTGAGCCAGATTCATAATACCTTCCATGTGTCTCAGCTGAGGAAGTGTATTGCCGACGAGACGGCAGTGGTACCGCTGGAGGATATTCAGGTGGATGCGAGCCTGAATTATGCGGAGTGGCCAATCGCGAATCAGGATCGGAAGATCAAGGTTCTGAGGAACAAGGAGGTGTCACTGGTGCAGGCCCAGTGGCAACATCGGAAGGGGTCCGAGCTGACTTGGGAGCTGGAGTCGGAGATGGGGGAGCAGCATCCGGAGTTGTTTGTCGAGCAGGACTTCGAGGGCGAAGTCTTATTCTAGTGGGGGAGAATTGTAACATCTGGATACCCAGGTATCTTATTTTAAGTATTTTGTTGAATTTTAGAGAGGGACTCGGCGAGTAGGCGCTCAGACTCACCGAGTGGAATCGCGCATCTGCCAGCCTGGATTTAATGAAGGGACTCGGCGAGTCCATGCGTGGACTCGACGAGTCCGTGCTGTTAAATGAAGCCCTAATTTTCGGGGCTTGTGCCCTATTTAAAGGCCCTTATGGCCGTGATTTGAGGCCACCTTGTTCCAGAGAAACCCTAGAGAGAGTGAGGAAGGCTTGAGTGCAAGAAAGGGCTTATAATCTTCATTTTGGGGTGATTTTGCTAGAGAAAGAAGAGAGGATCCATCTAGAACGTGAAGGGAGCTTGGATTGGAGCTAATCATCTTGAGATATTGTCTCTGGAGGTATAATTTATTCTATTTCGTGTTGATATGGTAGATTTCATGATTTTAGGGTTTTTACCTCCCTTTCATATAAGATCTAGTGAGTATGAGGTCTCCTTTGTGTTGATAATATCATATCTGGACCTTGAGAGGTCCATAGAGTCACTACCTTCTAGCTTTTTGCAAGCAAATAAGCAATTGGAGACTAGGTTGCCATTTCTAGTGATATTTCTCCATTTGAGGCTTGATATGGGTTACATGCACGTAAAGGTTGCACCTTTACGTGAATTTTGAGTGTTAGAAGGATGGATCTACTGTTTGGTGAAGCAGATCTGACCTCAAGAGATCTTTTGAGAGTTTTCATGGGAGGAACTCGCCGAGTCCATAAGGGACTCGACGAGTCGAGTCGGGTTGCCCCGCGACTCACGACTTGTGACGACCCATGGAGTATAGGGTTGACTCAGCGAGTCAAGAGAGGACCAGGGGCGAAGAGGGCAGGCGTGTACTCGCCGAGTCACCCTAGTGCACCCGGCGAGTCGGGTCAAAGTGTGGCCGTTGACTTTTGTTGACTTTTAGGGTTTCGGTCAACAGTTGGACTTTTAAGTCAAGGAGGGGTAAAATGGTATTTTACCCTTCTGAGGGATCGTAGAAGGGGGTTTAATCTAGCCTTTGAGAGCCATTACTTATTTGAGGATATTGTGTATGTGATTAGGCGGGGGCTAGATCAGTAGACTCGTGTGCGAGATCATCCGAGATACCCGAGGTGAGTCTTCTCACTATACATTACCTAGAGTGGTATTTATGTGTAGACCGGAGGGTCTTATATGCTATGTGTATATATGAGATTATGTGTTATGTGATATATGTATGCTATGTGATAGACCAGACCGGAGGGTCCAACGATATAGACCGGACCGAAGGGTCCAACGATACAGACTGGGCCGCAGGGCCCTACGAGCTATGACCAGACCAGAGGGTCCAACAAGCTACGGGACTGGGGGGTCCCGCTGAGACACATCGACCGAAGGGTCGTATTATAGCCTCGAGTGGCGTATGTGTTGTATGTGGTATTTTGGGGAACTCACTAAGCATTTATGCTTACACTTGTTGTGTGATGTGGTTCAGGTACTAGCGAGGATCGCGGGAAGGCGCCGACATGATTCGTACACACTTATAGAGATTTATGTGTTTGATATTCTGGGACATGTTTTCTGAGATAACATTTGATACAATGAGTTCTGAAATTGTTTTTATGAAATTTGTATGTTTGGAAATGAAAAATTGTTTTGAAAATTCACGTCGTTACAATCTAGTGGGTAAGATTTTGAGATGGAGTGTTGACTTTACCTTAATGTGTGACACAAGCAACCCTCCACACCCACTCCAGGGCCATACTCAGTCACTATTCCTCCATACTTAGTCAACTAGTTGTCCTTTCACCCTCTTTCACCAGCCTATAATCAGATCAAAGGCTGGAAGTTCTTATCTCTCCTCCCACATTATTCACTCTTTCTTCAAGAAGAACAAACACACTTCTCTCACTTTCTCTCTCTCTCTCTCAAACTTGAGACTCCAAGGCTGTGATTGAGCTTCTCACTCACTTTTGGGTAAGTATTTCCATCCTACACTTGATTATATTACATCCTTTCACACAAAACATGGATTCCTCACACAAATATCATCCTATTCGTTCATAGAACCTTCAAATCTTCAAGCATCTCCCAAGTGTTCTTGACTTGGAAACTCCTTTTCTTCATCATCCATCCACTGAAAACACTCAAGGTGAGTTCATACTCCCACATTTTCATTATTTTTCAAGTTTCAGGGGGAGAATACAAGTTATAACACCAAAAACTTAACTAAACTCAAACATCAGCTTTCAACAGGAAAGTTTCGTTCCATTCACGGACTGTTTTGAACATCTTAAGCATTTTAGTTTTCAAAACTATATTAGATGCAAATATTTCAGGTTTATACCTTTAAAATGACTACTTGCACGTTTCCATACGATTTTTCTACAATTTATGGTGATTTTTACAAAACTACCTATCACTGTAGCTACGAGTTCGGACCAGTCTGTGAATATGAACGTTTTGACACCGGTTAGAGACTTCTAAAAATCATAATAAACGTTATGAACAAACTAGACACATTTTCTAAACTCTCAGAGTTTACGGATCTAGTTTTCGGTTTCGTATGAAGTTTCTATGATTTTCCTAAATCAGTGCAAAAATGGTAAAAACGAAATTACATTTTACAACTTTCATAACACTTTGTAACATGTTGAGCAAAGTGTTAAACCTTGATGACTTCATATTTTGCATGTGTTTTCTGTTGTGATAAAATTATATAACAGAAAAATTGACATTAAATTGTAAGAATCCTTATTATTACAAGTATTGCAAGATGAGGCATAATAAACATAGTTATGTTTTTGCTATAAATCTACTTACACAGAAAAGGTTACTATACATTACAAACATTTTGATAAAATATAATAGGTGTAGTTTATGTTTCATATACATTACAAAAAATTAGGATAAACTATAACAAGTCATAGTTTATGTTTCATTTACATCACACCACGAGAGAGTACATCTCGACAAAAAGGGGTTTTCAGTTCACTTACGTAAATCTGTTAATGAATAAATTTGTGAGACAATCGCTTCACGTTACTTCTAAAGTAACGAAATCAAAAGTCATGTAATTGTAACAAGAGTCTCTTGTAGGGACAGCGTGATAGTTGTATATAGATCTATATTGGGTCTGACAAACCCACATCTTAGCTGCGTGCAACAACTAGACCGGCAGGTCTGCGGTGACAAATGTCATTAACATTCCGACACCTGAAGAACGTCGTATACAAGGCCGACTGAGTCATAGCATGGTTATAATAACTCACATGGGGTATTAACTAACCATAAGATTTACGGGGTTTTCCTTTAATTAAATGAGTTTATGTCGATTTAAACTTGCATAATTTATAACTTATTTGGAAAATACTAGTACATTATGGGCCTTGACATTTAAGGCCACAATACATTTTTAAAAAGGGAAAATATTGGAGTTTCTGGAACAAACATACTCTTACAAAGAAAGGATTTCAACATTTCATTCAAAAGCTTATGAACTCACCAACTTAATTGTTGACACTTTTCAAAACTACTTGTATTCTCAGGGAATCAGTAAAACAGGTAATCAGCGGCTTTTGAGGATGGAATGCTAAGGCGAAAAACATTTCATTTTTGTCAACATAATGTAATTGATTTAGAAACATGTAAAACTTATACTATGGTGTAACTTTTTCAATTATATTTATGTTGGTGGTTTGTACTTTGAGCACTATTATACTGGTTGTTGTGATACTATACATGAAGTCCTCCACCCCCGGACGTTTCCGCCATCCTTGGTTTGGGGGTGTGACATATTCACTATTGATATCTTACCATCTTTGTATCTTTTGACTTTTATAAATAAAGATGCTTCCTCGTAGAAATCCAAGACGTAATGTAACGCCCGTGTTTCTAGGCTAGGCATTAATATTGACGTGATAGTCTAGGTTAACCTTTGTAACTCATTTTGAAGAAATGAAAAGGAATTATGTGAATACTATGTGAAAATTATGTGTTTTATGCTTAATTATTAGGGTTTAATTAATTAAGAATAAAAATGAGCGTCAAAAGTAAATATTAGATAAAGCCGATATCTATTAAGAAAGTTGTAGTGGTCGTGACAAGGATTACGGATATATAAAGAATACCGAAATCCGAGTTATAACGAAGAAGTTATGACCTGTCAAACTTTCGCGACAAAACCGACACAGTGCCGAATGACGAAAAAAGTGAGTTTTTGATAAACTACTTTTTAGCCTTGGTTATCTAAACGAAAGTCGTAGTGTTCGTTAAACCGAGAGTATGTATAAAAAGAACGCCCAAATCTGACTTCGTATGAGGAAGTTATGATTTTTCTAAGTTTCAGCTTAGCTGTAGATAGCTAAAAACTCGAATTTTAGATCGAGTGATTTGTAACATCCTGAAATTCAGGTAAAGCTATTTGACCCCTCTCTTTTGTCAAGTTGTCAAATTAGCCCTTGAGTGAATTTTGTAGAAAATGAGTACGCTGGGCGTACTAGGGAGTGCGCTGCGCGTACTCATGCGCTTAATTTGGACGCGGACTCGTCCGGGTACGCTGGGCGTACCCAGGGTTACGCTGGGCGTAACGGGCCCAGATGTACACCCTAAATGTTTGGCTTGTGCACTATTTAAAGGATGCTAAGGCTCATTTCTCAGCCTCCATATCAGAGAGTGAAACCCTAAGAGAGAGCCTTCCATCGTCCTTTGCTTGAGTGCGTGTATTTGGAGCTAAAAGTGCCTTGGTGTGTTAGTGAAGAAGAAGGAGAGGAGCTTGTGGAGGCTAGGGCTTGAAGTGCAAGTTTGGATCTGAGATCTTCAGAGGAAGGAGCTTCATCTAGAGGTATAAAGTTCAAAACTTTCCTCCTTATTTTGGTTTGATGTTGCATGGACCATTTCTAGGGTTAAAAGTCCCAAAGGTGGAGACTTTATGAGTATAATGGACTCCATGGACTAGATCTGTCCCATTTCAGTGATATTTGTGTTATAGATCCATAAAAATCCCAACTTGGTCGTTGTTATAGGGTCATGCTTGAGTTATGAGCCTTCATAGGGTTGGAAATGCAATGTTATGGGTATTAGTGACTTGTCCATCCATGCAAAGGCTTAAAGTCACCAACTTTATGGATTAAGAGGCTTAGAAATGGCTGATATGTGTTATGTGGTATTTTGGGGAACTAACTAGGCATTTATGCTTATAGTGTTATGTTATGTGTTTCAGGTACCAGTGAGGATCGCGGGAAGGCGCCGGCATGATCAGTACACACATGAGGAGTTTTTACATATTATGATCTTGGGTTGTGTTTTATGAATCGAGATGTGATACAATGACATTTTTATAATATTTGTGAATGAAAGTGCATTTTAAAATTGTGAAAAATTATTTGAAAATTTGGGTGTTACAAGTTGGTATCAGAGCTTTGGTTTGAGGGATTCAGGTGCACCCTCGGGCGTATCTGAACTCAAACTGAGGATTTGAGAGATTTTCAAAATAAAATTTACAAAAATTTTCTCAAAGAGTAAAAAAATTTTGAAAGAGCAAAGCAGAGCAGTGTGTACGATCAGCCAGCGCCCGAACGGTGATTTCCTAAAATACCCTTACATTATGAGTTATGAGATAGGTTATGATATGCATGCTAGAGTAGGCTAGGTATTCTTATTAGGACTAGAGTGGCCTGATTTGTGATGCCTTAGCTTAGGGATTTTGCTGCTAGGAGATGCTTGAGAGTGAATAGATAGTAGCGAGGAGCTTATGAGAGATCTGCTAGAGAGTAGACTATGTATAGAGAGAGTAGAGTACTTGGGACTTGGGATCCTAGGAGGAGGACTTGGGGTGAATATTGATGTGGTGTGGACGGTAGTATTGGGCCCGTACTACCGAAGGCACCGGATCAGTGCGCAGCCCAAATAAGAATCGTTAGGGTACCAGGGATTAAGTAGGAGTGGGATATCGAGTGTGTGTACACTCGAGCGAGTCTCTGATATTTTTTGTGTTGTATTTCAGAGAGACATCATGGTTGGGACACGTCACAGGCCAGGGACTAGCGAGGGGGTTGTGAGCGATGAGGAGCTCCGCTAGATGATTCATGATGAGGTGGCTGCTGCCATCCGCGCTGAGATTCCAGAGATGTTTGGGTCTATCAAGACCACACTGATTGAGACTTTTGATGAGCGGTATGATGCTGTTACTGATGCTGCTCTTGCTGCAAGCACTGCAGCCGTTGCTGCTGCCAGGCCGCAAGGGGGTGACGCGTTGCTGTACCGGGAGTTCAGCAACACGAAGCCACCAGAGTTTGATGGGACTCAGGATCCGATAGCCGCGATGCGGTGGATCTCTGACATTGAGGGGTGCTTCTACACATGTTCATGTCCGGAGCATCTGAGGGTACGGTTCGCTTTGAACCAGCTTCGCTTGGGAGCGAAGGACTGGTGGAAGTTTGTGACAGCACACTTCACTTCTGCAGAGTTCACTGCGGTGACCTGGGAGAGGTTCACCACTATGTTTCGAGATGAGTATGTTCCCCCGGTGGAGAGGGAACGTTTGGCCCAGGAGTTTCTGACCCTCAAGCAGGGTACCGAGTCTGTTACAGTGATCACCAGGATATTTCACGAGAGGGCGATGTTCTACCCTGAGCACGTGTCGTCCGAGCAGGCACGCATGAGCAGATATTTGAATATTTTGAGGAGAGACATCCGCGAGTTCGTGGCGAACTCGACATATCGGACATTTGCCGAGCTTCAGGCAAATGCCCGGAAGAGGGAGATTGAGCTAGAGAGGAGGCGGAGTCTCAGGGGAGGGATCCGCGACCGGCTCAGTCCCAGCTGGCTGCCAAGCGGGCTAAGCCCGCCGATTCAAGATCAGGGAACCAGAAGGGCCGCACTTGTGGCAAGTGCGGCAACAGTCATGAGGGGGTGTGGAGAGCAGGGTCTTGCTACAAGTGTGGCAAGGAGGGGCACATGGTCAAGGATTGCCCCAAGGGGTTTGCAGTTTGTTTTCACTACAACCAGACCGGACACCGGAAGGCCGAGTGTCCGCAGTTACGAGGATCAGCTCAGGGAGCTTCTCAGGGATCTGTCCCTGCTGCTGTTCGAGCTACGGAGAGTCGGCCGGTGAAGGCCGAGGCGCTGAAGGCTCGCAGGAGAGCCTTCCAGTTGAGAGCGGAGAAGGTCCGCGCAGCACCCGATGTTGTGGCTGGTATGTATTCTTTCATCTGTTTATTTTCAGTTTGTGGTGTTATGCTTATATTATGTTATGCGTAGGTACATTTCTTGTGAGTTCTGTACCTGCTTTGGTGTTATTTGACTCGGGTGCGAGTCGGTCTCCTGTGTCGTTAGCCTTTAGTCAGCACATCAGTATCCGTCGAGAGGCGTTGAGTCGACCTTTGTGAGTTTCCATAGCTGACGAGATAGCGGTGTATGCCACTGAGGTGATTCGAGGATGTGTACTCGAGATCTTCGGTATTGACTTTCCGATTGATTTGGTCCCGATTGCTATGGGAGATGTCTGTGTCATCGTGGGCATGGACTGGTTGAGCAGATTTGGAGCAGTTATCACTGCGAGCGACAGCTGGTGACCATACGAGACCCTAGTGGGGGAGTTCTTACGGTGTATGGCGAGGGTACCCGTTCTGGGTCAGCATTTTGTTCAGCCGCGAGAGCGAGGCAAAGTCTATAGCAGGGTTGTAGTGGGTTTGTGGCTTATGTGGTGGATACCAGGGTAGGTGCAGAGAGACCGAGGTCGTTCGATGAGGTCCCGATAGTGCGTGAGTTCCCGGATGTTTTCCCCGAGGAGTTGCCGGGTGTGCCTCCCGAGAGGCAGGTGGAGTTCCGTATCGATTTGGTGCCGGGGGTAGCGCCTATCGCCAAGGCGCCCTATTGCCTTGCACCTCCAGAGATGCAGGAGTTATCCTTGCAGCTTCAGGAGCTGCTGGGAAAGGGGTTTATACGGCCGAGTAGCTCGCCGTGGGGAGCACCGATCCTTTTTGTCAAGAAGAAGGATGGTTCACACCGGATGTGCATCGATTACCGGGAGTTGAACAAGCTGACGGTCAAGAACCGTTACCCCTTACCGAGGATTGACGATTTGTTCGATCAGTTGCAGGGAGCGTCTTGGTTCTCCAAGATTGATTTGAGGTCTGGATATCATCAGATGAGGGTGCGTGATGAGGATATCCAGAAGACAGCGTTCAGCACTCGTTACGATCACTACGAGTTCATGGTGATGCCTTTCGGGCTCACCAATGCATCGGAGGCGTTCATGGATCTCATGAATAGGGTGTGCAGGCCGATGTTGGATCGTTCGGTGATCGTGTTCATTGATGATATATTGGTTTATTTGAGATCCAGAGAGCAGCATGAGGAGCATTTGAGGGAGATCCTCGGAGTTCTGAGATCGGAGAGGCTTTACGCCAAATTCTCCAAGTGCGATTTCTGGTTACGAGAGGTCCAGTTCCTAGGACACCTCGTCAACCAGAATGGGATATTGGTCGATCCGGCCAAGATTGAGGTGGTGATGAGTTGGGAGGTGCCGAGATCCCCTTTGGAGATCAGGAGTTTCCTGGGGTTGGCTGGTTATTATCGGAGATTCATCCAGAATTTCTCCAGGATTGTTGTTCCTCTGACCAGATTGACCCGGAAGGGCGTGACTTTTAGTTGGGGCCCGGAGCAGCAGGCCTCATTCGAGACACTTCGCCAGAGATTGTGTGAAGCCCCAGTGTTGGCCCTTCCGGAGGGAATGGAGGACTTTGTGGTGTATTGTGACGCATCGATATCGGGGTTGGGTGTAGTGCTTATACGGAGGGGGCATGTGATAGCGTATGCATCGAGGCAGCTGAAGCCTCAAGAGACGAGGTATCCCACCCACGATTTGGAGTTGGGGGCATTGGTGTTCGCCCCAAGATCTGGCTTCAATATTTGTACGGGGTTCGGTGTACCATATACACGGACCATAAGAGTTTGAAGTATCTGATGGATCAGCCCAACCTGAATACGCACCATAGGAGATGGTTGGATGTGGTAAAGGATTACGATTGTGAGATCCTGTACCACCCGGCCAAAGCTAATGTTGTAGCTGATGCTGAAGGGTACAGTTAATGGTTTGGTCTAGGCTTTCATTGTATTTCATTTAGTATGAGTCTATAATGTTGTTTATTGAGTTGTCCATATGTTTTAGATCAGTTTGTGTGTTTACGACCGTAAACAGAGTTTACGGCCGTAAACACGTTTACGATCGTAAACCTGGTTTACGGTCGTAAACCCCGTTTGCGGTCTTGTCGAGTATAAATAGTGGAGGTGTTGGTCTTTGCGTGGTTGTTGATGGCATTGCGTTTACAGAGAGTCCTATCGAGTTGTACCTGACGTTTTTCTGAATATAACCGTGTGCAAGCTCGATTTCTTTTCATCTTATTCTTCTATTCGTGATTGTTTGTTGATTAACTACTCGTATAGATCCTTATTTCGACCTTACAATTGGTATCAGAGAAGAAACCGGTGTTAAAGCTTCATTCAATCAATTTTTGGGCTATTTAATCCGATATTCTTATTGTTCAAGCCTTGTTTTAGTGTTTTCGTGGTCAAGGGAATTGAATATACTACAAATACGTGTTTTTGAAAGCTTTCTGGGAGTTTGCTGCCAACCGTAAACTCTATTTACGGTTGTAAAATCAAGATCATCAAGAACCGTAAACATTGAATCTTCAAGAACCGTAAATCAAGTTTCATTAACCGTAAACACATAACCCGGAAACACATAAACTGTAAACTGCTCAACCGTAAACACAGTTTACAGTTGTAAACTGCAAAACCGTAAACCAAGTTTACGGTCGTAAACCCTCAACCGTAAACTCAGTTTACGGTAGTAAACCTCAACAACCGTAAACACCTTTTTGAACTTAATTTGCTTCAGTTTCAAATGGAATCTCAAAGTCAAAATCATTTCCATGAACTTGACACTGTAATGGGCACTACCACGCGTATTCCAAGCTTAATGTCTGCGGATGGTTTCTCTTAGTGGAAGTATAGAATTGAAAAGTACATCAAAATGAAGGACTTTAAGGTCTGGAGAAGTATTCTTAGAGGACCTGTCACGATCACTATTATAGTTGGAGGACACCTAATTGACAAGGCCGTTGAGAACTACACTGATGAAGAATTTGAGAAAGTTGAAGAACAAGAAAGGGCTTTAGCCACTCTAACCATGGCATTATCTCCTGATATTGCTCAAGGTTTTCGTGAGTACACTTCAGCTAAAGACTTGTGGGAAGCTCTAATTGAAGTCTATGAGGGCAATGAAGATATGAAGGAGAGTCGCCAGGACATGTTGAGACAAAAGTTCAATATGTTCAACTACATTCCAAGAGAGACTCTTGAGGCTCAGCTGCAGCGGTTCACAACTCTCACAACTAACATGAACATATCTGGGATTTTCTTGACCAAGTCAGAAATTAACAAGAAGCTTCTAAATGCTCTTCCCAGATCATGGGATATGAATGTTGCTGTGATTAAGAAGACTAAGGATTTAAACCGCCTCACTCTTGCTGAAATCATGGCAATCATCAAAGCTTGTGACATCGATGACAAGTAGAGAGAGAGTAATCATGTGAACTCATACTCTACTGCAAATCTTGGAATCTCTTTCAACAATGCTCTCTCCTCAATCATGTCTTCCTCAGGTCAAGGGTTTGTTGCTCAACCACCTCAGATTCAGACCTTTGCTGCTGCATCATCCATTTCTCATCCTCAAAACCAGCCATTTGTCACTCCACAAGTTGTTCCTTCTCCAAATGTGCCTACTGTAGCCTCCTCCTCGAACCCTAAGGACACTGATCAAAATCTGGCTCTAGCTATTGGGCTTGTTAACTGCTACAATGCTTTTGTAGCTGGAGAGCTTCCACCTCAGATGTCATTTGCTGACTTGGATCAGATTAATCCAGAAGACGTGGAGGAGATGGATATCACATGGCAGATTGCTATGGCTGTCTTTAGAGCCGAACAATTTGCTAAGAAGACAGGGAAGAGCAACTGGGGCATGAATGCTGAAGGTGGGATTCAACAAGGGCATGTTGATATGTTTCAACTGCCATGAGCCGGGTCATTTTGCTCGTGATTGTCGAAAGCCAGATCGTAGACTAAAGAACAACAGGACGATGGTTGCAGTGGGAAACAACCGTGCAGGTGCTACAGCTAATGGTGAAATTGCTATGGTCGCTCAATCTTTCGACTGGGAGGATCAGATTCAGGCTTTGAATATCTCAGGGCTAGAAAATGCTCACATAGCTCAGATTGATGATGCTTCTTTGAAGAATGATGCAGCTGCTCCAGAAGCAGAAATGATGGAGATGCAGTTTGCTCTGATGGCGTCTACTTCTTCCGAGCCCAAGAAAAGCGAGGTAAACCTACCATCTTGTTCTCATGCATGTAAAGAATATGTTAAAATTCTTCAGGATGAAATCCAATTATTACGTAGAGAAGTAGAGGACCTTAGATATGAGGGCTACCAACTTAGGAAAGGACAAAAGCCTCTTAAAGCCCAGTTAGAAACTAAAAGAAAAGATTTCAGAAGAATTCAGGCAGAATACAGTGAAAAGTGTGAACTGTATGATTATGTTAAAAGACAAAATGATGCGCTAATTACCGAGCTTGATACATTAAAAGGACAATTTGAAGATGCAAACTTTAAATTTAGAAAATTTGATGGATCAGGCGAGGTAGTTGCCAACATTATCGATCATTGCATGGATTTTAAACGAAACCAACAAAAGGGTTTAGGATATGATAGTGTACCTCCTCCATATAATCATACCTATCAGTATCAACCCCTATCCAAGGATGAGATTGCCAATGAATCTCTCATGGTTTATGGCAAGCCATCTGGTTTCGTTTCAGGAGGATTTATAAATGTTGAAAGTACTGACGCTTCTACTTCCTCTGCAGATCAAACCTTAGATTAGGCGAAGCATGGAGTTGGAGTTTCTGTTTCTGTTTCTATTCCTAATTATGATATTTCTGTTTTTGTTTGTGATTCTGATGTTGAGACTGATAATGTTTTGTGTGATGTTTCTACTTCTGATTCTGTTGAATTTAATTTTTTTGATATGTTTGATGAACTGTTTGGTAATTCTGATGCTTGTAATTCTCATGAAAACCATCAATTCCACAAGTCACACCATCTGAGGCACCCTCACTCATCTCATAACATATTTCTCATGCATGTTCTTCTGAGAAGAGTAAGAGTGTCTGTCACGAAAATAAATCTGAAAAATGCAGTACAAGTTCGAATAATAAACAGATTTGTTTTAATTGTGGTGTTGGTGGTCATATAGCTAGGAATTGTCAAAATAGGATCTTTGTAAACTATATGTCACCAAGATGAGAGAACGAATCTCGAGGAAGGTCTTTAATTAGAAAATCCTCAAGAGCTCGTTCTCGAAATGATGATTGGAAAAATGATCAAAGCAGAAAAAGGGCTGTTTTTCAAAAGAATAAAAAGGTTTTTTCTAACAAAGCTCAAAATAGTTTGCCAAAACCGAACAAGGCTCCGCCAAGATCGATTTCGTCAAAAAGCCATTCTGGATCTTTAACCACCTCTGGTAGAACATCCAGAGGCTCAGCGCATACTAAAAAGGAATCTATTTCAAAACCACCCGAGAATGTAGTAAAACCTAAATATCATTGGAAGCCCAAATCAATTTCTATTCCATCATCTACATCCTCAGAAGTGATTAGGGATGAGGATCCTAATTTGAAATCTTTAAAGGATAAATCAGAGAAAGTGAAAAGGAAACCTAGGACAGTGATGACCTGGGTTCCCAAATCTAAATGATTCCGCTCATTTTGCAGGGATAGTTGCGGAGGAATGTCGTTCGTCCTTGGTACGTCGACAGCGGCTGCTCCCGACATATGACAGGAGACATCTCCCAATTGAGCGAAATTCAATCTTTTAATGGGGGGTATGTTTCCTTCGCGGGCGGAGATGGTGGCAAGATCACACAAAGAGGAACTGTTATAAATGGAGTGTTAGGCTTTGAGAATGTCAACTTCGCTCCCGAGTTAAAGCACACTTGCTAACTGTTTCCCAAATCTACGACAAAGGCTACTCCACCCACTCTACTGACAAAGAATGTATGATTCTCAAGCCAGGCATTGTCATCCCAGAAGAGTGGATCCTCGTCAAATATAAGCAGGATGGGAATGCTTACATTATTGACATGAACACCAATCTCCCTGAACAAGTCACTTGCCTATTCTCAAAAGTCTCCGAACAAAACGCAATGCGGTGGCACCGAAGGCTCAATCATGCTAACGCGAAAAACCTGAATCGCCTTGCTAAGAATGAGATGGTCCGAGGCCTACCTGTCAGAGACTTTATTACCTTTGAAAAGTGTGTTTCCTGTGCTCAAGGCAAACATCATCGGAAACCACATCTGCCCAAGCAAGTCAACTCAATCAGCCAGGTGCTCCAATTATTACACATGGACTTATTTGGTCCGGTCAACGTCCTGAGCATTAACAAAAGCTCGTACTGTCTCGTTGTGATCAATGATTTCTCTCGATTTACGTGGGTCTTTTTCTTATCCAACAAAGCGGGGGTTGCTGATCTGATAAAGAAGTTCGTTGTGATGATTGAGAAGCAAACCAAGTGAAGGCGCTACGTACTGACAATGGAACTGAGTTCAAGAATGTTGTTCTTGACCATTTTTGCGCAGAAAAGGGGATCGTGCGTCAATTCAGCTATGCTCACGTGCCTCAACAGAACGGTGTTGCTGAAAGGAAAAATAGAACGTTAAAAGACGCTGCAAGGACGATGCTTTGTGATTCCAAATTACCTGTTTTCTTTTGGGCCGATGCGATTAACACTGCTTGCTACGTGCAGAATCGTGTTCTTATCAACAAAGCACAAATGAAGACACCGTACGAGATTCTCTGTGGACACAAGCCTTCCGTCAGCCATTTCTGCGTATTTGGCTGCCCTTGCACCCTTCTTCACTTGGAATCCAACCCTAAATTCAATACCAAAGCCGATGATTGTTACTTTGTAGGGTATGCTGCGCGCACCGCTTATAGGGTTTACAACAAGAAGACTAAGTAGATTGTCGAATCCTATGACGTGCGCTGGCTGGAGGAGAATGAAATAGACGCTCGAGTGGGTCCTGACTGGTTATTTGATTACACATCGCTTTTCAAATCCTTAAATGTGTCTTCAGATGGCTCAAATGGATCCTCTTCTGGTTTGAAGATTGTTCCTAACGAAGACGAAGACGAAGAAGTTGTCTACAGACCTCCAACGGTTGAGGGGGAGTCTTCTGCTTCATCTGAGGGGGAGCCTTCTGCTCCACCTGAGGGGGAGTCATCTGATCAACCTATTAGTCCAGAGTCTAAAGTTCAAGATAAAACTACTGATGCTGATGCTACACCTCTTACCCCTATTGAAAGAGAGTTCATGTCTAGAGATGCTTCCGCTATCACTTCAACTTTTATGGAACTACTCTTTCCTGAAGTAATTGCCAATGAGTTTGTAGCAGATTCATCACATATGAATCAATCAGCAAATGATGGAGATTTCAACATCCACACTCTTCCTGTTTCACTCAATGATATCAACCAAAACATTCCTTCAAGAATTCAACACGATCATCCGATCGACAACGTCATTGGCCAGCTGGGCGACGGAGTTAAAACCAGAAGTCAGAGTGGAGATGTCAATGCATGTCTCTATTCTTGCTTTATCTCTCAAATAGAGCCCAAGAACGTTGACATGGCTTTGAATGAGCCCAGCTGGGTAGATGCGATGCATGAACAGCTCAATCAGTTTGAGAAGCTCGGGGTTTGGAAGTTGGTTGAGTTACCAAAGGGCAAAAGGTCTCTTGACACGCGTTGGGTCTATCGTAATAAGCAAGATGATTCTGGTGTAATAGTGCGAAATAAAGCAAGGTTGGTGGTTTGCGGGTTTCGACAAGTTGAGGGTCTTGACTATACTGAGGTTTATGCGCCAGTAGCTTGGTTGGAAGCCATTCGTATCTTTCTCGCGTATGCTTCCTACATGAACTTCACGGTCTACCAAATGGATGTCAAGACTGCCTTCTTGTATGGCAAGGTGAAGGAGGAAATTTACGTTGATCAACCCCCTGGGTTCGTTAACTCAAAGTTTCCTAATCATGTCTACAAGTTGGACAAGGCATTGTATGGGTTACATCAAGCTCCTCGAGCATGGTATGCGACTCTGACAAAGCATTTGCTCGAGCATGGATACTCCCGCGGCACTATTGATCAAACTTTATTCATCAAGCATGTTGGTAATGATTAGATACTAGTTTAGATCTACGTTGACGACATTATCTTCGGGTCTACCAGTCCATAGCTTTGCAAAGAGTTCGAAGGTGTGATGAAGAAGCGGTTCGAGATGAGTTCACTGGGCGAAATGACCATGTTTCTGGGGCTTCAGGTCAAACAAAATTCAACCGGAATCCTGCTACATCAAGCCAAGTATGTGGAGGATATTCTTGAGAAGTTTGGGTTTGAAGACGCAAAACGTGCATCGACACCAACGGCTGAAAGACCCCTGCTGAATCCAGATATTGATTGCGAATCCGTAGATCGAACTCACTATAGATCGATGATCGGATCGTTGATGTATCTTACTGCAAGTCGTCCCGACATCATGTTTGCAGTTTGTCAATGCGCTCGCTATCAGGCTAATCCTAAACTCTCTCATCTTATTGCTGTCAAAAGGATTTTTCGGTATATCAAAGGCAGCCCAAAATTGGGTCTTTGGTATCCGAAGAATTCTGAATTTGATCTATATGCTTTTGTTGACAGTAATTATGGAGGCTGTGAGCTTGACAGGAAATCAACATCAGGAGGGTGTCAATTCCTTGGTGATAGGCTGGTGTCGTGGCAGTGCAAGAAACAGCATACCGTCTCTACCTCAACAGCAGAAGCGGAATACGTTGCTGCATCTGCCTACTGTTCTCAAGTTATCTGGATCCAACATCAGCTGTTGGACTACGGGTTGAATTATCTAGAAACCCCAATTCACTGTGATAATGAGGCTGTTATCCAAATTCCTAAGAATCCGGTCCAACATTCCAAAACCAAGCACATTGATATCAAAATTCATTTCATCAGAGATTGTTATGAGCGCTCGCTCATCAGGCTATAACAGGTTCCCACTGCAAATAATGTGGCGGATCTGTTCACCAAGCCTTTTAACAAAGCTCGATTCGATGTGCTTGTGGGATTTTTGAAAATGATTCGTTTTGAGGATTAAACTTTTTGTTATTAATTAAGCTTATATTAAATTTGAGCATTTTAGTCATTTCATTCTCTCCCATGCATAAATTTAGGGGGAGAAATAAACAAAAACCAAACAAAAAAATTAGAAAATTAAAAAAAAATCGAAAAATAGTGTTATTTCAGTTTTATTTTTTTTTCAGAAAACATTCAAAAATCCAAAAACATTAAAAAAATTCAGAAAAATCAAAAATATTGTCAATTACAGTTTTGCTTGTTGATATAGTACTGGGAAGTGATATTATCTAGTGATAACAGGCAATCTGAGTCTGCGTAACGTACCCAAAGTTGAAGGGTCTATGCTCTGGTTTGATACGTCGGTTGGCACGAAAGATTTTAAATGGACTTGACTAGGCAAAGTTGAACTTAAGAAATTCTTAGTCTTGACAAATTTTGACCTAGTTAGATCCGTTTAGCCAGACAATACGATGCTCGGATAGATTGAGCAGGGAGATATATATGGGAATCTACTAGTCACATTAAAGAACCTTTACTTGTAACCTTGGATTAACTTTTTCCTCGATGTGCGGATTCTGTCCTTAATTTCGGTATTGATGGGGCGACTGGGGAATTCCGATAAAGTAGGTCTGTAGAAAATTGTTTTCTTTCTTTCTTACTGTTAGTCATATGTTGCCTCCTTTACGTGATTGGAAGAGATCCGACCTGGACTGCAACATATGCAAATCTATCTCTCTGCATATTATATCTATGAAATTCTTCCCATCTGTTAGCCATATGCTGTCTCTTTTGCGTGATAAACAATCCGACCTGGTACATAGCGTATGCAACCTTTTACTTCTCAATCCCTCTAAAAACTATAATTAATAATAATCTAAATCTATCCTCTCTATGAATGATAGTCTGCTCACCTAAAGTAAGGAGTATCTCGGAAGTTCTTGATTATTGGAGCATATCAGGAAGCGGGAACCATGTTCTAGTACAATTAACAATTGAACACTCACAGATTGTCTATAGATCTCGCTGCTCAATTTAGGTGGACAACAATATCCCTGGTCGTCGTCAGCAGAATGGTCCTTAAGATATAGTATCTAGGAACTTAGGATCAGATTTAATATCTAGGAACTTAGGTTCACCTTGTCTTGTAACAAATAGTATGTCATAAATCTGTCACAATTTTTCGTGTTTAAGTGGACCACAATACCGGCGATCGACCAGACAAAGATGTGAAGATGAAAGGTACCGACAAGTGGATTAAGGTTGTCTAACAACTTTGATCCCAGTTTCACAAGAAAAATTTTCAGTGAATTCTAAGATAAATTCTTGTCTGTGTTTATTTTATTTTATTTTATTTTTAATTTTTTATTTTTATTTTTAATAATTGTCAAAAATTTAATTTTTAATTATTTTAAATTTTAGAAATTAGTTTATTTTTATTTTTATTTTTAGTTTAATTTTAATTTTATTTTTTCTAATATCCTCAAAAGGTTTTATTTTTGAAAATTTAATCGAATTTTGGACTGGGTCTTACACTGTGTGGGAGACAGGTAAATGTTAAAGGAGTATAAAAGGAAGAGTTTACTTCCGTAAACCCTTTCCACTCCCATTCCTCCCTTTTACAGCCGCAAGCACACTTTCTCTCTCTACTCTCTCTCCTCGAAAAACTTTTTGCGAGTTCTTGTGAAATCGACTAGTCCACTTTGAAGGTATGATGAAACCGACCAGGAATCTGCTTTCTGTTCATCATTCCGACCAAAACCGGAGGAGTAATCTGCGTTTTTATGATTGTCGGCGTTTACTGTTCTTGAGGGGGTTTACGGTTTCGGGAGATTCAAGAACCGTAAACCCAAGTTGGCCTTACGACCGTAAACCCCATTTTGGCCTTACGACCGTAAACTCAGTTTGGCTTTACGACCGTAAACTCCTCTGAGCTTACGACCGTAAACTCAGTTTACGGTCCGTTGACCAACTTTTACCATAAACTCAGTTTGACTAATTTTGACCGTAAACTCCAATCCTTTGTAGTCAAACTAATTTTTAAAGGCCAAAATAAAATTGTTTAACTAAGAAAACTTAAAGCTTTAAATTGTTAAATACTGTGTTTTCTTACTTGGCCTGTTTAGTGTAGATAAATGGTGAATCTTAAGTTTGCGGACATGCACAATTTGGCGATTGTGTTGGATGAACCTAAGGTCGCTCATGCAGAATTCAAATCAATGATCTACAGACTGAGAGAGTGTTGCTTTTCTTGTGCCATCACAGTAAATCCCATCATTTATCAGAACATCGTCCGGGAGTTCTGGCAGAAGGCCAGGTTGTCAAAAGAAAATGGTGCATTTGCCATTAAAGCTGAGGTCAAAGGTTGCCAGATCATAATCTCCGAGCAGTCTATCAGAGACACCTTGCTAATCGATGATCAACCTGATTTCCCTACTGAAATTGGGATTGATGATGTTCAAAGGGTTCTCAGAAGGATGGGATATGAGGGCATCTACCCTCCAACGGTGAAGAAACTTCTACCTCCTTACTGGAGATTTTTGGCCCATGTCTTCGTAAGCTGCATATCAGGGAGGAGATCAGGAGCCGATGAAATTTATCTTTGAAACACAGGGGAAATTGTCTCATTGGCTGCTGGCATAGAATTCAATTTCTCGAAGTTTATTCTATATGAATTTTTGTTGAACATAAATGCCATTTCCAGGGGAACCAGAGACGCATTCTTGTTATACCCAAGATTCATTCAGGTGTTCATCGACAATTAATTCCCGGAGATGGTCAAAGACGGTGACAAGCTGGATATCAAGTCACTAGGCCCACACACGGTTGGTCTAATCAAACAAAATCGAAAGGGCAAAGTCGTTTTCCAGGGCTTACATCCTCTCGAGAAGTTCGGTAAATTCGCTGAAATCAATGACTCTTCTGAGTCTCATGGGACTTCCGACAGGATGTCATCTGAGCCCACTTCCTCCGAGAGGGTTATTTCTGAAGATGTCATCACCGTGTCAGATCATGATGAAGAAGAAGGTCCAGCTGCTAATGCTCAAGTAGCTGAGGAACATGAATTGACATCCGTTCAAGTACAAAAAGATTATCCTGAGGGGTCTGGAACGGAAACTGATTTGTATGAAGGCCTCGACCTCTCAGGATTCGACAAGGATGAAATCCTTCTCAATTTTGGAAGTAATGAAGATTTCATGATCGGGATGAACCTCAATGAGCTGCATGACAATGTCGATGAAGTTGCTAATCCAGCAACAGAGACAAGGGAAAAAGAAGATGTTCTCGAAGCTACACCTCCTCCTACCAATACATCGGCGGAAATAGCAATTCCTATGGTGAAAACGTCAGGGATTCCTCCCCTTGATGTTGTTTTACCTACTTCTGCGCCGTTAGAAAGTGATCACCCAGTCACATAAGCCTCACCTCCTCCAAGCAAAAGAAGATGACTCGACCCAAGACAGGGAACTACTGACTCTAGTGCTCTTCAAAGTTTTACAACTCAACGAACAACAACTCCAGTTATAGTCTCTACTGAACCTTTCAGTGAAGGTCCTAGTACCTTCTTCGAAACTGGTGGCTCTTCCTTCCCAACTGATTTCTCTCCTCCTCGGCCAGAGCATGATGCTTCCTCTGTTAAACTAGCCAGGCTCTTGGCCGGAGAACAATTTTCAACGCCTCCCCCACACGGCAAAGGAATTTCTATCAGGGGTCGTAGCATAGGAGAAGA
This sequence comes from Lactuca virosa, assembly GCF_052849685.1. Taxonomy (NCBI): domain Eukaryota; kingdom Viridiplantae; phylum Streptophyta; class Magnoliopsida; order Asterales; family Asteraceae; genus Lactuca; species Lactuca virosa. The sequence goes on from NC_136430.1 coordinate 50,720,436, forward strand.
GAGTCTTACACTTCTTGGACTTCAGAAGCAGATTGATGCTCTGAACCAGAAAAACGTTGAGTTGGATCAGAGGAATATTGAGCTTGATATCAAGGTCGCAGACCTCCAAACTGAGAATACACAGCCCAATATTCAAGTGGCCGAGCTTACCGAAGACAAAGCTTAGAAGTCTTAACAGATTACAGACCTTCAGACTCATTTTAGTCTTCTAACCGCCAGCTACTACGATTTGAAGAAAAAGCTGGAAGATAAATTTGGGGGCAAATTCAAGTCATCAGTTGACGAGCCACAGATTTATCTTCCCAACCAAGATGCTCCCATTGGTCCACAACTTACCAGATCCACCACCGTCGTGAACGGTTTTGAAAAAGAACCGGCTCAAGCTCCAAGTATAGTGGCTTTAAAACGCAAGAAGTTGGCTAAATCAGCTGAGAAGGGTCAACTTTTATTTAAAAGGAGCGTAGATCATCAAGCACCCTGGGATAAACCTCAGATCACCGTTACGGATCTGGGCGAACATCGCTTCAAAGATGTCTATGGTGAACGATCAGGAATCGTCTCGTAGGGATTCCATGATACGATGAATATGTTTATGGTAAGGAGAAAGAGCGGCAACTCTGAATTATACAAGGATGCTCACGTCTTCAATTCCTTCACAATAATTGATCTTACGGAGCTATCTAAAGCTCCCTTCTCAAACCCATCAAACAACCCCAGGGCGAGTCAGTTCAAGTCATTCTTGGAAGATCAAGTAGCTAAAGGCTTCCCTTCGATGAAGACTGCTGAGTCTATTATCAAGGTTTACAATAAAGTCATTGAACCCAAAACAAGCCAGCCCCTTCGAGCAGTGATGTGGCCTGCTACCGCCCAAGTGAAGCAAGTTCACGTTCTTCAAAATTATCCTGATGGATCTTTCGCATCAATGCTATATTGGGTGTATGATGAATCCACAGATGCTGCTGTCATCAAGCTCAAGGATGGTTGCATTCGCTTATATGACAAGAGGGATTTGCATCAATTTGGCAAGTGGGGCATTCATCAACTCTCGATTCATCAGATCACGGTGGCTGAAGATATTTTCGAGGCCGCTGCAAAAGAATACACTTCGATGGTGGCTGAAATTATAGAAAAGGAAATGTGGAACGGAGCGATGGGAAAGTCTGATGTTCGGGTGGTTGATAAGAGCTAAGTCCAAGCTAGCACCAAACCAAGGGGGATTTTGAAGGGTCTAGTAAATGGTTTGGTCAAGGCTTTCATTGTATTTCATTCAGTATGAGTCTGTAATGTTGTTTATTGAGTTGCTCATATGTTTTAGATTAGTTTGTGTGTTTACGACCGTAAACAGAGTTTACGGCCGTAAACAGAGTTTACGGCCGTAAACACGTTTACGACCGTAAACCTGGTTTACGGTCGTAAATCCTGTTTGCGGTCTTGTCGAGTATAAATAGTGGAGGTGTTGGTCTTTGCGTGGTTGTTGATGCCATTGCGTTTACAGAGAGTCCTATCGAGTTGTACCTGACGTTTTTTTAAATATAAACTTGTGCAAGCTTGATTTCTTTTTATCTTATTCTTCTACTCGTGATTGTTTATTGATTAACTACTGGTATAGATCCTTATTTGGACCTTACAGATGCGCTGAGCCGTAGGGCGGAGATGACCCCGGTGTTGGACACCATTCGGGAGGCCCAGGCAGAGGCCGTGATACGGAGAACCGCATGAGGGAGCGGGTGATCGGGCAGGTGTCCGAGTTCGTTACCGATAGTCGAGGGCTGATGACCTTTCAGGGTCCGATTTGGGTGCCACATGCAAGCGGGGCACGTACCATACTGATGGAGGAGGCGCATAGATCGAGGTTTTCGATCCATCCCGTGGCCACGAATATGTATTTGGACCTGAAGAAAGATTATTGGTGGCCCTGCATGAAGAGGGATGTCGCGTGGTTTGTCGAGAGGTGCTTGACATGTCGTAGGGATAAGGCCGAGCACCAATGTCCACATGGCAAGTTGCAGCCGCTTGAGGTTCCCCATTGGAAGTGGGAACGGATTTCCATGGATTTTATCACCAAATTGCCAAGAACTGCGAGAGGCGTCGATGCAATTTGGGTGATCGTCGACCGGCTGACAAAGAGCGCTCATTTTCTACCTATCAGTGAGGGCTCTTCCGCAGAGAGGCTGGCAGAGGTGTATGTGAGGGAGGTGGTATCGCGGCATGGTGTACCGATCTCGATAGTGTCAGATCGAGATGTGTGTTTCACTTCCAGGTTCTGGAAGAAGTTCCATGAGGAGTTGGGTAGTAGGCTGCATTTCAGTACCGCGTACCACCCACAGACGGACGGACAGAGTGAGCGGGCGATTCAGACGCTCGAGGACATGCTTCGGGCATGTGTGTTGGACTTCGGAGGGAGTTGGGACACATATCTGCCTTTGGCTGAGTTTTCCTATAACAACAGCCACCATTCGAGCATTGGTATGCCTCCCTTTGAGTTGCTGTATGGGAGGAGGTGTCGGACTCCCATCTATTGGGGAGAGGTAGGGCAGCGAGTGATGGGCAGCACTGAGATAGTGCTTCAGACGACAGAGCAGATACAGAAGGTTAGACAGAGGTTGCTGACGGCCCACAGTCGCCAGAAGAGCTACGTGGATAGGCGACGATCCGAGCTCGAGTTTCAGGTGGGAGATTTTGTGCTCCTTAAGGTATCTCCTTGGAAAGGAGTGATCCGATTTAGGAAAAGGGGCAAGTTGGGGCCCCGGTACATTGGACCGTTTAGGGTGATCGCGAGGGTGGGCAGGGTAGCATATCGTTTAGAGCTACCTGTGGAGTTGAGCCAGATTCATGATACCTTTCATGTGTCTCAGCTGAGGAAGTGTATAGCCTACGAGTCGGCACTGGTGCCGTTAGAGGATATCTAGGTGGACGCAGGGCTGAATTATGTTGAGAGACCGATCGCAATCTTGGACCGGAAGGTCAAGGTTCTGAGGAACAAGGAGGTGCCTCTAGTTCAGGTCCAGTGGCAGCATCGGAGGGGGTCCGAGCTGACTTGGGAGACGGAGTCAGAGATGCGGGAGCAGCATCTAGAGTTGTTTTCGGCATAAGACTTTGACGGCGAAGTCTGGTACTAGTGGGGGAGAATTGTAACATCCCGAAATTCAGGTAAAGCTATTTAACCCCTCTCTTTTGTCAAGTTGTCAAATTAGCCCTTGAGTGAATTTTGTAGCAAATGAGTACGCTGGGCGTACTGGGGAGTACGTTGCGCGTACTCATGCGCTTAATTTGGACTCGGACTCGTCCAGGTACGCTGGGCGTAACGGGCCCAGATGCAAACCCTAAATATTTGGCTTGTGCACTATTTAAAGGATGTTAACGCTCATTTCTCACCTCCATATCAGAGAGTGAAACCCTAAGAGAGAGCCTTCCATCTTCCTTAGCTTGAGTGTGTGTATTTTGGAGCTAAAAGTGCCTTGGTGTGTTAGTGAAGCAGAAGGAGAGGAGCTTGTGGAGGCTAGGGATTGAAGTGCAAGTTTGGATCTGAGATCTTCAGAGGAAGGAGCTTCATCTAGAGGTATAAAGTTCAAAACTTTCCTCCTTATTTTGGTTTGATGTCGCATGGACCATTTCTAGGGTTAAAAGTCCCAAAGGTGGAGACTTTATGAGTGTAATGGACTCCATGGACTAGATCTGTCCCATTTCAGTGATATTTGTGTGATAGATCCATAAAAATCCCAACTTGGTCGTTGTTATAGGGTCATGCTAGAGTTATGAGCCTTCCTAGGGTTGGAAATGGAATGTTATGGGTATTAGTGACTTGTCCAGCCATGCAAAGGCTTAAAGTCACCAACTTTATGGATTAAGTGGCTTAGAAATGGTCAGATCTAGAAGTTGGACGTGTGTCTTAACTGTGTAAGACCTAAGGAGCTTAAAGTCTGAAACTGGGAGTTACGCGGGGCGTAATCCCAGTACACGCGGCGTAAGGGGTCGCACACCCCGTTTCTGTGAGGACCCCGGGTACGCCCAACGTACATGTTTGGTACGCGCGGCGTAACCCGGAGAGTTGAATTTTGTTGACTTATAGGGTTTAGTCAACTTTAGGGTCTTTGAGCCATTTAGGGGTAAAATGGTCTTTTACCCTTCTGACAGTACTAAGAGAGAGAATAGTCTAGCCTTGAGAGTTGTATTGATTAAGAGTGTTTATTTTAAATGATTAGGCGGAGGCTAGACCGGATTTTACCGAGCTCGAGATTACCGAGTTACCCGAGGTGAGTCTTCTCACTATACTTTACCTAGAGTGGTAATCAGAGCTATGTGACAGTGTACCTTGTATACTATTTATGTGTTGTGATTCTATGTGATATGTGATATGCATGATTCAGAGTTTATAGAGTTAGGACCAGTGGGTCCACAGAGTTATGGGACCAAGAGGTTCCCACAGAGATATTCGACCAGAGGGTCATCAGAGTTACAGCCTTGAGTGGCTGATATGTGTTATGTGGTATTTTGGGGAACTCACTAAGCATTTATGCTTACAGTGTTGTGTTATGTGTTTCAGGTACCAGTGAGGATCGCGGGAAGGCGCCGGCATGATCAGTACACACATGAGGAGTTTTTACATATTATGATCTTGGGTTGTGTTTTATGAATCGAGATGTGATACAATGACATTTTTATAATATTTGTGAATAAAAGTGTGTTTTTAAATTGTGAAATATTATTTTAAAATTAGGGTGTTACAGATTTTTAGCCGACACGACCTAAATGAGAATCTAAGGTCTCGTCAATAGCAGTACAACGGTAAAAAGACAGCGAAAACGGACGTTGGATGAAGAAGTTACGAATTTTTAACGGATTTCCTGTCCCGATCTGTTAAAAATAATAATATAAAAATTAAATCAAAATTTGCCGATGAAGTCTAAATGAAAGTTGTAGAGCGTAATTTTACCTACGCGTGCATATAAAGAGCGTCAAAAACGGAGCTCGTATGCGAAAGTTATGAATTTTAGAAGATTTTGGCACTAAATTCGAGAAATTTCGCATGGATAAGCTTCACCCGGAAAAGCCACGTCACCTCGCATAAACAGTAGCCGCGTGTCGCTTCCGGATTCAACCGAAGTCTCAGCCCTCGCACATTCGACGAGTGTGCACCCCTGTGTCCGAAGCAGCTTAGTCACCCGGTGACAAGGCTCGTCCGAAGCCTGACGCGTGACCTAGCATGCGAGACGTGTATGAGCTTCGCTGCTGCCACCTGTTCGAGCCACGTGCCTTCGCCTCCTGCTGCCTCGTGCCCTCGCTGCTGACTCACTCCTCTCGGCCGACCTTCGGATCTCCCCTATAAATCTTCTCGGGTAATTGTGAGAAATTTCCATTTTACACCCTTTTCTCAATATTTTCACTATTTCCACTTCCCCCAAAGCCCCGGGATTAATTCCAACGCCCGGATCACGCCCCGAAGTACCCGAAGACCCGAAATTTTTTCTCTTTTTGGTTTCGAAGCCCAACCTTCGCAGAGCCCGGTTTCTCAATAAAACTCCCGGTTTTATTAGAAACGATCGTTTTAGGAAACGAAGTGCTGCCTGATTATCATTAAATCATGTGAGTGTGTAGTTACTTTCAACTTACACATAGATATGAAGTATTTTATATAAAATACGTGTTGTGTGAATATATATTGTTTGTTTATTTGAGATGGATGTTGAAGGAGTGATTTATACAAGTTTTTAAATAATTTAAACCGTATATGTATTTTTATCCACAAAAATGTTGGGTAAAACATGAGTAGATGAAATAGTGGGTGTGTGATGAAAGGTGAGTTGGATAAATGTGATGATCAGTGATATAGATCATGAGTTGAGGGTGAGTGGTGAAATATGAGAGAATCACTTACCCAAACGTGGCCCCCGTCATTCAGCAGAGTATGGATGACAACCATGGACTATTCTAGATGATCTGTGGAACACTAGCAGGCTCGCAACCTGTAAGTGTGTGAACTATATGTTCATTAGTTGTACTCTAAAAACCCATTGACATGTATGGCAGGAAGATTCCTGTGAATAATATTGTCGATAAATAAGAGCTATGGACTTAACACATGTTGTATAAACCCTGGCAGGTATGGACTTAGTGCCTATTGTATAAACCCTAGCGACGATGTGACTTCGTGCCTATTCCTTAGGGTGAATCCTTAGGAATGAGTGATAGTTGAATCTTAGGGTAAATCCTTAAGAAATAAATAAGATAATGGGGTTGGGGTAATTTGGTTGATTGTTGAAGTTTAAGCATAATAAATTTATTTATTGTGGGTGGAAAACCCTATATGCTCACCTGGCTTCCAAGTCTGACCCACTCAGCTTTTTATATTACAGGTAGTGTACCCCGAGCATAGTCGGATGATGATGAGTGATTTTGGATTATAGGCCAGTAGTTGTAAATAACTGTTGTAAGGCTTATAATGTCTTGTTTATGCTTTTGATCTGTATCGGAACATGACATCCCGAGGTTTTGATATAAAAGGAAATTATATATTTCTTAAAGAAAGGTTTTGATAAACTTTTATCATGTTTTGGTTTGGGAACAAATTCCGCAACATCTTTTAAAAGGATTACTCTGATTTTATTTTAAAAGCATAACTTAAATCAGTCTTTTCTGGCCGAGAAATTTGGGGATGTCACAGTTGGTATCAGAGCATTAGTTTAAGCGAACTAAGAAATTGTCGGATTTCTAGACTTAAACTTAGAATGCTAAGTGATGATTGTGAGATGAGTGTCTACCCTATTTTAGACACAAGCACTAGTTTATTTTAGGAAAGATGCCTAAAATTCTTTTATGTGCTAAATGATATATATTTGCCATATATGCCATTAATTGTTCGGATGTATGGTCTGTTACCGACCGGATCTGGAAACCTTATGTGTGTAGGATTCTAAACGTATGATTACGATATTATAATTAACATATAAACGTTTCGGAGTAATAACGAAGATTTAATGTCTATCGAAAATAAAGATCTAAAATCACCTACGATTTTTGTATAGATCGAAATGGCGAGTACTCAAAGTGGATTCGGAAATGATAATCCGCAGCCTGAGCCAATCACGATGAATGGGGTGCAGGCAATGGTGCGTACGATGTTAGATCAACAGATGGAAGAAAGAAAACGTTTACTTCAACAAAGTAAGGATGAACTTACTGTGCCAGTACGCCAGGAATCTGTTCTTGAGGCAACTATCTGGGTTGCTAAGTCTACTGAAGAAATGATCAATGACAGGATCACCAACAAGGTTGAAGTTGGCAAGAAGAGGAAATTTGAGGGGTCTTCAAGGCCCAACAAGAGCAACATATTCTCAAAGTCTGGCAAAAGAGGAGGTAAAGGAAAATGGTGCGGGAAGTGCAAAAATAAACACTCTGGGAATTGTGGAAGGAAGGTGAATTGCTTTAGGTGTGGAGAAATTAGGCATTACGCCAATGAGTGTATGATTCCTAAGGAGGTGTGTTACGTATGTAAGGAAGAAGGCCATATTTCTAAGGACTATCCGAAGAAAAATGAAGTAAGAAGGCCAAGCGCACCACCAACGCCAAGGTAATTTCAGAATATCCTTGACGAAGCAAATAACAACGCTAGGAAGTAGAAGTAAAGACTTGATACCCGAAAATCAAGTTATGAAGTAGTAATGTGAATAGTAACAAGTGGTTTAGCCTATTAGAGGCATAGTATAGGGTAAACTTGAACCTTTGTGTAATCGTTTCAAGGAAATAATATAAACCCTGGTTTTGTCATCTGATGAATTGAATGACTATGTGAAATTCTTGTATGGTGATTTGGAGAACTGCGAGACAATACTTGGGACGAGTATGAGTAGGTGTGAATGGTAGTAGAGGCCTATACTACCGGAAGCACAAGACTCGTACTTCGATCAAGCAAAGTCACAAGGTTACCAAGGAGTTATTAATTGATTCCGTCTTGTTCTAGTCTGTCGTTACCATCATTTCGGTAATGACTAAGAAGATGATTGTTATTCCGACCTTAAAGGTCATATCAAATCGAGTCCGACTAAGATAAGAATGTCACGCGGTTCAGAGAACCAAGTTCGATGTAGCATTTGACTTAAGCCAGAAGATTGAAGTGAAAGATGATCAAAGCGATCTATAGAAGTATCGCGCTCATTGTTAAAGAAGTTGGTAGTTAGATATGATATATGATGAACTACGATTGTATCACATTAGAACATGAAGGAAGGTATAGTTTGTTCTGAAATTTGTCTCTAAGAGACCTGAGTCTAAGCAGTGTATTATACGATGAGAGATCATTAGAACATGACCCATCGGTCTGTTACAATGAATGAAGGAAAGTACTTATTCTAAGAAGAAGAAGGAGTCCTCAATAGGGATTTATTTTGTAACTCGAAGGTTACAATTGAAAGTCCTATGAAGATCTGAAGCTTTTTAGGATTAGCTGGATATTACCGAAGGTTTATCCAAGACTTTTCTTCGATCGCAACTCCATTAACAGCCTTGACCCACAAAGGAGCTATTTATACTTGGAATGATAAGCATAAGGGATCTTTTGAAAAGTTAAAGAAGAAGTTGTGTGAAGCACCGATTCTTTTGTTACTTGAAGGAGTTGATGACTTCACAGTTTATAGTGATGCCTCGGGAGTTGGGTTAGGTTGTGTTCTGACCCAAAGGGATAAAGTGATAGCGTATGCATCGAGGCACTTGAAAGAGCATGAAAAGAACTACCCCACTCATGATCTGGAGTTGGATGTGGTAGTATTCGCCTTAAAGATATGGAGGCACTATCTTTATGGTACTAAATGCAAAATTTTCACTGATCATAAGAGTCTTCAATATCTCTTTAATCAGAAGGAATTGAACATGAGGCAACGACGCTGGCTAGAATTACTCAAGGACTACGACTGTGAGATACTTTACCACCCTGGTAAAGCAAATGTTGTTGCTGACGCTCTCAGTCGGAAGGTAAATCTTCAAAAGAAAAGGCCAAGAACGTTGAGAATTGAAGTTGTTTGACAATTGTGGAAAGTATAAAGAAAGCTCAAGAGGAAGCTTTAGAAAAAAATGACCGAAAGGAGGAACGTTTTGGTAAAACGTTGGTGTTTGATACAAACGGTCAAGGACTGAAGGTATTCAAAGATAGGATTTGGGTACCTAAGACGGGAGGAGTAAGAGATCTTCTTATGGAAGAAGCTCACAAGACCATGTACTCGATTCATCCCGGCAGTACAAAAATGTATAAGGATCTAAAACCCTATTACTGGTGGCCGACGATGAAGCTCGATGTTGCTAAGTATGTGGCCGAGTGTGTAACTTGTGCTAAGGTTAAGGCACAACATCAGAAATCGTATGGGAGTTTAGAACCTTTACATGTACCCATGGGTAAATGGGAAGACATCACCATGGATTTTGTGACTAAACTGCCCAGAACAAGGAACGGTCACGACATGATTTGGGTGGTCGTTGATCGCTTCACTAAGAGTGCGCATTTCATAGCATCCAACGAGAAATGGTCTATGGATAAACTTGCGAATTCTTATGTGAAGGAAATTGTGAGGCTTCACGGTGTTCCATTAATGATTGTATCCGATCGTGACAACCGTTTTACCTCAAGGTTTTGGAGAAGTCTACAAGAGGAATTGGGTACTAAGTTGTGTTTGAGTACAGCTTACCATCCGCAAACTGATGGTCAGAACGAACAAACAATTCAAACATTGGAGGATATGCTGAGAGCATGTACCCTGGAATTCCAACGTAACTGGGATGAACACTTACCTCTAGTAGAATTTTCCTATAATAACAGTTTCCACTCGAGCATCAAGATGGCACATTATCATGCTTTGTATGGAGAAAAGTGTAGAACGCCGTCATGCTGGCTGGAAGCTGGGGAAAAGCAATTTATGAGACCTGAAATAGTCCATCAGACTGCTGAAAAGTTGAAAGTGATTAGAGAAAGGATGTTGGCAGCTCAAGATCGACAAAAGAGCTATGCTGATAAGAAAAGACAATTGATATCCTTCGAAGTTGGAGATTCGGTTTTACTTAAAGTCTCACCATGGAAGGGACTTATAAGATTTGGTAAAAGGGGAAAGTTGAGTCCAAGGTTTATTGGACCATTTAAAGTTCTTCAAAAGATTGGGAATCAAGCTTACAAGCTAGAATTACTAGAAGAACTAGAGGGTATTCATAATACCTTTCATGTGGGTTATTTGAGAAAGTTCACGGGAGATGTGCCCGACATAATTCCCATTTCTGAATTAAGGTTGGATGAAAACAAGAGGTTAATTGAAGAACCTGAGGCAATCGTTGACCGTAAGACTAAGAAGTTGTGACGCAAGATGGTCGATTTAGTGCTTGTGCGTTGGAAACATACGAATGCGCCAAATCTCACCTAGGAAACGGAGAGTGACACGATGAGTCGCTACCCGCATTTGTTTGCCGATGTGTGATTCCGGGGACGGAATCATCCTAAGGGGGAGAGAATTGTAATGCCCGTGTTTCTAGGCTAGGCATTAATATTGACGTGATAGTCTAGGTTACCCTTTGTAACTCATTTTGAAGAAATGAAAAGGAATTATGTGAATATTATGTGAAAATTATGTGTTTTATGCTTAATTATTAGGGTTTAATTAATTAAGAATAAAAATGAGCGTCGAAAATAAATATTAGATAAACCAGATATCTATTCAGAAAGTTGTAGTGGTCGTGACAAGGATTACAGATATATAAAGAATACCGAAATCCGAGTTATAACGAAGAAGTTATGACCTGTCGAAGTTTCGCGACAAAACCAGCACGGTGTCGAATGACGTAAAAAGTGAGTTTTTTATAAACTAATTTTTAGCCTTGGTGATCTAAACAAAATTTGTAGTGTTCGTTAAACCGAGAGTATGTATAAAAAGAACGCCGAAATCTGACTTCGTATGAGGAAGTTATGATTTTTCTAAGTTTCAGCTTAGCAGTAGACAACTAAAAACTCGAATTTTAGATCGAGTGATTTTTAGCCGAGACGACCTAAACGAGAATCGAAGGTCTCGTCAATAGTAGTACAACGGTAAAAAGACAGACGAAAACGGACGTCAGTGCAAAAATGGTAAAAACGAATTTACAGTTTACAACTTTCATAACACTTTGTAACATGTTGAGCAAAGTGTTAAACCTTGATGACTTCATATTTTGCATGTGTTTTCGGTTGTGATAAAATTATATAATAGAAGAATAGATATTAAATTGTAAGAATCCTTATTATTAAAAGTATTGGAAGATGAGGCATAATAAACATAGTTATGTTTTTTCTATAAATCTACTTACACAGAAAAGGTTACTATACATTACAAACATTTTGATAAACTATAACAGGTGTAGTTTATGTTTCATATACATTACAAACAATTAGGATAAACTATAACAAGTCATAGTTTATGTTTCATTTATATCACACCACGAGAGAGTACATCTCGACAAAAGGGGGTTTTCAGTTCACTTACGTAAATCTGTTAATGAATAAATTTGTGAGACAATCGCTTCACGTTACTTCTAAAGTAACGAAATCAAAAGTCCTGTAATTGTAACCAGAGTGTCTTGTAGGGAGAGCGTGATAGTTGTATATAGATCTATATTGGGTGTGACAAACCCACACCTTAGTTGCATGCAACAGTTAGACCGGCAGGTCTGGGGTGACAAATGTCATTAACATTCCGACACCTGAAGAATGTCGTATACAAGGCCGACTGAGTCATAGCATGGTTATAATAACTCGCATGGGGTATTAACAAAACATAAGATTTACGGGGTTTTCCTTTAATTAAACGAGTTTATGTCGATTTAAACTTGCGTAATTTACAACTTATTTGAAAATACTAGTACATTATGGGCCTTCACATTTAAGGCCACAATACATTTTTAAAAAGGAAAAATATTGGATTTTCTGGAACAAACATACTCTTACAAAGAAAGGATTTCAACATTTCATCCAAAAGCTTATGAACTCACCAACTTAATTGTTGACACTTTTCAAAACTACTTGTATTCTCAGGGAATCAGTAAAATAGGTAACCAGCGGCTTTTGAGGATGGAACGCTAAGGCGTCAAACATTTCATTTTTGTCAACATAATGTAATTGATTTAGAAACATGTAAAACTTATACTATGGTGTAACTTTTTCAATTATATTTATGTTGGTTGTTTGTACTTTGAGCACTATTATACTCGTTGTTGCGATACTATACATGAAGTCCTCCACCCCCGGACGTTTCCGCCATCCTTGGTTTGGGGGTGTGACATATTCACTCTTGATATCTTACCATCTTTGTATCTTTTGACTTTTATAGATAAAGATGCTTCCTCGTAGAAATCCAAGACGTAATGTAACGCCCGTGTTTCTAGGCTAGGCATTAATATTGACGTGATAGTCTAGTTTAACCTTTGTAACTTATTTTGAAGAAATGAAAAGGAATTATGTGAATATTATGTGAAAATTATGTGTTTTATGCTTAATTATTAGGGTTTAATTAATTAAGAATAAAAATGAGCGTCGAAAATAAATATTAGATAAAGCCGATATCTATTAAGAAAGTTGTAGTGGTCGTGACAAGGATTATGGATATATAAAGAATACCGAAATTCGAGTTATAACGAAGAAGTTATGACCTGTCGAAGTTTCGCGACAAAAACCGGCACGGTGCCGTATGACGTAAAAAGTGAGTTTTTGATAAACTACTTTTTAGCCTTGGTGATCTAAACGAAAGTCCTAGTGTTCGTTAAACCGAGAGTATGTATAAAAAGAACGCCCAAATCTGACTTCGTATGAGGAAGTTACGATTTTTCTAAGTTTCAGCTTAGCAGTAGACAGCTAAAAACTCGAATTTTAGATCGAGTGATTTTTAGCCGACACTACCTAAACGAGAATCGAAGGTCTCATCAATAGTAGTACAACGGTAAAAAGACAGACGAAAACGGATGTCGGATGAAGAAGTTATGAATTTTATCGGATTTCCTGTCCCGGTCTGTTAAAATTAATAATATAAAAATTAATTTTAAAATTTGCCGACGAAGTCTAAACGAAAGCTGTAGAGCGTAATTTTACCTACGCGTGCATATAAAGAACTTAAAAAACGGAGTTCGTATGCGAAAGTTATGAATTTTAGAAAATTTTGGCACAAAATTCGAGAAATTTCGCATGGATAAGCTTCACCCGGAAAAGCCACGTCACCTCGCATGAACAGTAGCCGCGTGTCGCTTCCGGATTCGACCGAAGTCTCAGCCCTCGCACATCCGACACGTGTGCACCCCCGTGTCCGAAGCAGCTTAGTCACCCGGTGACAAGGCTCGTCCGATGCCTGACGCGTGGCCACACATGCGAGATGTGTCCGAGCTTCGCTGCTGCCACCTGTCCGAGCCACGTGCCTTCGCCTCCTGCTGCCTCGTGCCCTCGCTGCCGACTCACTCCTCTCGGCCGACCTTCGGATCTCCCCTATAAATAGAAGGCTGCGAGCCTTCTCGGGTAGTCTTGAGAAATTGCCATTTTACACCCTTTTTTTCAATATTTCCACTTCCCCCAAAGCCCCGGGATTAATTCCAACACCCGGAACACGCCCCGAAGTACCCGAAGACCCAGAAAATTTTATTTTTTCGGTTTTGAAGCCCAACCTTCGCAGATCCCGGTTTCTCAATAAAACTCTCGGTTTTATTAGAAACGATCGTTTTAGGAAACGAAGTGTGTAGTTACTTTCACCTTACACATAGATATGAAGTATTTTATATAAAATACGTGCTGTGTGAATATATATTGTTTGTTTATTTGAGATGGATGTTGAAGGAATGATTTATACAGGTTTTTCATTAGTGTAAACCGTATATGTATTTTTATCTACAAAAATGTTGGGTAAAACATGAGTAGATGAAATAGAGGGTGTGTGATGAAAGGTGAGTTGGATAAATGAGATGATCATTGATATAGATCATGAGTTGAGGGTGCGTGGTGAAATAGGAGAGAATAACTTACCCAAACGTGGCCCCCGATATTCAGCAGAGTATGGATGACAACCATGGACTATTCTAGATGATCTGTGGAACACTAGCAGGCTCGCAACCTGTAAGTTTGTGAATTATATGTTCATCAGTTGTACTCTAAAAACCCATTGACATGTATGGCAGGGAGATTCCTGTGAATAGTACTGTCGATAAATAAGAGCTATGGACTTAGCACATGTTGTATAAACCCTGGCAGCTATGGACTTAGTGCCTGTTGTATAAACCCTAGCGACGATGTGACTTCGTGCCTATTCCTTAGGGTAAATCCTTAGGAATGAATGATAGTTGAATCTTAGGGTAAATCCTTAAGAAATAAATAAGATAATGGGGTTGTGGTAATTTGGTTGATTGCTGATGTTTAAGCATAATAAATTTATTTATTGTGGGTTGAAAACCCTATATGCTCACCAGGCTTCCAAGCCTGACCCACTCAACTTTTTATATTACAGGTAGTGGACCCCGAGCATAGTCGGATGATGATGGGTGATTTTGGATTATAGGCCAGTAGTTGTAAATAATTGTTTTAAGGCTTATAATGTCTTGTTTATGTTCGATCTGTATCGGAACATGACATCTCGAGGTTTTGATATAAAAGGAAATTATATATTTCTTAAAGAAAGGTTTTGATAAACTTTTATCATGTTTTGTTTTGGGAACAAATTGCGCAACATCTTTTAAAAGGATTACTCTGATTTTATTTTAAAAGCATAACTTAAATCGGTCTTTTCTGGCCGAGAAATTTGGGGATGTCACACGTAACAATGTTAATGAAGCACCGGTACCACCTCCGCCACCACCTCCTCAGTTCGACCCCGCTATGTTCCATGCAGCGGTCACGACAGCTGTAGATGCTGCCATGTCTCATATCAATACTCCTGGTGCTAGTAGGTTGGGAGCTGGTGCAAATCCTTCTAACCATGGCGAAAGTCGTGGGCATTCGCGACAGTGCACTTATAAAGATTTTTCCAATGCCAAACCCGGGACCTTTAATGGAACTGGAGGAGTTATGGCATTAAGGATGTGGATAGAAAAGACAGAAGCAATTTTCTAAATCTGCTCCTGTCCTGAAAGCAACAAGGTCAAATTCGCTGCTTGTAACTTTTCAGAAAGAGCTTTAACGTGGTGGAATGGCCATGTTAAGTCACTTACTATGGAAGTGGCTAATTCGATAAGCTGGGAGAACTTCATAGCCATGCTTAGGCGGGAATACTGTCCGCGAGGAGAAGTTCAGAAACTCAAGCAGGAGCTCTGGAGTCTCACAATGGTTGGTTCTGATATATCAACCTATACTAGTAGATTATGTGATCTGGCAATTCTTTTCCCGTATATGGTTGCTCTGGAGAGCAAGAAGATTGAGAGATATATTTGGGGACTGTCGCCCCAAATTCAGTCAAGTTTTTTAGCTTCGAGGCCTGTTACTTTTGACAGTGCCAAAGAGCTGGCACAATCTCTTATCGACCATGGAGCCCGTCAAAACTAAGTGGTTGTTGCACCAGAAAAACTGAAGGGAAACAACAACAACAACAATGACAACAACAATAGCAAGAAGAAGGGTCGGAACAAGAGGAAGGGCAAGTTTTCACAGGATTCCTCAAAGAAACAACAACTAGTTACAATTAATGCTGCTACTATACCTACTGATGTTCCTGTTAACCCAGTATCAGCTAAGCCTTATGCTGGTAATCTCCCCAAGTGCAAGAACTGCAATTTTCACCATAATGGAAATTGCAAGGAAATGCAGTATCGTAACTGCAACAGAAAAGGGCATACTGCCCGATTCGGTAGAGCACCACCCCAACCACTTAACCAAGTACCTGCTGCTGGAGTAGGACAAGCGTGCTACAATTGTGGTGAAGTGGGAAATTTCAAGAAAAAGTGTCCTAAAGCTGGAAATGTCGGTGGGGTTGGGAGAATTTTAGCCTTTGGTCATGAAGAAGCGGTAGCAAACCCTGTCGTAGTCACGGGTACGTTCCTTCTCAACAACACTTATGCATGCATTCTATTTTATTGTGGTGCTGAGAAGAGTTTTGTGAGCCATAATTTCAAGCAATTGCTAAATCAAAACTCGCAACCATTAAAAGAAACATTCACAGTCGAAATGGCCAACGGGAAATCCAAATCTACCAACGATATATACATAGGATGTACTCTTACCTTGAATAACTTTTCGTTTCCAATAGACCTTATGCCAGTCTTTATCAAAAGTTTCGACGTGATAATAGGTATGGATTGGTTGTGTCCTAACTTTGCTGACATCCTATGCTATGAAAGAGCCATTCGTCTGAACTTGCCAACTAGCAAAACTCTTGTTATTTATGGCGACAAACCTGGAAAGAACATTGAGATCATTTCTTGCATTAAGGCACAGAAGTACCTTCGAAAAGAGTATTGTGCTTTCTTAGCTCACGTGGTAGACAAAAAGCAAGAAGTGAAAGATATCGCGAAAATTCCTGAAGTTTGTAACTTTCTTGATGTAACACCCAAATTTTCAAAACAATTTTTCACATTTTATAAAACACACTTTCATTCATAATCGTTATAAAAACACCATTGTATCACATAGTCAATCATAACATCATATCCCAAGATCATAATAAAAATCTCCCCATGTGTGTATTGATCAAGCCGGCACCTTCTCGCGATCCTCGCTGGTACCTGAGACACATAACACAACACTGTAAGCATAAATGCTTAGTGAGTTCCCCAAAATACCACTCTAACACATATTAGCCACTCGAGGCTATGACTTTGCTGACCCTCTGGTCAGTGTATCTCAGTGGGACCCTCCAGTCCCAACTCTATGGACCCAAAGGTCCTAACTCTGATAACTCTGGATCATGCATATCACATATCACAATAAATCTCAACACATAAATAGCCTACAAATACACTGGCACATAACTATAGAACATAACACACATTAGCCACTCGAGGCTATAACTCTGTGGGCCCTTGGGCCCTAACTCTGTGGACCCTCTGGTCCTAGCTCTTTAGACCTTCCGGTCCTAACTCTAGTATACACACAGCATAAATCACATAGAAATAATGCCGTGCCACAAATCACATAGATAGCATACAATAACTCTGTCACATAACTCTGTTACCACTCTAAGTAAAGTATGGTGAGAAGACTCACCTCGGGTAACTCGGTAAAGCTCGAACTCTGTAAAATCAGGTCTAGCCTCCGCCTAATCATGTAAAATAAATACTCTCAATCAATACATCTCTCAAAGCTAGACTATTCCTCCTCTTAGCACTCTCAGAAGGGTAAAAGACCATTTTACCCCTCTCATAACTCATAGGCCCCACTATAGACCAAACCCTAAAAGTCAACCAAAAGTCAACCCTCCGGGTTACGCTGTGCGTACCAGATGTGTACGTTGGGCGTACCCGGCAGTCTCTCAGAATCGGGGAATGCCACCCCGTACGCCGCGCGTATTGGGATTACGCCCGGCGTAAATCCCAGTTTCAGTCCCTTAGCTCTTGAGGTCTTAAACAGTTAAGACTCACGTCCAGCTTTTAGATCTGACCATTTTTAAGCCTCTTAATCCATAAAGTCGATGACTTTAAGCCTTTGCATGGCTGAACAAGTCACTAACACCCAAAATATACCATTTTCTAACACTAGAAAGCCCAATACTCAAGCATGATCTCATATCCACGACCAAGATGGGAACTTTATGGATCTATAACACAAATACCACTGAAATGGGACAGATCTAGGTCCATGGAGCACATTACGCTCATAAAGTCTCCACCTTTGGGACTTTTAACCCTAAAATGGTCCATGAAGCAACAAACCAAATGAAGAGGAAAGTTTTGAACTTTATACCTCCAAATGCAGCTCCTTTCTCTGTAGATCTCAGATCCAAACTTGCACTTCAAACTCTAGTCTCCACAAACTCCTCTCCTTCTTCTTCACTAGCACACCAAGGCACTTTTAGCTCCAAAATCACACACACTCACTAAGAACGATGAAAAGTTCTCTCTTAGGGTTTTACTCACTGCTATGGAGGCTGAGAAATGAGCCTTAGCATCCAATATATAAGGCACAAGTCAGAAATTAGGGTTTGCACCTGGACACATTACGCCCAGCGTAACCCTGAGTACGCCCAGCGTACTCAGGCAAGTCCGTGTCCAAAATAAGCGCATGAGTACGCGCAGCGTACTCTTGAGTACGCCCAGCGTACTCATTTGCTACCAATTCCTCTTAAGGGCTTAACTTGACACTTTGAATAAAAGAAGGGCTAAATAGTTGTACCTGAATTTCGGGATGTTACAATTCTCCCCCACTAGAACTAGACTTCGCCCTCGAAGTCTCACTCAACAAATAACTATGGATACTGCTCGCGCATCTCTAACTCCGGCTCCCAGGTCATTTCAGAACCCTTCCGATGTTGCCACTGGACTTGAACCAATGGCACCTCCTTGTTTCTCAAAGTCTTGATCCTTCGATCCACAATCGCAACCGGTCTCTCAACATAATTCAGGCTCGCATCCACCTAAATGTCCTCTAACGGAACCACTGCCGACTCATCAGCGATACACTTCCTCAACTGAGACACGTGGAAGGTATCGTGAATCTGGCTCAACTCCGTAGGTAGCTCCAAACGATACGCTACCCTGCCCACCCTGGCAGTCACCCTGAAAGGACCAATATACCGAGGTCCCAACTTACCCCTCTTCCTGAATCGGATCACCCCCTTCCAAGGAGATACCTTCAGGAGAACTAAATCACCAACCTGGAACTCAAGCCCCGAGCGACGTCTGTCCGCATAACTCTTCTGGCGGCTCTGAGCGGTCAACAACCTCTGTCTGACCTGCTGAATCTGCTCAGTCGTCTGAAGTACTATCTCTGTACTACCCATCACACGCTGCCCGACCTCACCCCAACAAATGGGAGTCCGGCACCTCCTCCCATACAACAGCTCAAAGGGTGGCATACTGATGCTCAAATGATGGCTGTTGTTATAGGAAAACTCAACCAAGGGTAAATATGTGTCCCAACTTCCTCCGAAGTCCAATACATATGCCCGAAGCATGTCCTCGAGCGTCCGAATCGTCCGCCGGCTCTGCCCGTCTGTCTGTGGGTGGTAGGCGGTACTGAAATGCAACCTCGTACCCAACTGGAGATCGACTCAACCCCGACCTCTATCATCTGATACTCATCGTTGGACCCTTCGGTCCGGTCTATATCGTTGGACCCTTCGGTCCGGTCTGTACAACACATCACCAGGACTCAACTCAACTCAAGAGTTTAGTCCGCCCGTAGTTGGAATCGCTCGTTCCAATGACTCATTCAACTCATAGCTTGGGGACCCGCAACCCATGCGTATTTTACTTATCCAATCCCTTCCGATTGGATGTCCACACTTACTCAGAATGTAATGATTCCCAATCATTGAGGAGACCCCGGTCTCACACCTGGTCCGACCACCAGGCTCCCAAAACTCATGCGTAGGGCTTTTCAAGCCTAAGACCCTCCTGTGTCATGCTCAGATCAAGAAGGCTTCCTCATAACAACCTCTCGCTAATTAGTGCGTATTACGGCTCCCCATAACATCACCACAACCTCCTACTGACTAGTGAGTACTACGGCTCCCCATAGTATCACAACAACCTCTCTCTGACTAGTGAGTACTACGGCTCCCCATAGTATCACAACAACCTCTCTCTGACTAGTGAGTACTACGGCTCCCCATAGTATCACAACAACCTCTCTATGACTAGTGAGTACTACGGCTCCCCATAGTATTACAACAACCTCTCTCTGACTAGTGAGTACTACGGCTCCCCATAGTATCACAACAAGCTCTCTCTGACTAGTGAGTACTACGGCTTCCCGTAACATCACAACACCCTTCCCTAGTAGCTCCTAAAGCTGCGAGGATAACTATTGCGTCTCTGGCGGTGCAAGGCGATAAGGCGCCTTGGCGATAGGCGCTGCCCCCGGAACCAACTCGATGCGAAACTCTACTTGCCTCTCGGGAGGCACACCCGACAATTCCTCAGGAAAAACATCCGGGGACTCTCGTACTATCAGAACGTCCTCCATCGAACTTGTCCTCCCAGCGGCCTCTCGTGTGTCCATCACATAGGACACATACCCGCTGCAGCCTTGCTGAAAACTCTGTCTCGCTCTGGCGGTTGAACAAAACGCCGACCCACATCGGTTACCCTCGTTGTACACCGTAAGTACTCCCCCACTGGGGTCTCGTATCGTCACCAACTGTCGCTCGCAGTCTATGACAGCCCCAAATCGGCTTAACCCAACCATGCCCACTATGACACACACGTCCCCCATCGATATCGGGGACTCAACACCGAAGATCTCGAGTACACATCCTCGACTCACATTCATAACATACTCCGCTCGCTCGTCCGCTATGGAAAATCGTAGAGGTCGACTCAACGCCTCTCGTCGACTACTGATGTGCCGACCAAATGTTATTGACACAAATGATCGACTCGCTCCCGAGTCAAATATCACTAAAGCAGGTACATAACTCATAAGAAAAGTACCAGCCACGACATCGGGCGTTGCACGGACCTCCCCCGCCATCAACTGGAAGGCTCTCCCGCGAGCCTCGGTTGCCTCGGCCCTCGTTGGCCTGGCCTCGGTAACTCTAGCAGCAGGTGCGGCTTTCCTCAGATAGAATACTCGGTTCTTCCCCGCTTAGGGTTCGAACCATCCCCAATTGGCGTACCAACAATCTATCACCCCGACTGTCCCCACCAGTAATCATCGCACCTACTCTTGGAAGGTGATACGCAACTCTCGATGATCTCCTGACAGAGATCAAACAACTCCAAATACCAGGATCTCGTATGCAACCTTCAGTACTTACCATCGTGACTGCCTCTAGTCATTTAGGATCTCACACTATACCCTCACCGGACCTCCCAACTGTCCAGTGTTAACATTAACCCTGGATCTGGAAATAATGAACCATCATACTCCTCATCCTTAACTCCTTGCCCAACGTTCCAACATGCCCCTTATCATAAGAGCAGAAACCACATTTCCACTCCTTATACCTCTCAAGAACCATAGGAGTCACTGCCCTGATATACCCCTCTTGATCGCCCAACACTGCGGCTAACACATGCCCTATTATACTCAAATAGGGTGTATCCTGATCCTTGACCATTTCAGTCTTCACTGTCAACCTGCTCAAGCTATACCATTCCCTCGCGACAGACCTACTGCCGGATACTCTGATTGAAAAGTCACCATCAGTGCGATTCCACAGGGCTCACCCCAAATCAGAAACCGAAATCTCAACACCCCTTACGTCTCCCATAAGAAACGGAAATAGCACCACTCGGGTCACGGGAAGTGACATATCTACTATCGGCCGGCTCTCCAGCTCAGACCGTACCCCTCCATAATGCACCGTCCCTACTCATCTCTTAGTCTTGTGACTCCACTGGCATATCAGCAACAAATCCCTTAGAGCTAACTCGTTTTCCCTATCAAGGGATGCTCCACTAAAACTCGTTCTCCCTGGCCTTCTGGGCCCATACTCCTTCACATCCGACCTTGGTCTAGATAATCGCTGCGGAATAACCGGCAAAACCAGAAGCACTCACCGCCACATTTCATGGTACTCGAACCATGTCCTCTCTTCTCAACACGCCTCAAATCATGGTACTCGAACCACAAAATCACCCCTCGATCTGCCACCAATCATGGTACTCGAACCATGACATCACCTCTTGATCTGCTACCAATCATGGTACCCGAACCATGACATCACTTCTCGACCTGTCACCAATCATGGTACTCGAACCATGACATCACCTCTCGATCTGCTACTAATCATGGTACTCCAACCATGACATCACCTCTCGATCTGTCACCAATCATGGTACTCGAACCATGACATCACCTCTCGATCTGCTACTAATCATGGTACTCGAACCATGACATCACCTCTCATTTTGCCACCAATCATGGTACTCGAACCATGACATCACCTCTCGATCTGCTACTAATCATGGTACTCGAACCATGACAACACCCCTCGATCCGCTACTCACAATCCTCCGGATCGCCACGGTCATTTCGTCAAAATCATACTGCGAATCTCTTCATCGCTAATACCGCTGCCCTCCGGCGTGTGCGGTGTTCCAACCATGATGTCTCTGAAACACAATATGAAGATACCAGAGACTCGATCGAGTATACTCGCACTCGATAACTCAACCCTACTTGTTCCTGAGTACCCAATGGATTCTTACTTAGGGTGCGCGCTGCTCCGGTGTCTTCAGTAGTACGGGCCCTATACTACCGTCCACACCGCATCAGCATCCACTCTAAGTCCTCCTCCTTGGATCCCAAGTCCCAAGTACTCTACTCTATTTAACCATATGCTACTCACTAGCAGCTCTCTCATAAACTCCTCGCTGCTATCTAAACACTCTCAAGTATCCCTAGCAGCAAAACTCCTAGACTAAGGCATCACATATCAGGCCACTGTAGTCCTAATAAGAATACCTAGTCTACTCTAGCATGCATAGCATAACTCATCATATATCATAACATAATATATCTCATAACACTAATTACAAGGGTATTTTGGGAAATCACCGTTCGGGCGCTGGCTGATCGTACACACGGCTCTGCTCTGTTTGTCTCAAAACTCTTTTTACTCTTTAAAAAAAAGTTTTTAGTCATCAAAATTTCTCTCAAATCCTCAGTTTGAGTTCAGATACGCCCGAAGATGAATCCGAATCCCTCAAACCAAGGCTCTGATACCAACTTGTAACACCCAAATTTTCAAAACAATTTTTCACATTTTATAAAACACACTTTCATTCATAATCGTTATAAAAACACCATTGTATCACATAGTCAATCATAACATCATATCCCAAGATCATAATAAAAATCTCCCCGTGTGTGTACTGATCAAGCCGGCGCCTTCCCGCAATCCTCGCTGGTACCTGAGACATATTAGCCACTCGAGGCTATGACTCTGCTGACCCTCTGGTCAGTGTGTCTCAGTGGGACCCTCCAGTCCCAACTCTCTGTGGGCTCTCTAGCCCTAACTCTATGGACCCAAAGGTCCTAACTCTGATAACTCTGGATCATGCATATCACATATCATAATAAATCTCAACACATAAATAGCCTACAAATACACTGGCACATAACTATAGAACATAACACACATTAGCCACTCGAGGCTATAACTCTGTGGGCCCTTGGGCCCTAACTCTGTGGACCCTCTGGTCCTAGCTCTTTGGACCTTCCGGTCCTAACTCTGGTATACACACATCATAAATCACATAGAAATAATGTCGTGCCACAAATCACATAGATAACATACAATAACTCTGTCACATAACTCTGTTACCACTCTAGGTAAAGTATAGTGAGAAGACTCACCTCGGGTAACTCGGTAAAGCTCAAACTCTGTAAAATCAGGTCTAGCCTCCGCCTAATCATGTAAAATAAATACTCTCAATCAATACATCTCTCAAGGCTAGACTATTCCTCCTCTTAGTACTCTCAGAAGGGTAAAAGACCATTTTACCCCTCTCATAACTCAAAGGCCCCACTATAGACCAAACCCTAAAAGTCAACCAAAAGTCAACCCTCCGGGTTACGCTGCGCGTACCAGATGTGTACGCTGGGCGTACCCGACAGTCTCTCAGAATCGGGGAATGCCACCCCGTACGCCGTGCGTATTGGGATTACGCCCGACGTAAATCCCAGTTTCAGTCCCTTAGCTCTTGAGGTCTTAAACAGTTAAGACTCACGTCCAGCTTTTAGATCTGACCATTTTTAAGCCTCTTAATCAATAAATTCGATGACTTTAAGCCTTTGCATGGCTGAACAAGTCACTAACACCCAAAATATACCATTTCCTAACACTAGAAAGCCCAATACTCAAGCATGATCTCATATCCACGACCAAGATGGGAACTTTATGGATCTATAACACAAATACCACTGAAATGGGACAGATCTAGGTCCATGGAGCACATTACGCTCATAAAGTCTCCACCTTTGGGACTTTTAACCCTAAAATGGTCCATGAAGCAACAAACCAAATGAAGAGGAAAGTTTTGAACTTTATACCTCCAAATGCAGCTCCTTTCTCTGTAGATCTCAGATCCAAACTTGCACTTCAAACTCTAGTCTCCACAAACTCCTCTCCTTCTTCTTCACTAGCACACCAAGGCACTTTTAGCTCAAAAATCACACACACTCACTAAGAACGATGAAAAGTTCTCTCTTAGGGTTTTACTCACTGCTATGGAGGCTGAGAAATGAGCCTTAGCATCCAATATATAGGGCACAAGTCAGAAATTATGGTTTGCACCTGGACACATTACGCCCAGCGTAACCCTGAGTACGCCCAGCGTACTCAGGCGAGTCCGCGTCCAAAATAAGCGCATGAGTACGCACAACGTACTCTTGAGTACGCCCAGCGTACTCATTTGCTACCAATTCCTCTTAAGGGCTTAACTTGACACTTTGAATAAAAGAAGGGCTAAATAGTTGTACCTGAATTTCGGGATGTTACACTTGACGTTTTTCCCGATGATCTTCCTGGAGTGTCTCGTGAACGACAAGTCGAGTTTCAAATCGACTTAATCCCAGGGGCTACCCCTGTAGCCAAATCTCCCTATCGTCTTGCACCTTCTGAAATGCAGGAATTATCCAGCCAGTTTAACGAACTCCTTAGCAAAGGTTTCATAAGACCAAGCTTCTCACCCTGGGGAGCACCGGTTTTGTTCATGAAGAATAAGGATGGATCATTCCGTATGTGCATAGACTACCATGAACTGAATAAACTTACCATTAAGAATCGATACCCCCTGCCTCGCATTGACGATCTGTTCGACCAACTTTAAGGTGCGAGCTACTTCTCCAAAATAGACTTAAGATCCGGGTATCACCAGTTTTGGATTTCGGAGAATAACATTCCTAAAACCGCGTTCAGAACTCTTTATGGTCATTATGAGTTTGTAGTGATGCCATTCGGATTGACGAATGCACCTGCTGTGTTCATGGATCTAACGAACAGAGTGCGTCGTCTATTTCTGGACAAATTCGTCATAGTATTTATCGACGACATCCTTATCTACTCAAGAAGTGAAGAGGAACATGGCCAACATCTTCGTCAGGTTTTGCAAACTCTTAGAACAGAGAAACTCTATGCGAAGTTTTCAAAGTGTGAATTTTGGATCAGGAAGGTTGAATTCCTAGGTCACGTAGTCAGTTCTGAAGGAATACACGTCGATCCTTCCAAAATTAAGGCAATTGAAAACTGGTCAGCACCCAAAACACCTACAGAAATCTGTCAATTCTTAGGTCTTGCTGGCTATTATCACAGGTTCATCCAGAATTTCTCTCGAATAGCTAAACCTCTTACCACCCTGACGCAAAAGGGTGTAACTTTTAGCTGGGGAGAAAAGCAAGAAACAGCATTCCCAATGCTGAAGCGAGCTTTGTGTAGTGCACCAATCCTGTCTCTTCCTGAAGGGACAGAGGATTTCGTAGTGTACTATGATGATTCTAATCTAGGGCTTGGATGTGTTCTTATGTAAAGAGGAAAGGTTATATCCTATGCCTCAAGACAGCTAAAGACACATGAGGTCAATTATACAACTCATGACCTTGAACTAGGAGCAGTAGTATTTGCTCTGAAGATTTGGATACATTACTTATATGGCACGAAGTGCACAATATTCACGGACCATAAAAGTCTCCAACATATCTTCAATCAGAAAGAGTTGAACATGAGAAAACGACGATGGGTGGAGCTACTGAACGACTACGATTGTGAGATACTTTATCACCCTGATAAAACTAGCGTAGTAGCTGACGCCCTTAGTAGAAAAGAATGCTCGGGACGCCGAGTAAAGTCGTTGACCATGACAATCCATTCACATCTGTCCACACAGATCAAAGAGGCTCAACTCGAGGCCTTAAAACCTGAAAACGTGACAGGTGAAGCCTTGAGAGGAATGGATTAAAACTTCAGAGTCAGGGATGATGGAGTGTATTGTTTCATGAACCGGATCTGGACACCAAAGTTCGGTGGTTATAGAGACGTAGTCATGAATGAAGCACATAAAACCCAATACTCCTTTCATCCAGGTTCAGACAAGATGTATTTGGACCTCAAGAAACTGTACTGGTGGCCAAACATGAAGGCCGAAATTGCTACCTTTGTGGGCAAGTGCCTTACTTGTGCCAAAGTCAACGTAGAATACCAGAAACCTTCAGGTTTATTGGAACAACCTGAAATACCTGAATGGAAGTGGGAGCAGATTACAATGGATTTCATAACCAAGTTACCCAAGACATCGGGTGGTTATGATACTATTTGCGTAATCGTCGATAGATTAACCAAATATGTACACTTCTTACCAATCAAAGAGACGGACAAGATGGAGAAGCTAACAAGAACCTACCTCAAAGAAATCGTTAGACTGCATTGTGTGCCAATATCTATTATTTCTGACCTAGATAGTAGATTCACTTCTCGTTTCTTGCAGTCATTACAAAAATCTTTAGGAACTAGGTTGGACATGAGTACAGCCTACCATCCACAAACTGACAGACAAAGTGAGAGGACGATTCAAACTTTAGAAGATATGTTGCGAGCTTGCGTGATAGACTTTGGTAAGGCATGGGATACTCATTTACCCCTTGTTGAATTCTCTTACAACAATAGTTATCACACTATAAATAGAACCCTCCATGAGCCAAAATCGGTTACACCTTCTCATTGAGATAAGTAGCTTATTGTCTTAAGTCATCCTTTTGAATATTGGTGTTTGTGAACCATTAGAGGCATCACACTTGAGGCGGTCAAGCTTTCAAAGGTCAAGAACTATAAATCCTTCAAAAGGTATGTAATCTATCTAGATGTATTATTCATTTGGCAATTTGTATGCTAGTTACCACAATGCTTTGGTAAAATTGAAAATATGCATGTATAATAGAGAAAACATAGATCCAAAGCATTTAGGGTTGCATGTGCACTATAGGAGTCTTATAGTGCTCAAAACCCAATAGTATCTTGGGGAGCTCACTAAACATTATGCTTACGAATTTTAGTTTGTGTTTCAGGTACTTCCGGTTCCAAGGGGAAGAGCTCAAGTTAACTGGATCGTACACACCATTGGGATTCCGCATCTAATATTTACTCTAATTTTGATAACAATTGACACATTCGTTATGTTGAGATGTATGGATGACATTTGAAAATGCAATTTTATTTATTATAAAAACAAAATTTTTGGGACCGTCTTGTTGGATGTTTCAAGTTTGTATCAGAGCCTTGCGTTGTGGATTCGGGCACACTCTCGGGTGTGTCGGAACTCAAACCGAGGATCTGGTAATGTTTTCAAAGGCTAAACAATTTTAAGAAAAGGTTTTCTAAAATAAGAAGGATGTGGTGCGTTCAATCAGCCGAGCTCAAGTAAGTTATCCCAATATACCCATACATTTTATATATGATCTGAATTGTGGATTTGTGAATCGGATGCTAGATTACGGCTAAGGATCCAGGAGATATGCCTTTGTATGCCTGATGTATGAGCCTATAGACTTGCATGCTAGTACTGATCTGTCAGTAATAAGATAGCCTGATTAGGTTATGCATGGTTCGGATTACTTGATGATCATATCCTGCTTGCTTTGTGCTTTAAGGAGTTCTAACTAGCTTCAGCTAACTAGTAAACGAATATACTAAGTTACATATTATGGGAACTAAATAATTTTAGAGGGTTAGGTTTTAACTCTATTGCACTGCTCTTGTTTGAGTCCAAACATTGTGGTGTGAGACCTCTCATTCGAAGAATTATCTAGTTTATGTAGTATGTAATTTTATTCGACATATAGTTATAGGAAGTTAGCGGGAGTCGCTTCTGCAGCTGATGCCAGAGAGTGGTGTGGAGGTTGCACTAGGAAAACCTAGGATGAGATTTAGTGTTGGGAGCCTTATCTGTGAGGGAATTGTTGAGTTAAGGCACTTCTTGAGGAAAGTACTGATAGATGTGGAAGGTAGTATGGGCATGTACTACTGGAAGCACAGGAACCATCCTCGATTCAAGGAGGGCTGTAATGAAGCCAGGGAGCTTGTGGATTTGTGATTTCCGCAATGTGTATATTTGATGCGTATGCTGATGGTTTATATGGTCTATTTTCAGTATGGTGGTATTGCGAGGCAGGTTAGTGGGCAGTTCCGGTGCAGGGGAGGGTTCAGGCTCAGGTTCTGGAGCCATGCAACTTGATGACAAGACGAGGGAGTTCATATAGTCTGGGATTACGTGTAGTATACTTGAGCAGACTCCTGTGATCTTTGGCTCGGTCAAGGAGAGTATTCTGGAGATTTTTGATCAGCGGTTGGATTTGGTCGGGACGCGCTCTGTAACTTTCAGGGAGTTTCGGGTATGAGGAGCGCCAGGTTATCATGGGGTGAGGGACCCCATTGCAAGCAACAGGTGGTTGGCAGATGTTGCTAACACCTTCTGTACCAACCGTTGTCCCGAGGTGGACAAGGTCAGACTAGCTTTTTGCATCTTCAAGGACAGGGCACTTGATTGGTGATAGGAGGTAGGGCGTGCTATCGGAGATGATGCTGCTATTGATTCGATGACTTGGAGTGATATCTCGATTAGGTTCCGAGCCGAGTTCGCATCAGTGATTGAGGTGCATCAGCTGGTGCGAGAGATCTAGGATCTCTGTCAGACTACTGAGACGGTGGTTGAGATCACAGTTATGTTTAGGGAGAGGGCACTTCTTGTTCCGCAGTATGGGGCGGATGAGGAGGTGAAGAACGCCCTGTACCATGAAATACTAACGAGTGATATTCGACAGTTTGTTAGCCGATCTAGCTGTAAGATGCTGGAAGACATGATAACGAAGGCTAGAGAGAGGGAGATTGATTTAGAGATGGAGAAGAAGAGGAAGCCATATTCGGTGTCCAGTGTTAAGGGTTCGGGCAAGAGGCCGAATGTAGTTGATACGAGGGGGAAGGGTCCGGCAGATGCGCCTTTGATGAAGAGTAGGTCTTTCTAGCTGACGGCAGAGGAGGCGCGCGCAACTCCCAATGTGGTGACGGGTATGTATCTTCTCCTTATCTCTTTATTTATATTGAATTGTTGCTTAGGTTTATATGTTTTATTTTAGGATCGTTCCTGGTGAACATTATCTATGCTTTAGTATTATATGATTCTTGGCTACCCCATCATTTTTATCTCTTGCACTTAGAAAACATTTGCTGGAGCTCTGGGGAGCTAGATTGTCCTTTAGATGTTGATATTGTTGATGATAGGTTATTCGGGTTGTGAGAGTTCATCGAGGTTGTACTCTTTAGATATTCAGTGAGCAATATTTGGTGGATCTGGTTCCCATTCCTTTGTGTGGGAACAAGGTTATCTTTGGCATGGATTGGTTGAGCCCTAATTGGGTAGTGATCGACTGTGAGCAACAGTTGGTTTGGGTTCGGACCATAAGTGGGGAAGAGTTGGTGATTTAGGGTGAGACACCGTATTGTGGGCCAATTATATGTTCTGCAGCGAGGTCCATTCGCTATCTTCATCACGGTTGTTCGGGTTTTGTCGCCTATGTCATGTATACCCGGGATAAGGGTAAGGCGACCATGGATGATGTGCCAATAGTGCGGTAGTATCCGGATGTGTTCCCGAAGGATTTGCCAAGGGTACCTCTGGAGAGGCAGGTGAAGTTCATGATTGATTTAGTTCCAGGTGCAGCTCCGATAGCCAAAGCACTGTATCGGTTGACTCCACCCGAGATGCAGGAGTTGTCTACACAACTGCAGGAGCTGTTAGACAAGGTATTTATTAGGTTGAGCAGTTCGCCTTGGGGAGCCCTGATTTTGTTTTTGAAGAAGAAGGATGGGTCTCATCGGATGTGCATCGACTACCAGGAGTTGAATAAGGTGACGGTGAAGAACCTTTATCCCCTCCTAAGGATTGATGATATTTTTGACCAGCTTCAAGGTGCATCTTGGTTCTCCAAGATTGATTTGCGATCGGGTTATCATCATATGCGGGTCCAGGATGAGGATGTGCAGAAGACGGCTTTCCGAACTCGATATGGTCATTATGAGTTCGTGGTGATCCCATTTGGGCTCACCAATGCTCCATCCACGTTCGTGGATCTCAAGAACCGTGTGTGAACACCGATGTTGGATTAGTCTGTGATAGTCTTTATTCATGAAATCTTGGTATATTCCAAGACTCAGGAGTAGCATGAGGAGCATTTGAGAGACGTGCTGGAGACTTTGAGGAGGGACATACTCTTCGCAAAGTTCTCCAAGTGTGAATTCTAGTTGCACGAGGTGTAGTTTCTGGGGCACCTTGTCAACCAAAAGGGTATTCTGGTCGATCCGGCCAAGGTCGAGGCCGTGATGCAATGGGAGGTTCCGAGTTCTCCATCAGGCAGTTGGTGACTTTTCACTGGGGGCCAACAGGCAGCTTTTGGGATTTTTAGGCAACGGTTGTGTGAGGCGCCGATTATGACCCTGCCATAGGGAGTTGATGACTTCGTGCTTTATTGTGATGCATGGATCAGAGGTTTGGGGGCAGTGTTGATGCAGTAGGGTCGTGTGATCGCTTACGCTTCCAGGCAGTTGAAGCCTCATGAGGTGAATTATCCGACCTATGATTTTGAGCTGGGGGCTGTGGTTTTTATCCTCAATATTTGGCGGCATTACCTCTATGAGGTCCGGTGTACCATTTACACAGATCATAAGAGTCTGAGGTACTTGATGGATCAACTGAATCTGAATATGAGGCAGCGTCGATGGTTGGATGTGGTGAAGGATTATAATTGTGAGATCTTGTACCACCTGGGGACGACCAATGTAGTGGCCGATGCTCTCAGCCTCAAGGAGGTCACGGCTCCGATCATGGACCTATGCTTGAGGATGACCGTGATTACTCCATTGTTGGAGCGGATTCGTGAGGCACAGGTTGAGGCTAGTAGGCTATGAAGGAAGAGAAACGGAAGAGCGAGCGGATTGTGGGCTTGGTGGCTTCCTTCGATTATGATAACCACATATTTTTGACTCTACATCGGAGAGTCTGGGTGCCGTATTGGGGCGGTGTGCACCATGTTCTAATGGAGGAGGGTCATAAGTCAAGATTCTCCATTCATCCCGGGGCGATGAAGATGTATAGGGATCTTCGTCCTGATTATTGGTGGCCCTACATGAAGAGGGATGTAGCATGGTTTGTGAAGTAGTGCTTGACTTATAGGAAAGTCAAGGCTAAGCATCAGCGACCTCACGTCAAGATGTAGCCGTTAGAGATTCCTGTTTGGAAATGGGAATACATCACCATGGATTTTATCACGAAGCTTCCCAGGACCGCATGCGGAGTGGATTCTATCTGGGTCATCATGGATTGATTGAACAAGAGCGCGCGTTTAATCTCGATCCAGGAGAGTATCTGTAAAGAGAAGTTAGTCGAGATTTATGTTCGGGAGGTGGTGGCACGTCATGGGGTGTCAGTATCAGCGGTTTTCCGACCGGGATGTTTGCTTTACTTCCAAATTTTGAAAGCGGTTTCATGACGATATGGGTACTTAACTCCATTTTAGTACGACATTTCATCCACAGACCGATGGTCAGAGTGAGCAGACTATTCAGACTCTTGTGGACATGCGGCAAGAGTGCGTGTTGGATTTCGGTGGGAGTTTGGATACGTATTTTCTGTTGGCAGAATTTTCGTATAACAACAGTTACCATGCCAACATCAATCGACCTCTGTTTGAGATGCTCTATGGGAGGAAGTGTAGGACCCCGATTTGTTGGGGAGCGTTTGTAACATACATATTCCCAGGTATAATATTTTAAGTATTTATTTTTGAGGATCATTGACCTACTCGACGAGTTGGTGCTATAACTCGTCGAGTAGAGACGGGATGGCCAAGTGGATTTAATGATCTACTCGATAAGTCCGGGAGTAGACTCGCCGAGTAGGCACTGGGAGTGAAAACCCTAGATCCCCAGGTTTGAGACCTATTTAAAGGCACTTATAGCCTCCCTTTACGACCACTTTCCCCAGAGAGAAACCCTAACCTGCCCTTTTCGTTCATAGAGAGAGAGAGAGGCCATTTGGTGCATTTTTGAGCTTTTTGGAGGAAAGATTGGAAGAATTGGTGAATCTAATCAAGAGGAGGCTGTGGATCTTGTATTCTTCTGTCATTTGCTGCTATTCAGAGGTATAAAGCTCTCATCTTGACTACTTGTTTGTTAGATCCCATTTTGGGAGCTTTTAGGGTTTTCTTCCAATCATCTTGTCTCTTTGAGTTATTTGAGCATGGTTTGAGGTTAGGACCTCAGATCTGGACTATAGGAGGCCTTGAGAGCCCAAAGAATCAAGCTTTATTGAGCTAGAGGCAAGCTTATGTGCTTTCAACCTTCTTTGCAGCTTGTAATAGCATATTAGAGCAAATATGCCATGCATGAACGTAAAGATCGAAGCTTTACGTGACATTCGAGCCTAGGGAGCCTAGATCTAGAGTTTGGAGTGATAGATCTGTCCTAAAACGTCTGAATGGGAATATAGACTGGATGCACTCGCCGAGTCCATGAGCTGACTCGACGAGTCGCTTGGGGTTTGTCCCGATAAGTCTGAGCACGCTATGACTCGGCGAGTAGGCGGCCCTACTCGACGGGTATAATTGGTCTTCATAGGGTCCCTGAGGGAACCAGGGAACTCGACGAGTCTCCCTAGTGCACTCGACGAGTCTTGTCAAAGTTCGACTGTTGAGTGGAGTTGACTTCTGTTGACTTTATGGTTTGGTTAAAATGAGTGAAAGAGGTCAGGAAGGGTAGCATGGTCTTCTACCCACTTTTCAGAGATAAGAGTAGAATATTAATTAGAATATTACTTCATGATAGGCGGAGGCTAGACCGAGGATTTCGGGCACGAGACTTTTACTAGCTATCTTACGAGGTGAGTCTTCTCACTATACTTTACCTAGAGTGGTAATTATATGTAACCAGAGGGTCTTATGTGCTTGCTTGAGTTATGCATGATTGTGTGATATGTATTGTATGCTATGTTGTTTGTTGCTTAGACCGGGACGAAGGGTCCAACGAACTATGAGACCAGAGGGTTCTCAATCAGACCAGACCGGAGGGTCCAATGAGTTAGATCGGACCAGAGGGTCCCATTGAGACACATAGACCGGAGGTTCTTACTGAGTATAGCCTCGAGTGGCGAATTGTTGTATGTGGTATTTTAGGGAACTCACTAAGCATTTGTGCTTACCGTGTTATGTGTTACGTGTTTCAGGTACTTCTAAGGATCGCGGGAAGGCACCGACGTGATTGTCACACACTCTTCATATAGTGCTATGTTTGTGGATCCTGGATTTGAATAATTGTATTGAAAACTTGTTGGTTGTTTTTGAGAATTAATGATGAGACATATGATTTATGAGTTTTAAATTTGAAAAATTTGTTTTGAAATATCATGACGTTACAAGTTGGTATCAGAGCCTTGGTTTCAGGGATTCAGATACACCTTCGGGCATATCAGGACTCAAATTGAGGATTTGAGAAAAGTTTTCAAAAAGAAACAATTTTTCTAAAAAGAGTAAAAGATTTCCAGAAAAAGCGGAAAGGAGTAGTGTGTACAATCATCCAGCGCCCGAATGGTGATTTCCCAAAATACCCTTACGTTACGAATTATGATATTATGTGATTTGGTATGCATGCTAGAGTAGGCTAGGTAATTCATATGTTAGGACTAGAGTGGCCTGATTTGTGATGCCTTAGCCTAGGAGTTTTTGCTGCTGTGAGTGGTTTTGAGTGCACTTAGGTAGCAGAGAATAGCTTATAAGAAGTCTGCTAGAGAGTAGGCTGGGTTCAGAGTGGTATAGAGTACTTGCGAGTTAGGATCCTAGGAGGAGGACTTGGGGTGGATACGGATACGATGTGGAAGGTAGTATTGAGCCCGTACTACTGAAAGCATCGGATCGGTAAGCATTCCAAGTAAGAATCCTCAGGGTGCTAAGGAACAAGTAGGATCGGTTTTCCGAGTGTGAGTAATCTCGGTCGAGTCTATGATTATTTTATGTTGTGTTTCAGAGGCATCATGGTGGTTATGCGCCACAACCCAGGAGGCAGTGGTGCCAGTGGTACCAGTGATGAAGAGATTCGTAGGTTGATTCACGAGCAGGTGGCTGCAGCCATTCGAGCTGCGATTCCTCAGATGTTTGGGTCTATCAAGACCACGTTGATTGAGAAATTTGAAGAGCGGTATGCCGCTCTTACCGAGGCTGCTGTTGCTGCAGCCACCGTTCCCGTCGCCGCTGCCAGGCCACAGGGTGGTGAGTCTTTGCTATACCGGGAGTTCAGCAACACGAAGCCACCAGAGTTTGATGGGACTCAGGATCCGATAGCCGCGATGAGATGGATCTCTGACATTGAGGGATGCTTCTACACATGTTTTTGTCCGGAGCATCTGAGGGTACGGTTCGTGCTGAACCACCTTCTCTTGGGAGCGAAGGACTAGTGGAAGTTTGTTACGGCTGACTTTACTACTGCAGAGCTTACTGCGGTGACTTGGGAGAGGTTCACCACTATGTTTTGAGACGAGTACGTTCCCCCGGTGGAGAGGGAACGGTTGGCCCAGGAGTTCTTGTCCCTCAAGCAGGGGACTGAGTCTGTGACTGTGATCACACAGACGTTTCATGAGAGGGCGTTGTTTTGCCCTGAGCATGTATCTTCTGAGCAGGCACGTATGAGCCGATATCTGAGCATTCTGAGGAGAGACATTCGGGAGTTCATGGAGAACTCGACGTACCGAACATTTGCCGAGCTCCAGGTAAATGCTCGGAAGAGGGAGATTGAGCTAGAGACTCAAGCCAGGGAGGAGGCAGAGTCTCAGAGGAGGGATAGGCGGCCGACACAATCCTAGCCGGTGGCCAAGCGGGCAAAGCCCGCTGATTCGAGATCGGTTGGTCAGAAGGGCCGCACTTGCAGGAAGTGCGGCAAGAGCCATGATGGGGTGTGCAGAGGAGGTGTGTGTTACAAGTGCGGGAAGGAGGGGCATATCGCGAGGGATTGCCCCAAGGGATTTTCGGTTTGCTTCCATTGCAACCAGACTGGCCATAGGAAGGCCGAGTGCCCGCACTTGCTTCAGGGATCTGCGCCTTCTTCTACTCGAGCTACAGAGAGTTGGCCCATGAAGGCTGAGGCGCCGAAGGCTCGCGGTAGATCCTTCCAGTTGACAGTGGAGGAGGTCCGCGCAGCACCCGATGTTGTGGCTGGTATGTGATCTTTTTTCTTATTCTTTTGTTTATATATGGTGGTTATTGTTGTATGTTTAGGTACTTTTCTTGTGAGTTCTGTACCTGCTTTGGTTTTGTTTGACTCGGGTGCGAGTAGATCCTTCGTATCACTAGCGTTTAGTCGTCACATCAGTATCCGACGTGAGGCGTTGAGTCGACCTTTGAGAGTTTCCATAGCTGATGAGCATGCTGTTTTTGCGACTGATGTGAACCGGGGATGTGTGCTTGAGATTTTTGGAGTCGAGTTTCCGATAGATTTGGTACCTATCGCGATGCGGGATGTCTGTGTTATCGTGGGCATGGACTGGTTGAGCCGATTCGGAGCCATGATCGACTGTGAGCGTCAGCTGGTGACCATCCGAAACCCTAGTGGGGGAATACTTACAGTATTCGGCGAGGGCACCTGATCTCGGTCAACATTTTGTTCGGCTGCTCGAGCGAGGCAGAGCTTGGAGCAGGGTTACATGGGTTTTGTGGCATATGTGTCGGATACGCGGGATGTTACGGAGAGACCGAGTACTGTCGTTGAGGTTCCAGTAGTTAGCGACTTTCCGGATGTTTTCCCTGAGGAGTTACCAGGTGTGCCTCCCGAGAGGCAGGTGGAGTTTCGTATTGATTTACTTCCAGGGGCGGCACCTATCGCCAAGGCGCCTTATCGCCTTGCGCTGCCAGAGATGCAAGAGTTATTCTCGCAGCTTCAGGAGCTGTTGGGAAAGGGATTTATCCATCTGAGTAGTTTGTCGTGGGGAGCACCAATCCTTTTTATCAAGAAAAAGGATGGTTCGCACCCGACGTGCATCGATTACTGGGAGTTGAACAAGCTGACGGTCAAGAACCGTTATCCACTCTCGAGGATCGACGATCTGTTCGATCAGTTGCAGATCAGTTGCAGGGTGCATCTTGGTTTTCCAAGATCGATTTGAGGTCTGGTTATCACCAGATGAGGGTTCGTGAGGAGGATAGTCAGAAGATAGGATTTAGGACTCATTATGGGCATTACGAGTTCGTGGTGATGCCTTTCGGGCTCACCAATGCACCGGCAGCGTTCATGGATCTCATGAACCGGGAATGCAGGCCTATGTTGGATCGTTCGGTGATCGTGTTCATCGACGATATTTTGGTGTATTCTAGGTCTAGAGAGAAGCATGAGGAGCGTTTGAGAGAGGTTCTCGGGGTATTGAGATCGGAGAGGCTTTATGCCAAATTATCCAAGTGTGATTTCTGGTTACGAGAGGTCCAGTTCCTGGGACACCTCGTTAATCAGAATGGGATTTTGGTCGACCCGGCCAAGATTGAGGCGGTTATGAGTTGGGAGGTGCCGAGATCCCCCATCGAGATCAGGAGTTTTCTGGGGTTGGCCGGCTACTACCGAAGGTTTATCAGAGATTTCTCAAAGATTGTTGTTCCTCTCACCAAGTTGACCCGGAAGGGCGTTGCTTTTGTTTGGGGTCCCGAGCAGCAGACCTCGTTTGAGACTCTTTGCCAGAGATTGTGCGAAGCTCCATTGTTATCTCTTCCTGAGGGAATGGAGGACTTTGTAGTTTACTGCGATGCATCTATATCGGGGTTAGGTGCAGTGTTTATGCAGAGAGGGCACATGATAGCATATGCATCGAGGCAGCTGAAGCCTCATGAGACGAGGTATCCCAACCATGATTTAGATTTGGGGCAGTGGTGTTCGCCCTCAAGATCTAGTGCCATTACTTGTACCGGGTTCGTTGTACCATATACACGACCCACAAGAGCTTGAAGTATCTGATGGATCAGACCAAACTGAATATGCGCCAGAGGAGGTGGTTGGACGTGGTAAAAGATTATGACTGTGAGATTCTGTATCATCCGGGCAAGGCTAACGTGGTAGCTGATGCCCTGAGTCGCAAGGCGGAGAGTGCCCCGATTCGGGACATATGCATGAGGATGACAGTGATGACTTCGGTATTGGATATCATTCGAGAGTCCCAGGCAGAGGCCGTGAGACCGGAGAACCGCAAGAGGGAGCGGGTGATTGGGCAAGTATCCGAGTTTGTGACGGATAGCTGGGGACTTATGACCTTTCGAGGTCGGATTTGGGTGCCTTATATGGGCGGAGCTCGTAGCACTCTGATGGAGGAGGCGCATAGGTCAAGATTTTCGATCCATCCCGGGGCCACTAAGATGTATTTGGATCTAAAAAGACACTATTGGTGGCCCTGTATGAAGAGGGATGTTGCTTGGGTGGTTGAGAGGTGCTTGACCTGCCGCCGGGTCAAATCAGAGCACCAACGACCACATGGTCCATTACAACCTTTGGATATTCCCTAGTGGAAGTGGGAGCAGATCTCAATGGACTTTATCACTAAATTACCGAGAACGGCGCGTGGAGTGGACGCGATCTGGGTGATTGTGAATCGGTTGACGAAGAGTGCTCATTTCCTTGCTATTAGTGAGAGCTCTTCTGCTGAGAGGCTGGCAGAGACTTATGTGCGAGAGGTGGTAGCTCGGCATGGAGTGCCGACATCCATAGTGTCGGATCGGGATGTGCGTTTTACTTCCAGATTCTAGAAGATGTTCCATGAGGAGTTGGGAACGCTATTGCATTTTAGTACCGCCTACCACCCACAGACAGATGGACAGAGCGAGCGAACGATTCAGACACTGGAGGACATGCTGCG
The DNA here is from genome assembly GCF_052849685.1 of Lactuca virosa. Classification (NCBI taxonomy): domain Eukaryota; kingdom Viridiplantae; phylum Streptophyta; class Magnoliopsida; order Asterales; family Asteraceae; genus Lactuca; species Lactuca virosa. The sequence continues at coordinate 50,758,419 of NC_136430.1, forward strand.
TGCATGTGCTATGGATTTCCGAGGAAGTTGGGACACCTACTTACCCTTGGCTGAGTTTTCTTACAATAACAGTCACCATTCCAGCATTGGTATGTCTCCATTCGAGCTCCTTTATGGGAGGAGGTGTCAGACTCCTATCTGTTAGGGAGAGGTGGGACAGAGAGTTATGGGCAGCACTGAGATAGTGTTGAAGATGACCGAGCAGATTCAGCAGGTCAGACAGAGGTTGCAAACAGCCCAGAGTCGTCAGAAGAGTTACGCGGACAGACGACGATCCGAGCATGAGTTCCAGGTCGGAGACTTTGTGCTTCTGAAAGTTTCCCCATGGAAAGGAATGATCCGGTTTAGGAAGCGGGGCAAGTTGGTGCCTCGATACATTGGACCATTCAGGGTGATTGCCAGCGTAGGCAAGGTAGCATATCAGCTGGAGCTACCTGAGGAGTTGAACCAGATCCATAGCACCTTCCACGTGTCCCAGCTGCAGAAGTGTGTGGCTGATGAGACGGCAGTAGTGCCATTAGAGGACATTTAGGTGGATACGAGCCTGAATTACATCGAGAGGCCGATCGCGATCCTTGATCGGAAAGTGAAGGTTCTAAGGAATAAGGAAGTGCCACTGGTTCAGGTCCAGTGGCAGCATCAGAGAGGGTACGATTTGACATGGGAGCCGGAGTCCGATATGCGGGAGCAGCACCCAGAGTTGTTTGCGGAGCATGACTTCGAGGGCAAAGTCTGATTCTAGTGGGGTAGAATTGTAACATCCGGATTCCCAAGTATAATATTTTAAGTATTTATTTTTGAGGATCATTGACCTACTCGACGAGTTGGTGGTATAACTCGCCGAGTAGAGACGGGATGGCCACGTGGATTTAATGATCTACTCGACGAGACCGGGAGTAGACTCGCCGAGTAGGCACTGGGAGTAAAAACCATAGATCCCCGGGTTTGAGACCAATTTAAAGGCACTTATAGCCTCCCTTTGCGGCCAATTTCCCCAGAGAGAAACCCTAACCTGTCCTTTTCGTGCATAGAGAGAGAGAGGCCATTTGGTGCATTTTTGTGCTTTTTGGAGGAAAGATCGGAAGAATTGGTGAATCTAATCAAGAGGAGGGTGTGGATCTTGCATTATTCTGTCATTTGCTGCTATTCAGAGGTATAAAGCTCTCATCTTGACCTCTTGTTTGTTAGATCCCATTTTGGGAGCTTTTAGGGTTTTCTTCCAATCATTTTGTGTCTTTCAGTTATTTGAGCATGGTTTGAGGTTAGGACCTCAGATCTGGACTATAAGAGGCCTTGAGAGCCCAAAAAGTCAAGCTTTATTGAGCTAGAGGCAAGCTCATGTGCTTTCAACCTTCTTTGGAGCTTGTAATGGCATATTGGAGAAAATATGCCATGCATGAACGTAAAGATCGAAGCTTTACGTGACATTCGAGCCTAGGGAGCCTAGATCTAGAGTTTGGAGTGATAGATCTGCCCTAAAACCTCTGAATGGGAATATAGACTGGATGCACTCGCCGAGTCCATGAGCTGACTCGACGAGTCGCTTGGGGTTTGTCCCGATAAGTCTGAGCACGCTGTGACTCGACGAGTAGGCGGCCCTACTCGACGGGTAGAATTTTTCTTTATAGGGTCCCTGAGGGAACCAGGGAACTCGACGAGTCTCCCTAGTGCACTCGACGAGTCTGGTCAAAGTTGGACCGTTGACTGGTGTTGAATTATGTTGACTTTAGGGTTTGGTCAAATTGAGTCAAAGAGGTCAGGAAGGGTAGAATGGTCTTCTACCCACTTTTAAGAGATAAGAGTAGAATATTAATTAGAATATTACTTCGTGATAGGCGGAGAGTAGACCGAGGATTTCGGGCACGAGACTTTTACTAGCTATCTTACGAGGTGAGTCTTCTCACTATACTTTACCTAGAGTGGTAATTATGTGTGACCAAAGGGTCTTATGTGCTTGCTTGAGTTATGCATGATTGTGTGATATGTATTGTATGCTATATTGTTTGTTGCTTAGACCGAGCCGAAGGGTCCAATGAACTATGAGGCCAGAGGGTTCTCAATCAGACCGGACCGGAGGGTCCAACGAGCTAGACCGGACCAGAGGTTCCAACAAGGTACGGGACTGGAGGGTCCCGTTGAGAGACATAGACCGGAGGGTCTTACTAAGTATAGCCTCGAGTGGCGAATTGTTGTATGTGGTATTTTGGGGAACTCACTAAGCATTCGTGCTTACCGTGTTATGTGTTATGTGTTTCAGGTACTTCCGAGGATCGCGGGAAGGCACCGGCGTGATTGTACACACACTGTTGATATAGAGTTATGTTTGTGGATCTTGGATTTGAATAAGTGTATTGAAAACTTGTTGGTTGTTTTTGAGAATTAATGATGAGACATATGATTTATGAGTTTTAAATTTGAAAATTTTGTTTTGAAAAATTATGAAGTTACAGAGTTCGTAGAACGAGTCATGGGGAGTACCGAGGTTGTGCTTAAGACCACTAAGCTGATTCAGCAGGTCCGAAGCAGGCTTCAGACAGCTCAGAGTCGGCAGAAGAGCTATGCCGACAGGCATCGGTCAGACTTGGAGTTCTAGGTGGGAGATATGGTTCTCCTGAAGGTGTCACCTTGGAAAGCTGTCATCCCATTCAGGAATCGGGGCAAGCTGGGCCCCAGGTATATTGGTCCCTTCAGGGTTTTGGCTCGGGTGGAATGGGTAGCTTATCGTCTTGATCTTCCCGCTGAGGTTAGTCAGATTCATAGCACTTTTCATGTCTCTCAGCTGGGGAAGTGTTTAGTGGATGATTCCGCAGTTCTACTTTTGGTGGATATTCAGGTGGATGATCGCCTGAATTACATTGAGAGACTGGTGGAAATTTTAGATCGGAAGCCAAAAACCTTGAGGAACAAGGTTGTGGAGCTGGTAAAGGTGAAGTGGCTACACTGCAAGGAGTCTGAGTGGATGTGGAAGCCTCAGGTGGAGATGAGGGAGCATTATCCCGAGTTATTAAAGGCAGCGGACTTTAAGGACGAAATATGATCCAATTAGGGGAGAATTGTAAGGCCCGATGGTTCCAAGCTATTATTTAATTATTTAATCATTTATCTAATTGTTTAATTATGCAAGTTGTGTGGGCTTAGTGGTTTTGGGCTTTATTTGAGTGGGGTTTCTAAGGCCGTACGCTGGGGGTAAGCCTGGTGTACGCTGGGCGTAGTGGTCCATTAAGGAACGCGGAGGCATGCACATACACTTAGAGTATGAAGAGGTACGCGCAACGTACGTGGTCAGGACCAAAAACCCTAATTTTTAGGTTTAAGCCCTATATAATGTCATTAAACCCCATGGGTTAGCCTCATTATCATCCTCTATTGTCCAGAAACCCTAAAATTGACCCCCTTTATCATCTTGGTGTGTTCTTGACCTTATAGAGTGCATTTTTGGTAGTTGGTGCCTTGGAAAGAAGAAGAAGAAGTTGGAGTTGAGCTTGAAGACCCGGGTTATCTTCATCATTTGGCATTTGTTTGAGGTATAAAGCTCAGAACTTGCATTGTTAAAGCTTTGATCTACTTTGTTTGAGTTTTTGGGTCTTTTTGGTCCCATAGATGATATATTGTGGGTTATTGTCATTTCTGGAGCTTAGAGTTGCTACTCTTGGTGTTCATTTGGTCCTTGAGTCATAAAGTTGCCATCTCTGAAGCTTTGAATCATCCATGCATGAGTTTGGGTTCATTTTATGGAAGTAATGTCTGATATTTCGAGATTTGGTTCATTTGGGGCATGCAAAGCCACCAAGTTTATGACTTTAAGGTTTAAGACACTTCATATGACTCAAATCTGTGATTGGAACCAAAGGTCTTAAGGATTTAAGTGATTTTTTGGATTATGGCTTAATGAGTGAGTACGTTGGGCATACAAGCTAGTACACGCAGCGTACACGCCATGCAGCCTGCACGCATAGCGTACAGTTGAGTACGCCTCGCGTACTCGATGGATTTGGGCTTTGCGTCATTTGGGCCTCGGATGGGCTACTTTCATGGACTTTGTGTCTTGGGCCTTATTGGGCCATCTGGAATCGAATCTTTGGGTTAGGGAAGCATTATTAGGCCTATGTGAATGGTATTGGGCCCAATTATAAATTGGGCCATATGTTGGGCCTTGTTTCATTGTCTAAGTTTTGGGCCATTGAATTGTGATTTAGGGTTTCATTCGTGGACCAACTTATGATAGGCGTAAAATACTCTTTTTACCCCAAGTAGGGATTTTTGGTTATGATGTGGATCCCAAATGTTAATAAGCTTTTATTTGGTAATTGATAGCTCGGGGAGCTGTAGGACAAGAAGTCACGGATCATTCGTTTCGTTCAGCTTTTCGAGGTGAGTTTTCCTCACCGGTTTTAGCGGGTCTAAGGCACCAAGGACAACCCTTGATGATTATGTTGATATGCTTGTTGTCTATGTGATACTTGTATGTTCTTGTATATGTATGCTTATTGGGCGGGGCCCATATGGCGAGTGTGGACGGGGCACGTATCTCATTGGGTGGGGTCCGTATTGCGAGTGTTGGTGGGGCCTGTTATGCGTGTATGGGCGGGGCCCGTATATCTTTGGGCGGGGCCTGTTATGTGATATGCCTGGTATGTGGTATCTTGGGCAACTCACTATAGTTTGTGCTTACGAATTTTAGTTTGTGTTTCAGGTACTTCCGATTCCAATAGGAATAGCTCGAGTTAACTGCATCGCACACACCATTGGGATTCCACATCTGATATTTACTCTGATTTTGATAACATTTGATACATTGGTTTTGTTGAGATGTATGGATGACATTTGAAAATGCTTTTTTATTTATTATAAAAACGAAATTTTTGAGACCATATTTTTGGATATTTCAAAAATATCTCTAACCACATGGTTTATAATGACCTCATATATATATATATATATATATATATATATATATATATATATACATATATATATATATATATATATATACATATATATATATATACACACACACACACGCGCGAGCGATAAAGAATAAAAACATAATATATATATATATATATATATATATATATATATATATATATATATATATATATATATATATATATATACACACACACGCGCGCGCGATAAAGAATAAAAACATAAAGAATCAAACGAGCAATATTTGATCATTTGATAAAAAATATCAAAGTCCAAAAATCCAAAAAAATAAAACCTAAAAAATATTAGGCACATAAGCATATAGAAGAAAGAAATAAAATATATTCTCATATTTTTTGCTTACATATTTTCCTACACATGTTAAATGATAATGATGACAAACATATTAAAATATTATTAATTTACTTAAATATGATATATTTCATCATTTAACATGAGTAAGAGGAAAGTTAAGAATAAAATATATAAGGATATTTAATTTCACCTATAGAGGATTATATAAAAAACAAGAGCACTTTGTTAAGGATGTGATTTCATAAATAATCTAATCATAACCTTAATTTATGCTAAAAAGCCTAGAATCCACTTTGGTTTTTATAATTTTAGAGATTAATTTTTATTTTAAAAATCGATTACACTGAAATTCATAAAATTTTTATCGCTTTTCAATTTGACATCCATGTATGTGTATGTATCATCCGTCCAAAATAGGTCAATAGACAATCACATGTGATTATGCCAATCATGTAATGCGATTTTGTTAAACTAGTAATGTAATAAGAGTGCTATGTAGTTCATGATAAATTCTAATACAAATATGAACTTTCTTTATGATACAACTCAGAGTATATACGTCCATACGATTCCAAAAATATAGAGAATGTTTGAATCTGACTTCGCATGAAGAAGTTATGATAAATCGAACACTATAATTCTCTATAATAAGAGGAATTTAAAATAGACTTAGAATTAGCTATTGGAGTCTAGAAGAAAGTTGTAATACTCGTAAATACCTACACATGCGTATAAAGAACGTCAAAAATGGAGTCCTTATGCGAAAGTTTCGACCTTCCGAAGATTTAGCTGTCAGAAACCCTAATCTGACTGAGCTCACAACGTGAGCACAGAAACTCACGACGTGAGGAGTTATTTTGCCACATCTAGGAATCTAGAAGGTGTCTGACGAGGCTACGAAGGTATAAGATTTGAACTCATGACGTGAGCAAGGATATCTCACGACGTGAGGAGTCAAAGGGACACCTTCCGAAGCTAGGGACGCAAATGGAAGGTCTACGAGGATAAGATCCAAACTCACGATGTGTGCAACACCGGGTTCATGGTATGATTTTATTTAAGTTGCTATTTTAATTTTGCCACGAACTCGGCGAGTCTGCGTCCCGACTCGCCGAGTAGCAGCAGGGTGGACACGGGATTTGAGCGGTGAACTCGACGAGTCGATGCATAGACTCGGCGAGTCCACCTGTCTGGATGAAACTCTATTTTCAGACATTTCACCCTATTTTACCCATTCTAAAACACCCATTTCGTCCCATTTTCCTCCCAGAGAGCAGTAGAGAACAACTCTAGCTCCTTTAGTGTTCTTGAGTGATTTTGATCTTCCAAAGAAGGTTTTGGAGCTTAGAAGAAGAAGGAGGAGGTTGGAGTGTTCCAGAAGTGAAGGTAGATCCGAAATCTACTCTGGGGAAGGCATCAAATCAGGTAATAAATCCCTCACTTTGCTCATTAGCTCTTAGGTTCGTTTTGTCCCCAATGGTTGATCTTTAAGCCTTAAAACCCCCAGATTTCGTGTGTATATGTGATAACCAGACCCTAGGAACTGAGACCCATGAGTTGGATCAGTTGCATGTCTCAAATTTGGCCAGAATGGGTGAAGAGTCAAAGGGTACTCGGCGAGTGCCAAAGTGCACTCGGCGAGTTCCATGAAGATGGCCTTAGACTCGGCGAGTTGGATAAACAACTCGGCGAGTCGTATGAAGATTGCCTGGTACTCGGCGAGTCGTTCTCCAAACTCGGCGAGTCCCTTGATTATAGCCTTGAACTCGACGAGTTGTTCTTCCAACTCGGCGAGCCATATGAACTGTCACTAGGATAAGAAGGGTTTAAGTGTAGAAGGTCCAACCCTCCGTAGTCGCACGTGGAATTAGCAATTTAACGTGTAACTATAGTCCCAGAATCTCCAAATCTCCAAGGTTGATGTTCTGATGGAAGATTGGAGCAAATTGTGGGATCTGTTCGTCGGACTCGGCGAGTCACCCCCTTGGACTTGGCGAGTCCAGTCGCGGGTTTGTTAGTTGTCCCCGTCTAGCGAGTCAGGCTGACTCAGTGAGTGGGAACAGGGACCCGATGAGTCAGAGTCGGGCTAGACATAGAAGGACTCGGCGAGTCGTCATATGGACTCGGCGAGTCCAGTCAATCAGAAGGTTGACTTTGACCAAGGAGATGACTTTGACCGGTCATTTGACCTTAGGGGTATTTATGAGTACCTAATCCATGTTTACGGATTTATAGCCGGAGGGATTACCGGTGCGGCAGCCAGGCGTAGTCTGAGCAGGTTTTCAGCAGCTACTCTCGAGGTGAGTTTCCTTCCAGTAGGGACGGGTCTAAGGCACCAAGGCCGGCCCGTATAGACGATGTGTTAGTATCGGAGTGTGGGCGGAGCCCGTATCTCATAGCTGAGTTTGATTGTGTTATATGCCAGTATGATAGAATTGCTTATACTTGTTGTCTGTGTGATACTTGTATGTTATGGTTTAGTAGCGGAGTGTGGGCGAGGCCCGTATCTCCATGGATAGCAGAGTGTGGGCGAGGCCCGTACCTCTCAGAAAGTAAAGTGTGGGCGAGGCCCGTATCTCTATGGGTGTGGGCGAGGCCCGTATCCCGTAGTTACTCGTTATATGATTGTATGGTATGTGGCATTATGGGGGAACTCACTAAGCTTTGTGCTTACGTTTTATAGTTTTGTTTTCAGGTATCTCTTCAGCTAGGGAAAAGGAGCTGGCGCGGTAGCGGCATATCACACACACTCTTGTTTCCGCACTATAGATTTTCTGGGATGTACTCTGAATATTTAACTATGATGTTACCGGTTTTCAGACATAAATTAATATTATGAAAGTTTTGTAACGATGTTTTTATGTATTAACCTAATTCAAAAATGAAATTTTTAGCTGGTATTTTTCGGGATGTTACAAGTTGGTATCACAGCCCTGGTTTGAGGGATACGGACACACCTTCGGGGGTGTCTGGACTCAAATCGAGGGATTAAAAGATTTTCATAAAGAAATGGTTTTCTAAAGACTAAGTAAAAGGGGTTTCTAAAAAGAAAAAGGTGTGTGATGTGCGCGACCGGCCGAGCTCAAGTAAGTTTTTCCCAAAGTGCCCATACAAGTTTACGTTATGATTATCAGTTCAGTTTCAGTAGAACAGCATGCTAGAATAGGACTAAGGATCTAGGAAAGATGCCTTATGTGCCTGCTTTATGTGTTTCGGCTTTTTGAAAATTGCATGCTAGTACAGATCAGTCAGTATGATAGCCAGAGTAGTATATACTTGATTATGTGTACTCAATGCCCGAATGCTGCTTGCTTTGTGCTATTAGGAGTCCTAGTCGTCTTTCACTAACTAGTGAACGAATATGCTAAGTTACATATTGCAAGGATTAAATAATTTCAGAAGGTTGGGTCTAGCCCTATTTCACAGCTCTTGTTTGAGTCCAACCGTTGTAGGGTAGGACCTCTCATTCGAAGAATTATCTAGTCTGAGTAATATGTAATAGTACTCGCGAGCTAGTTAGGGAAGGAAAGCAGGGACCTCTTGTGCAGCTGATGGCAGAGAGTGGGATGGCAATTACTTAGGGCGAGAGTAGCACGAGAACCGCAGTATTAGTAGAAGGACTTGGTTGAGTTGAGGCAATTCTTGAGGAAAGTACGGATAGACGTGGAAGGTAGTATGGGCCCGTACTACTGAAAGCGGAGGATCCGTACTCGATTCAAAAAGGGCCGAGGCGAGACCGGGGACTAGTGGTATGTATGTGAGCCTCGTTAGTGGAATATTGTTTGACGGTAGTTATGCTATGTTTTTCAGTATGGTGACCACACGACAGGGAACGGGAGGCTCAGGATCGGGTTCGGGTTCAGGGTCCGAACCAGTTGATGAGGGTCTACGCGAGTTCATTGCGTCAGAGATTACCAGGGGCATCCTTGAGTCGACTCCCATCATCTTCGGGTCGATCAAGGAGGGTATTGTAGAGTTGATGGAGGATCGTCTCAGGGCGTTCAGGAGTGATATGGCGGCTAGCCAGTCAGGATCACGCACACTGGCCTTTAAGGACTTCAGGGGCAGTGGTGCATCAGATTTCCATGGGGCTAAGGACCCCATTGCTGCCAGACGATGGATTGCAGACCTTGAGTCTGCACAGCTGATCAGCTTCTGCCCCGAGGGGTCGAAGGTACGATTTGCAGCAGGGTGTCTACGTGACAGAGCTAGAGATTGGTGGGAGTCGGTTTTTGACTCTTTGGGAGCCACGGCCATTGAGGCTATGACATGGCTGGACTTTGTGACACGATTCAGGGCGGAGTTCGCGCCTGCGGTGGAGCTCCAGCAGTTGGCACGGGAGTTCTTGGATATGTGACAGACGACGGAGACTGTGGCGGAGATCACCGCCAAGTTCCGGGAGAGGGCGTTACTGGTGCCCCAGTATGCAGGTGATGAGGATATGAGGAGGACCCGCTACCATGACATGCTGCGAGCCGACATTCGGGAGCATGTCAGTTTTTCAGCTTGCCCTACCCTGGATTCTATGATTGCTAGGGCGAGGGAGAGGGAGATAGATCTGGAGCACGTCCGGAAGAGGAAGGTAGAGGAGGGACAGACGATAGGGGCTTCGGGGAAGAAGCCCAAGGGATCAGATGGTAGGCCGAAAGGCCATACAGGACCGGGCCGTTGTAGGAAGTGCGGCAGGTCGCACGAGGGAGCGTGTAGATTAGGACCCACAGGCTGCTACAGGTGCGGCAAGACGAGACACTTCAGCAGGGATTGTACTGCCCCTGCCCCGGTTATTCAGACATCTGAGTTGTTGTGTTTCCACTGCAACCAGAGGGGCCACAAGAGGGCCAACTGCCCCCAGTCGACAGCAGCAGCGCCAGTACAGGCGCCAGCTCCAGCGACCCTGCGGATTACAGATGGCCGGCAGGGCAAGGCAGAGGCTCCAGTGGTGAGGAGCCGGGCATTTCAGCTGACAGCCGAGGAGGCACGCGCTGCACCCGATGTGGTGACGGGTATGATTCTTTCCCTCTGACCTATTTATATGAGATTTATGATATTGATATGTGCTCTGTGTATAAACGTTTAGGATCGTTCCATGTGAACGGTATTCCAGTCCAGGTGTTGTTTGATTCGGGGGCTACCCGATCCTTTGTTTCTCTTGCACTTAGCAAGAAGTTTCCTGAGTCCTCGGGCATGTTGGATTGCCCTTTAGAGGTCGAGATTGCGGACGACCGGTCGGTGCGAGCATCAGAGGTCTTCCGAGATTGCGTATTGAGGTTGTTCGAAGAAAGGTATTTGGTTGACCTAGTTCCCATTCCATTGCGGGGAAACAAGGTCATTATTGGTATGGATTGGCTGAGTTCCAATGGGGCAGTGATAGATTGCGCGCAACGGTTAGTACGAGTCAGAGCCCCAAATGGGGGAGAGTTAGTAATTCAGGGTGAGAGATCACAGCGAGGGCCAGCCTTCTGTTCGGCAGCGAGGGCAAGGCGTTACCTTCAGCATGGTTGCGCAGGATATGTCGCATATGTCATGGACACCCGGGAGGCGGGTAAGGCGACGGTGGGCGATGTGCCTGTAGTACGAGAGTTCGCGGTTCCCCGAGGAGCTGCCTGGGATACCTCCAGAGCGACAGGTGGAGTTCAGGATCGACCTAGTCCCTGGTGCGGCTCCGATAGCCAAGGCACCGTATCGGTTGGCTCCTCCTGAGATGCAGGAGTTGTCTACACAGCTTCAGGAGCTGATAGACAAGGGTTTCATTAGACCGAGCAGTTCACCCTGGGGAGCCCCGATTCTGTTTGTGAAGAAGAAGGACGGGTCGCATCGGATGTGTATCGATTATAGGGAGCTGAATAAGGTAACGGTGAAGAACCGCTACCCACTCCCGAGGATTGACGATCTCTTTGACCAGCTTCAGGGAGCATCTTGGTTCTCCAAAATAGATTTGCGTTCAGGGTATCACCAGGTGAGGGTCAGAGAGGAGGATGTGCAGAAGACGGCATTTCGGACAAGTTATGGCCACTATGAGTTCGTGGTGATGCCTTTCGGGCTCACCAATGCTCCTGCCGCGTTCATGGACCTCATGAACCGCGTGTGTAGACCGATGTTAGACCGGTCGGTGATAGTATTTATTGATGATATCTTGGTTTACTCCAAGACGCGAGAGCAGCATGAGGAGCATTTGCGGGAGGTTTTGGAGACCTTGAGAAGGGAGAACTTGTATGCTAAGTTCTCCAAGTGTGAGTTCTGGTTGCGCGAGGTGCAGTTTCTTGGGCACCTTGTCAACCAGAACGAGATTTCGGTGGATCCGGCCAAGGTGGAGGCCATGATGAGATGGGAGGTTCCGAAATCTCCATCTGAGATTCGGAGTTTCCTAGGATTAGCTGGCTACTATCGGAGATTCATTCAGGATTTCTCCAAGATAGCATTTCCCCTGACCAGGTTAACGAGGAAGGCTGTGGTCTTTCGTTGGGGGCCTGAGCAGCAGGCAGCATTCGAGACACTGAGACAGAGATTGTGCGAGGCGCCAATCTTAGCCTTGCCAGAGGGCATGTAGGATTTTGATGTATACTGTGATGCGTCCATCTCAGGTTTGGGCGCAGTATTGATGCAGAGAGGGAATGTCATCGCCTACGCATCGAGGCAGCTGAAGCCTCAAGAGGCGAACTACCCGACACATGATTTGGAGTTGGCGGCTGTTGTGTTCGCCCTCAAGATTTGGCGTCATTACCTCTATGGGGTTCGTTGTACGATTTACACGGACCACAAGAGTTTGAGGTACCTCATGGACCAGCCAAATCTGAATATGAGGCAGCGTCGGTGGCTTGATGTGGTAAAGGATTATGATTGTGAAATCCTTTATCACCCGGGGAAGGCCAACGTGGTGGCCGATGCGCTTAGCCGCAAGGCGGCGCCGATCAGGGATATTTGCATGCGGATGACAGTGGTGACTCCGCTTTTGGAGCGAATCCGGGAGGCTCAGCAGGAGGCTATGAAGGAGGAACATCGGAAGAGTGAGTGGATTGTGGGACAGGTTTCCTCCTTCGACTATGACAGCAGAGGATTATTGACATTACACTGCAGGGTGTGGGTTCCATATCTCGGAGGCGTGCGCCAGGTTCTGATGGAGGAGGCGCACAAATCCCGATTCTCCATTCATCCAGGGGCAACGAAGATGTATAGGGATCTTCGTCTGGACTATTGGTGGCCCTACATGAAGCGGGATGTAGCATGGTACGTTGAGCGGTGTCTGACCTGCAGGAAGGTCAAGGCCGAACACCAGAGACCGCACGGCAAGATGCAGCCGTTGGATATCCCGCTGTGGAAATGGGAAGACATCACGATGGATTTCATCACCAAGCTTCCCAGGACCGCGCGGGGAATGGATTCAATATGGGTCATCGTTGATCGATTGAACAAGAGCGCCCACTTTATCCCGATTCAGGAGAGCATCTCGGCCGAGAAATTGGCCGATATCTACATCAGAGAGTTGGTGGCACGGCATGGGGTGCCAGTTTCAGTGATTTCGGATAGGGATGTGCGGTTCACTTCCAGGTTATGGAGGAAGTTTCATGACGAGCTGGGTACTCGTCTGCATTTTAGTATAGCCTTTCACCCGCAGACGGATGGCCAGAGCGAGCGGACCATCCAGACTCTGGAGGACATGCTGCGGGCGTGTGTTTTAGACTTCGGTGGTAGTTGGGATACCTATCTTCCTTTAGCCGAGTTTTCATATAACAACAGCTATCATGCGAGTATTGACCGTCCTCCCTTCGAGATGTTGTACGGGAGGAAGTGCAGGACCCCGATATGTTGGGGCAAGGTTGGACAGAGGGTCATGGGGAGCACTGAAGTAGTGCTCAAGATGACAGAGAAGATTTAGCAGGTCCGGAGCAGGCTTCAGACTGCTCAGAGTCGGCAGAAGAGTTATGCCGATAGGCGCCGATCAGACCTGGAGTTCTAGGTCGGGGATATGGTTCTCCTGAAAGTGTCGCCGTGGAAGGGCGTCATCCGATTCAGGAAACGGGGCAAGTTGGGTCCCAGGTATATTGGACCGTTTAGGGTTGCAGCCTGAGTGGGAAAGGTAGCATATCAGCTGGACCTGCCAGCCGAACTCAGTCAGATCCACAACACTTTCCACGTCTCCCAGCTGCGGAAGTACATGGTGGACGATTCAGTAGTGGTACCTTTGGAGGACATCCAGGTTGATGACAGCTTGAATTATATCGAGCGGCCTGTGGCTATCCTAGACCGGAAGTCGAAGGAACTGAGGAACAAAAGGGTGGAGCTGGTGAAGGTGCAATGGCAGCATCGGAAGGGCTCGGAATGGACTTGGGAGCCCGCAGATGAGATGATGGAGCATTACCCGGAACTGTTCCGGAAGGGAGCGGCAGACTTCGAGGACGAAGTCTAAAATAAGTGGGGGAGATTTGTAACACCGGGTTCATGGTATGATTTTATTTAAGTTGCTATTTCAATTTTGCCACGAACTCGGCGAGTCTGCATCCCGACTCGCCGAGTAGCAGCAGGGTGGACACGGGATTTGAGCGGTGAACTCGGCGAGTCGATGCATAGACTCGGCGAGTCCACCTGTCTGGATGAAACTCTATTTTCAGACATTTCACCCTATTTTACCCATTCTAAAACACCCATTTCGTCCCATTTTCCTCCCAGAGAGCAGTAGAGAACAACTCTAGCTCCTTTAGTGTTCTTGAGTGATTTTGATCTTCCAAAGAAGGTTTTGGAGCTTAGAAGAAGAAGGAGGAGGTTGGAGTGTTCCAGAAGTGAAGGTAGATCCGAAATCTACTATGGGGAAGGCATCAAATCAGGTAATAAATCCCTCACTTTGCTCATTAGCTCTTAGGTTCGTTTTGTCCCCAATGGTTGATCTTCAAGCCTTAAAACCCCTAGATTTCGTGTGTATATGTGATAACCAGACCCTAGGAACTGAGACCCATGAGTTGGATCAGTTGGATGTCTCAAATTTGGCCAGAATGGGTGAAGAGTCGAAGGGTACTCGGCGAGCGCCAAAGTGCACTCGGCGAGTTCCATGAAGATGGCCTTAGACTCGGCGAGTTGGATAAACAACTCGGCGAGTCCTATGAAGATTTCCTTATACTCGGCGAGTCGTTCTCCAAACTCGGCGAGTCCCTTGATTATAGCCTTGAACTCGACGAGTTGTTCTTCCAACTCGGCGAGCCATATGAAGTGTCACTAGGATAAGAAGGGTTTCAGTGTAGAAGGTCCAACCCTCCGTAGTCGCACGTGGAATTAGCAATTTAACGTGTAACTATAGTCCCAGAATCTCCAAATCTCCAAGGTTGATGTTCTGATGGAAGATTGGAGCAAATTGTGGGATCTGTTCGTCGGACTCGGCGAGTCACCCCCTTGGACTCGGCGAGTCCAGTCGCGGGTTTGTTAGTTGTCCCCGTCTAGCGAGTCAGGCTGACTCAGTGAGTGGGAACAGGGACCCGATAAGTCAGAGTCGGGCTAGACATAGAAGGACTCAGCGAGTCGTCATATGGACTCGGCGAGTCCAGTCAATCAGAAGGTTGACTTTGACCAAGGAGTTGACTTTGACCGGTCATTTGACCTTAGGGGTATTTATGAGTACCTAATCCATGTTTACAGATTTATAGCCGGAGGGATTACCGGTGCGGCAGCCAGGCGTAGTCTGAGCAGGTTTTCGGCAGCTACTCTCGAGGTGAGTTTCCTTCCAGTAGGGACGGGTCTAAGGCACCAAGGCCGGCCCATATAGACGATATGTTAGTATCGGAGTGTGGGCGGAGCCCGTATCTCATAGTTGAGTTTGATTGTGTTATATGCCAGTATGATAGAATTGCTTATACTTGTTGTCTGTGTGATACTTGTATGTTATGGTTTAGTAGCGGAGTGTGGGCGAGGCCCGTATCTCCATGGATAGCAGAGTGTGGGCGAGGCCCGTACCTCTCAGAAAGTAAAGTGTGGGCGAGGCCCGTATTTCTATGGGTGTGGGCGAGGCCCGTATCCCTTAGTTACTCGTTATATGATTGTATGGTATGTGGCATTATGGGGGAACTCACTAAGCTTTGTGCTTAGGTTTTATAGTTTTGTTTTCAGGTATCTCTTCAGCTAGGGAAAAGGAGCTGGCGCGGTAGCGGCATATCACACACACTCTTGTTTCCGCACTATGGATTTTCTGGGATGTACTCTGAATATTTAACTATGATGTTACCGGTTTTCAGACATAAATTAATATTATGAAAGTTTTGTAACGATGTTTTTATGTATTAACCTAATTCAAAAATGAAATTTTTAGCTGGTATTTTTCGGGATGTTACAACGTGAGCCTTATAAAACTCACGACGTGATGGTCCAAAATCCTTACTATAAATAGCAGTTCCGACTTCAGTCATTCTTACACCTAAACTTCTTTCTCCTCTCTCCTTTGCTGAAGTCCTCTTGCATCCCGAGCCCCGACGACTTCATACCGTTGACCGTTTTTGCTTAGATTACATAAAATCACGCTACTAGGGTGACTTTCATGGCCCCACTTTCTAATATTTTGGGGGAAAACGTGTGCTAAATATTGTATATACATTACTATTATGTCTATATGATAGTATATAGTTATAATAGTCGGGGTATAGTTGTTCTAAATATAATATTTTGAATATATACAACTATTATCAACTTGTCAGCATGTTATTATACTAATGTAGATATTGAGTTATACTTAGGATTCTATATATATGTTTTGTGCGATATAGTTCCGAAGTTATATTCAGAAGTTCTATATGTTAATTTATAAAGTATGTTGCTATTATTGGTTTTATGTCAAGATAAAACTTGGTATGTTGTATGTTGTTATTGTTAGTTTTATGACAAGATAAAACATGGTATTTTATATGTTGTTGTTGTTATTGGTTTTATGTCAAGATAGATCCTGGTTTTACTTCAAGTTATAGCTGTTATACTGCCTAAATATTATGAAGTTAGGAGTAATGTTTAAAAGCATAGTCTAGTAACTTCGGGTTTTAGACATGAAAATGCTTTTGTTGTTAGAGCTATAGGAAGTCGTCGAAGTCTACATGAGTAATTATATTCATCAACTAAGATTGGGGATCTTAGCGGAAATCCTCTGAACTGTAACCGTTAATCCCGTGTCAGCGAGGAAGTTATGTATAATTAGTATACGGGTTGACCACCCCACTTGTGACTGTTAGCTACAGTCAACCATAAGCAAGTGACGAACTATCCTTTCACTTTTTATTGTTCCGGCGTCGATGAAGCGTACGATGTTGTCCTCTTGGAAATCATGAGTGGGTTGTCCTCATGGAAATCATGAGTGGGTTGTCCTCATGGAAATCATGAGTGGGATGTCCTCATGGAAATCATGAGTGGGTTTTATCAGAGGTATTATGTCAAAGCAGCGGTTACAGGCTCATGGTAGCAAATTGTTAGAAACATTATACTTTGTCGTATACAAGTACTAATGTTAAGTATAAGTTTCCCCTACTTATACATTAGGCTCAAGGAATGTTTAGGTATAACACTTAATTGATAAGTAAACTATTATACCTAATATACATACTAAATGTTGGAGAATCAAAATGATACTTACAAAACTATAATTTTGAACGTGGAAAATGTACTATTTTATGGAGTCAAAACCTGTGGACTCACCAACTTTATGTTGACGTATTTTAAAATGCATGTGTTTTCAGGAACTTGAAAAGCTGGTATGTATTCGAACAGGAGAAGTTTTACTATTACCTTTCTGTTCATTAAGAAGTATGCCATAGTCGGATATTATGTAATAGGTTCTAGATAAACAGTTATGTAACTTTCAATTATCAATAAAGGTATGTATCTTCTTTAGTACTATTCAATGTATGTTATATAACTGTGATACGAACAATGACTTTACACCACCCGGTGTTTCCGCCGATGGCTGGGGGTGTGACAGAAATTGGTATCAGAGCTATTAACTATAGTGAACTAGTACTTTCTTAGGAAAGCACGTGTATAGTTTAGGGCTTACACTATTAAGTTTAGGTATATCCCTTAGCCTACAATAAAAAGTATTATTAATTATTCTACTGAAGGACTACTTACGGGAGCGGTGACAAGGATAGACATGTCGATTTGGGTTGCTGGATTTCAGAACGGCTCTATGCAAAAATAATCCTGCCCTTTCGACTGTCCTGACTGGCGGAGCCTTATCAGATAGACCTGAAGTAACAAACAATAGTTAAAGCGTGAATACAATAAATAATAATATAGAGTCATATATAAAGACTCAGACCCGCGATGAGAATACACCTTAATACACGGAATGTTTTTGATCCCAATGATTTAGATCAAATATTCCAACTAAAGTTTACATGTGCATATATCCTATCACAACTAGGTGTAGGTGCGCAACTACATTTTATTATGATCAGATCAGATGAACTATTTAATTTGGGAGTAATATTTGATAGACTAAAACTCTTGGTGATCCAAAATGTATTGGAATTCGACATTGCACATTCACGAGAATGGATAATCATCGAGGATATGGATGAAGAAGAGGAAGTTTCATTCCCCATGATGGTAGGCGATCCTTACTACCCTATAAATCCAACCACCTTTCATCCAATATCTTCTAACGATGGAGCACCTTTACCCTCCAACGAGTGGGAAGAGAGTGAACCAATGGAAGAAAGCGAATCAATGGAGAAGACAGAATCGGTGGCATCATCTTTACCACCACTGAACACTCTTTACCGTAAAGTTCCAGGAGGAGCAAAAATAAAACGAACGACACATAAATCCATACCGATATGGCAAAAGATTAAGAAGAATCAGAAGGCGGCATATTCAAGAAGTCATAGAGTTCAAGATGAACCTGCACGGATCGCACAAACCGTTGATAGGTGGGTGGCGGAAGAAAGAGCTGCTAAGATGTATGAGACTAGTCAATCATCTCGACCACATCTCCAACATTCTTCTAAAGTTAACACTTTATCTCAATTGTTTGAGAAAAGTGTGAAAATTGAAGATAAGATGGAAATTGTCGAAGGAAGGGCTACTCATCTCTCGGGAAGAGTACGAAGGCTAGAAGGACAAAGGACGCTAGATCAGGAATTGGTGATGGATGTCCATCATCGTATAAATTTCTCTTATAACGACATAATTACTCACGATGCAAGGATTGCAGCATTAGAGCTCTACAATCAAACCTCAAGAAATGAAGAACGCACGGGAAGTCTTGAGCAGAGAACTCAAGTACTTGAGGAGCAAGTGGTTAATGTCACTGACGTGCTAGGTCATCACTTAGGTTTCTGGTAGATAGCTAAAACTAGTGGTTGAGTAAGTAGAGAAATCAGACTAGTTAAGGCGAAAAGAGGAAAGTTTATAGCAAGGATGTAGAAAACCTTGCAAATTTTACAAAGTTTATAGAAACTTTTCTCTTATAAACCTAAATAAACTTATGTAACCGCTGGTAATAATATGAAGCATATATTACAGTAATCATTGTGTTGTCCATTATGTTTTACACTTTGAAGAATAATTGAAGTATTTACTACTCGTGTATTAAATGATTAACAAAACTCATAAAATTCTTATTATTTTAGGAACTAAAACAAAATGCCTAGAAGGAGTAGTGCTCGGCTAAACCCTAACCGACCATCAGCACCACAACAACACCCACCAGAACCAAACACCCCAATAAGTACAACACAACTGGAAGAAATCATAGCTCAAAGAATTGATGCGGCTCTATCTAATATCACAAGAGATGGAGTTAGAAATGAAGGCCATGTAGGGACCGCTAGAACGTATACCTACAAAGATTTTATGAATTGCAGGCCAAAGAGCTTTCATGGAAATGAAGGGGTTGTTAATTTGACTAGGTGGATAGAAAAGACAGAGTCCGTCTTTCAAATAAGCTTATGTCGAGATGGTTGTAAAGTACGGTTTGTAGCATGTACTTTCGCTGATGCAACAGTTACATGGTGGAACAACCATGTGAATGCAATTGGAATTGATACTGCAAATTCCATGAAATGGGAAGAGCTTAAAATGATGCTAGTAGAAGAGTATTGTCCTAGGGAGGAGATACATAAACTGGAACAAGAATTGTGGACCTTAACCATGAAGGGTTCAGAGATAAAAGCTTATACCGCTAGATTTAATGATCTTGTAGTAATGTGTCCAACACTTGTAATCCCTGAATATAAGAAAATTGAGCGATATATCTGGGGTTTAGCATCGTAAATTAAAGGCATGGTGATCGCATCAAAGCCTACGACCTATGACAGCATCAAAAGAATAGCTCACCAGCTAACCCTCACAGAGATCCAAGGAACAGAAGTGGTCTCAAAGGCCGAGTCTCCCAAATGTGGAACAAACAAGCGCAAGTTTAATAGGAAGAATTCCAAACAATCATCTAAGAAAAGACAAGAAGTGGCAACCAATTATGCAGCCACGACAACAGTACCCACACAACCAAAATCTTCATGGTGCAATCAGTGTAACCGTTATCATTCAGGTGACTGTTATGTCTGCACGAAGTGCAAGAAGAAGGGACATATTGCTAGTCACTGCAGGAGCACAACACCTACAACAGTGAATCAGGGAACAAATACTGGAGCAGGCCATGGTGAAGGAAGAAAGTGTTATGAGTGTGCAGAGGTTGGACATATCAAGAAAGAATGTCCAAAGTTAAGGAGTCAAGGAGGCATAGGGCGTGGCAGGGCGTTCGTGATCGGAAGCAGAGAAGCTATCGAGGACCCTTTGGTCGTATCTGGTACGTTTCTCATAGATAATTTATACGCTACCATACTCTTCAACTCTGGAGCAGATCGAAGTTTTATAACTCCGACATTTAGAAAATTGTTAAGTCATGAGTCTTGTAAATTAAAAGAAATCTATGAAGTAGAAATCGCTAATGTTCAAACCGAGAGAACACATGCAATCCTAGAAAACTGTCTGTTAACTCTTAATAACTACCTTTTTGACGTCAACCTCATGCCAATGCGTATCGGTAGTTTTGATGTCATAATTGGCAAGGATTGGTTATCTTCACACCGCGCCGAAATTCTATGTCATGAGAAAGCCATACGACTACCATTACCAAACGGCAAAGCCCTGATTATATATGGTGATAAATCTGGGAAGAACCTCAAAGTTATCTCTTGTACTAAGACCCAGAAATATATACATAAGAAATGTAGCGCACTCTTAGCCCACATTACAGATAGGAAGAGAAAGATAAAAGAAATCAAGGACACACATCAAGTATGTGATTTCCCTGACGTGTTTCCTAAAGATCTACCTGGAATACCTCCCGTCCGACAAGTCGAGTTTCGAATCGACTTAATTCCAGGAGCAGCACCAGTAGCCATATCTCCTTATCGGTTGGCTCCATCCGAAATGCAAGAATTGTCTAGCCAACTACAAGAACTTCTTGACAAAGGCTTTATCCGACCAAGTTTTCACCTTGGGGAGCACCAATCTTGTTTGTCAAGAAGAAGGACGGATCCTTTCGAATGTGTATTGATTATCGGGAGCTGAACAAGCTAACGATCAAGAATCGTTATCCCCTTCCAAGAATTGATGATCTATTCGATCAACTGAAAGGAAGACGACATTCCAAAAACAACATTTAGAACTCGTTATGGTCATTATGAGTTCTTAGTTATGTCTTTTGGATTGACCAATACCCCAGTAGTGTTTATGGATCTCATGAATCGTGTTTGCAAACCATACTTGGAAAAATTCGTGATCGTATTTATCGATGATATATTGATATATTCACGAACCAAGGAAGAACATGGTCAACACCTACAAATAATCTTGGAACTACTAAGAAAAGAAAAATTGTACGCTAAATTCTCCAAATGTGAGTTTTGGATTAGAGAAGTATAATTTTTAGGTCATGTAGTTAGCAAAGAAGGAATTCATGTTGACCCATCCAAAGTTGAAGCAATCAGGAATTGGGAAGCACCAAAGATGCCAACAGAGGTGCGTCAATTCCTAGGACTTGTTGGTTATTACTGCAGATTCATAGAGAATTTCTCCAAAATAGCCAAGCCGCTTACAACACTAACCCAGAAGGATACGAAGTTCAACTGGGAAGACAAACAAGAAGTTGCTTTTCAAAAACTGAAGCAAATGTTGTGTAGTGCACCAATCCTATCCCTTCCAGATGGGACAGAAGATTTCGTTGTATACTGCGACGCATCAAATCAAGAATTGGGATGTGTGTTGATGCAAAGAGGAAAAGTTATCGCATATGCATCAAGACAACTTAAGGTGCATGAGAATAATTACACTACCCATGATCTTGAATTAGGAGCTGTAGTTTTTGCACTAAAAATTTGGAGACATTACTTATACGGTACTGAGTGTACTATTTTTATCGACCACAAGAGTCTCCAGCACATCTTCAACCAAAAATATCTTAATATGAGACAACAGAGATGGGTCGAATTGTTGAATGATTACGAATGTGAGATTCGTTATCATCCCGGAAAGGCAAACATGGTAGCAGATGCCTTGAGCCGGAAATAATATATTAAACCCCGTTGGATACGAGCATTAACTATAACTATCCATTCTAACTTTACCGCACAAATTAGAGAAGCTCAACTTAAGGCTCTAAAAGAAGAAAACATCAAGAACGAAGCTTTACGAGGAATGGAAAAGCAACTTATACAAAGAGATGACAGAACGTGACACTTTATGAACCGAATTTGGATGCCTAAGTTCGGTGGAGTCAGGTACTTGGTCTTAGAAGAAGCCCACAAGTGCAGATATTCCGTGCATCCAGGTTCTGACAAAATGTACTTAGATTTAAAAGTATATTATTGGTGGCCAAACATGAATGCAGAAATTGCTACTTATGTGAGCAAATGTTTGACTTGTTCTAGAGTAAAGGCAGAACATCAAAAGCCTTCAGGTTTAGTTCAACAACCGGAAATACCTGAATGGAAATGGGAGCAGATATCAATGGACTTCATCACTAAGTTACCTAAAACTCGTAGTGGGTTCGACACTATTTGGGTAATAGTCGATAGATTGACTAAGTCCACCCATTTCTTACCAATTAAGGAGAACGACAAGATGAAGAATCTGACTAGGGTTTATCTTAAGGAAATTGTCAGATTGTATGGAGTTCCAAATTCTATTATTTCTGACCGACATAGTAGATTCACTTTACGGTTCTGGTAATCTCTACAAAAATCCTTAGGAACATGTCTAGAAATGAGTACTAGTTACCATCCACAGACTGATGGTCAGAGTGAGAGAACCATTCAAACTTTAGAAGATATGCTCTGAGCCTGAGCAATAGACTTTGGAAATGCGTGGGTCACTCATTTACCATTAATTGATTTTTCCTACAACAATAGTCATCACACTAGCATCAAGACTGCACTGTTTGAGGCTCTTTATGGACAAAAATGTCGTTCCCCAGTATGTTGGGCAGAAGTTGGAGATACACAGATGGCCAGAGAACGTACAGGCGATACCTTACATACTGGACCAAAAATAATCCACGAAACAACTGAAAAAATCGTTTCCCGAATCAAATTGCCTCAAGAGCTAAGTAATGTGCACGATGTTTTTCACGTATCAAATCTCAAAAGACGTCTATCCGATGACACTCTTGTTATACCTCTTGAAGAGATACAAGTCAATACGAAACTCAACTTTGTAGAAGAACCTGTTGCGATCATGGATCGAGAAGTCAAACGATTAAAGCAAAGTCGTATTCCCATAGTGAAAGTTTGATGGAACTCTTTACAAGGACCTGAATTTACTTGGGAACGTGAAGATAGGATGAAAGAAAAATACCCCCAACTGTTTGACAAAACCCCATCCATAAGATAAATTTTGGGACGAAATTATTCTAACGGGGGGAGAATGTAACATCCGTCACAAATAGGTCAATAGACAATCACATGTGATTATGCCAATCATGTAATGTGATTATGTTAAACTAGTAATGTAATAAGAGTGCTATGTATTTCATGATAAATTCTAATACAAATATGAACTTTCTTTATGATACAACTCAAAGTATACGTCCATACGATTCCAAAAATATAGAGAATGTCTGAATCTGACTTCGCATGAAGAAGTTATGATAAACCGAACACTATAATTCTCTATAATAAGTGGAATTTAAAATAGACTTAGAATTAGATATTGGAGTCTAAAAGAAAGTAGTAGTACTCGTAAATACCTACGCATGCATATAAAGAATGTCAAAAACGGAGTTCGTATGCGAAAGTTACGACATTCCGAAGATTCAGCTGTCACAAACCCTAATCTGACTGAACTCACGACGTGAGCACAGAAACTCACGACGTGAGGAGTCAGCCACATCTCGGAATCTAGAAGGTGTCTGACAAGGCTACGAAGGGATAAGATCAAAACTCACGACGTGAGAAAGGATATCTCACGACGTGATGTAACATACACGTTCAGTTATCGTGTATTGTAAATTATAAAAGTCAATCATATTACGAAATATTATGTAAAATTGACTGTTGAGTCCTAACGAATAGCTTTTACTAGGAAATAAAGTAAAAGTATGTTTAGGATCACTCAGAAAGTATTGGAAGTCTTATGAGATTCCAATTAAAAGGCAAATAGTGAAATTTAACGAAAATATAAAAATTTAAATAAGTAAAATTTTATTATTGAAAGTTGTAGATTATCTCATTAGAAACATGTAGGCAAAAACCTCATCCAAAGCCGAGTTATAACGAAGAAGTTATGACCAATCGAAGATCCGCGACAAAACCGGCACGGCGCCGAATGACGTAAATACTGAGTTTTTGATAAACTACTTTTAGCCTTAGTGATCTAAATGAAAGTCGTAGTATTCGTTAAACCGAGAAGATCGATAAAAAGAACGACAAAATCTGACTTCGTATGAGGAAGTTATGATTTTTCTAAGTTTCAGCTTAGCAGTAGACAGCTAAAAACTCGAATTTTAGATCGAGCGATATTTAACCGACACAACCTAAATGAGAACCGAAGGTCTCGTCAATAGTAGTACAACGGTAAAAAGACAGACGAAAACGGACGTCGGATAAAGAAGTTATGAATTTTTAACAGATTTTCTTGTCCCGGTCTGTTAAAAATAATAATATTAAAAATAAAGTCAAAAATAGCCGACGGAGTCTAAACGAAAGTTGTAGAATATATAGCCGCCTACGCGTGCATATAAAGAACGTCAAAAACGGAGCTCGTATGCGAAAGTTATGGATTTTAGAAGTTTGGGGCACAAAAATCAAGAATAATTACGAAATCCGAGAAAAAATCGCATTGTTAGGATTCGGCCATGTCACCTCACGTATGAACTCGCCCCGTGTTCCGATCTGCTGACGAGTCCGAAGTGGTCCAATAAGAATCCGACGCGTGTGCCTTGGTGGCGAGCCCTCGCATCCGACGCGTGTCGCGATGACTCTCGCATCTGAGCCAGCTGCTTCGCTCCGCAGACGCCGCGTGCCATCGCCTCCTGCTGCCAACTGGCCTCGCTGACTCACCCCTCTTGGCCGATGACTTCGGATCTCACCCTATAAATAGGAGGGCTGCGAACCCTCCCGAGCAAAATGGGAAATTAGCCATTTTTCACCCCCTTTTTAATATTTTTATTATTTTGACATCCCCGAAGCCCCAATATCATTTTTAACACCCGAAACACGCCCCGAATTGCCCATGAAGCCCAAGAAATTTATCTTTTCGGTTTGAAGCTCTACCTTCGCAGAGCCCGGTTTTCAATAAATCTCCCGGTTTTCAACGAAGGAAGTTATATTTAGAGCCGAAGTGCTGTCCAATTTACTATTTTAACCCCCCGGTTATTTCATGGTGAGTTTAATATATAGGAATAATTGTATGTTATGTGTTATATGTGTTATGTGCTTTTCAGCGTTATTATTCCGGGTTATTTTCCCGTGTTATTTTTATTCGCTATTTTAATAGCAAAGAAATACCTTTGACCATGTGATCAGTGAAAGGACTTAGATTCACATTGGTACTCATATGTAGCCTCTGGCCATGTAGAGCATGTCTCCGTAAGAGAATGACTTCTATTCTATGGCATTGGTAGAAGGTTAGACAGGGCTGAAAGCCTGAAATCTACCAAAATGTTTAATCAGAAAGTGTATGTCTTCTGTGACATTTGGGTCGAAGCTTTATTGATGTATATCAAGTATGGAAATTGTTATGTCTCATGATTGTATATTTTTGAATCAAATCAATGATTGATATGGAAAGTTTATCACATGATTCACATATGCCTTTTTTGTTCATTGTTCCTCTTTGCTTCTGCCATATTGAAGTATATATATGGCATAACGTTATATTGTATCTATTATTGAACTCACTAAGCGTCACCGCTTACCCCTCTCAGTGTTTAACAATTGCAGGAGATAAGTAACCAGTATGGTTATATACTGTCGGAAGATGTAGAATAGTTTTTACTAGTACTTTTGTATTTCGGTTTATGTTTGTATAAAATTACAATATCCTGGGTAGTTATGTAAAATATTAAAACATAGTCGTTTGTATCCTATCTTTTGTAATCACTTTATCAATGTAAAATATTGTTTTATAAATATGTATGTAGCATGTTTTGGAGTAACAATGGTCAAGTATGAAAGTTTGGGTCTTTCAGAAATATGAAAGTTTCGAAAGGGGTTCTTGCACTCATGGTATTAGAGCGGTAGTTTAAGTGAACTAAATTCCATGGATTCGTATTTAGACTTAAACTATTGGAAGTTGAATATATGAACTGAATCATTGTAAATATATTGATACAAACCATAGGAAATACTTAAGTGGGGTATTGGGTAGTGATAAACCCTAGTATTCTAAGATATTAAGTTAGTTCAAATTTTTTAGAGAATTAGTTTATGTGAACTAGGAATTTTGAGAATTTCAAGATTTATACATGGATTGTTAAGTGAAGATGATACGATATGTATCTAGTATACTTTAGGTGGAATACCTAATGGACACAAGCACTAGAATATTAAGAGGAGATATGCCTTATATTCTAATATGTGCTAAATAATAAGTAAATATAACATGCTTTAGGTTTCATACCTATATTGATATTATTTGAGAAAGTTTAAGGTCTGTTGCCGACCTTGGTTTAGAAAATTTTATGTTCAGAATTCTAAGAATTTCCGTAATAGAATTTACATGAAACTTTTCGAAGTGATAAAGAGACTTATGATAGTTGACATCGATAAGTTTATAAATAAACGATCGCGGGATATCGTAAATAATAAATATGAAGTGTTATCGTAAATAGTGTATTAATACCAATAGAGTGGTATTATACATTTAAAGTATGTTTGATATATAATAACATCTTTGGAAGAAAGATGTGCATTTGAAACACATTTGGGAAAGATAAATGTATTGGTACAAATCCATGAAGTTGTTCCATCGTTGTCCAGATTGAAGCAGTGATTGTTTATAGAGTCGGAAGAACCGAAGATGGTGATAAATACTTTGACAATATTGAAATTAATGTGGTACAAGATTTAGAAGAATTAAATAAAGATCAAAGGAAAGGCTAATGAAGTTTTTAGACTAAATAGGCCAAGACTTTGTGATGTAGTATGTAGTTCGAGTAGTAACCCTATACAAGATGTTCAGACTTAGTATTTAATAATACTGAGTGATGATTGACTTCTATCACATCCTTATGGAAATTCCATTGTGTGTTAAGCCGATTTTAACATACATGATTACGATGGTGAAATAGGTTATTTGGTTGTGAAAAGACTGAGTGGCTTACTTGTTAGAGTAAGGTAGAGTACTTAGTTGAAGAAGATATACACTCATATCATTATATAAGAAGAAATGTTGTAGTTAGGAATGACAGAGAATCAAGTTGAAGCTAGTAGAACATGTTGAGATGCAGCTATAATGTGGATTTCCTAGGATGGATTCCTATGAATTAGACTTAAAAGAAGACTTTCTCATATACAGAAATGAACAAATATGCATGGTGACTTGCAAGATGATGCAGATAGTTAAAGACCGTTTGTCTCCACGGTACTAGAGTAAATTCTGGTATAGTGTGTCTTGCAAAGTAGACACTACCCGAGAAAGAATTTATATGAAGAAATGGAAGTAAAATTTCAATCGACCTATGAAAAAGTATTAAGATATACTAAATCGAGCATATGCATGAGAAGAATCTTAGAAGGCGAGTATAGGAAATCTAAGATATGTTTGATAGAAATGTGAAATCCCTAATTGAGTCTAAGAGAAATTGTCATAAGTACTTGTTTGAACACGTTCATGTGTGATAAGTTGCTTTGTGATTTTGAATGGTGACTTGGAAACTGCAAGACAATACTTGGGACGAGTATGAGTAGGTGTGAATAGTAGTAGAGGCCTATACTACTTGAAGCAAAGGACTCACGCTTGGATCAGGAAAAGTCACAAGGTTACCAAGAAGCTAGAAAATGATTTCGTTTTATTCATGTATGTCGTTACCTTCATTTCGGTAATGACAAAAAAGGTAATTATCGTTCAAATCTTAATGTCATAAAGACTTGAGTCCGATTAATATAAATATACAAAGATGGAGTAGATTTGTTTAGAAAGGCATGTCTTGAGTAATGACGAAACTTCAGTCAAGAAGGAGATGGTCAAGATGGTCGATAGAAATATAACGATCTTCATTAAAGAATTGAACAACCATTAAATAGAGATGTTACCTGTTACGAAGACGATGAATAATTTAGTTATTCATGGAAGTAATACAGTATGAAATCCGTGATTTCGTAATCAATCGAAATATTCTGTCATTTGACAAAACTGATGTGTATACTCGAAAGCACGGGCACGAATTAGAAATACGTGGTGCTATTCTTTCTGTTCCAAAGCATCCACGTGTTGATTAAACTCTCTTTGTTTTCTCTATTCCATCAGCTCGATTTATTCGATCTGATTTTAATACAAGAGTTTGGTTCGTTATGTGTCTTGTGCGTTATAAAATCAAAGGTCCTTAGAATATGACC
This sequence comes from Lactuca virosa, assembly GCF_052849685.1. Lineage (NCBI taxonomy): Eukaryota > Viridiplantae > Streptophyta > Magnoliopsida > Asterales > Asteraceae > Lactuca > Lactuca virosa. The sequence goes on from NC_136430.1 coordinate 50,786,681, forward strand.
ATTCGAGTTGTTGTTATAGCAAAAGTAAAGACCTTATCTTGGGTTTAGTCTATAAACCAAGAAGGAGCAGGAGTCTGCAATGAGAATTGAGTTTTAACTCAAAGATTAGGATCGAAGGCCCAATAGAGAATGATAAGCGGGTGCAGGTTTGAGCACCGCTAGTAACTAAGAAGTTTGAAGAGTTTGACAATCGTTTGGCAAACCAAAAGTAAAATATCATACATTTTAGATTACCACAGAGGAGGTAAGTTAGGACTCGAATGTTGTGACTAGTAATTTTCTCATAAACTTTAGATCTGCTCACATCTTATTTGATTGTGATGCCTCAGATTCTTTCATGCCTTATAAATTCGCACATTCTTTTCTAATTGCTTGTTACGCAATTGTCCAATCATTTCACATAGATAACATAGGAAGTATACATTACTTGCTGATAAAGTCTATAGTAATAGTGTCATAGGAATTGAAGGTTATAATTTTCTTGCTAACCTAATTCCTATCTCCTTCCCAACTTTGATATTATTCTCGGCATGGATTGGTTGTCAAATAACCATGCAAAACTCTTGTGCTATGAAGAGATTGTATGCATCCCTATCGAAGAAGAGGATTCTATTTATGTCTACGTTGAAAATAATAACTTCTTTCTTAAAAAGTCGTAAATTTATATCGAAGGGATATTCTACTTATCCGGCTAATGCAGTTAATATCTCAAGAGAGGGGAAGAAAATTGTAAATGATGTTTCCATTAATAATAAAAATCTTGATGATCTTTCCGACGAATTGCGTGGACTACCCCGAATAGGCAAGTAGAATTCCGAATTGACCTTATGCATGGTGCTATTCTAATTGCCAAAGACTGCTATATAGAATGATAGCATTTGGGTAATTGTCAACCAGTTTACTAAGAGTGCATATTTTCTCGCCATACGTACAACGGTTCTAATGGAGAAATACGCACAAATCTACTTAGACGAAATTGTGGTGAGACATGGTGCCCCACTAAAGATTATTTTCGATCGTAATACTCGCTTCATATCTCATTTTTTGGGAAAGAATGCAAGGTGAATTGAGATCTCGTATTACTCTCAGCACAACTTATCATCCCCATACAGATGGTCAGACGGAGAGAACGATCCAAACAGTAGAAGATATGCTTTGTACATGTGTCTTGGAGTTCGGTGGTAAATAGGATAAGTACTTGTTCTTGTCGAATTTTCATATAATAACAGTTACCACGCTTCAATCAAAATGCCACCGTATGAAGCATTACATGGTCGCAAATGTTGTACGCCATTATGTTGGCGAGACTTAGGACATAAGATCCTTGGAGGCCCTGGATTGATTCAATATACCACTGATAAGATTCAATTGGTATGAGAAAGAATGAAAGTGGCCCAGGATCGACAAAAGTTCTATGCAGAAAATAGAAGATGACCCATAGAATTCCAAGTGGGTGATACTGAAAGTATCCCCGTGGAAAGGAATTATGCGATTCGGGAAGAAAGGAAAACTAAGTCCTAGATTTGTTGGTCCTTTCAAAATCATCCAGAGGATTGGTAAATAAGCATATCGCTTGGAATTTCCTGAAGATTTGGCAGGTATTCATGATATATTTCATGTGAGTTATCTGTGCAAATGCTTGAACGTATATGATGAAACGATTCCGTTATCCTAAGAGAAACTGAATAAAAGTTAAGATATGTAGAAAAAAAACCCTGGAAAGATCGTAAACGAATGAACGACTAATCTACGTAATAAAGAAGTGGAGTTGGTGCTTGTCAAGTGGAAGTACCATCGAGGCCCAAATTATACTTGGGAGAATAAGAATGAGATAAGAGCGAAATATCCCCATTTATTCTAATCGATGTAATTTCGGGGAAGAATGCTCAAAAGGAGGAGGTATTTGTAACATACACGTTCAGTTATCGTGTATTGTAAATTATAAAAGTGAATAATATTACGAAATATTATGTTAAATTGAGTGTTGAGTCATAACGGATAGTTATTACTAGGAAATAAAGTAAAACTATGTTTAGGATCACACAGAAAGTTTTGGAAGTCTTATGAGATTTCAATCAAAAGGCAAATAGTGAAATTTAACGAAAATATAAAATTTTGAATAAGTAAATTTTTATTATTGAAAGTTGTAGATAATCTCATTAGAAACATGTAGGCGAAAACCTCATCAAAATCCGAGTTATAACGAAGAAGTTATGACCAATCGAAGATCCGCGACAAAACCGGCACGGCGCCGAATGACGTAAAAAGTGAGTTTTTGATAAACTACTTTTCACCTTAGTGATCTAAATGAAAGTCGTATTATTCATTAAACCGAGAAGTTCGATAAAAAGAACGACAAAATCTGACTTTGTATGAGGAAGTTATGATTTTTCTAAGTTTCAGCTTAGTAGTAGACAACTAAAAACTCGAATTTTAGATCGAGCGATATTTATCCGACACAACCTAAACGAGAATAGAAGGTCTCGTCAATAGTTGTACAACGGTAAAAGACAGACGAAAATGATCGTAGGATGAAAAAGTTATGAATTTTTAAAGGATTTTCCTGTCCCGGTCTGTTAAAAATAATAATATTTAAAATAAATTCAAAATTAGCCGACGGAGTCTAAATGAAAGTTGTAGAATATATTCCCGCCTACGCGTGCATATAAAGAACGTCAAAAATGGATCTCGTATGTGAAAGTTATGGATTTTAGAAGTTTGGGGCACAAAAATCGAGAATAATTGCGAAATCCAAGAAAAAATCGCATGGTTAGGATTCGGCCACGTCACCTCGCGTATGAACTCGCCTCGTGTTCCGATCTGCTGACGAGTCTGAAGTCGTCCAATAAGAATCCGACGCGTGTGCCTTGGTGGCGAGCCCTCGCATCCGATGCGTGTCGCGATGACTCTCGCATCCGAGCCAGCTGCTTCGCTCCGCAGACGTCGCGTGCCTTCGCCTCCTGCTACCACCTGGCCTCGCTGACTAACCCCTCTTGGCGGATGACTTTGGATCTCACCCTATAAATAGGAGGGCTGCGAACGCTCCCGAGTAAAATGGGAAATTAGCCATTTTTCACCCCCTTTTTAATATTTTTATTATTTTGACATCCCCTGAAGCCCCGATATCATTTTTAACACCCGAAACACGCCCCGAAGTGCCCGTGAAGCTCGATAAATTTATCTTTTCGGTTTGAAGCTCTACCTTGACAGAGCCCGATTTTCAATAAATCTATCGGTTTTCAACGAAGGAAGTTATATTTACAGCCGAAGTGCTGTCCAATTTACTAATTTTACCCCCGATTATTTCACAGTGAGTTTAGTATATAGGAGCAATTGTATGTTATGTGTTATATGTGCTATGTGTTTTTCAGCGTTATTATTCCAGGTTATTTTCCCGTGTTATTTTTATTCGCTATTTTAATTGCAAAGAAATACATTTGACCATGTGATCAGTGAAAGGACTTAGATTCACATTGGTACTCGTATGTAGCCTCTGGCCATGTAGAGCATGTCTCCGTAAGAGAATGACTTCTATTCTATGGCATTGGTAGAAGGTTAGACAGGGCTGAAAACCAGAAATCTACCAAAATGTTTAATCAGAAAGTGTATGTCTTCTGTGCCGTTTGGGACGAAGATTTATTGATATATATCAAGTATGGAAATTGTTGTATCTCATGATTGTATATTTTTTAATCAAATCAATGATTGATATGGAAAGTTTATCACATGATTCACATATGCCTTTTTTGTTCATTGTTCCTCTTTGCTTCTGCCATATTGAAGTATATATATGGCATAACGTTATATTGTATCTATTATTGAACTCACTAAGCGTCACCGCTTACCCCTCTCAGTGTTTAACAATTGCAGGAGATAAGTAACCAGTATGGTTATATACTGTCGGAAGATGTAGAATAATTTTTACTATTACTTTTGTATTTCGGTTTATGTTTGTATAAAATTACAATATCCTGGGTAGTTATGTAAAATATTAAGACATAGTCGGTTTGTATCCAATCTTTTGTAATCACTTTATCAATGTAAAATATTGTTTTATAAATATGCATGTAGCATGTTTTGGAGTAACAATGGTCAAGTATGAAAGTTTGGGTCTTTCAGAAATATGAAAGTTTAGAAAGGGGTTCTTTAACGTGAGGAGTCAAAGGGACACCTTCCGAAGCTAGGGACGCAAATGGCAAGTCTACGGGGATAAGATCCAAACTCGCGACGTGAGCCTTATAAAACTCACGACGTGAGGGTCCAAAATCGTTACTGTAAATACCAGGTCCGACTTCAGTCATTCTTACACCTAAACTTTTTTCGCATCTCTCCTTTGCTGAAGCCCTCTTGCATCCCGAGCCCTGACGACTTCGTACCGTTGATCGTTTTTGCTTAGATTACATAAAATCATGCTACTAGGGTAAGTTTCACGGCCCCACTTTCTAATATTTTGGGGGAAAACGCATGCTAAATATTCTATATACATTACTATTATGTGTATATGATAGTATATAGTTATAATAGTCGGGGTATAGTTGTTCTAAATATAATATTTTGAATATATACAACTATTATCAACTTGTCAGCATATTATTATACTAATGTAGATCTTGAGTTATACTCAGGATTCTATATATATGTTGTGTGCGATATAGTTCTGAAGTTATATTCGGAAGTTCTATATGTTAATTTATAAAGTATGTTGCTATTATTGGTTTTATGTCAAGATAAACTTGGTATGTTGTATGTTGTTATTGTTAGTTTTATAGCAAGATAAAACTTTTTATGTTATATGTTGTTGTTGTTATTGGACATGAAAATGCTTTTGTTGTTAGAGCTACAGGAAGCCGTCGAAGTCTACATGAGTAATTGTATTCATCAACTAAGATTGGGGATCTTAGCGGAAATCCTCTAAACTATAACCGTTAATCTCGTGTGAGCGAGGAAGTTGTGTATAGTTAGTATACGGGTTGACCACCCCACTTGTGACTGTTAGCTACAGTCAACCACAAGCAAGTGATGAAGAATCCTTTTAGTTGTTATTGTTCCAGCGTCGATGAAGCGTACGGTGGTTTCCTCATGGAAATCATGAGTGGGTTGTCCTCATGGAAATCATGAGTGGGTTGTCCTCATGGAAATCATGAGTGGTTTTTATCAGAGGTATTATGTCAAAGCAGCGGTTACAGGCTCATGGTAGCAAATTGTTAGAAACATTATACTTTGTCGTATACAAGTATTAATGTTAAGTATAAGTTTCCCCTACTTATACCTTAGGCTGAAGGAATGTTTAGGTATAACACTTAATTGATAAGTAAACTATTATACCTAATATACATACTAAATGTTGGAGAATCAAAATGATACTTTCAAAACTATACTTTTGAACGTCGAAAATGTACTATTTTATGGAGTCAAAACCTGTGGACTCACCAACTTTATGTTGACATATTTTAAAATGCATGTGTTTTCAGGAACTTGAAAAGCTTGTATGTATTCGAACAGAAGAAGTTTTACTATTACCTTTCTGTTCATTAAGAAGTATGCCATAGTCGGATATTATGTAATAGGTTCTAGATAAACAGTTATGTAACTTTCAATTATCAATAAATGTATGTATCTTCTTTAGTACTGTTCAATGTATGTTATATAACTATGATACGAACAATGACGTTACACCACCCGGTGTTTCCGCCGATGGCTGGGGGTGTGACAGTGTAACGTCCCAAACATACCGAGTAAAAAAGTCATTTTAAATAAGTCAAAACCGTTCATTCATTATCCCAAAATACGATCAGAGTAAAAGTATTCTCAAAATACGATCAGAGTAAAAGTATTCTCAAAACATCAGAGTAAAATCATAGAAAGCCAATGCAGACCAAATCTCCAGGGATGCAGTGCGATTAAGTCAGACTCTTCCTTTTGAAACCAGAATTACCTGAAAACATTTTAAAAATAAATCGTAAGCACAAAGCTTAGTGATTCCTCAAAATACCCCATATCATACAAATTAGTGGGCCCAACCCTGGGGTATGTTTCAACCCAATACATATCAATAGGCCCCACCGTGGGATATTTTTCAGCCCAATACATATCAATAGGCCCCTCCTAGGGGTATATTTTAAACCAATACATATCAATGGGCCCCGTCCTGGGGTATATTTCAACCCGATACATATCAATGGGCCCCGCCCTGGGGTATATTTCAACCTAATATATATCAACGGGCCCTTCACTTGTGTATATTTCAACCCAAACGTACATGAAAAAGTCACAAAGAAAATTAGCATTCTATACAACATAATATAGTAGGCTGACGTTGGTGCCTTCAACCCATGAGTATAGTGAGATCACTCATCTGAACTACTCAACAGAATCCCAACAGCTACCTCAGAATGAAACCAATAACCCAAGTGTAACGCCGCATTTTCGCTTTACAGTATGATCGAACAGTCATGTAAATAGACGGTTTTGATGGATGACGACTTAGAATAAATAGTCTTGAAAAAAGTAATAGTAATCGCAAATCCGAGAGCATGTGTATAGAGAACGTCCAAATCTGACTTCATAAGAGGACGTTATAATTTTTACAAGTTTCACCGTAACAATGTATGAAACAGAAATCAAAATAGAGATCGGTCTATTGCTAGGAAAAACAATCTAAACGAGAGTTGAAGATCTCATCAATATGATTATGTCGATATAAAGACAGTCGAGAACGGAAATCATATGAGAGAGTTATGATTTTTATATGGGCTGTAACAGTCCAAGTCTGTTAAAAATATAGCTTTAAAAATAAATTAAGAATTAGCGGACAAAGTCTAAATAAAAGTTGTAGATCTCGTCGATATCCACGCATAGATATAAACCCGTCCAAAACGGATCTCGTACGGAGAAGATGTGGAAGATTAAGAAATCAGAAATCTTCGCACACAGCCGCACACACAGATCGGATGTGCGGCGTGCACTAACATACCACCCAGATTCGCCATGTGCCACATTCTGCATAGAGGCACGCCACCCCAAAATCAACTATAAATAGGCGACAATTTTCATTCATTTCTCACATCTCTTCTCCTCCAGAAGCTCTCTGGAACTCTATGGTACTCTTAGTCCTTTTACTTTCTAGTTTCCGGCTACTTTAGCGAGGCCCTGGACTGGACGGGATATAGAGTTTTCGGATCAGGGTTCTTCTCGCATACTTCCAGGTTTTCGCTAGGATCCCTGTAAGTTAAGCTACACTTTTAGTGTAACTTATATTTATATGCATCGTTATTTTTATGGATATATATATATATATATATATATATATATATATATATATATATATATATATATATATATATATATATATATATATATATATATATATATATATGTTGGAACCTGAAAGTGAACCTCTAGAAATCTCAATCCTTTTTGAAGATCCGAAGTCAGTTAAGATTCCGAAGTAATAAGTTGGTGCGAAATCAGTTGGAGTCCGGATGTCAAGCCAAGTTCGGAGCAGATGAGTTGAAGGAATTCCGGAATGAATATTAGGACCGGAATGTTTGTGTTGCCGACTCAGTACCTTTTTCACTATGCATTAATTAGTTTTGTCACTTAGCATGATTAGACATTTCATCGGACTTAGTCTGTTTGTCAACTTGGACAATCAGAATGTCAGAAACATCTTTTTTATCCAGTCCTATGTATGTATCCTAATTTGTACCTTGTATCATGCTCTCCTATTTATAAGAGCTTTTAATGCAAATATATACGACAGATCATTCACTCAAATATAGCAATATTCTAGTTACTTCATCTTTCTAGTTATTTTCTAAAACACCCTTCTTGTTCTTCATTTATTCTCTTTACCTTGATCATTATCATCTGTCTTCATTTATAGCTTGAATATTTGTTGAATACATTACTCAGACTTGACTGGTCTATCCAGTCTTGACTAGAACATTAATTAGCAAGCAGACATTGATCTTAAGTATTAACTTAATGTTTGAGTTATCAAACCTTGTCCATGTGCAACATATCAATTTGTTCTCACAATTGGTATCAGAGCTTGAGTGGTTGTCCTTTGAATCCATAAGATCAGATTATTGTTGGTTTGAAATTACATTGGTATTTCAACCATTTCTATATTAAGGATAAAAGTTCTTCTATATACCACTTTTTCTTGAAGATACCTTAACTTCAATGGCTTCTTCTAACACTCAACAAATGATTTCAATGCATATCGCAAATAGCGTGCGTGGCCCTACACGTGCCCCACTGCTAGTTGTGGAAGAATATGATCACTGGAAACTTAGAATGGAAAGATTTTTACTAGCTAAAGAGAAAAGTGAAGCTATTTGGAGATCCGTCAAAGAAGGTCCTCATGTTCCTGTAAGAACAGTTGTGAGAGATGCTACCGCTCAACTTTTGGGTCAAGATAACAGTCGTCCAGCTCCTCTAACTGCAGATGATATTGAGAAGCTACATGTTGATCAAGTTTCCTTCTCGGAAATGATGCTTGGTGTTCCTCCCTCACTCTTTGAACACATTAAGTTGTGTAAATCAGCAAAAGAGATTTGGGACACCCTCCAAGATCTGATCGAAGGTTCGGAGAACATGAAAGACAAGCGTCTCACTTCGGTTGTAAATTATTTTGACACTTTCACTACCACTCCTGGTGAACCAGTGGCCTCAGCCTCTAACCGTTACCGAATCGTAGTCAACAACATGACTGCTCATGGGATTGTCCGAACTCCCTTGGAGTACAATCTCAAGTTCATAAACAGCCTCGGTAAAGGATGGGGAAATGTGAAATCTTGTCTCCAAAGTAATGGTTGTTTGAAAAAGTTAAAGGTTTATCAACTCTTTGATGAACTTCAAGGAGATGAATCTAATGTTGCTCAGAACATAAGGGAACTCTCTGGAGGTCCTATTTCTCTTGTCAGTTCCTTTCAACCAACCATTCTGAGCACATCCAACTCGGACCCCACCAAACCCATTGTTCCATCTGTTCAGTCCTCATTACCTGTCTTAGCCACACAAAACTATCGTGTTGATGATTCCGAAGCCATGGACTCTAAACTCCGCTTCCAATAGGAATTTGCTCTACTCTCCATGAAGTACAATCGTCCTTTCAACAAGCCTCACAACAATCAATTCCAAATTACTTTCCAAAATAACCGCTTTCAAAATCCTCACCAAAGCAGTCATCAACCTTCCAACAAACCTTCTGAAAACTCTCCTGCCTACAAGCCCAATATTCCTACTCAGAATAATACCTCGGAACCTCCACAGCTTCCGAAACCTGAGAAACCGAAGATCATGTGTCACAAGTGCGGACATGCAAACTACTTTGCCAAAGATTGCCTAGCTGAAGTCCCTAAAAACCGAAGATCAAGGACTCAGCTTACTATGCACATCGTGCTCAAGAACTGGCAGAAAGTGAAAAGGATTTTGTCACTACTGTGTCAAGATATGTGGAAGGATATTGGTCATCTGGAGATGATGATGACGTAACTACTGGCAGAAATACGTGTCTCATGGCTCGACAATAAATTGAATGTGATGAAGGCTATTGGTCTTCTGGGTCCGAAGGAGATGATGAAGGTGCTGAACCACACTACTACTATATGGCTACTAACGATCCACCCGGCTGAAGCATAGTTCAGCAGGTAAAATCTATGTTCACTGATAATAATTTTGATTTATCTCTTTGTGAACCATATCTAACCCAGATCAAATCAGATATGACCATCATTTACAATGTCTATGAGTCAGCGATAGAAGCCAGTGAGAAGAATGACAATGAATTAAGTCGTCTTAGGTTACGTTTCGAGGATAAGAAGTTAAAAATCGAGTCTTTAGAACATGAGCTTGTAATGTCAAAAGATAAATGTATCATACTTAAAGACGAATGTGAAATCACTTATTCTGAGAGAAATATTTTAATTTCGGATAACAAACGTCTTAATGCTAAGATTGATACCATGCACCATGCCATAGACATTCTTGAAGCAAATGAACAGATGACTCACAATTTTCGTCATCCTTGGTCAAAAGCTCCTGGTCTCGGAAGCGAATTTCTGAAACCAGTTGTTCGTTCCTTAAAGGAATTGCAAAATTTGACTTTTATGGGAGATGTTCCGAACCTCAAAAATTCGGATACTCCTGTGTCTCCCTTGTCACCTATTAATGAGACTTCTGATCATTTTCCATCCTTGATTCCTGAATTTAAGCCCATAGTTATCGGGAGTCCCGATTCCATGCAATTTCGGCCTCTGATAAACCTGGACCTGAATCAGACCTCTGAACTTGACTCCAGTACTCAAAAGACTGTTGCACAAAATCCTAACCTCAGCCCTCCTAACAACTGTATTGTTGAGGAAATTTTTCTGGAATCAACCTTTTCTGACCCTTCAGAGTGTGTTTGGGCATCTCTAGATAGTGAAGTCGATGAGACAATCTCATGTGATTTCGAACCTCAAGTGTTTTCAAAATCAAATCTAGCTCCCATTAAGCCTGTGTTCAAAAATCCCTCAGTAGGACAGACTTCCAAAATAAAGCCAATGTTAAATAGAAAGGATATTGTAGATCCTAAATCGGAGGCTCGGAATGCACACCTAAAGGAAGTTAAGGCTAGACAAAATTCAAGATTCCTTGAGAACTCCAAAAAGAGTGTATCTCGGAATTCTTGTTCATCAACCCATAGTCAAAACTCCTTCACACCCACTAAGATCCTCAAAAGACCCTCAAATCCTCCAAGTCCTGTAGAACAAAAGAAAATGGTTAGTCTCACTCAGGAAAAGTCAAGAGTAAGCACCACATCTATCCGAACCACCTCTCCTCGGACTGTTTCAACTGTTTTCATGGCAATATCCGATGGGACAATTTTTAGACCTCGACTTTCAAAATCAAATGTGCCATCAAGCAAACCAAAAAGTGTTAAGAAAATAAAATTTTCAAAATCTTCAAATCAGAACTTTGTGTGGAAAGTAAAAAATCACATTCCGGAAGAAAAAGTAGTAACCACTACTCCAGAAGTTCAAAGTCCAAAGAAAGCTGTTCCAAACTCCTCTGTGATTGAATATGACTATTGGATAGATGAAAGAACCATGTCATTCTGTTTGTTTCGTAAGGAATCTCGGAACAAACTCTCTAAACCAACTGTTGCTCAAAAGTCGCTTCCAAAGCCTAAGACTCGGACCTTTGTCCCAAAACCAAACATGGAGCCTAAAAACTCCACGACTCACTAATTTTGCAGGAACTCTGTGCTTCAGAGCAAGAGACAATATGGTATATTGACAGTGCTTGCTCCATGCACATGACGGGGCAGAAGGATTTTCTGCGTGATCTCAAACTTGCAGTAAATGTTGGCTATGTGACGTATGGCAACAACTCAAATTATCATATCCAAGTTTATGGCATTCTTACCAATGGCAACTTCTCCATTTCAAACGTGGCCTATGTAGCTGACTTGAAGCACAATTTGATAAGTGTGGCTCAACTCACTGACACAAATCGTCGAGTTAAATTCTGTATGAAACACAGCTACATCATGTCTGAAGATAGAAAGTAATGCTTGATCAAGTCCAATCACAACAAGAACATGTATCCTCTTCACATCAACATGATCATTGGCAAGCCCCAACTCTACTTACTCTCAAAAGTTGTTCCAGACGTCAGTTGGTTATGGCATAGAAGGCTTGCTCACTTGAACTTCAGATATATGAATGATCTTGTTTCGGGTAAAATGGTTAGAGGTTTGCCACTCCACAAATTCGAAAACGACCATCTATATGATGCATGTGAGTGTGGAAAGCAGTTAAAGAAAGGTCATCCCATCATCATTGAAAAATCTATCTCGGAACCATTACAAACTTCTACACATTGATCTGTGTGGACCATCAATAGTAGAGAGTCTGCATCACAAAAAGTACATTCTTGTGATTGTGGATGACTTTCCAAGGTTCACTTGGGTCTTCTTCCTAAGGCTGAAATCAGAAACAGCCTTTGAGCTCATCAATTTTATCAAAGGAATAGAAGTTCTCATCAAACTCCCTATAAGGAGAATCCAAAGTGACAGTGGTTCGGAATTCACTAACTTCTCCATTGAAAACTTCCTTACCGAGAAGGGCATCGACCACAATTTTTCTGCTCCCTACACTCCTCAATAAAACGGTGTAGTTGAACGACGAAACAGAACACTCGTTGAAGCTGCTCGATCCATGCATAATTTTACAAACCTGACACTCTATCTTTGGGCTGAAGTTGTTTCTACTGTATGCTTCACTCAGAATAGAGGTATCATCAATCGATGCTTCAACAAAACACTATATGAAGCCATGAAGGGTCGAAAGCCAACTATCTCCTTTCTTCATGTTTTCGGATGCAGATGCTTCATCAAGAATAACCGTGATCAGCTTACCAAGTTCCAACCTAAAGCTGATGAAGCCATCTTCCTTGGATACTCTTCCAAATCAAAGGATTACAAAGTTCTTAATCAGAGAACTCGTGTTATATAAGAAAGCTTTGATGTTACCTTTGATGACAACTTCATTCGGAATTTTGGCTCAACCTATGTTACAACTCACATTATGGAGTCTGATGCTCCCACACCAGGATGTTCGACCCAACAAACAATTCTTCAAGTTGACTTTGAGACCCTATTCGGACCCTCAGAAACAGCTCTTCATTTGGAATCTCAAACAAGATCAACCATGTCCGAAGCTCCGGTCTCTCAAACAATGTCCGGTCCGATCCAAAATCTTCTTCCATTTGATTCCAAACCATTTCAACATTCTCAGGTTGAGGGGGAGAATGGTCACTCTTCCCTTGAATCAAATGTGGATAGATTTGAAGATGCAGCTGCTGATTTTGAGGATTCCAATCCTATCAACATTAATGATGATGCAAACTTCTTTGAATTCCCAGCTGAAGATGATGTCAACCTATCTGGTTCAAAAGTTTAGGGGGAGCATCATCCACATGTTCAAACTATTTAGCGGGAGCAACTCAACCCTATTGTTGATATTGGATCATCTGTTGCACAAGAACTCCCAAGGTTCCATGTTTGGACCAAGGATCATCCTCTGAACCAAGTAATAGGAAATCCAAACGCTGGCGTACAAACTCGATCTGCTACAAGTCTTCAACATGAATGTCATTTCTCGGCATTTATCTCAATGGTTGAACCTAAATCCATCAAAGAAGCACTCGAACATGCTGATTGGATTACAACCATGCAAGAAGAATTAGCAGAATTTGATAGAAATGAAGTTTGGTCTCTCGTCCCTCCCCCTCAGAACCATCCCATTGTCAGTACTAGATGGGTGTTTCGCTACAAGTTAGATGAGGCAAGAGTTATCATTCAAAACAAACCAAGATGGGTGTTTTTCTACCAGATGTATGTCAAAAGTGCTTTTCTAAATGGTGAACTTGACACTGAAGTATATCTTCAACAACCTCCCGGTTTTTTTAATCTTTCATATCCGAACTACTGCTACAAACTCCGGAAAGCTGTCTACGGCCTTAAGCAAGCTCCTCGCGCATGGTACGAGACCCTAACCGATTTTCTCAAGCGTTCAGGTTTTCAACGAGGAATTTTAGATCCCACTCTATTCCGATGGTCAAATGGAAAGCATCTCATGCTGGTCCAAATCTATGTTGACGACATCATTTTCGGATCCACTTATTCTTCAATGGTTGCTGACTTTTCTAAGTTAATAGTCAGTAGATTTCAAATGAGCATAAATCGGGAATTAAGCTTCTTTCTTGGTCTTCAAGTCAAACAGACCAACAGCGGAATTTTCATTCACCAAGAGAAGTACATTTTGGAACTCCTCAAAATGTACTCAATGGACACACCTGTGCCTCAACCAAGGTACCAATGGGTTTCAGACACAAGATCTTTGCCAACCCTTCAGGTGTAGCAGTTGATGAAAAGAAGTACAGAGGAATGATTGGATCCCTACTATATCTCACAGCAAGTCGTCCGGACATCATGTTTTCCACATGTTTGTGTGCCAGATTTCAAATCAACCCAAAAATGTCTCATCTTTTGGTTGTGAAGCAAATTTTCCGATACCTCTAAGGCACAAAGAATCTCGGAATCTGGTACCCAGCAAATAAGAGCTTCCTACTTCAAGCATATTCAGATTCAAACTATGGTGGTCTACAATTGGATGGAAAAAGCACATCGGGTGGCTGTCAATTTTTACGTGGTCGATTGGTTAGTTGGTCATCCGAGAAACACAACTGCATTGCACTCTCTATAGCCGAAGCAGAATACATTGTTGCTACCAGCTGTACCTCTCAAGTTCTATGGATGAAATCTCAACTTTTGAATTATGGTTACCGCTTTCAACACATTCCTATCTATTGTGATTCTCAAAGTGCCATTGCGATTTTGCACAATCCAATCCAACACTCCATGACAAAGGACATTGACATACGGTACCATTTCATAAAAAATAATGTCTTAAATGGCAACATTAAACTCATTTTTGTTCCATATGACGATGAAATTGCTGATGTCTTTACTAAAGCATTAAACGAAACCAAATTTAATGTGTTTCTGAACAAGATGGGTATGATGATGCCTGGTCCTCAGTTCTTTCAAGAGACTTGCTCTCTCTTATGGTAACATCAGTTAGAAAATTGGTTTCGAACTCAAAACTCCTTTTATCTCGGAACTATTGTCTCTCGGAATACATAGGATCATTTTACTTGTCTTTATTACTAACCACCACTTGAGTTTTTTAGTTGTACTGTTCATCTTATCATATGATGACCTCAGGCCACATAGTCAATAGTTACATTTTCACCTCGGAATTTACTTCATAAGATCATCCCGGAATTTAAATCCAGAAAGGTATTGTATTTCATTCTTCGGAATTTGCATAAATCCCACTCCAAATTTTTCAAAATCTTGTTCCATAAATTCTTTCAAATTTCTCTTCCGAACACCAAAATAATCCTTTCGGAATTTCGCATTTTTGCTCCGAACTCATTTCTCAAAACCTTTTCGGAAATCATTAAAAAAAACTTCACTCCAAAATTTTCCACATGATTTTTGTCTCCGGAATCTCAAAGCTTCTCTCCGGATTGATCACATTCCGGACCTTTTTCTTCAAACTCCATGATCTGGAACTCATCTCTTTAACCTTTGGATCACCAACTGTCCGGAATCGATCATTCAGAAGTCCAAAGGTTTTTAAGGTCATACCTTTTCAAACGGTTACTCTTAAAAGATGCTTATCGTGTTCCTTGAAAACCGTGCCATGTTTGCACGTCCTTTAAAGCAAACATCCCATCGCCATTTGACGGTTTCTATTCCTCACTTCGTTCCATTGAAACCTTTCATCATCATTAGTCAACTCACCCTCAAAACGGCAACACATTAAATGCGACCCATTTCAATTTCGGATCCTCATCATTACACTTTCTGATCCGACCCATTTCCATCACATATATAAACCTTTTTAAACCCCCATTTACCTCTTTACATGCTTAAACTCTCCAAAAGTTCTAAATTCTCTGTGGTCATCGTGTTCTTCAAGCTATCATAACCTTCAACAATGGCGTCCCAATCATCTTCACGATAACCCACTCAAACCGCTTCAACACCCAAGAAATTGATTGCCAAGAAGAAATCACCCAAGGGATCTTCATCCTCTACCTCGCCTGAACCCTTTCTCAGGGATACAACCCAAATTTTGTCATTGAATCCTACGGATTACGATGAATCCATCAGAGTAATGATCGAATTCATGGCAAATCATCCCATCTCCATCCCTCTAACCAAAATCCTTGAACCTCCACTTCCACTTTATCTTCTTTACACAACATTCACCTGAGTGAAAATCGATGACAATGAGTTGCATACCAAGATCACAGGTAATAGCATTGTGCCCATTCACAAATCGAAATTTCTTAGCGCTATTGGTGTAAAATAAAACCCCAAGGGTTTCAAGGTACAAGAACCAACTGCCGAAGAATTTCAACTTTTCTTGAACCACATTAGGTACAACCAGGATTACAAGGCCAATGATTTCAAAAAATCAACCGTTTTTAGACTATGGACCGTGCTGATTCACTTCATCATCCGTGGGCTGTCCGGAAAGCAAGGTGGCATGGACACCCTTAGAAAAGACTGGATGCATGTAGTCTACAGCATATACTCTGGACGCAACAATGTTGTCGATCTTCCGGAGGTGCTATGGAAAGACTTCCGCAAGTTTGCCATCAAGAGGAAAGACATAGAGATTTCAAGCCCTAGGTTTTGGGCCTTGACGATTCAGGAACTCTACAGAGAAAGGTCCGAACCCATTCCTGTTTCCACGATTCCACAGGAGGTATATCTTTCCTTTAAAGCAATTAAAAGTTATAGAATTCCGGACCAATCTTCCTTTGGTCCTGTCCGAAGATTGCCTCAACACATGTTGGACCATATCCCTTCCGGATCTATTCATTTGAAGAAGCATCTGGAGACTTCGACTGTGCACATCCTAACACAGTCTACCCAAGTCCCCATTGAGCCCACTCTGGAAGTGGCCAAGCCAACATCATCCGGACCCAAGAAGACAAAGAAATCTGCAAAACGGAAATATTCTCCCACCAAGTCAAAACCAAAAAAGAGAACCAAAAGTCGGCTCTTCCTCTTAACAGGAAGGTGCTCATGACATTTCGGCTGACTCTGGCCGTCCGAACACCCCACCTGTCCACTCATCCGAGGTACCCCTTTATGTTTCACAACCACTTGCACACACTCACGGGGAGTCTGCTAATAAACCACCCACACCTTCCCAACAAGGTGATGTTGGTGTTGAAAAAAGTTCATTGCCCCCTGAAACAAACCCACGACTCATTGTTGATATTCCATCTCTTTCTACACGCACACACTCCGGAAACCTTGTTCCGGTCCCCAAAAATTCCGAAGCTGGAGTTGTCCCTCCAACTTCGGATGCCACAACTGGTCTGATGCCCGGAAGGCGTACAGGACGACCAGGGGTTACCGATCCTGCATGGTATGATTTTGTTGACAGGGCTATGAAGAGGCATTCCAAACTTACAAGGTCTCAAGTTGAAGCTACTCTGAACTCGATACGAAACAGAGCTCTCTAAAGAAATTAGCCTTTTGTTGCCCCCACTGATGATGAATAAGACCAAGAGCTCACCACCGGACAAACTCCATCATCTCCTAACCACAATCTTCAAGAAACAGATCCGGACAAAGAGCATTCGGAGGAAGTTATGTTTGATGAAGAAGGAGGAACAACTGCCACCACTCCAATCCTGCCCTCCCACAAGTTTCAGTCTAAATTTAACACCTGTTCTAGGTAGTTATTTTATTTAGTTAATTTCAGGGTTTTGGTGCATGGACTCGGAGAGTTGGGAGTACAACTCATCGAGTAGGGGCACTTAATCATGGATGCGGAACGGGACCAACTCGGCGAGTCGGAAGACCCGACTCAGCGAGTTGGAGTTGTAAAGAGAAAACCCTAATTTCGGGGTTTGCCCCCTATTTAAGGATAATTATCTACCTTTGTGGACTCCCTTAGCACCTTATCTCCCTATAGAAAGCAGTTTGCGGCCGTGAACACCCTTGAGTGAGAGTAAGAGAATTTGTGAGTGATTTTGGTGGATTGTGAAGGATTTTTAGAGCTTGAACAAGAAGGAGCAAGGAGAGAAGCAGTAGATCCGACATCAACACAGTACTGGCCACCATCTTGAGGTACAAAGTCGTGACCTTGAGCTCTAGTTACTTAGATCCCTCTTTTTGGAAATAAATGGCCATTTTTGGTGCAAAACTGAGTCATACTCAAATCTGGACTTATCACAAGGATATGGTTCCAGATCTGGACCTCTTTAGGTCCCCAATGACATAAAGCTATCTCCTTTACGAGGTTTAATCCCTTTCCATGCATTAAAACCTTGTATGAAGACTAGTTTTGGTGTTATGGCCATTTGAGGCCTTGCATGCACGTAAAGTTTGCAACTTTACGTGACATCTACACTAGGAAGGGCTAGATATGAAGTTTGGGAGTCTAGATCCCACCGGAAAAGGCCGTAAACGAGAAGGACTAAAATGACTCGCCGAGTCCTTTAATCGACTCGACGAGTCGGCCAATGAGTTTACGGCCAAAGAGTTGACGACCAAGAGTTTACGGCCAAGAGTCTACGGCCAGGGGTTTGCGGTTCAGGGTTTGAAACCACAAACATTATGGAACTCGACGAATCACTCAAGTGACTCGACAAGTTGATGAGTTATGCAAGGAACTCGACGAGTGATTGGTTGTGCTCGACGAGTTGAGATGAACATGGACTGTTGACCTTGACTGTGAACTTTGACCTTGACAGTTGACCTTGATAAGGGTTGACTCCAAGGGAATTTAGGGAAAGTTTTTAAGCTAATCACTTGATGATTATAGGCAGTTGATAAGAGGCAGCGTGGGACATATCTGATTTCAGTTTACCAGTTCAGCATTCCAGAGGTGAGTCTTCTCACCATAGCAATGGGTCTAAGGCACCAAGGCCGGCCCATTTCATACTAGTTGGTATACTCGTTGTGTAGTGGTGTGTGGCATGACTTTCTTGTAATATACGGTAGAGATAGCCTTCATGGCTATGGTAGAGATAGCTTTTATAACTATCGGTAGAGATAGCCTTTGTGGCTAATGGTAGAGATAGCTTTTACAACTAACGGTAGAGATAGCCTTTATGGATAATGGTAGAAATAGCTTTATAGCT
Organism: Lactuca virosa; assembly: GCF_052849685.1. Taxonomy (NCBI): domain Eukaryota; kingdom Viridiplantae; phylum Streptophyta; class Magnoliopsida; order Asterales; family Asteraceae; genus Lactuca; species Lactuca virosa. The sequence continues at coordinate 50,805,413 of NC_136430.1, forward strand.
AAGATGTTATTTGGTATGTGGTATAGGTAGTCTTTATGGCCGTTATGAGATGTGCTATGTGATTTTTTCTTAGGGTATGCTCTGGGGAAACTCTCTAAGCAATAGCTTACAGTTTGTGGATTTGTTTCAGCTACATCGGAGCCCAAGGGCAAGGGAAAAGCTTGATGGCGCAGTGTGCACTCTCTCGTATTTTTGTGGGACACTCTGATGTTTGGAATAAAATTTGTATTTGAATTATGTTTGAAAACAATTATAACTGGATTTCTTGATATTAGAAATGCGTTTATGTATTCAAAAATGAAAATTTTATTTGTAAAAATTGGTATCAGAGCCTTGGTTTGAGGGATTCGGACATACTCTCGGGTGTGTCAGGACTCAAACTAAGGAAATGGTAAAAATGGTTTTCAAATAAGTAGTTCCCCAGTATGTTAGCCATGTTATAATGATATTTGAGCTTTGATAATCGTATGGAACTTGATATGTGTATGCTTTTAAAATTATATACGGTTAGGAGCTTATAGCCTTAGAATGATTGGTTTGGCCTTATTTCCTGTTCCTTGTCTGGTTGTGATCCTAGGTAGAATCTCTTATTCGAAAGTCTATTTGATCCTTTTCTGTGTATAATTTGCATGCATAAAGGCAACCTGTAATGATTGGTCTGTTTTATGCGGGTAGAGCAAATCTTAGGACAGCCTGGGGTTTGGGTTAAGCGGTGGCTTGTGGTATTTGATTTATTGTGGGACGAATTGGAGTTGTCAGGTATATGATTCATTGCAGTCGAGGCTACGAAGGGTATACTTGACGCTACCCCAGTGATCTTTGGGACGGTCAATGAAGGTATAATGGAGATCATGTAGGAGAGACTCAGGTCATTCAGAACTGAGATTGATGCAGGCCAGATCGGAGCCCGAACTCCCTCGTTCTGGGAGTTCAAGGCGTGCGGAGCACCGGAGTTCCTCGGGGTCAAGGACCCCATCGTTAGCCGATGATGGGTGGCGGATATTGAGAATGCTCGGCGCACGAGTTCTTGCCCGGATGAGGCCAAGGTGGGTTTTTCCTCGTGCATGCTAAGAGACAGAGCCCGAGATTGGTAGGGAGAGGTGACCAGCCAGGTGGGAGCGCCTGGTGTGGCTGAGAGGACATGGGCCGAGTTTGTTCGGGGATTCAATGAGGAGTTTCCACCACCTATTGAGGTGCAACGGCTTGTAAAGGGAGTTTCATAACCTTCAGCAGACTACCGAGACTGTCGAGGAGATCACCGCCAAGTTTCGGGAATGAGCTTAATTGATTCCACAATACGCTACCGATGAGGATATGCGGAGGACGAGATATCATTCCATGTTGACGGATGATATCCGGGAGTTTGTGAGCTTTACAGGGTGCAAAACCCTGAATCAGATGGTAGAGAAGGCCCGGGAGCGGGAAATGGAGTTAGACTTCTACAACAAGCGGAAGCCGGAGCAGGCACATACAGCGGTGGGTCAGTCTAAGAAGCCTAAGACCTCAGACACTTCCAGCAGGAGTCAGCAGGGTCAGAGCCGGTGTGCCAAGTGTAGTAGGGTGCACAGTGGAGCTTGTCGTGTCACAGGCTCAGGATGCTATTTATGTGGCCAGCAGGGCCACTTGAGCAAGGACTGCCCCACGAAGAGCTTGATTTGTTTTCACTACAACCAGGTCGGTCATAAGCGGTTCAACTGTCATAAGTTGCAGGGTGGTGGAGAAGCTGTGGCGGCGCCTACGCCCGCCACTTTGAGGATTACCGATGGCCGCCCTGCCAAGGCGGATGTTCCGGCAGTGAAGAGCCACACATTTCAGTTGACCACCGAGGAGGCTCGGCCAGCACCAGACATTGTGGCTGGTACGTAACTATTATTCTCTTCTCATTATGTTTTGCACGACTTATATATATATATATATATATATATATATATATATATATATATATATATATATATATATATATATATATATATATATATATATATATATATATATATATATATATATATATATATATATATATATATATATATATATATATATATATATATATATATATATATATATGTGTGTGTGTGTGTGTGTGTGTGTGTGTGTGACATCCCCTAATTTCTCGGCCAGAAAAGACCGATTTAATTTATGCTTTTTAAAATAAAATCAGAGTAATCCTTTTTAAAGTTGTTGCGGAATTTGTTCCCAAAACAAAACATGATAAAAATCTATCAAAACCTTTCTTTAAGAAATATATATTTTCATTTTATATCAAAACCTCGGGATGTCATGTTCCGATACAGATCAAAATCATAAACAAGACATTATATGCCTTACAACAGTTATTTACAACTACTGGCCTATAATCCAAAAATCTCTCATCATTATCCGACTATGCTCGGTGTCCACTACCTGTAATATAAAAAGCTGAGTGGGTCAGGCTTGGGAGCCTATTGAGCATATAGGGTTTTCAACCTACAATAAATAATAAACTTATTAAGTTCATCAATCAACAATAAATTTATTAATTTCATCAACCAAAAATAACCCTAATTACCCATTCCTGTTATCCTCACTTTACGTCCTAAAACAACTATCACAAGGGACCTAGTCTAAGGATTTTCATTAGGGGGGACAACATTGCTTCGGGGGTTCCTCAGCAATTTATGTCAAATAAGGCAACCATCGGGGTGACAACACTGCTTTCCTCAGCAATTTATGTCAATTAAGACAACCAATGGGGTAACAACATTGCTTTCCTCAGCAATTTATGTCAAACAAGACAACCAATGTGGTGACAACATTGCTTTCCTCCGCAATTTATGTCGAATAAGACAAACATCGGGGTGACAACATTGCTTCCCTCAGCAATTTATGTCAAATAGGCACAAAGTCACATCGTCGCCAAGGTTTATACAACATGCACTAAGTCCATAGCTGCCAACGTACTAAATCCATAGCTACCAACGTACATCTATACTGTACTAAATTCATAGCTATCAACGTATATCTATACTGTACTTTTATCCCTCATTCTTTATCTACCCATGTTTTACCCAACATATTTGAAGATAAAATATATATACATTTTAAATCATTTTAAACATGTATAAAACACTCATTCAACATCATTTTAAACATATATAAAATACTTCATATTTATGTGTAAGATGAAAGTGACTATACACTCACTTGATTTAATGATAATCAGGCAGCACTTTGTTTCCTAAAACGATCGTTTCTAATAAAACCGGGAGTTTTATTGAGAAACCGGGCTCTGCGTGGGTTGGGCTACAAAACCGAAAACATAAATTTCTCAGGTTTCTCGGGCACTCCGGGACGTGTTTCTGGTGTTTGGTATAATACTGGGGCTTCGGGGGAGGTGGAAATATCTGAAATAGGGATTTAGGGGGTAAAAGTGGCAATTTGTCACAACTAGCATTTTTGACTAGGAAATTCCGTCCTCAGGTAAGTAAGGACTATGGTGAGACTTGTGCTAACACATTTAAGAGTACAATATGAGTTCCTAATGAGCCATGAAGTGTTAGAATGAAATATCTCCAGGTATATGAAATCTCTCCCAAATCTGTCAAGGTATATGAAATCTCTCCCAATTCTCTCCAACTATGTGAAATCTCTCCCAAATCTTTCCAAGTATGTGAAATCTCTGCCAAATCTCTCCAAGTATGTGAAATCTCTCCTAATTCTCTCCAAGTATGTGAAATCTCTCCCGAATCTCTACAAGTATGTGAAATCTCTCCCATTCTCTCCAAGTATGTGAAATCTCTCCCAATTCTCTCTAAGTATGTGAAATCTCTGTCAATTCTCTCCAAGTATGTGAAATCTCTCCCAAATCTCTCCAAGTATGTAGAATCTCTCCCAAATCTCTCCCATATGCGAAATCTCTCCAAGTATGTGAAATCTCTCCCAAATCTCTCCTAGAATGTGAAATCTCTCCCAAATCTCTCCACGTATCTCAAATCTCTCTCAAATCTCTCTAAGCACGTTCCTTAGTCGAAAACAGCTCAAAACCGGAAGAGGAAACCCAAAAGGACCCTCTTGGTCGGGAACTCTCTTGGTCGGGAACCTCTTGGTCGGGAACCTCTTGGTCCGCAACCCTCTTGGTCCGCAACCCTCTTAGTCCGAAACTCTCTTGGTCTTGAACCTCTTGGTCCGGAACCCTATTAGTCCGGAACCGTCTTGGTCCTGAACCTCTTGGTCTGGAACCCTCTTAGTCCGGAACCCTCTTGGTCCTGAACCTCTTGGTCCGGAACCCTCTTAGTCCGGAACCCTCTTGGTCCTAAACCTTCTTAGTCAGGAATGCCTCCTAAGGTGCCAAGAGAAGCCACATCCTTGGAACCCCCATGCTTCGGACCTCCTTAATGCTCCGGAAGGTGTAAGCTGCGGAACGCCTTGCTTAGGTCTACTTCGGAAGTCTGGCCAACCCTCGCATCTTCGGTTCGGACCTCCGGAATTGCGCAAAGGACTTCAGAACTCGCCTTACTGACTCCGGAAGTTGATAGATGGCTTTGGAAATTTACCCCTTTGCTCCGGAAATGGAAGAATGACTCCGGAATGATGAGTTTGACTTCGGACCCTCGTAGGAGCAACATTTCACTCCGGATTTTCATCATTTCCGGACTATTTTATCATTTTAAGGCATTTTGACGCCGGGAATCACACCAAACTCGTATTTTTCCTATCCTAAACCTCTTAAACCCCTATTTTATGCCAAAATCAATTATTTTAAACATATTCACATAAAATAAATGTTTGGGATTTAGGAAGATCTTATCCTAAATCAAGATGAGGACAAAGAGTTTGACTTTATGATGTGATGAAAATTCCTCATTTCCCAAGCAAATCCCAGTTAAACACAAAAATACCCATGGATATAATTCTTGTACACCAGTCCTCCAAGCAAGTGTCATATCACTCTTATCCCATCACTTAGAATACGTGAACTCCTCTTCTTCCTTTTCCCCACTTCTCACTTTCATCTCCAACAAACTTCTAAGAGTGCTATCAACTCCTTCAAGCTTCAACTTCATCTCTTCAAAAGAAATTCCCAGATTTCTTTGGTGAGTATTCTTATCCTCTTTGAGCAATAATTCTTCACATTATTCTAAGATTTCATTACATTTACACAAAAATTATTCTTAGGATATTTTTAAGTTCAAAGAAACTCTCAAGTGTTAGAACTTGGAAACTCCTCCTCAGCTCCTCAAATCACCCAGCAAGTCAACTAAGGTGAGCTTCATACCCCACCTTTTTCAATATTTTAATGTTTTTGGGGAAGAGTACAAGTCAAATCTTGCCTAAATACTTGAATAATTGCATCTATACGAATGTTTGCATGTGTGTGTGAAATATTATTATATTATTATTTTACTAATATCCTCATGAACGTAAGATTTTACAACTTCATAAGGAACACAGGATACTTTGTGTACAAAAGAGACTCCCAACTATTGGATGTGTCCAACTTAACCCCTTTATATGTGCTTTCATGTCTAGAAATAAAACTTATAAAAAGGAACCTTGATAAGTTGACACTATTTTTAGTGATTTTCGAAAATGGGAACTTTGTGACTATTTTGCAAACTTTCAGAGAGTATTTTATAAATAATCAATATAAAAGTTTGCGTCAAGAAAATACACAAATAGAGCCTTTATGACAGAAATATTTGCATGTCATAAACTGTTGTCGTAAAACCTCCAACAACATAAGTAATGTTCTATATGCTATAAAACAGAAAATGCGTGTCATAACCGGCAGTTATAAATTTATACAAATGATAACTTGACACTTTTTCTCTTGACTAAAAGGACTTATTTTTCAATAAACGAAAAGGAACGAACACGAGCACCTAGTTAACGAGCATAATCAACGATATGGAACGAGAACGATATTTATATTCAATAAGTACGAATTTCATTATTTATCTAACAAATAATGGATCTCTAAAGATTGCTCAAAAGGTTGTTAATATTCTAGTCAGACAAATCTCAAAAGTACCTAAATATAAAAATATTACTGTACGTCTAAGTCTTGTAAGGAGTTATAGCCAGAGTCTCCTGGAGGGAGAGCGGGAATTTGTGTATAGATCTATACGGGGTTGACACCCCACACCTTCGTTGTTCGCTACTGCTAGACAAGCCAGTCTAGGGTGAAAAATGTATTTTCCAAACCGAGGGCACCTGAGAAACGCCAGAACAGGCACTTCGTCAGATTAGTATGTTTATAACGGCTCACTAGAATATGTTATATTAACTAGAAATTTATGTAAGGAAAACCTCATAAATAAATTTTGTCACATTGTGTCGACTATCCTACACGTGATAAGTGTTGGTCCGCATTTGTTGCGTTGACTGTCCTTTTTCATAGCGTAGAACGTCCACAATAGCTATGTTGATTCTTTCTCCTAACAAGTATAGAGTCGTAATACTGCTATTTTACAAATTAAAAAGTGTAGGACTCCATGGAAAACATTTGTAAATGATTTTGAAAACGATAATCTAACCCACACATGTACATAGTTGGAACTAGAACTTACGAATATTTTATAGCAGAAAATAGAGTTTTTTCTGGAGCAAACGATTTTCTACGATTTTGATAACGATAAACTAGAACGCACACTCAATTTTAATCGATAAGAGGAACAAGATTTCAACCATATTCTCTTTTTGAAAATAAGGGATTTTTTTCTGGAAACGGTTGACTATTACTATTCAAAAGAACTATTCTCGTACACAACTCGCTTTTACAAATCACACTACTTTTCAAAATCACTCCTTATAAGGATGAATAAAAGTAATGACATGCACACATATATCCATGATTTTCAAGGGAAGACTTCAAACGATTTCATAGAAAATATCGGATTTTCTGAAAGTACAATACAAACGACTCTAAACAAGTGTAGACGATTTTATACAAAAATGCTTATGAACTCACCAACTTTTTAGTTGACGCTTTTCAAAACGACTTGTATTCTCAGGATCTAGTAAGCAGGTAACAAGGGACGCGGATGCAGGACTATTTAGCTGTAGCTTGGAATTTTCTACTTATGTCTCTTTTGTGTAACTCGAAGAACAAATACAATATGTAAACAATGTAAGTTTGTTATCTCAATGTATGATGTTTGGATTGCTCTGTTTCATTTATATTCAATTATTATGATACTGCACAATGAAGTCACCCGCCTCAGGACGTTTCCGCCGTCTGGTCCGGGGGTGTGACACAATTTCCTAAATTTATCCGAGAAGGCTCGCAGGCACTATTTATAGGGGAGAGCCTCGGCCAAAGGGGAGCACATGGTTCGGTTCGCATGCTGACACGGGGAAGGCAGGTAGCTCGCAGACGAGAGGGACACGAGGCGGAGCTCGGAAGGCGCCAGCGCAAAGCCACGTGTCGGATCAGCAGAGGATGTTGGTGCATGGAAATGCTCCACAAATAATGAGTGTTTATTAGGTTGTATTTTCCCTTTATTGTATTTATGGTGTAAATACTCTCCCTCCTATATAAAGAGAGAGTTGTTCATTTATTTAAAAAAGCCAACTTATCTTTTCCTTAGTTAGTGATTACTTTTCTTACAATATAATCCTAGGGAGAGAATGTTGGTGCATGGAAATGCTCCACAAATAATGAGTGTTTATTAGGTTGTATTTTCCATTTATTGTATTTTAGGTGTATTTACTCTCCCTCATATATAAAGGGAGAGGTGGTCACTTTTTATGTAGTATTACTATTGCACTTTTCTAGCATGTAATCTCTAGAGAGAGAAAGTTGGTGGGTTCTCCCACCCAGGGAGAGTTTCTCTCCCACCATGTTCTTCATGAATATCAATATTATTCTCTCTTGTTCTTAGTCTTCTTCAACGAACTCATAATATGTTCTTCGTGTTCATACTTCCAAAAACACGATTAATCTCGAGATATCTTTCTTCCGCACTCACCGTTCGTTATAAAAATGGGTCTCTACAATTGGTATCAGAGCCGTACCTTGAAGATCTCACGATTAGTTCAAGGGAACGACTCCCGTTCGGTGATTATCTTGTGATTTTTCCGTGTTTCTGGAAGAAAAAAATTTCGGGTTTCTTACCGGAATTTTTTTTTATGAAGTTCGTTTTTAGTTCTATTTTCTGGGCGATTCTATCTTAGTAAAATAAATTGTTGCTGTTGCTGCTCATTCTATTTATTGCTGGAAGAAGATGTTCTTAAAAGTTATTATTATTTTGCTGTTGAAGAAATGAAGAATATTTGGTGAAGAAATTAATTTTGTGGTCTCCAAAAGGTTGAAGAAATTGTTCCAGGAGCTCTTTTTTCTTGGATGAGAAGACACAAATTTAATGGGCTTATTTTCAAGAGAAGTGGATTTTATTTTTTCCCAGCAACTTTTTCTTCACAAGAGGTATAAAGTTTCTATTCTTCTAATGTTTCCTACTGTGAATCTAATGTTGAAGACCATTTGGACGTAAATTATGTTTGTGAAAAGCATTTTGTCCTTTTTGCTCTTTTGGGTAAAGAGTAATTCACTCATATTTGCCTTCCCAAGCAAAAACCATGTGACATTGTCCTTTCCCATCACCTTTTGTCCCTTAAAACCCCCTGCACACTCTTCCATTTGCCTTCCCAAGACCACATGTTGACTTAAAATGCTTTATAAAAAGATTCCCTTATTAAAATATGAATAAATGACCTTTGCGGTACCATTTTTCATCGAAAAATAGCATTTTTCATCATCTGTTCAGCCCCCCGGACCGCAGCCAAAAACTGCCTACCGAAGTCCCCTTAGAAGCCTACCCGCAGCCCCTTCTTAGCCATTATCTGAGGTCCTCCCAAATCCCATCCGAAGCCTCGGTCAGCAGCCCTTGACCCGCAACCAAAAACCCTCTGTTGCCCTCGGTTCAGACTCTTCCTTGCTTGGACCGCAGTCTCGCCTCTACCGCAGTTCAGACCACAGGCGCTCCACTGCAGTCTAGCATGCACAGCCTGCTTTCCTCGCACCGCAGGCATTTCACTTCGGTTCGGACCGCAACCAACATCTTCTCGTCCGCACCCAAATCACTTCATAAGCAGCCTTCGCCATCCGCACTCAGCCTAGACCCGCACCCATCCCTTGCTCCCAAGACTCCCACTCTACCCGCAATCACCTCCCACCCAAACCACCCCCTATCATCCGCAACCTCCTAGACCCGCAGCCTCCTACCTACGGTCCACCCTCCTCCCAGACTTCGCCCCCTCTCCTCCTTCAGCCTCCTCCCTTCTCCACCCTCCTTCAGCCCTTCCCTCCTCCTTCCTTCTTTCTTCAGCCCCTCCCTCCTCCTCTTCCCCCTCCCTCCTTCTTCCTTCTTCCTCCCCTCTCATCAGCCCTCCCCCTTTTTTTTAACCCTCTTATTTTTTTTAAGCCTCATTTTTTTTATTTATTCAGTTTTTTTTGTATTATTTTTTTTCAGTTAATTTTTTTTTAACGACAATTTTTTTTAACACCAATTTTTTTTAACGCCAATTATTTATTTTTCAGCCAATTTTTTTATTTAGCCATTTATTTTTTTTAACACCAATTTTTTTATTTAGCCATTTTTTTATTTAGCCATTTTTTTATTATAACCAATTTTTCTATTAAAACCAATTTTTTTTAGACCAATTATTTTTTTAACACCAATTTTTGCCACAACGGAACCTTGGATTGTCACATTGGTTCATTTCATGCCGGTTATTATTATTGGAGGAATACTCCTACCACAGTCGGACTTCATATTATTTTTTGTGATGCTTGCACCGCAACGGCGATTGATCAACAAAGTTGTTTTGCATTCTTCACTTTATGGGATATTATGACTTGTCGCTCTTGATTTTTGGTTGACGAATCATGTATCTTGAGCATGTGAACTTTATTCTCTATTGAAGACCACTTCAAGTGTTCCGGCACCGCAGTTTGGATATTTGGATATATTTTTGGCACAACAGATTATTCTCAGCACAGCTTCAGCAACTATGTCAACCGCCTCCTCATGACCGCAAGAGTATCTCTTTTACTTTGTCTCGTTTCTTATCGAGACCCCTCATACATCTAGGGAGAGCTTTTCTATTAGCTCTTGGTATCCGACACTCTCCATCCGATGATTTGTTGATTTTTGATATCCGGTCATTGGTTATCAAAAATAGGGAGAGAATATCATCCGGATTTGGTTATTATGATTGTTTGGGTTTGGATTTTGAAGACTTCTGAAGACGATTATTTATTTAGTGATGCGATGTGGCACTTCTTTTTGGTCCTCACGGATCAAATTTTTGGCATTACTCGATGTGTTCCGATTCAGATTATTTATTATTCGGACTCTACCACATGATGATTTTGTGTTCGCATCCGGTTCAGATCTTATGGTTTCACGAGTTTGGATTTGTGATATGTTGAAGACGAAGATTATTTTGGCAATGTGACGTGGCACTTATTTTTGGTCCTTAGATCAAATTTTCGACACTGCTAGACCATGTTTTTGGACTCACATTATTTTTATCCGGACTTCATTTTATGGATGCTTCACATTTTTAGCAGGTTATTCTTTGAAGAATTTCGGTGTATTATGATTCGAGAACTCGACATGTTTTTCATACTTTTGAACCCGAAGTGTTTCTTTTATTGGATCTTCTACTTGCTCATGGTGACCTCCTTCTTCGGGTGATTATGACTGGTTTGAAGATTTGGATCTTATTTTTTCTGCTTTATTGGTTGTGCTTTGAAGCCGAAGACCTTCATTGTTAGAGATTCATGGCCAGTTTCAGACTTCACAGACACTTCAGAGTTTTAGAGACATTTCAGCACTTGGTTTCATTTTATTACCACACTTGCTAGTCGGATTACTGTATTATAGCCTTGTATCACTTATTGGATCTCTCATCATTTGTAAGCATTTCGGGAGAGAATGTTGGTGCATGGAAATGCTCCACAAATAATGAGTGTTTATTAGGTTGTATTTTCCCTTTATTGTATATATGGTGTAAATACTCTCCCTCCTATATAAAGGGAGAGTTGGTCATTTATTTAAAAAAGCTAGCTCACTTTTTCTAAGTAAGTGATTACTTTTCTTACAATGTAATCCTAGAGAGAAGTGGTGGGTTCTCCCATCCATGGAGAGTTTCTCTCCCACCATGTTCTTCATGCAATATCAATATTATTCTCTCTTTGTTCTTAGTCTTTTTTATGAACTCATAATATGTTCTTCGTGTTCATACTTCCAAAAACACGATTAATCTCGAGATATCTTTCTTCTGCACTCACCGTTCGTTATAAAAATGGGTCTCTCCAGAGGACCGCACCTCGGATGCAAGGAGAGGGCGACGTGCGTTGGACACCGGGCATCATCGCGTGCGAGGTGACGTGGCCGGCTAAGGTCCATGCGATTTTCCTCGGATTTCGTGATTTTTTTTTGATTTTTGTGTCCCAAACTTCTAAAATCCATAACTTTCGCATACGAGCTCCATTTTTGACATTCTTTATATGCACGGGTAGGTAAAATTACGCTCTACAACTTTCGTTTAGACTTCGTCGGCTAATTTTGAGTTTAATTTTTATATTATTATTTTTAATAGATCGGGATAGGAAATCCGTTAAAAATTCATAACTTCTTCATCCGACGTCCGTTTTCGTCTGTCTTTTTACCGTTGTACTACTATTTACGAGGCCTTCGATTCTCGTTTAGGTTGTGTCGGCTAAAAATCACTCGATCTAAAATTCGAGTTTTTAACTGTCTACTGCTAAGCTGAATCTTAGAAAATCATAACTTCCTCATACGAAGTCAGATTTGGGCGTTCTTTTTATACATACTCTCGGTTGAACGAACACTACGACTTTCGTTTAGATCACTGAGGATAAAAAGTAGTTTATCAAAAACTCACTTTTATGTCATTCGACACCATGCCGGTTTTGTCGCGAAACTTCGACAGGTCATAACTTCTTCGTTATAACTCGGATTTCGGCATTCTTTATATATCCGTAATCCTTGTCACGACCACTACAACTTTCTTAATAGATATCGGCTTTATCTAATATTTATTTTCGACGCTCATTTTTATTCTTAATTAATTTAATCCTAGTAATTAAGCATAAAACACATAATATTCACATAATTCTTTTTCATTTCTTCAAAATGAGTTACAAAGGTTAACCTAGACTATCACATCAATATTAATGCCTAGCCTAGAAACACGGGCGTTACAATTCTCTCCCCATTAGGCTGATTCCGTCCCTGGAATCACATATCAGTAAACAAATGCGGGTAGCGACTCATTATGTCACTCTCCGTTTCCCAGGTGAGATTTGGCCCATTCACATGTTTCCAACGCACAAGCACTAAATCGACCATCTTGCGTCGCAACTTCTTAGTCTTACGGTCAACGATTGCCTCTGGTTCTTCAATTAACCTCTTGTTTTCATCTATCCTTAATTCAGAAATGGGAATTATGTCGGGCACATCTCCCGTGAACTTTCTCAAATAACATACATGAAAGGTATTATGAATACCCTCTAGTTGTTCTGGTAATTCTAGCTTGTAAGCTTGATTCCCAATCCTCTGAAGAACCTTAAACGGTCCAATAGACCTTTGTTGAATAATAAAAGTGACCCTCTTGAACTTGAGCTACCGCAACTCTCAAGGATCCGCAGTCAACCTTCATCAGCAACCTCATCCGAAGTCATCATCAACCGCAGCTTTACTTACTAGTTTACTTATTTTAACTTTATCTACTTTGTTGTAGTACTCTCTATTGTCCAGTATGCCTTACATGGCTACTCTTAGAGATTTGATCCAATGTAATTCTTCAGTCTCTATATATAGAGCTCAATCTTTCTTATTTAAAACAACTTCTAGACTATCAATTACATCTCTCACCTCTATCTGATTACGCATCTTAAATCTCTCCTTACTGTCAAAGTTCACTTAAACATAACTGAATATTATTTCTCCTCGGAGCAAGTCATTCGTAACTTAATCACTAAGTTTGATCTCACTTACTAACTTGGTCAGAATGCATTCCATGTTATGAATCAACTTATGTGTATACTTGATATAACACCTGCTTTCATTTATATTTCCTTACATTTCCGCAACTAACTCTCTAATTATCTAACTCGTTAACTTATTATTATTGTTGAGCTTTTAGATCCTTTGAGATAAACTATTCCGCAACCATACTTGTTCTAACGTTTGTTCAAGTGTGTCTCAAGTTTTTCTCTCAACATTTGGTATCAGAGCCATAGTGGTTGCTTTTTGAAAAACAAAACTCTGATTTTCAAAGGGCCTTCTGTACCACTGAAGCTCATTTCTTAAAAATTTCAAAAAAAAACAATGAAAAATAGCACTAGCATTATCTCTGAATGTTTCCAACAGTGTTGGTGGTTCAAATCGAGCCCCAATATTGGTGGCAAATGAATATCACCACTGGTCTCAGAGAATGGAAAGATACTTAAGGAGACTTGGTAGAGATGTATGGAGGTCCGTACAAAGAGGACCACATGTCCCTGTTCTTACCCTAGTTCAAACTGATGGCGCCACGGCCAGACTAGGAGGAGGACAACCAGTCATGAACCGTCCCACCAAAGATGATCTCGATAAAATGGAAAATGATGATGTTGCTTTTTATGAAATCTCTTGTGGAGTTGCTCCTGACAACTTCGACATTATCATAAACTGCAAATCAGCAAAACAGATCTGGGAAGTTCTCAAGAATTTGTACGAAGGCTCAGAACAAGCTCAAGATAAGAAGCTCACAACTGCACTCAATGAATTCAACAATTTCAAAGCTCATACTGGTGAAAGTTTAGAAGACTCCTTTAAAAGGTTCAACCTGATAGTCACCAAGTTATCGAATGCTGGTACCATCCACAGTAACCATGAAACAAACCTTCAGTTTCTCAACGGTTTGGGAAGACATTGGACTACTGCTAAGATGATAGTTCAAGGGGATAGAAAGATTCATTCTTTGTCTCTCTACAAGCTCTACGGGGAACTGCAAGCACAAGAATCCACCGTACTGAAAGAATGTGCTGACTTCGGAGGACCACTCGCTCTTATGGCACAAGCTCCACATAATCAATCATACTCTTCCTCGTATGACACTACACCGCAGTCATACGAAGCCGACTCAGAGTATGATGATGAAGAAGAATTTCAGAAGGCTATTGCTCTTGTTAGTCAACAGTTCAACCGGCTACCACCTCCTTTTTTTCGTAAGAATCAGCAGTTCAACAAACCTCCATTCAACCGTAACTTCAATCCGAAGAATAACCATTCTCGTTATACCAAAAGTTCTCATCCACCACCATAATCTCAAAATACCCAACCAAATGAGGCACCGCAGTCCATCCAAACCACTGACTCCGGTACTCCCTCAGAAGACAAAAGTGATGTTGTGATTTGTCACAAGTGCAACAAAGAGAATCATTTTGCAAAAGATTGCAAGGCAAATGTAGTAAAAGACAGAGCATTCTATCTAAGAATGGCTCAAGAATTGGAAGAAAAGGAAAAGGCTAGGGCATACGTAGCCCATGTCAAAAGAGACCATCAAGTTTGGTCATCCGGAGATGAAGAAGAGGCCATCAGCAGTGACAAGGGAAAGGGCAAAATCTGCATGCTGGCAACTACGGATGATGATGGGCCTACAAAGCTGGAAAAGAACTACTGCTACGTGGAAAAGGATGGAACTCTAAGCATCGTCGAACAGGTAAAACTCATGATTCAAACTCTAAACTATAGCATGCATGACTGTCAACCCTTCGTAGACAATCTGAATGACACATGTGCTGCCGTCCTTACAGACTATAACAAAGCTTTAGATGAGAAGAACATAGCCTCCCAAGAGACATTTCATGTAAGAGGAAGACTGGACAACAAAAGACTCAAAATGGCTACGTTAGAAAAGGTGTTAGAGTTAGAAAAAGATGCAAGAATGTTGAGTGAAACACAACTAGAGATAGCTTTGAACCAAAGAGATTTATCTCAGAGTGAGATTGTACGCTTAAATCGATTAATAGAAAAACTGTTCAATGAAAGTGAAGCTATTGAAAATTTGGTGAATAATGGAACTGTAGACAATACATAAAATTCGGGTTGGTCCAATGGATATCCTACCGCAAAGGATTCCTCACCCCGGTTTAACAAAGATCGACTCTATGTCCGGACCGAGAATTTCATTTCCCAGTCAATGACAAGACCTTTCCCGAAGATATCATAACACACTTCGATAGACTTCATAATCTAAGTAATAATTGTGTCATAGAGGAAATTGTGCCTGAGGTTTCGTGTCACACAAGTGATCAAAAACCTATATGTGGCATAATCTATCCAAATTCTCAGACTTCATCAGTTGTTGATGAAGAAATTGTCATAGAGAGTCCCGAAGTCTCATAGGACTTCCCATACTAATGAGCCGCAGATGTCCCACAAAAGTCCCACTGTAGTCACAACTCATACTTACTCTGCGGTAGTCAAATCATCCTTACCGCAGTCCTCAATAAAAAGCTTTGTGACTCTTCAGCCAATTCATCATGAATTACCCATAGAGAACTTTGAAGTGGGTCAATGCTCTCAAAACCCTGAATCTTCAAGTTCGGATGAATCAAGCCCTCGTTTTCAAAAAATTTCAAAGGCTTCCAGGAAACTGCAGCTGAACACCAATGACTGCGGTTCTCCAAAAACCTTAGCAAAAAAGGCTTTCAAAGAGGAAATTCGATCCCGAGGCACAAATCGACAAATCTTTTCTAAAAACAAAACACATATCAGATTTCCAAAATCTAAGAGTCCAGAAAAGTTTGTTTTCTCTCACTATTTTTCAAAAAACTCTCCCATCAAGAAAACATGCAAAAAGGAATGTACAGTTTCAACAGTCATTCCTAACTCATCTAACACAACCCAAAAGAGTGTAAGGTCTTTTCGAAGCAATGGTTTTCAAATCTATTCCTCAGATGATCCAAAATGGAAGGGTATCTTACCCACTCCAACACTTTTAAAATCACATAAAAATTTTAACAAGTGGAAGGGTATTTTACCAAACCCAACAAAAAGGTCCGAAGAATCTACACGTGGTAAATCTTTTTTCGAAACAAACGTTTTCAAATTCCAACAGCACCAATGTCAGATCTTACCAACCTCGGACCGGTCACAAGCCTACCTCATCATTTAGATCGCTGATCAAACAAAGAGTCAGAGCAAAAGACAAAATTTCAGCATGCCAATGTCAATGTAGTTCTCAAAATGGTTCATCTCATGTCAAATCTGATCCTTTTTAGAAACCTTGTAACTTTTCTAAAAAACGCAACACTCCAAAAAATCACAAATACCCAGGACTAGGATTAAAATTTAACACGAAACGAGTCCCTGCAACCTCGGTTCATGCATCATTCAGAAACTCATCTTTTAGCACAGGCTCCAAACTAGTTTGGATGCCTAAACTAACCGTGTAATTCTCAGGCTTTGTGCAAGGAGGAACAAGAAGAAGAATGGTTAATCGACAGTGCATGCTCCTTGCACATGACCGGAAGGTTAGAATACCTTCGGGATTTCAGGCCAATTTACAACGGTGGAAATGTCACATTCGATAACAATGCGAATGGGATAATCCGAGGTTATGGTGTTCTTACTACGGGAAACTTCTCTATTCAAAAGGTTGCTTATGTAGAAAGCCTTAAACAAAATCTCATCGGTGTTGGTCAACTATGTAAGGCAGGCCATCGAGTTGAATTTGATGACCAATTTTGCTCTGTAATCACAAGCGATAGGAGCACGTGTCTGATCAAGTCACGATCCGAAGGTACTATGTATTCTCTGGACGTGTCCCTGATCATAGGCAAATCGCAGTTATGCTTCCTATCCAAAGCAGTATCCGAAGTCAGCTTGTTATGGCACCGTAAGCTAGCTCATCTCAACTTCAGATACATCAACAATTTGGTCACCGGAGAACTAGTCAGAGGTCTTCCAATCCTCAAGTTCAGCAATGATACTTTCTGTCTTGGATGTGAATGTGGAAAGCAATCTAAAGCAAGTCACCCCATGGTGATTGAATCCTCAATTTCTAAACCATTGGAACTCTTGCACATTGATCTCTGCGGTCCATCTACCATAGCCAGTCTTCATCACAAGAAATACATACTGGTTATAGTTAATGACTTCATACGGTTCACCTAGGTTTCTTTCTTAAGACTCAAATCAGAAACTCCGCAGATATTGATCAATTTCATCAAGGAAATTGAACTTCAGATCAAGTTACTAGTACGACGTGTTCGAAGTGATAATGGAACCGAGTTTACTTATCATCTCCTAAATAGTTTCTTGGTTTCAAAGGGCATCACTCACAACTTCTCAGCTCCCTACACACCGCAACAAAATGGGGTAGTAGAGCGAAGGAACTGCACTCTAGTAGAAGCTGCCAGATCTATGCTCAACTTCGCCCACCTTCCTCTCTACTTCTGGGCCGAAGCAGTGGCCATAGCTTGCTTTGTACAGAACCGAATCATTTTGTGCAAACGCCTCAGCAAAACTCCGTATGAGGGCCTTAACAACCGTAAGCCAAATGTCCGATTTTTCCATGTATTTGGGTGTAGATGTTTTGTAATCAACAACAGAGATCACCTTAAAAAACTCGCACCGAAGTCTGATGAAGGAATCTTCCTTGGCTACTCCACTAACAAAGTTGCTTATAAGGTTCTCATTAGACGCACAAGGCTAATAGTTGAAAGCTTCGATGTGAAATTTGATGACTATCACATCCGCAACACCGCTCCATCAACCGAAACCACAGCAATCCTAGAAAGTGATATTCCTGCCTGTTCGGGTCCACTAAACCTAGTTGAAGCAAACTATGACGATCTCTTTGACGTTGTAGAAATAGCCAAGTTATCCGAAGTTCTTGTGTCCCTGGAAGCTCAGCAGCAGCATGCTGACGTATCTGGTCCTACACTGTCCGATGAGGTATCACTAAATACTTCCACCTCGCCGGTTGCGGGGGGAAAGTCAACTCCGGACCATACAACAACCATCGAGGTTCCAGTACTAGAAGATGGAGCTCCAATCCCTATTCGCAGAGTTTTTCAACCATCAAACTTTTCTTCGGACTAGGATGATGAAAACATAGAGAACATTGACACAAGAACAGACTCGAGGATTATCACACTCTCGTCTGCAATCCAGGGGGAACCTTATCAGGTTCAAGGGCAACTCCCGTCTGCAATCCAGGGGGAACCTTCACCATCTGCCCAAGAAAACTTTGATCCCACCTTTCCAGTTCAAGACAATTCAGCAGGATGTTCTCAAGTCCAGGGGGAACTGCCATCTCCAACCGCAGAGTCTTCCGATATTGAAGACATTCCCTCTACCGCAGCTGCTGATCATCTGCAACCCCGTCTACACGTATGGACGAAGGACCACCCACCAGGTCAAATCATCGGCAACCCATCCGCAGGTATCCATACTCGATCTTCCAAGGATTTATCTGATCACTATCACTACGCAGCGTTTATGTCCTCGGTCGAGCCCCGAACGATCAAAGAAGCATTACTATAACTAGACTGGATATCCGCAATGCAAGAAGAGCTAGAAGAATTCAAAAGAAACAAAGTATGGCAGCTCGTTCCGAAGCCGCAAGGTCACACCATTGTTGGTACTAAATGGGTGTACAAGAATAAGTTGGATGAATCTGGTGCGATCGTCAGAAACAACGCAAGGCTAGTTGCCAAGGGATATAGTCAACTTGAAGGTATTGACTATGATGAAACGTATGCTCCGGTAGCACGAATGGAAGCCATCCGAATCTTCTTAGCTCATGCAGCTCACAAGAACATCAAGGTTCATCAAATGGATGTGAAAAGTGCTTTTCTCAACGGTGAATTAAAAGATGAGGTTTATCTTCAGCAACCTCCGGGCTTTGAAAGTCTTGAATTCCCAGACCACTGCTACAAGCTTGGAAAAGCAGTCTACGGTCTAAAGCAAGCCCCAAGAGCATGGTACGAGACTCTCTCTGAATTTCTTGTCTCGTCTGGATACAAAAGAGGAGTAATTGATCCCACTTTATTTAGAAAAACAAATGGTAATCACCTTATGCTTGTACAAATATATGTGGATGATATCATCTTCGGATCGACTGATCAAGTAATGGTGGATGAATTTGCTAAGCTCATGACCAACAAGTTCCAAATGAGCATGAATAGAGAGATTAACTTCTTTCTAAGACTTCAAGTGAAACAAGTCCCTTAAGGGATATTCATTCATCAGGAGAAATACACCACTGAACTGTTAAAGAAATATTTAATGGACAACTGTTCTTCGGCTAGGGTCCCCATGGCCTTCGGATATAAGATATATGCTGATCCCTCAGGCGAATCAGTGGATCACATGACTTATAGAGGTATAATTGGCTCATTGATGTACCTCACCGCAAGATAGTGCCTCCATATCTTTAAGGCAAATACTATCGCTGCCAACTCCAGATCATGAGTGGGGTAGTTCTTTTCATGCTCTTTCAATTGCCTCGATGCATACACTATCACTTTATCCCTTTGGGTCAGAACACAGCCTAACCCAACTTCTTTAACAACGAATGCGATACTTCTATTTATCGCTTTGATCATCCTTTACTTCAATTTGGCTTAAGTCAAATGCTACCTCGAACTTGGTTATTTGAACCACATAATAAACTCATCGTAGTCAGACTCGATTCGATATGACCTCTAGGGTCGGAATAACAATCATCTTCCTAGTCATTACCGAAACGATGGTAACGACATACTTGAACATAAAACGAAATTAATTACTAGTTTCTTGGTAACCTTGTGACTTTCCCTGATCCAAGTGTGAGTCCTATGCTTCCTGTAGTATAGATCTCTACTACTATTCACACCTACTCATACTCGTCCCAAGTATTGTCTCGCAGTCCCCAAGTCCTAAAATCACAAAACAATTTAACACATATGCATGTGTCCAATTAATCATAAAATTTTCCTAGAGTCTACTAGGACTTCTTCCATGCGTGTCTTCAATCATCAATTCTACTTCAACTTGGTTGGTGATGGAAATTCTAGACGATGGGACAACTTCAAGAATTACACCAATCATTCCATCATCCTGCCAATCGAAGGTGTACTTCAGACGTACAGTACCCCTCTAAACGTTCCATTATTTTATCAGACATATTCTAAAGGCAAGATACCACTCTTACGATATCTTCTTATAGGTATCATTCACTATGATAAGCTTTTCATTTCCTCCATCTACTCAATTCTCTATGAGTCTTCACCATAATGTTTTGTACACCCAAACAGATGTTTGGTGTACCGGACGAGAATTTAAGATAGGAGAGCTTTATTTACGATAGACGTATAAATCTCCTTATCACTTCGAAACGTTTACATGCTAGTTCTAATATCGTAGTCATACGCTTAGAATCCTAATCACATAAAGTTTCCATATCCGGTCGGCAACAGACCATAGATCCGTACAAATAATAGCATATAAGGCATCTTAATAGCTAAAATATAGCAAACACTTATCTCACAATCATCGCTTAGCATTCTAAGTTTAAGTCTAGAAATCCTACAAATTCCTAGTTCGCTTAAACTAATGCTCTGATACCAACTGTGACATCCCCTAATTTCTCGGCCAGAAAAGACCGATTTAATTTATGCTTTTTAAAATAAAATTAGAGTAATCCTTTTTAAAGTTGTTGCGGAATTTGTTCCCAAAACAAAACATGATAAAAATTTATCAAAACCTTTCTTTAAGAAATATATATTTTCATTTTATATCAAAACCTCGGGATGTCATGTTCCGATATAGATCAAAATCATAAACAAGACATTATAAGCCTTACAACAGTTATTTACAACTACTCGCCTATAATCCAAAAATCTCTCATCATTATCCGACTATGTTCGAGGTCCACTACCTGTAATATAAAAAGCTGAGTGGGTCAGGCTTGGGAGCCTGGTGAGCATATAGGGTTTTCAACCCACAATAAATAATAAACTTATTAAGTTCATCAATCAACAATAAATTTATTAATTTCATCAACCAAAAATAACCCTAATTACTCATTCCCATTATCCTCACTTTACGTCCCTAAAACAACTATCACAAGGGACCTAGTCTAAGGATTTTCATTAAGGGGACAACATTGCTTCGGGGGTTCCTCAGCAATTTATGTCAAATAAGGCAACCATCGGGTTAACAATACTGCTTTCCTCAGCAATTTATGTCAAATAAGACAACCAATGGGGTAACACCATTGCTTTCCTCAGCAATTTATGTCAAACAAGACAACCAATGTGGTGACATCATTGCTTTCCTCCACAATTAATGTCGAATAAGACAAACATCGGGGTGACAACATTGCTTTCCCTCAACAATTTATGTCAAATAGGCACGAAGTCACATCGTCGCCAAGGTTTATACAACAGGCACTAAGTCCATAGCTGCCAACATACTAAATCCATAGCTACCAATGTACATCTATACTGTACTAAATTCATAGCTATCAACGTACATCTCTACTATACTTTTATCCCTCATTCTTTATCTACCCATGTTTTACCCAACATATTTGAAGATAAAATATATATACATTTTAAATCATTTTAAACATGTATAAAACATTCATTCAACATCCATCTCAAATAAACAAACAACATATATACACATAGCACATATTTTATATAAAATACTTCGTATTTATGTGTAAGATGAAAGTGACTATACACTCACTTGATTTAATGATAATCGGGCAGCACTTCGTTTCCTAAAACGATCGTTTCAAATAAAACCGAGAGTTTTATTGAGAAACCGGGCTCTGCGAGGGTTGGGCTTCAAAACCGAAAAGATAAATTTCTCGGGCTTCTCGGGCACTCCGGGACGTGTTTCGGGTGTTTGGTATAATATCGGGGCTTCGGGGGAGGTGGAAATAGCTGAAATATCGATTTAGGGTGTAAAAGTGGCAATTTCCTAAAATTATCCAAGAAGGCTCGCAAGCACTATACATAGTGGAGAGCCTCGGCCGAAGGGGAGCACATGGCTCGGTTCGCATGCTGACACGGGGAAGGCAGGTGCCTCGCAAACGAGAGGGACACGAGGCGGAGCTCGGAAGGCGCCAGCGCAAGGCCACGCGTCGGATCAGGAGAGGACCGCACCTCGGATGCGAGGAGGGGGCGATGCGCGTCGGACACCAGGCATCATCGCGTGCGAGGTGACGTTGCCGGCTAAGGTCCATGCGATTTTCCTCGGATTTGGGGATTTTTCTCGATTTTTTGTCCCAACTTCTAAAATCCATAACTTTCGCATACGAGCTCCGTTTTTGACGTTGTTTATATGCACGCGTACGTAAAATTACGCTCTACAACTTTCGTTTAGACTTCGTCGGATAATTTTGACTTTAGTTTTTATATTATTATTTTTAACAGACCGGAACAGGAAATCCGTTAAAAATTCATAACTTCTTCATCCGACGTCCGTTTTCGTCTGTCTTTTTACTGTTGTACTACTATTTACGAGACCTTCGATTCTCGTTTAGGTTGTTTCGGCTAAAAATCAGTCGATCTAAAATTGGAGTTTTTAGCTGTCTACTGCTAAGCTGAAACTTAGAAAAATCATAACTTCCTCATACGAAGTCAGATTTGGGCATTCTTTTTATACATACTCTCGGTTTAACGAACACTACGAATTTCGTTTAGATCAATAAGGCTAAAAAGTAGTTTATCAAAAACTCACTTTTACGTCATTCGGCACCGTGCCGGTTTTCTTGCGAAACTTCGACATGTCATAACTCGGATTTAGGCATTCTTTATATATACGTAATCCTTGTCATGACCACTACAACTTTCTTAATAAATATCGGGTTTATCTAATATTTATTTTCGACGCTCATTTTTATTCTTAATTAATTAAATCCTAGTAATTAAGCATAAAACACATAATATTCACATAGTTCCTTTTCATTTCTTCAAAATGACTTACAAAGGTTAACCTAGACTATCACATCAATATTAATGTCTAGCCTAGAAACACGGGCGTTACAATATATATATATATATATATATATATATATATATATATATATATATATATATATATATATATATATATATATATATATATATATAGATTATGCTTGTATACGAACGTTTTTGGTTAATGGTATGTCGGCTCATGTTTTGTTTGATTCGGGTGCTACCCGATCGTTTGTGTCTCTTGCGCTTAGCAAGAAGTTCTGCGACGCGCCGGCAACTTCGGATTCCTCGCTCGAGGTAGAGATTACGAATGACCGCACTGTGAGTGTTGCAAGGGTGTATCAGGACTGTGTCCTAAATGTGCTTGGTAAGAGATTTCGTGTCGACCTAGTTCTGATCCCGTTGCAAGGGCTGAAGGTGATTGTCGGGATGGATTGGCTGGGGGCCAATGGGGCCATGATCGAATGTGAGCGCCAGTTGATGAGGGTTCAAACCCCAAGTGGGGGAGAACTGGTGATACATGGTGATAGGGCCTCGCAGGGGCCGACTCTTTGTTCGGCTGCGAGGGCTAGGAGATTTCTGCAGCAGGGGTGTACGGGATTTCTGGCCTATGTATCGGACACGAGGGTAGAGACCATGGCAGAGGTGGGCAGTGTGCCGGTTGTGCAAGACTTTCAAGATGTTTTCCCCAAGGAGTTACCGGGAGTGCCTCCAGAGAGGTAGGTTGAGTTCCGCATCGATTTGGTGCCTGGTGCCACTCCAATAGCAAAGGCACCATATCCGTTGGCACCACCTGAGATGCAGGAGTTATCTATGCAGCTTCAGGAGTTGCTAGACCGAGGGTTCATACGTCCGAGCAGTTCCCCATGGGGAGCACCCATCCTTTTCGTGAAAAAGAAGGATGGATCGCACAGGATGTGCATCGACTATAGGGTGCTGAACAAACTAACGGTGAAGAATCGTTATCCATTGCCAAGGATCAATGATTTGTTCGATCAGTTGCAGGGTGCGTCTTGGTTTTCCAAGATTGATCTTCGGTCGGGATACATTCAGATGAGGATTCGGGATGAGGATATACCGAAGACGGCTTTCAGGACTGGGTATGGGCATTATGAGTTCGTGGTGATGCCGTTTGGGCTCACCAATGCCCCAGCAGTGTTCATGCATCTTATGAACAGGGTGTGCAGACTGATACTGGATCGGTCGGTGATCGTTTTCATTGATGATATCCTGGTCTATTCTTAGACCAGGGAGCAGCATGAGCACCATTTGAGGGATGTACTAGAGACCCTGAGGGCGGAGAACCTTTATGCAAAGTTCTCCAAGTGTGATTTCTCGTTGCGGGAAGTACAGTTTTTGGGAAATATCATAAATCAGGAGGGCATTTCGGTTGATCCAGCCAACATTGAGGCTGTGATGCGATGGGAAGTACCAAAGAGCGCATTAGAGATCTGTAGCTTCTTGGGTTTAGCGGGATATTATCAGAGATTTATCCTGGATTTCTCCAAGATTGTTGTGCCATTAACCCGCTTGACAAAGAAGAATGTGACCTTTCGGTGGGGCACGGATCAACAGATGGCCTTTAAAACCCTGAGACGGAGGTTGTGCGAGGCTCTGATTTGGAGGCACTATTTGTACGGAATGCGGTGCACTATTTATACGGATCACAAGAGTTTAAAGTATTTGATGGATTAGCATAACCACAACATGCGACAACGGAGATGGCTGGATGTACTGAAGGACTATGATTGTCAGATCATATAGCAACCCGGGAAGGCCAACGTGGTGGCTGATGCCTTGAGCCGCAAGGCGGCAGCTCCCCCGATTGGGAATGTTTGTTTGAGGATGACGGTGATCTCTCCATTGTTGGATTTGATAAAGGAGGCCCAGGTCGAGAGGGTGAAAAAGGAGAACTGGAAGATAGAGCGGATTCGAGGCCAATATCCTTATTTCGTTAAGGATAGTCGTAGTCTTTTGACGCAGTGTGGTCGAGTATAGGTACCGATGACTGGAGGAGTGAGACAGAGGATATTAGAGGAGGCACACAAGTCCAAGTGCTCTATTCATCCAGGGGCTACAAAAATGTATAGAGACTTGAGACTGGGTTATTGGTGGCCCTGCATGAAGCGGGAGATCGCCTGGTTTATGGAGCGGTGCTTGACCTGTAGGAAGGTCAAGGCCGAACATCAGCAGCCTCACGGAAAAGTTCAGCCGCTATCCATTCCCATGTGGAAATGGGAAGAGATTACTATGGACTTGATCACGAGGTTACCTAGGACGGCGAGAGGTGTGGACGCCATATGGGTGATAGTAGACAGATTGACGAAGAGTGCCTATTTCATTCCGCTTTCCGAAAGTATATCCGCGGAGAAGTAGGCGAATATTTATGTACGGAAGGTGGTGGCGAGGCATGGGGTGCCCATATCGGTAGTCTCCGACAGGGATGTGCGGTTTACATCTAGGTTATGGAAGAAGTTCCACGAGGAACTGAGCACCCAGTTGCATTTTAGTACAGCGTACCATCCCCAGACAGATGGCCAGAGTGATAGAACGATCCAAACACTTGAGATATGCTACGACATGTGTGTTGGATTTTGGAGGGAGTTGGTATACGTATCTCCCACTAGCAGAGTTTTTGTACAATAACAAGTATCATGCCAGTATCGACCGAGCTCCATTAGAGATGTTATATGGTCGGAGGTGTAGAACCCTGGTTTGTTGGGACGAGATTGGATACCGGGTTATGGGGAGCACTAGCTCATGACTACCGGGCTGATTCAGCAGGTGCGCGACCAGTTGCTGGTCGCGCAGAGCCGTAAAAAAAAAGCTATGCTGACCGACGGTGATCAGATCTTGAGTTTCATGTGGGGGATTTCATGTTGCTAAAGGTGTCGCCCTGGAAAGGGATTATCAGGTTTCGGAAGAGAGGCAAGTTGGGGCCTCGATATATAGGCTCGTTCAGGATCATGGCCCGGGTGGGCAAAGTGTCATATCGCTTGGATCTGCCAGATCAGCTTAGCCAGATTCACAACACCTTCCACGTGTCTCAGCTTCGGAAGTATGTCACTGAGGAGTCCGCAGTCGTTTCATTGGACGACATTCAGATGGATGAGAGCCTAAAGTATATCGAGAATCTGATTGCGATTCTTGATAGGAAGACCAAGGGTCTCCGGAATAAGGAAATAAGACTGGTAAAGGTGCAATGAAATCATCAAAGGGGCTCCGAATGGAACTGGTCGCCGGAAGAGGAGATGCGAGAGTACTACCCGGATTTGTTTGGGTCAGCACACTTCGAGGACGAAGTCTAGTTCAAGTGGGGGAGACTTGTAACACCTTTTCCAGGTAGTTATTTGATTTAGTTAATTTCAGGGTTTTGGTGCATGGACTCGGCGAGTTGGGAGTGCAACTCGTCTAGTAGGGGCATTTAATCATGGACGCGAATCGGGACCAACTCGGCGAGTCGGAAGACCCGACTCGGCGAGTCGGAAGACCCGACTCGGCGAGTCGGAAGACCCGACTCGACGAGTTGGAGGTGTAAAGAGAAAATCCTAATTTCGAGGTTTGCCCCCTATTTAAGAATCATTATCTGCCTTTTTCGCCTCCCTTAGCACCTTATCTCCCTACAGAAAGCAGTTTGCGGCCGTGAACACCATTGAGTGAGAGTAAGAGCATTTGTGAGTGATTTTGGTGGATTGTGAAGGATTTTTAGAGCTTGAAGAAGAAGGAGCAAGGAGAGAAGCAGTAGATCCGACATCTACATGGTATTGGCCACCATGTTGAGGTACAAAGTCGTGACATTGAGCTCTATATACTTAGATCCCTTTTCTTGGAAGTAAATGGCCATTTTTGGTGCAAAATGGAGTCATACTCGAATCTGGACTTATTACAAGGGCAAGGGAAAAGCTTGATGGTGCAACGTGCACTCTCTCGTACTTTTGTGGGACACTCTGACGTTTGGAATAAAAGTTGTATTTAAATTATGTTTGAAAACAATTATAAATGGATTTCTTGATATTAGAAATGTGTTTAAGTATTCAAAAATGAAAATTTTCTTTGTAAAAATTGGGTCGTTACACTAAAGCTTCCTCATCCAAATCAGCGTTTGATTTCGGATCCTCATCCTCAACTCCGTAAACTGAGTCCTCTCTTAAACTCTGTGATGATGTTGCAACAAAGCCTGGTACTTCTGTTCACCCTCATTATCCGGACCACAATCACTCCAGTGACTCTACCGGATCCTCATCCGACAAGCATATCGATCCATTTGCCCTCTTGTAAATTCAGGAAAATGTGTTCAGAACCATAAAGAAGGTGGAAACAATCGAAGCATCTGTCTCCGGACTCAACTCAAAGATTGAAGAAAAGGTTTCCGTACTGGACTCCAAGCTAGATGCAATTCTCCAGTCCTTATAAAGTCAGTTCGGACCTTCGATAGCTGAACGAGAAGCCCAACTAGATCAACTAATCTCACTCCAGCTTAAACATTCAATCGAAGAAGTGGAAGCAAAATATGATGCCTCCGTTGATCACTATCTCGATACAATCACCCAGATGCTCAAAGTCCATGACGACTTGGTTACTGCTACCAATGAACTCATCAATCAGACCCATGTCCGTCATGATAAGCATATTCAGAGACTAGAGAAGGATATTAAGAAAAAGGACGAGATGAACTTGATTATTCAACAAGTCCTCATCAAATTACTCCGATCCACTTGGAGCATTATTGATGTTCTGAATCGCAAGTTTGATGAGATTCTTGCCATCCTTGGACACTTATGTGATCATCTCGCATCTCAGGCGCCTACTGTTGAAGCCTATGATGCTCTAACCCTTCAACTCAACACAAGTCATCAAAAGGTGTTTGAGAAGTTTTCTGATATGATGGAATCGTTGATGCTTGCACCGGTTTCCAAGCCCACCGATGCAAGAGGGGGAGAAGGCCCAAGCACAGTATGGAAACCTACCTTGGAGTTTACACTCCGGGATGAAGATGAAAATGATGATGATGATCTAAAGATTCTTGCCGACTCTCCTCCTAAAATTTCTGGTGAAAAAGAAAGTGAAGCTTCAAAGGAGAAGACTGAAGAAGAAGACAGTAAAGAAGAGGAGTATGTTACCAATGGAATTATTGGTCTTGAAGCTCCAAGGAAGATTTTCCCAAAGGTGATGACCGAAGAAGTAAAGAGGATCTGGTCTATAGTTTCTTGGCCATCCGCTTTACCTGATGTTCTTCAAAGGGCAATCAAAATGGCTAAGGCAAAAACTTTTATCACCGATCAAGCCTTCCGAGCCACCCATTCAATGTTGCCTCCAATTCTGGCCCCAAAAGTTGATCCTATAGACCAGGGTTCTCCACTCCGGATCCCTGATGACATTCCGGAAGAACCTTTTCCAACGCCCACTCCGGAACCTATTGTTAGTGAAAACATGAAGCAAGTGCTTGCAGCACTGAATAAAGATAAGGGAAAAAAGCCTATCTTTGAAAGTCATCAAGCTCATCCCTCCAGACATCCTTCAAAGCACAAATTCGGATGGTCTCAGGAGGAAATCAACCAAGATCTAGAGGACACTATCCGGATCCAAGCGCTCAAAGACAATCTTGATCCAATGGTATCTCTCCTCTATGTTGTGAAGATATTCTTAAGGATGCCGATATAGTACCCGTCATGTACTATGACATTCCGTCTAATGATTCGGAACAGCTTGATCTGTCCCTTTCACCCTTCAGCAAATTTTACATCAAATTTCCTCCTCTCCATCCCAATGACAATCCGAAAGTCACCATTGGGACAGAGCGTGAAAGATTAAAAACCTTATATGCCAAGAATGCACTTCCCCTAAAGGTGTCCACTATTCCGGTACCATGTTGTCAGAAATAAACCAACTTATAAAACCATCACTCATGCCGATTTTCCAGTAATGAATCCGAACGATATCCTGACTATAGCTGCACACTTTCGGACCCATCAAAATGATGATATCAGTATCGGTGCATATCATGCTACCATAAACTTTCTCAAGGACTATGTCGCAGAATTTTGTCGACGCGACTACGAGTTAGCAAGCTTGTACGAAACCCAAGATTTCGTTGGCAAAATTGAATATGTGATGCCAGAAGCCGAACTGCTAGCAGAAGGTCCCATTGATGATCTGGTTGTAGGTTTTGTTTACAAACCCAGGAAGACAAACAAGAAGGACTTCTTCCGAGTCCTTGATAAACACCTAGTTCCGACAAGAGCCCTCAACAACATCCGAATCCAAGCGCTCAAAGACAATCCTGATCCAATGTGTGCTATATTTCCTCTCTGCCGTGAAGGTATTCTTAAGGATGTTCATATAGTACCTGTCATGTACTATGACATTTCTTCCAATGATTCAGAACAACGTGATCTGCCCCTCTCACCCTTCAGCAAATTTTACATCAAATTTTGCTCCTCTCCATACCAATTACAATCCGGAAGTCACCATCGGAACAGAGCGTGAAAGATTAAAAACCTTCTATGCCAAGAATGCACTTCCCCTAAAGGAAGTATGGACGAGGAAGAAGATTACAAATTTCTCTAGGTATGGAAGGAAGATCATCACAAAATTCGAACTCAGTTGTCCACTATTATGGTACCATGTTGTCAGAAATAAACCAACTTATCAAACCATCACTCATGCGGATTTTCCAGCAATGAATTCGAACGATATCCTAACAATAGCTGCACACTTTCGGACCCTTCAAAATGATGATATCAGTATGGGTGCTTAGTATGCTGCCATAAACTTTCTCAAGGATTATGTCGCAAAATTTCGTCGACACGACTACGAGTTAGCAAGCTTGTACGTAACCCAATATTTTGTTGGCAAAATTGAATATGTGCTGCCAGAAGCCGAACTGCTAGAAGAAGGTCCCATTGATGATCCAGTTCTAGGTTTTGTTTACAAAACCAGGAAGCCAAACAAGAAGGACTTCTTTTGCGTCCTTGATAAACACCTAGTTCCGACAAGAGCCCTCAACAAGTTCATCAGTCGAGCATCCAGGTCTGAAGCCCCTGAGCCTGTCAAGGAAAATTTTATAATAGAATTGAAATGGTATATCGAAGTCAGAGATTGGTTATATCGTGCTTACACTTTCATCAAGGAAGAATCACGTTGAACCTGACCAGATGGCTAAGTTTACTTAGGGGGGGGATTGTTGGAACCTGAAAGTGAACCTCTAGCAATTTCAATCATTTTTGAAGATCCGAAGTCAATCAAGATTCCGAAGTAATAAGTTGGTGTGGAATCTGTTGGAGTCCGGAAGTCAAGCCAAGTCCGGAGCAGATGAGTAGAAGGCATTCCGGAATAAATATTAGGACCGGAATGTTTGTGTTTCCGAAGTAGTACCTTTTTCACAATGCATTAATTAGTTTTGTCAGTTAGCATGGTTAGACATTTCATAGGACTTAGTCTGTTTGTCAACTTGGACAATCAGAATGTCAGAAGCATCTTTTTTATCGAGTCATATGTATGTATCCAAGTTTGTACCTTGTATCATGCTCTCTTATTTATAGGAGCTTTTAATGCAAATCTATACGACGGATCATTCACTCAAATATAGAAATATTCTAGTTACTTCATCTTTCTAGTTATTCTCTAAAACATTCTTCTTGTTATTCATTTATTATCTTTACCTTGATCATTTTCATCTCTCTTCATTTATAGCTTGAATATTTGTTGAATACATTAACTCAGATTTGACAGGTCTATCAAGTCTTGACTAGAAAATTCATTAGCAAGCAGACATTGATCTTAAGTATTAACTCAAGGTTTGAGTTATAATATTGATTGATCTACTTACAGGAGAGGTGTCTAGAATAGTCATGTTGGCTTGGTTGTTGAATTTCATAAATATTATACGTTGAAATGATCCTGCATCCCGACTGTTCTATCTGGATGATCCTTATTTGATAGAACATTCGGTATTCATTGTGATTAGTGAATGATCTAGTTTTCATTACCAGATCATTTTGGAAACTAATAGGTTAAAGTATTATAGGTTAATACTTGTTCGACACGTCACCCTTCACGTTGGAGGGATATCTGTCAATCATCTGAGCAATTGTCGAGGTGAGTTACCCCACTATATTGTGTTCTAAAATATATTTCCATGTATGTTAGGATATAATAACCAGTAGGATAGGCTGGTAGTATAATATTTTTCGGCCTAATGTTATTATGTTTAAGTTAGTTAGAGGTGGTTGTAGTATGCTATTAGGCAATTAGATTTTTTAGTTAGTTTCCTATTTGTGAACTATATATTTCTTTTCTATATATGTATTGATATGTTATGTGGAGTGTTGAGGTAGCAGAACAGCTTTATGCTGAAGGCAAAGGGGTGAGTTGATGGTAATAGCAAATTAAGCAATTGTGATCCTAGAAAAGGGAAATAGCAACTTAACTGATTGTGAGCCTAGATAGTTAAAAGGCGAGGTGATGGAAATCGCAACTTAAGCAAATGTAAGCCTAGAAAATGGAAATAGCAATTTAAGAGATTGTGAGCCTAGATACTCGATATATGCATGTATAGGTATTGTGATATTTGGTATTTTTGGGAACTCACTAAGCCTCGTGCTTACCCAGTTGTTACAAATGTTTTTCAGACACTCTATTGGTTCGTGGGAAGGATAAGGTTCGACTGTACACACACATTCACAATCATGTTTCCGCACAATGTAATAATACTTTAATAAATAAAAATGAAACATTTGGGTTGAAAATCGGGATGTTACAAGTTGGTATCAAATCCATGTTTTGAGTGAGCTGGATGAACACTCGTGTGATTCCAGACTCAAACTAAGGTTCTGAGTAATTAATAAACCTTTTCATAATATAAAAGGAAACAATGTGATGGGTGTAGTTTGCCAAAGCTTAGAAAGAAAATTGATTCCCAGAATATCCACATTTGTTATGTTTGTTGATAAGTGAACTCTTAAAAATACATGCTAGTATGTATGTTAGAGAATTGCTTGTTATTTTCTGATTAGAACATATATTAATATTAGTTAGTTACTTGAAAAATACGTTAGGATGCATGCTCCCATAATTAAATAGTTTTAGATTGCCTGATTTTGTTCTATTTTGTAGCTCTTGTATGAGTCTAACCATTATAGTGTCCGATCTTTCAATCAACAGGTTGTTTGGTTTTAAAGGTATGCAATCGTATTCGTCTAGTAGTTAGTTAATATTGGTAGAAGTTTTTCCTCAAAAAATAGTAGGGTGCAGTAGGAGAAATCCTAGAAGAAGTCTTTTAGGAATTTCTTGTTAGAAATGCCTGATAAATTAGATGTCTTATAGCCAAAGGGATGTTCTTGTTGATTGTTGCTTAGAACCTCTATCGATATTAATTAGTTATTTGACCAATACGTTTGGTTACAGGCTCCCATAATTCAATAGTTTTAGATGTTTTGACTTGGCATTATTTCACAGCTCTTGTATTAGTCTGATTATTTTAGTGTCAGATGTTTCGGTCGGCAGACTATTTAATTTTAGCAGCATGTAATCATTTTCATTCGATAATTAGTTAATGTTGGTAAAAGTTCTTCCTTAACTAACAGTACGGTGAAGTGGAAGTTAATCTTATAATGAGAGTCTAAGAAGTTTAATATATCCTTGTTAGGGAAAATATTTGTAAGGTAGGGCATCGTTAAAGATGCAAAGTCCTAGTGGAGTCTAGGAAAATGTGTTGTATGTGATCATGGGACACATATATATGTTTAGTGGTTATCATGTGTAGTGTCAGAAGTGAGTTGGGAACTGCGAGACAATTTTTGGGAAAATTATGAGTAGGTCTGAAAGGTAGTAGATGCCTATACTACCTGAAGCATAGGACTCGCATTCGGATCAGGAAGAGTCACATAGTTTCTAAGGCATTGGTAGTTAGGAATATAGTGTGGCTAACACTATGAATTCTTTTCATTTCCATCATTATCTATCGTATGGTGATGTGAGTTTAAGTTCAGTTCCAAGTGGTCATATAGGATTAAGTCTGAATAAATTGGATTTGCATGAGTAAGCTAGAACCTTGTTTGATGTAGTACCGATTGTAGTCGTGAGAATGAAGAAGGACAATTGGAATGCAACAAGGTGATCGTCCTTGAAAAACGAGAAGGATGAAGGGAATTCAAAAACCGTCATTGTTGCTAGTAGTTCGAGTATGTTAGAATATCGTATTTATACTAATTAGTTATATGTATACGTTAGTCTGTTTCCCAGATAGCATTGTGCTTGTCACGACCTTATCATGTTTTGGTCGTGCCCTGCAAGAAGACTCCTTTTGGTAGACACAATTAGTAGTACTTCAAAGAGGATGTAGAAAGTCAATAGATATGACAGACATGAGTTTCTTAAAAGTAAAAAACAGCTATGAATCATGCAGGCTAGGCTAGTTTAGACTTCAGCTAGTTACCAACAGCAGCAGATGATGGGTCGAACCCAAGTGGGGGAGAACCGACCTTAAGGGGAAAGTACGAAGCGAAGTTCGATCTCGACGTGAAGGTCTAGGAGAGTAGCAACACGAGTAAGCAGAGATAGTTAGTTTCGTTTCCAGGTAACATAAGAATGAAATCTTTTGTTAAATTACTCATAGGCCATGAGTTTCTTGCTTCTCAAGGAAAGGTTGGTCTTTCCTCCCAAACGTTTGATAGGATTTACAAATTTTCCAAACTCCCAGGTATGGCTCATATATCCAAGAGAACCATATAGGTTCATGCCTTCGAGGATGTAGGATTTATCGTCACGGAAGAGGATCAGTTAGAAATTCAATAGGTTGTATAGTTTGCAATAGAGAGTGTCAAGTACTCAAGATATACACCATACTTAGGAATTTGATTTCAACCATAGTAAAGGATTTAGTTAACCTGATCCAAAGGATTATAGCAATAGAATCAACGTCAAGGGATAGAGTATTTTCATAAGTATGATTGAAGACCCATATGAGGAGACCATTGAAAGAGGACTATGCTCATTATGGATATGGTAGTACTTTAATGTAACTTTAGGCATCATGATAGAATACATGTTTAGTTTAGTTATCCCTGTAGTCGATCAGCGTATGTGACATCCCCCATTTTTCAGAACCAGTTAAAACTTTCTCCTTTACACTTTATAAATTGAGATACGGAAATTCCCAATTAAATAAAACATTTTTAAGATAATGAAAGTTATTTTATTAAAACCTTTATGATTTCATTCGTTCATATCCAAACATACATTATAAAGTAACATATAAAAGGTCCTGAAACTACATATTACATGCATATCTCTTTATTGCACTCCGCATCCTAACTAGACTACATCTGCCTTAGGTCGACTACCTGTGATGCATAAAAATGAATGGTTCAGGTTTGGGAAAGCCTGGTGAGATACATAGGGTTTTCAAGACCATAATAATTTAATGATAAATAATAATATCATTCCTACAACCAAGGATGTGAAAACTATATATATGAAATCTTGACCTACGACCAACTACCCGACCCAACCGATCCCCATAGACCCTAATTCAACAATCATATGGAAGAATCACCTTACCCGATGAATTTTTTGAGTATTTGTTTGACTACACAACTAGGGGTGTCTTGGAAAGTGTAAGTCAGATAAGGCAACCAATGTTCATAGATTTGATAAATATTGTATCCCATTTTATCTACGTCCATGGGTTATAAGTCCATTCTAGCAACATAAATCATTAGACTGCCTAGAATAGTCGAGTGTTGTCATCTACTCTGGTCGATGACCTAGACATACTTGCCAGATATCTGATCTGGACCCACCATTTTTGGTCATCCAAGAAAGAGGAGAACTTCACTCCATTCTGATCTCACATTATATTCCAACTATGAGACCTAATCGATATCAAACTTAATTTGAACTAACCAACATTTACAAGTCTTATTCTTAAACCTAACGTGAGACTTATATCTAAAGGCAATTGATTCCCAATACGGTTTCTAATCAAACAATATTGTAAGTCCCTAATCTGCTTGTGTATCAATCAGATCCGTTTGATGGTGCGGAATCCCAATCAAACGGATGATGTCAGATCAAATAGAAGAGAAGGAGAAGAAGAATAATATGAATATTGTATGTATTGATTATGAATGAAGATCCGGATACAAGATTCACACACACTAACACACACTCTCTTCTCTCTCTCTTTCTCTCTCTAGAACACCTTCAAATGCACACACTTAAGCTCCTCTAGTGTTCATCAATCTATTCCACACACCCCTCACCCCTATATATACTCGACTGGGCCGGCCTTGGGTTTACGGCCGTAAACGAAGTTTACGGTCGTAAACACCCATTGGGCCGTAAAAAGAGTTTACGGTCGTAAACCTGTTTACGGCCGTAAACACTACTTGGCCGTAAACCTAATCGTAAACACATATAATATTACAGAAAATTACAATCAACTAGAAAAGCAAAGTATAAACCATATTTTTGACCCAACAATCTCCCCCTTGGTTTATAGCTTTATTTTCTTTTCTTAATTGACCCAACAAGCTCCCCCTAAAAATTAGCTGGCTTTTCTTCATAATCTTCATTGGGAGCTTGGCTTCAGCTTTAATCTTCAAATTCTTCACGACTTCAAGATGAACTTGATGAATCTTCAATGAATGACTTCATCTTGAGCAGTTGGGCTTTTCTTCAGAATTTGGCATTGAACGCACATTGGGTGAGGAGGCTTGACGTACTGATTCTTGAAAAATAGCGCTTTTAGCTTGAGAATCTTCAGAGAGAACAAATCTTTTGGATCACTTCAGCAGGTTTAAGATAGCAACAGACTGATTGAGGAGGCTTCAATGCAATCCGTCACATAATCTTCAATTGCAGCTTCACCTTGCTTCTGGGGTTGAAAGAATGAATGTCGAAAGAATAATCTTCATTTCTTGCTCCTTCGAATGAGAATTCTTCGATGCTCACGGATGAAACTTTGATTCAGAAATCTTCAACACAAACTCCATGAGTTTCATCTTCACCTGAATTCACTTTTCAAGACAAAACAAAACTAAAAGAAAAATTTAGCACACAATATTTTTGGATTTTTCATATTTTCTGAAAAAGAAATAAAACAAAAATAACACTATTTTTTTTTAATTTTTTTTTAAAATTTTTTTTTAAATTTTTTTTTTTTTTTTTTTTTTTTGGTTTTCAAAATTTTTAATTCTCCCTTAATATTTAAATTAGAAGAAAACTATGAGTCACGCAAAGGAGACAGTATATGGCTAACAGACAGAAAGAATTGCACAGATAGAAGATGCAGAGAAATAGAATT
Organism: Lactuca virosa; assembly: GCF_052849685.1. NCBI lineage: Eukaryota > Viridiplantae > Streptophyta > Magnoliopsida > Asterales > Asteraceae > Lactuca > Lactuca virosa. The sequence continues at coordinate 50,841,697 of NC_136430.1, forward strand.
GCATATGTTACAGTCCAGGTCGGATTTTGAGTCACGCAGAGGAGGTAACATATGACTAACAGATAGATAGAGAAAGAAAACTCCTGCGTGACTCATAATCCAACCTGGTACACAGTATATGCACCATTCTACTTCTCAATCCCTCTAAAACTTCAGTTAGTCATAGGTTTCACCCTCTACGAGATTGGAAGAAATCCGACCTGGGTGTATAGCATATGCATTCTAAATCTATCTTCTATCTTAATGATTGTCTGCTCACCCGATGTAAGGAGTATTCTGGAAGTCCCTGATTACTGGAGCATATCAGGAAGCGGGAACCATGTTCTAGTACAATTAACAATTGAACACTTACAGATTGTCTGTAGATCTCGCTGCTCAATTTAGGTGGACAACAATATCCCTGGTCGTTGTCAGATGAATGGTCCTTAAGATGTAAGCCCTAATCTGCTTGTGTATCAATCAGATCCGTTTGATGGTGCGGAATCCCAATCAAACGGATGATGTCAGATCAAATAGAAGAGAAGGAGAAGAAGAATAATATGAATCTTGTATGTATTGATTATGAATGAAGATCCGGATACAAGATTCACACACACTAACACACACTCTCTTCTCTCTCTCTTTCTCTCTCTAGAACACCTTCAAATGCACACACTTAAGCTCCTCTAGTGTTCATCAATCTATTCCTCACACCCCTCACCCCTATATATACTCGACTGGGCCGGCCTTGGGTTTACGGCCGTAAACGGAGTTTACGGTCGTAAACACCCATTGGGCCATAAACAGAGTTTACGGTCGTAAACCTGTTTACGGCCGTAAACACTACTTGGCCGTAAACCTGACCGTAAACACATATAATATTACAGAAAATTACAATCAACTAGAAAAGCAAAGTATAAACCATATTTTTAACCCAACAAATATTATCATATTTATACCAATAAAACATAACATAGATAAAACAGGTAAACATTTAATATTACTTAATAATATTAATACTTTTTAGATCAAGATTATGTTCTTGATAATAGTTATGCACTCACCTGAAAAAAATGTCTAGCAATTGCTGAATCAGGCAGAGCTTCGCCTTACACTTTTTCCAAAAGACCTAGATGTATATACCACTAAGTCTTAGTCAAATTTCATACTTCATGGAACTATTATCCTACGGGTTTATATTCCTCAATAATCCCAAAGTCTACTTCAAGATCTATCAAGTAAGGATCATCCAGGTAGGACAGTCGGGAGGCAGGACCATTTCGACATATAGTCTTTCTGAAATCCAACAACTAAGCTGACGTAACCAGTATATATGCACCTCTCCTGTAAGTATAGCAATCAGTATAATGACTTGGAATCGTTGATAAATCTTAATTATAAGTTCCTAGTTACGACTTATAACTATAATCATAATTTACAAAGAGGCAGAGTAAGTCTAGCTCACTTACAGAGTACTATAGATGAGAATCAGGAACAAATCAGACAGAATACGGACTCGTGATCTCCTAATCGAAGGCTACAACTAGCTGAGCACTCAGGGGTGATGTAGGGCTTCCTCGTAGGCTAAAAACGAAGAAAAAAGGGCAAAACCAAACAATTTTCGAGAGAGAACGGCTGTAGGGGTATGGGGATGAAATGTTATATGAAGTTGGCTATTTATAGACTAGAAAAGAAATACGCATTGCACATGCCATAGGGCGTGCCATGCCTTCGGGTAATACTGGCTCCAGTGGCTTTCTGCCACATGTTGTGTTTTGGTGGAGCCATGTCGACGTGTCACTCGAAGGAAGCGACTACCGAACATGTCACGTGGCGCCCTCTCATGGTGCCATGTCATCAGCGCACTCCGCGTACTTCACTTACACAATTTTTTCTGGATTTTCAAAATTTTGTAACTTCTTAATATGAGTTCCATTTTTGACGTTCTTTATATCCTTGGAAAGCTCTTAACTGGATCTATAACTTTACTTTAGATCCTAACAACTAATTCACATTCTATCAAAATTTTGTATTTTTAATAGGCTTAGACTGTTAAGAATTGATGCGGAACTTGTAACTCCTACATGTGGATCCCGTTCTTGATGCTATTTATATCGACGAACTACTATTTATGAGATCTTCAATTCTCGTTTGGATTGTTTAGATTAACAATTAACCGATCGAGATTTCGATTTCAGTGTGCATACTGCTGTGATGAATCTTAGAAAAATCATAACTTCCTCTAGTGAAGTCAGATTTAGACGTTCTTCATATGCACGCTCTCAGTTTAACGATTACTATGACTTTTTTTTATATCATTTAAGCTAAAAAATAATTTATCAAAAATTTACTTTTTACGATACGCCGAGTCGTACCGGTTTAATCGCGAAACTTCGCAGAAGCATAAGTTCTTCATACGAAGCCGTATTTGAACTCTCCTTATATATTTGGAATCCTTGTAACATGTATTACGACTATTAAGTTTATTTTTCCTAAATAATCTATTAGAGTAAATTACACAAATCGTCCCTCTTGCAGGTGCCAAAATGCACGTTCAGTCCCTATTTACAAATATTACTCAGACCGTCCCTATATTATTATTTTTTTCACTTCGGTCGTCCATGTGGACATAAAATGACTATTTTACCCTTAATATATATTTTTTAAATTTGCTTTTATTTAATTTATCATTTTTTGATTAAAAAAAAATCTTCACCAAACGCACCCCAATGCACCCGTTCCGCCTCCGCTTTTCCCATATCCATTCTACTAGTTCGTCTCCTTCTTTTCCATCTTTTTCTTGGAGCTGCTGAATTTAGATCACCAGATCCGCCATCGCCACAGAAAGAAGGTGTAGGGACCCAATTTTATACGAACGGTGAATGCGGAAGTAAGATATCTCGAGATTAATCGTGTTTTTGTAAGTATGAACACGAAGAACATATTATGAGTTCGTGGAACAAGGCTAAGAACAAAGAGAGATAATAATATTAATGCATGAAGAACATGGTGGGAGAGAAACTCTCCATGGGTGGGAGAACCCACCACTTTTCTCTCTCTCTAGATTACATTGTAAGAAGAGTAAAAAGTAATCACTAACTAAGAAAAATGAGCTAGCTAAAGTAAGAAATGACCAACTCTCCCTTTATATAGGAGGGAGAGTATTTACACCATAAATAAAATAAAGGGAAAATACAACCTAACTATCACTCATTATTTGTAGAGCATTTCCATGCTCCAACATTCTCTCCCTAAATGCTTACAAATTATGAGAGATCCAATAAGTGATACAAGGCTATAATACACTAATCCGACTAGCAAGTGTGGTAATAAAACGAAACATAGTGAGAACCAAATGCTGAAATGTATCTGAAACTTTGAAGTGTCTGTAAAGTCTGAAACCGACCATGAACCTCTATCAATGAAGGTCTTCGGCTTCAAAGCACAACCAATGAAGTACAAAAAATAAGATCCAAATCTTCAAACCAGTCATAATCACCTGAAGAAGAAGGTCACCATGAGCAAGTAGAAGATCCAATAAAAGAAACACTTCGGCTTCAAAAATCTGAAAAATATCTCGAGTTCTCGAATCATAATACACCGAAATTCTTCAAAGAATAACCTGCTAAAAATGTGAAGCATCCATAAAATGAAGTCCAGATAAAAATAATGTGAGTCCAAAAACATGGTCCAGTAATGCCGACAATTTGATCCAAGGACCAAAAAATAAGTGCCACGTCACATCGCCAAAATAATATTCGTCTTCAACATATCACAAATCCAAACTCGTGAAACCATAAGATCTGAACCGGATGCGAACACAAAATCATCCTGTGGTAGAGTCCGAATAATAAATAATCTGAATCGGAAAACATCGAGCAATGCCAAAAATTTGATCCGTAAAGACCAAAAATAAGTGCCACATCGCATCACTAAATAAATAATCCTATTCAGAAGTCTTCAAAAATCCAAACTCAAATAATCATAATAACCAAATCCGGATGATATTCTCTCCCTATTTTTGATAACCAATGACCGGATATCAAAAATCAACAAATCATCGGATGGAGAGTGTCGGATACCAAGAGCTAAGAGAAGCTCTCCCTTCATGAAGAAACGAGAAAAAGTAAAAGAGATACTCTTGCGGTCATGAGGAGGAGGGTGACATAGTTGCTGAAGCTGTGCTGAGAATAATCTGTTGTGCCAAAAATATATCTAAATATCCAAACTGCGGTGCCGGAACACTTGAAGTGGTCTTAAATAGATAATAAAGTCCACATGCTCAAGATACATGATTCGTCAACCAAAAATCAAGAGCGACAAATCATAAAATCGCATAAAGTGAAGAATGTGAAACAACTTTGTTGATCAATCGCCGTTGCGGTGCAAGCATCACATAAAATAATATGAAGTCCGACTGCGGTAGGAGTGTTCTTCCAATAATAACCGGCATGAAATGAACCAATGTGAGAATCCAAGGTTCGGTTGTGGCAAGAATTTTTGACAACCCGAAATTTTCATTTGTATAAACTCCGCAGTCAAGCACATCAAATAATAGTCAAATTCATTTCAGTACATTTTTGGCCGGTTTTAAGTTTGTTTGGGAGTTTTATTTTAATTATTTGTCGAACGAACAAATAAGTGGAAGTATCTTTTTGGAGTGTTGTGTAACAAATAAACATTTAACACCTTGACTAGGTGTTTACGGCCAAACAAGTGGAGTTTGGGCCGTAAACTCCCTTTGACCATAAACTCATGCATATAGCATGAGTTTACTCTTCATTCCCTCATTCTCCAACTTTCAAACCCAAGAACTCCCAACTTCTCTCTCAAGTATCATAACACTCTCCTTCCAATCTTCCAAAAATGTAAGTTTTTCTTCACTTGTTTTGTTGTTATAACACCTTATGTAGTGTTTATACATCATTTCATCCTTGAATTCTTCATTTTTACTTAGATCTTCAAGTGTTCTTCAAAACACCAAGAACACCAAGAACACACACTAGTGTTCTTGGCCCTTAAACACTCTTACAAGCTTCCTATAAGTAAGTACACTCCTCCTAACTAGTTACTTGCTTAGTATACTAGTTAATCCATTGGAAAAACATCAAAATCCCCAAGAACATAAGTGTTTATGGTCAAGGGATCTCCTTGAACCGTAAACACCATCAAGTGGTGTTTAGGTGCCCCAATTTCCTTCCATGGCTTGTATAAAGGACTAGGACCTTGCATGCATGAACTAGAAACCCCAAAACACGAAAATGTAGAAGTGGCCATGATTTTACGGCCGTAAACTCATGGGTTTACGACCGTAAACTCCCAAGGAGTGGTCCAAGGACCGTAAACTCCATAGAAAGACCATTTCGAGCCCTAGCCACTTCCGAAGCCTTGGATTCTAGTCTAGCCTACTTCCTTGTGTAGTATAAGACCTTAAAACACCCAATGGTACCATTACCATGAGTTTACGGCCGTAAACTCATGGGGAAAATGGTCCAAGAACCGTAAACCCATATGGTGCTACCATATGGGGAGTAAACTCCAATGTGAGGCCATACTCTCTTTAGATGCAACCCTTTAGTACTCCTAGCACTTGAAACAAAGTGTTTCCATTATTAGGGTGTCTTTACGTGATAAATTAGTTATTAAATGACTAATTAGATACATAAATGTATCATTGCATGTTAAATAGGATTTGCGTGTGTGTTCAAGTCCTCACTTGACACTTAGCATCCTATACCATCCGTTCATCCGAATCACCCACTACAGGTGAGTTCATACCCCTTAATCAACCTTTGAAATGATTTTAAATGCTTTTATGGGGGGAATACAAGTTGAACTATTAAGTTATTATATCAATCACATGTGATTAACAACTGTCAAGTAAATAGATTTCTGCATGTTAAACTGTTTTATCCAGCTAAAGGTTTTCAAATCTTGTTTTCAAAAACTCTTTTAAAATACTAAATTCTCTTTTAAATTACTAAGCTGTTATAAAAGTCTTTTAAACATTATATCCTTGTTAGATTCATGTCTATATAGATATAGTTATATAAGTAGGGTTTGAAGGACTTAGGACTGATAGCCCGGTTTATTTCCTGTTCCTTGTTTGGTTGTGGACTTAGAGCATCCGGTTATTTGTCTGAGTGTCGTTGAAGTCCTAGTTATATATTATGTATATCTGGATAGATATTAAAACTCTTACTCCAGTTCAATACCTTTGGGTAGCAAAGGTACCTAGATAACCTCTCAAGTAAACTATAATAGGTATAGTTTAGAAACCAACCATAACTTTCATGAAGGAGAACTTAGCTATATCAATATTCTAAAAACTTATACTTTTAGTAAAAAGAAAGGTTTGTTGAAATCAAAACACGAGATACATCCTCATGACGCGGATTTCACCGTTGTCAAGTTGGTAACCAGAGTCTCCTGGAGGGAGAGCGAGCATTTTGTGTATAGATCTATACGGGACAGACCATCCCACATCCTGACTGCTAGCTACAGTCCCGACCGACCAAGCCAAGGGGTGATGTCACACCCCGCTAAAGCGGAAACACAGGGCGTGGCAGTACAAAGGGTTTCATCGCAAAAGTTAAAAGACAACACCAACCATAGTATTAAAAATCATTACAAATTCACAATGGGTTTGAACAACTTTTAAAAGAAATTACAATGTAAATTGAAATACAACACATGCGAATGCTCCTAAAGGTGAAGTGTCCCTAAGTGCCACTTACTCGATGATTCCTAAAAAAGCATGAAAAACGAGCGTCAACTATAAAAATAGTTGGTGAGTACTCACAGATAAACAAAATGATACTGGTTCCATGAATTGAAATCAAAGTTTTGATAAAAGTTTCCAATAATAAAAGTATATTGTTAAGATCAGTAAATAAGTTTGTAAAAACAAAGTTCTTTGTCATCATGAGAGATAAGGTATGTTGCCCAAATAAGATGCAACATTCATATTCTCATGGAAGATAAAGTTCGTTACTCAAACGAGTAAACAAGTTTCACTGCTAAAATGAGCAATCAATTTCGTTGCTACAAGGAGCAAACAATTTCATTGCTAAAACATGTATATAAGTTTTCAGTAATAATAGTTCGTTGTTGTAATGAGAAACAAAGTTCATTGCTATAATTAATAAACAAGTTTATTGCTATAATAAGTAACGAGTTTGTATGTGTATGAGTAAACAATGAGTCTCAACCAAACCTATGACTGAAGCCCTATCAAGATCTATGCTTATCGTTCCATAGATGAATATGGTATCATGCACTCCAGCAATAGGGCGAGTGAGGAGTTGTCAATTCCTAATAGCGCTATCCATAATGACCATTGGCTCAAAGAGTTAATGGTTAGAGATAAGGGAAGGGCCTTAGTACGATAAGTTCTCATGTTCCGTGTTGCATAGACATACATAGAGAGACATAGCAATAAAATAACAATCATGTTTGATACAAATCAATTTAAATACAACATTCAAATAATAGTTTTTCGGGACATGCTTTTCCACCCCAAAACATAAAAACTGAAAATAGGGGAGTGCGTGAATACTCACAATGCATTGAGATGATGCAAATGGTGCCTTGAACTACGCTCCACTCGTACCACTATCGTTTTCCTACAATGATGTTACACACTAATGAGTCTCTAATCGAAATCTAACACTAGTATACATACTACTACAATAGAATTATGCCAATATTGTGTCAAAATTTAATATAGATAAGTTACAAACATTTTTCTATGAAAATTTAATTTCAATGAATCAATTGTTATATAACAATTTAAGTGGAAAATTTCCATTATTGAAATGTTAATATTTAACATTTTAGAGGTGTTCCAATGATTAAATATTCAAAACTAAATCAATTTAGTTCTAAAAGTTCCCAAACTTTGCATTTCAGTTTTAATTGAAGTCAAAGACCTCAAGATAAATTTTCTTGAATTTTTGATTTGTCTAACTATTTTTCACCATTTTAGTTTCTTGAATAACCATAAAATCATGAAAAATACTAAACAATTAATAAAAATTACCAAACTTCAGATTTTGGTTCTAAATATGTTAAAAAACTTCTAGATAAATTTTCATGGATTATGGATATGCATAACCATTTTTCATATATTTAATTCTCTAAATATATAAAAATTTATGAAAAATAGAAATCGGTTAAGAAAATGCCCCAAACTTTTTATAGTAATGTCATTACACGTACTTAACCTGGGAAAAATATAAAAATAGATTTCCAGACAATTTAACCCAATTTTATGATTTTTGAGCATTTATTTTAATAAAAATTGAAATAAATAGAAAATAGTTTCCAAAATTGCCCAAAATTTTTGTAACGCTGTTATTAGTCATTATTAAGCTAGGAAAAATATAAAAATGAATTTCTAAACTGTTTATCCCAATTTTATGATTTTTGTGTATGTATTCTAATAAAAATTGGGTTTAAGTGTATTTAATCTTGGGAAAATAGAAGAAAAATAGTATACAGAAGATAAAAATCATCACAATTTTTATGTAGCATCCTAATGTACTACAAGGTGTTATGGTAAATTTTCATAATGTTTGGATGAGTAAAACTATTTTTCCTGTTTTTAGTCCTTTATAAATACAAAAATCGGAGAAAAATAGGAATACATTATGAAAAATTCTGAAAATATTTTTCTAAGTGTTCCACAGAGAGTATAAGCTGCGAAAATTATTAGATACCATTTTTATATTCCCTAATGTGGTTTTATGATTTATTAGAGCTAAACAAAAAGAAAATTCAAAACCATATTAAACAGTAACAAAAATGGATGAAACTTAATGGGAGATGTTTATTAACTTAAAGGATCATCCAAGAATTTTTCAATAATTTATTTACTAGCTTAAGTATTTTATATGATTTAACACGTTATTTTCTTATTATTTTCATATAAAAATAAAGAAAATATATATTGAGCTGAAAATTTCCAGAATGCATCTTCATACAATTTGATAACAATGACAATTTGTGTTCTTATTTTTGATGTTGAACACCATGCCTAAAGGCTCAATAAATTATAGAGAAAACTTGGTTCTTGTGATTTATGTAAAGATTATTGATGTTACTTTGACAATTTTTGCAACATGTTACAAAGACTTTGGAATCAAGATCTTTTTGTACCTATTAATACATGATATTAAGAGTTCAAAATAATTTTTGAATGATTTTTAGTGATGAATAAGTTCTTTGAACATGCAACACAAAACAATTGTTCATAAGGAAAGTGCTGTTTGAGCAACAGTTTTGTAAAAATTGGTAAAAATCGAAATTTTGGAGTTTTTCAGTGAGGTCAGATGGGTTTGAAAGCTAACTCAAAATATTATATTTCAGAAAAAGAATCACGAATTTTGGCTAAGAAATGAGTGAGATATGACAGTTTAAAGTCAGGTAAAGAAATCTGGCAGATTGCATGCATGATGATTGGTTAGAAAAGTGGGTTTTCATCATTTCCTTGAGTAAATCTTTTGAAGTATTTTAAATATATCATGATAACCTCATATTTTGGTCATGTTTCCAGAGATCAAAAGAATAAAACTTATCAAAATGTATACATGCATTTATGAAGAAAATTTTGTTTCTCAAAAACTCTTAACTTAAGTTTGATGTTTTAATCCTTAAAATCGATTTTTGCCCTAAGATCATGAACATGCAACCTTGTTTATCATACATGCATGGTGTTAAAACACATCCATCATGTTCTAAAAACCATTTTAACAAAAAGAAAACAAGTTTGAAGAAGATGAAGAAGGAGAAAGTGTAAGAAAAAGAGCAAAACTTGAAGGAAAAGTGAAGTAGAAATCGATTTTACCTTCAAGAATACCACAAGATGATGAAGATTTCGAGTTTGAGGAGTGTTCTTGGGTTTGTTTTCTGGAATATTTCTTGGTTCTTAGAGGGAGGAAGAGAGAATGCAGTGGTGTTTGGAGAGAAAAAGTAGAGAGAAGGTAGAGAGAGTTTTCTAGAGAGAGAAAGAAAAGAGATGTGTGTGTGTTGGAGAATGAGAGTTTGAGAGAGAGATATGGGGAGAGAGGGATCCGATTTTAGGGGAGGAGAGGCTCCCTCTCTCTTGTTTCTTTTATAAAAATTCAAATCTTTTATAAAAATATCCAACTTTTTATAAAATGTGCACCTTAACCTAGTTTTTATGCATAAAACTCTTGATTTTTGGCTTATAAATCAAGGGTAAATGTTAATAACTAAATCTTTATTTTTCATTGAATTGTATTTCATAATAATTATTATGATAAGATAATATTATAAGGTTCATAATTGTTTTTATAGGATTTTTAAGGTTAAAGTTTATAAATATGAGTTTTTAGGGCTTTTAGTGTTTTGGAGCTTAATAAACTTTGAATATCAAAATAAATAGAATATTTGAGACTTTAAATTATCTTATGGTATTATAACTCTTTTATAGTTATAAATAATGTTTGTAATTTATTTTTATCGGTTTATTGGCAATCTATGTAGTGATTCCGAGATTTAAGCGAAATTGAGGAATCAAGTATACTAGTCCTAGTCTTCAACTTTGACTTAAGTTCCTACGAGACTCGGACCTAATTTATACCACTAGGTCAAGTGCATGATGTGTGTGTATGATTCATGAAAAGGTGTTCGAGTCAAAGAGTGACCCAAATATGGATAGTCTCTACAGTTAAGTAGTTATAGAATTCACATATCAATGTGAAATCTAAGTACACTATCCATTGATTCTAATTGTTTTCAAGTTTCTAGTAGGTTATAACTTAGCTTCTAGTTACTAAGTCTAGTATGTGTAGTGCCTATATGTGCAACTAAGTCTAGTTAAATCTAGAACCAACTCCAATTTTGACGGTTGTCACATTCTCCCCCGGTTAAAAGAATTTCGCCCCGAAATTCAATTCGTGACGTATTCTATTAGAACTCAGTCGAATACAATTATATAGCTGGAGAGGTGGTGACTCGTAGTGTTCTTTGATTATTTCGGGTTTATTTCCTCAAAGGAGGAACCCAATTCTTTAGCTATAGTCAAATTAATGTTTCCTTAATTCGAGTTCTACAATTTAGATTGCGAGAAATTAGGATCATGGAAATCATGATCCAAACATGGCGACCTAGTCGAAAAAGATCATCTAGTTAGATATTATCTGAATTAAGAGAGCTATAAGTTTTGCTGAAGCACTAACTGCACTGAGCGTTAAATCCGCATTGATCCTTAAGTCGCGTTCTAAATTAGCACTAAGTGTAAATTCGCCGCCTAATAAAGAAGAGATTAGGAACAATTTGTTCACTTCCGGGTTGGCTACTACATCTGGAAAAGATATATTTTGAAATAAGAAGGGGTGACACGAATGAAAAAGAAGCGATTGAGGGTAAGTTCCTAAAAATACGTACTAAGGGTAGACAACGAAGTTTTGGTACATCTCAAATGTAAAGGCTAATTAAGTGTCGTCGACAAAATAAATTACGAAATGATTGAGCATCTCCGAGGCTATAATTACTACTACGATTACTCTTACAATAATTGTTGGAAAATGTTTTTGTATGTGACCATCACTGAAATAAGACGAACTGTTTTGATGTTATCTAACAAATATTATCAGTTATTTCAGGTTGTATCAATACGTAATCAAAACGGTATATACGAAAACACGTGAATGACAAAAACGCAAAGACGTAAATTCACAACTCGACAAGTCTCAAACCGCATGAAGATAAGAATCTCAAGACTCAAGTCATGCAACTCAAACCACTTGCAAAACCGAATACAAAGATCAAAAACGACTCAAACCAAAGCAAGATGATTCACGAACCCGACTCGACTCGCATACCCATGGATATCATGGATCAAATCCAAAATTCAGAACCAAAACCATTCAGGTCCCGCGACCAGCCCGCGGCCCGCATTACAAACCGCACAAAACTGATCAGGTCCAGCGACATACCCGCGACCCGCGCCCATACCCGCGTAGATCGAGATTTTCACTTCAGCTATTCAGAACGCAAGACGCGACCTACCCACAGCCCGCAACCATACCCGCGACCCGCGCCCATACCCGCGTACATCGAATTTTTACTTCAGCTATTCAGATCGCAAGAAGCAGCCATGCACGCGACCGACCCGCGGCCCGCGCCCACACCCGCGTAAAACTCATCCATGCAAGAAATACCCATGAATATATATTATATATATGTATATTGTGTGTATATGTATATATATATATATATATATATATATACATATATATATACATGTATCGTATATATATACATATGAAGGAAGAAACAAGAAAACACAAAAGCAAAAGTCTCCATCACATGTGTTTCTTCTTTCTTTCTAAACTCACAGCTTCATCATCACTTCCAGCATACATACCACCTAGAAATTACTTTTGAATATATATACATGCACATGCATAGTGTATATGTGTATGTGCTGTGAGGAAAGAAAGCAAAGACAGCACAAAAGAAGAAAACCCACTTGCATGCTTCCAACTTCTTTCCAGCTTTCACTTCTCAACAATGTTTACTTTCCCTTAAACAAATGAGAGTTGCCTGGAGTATTTGTGCATATATATATAGATGCATGCAAGAAGAGAGGAGTAGAGAAAAACACCAAAGTGTGAATAAAATCACCAAAGTGTGGGAGTGTTGTGGGTAAATACACCAAAAAGAGAGAGAGAGAGAGAGAGAGAGAGAGAGAGAGAGAGAGAGAGAGCATACGTGAGTATGTGTGTGTGTGGATGTATGTGAGTGTATTGTGTGTGTTAGAAAGTGTTTAAAGAGTTTTCACTGTAATATTCTGTAACTCTTTCACTCCAAAAGAAGAAAGCCAAAGCCAAGACCAACAAGCTTCAAGAACAACCTCTTCTTCAAGAACAACTCAAGAACACAAACACTATTCATCATCTTCCTCACATTCAACCCATCAAACAAAGCCTATACCACCTTTGTTTACTACACCAATCACCACCAAACACCTCTCTCACATCAAAACAACCAATACCAACTTCCAAAACAACCGATACCAACACCCAAAACAACCGATACCAACTTCCAAAACAACCGATACCAACACCCAAAACAACCAATACCAACTTCCAAAACAACCGATACCAACACCCAAAACAACCAATACCAACTTCCAAAACAACCGATACCAACACCCAAAACAACCAATACCAACACCCAAAACAACCCATACCAACGCCCAAATCAACCAATACCCATACCCAAATCAACCAAGACAACATACCTACCTTACCAACAACAACCTTTCAAAACAACCAGAAATACCTTAAATACAATTACATAAAACCAGTGTATTTGTCTTACTGTATAAACAATTGAGTAACAGAATTTTGAATAAATTTTATGTAAGTTATACCTGATTGAACATTGAACAAATAGAGACACAGTCTATTAAGATCCAGTCCAACCCTAAGCCGTTCCGTCATTTAATTGACAAACGTACTTTATAGACCAGTCGTTCCACAAGTCCAGTTCAAAACCCACCTACTATATCTATATTTATATATTTTATTACAGCTTTATGTCATTTAAATACTGTCATTTATTTCATTTATATCTTTCAGTCATTTATAGCTTTCCAGTATTTATTTATTCCGCACTTCTTATCTTTCCGCATCTAATCTCATTAAATATATATATCTGTCACCCAGTAACTGGTAACTGAGCCTTTTATTCGTGGTAATCAGATCGTATATTTTTAACAATTGGTATCAGAGCTTGTGTGATTTACCTTGAAATTTTTGTCGAAAACTTTTGGTTAGCGTTTATAAACCTTCCATAAGTTTCTCTTTAAAAATTTCATTTTAATATCACTTGTTCAAAATCCTTTCAAAACAAAAAAAAAATGTTTTCTGCTAATTACTCCAACATGAACTCTGTTTCTATTGCTAACAGCTTGGGATCTGGTTCACGGGCACCCATACTTATTCCTGAAGAGTATAATTCGTGGGTTGGCCGTATGAATCTTCATCTCAACTCCATAAATGAAAATGTCTGGAATTGTGTAGAATGAACATATGTTACTCCAGAAAATATGGCTACTCTTGCTACAAATCAAGCCACTCTTGCTGAAACCGAAAAAAAGCTGCAACTCCAAGCCAAAAAGGAACTTGTGTCTGGTATTCCCCACAGTATTCTAAGTCAAATGGATGACATAATACTGTTGACTGCAAATCAAATCTGGGAAAATTTAAAAAATCGTTTTTGTGGAAATCAAAGAATTATTGGAAACAAAAGAACATTTGTTTTAAATGAATTCGATAATTTCAAGATGCTTTCATCAGAAACCATCCATGATGCTCATGATAGGTTCAATTTTATCATGGTAAAAATGAACAATTTGGGCATCAAAAAGACACAACACGAGATAAATCTCAAGTTTCTAAACAATCTTTACGAAAGCTGGAAGATGGTTAAACTCATCATTCAGGGAAATCCAGCCATTCATACTGAAACTTTATACAATTTGTATGGAGAACTTCAATCGTATGAATCCTCGATTGACCCACCAACCACTACAGCTTTTGGAGGACCACTTGCTCTCGTTTCCACATCTTCTCAAAACCATACACCTTTTAATGAACAAAACTTCAATCATTTTAATCAGACATCTTTTCAAAACCAACCCTTTTTGAACAATTCTTTTGATCAATCTGATTTAAATGATGAAGCAGACTACCAACAACTATGTGCTTTGGTAGCAAACACAAACCTCCAGAGATTTATTCCAAATCACGGTCAATCGATTTTTAAACCAAATTTTCAAAACCGACCATCATATGGACAAAATAATTTTGGATTTCAACCAAGACCTCAACCTGTTCAAAACAACTCAGGTTTTCAACCAAGACCTTATTTTGGACAAAATTTTCAAAGACCTTCCTTCCAAAACAATTCAAACCAAGGTTTTCAAAACCAGGAATTTCAAAACAATCCCAACTCAAGTCATCATAACAATAACCAAAACAACAGTTTTCAAAACCAAAACAGAGGATTCCAAAATCAAGGTTACACTAATCAAAACAATGGCTTTCAAAACAACCAAAATTTTGGATTCCAACAGAACCCTTCCCAATCTTCCCAACAAATCCAAACTCAAGCTCCTGAAAGACTTCCGATTAAAAGTCAAAAGGATGACAGTGATGAAGAAGTGATCATTTGTCACAACTGCAAAGGAACTAATCACTATGCCAGAGAATGCCGAGCCAAAAACGAAACCAAAGTCAAAGACTCAGCATACTACGCTCAAAAAGCCGATGAATTAAAGAAACAGGAAAATCAAGATAAGCAAAGAGCATTGATGGCAATCCATGAACCAAACGTGGAATACTGGCCAACTTCTGAAGACGAAGCTGACAATGAACCAACACAATCAAACTTCTGTTTCGTAGTTGGTGTTGATAGACCTTCAAGAGCTCCAAACGTCATAGAACAGGTATGGTCTATGATCTCTGAACTTGGTCTTTCGAAATCAATTTTTGAGTTCCATATAACCAAGATTGAGAAAAGTCTAGAAGCTGATCTCAAAAAATATCATGACACAATGATCAATTCCGATATCTGCAAATCTGAGTTACAAACCTTGCAACTCAAATTTGGAGAATCAACAAGGATAAAGAACAAATTGGAAAGAGACGTTGAAAGAAAATCAGAAGATTATAATCACGTCTTGGAACAATTAAATCAAACCCTAATTCAGAAAAAGGATTTGGAACAAAAAAATCAGTCAGTCATTTCTTCTGAAACAAAAGATGTTTTAGAAATGGAAATCCTTCAGTTGAAACAAAACCTTCAAGAATCAACCGAAAAATACAATGCTTTAAATGAAAAACTGACTGATTCCTTTAAACAAATCAATTTTCTTGAAACAGAAAACAAAAGATTGGTATGGAACATGGATTCTATCAAAATTGCCAGAAAGCTAAGTGATGATATTTTCACCAAGGCAAACACCTTAGGAACTGGCAAAATTGATACGAATTACAGACCAGGAATTGGAAGAGAATCCTTTGAAAATGAACTAGCTAAACAAGAAAACATGACAATTTGTGAAAACTCTGAATCCACTCTTCCAGATCTTTTCACATCTGCTAATGAGGAAGATTCAGATGACGAAACAGTTATCAACTGTAGCCCAGATGACACTGCTTTCACTGTTTCCAAAAAGTCTATCAAAAGAGTTGTAAAATCTGAAACAAACTCTGCTAGTTCTTCAACAAACCAAATCAAACATACCAATGAAGCAACCATAACCCCACTTAACAAACCAAAATTTTTTGAAAACAAACCAAAGAAACCAGTTCAATCTTACCTCATACCTCAAAAACAGGTTTCCAAACAAAAACCAAAACCTTTTCAAAAACCTTTTGAAAATCGCTTTCAAGAGATCACCTTTAACCATTCAAGGAACTTTAAAAAACGACCAAATCAGAAAGTTCCAAACCATCATCTTCAAAAAGCTTTTCACAACCGCCAATCACATCCCAGATATGACCAGAACTTTTCAAACAAATCTTCACATCTAGGATATCGTTCACCAAATCACAGATTTTATAAACCCACAGGTTTTCAAAAACAAATCACATTTTGGGAAAACTTGATAAATAAAATCAAACGTCAACCATTCCATCCTAATAAACCAAACACTTATAGAAATGTGAAGTCAAATGCTATAAGAAATTCATTAAGCAAAACACCCAAAATAACAACAACTAACAAACCAGGACCCATTCAGATTTGGGTACCTAAACCTTCTGTCTAATTGTAGGTATTTAATGTTGGAGAACCCAATGATGATACATGGTATATTGATAGTGGTTGCTCCAAGCATATGACAGGAAACCAAAACTACCTGCGTGACTTCAAACCCACCCAAACAAATCAAGATGTTACCTTCGGCAACAACATGACGGCAAAAATCAAAGGTTATGGAAACATAACAAATGGTAACTTCACCATAAAGAAAGTTGCCTATGTCGATGACCTGAAACACAACCTCATCAGTGTTTCTCAACTGTGTGATAACAATCTTGAAGTCCTATTCACCAAACAAAGAACCTTGATCATGGACGCCAAAACCAAAGAAATCATTGTTGATTCTTACCGTGCCGGAAATATGTATCCACTTGACATGGATCTTATCTATGGTAAACCCGATATATGTCTGCTATCAAAAGCCCCAGCAAATATCAGTTGGTTATGGCACCGCCGCCTTTCCCATCTAAACTTTGGGTACATCAACAAACTGATCGGCGATGATCTTGTTAGAGGACTGCCACTTCTGAAGCTTGATAATGAAACTCTGTGTGCCGCATGTGAAAAAGGAAAACTTTCCAAATCAACTCACAAAAGCATCTCAGAATCTAGTGTATCCGAACCACTAGAATTACTGCACATAGATCTTTGTGGCCCTGCCAAAACCCAAACCATACAAGGGAAGAAGTACATTCTTGTTGTCGTTGATGGCTTCTCGCGCTTTACTTGGGTCTTTTTCTTAAGACTAAAATCAGAAGCACCTGAAGAAATGATCAACTTCATCAAACAAATCGAACTGAAGCTCAAACGACCTGTTCGAAGAATCCGAAGTGATAATGGTTTAGAGTTCAAAAACAAGACTCTAGATTCATTTCTCAAAGACAAAGGAATTGAACATAACTTCTCAGCCCCATACACTCCACAACAGAACGGCATTGTCGAAAGAAGGAACAAAACTCTATGTGAAGCTGCAAGATCAATGCTTATCTTCGCTGATCTGCCACAATACTTCTGGGCAGAAGCAATAGCCACAGCTTGCTACACTCAAAATCGTTCCTTAATCCATAAACATCTTCATAAAACACCATATGAAGTCATTAACAACCGAAAACCAAACATCAAATTTTTCCATATTTTTGGTTGTCGATGCTTCATAAAGAACAATAAAGATCACCTTTCAAAATTTGAATCAAGGTCGGACGAAGGAATTTTCCTTGGTTACTCGTTTTCCTCAGCTGCTTATCGAGTACTGAACAAACGTACCAGAGTAATTGAAGAAAGTACCAATGTTCATTTCGATGAATTTTATGTCAGGAAATTGGATCGTGAACATTTTGGTTCAAAAATGATCGATAATATTTTTCAAAATCCAATTCAACAAACACCTTCTCCTGACAGAGATATTGAAATCGATCTTGATTTACTTTTTGAACAACCCAAAACCGCTTACAATTCTGAACTTCTAACTACTTCTATTGATTCTACAGGAACTACCACTGAAGGAACTCCACAAACAAACCGAAATGATGCAGATCAATTCGAGGGGGAACCACCTACACATACTTCTTCATTGGAACAAACACCAAATCCTCCTTTAAATACCCCATCCCCAAATATCCAAAACAATCCTGATGCATCATTTATGGGGGAAACTTCAAACCTATTCCAAGATGAAACTCCCGGAAAAGAACAATGGGATACTGAAATTCCAAATATTATAGCGGAAGAGAATCGCTTAATAAAATGGACCAGAAACCACCCAACTGACCAAATCATCGGAGATCCAAACTCAGGCATCCAAACTAGAGCCGCAACTTCTAATGATTGTTTATTTGGAGCCTTCTTATCCATGACTGAACCCAAAACCATACATTCTGCTCTCAAAGATCCAGACTGGGTAAAAGCTATGCAAGAAGAGCTAGAAGAATTTGAAAGAAATGACGTATGGAATCTTGTCCCTACCCCACCCGATGTTTCTGTTATAGGTTCAAGATGGGTATTCAGAAACAAAACTGACGATCAAGGAATCGTTTGTCGAAACAAGGCACGTCTCGTAGTCAAAGGATATTCACAACAAGAAGGAATCGACTACGATGAAACATATGCTCCAGTTGCCAGAATTGAAGCAATTCGCATCTTTCTTGCATATGCTGCACATAAGAACTTCAAAGTATTCCAAATGGATGTTAAATGTGCATTCCTACATGGAGAGTTAGATCACGATGTATACATCCAACAACCACCAGGTTTCGAAGATCCCAAATTTCCTGATCACAGCTTCAAATTGCAGAAAGCTGTCTATGGCTTGAAACAAGCACCCCGAGCCTGGTATGCCACATTGACAACCTTTCTCGAAGAATCAGGTTTTAAAAGAGGTTCAATCGATCAAACCCTCTTTCGTAAAATCTATAATAAACATCTTTTAATCGTACAAATATATGTTGATGACATTATTTTCGGTTATACTGATGAATCTTTGAGTATTAAGTTTGCAGATCTAATGAAGAGCAAATTTGAAATGAGCATGATTGGGGAGATGACTACTTTTCTCGGACTTCAAATCAAACAATCAACTGATGGCATTTTCATCAACCAAGAGAATTATGTCAAAAACCTACTCACTCGCTTTTCAATGGACAAATCCAATACCGCAAAAACCCCAATGGCTTTTGGATACAAAATCGATGCAGACTTAAATGGCAAACTTGTTGATCAGAAAAGATATCGTGGAATGATCGGATCACTCTTATACCTCACTGCCAGCAGACCTGACATCATGTTTTCTACATGTGTCTGTGCCAGATACCAAGCAAATCCTATGGAATCCCATGTAGTTGCTGTGAAACGCATCTTCAAATACCTAAAAGGCACTCCCAAACTTGGCCTTTGGTATCCAGCTAAATCCGATTTTCAGCTGAACGCTTTCACCGACTCAGACTATGGAGGATGCAAGTTAGATAGAAAGAGTACATCTGGTAGCTGTCAATTCCTAGGAGGTAGACTAGTGAGTTGGACTTCAAAGAAACAGACTTGTGTATCCACATCAACAGCAGAAGCTGAATACGTCGCTGCGGCCAGCTGTTGTTCGCAAGTCATATGGATGCAAACTCAAATGCGAGACTATGGCTTCAAAATTTCACAAATTCCCATATTTTGTGACTCAACCAGTGCAATTGCCATTTCTCACAATCCCGTTCACCATTCCATGACAAAGCACATAGACATTCGATATCATTTCATCAAAGACAACATTCAAAAGGGTCATATCGAATTGCACTTCATCAACACCGAAGATCAAATTGCCGATGTCTTCTCTAAGGCTCTCGATGAAACAAAGTTTCAATACTTCCTAGGCCGTCTAGGAATGTTAAATCCAGATAACATCTATCCTTAAACTTTTACTTTTTGTTTGTACAAAAGTGTGTTTACTTTCATTGAAAAGGAAAATTCAAAAACAATTGAAAATTGCTTTCCTTTTAAAAATTACCCAAAACATTCAAATAACCAATATTTCCAAAAAAAAAAACATTCAGAAAAACAAATCTTCAAAAAAATTAATAAAAGACTTGCCATAATAAGCTTTTATAGAACCTGGTGATTAATCTTCTCTTGACTTAATTTTCAGATGCTTATGCTCGATGAAGATTTTAAGTCATATTGATTCTCAATTGGAGTGAAGGTTCAAATATCCTACTTTTCATAATGTATATTTTATTTCCTTCGATTTTATTTCATTATTGACGATTTTAAACAATCAAGGGACATAAGGTTAGGAGGTTCAGATGAAAACAAAAACCCATGTGAGAATTTGTGCCTCGTCGATCTAAATCGTTGTGGAATTCATTTCTTGTGAGCTTAGGTGTGTCACTATTGCTTATAAGGTATACCCAATTATACCTTGTCACGGTCTCATTTTTGCTTAGATATCAAAATGACCAGGGACGATACATTCATTTCTTACATACTAGACAAACTGTCTTTTATGCCACCTTTCCCTACCCAGATAAATGCCAACCAAAAATGAAGACTTGCGATCCCATGATCCATCAAGCAAAGACGACATATCCTTACAAGAAAACCAAAGGAGAAACAAAGATCTATCAACATCCAATCCTCAAAGACAAATCAAAAAGATGGTTCACCGAAGAAATACCAAACAAAACAAAAAAATTATCATTTGGTATTTTCAAAACAAACTTTCAACCAAATGGTTATTTCAAAACAAAAATCATAAAATTCACGATTTGTTTTAACAATTTTTGACAAAAGAAGATAGCTCAATCACTCAAGTCAAATACTCTTAAAAAGGTCTCAAATGTAGCAAATTCTCAATGCTAAAACAAAATATCTTTTTACAATAAATCGATATTGATCAACAAACAGGATACTATCAAAGAAGAAGCTGCAACAACAATGGATTTCCCGGGATACTGTAGCCTTCATCACTGAAGAATCTTAGTTGCAAACTGCACTATGAAAATTGCTAAACCCCTCTACATGTATTTCCCGACGGAGAGAGAGTGAACTTTAATGGCATGAATGAAGAAACCCGCTGAGTAATGTCGGAACCAGTCTTATGTGATTGATTATCTAATAATGAGACTAAGTGACTTACAGGAAAAGCATAGCTGAACACCTCCAATATGAGTGTGAGTCGTCAGAGAGAGATATCACTCATTTTTAGTGATCATTAACCTGTTCTGCTGCCAGAACAACCAAACACCCAAGTGAAGTGTGAGCTATACCAATAAGCGTTCATCTGAATCGACCTGTTAAACCACTTGTCGTAAGAAATAATGCTATAAAATCTTAAGAAATATCTTTAGATACATATATGGTTACCCTTTGATAACCGAACTCGAGACTTTGATTCGGAAACAAATTTCTGAAAATCTTTTACATAAGATATGTTAAACAAAGTCACAAGCTTTCAAAACGATCACTATGTTTTATATATAACTTATCTTTGACAAAAACAATTATCCCAAATCTTCAAGATTAAAACTGTTAATGTGATAATATTTGTCCTTATTTCATCAATGATCACATAGGGGGAAATTGTTGGAAAATGTTTTTGTATGTGACCATCACTGAAATAAGACGAACTGTTTTGATGTTATCTAACAAATATTATCAGTTATTTCAGGTTGTATCAATACGTAATCAAAACGGTGTATACGAAAACACGTGAATGACAAAAACGCAAAGACGTAAATTCACAACTCGACAAGTCTCAAACCGCATGAAGATAAGAATCTCAAGACTCAAGTCATGCAACTCAAACCACTTGCAAAACCGAATACAAAGATCAAAAACGAATCAAACCAAAGCAAGATGATTCACGAACCCGACTCGACTCGCATACCCGCGGATATCATGGATCAAATCCAAAATTCAGAACCAAAACCATTCAGGTCCCGCGACCAGCCCGCGGCCCGCATTAAAAACCGCACAAAACTGATCAGGTCCAGCGACATACCCGCGACCCGCGCCCATACCCGCGTAGATCGAGATTTTCACTTCAGCTATTCAGAACGCAAGACGCGACCTACCCACGACCCGCAACCATACCCGCGACCCGCGCCCATACCCGCGTACATCGAATTTTTACTTCAGCTATTCAGATCGCAAGAAGCAGCCATGCACGCGACCGACCCGCGGCCCGCGCCCACACCCGCGTAAAACTCATCCATGCAAGAAATACCCACGAATATATATTATATATATGTATATTGTGTGTATATATATATATATATATACATACATATATATATATATATATATATATATATATATATATATATATACATGTATCGTATATATATACATATGAAGGAAGAAACAAGAAAACACAAAAGCAAAAGTCTCCATCACATGTGTTTCTTCTTTCTTCCTAAACTCACAACTTCATCATCACTTCCAGCATACATACCACCTAGAAATTACTTTTGAATATATATACATGCACATGCATAGTGTATATGTGTATGTGCTGTGAGGAAAGAAAGCAAAGACAGCACAAAAGAAGAAAACCCACTTGCATGCTTCCAACTTCTTTCCAGCTTTCACTCCTCAACAATGTTTACTTTCCCTTAAACAAATGAGAGTTGCCTAGAGTATTTGTGCATACATATAGATGCATGCAAGAAGAGAGGAGTAGAGAAAAACACCTAAGTGTGAATAAAATCACCAAAGTGTGGGAGTGTTGTGGGTAAATACACCAAAAAGAGAGAGAGAGAGAGAGAGAGAGAGAGAGAGAGAGAGCATACGTGAGTATGTGTGTATGTGGATGTATGTGAGTGTATTGTGTGTGTTAGAAAGTGTTTAAAGAGTTTTCATTGTAATATTCTGTAACTCTTTCACTCCAAAAGAAGAAAGCCAAAGCCAAGACCAACAAGCTTCAAGAACAACCTCTTCTTCAAGAACAACTCAAGAACACAAACACTATTCATCATCTTCCTCACATTCAACCCATCAAACAAAGCCTATACCACCTTTGTTTACTACACCAATCACCACCAAACACCTCTCTCACATCAAAACAACCAATACCAACTTCCAAAACAACCGATACCAACACCCAAAACAACCAATACCAACTTCCAAAACAACCGATACCAACACCCAAAACAACCAATACCAACTTCCAAAACAACCGATACCAACACCCAAAACAACCAATACCAACTTCCAAAACAACCGATACCAACACCCAAAACAACCAATACCAACACCCAAAACAACCCATACCAACACCCAAATCAACCAATACCCATACCCAAATCAACCAAGACAACATACCTACCTTACCAACAACAACCTTTCAAAACAACCAGAAATACCTTAAATACAATTACATAAAAACCAGTGTATTTGTCTTACTGTATAAACAATTGAGTAACAGAATTTTGAATAAATTTTATGTTACTTATACCTGATTGAACATTGAACAAATAGAGACACAGTCTATTAAGATCCAGTCCAACCCTAAGCCGTTCAGTCATTTATTTGACAAACGTACTTTATAGACCAGTCGTTCCACAAGTCCAGTTCAAAACCCACCTACTATATCTACATTTATATATTTTATTACAGCTTTATGTCATTTAAATACTGTCATTTATTTCATTTATAGCTTTTAGTCATTTATAGCTTTCTAGTATTTATTTATTCCGCACTTCTTATCTTTCCGCATCTAATCTCATTAAATATATATATCTGTCACCCAGTAACTGGTAACTGAGCCTTTTATTCGTGGTAATCAGATCGTATATTTTTAACAATAATAAAACCTTATTCGTAGAATAAATATATTTAGAGAGTCATTGGTGCAAATGGAGGCGATGAAAATTTATGATAAATTAAATCACATTGTGTATATAGCATTTTAAGTGTTTAGAAGTGATTAAAAATCTCACTGTTATCAAAATGTGTGTTTAGAAATGTTAATTAATCTCACTATTATCAAAACGTATAATAATTCCAAGATAATGAAGATACAAGTGTGGCGATCAAACGAAGTAGTAAAATAATATAACGATTAATTAAGGTTACAAGTTTAAGTCATCAATAAGGGAATCTATACAAAAATATTTTGATTACTCTTTTGAAAAAAAAAATTGTCTAATTATCTAAGTCAGGACAAGTTCAAGCTTATGAGTCAGAATATTTATGAAAACAAAGTTGAGAGTTTAGGAACTCACTGAAAATTACAAAGTAGAATGCTATTTTAAGAAACGTGTAAAAATATCGATAATTGAAAATAGTGGATTCTTAATTTAGTGTTTCTACAAAAACAATCATTTAGAGAATATGTAATAGTAAAATTCAAGACTTTTGATGTGTTTAAAGAAAAGAAGAAGCCTAAGAATACATATCCTCCACATATATTTTTCGGATATAGAAAAAAATGATAAGCATAAAAATATTCATCTTGTGTATTAATTATAAGGAAAAATACAATGAAAATTGCATTTTATATCAAGTTTTTTAATTTAGAACGAAAGAGCAAATGTAAATAAGGATCACTTGTTTATAGTAGATTTCAAAATAAAAACAAGATGTATATGATAAAAGGCGTAATTGAATATATCAAAGTTGACTAAAATTAAAGTATGCCTCATGACTATACACGTATTAATTGCTCAAAACGAAAGGGTAGACTTCTAGTCTATATGTGTACGAACATGGTACCAAGAGAAGCAAAATAGAAAGAAACAAAGTTAGTCAATGTATTATGTTATTATCGTGGGTGTGCAATATCTAAAATTAAAAGGAGAGCAAGAAATCAAGTTCGGGCGAAAGAAAAAGGAAGGTAGCGGCGACAATGATTGTTATTGTTAAAATTATAAGAACAATACCTATAGGTAGATTTAAAACCAGGTTGAGATATATTTCAAACTTCAATATTTGATGTATATTGATGATTAAATAGACATGTGGGAGTTCTAAAGTGTTTGCTAAGGATTGCTAAAAATCCATAAGTTACCTATTAAGTTAAACTTCATTTGTGAAAAAGAAGAAGCCCTACAAATGGCAATTGAAAATCTGACAATTTTGACTTTTTAAACGAAAGTCCAACAATGATTAAAATGGATAAGGTAAAGACTCAATATATTTATAAGAATAATTATTCATTGTTGAAAGTGTATCACTGGAAATTTAAAAATGAACACTAAGTTTTCAAATGCTATAAATTTTAAAAACTTTATAGATTATAAAACTATATTGAAGCAAAGAACACAAATAAGGTATGTTTTGAAATACAAGCATTAGAGATGTCTTATAAACATGTTTGAAGTAGAAATTTGCATAAATATCATGTTGGGTTTCGAGAAAACACATTAAAGTAAATTACAATTTCTAAATGAGAAAGCTGTTAAAAGTGTCAAAACAAAAGTGTTTTGAAGATTCGATGAAGCTCTTACACATAAAATGAACTTCAATGTTATAAGTCTACGTTTTGTAGCAAAGAGTTTAAACACGATTATAAAAGAAAATGTTTATAGTTTTTCGAAAACATGTCAAAATGGTAAGCAATGTTTAAAATAGTTTATGTGCCCTCAAAAGCACATCTATCCATTGAAATGGATTTGAAATGAGATTGTAATAGCAAGGTTAAAACCAATAATGGTTAAATTGAGTTTTGAAGAAAAGTGTTACGTTAAAGCAAGTTGTCAAAAGATTTTTAGCGAGAATATTGCTTACATTGTTAAGAAATGTCTACGAAGTTGATTGAAGTGGTTATAAAATATTTTATTGATGATAAATAAAACCGATGAAGCGAAATAATTTTTCGATGGAAGATTAAGAAGTAAGGAATAAGTATGTTAGTGTAGCTGATCGTACCTAAATACTAAGGCGAGTACAAGGCGAGTATCGGTGTCTTTTCCCCAAAATAAAGGACAAGAAAAATTGTTTGTAAAACGTTTTATGGTGTCAATGCAGTTTACGACCTTTTATAGAGGTCAAAGGGACATCCTATGTTAAGTTTTAAGCTCAAGGTGGAAACAACGTAGAGCTAAATCGTAGCATATTAAGAAGGTCTCACGTATGGGTTAAACCTCCGTGTCTCCTCGTGAGTCAAATCCGAAATGCCCACCAATGGTATCCAAGTGATTACTTAGTGGCGACTCATCTACCTCCTTACGCGATGCTCCAATTATCATTTGTGTCGATATCGAAACGTTTTTTCCTAGTTGTAACTCTAGTACGAAGACGATGAAGAGGTATTGAGGAATAATTTGTATAGGTTTCGACTTATGATTATTACTAGTGTATATCTAGCTACTAACCTTATATCTAAAGTCAATAGCTACCAAGGAATACTCATTCTCAGTACTAAGTGCATTGCTCCTAGATAGCTAGTGATATAACCGAAGTGGTTAACCTAGCACTTGATAAGGGACAAGAATATTTCTAAATAAAGGCATTGTTATAAAAGTGCACTTAGTTTCTAAGTGTATCTAGATGAATGCCTATAATATGCAATGCCCGTACGCACACCGAAAAATTTTGTTTTTCAAAAGTTTAAGTTGAAAATCTTTTTGAACATAATTCTACTATAACCGTTTCAAGCCTCCATTAAGTTTCCTTAATTAAGCATAGTTGGCCAGGCTATACTTAATTAAAGTCTGATAATGCGTACTCGAATTAGTTATACCAGTAGTATGTTCAGTATTTTAAAAACGCTTAGAAAATTTTTGGCTATAGTTGTGGTTCTCCAAAGGAAAACCAGTATTCTCTATAACCTTCGGCTCTGATACCATTTCCTGTCACACCCCGCTAAAGCGGAAACACAGGGCATGGCAGTACAAAGGGTTTCATCGCAAAAGTTAAAAGACAACACCAACCATAGTATTAAAAATCATTACAAATTCACAATGGGTTTGAACAACTTTTAAAAGAAATTACAATGTAAATTGAAATACAACACATGCGAATGCTCCTAAAGGTGAAGTGTCCCTAAGTGCCACTTACTCGATGATTCCTGAAAAAGCATGTAAAACGAGCGTCAACTATAAAAATAGTTGGTGAGTACTCACAGATAAACAAAATGATACTGGTTCCATGAATTGAAATCAAAGTTTTGATAAAAGTTTCCAATAATAAAAGTATATTGTTAAGATCAGTAAATAAGTTTGTAAAAACAAAGTTCTTTGTCATCATGAGAGATAAGGTATGTTGCCCAAATAAGATGCAACATTCATATTCTCATGGAAGATAAAGTTCGTTACTCAAACGAGTAAACAAGTTTCACTGCTAAAATGAGCAATCAATTTCGTTGCTACAAGGAGCAAACAATTTCATTGCTAAAACATGTATATAAGTTTTCAGTAATAACAGTTCGTTGTTGTAATGAGAAACAAAGTTCATTGCTATAATTAATAAACAAGTTTATTGCTATAATAAGTAACGAGTTTGTATGTGTATGAGCAAACAATGAGTCTCAACCAAACCTATGACTGAAGCCCTATCAAGATCTATGCTTATCGTTCCATAGATGAATATGGTATCATGCACTCCAGCAATAGGGCGAGTGAGGAGTTGTCAATTCCTAATAGCGCTATCCATAATGACCATTGGCTCAAAGAGTTAATGGTTAGAAATAAGGGAAGGGCCTTAGTACGATAAGTTCTCATGTTCCGTGTTGCATAGACATACATAGAGAGACATAGCAATAAAATAGCAATCATGTTTGATACAAATCAATTTAAATACAACATTCAAATAATAGTTTTTCGGGACATGCTTTTCTACCCCAAAACATAAAAACTGAAAATAGGGGAGTGCGTGAATACTCACAATGCATTGAGATGATGCAAATGGTGCCGTGAACTACGCTCCACTCGTACCACTATCGTTTTCCTACAACGATGTTACACAGTAATGAGTCTCTAATCGAAATCTAACACTAGTATACATACTACTACAATAGAATTATGCCAATATTGTGTCAAAATTTAATATAGATAAGTTACAAACATTTTTCTATGAAAATTTAATTTCAATGAATCAATTGTTATATAACAATTTAAGTGGAAAATTTCCATTATTGAAATGTTAATATTTAACATTTTAGAGGTGTTCCAATGATTAAATATTCAAAACTAAATCAATTTAGGTCTAAAAGTTCCCAAACTTTGCATTTCAGTTTTAATTGAAGTCAAAGACCTCAAGATAAATTTTCTTGAATTTTTGATTTGTCTAACTATTTTTCACCATTTTAGTTTCTTGAATAACCATAAAATCATGAACAATACTAAACACTTAATAAAAATTACTAAACTTCATATTTTGGTTCTAAATATGTTAAAAGACTTCTAGATAAATTTTCATGGATTATGGATATGCATAACCATTTTTCATATATTTAATTCTCTAAATATATAAAAATTCATGAAAAATAGAAATCGGTTAAGAAAATGCCCAAACTTTTTATAGTAATGTCATTACACGTACTTAACCTGGGAAAAATATAAAAATAGATTTCCAGACAATTTAACCCAATTTTATGATTTTTGAGCATTTATTCTAATAAAAATTGAAATAAATAGAAAATAGTTTCCAAAATTGCCCAAAATTTTTGTAACGCTGTTATTAGTCATTATTAAGCTAGGAAAAATATAAAAATGAATTTCTAAACTGTTTATCCCAATTTTATGATTTTTGTCTATGTATTCTA
This sequence comes from Lactuca virosa, assembly GCF_052849685.1. NCBI lineage: Eukaryota > Viridiplantae > Streptophyta > Magnoliopsida > Asterales > Asteraceae > Lactuca > Lactuca virosa. The sequence continues at coordinate 50,870,663 of NC_136430.1, forward strand.
ATAAAAATTGGGTTTAAGTGTATTTAATCTTGGGAAAATAGAAGAAAAATAGTATACAGAAGAGAAAAATCATCACAATTTTTATGTAGCATCCTAATGTACTACAAGGTGTTATGGTAAATTTTCATAATGTTTGCATGAGTAAAACTATTTTTCCTGTTTTTAGTCCATTATAAATACAAAAATCGGAGAAAAACAGGAATACATTATGAAAAATTCTGAAAATATTTTTCTAAGTGTTCCACAGAGAGTATAAGCTGCGAAAATTACTAGATACCATTTTTATATTCCCTAATGTGGTTTTATGATTTATTAGAGCTAAACAAAAAGAAAATTCAAAACCATATTAAACAGTAACAAAAATGGATGAAACTTAATGGAAGATGTTTATTAACTTAAAGGATCATCCAAGAATTTTTCCATAATTTATTTACTAGCTTAAGTATTTTATATGATTTAACACGTTATTTTTTTATTATTTTCATATAAAAATAAAGAAAATATATATTGAGCTGAAAATTTCCAGAATGCATCTTCATACAATTTGATAACAATGACAATTTGTGTTCTTATTTTTGATGTTGAACACCATGCCTAAAGGCTCAATAAATTATAGAGAAAACTTGGTTCTTGTGATTTATGTAAAGATTATTGATGTTACTTTGACAATTTTTGCAACATGTTACAAAGACTTTTGAATCAAGATCTTTTTGTACCTATTAATACATGATATTAAGAGTTCAAAATAATTTTTGAATGATTTTTAGTGATGAATAAGTTCTTTGAACATGCAACACAAAACAAATGTTCATAAGGAAAGTGCTGTTTGAGCAACAGTTTTGTAAAAATTGGTAAAAATCGAAATTTTGGAATTTTTCAGTGAGGTCAGATGGGTTTGAAAGCTAACTCAAAATATTATATTTCAGAAAAAAGAATCACGAATTTTGGCTAAGAAATGAGTGAGATATGACAGTTTAAAGTCAGGTAAAGAAATCTGGCAGATTGCATGCATGATGATTGGTTAGAAAAGTGGGTTTTCATCATTTCCTTGAGTAAATCTTTTGAAGTATTTTAAATATATCATGATAACCTCATATTTTGGTCATGTTTCCAGAGATCAAAAGATTAAAACTTATCAAAATGTATACATGCATTTATGAAGAAAATTTTGTTTCTCAAAAACTCTTAACTTGAGTTTGATGTTTTAATCCTTAAAATCGATTTTTGCCCTAAGATCATGAACATGCAACCTTGTTTATCATATATGCATGGTGTTAAAACACATCCATCATGTTCTAAAAACCATTTTAACAAAAAGAAAACAAGTTTGAAGAAGATGAAGAAGGAGAAAGTGTAAGCAAAAGAGCAAAACTTGAAGGAAAAGTGAAGTAGAAATCGATTTTACCTTCAAGAATACCACAAGATGATGAAGATTTCGAGTTTGAGGAGTGCTCTTGGGTTTGTTTTCTGGAATATTTCTTGGTTCTTAGAGGGAGGAAGAGAGAATGGAGTGGTGTTTGGAGAGAAAAAGTAGAGAGAAGGTAGAGAGAGTTTTCTAGAGAGAGAAAGAAGAGAGATGTGTGTGTGTTGGAGAATGAGAGTGTGAGAGAGAGATATGGGGAGAGAGGGATCCGATTTTAGGGGAGGAGAGGCTCCCTCTCTCTTGTTTCTTTTATAAAAATTCAAATCTTTTATAAAAATATCCAACTTTTTATAAAATGTGCACCTTAACCTAGTTTTTATGCATAAAACTCTTGATTTTTGGCTTATAAATCAAGGGTAAATGTTAATAACTAAATCTTTGTTTTTCATTGAATTGTATTTCATAATAATTATTATGATAAGATAATATTATAAGGTTCATAATTGTTTTTATAGGATTTTTAAGGTTAAAGTTTATAAATATGAGTTTTTAGGGCTTTTAGTGTTTTGGAGCTTAATAAACTTTGAATATCAAAATAAATAGAATATTTGAGACTTTAAATTATCTTATGGTATTATAACTCTTTTATAGTTATAAATAATGTTTGTAATTTATTTTTATCGGTTTATTGGCATTCTATGTAGTGATTCCGAGATTTAAGCGAAATTGAGGAATCAAGTATACTAGTCCTAGTCTTCAACTTTGACTTAAGTTCCTACGAGACTCAGACCTAATTTATACCACTAGGTCAAGTGCATGATGTGTGTGTATGATTCATGAAAAGGTGTTCGAGTCAAAGAGTGACCCAAATATGGATAGTCTCTACAGTTAAGTAGTTATAGAATTCACATATCAATGTGAAATCTAAGTACACTATCCATTGATTCTAATTGTTTCCAAGTTTCTAGTAGGTTATAACTTAGCTTCTAGTTACTAAGTCTAGTATGTGTAGTGCCTATATGTGCAACTAAGTCTAGTTAAATCTAGAACCGACTCCAATTTTGACGGTTGTCACAGGTGACAAATGTCACATTCATTTTCGACGCCAGCAGGTCGTCGTGTTTACATCTGTCAATCAGTATGGTTACGAGTATCTTACATTTACCTTATAATTCATGGCTTTAAGGTAATTATTCTCACGGTGGTTTCTACATATAAAACCAGCATATTATATTTTCCTAGTTATACACTAGGTTATATTTGAACCTTTAAACTAACCTACTTAGGATTAAAGGCTACTTTAGACTCCCTGAGGTGTATTGTCCATTTAATACTGCCTGGAGTCTGTATTTTACTACATTAGACTCCTCGGGGTGTATCGTCATTTAATACTACCCGGAGTCTATATATTGTATTACTTTATAAACAGCAATGTCATTGCCGAAGTAAAGCCTTTTCTTCCCTATTACTTTTTCTTGTGAGCTTCTCACATATTCTTTAAGGTATAAACTATATTTTGATAATAATAGTAACATTTGGGGAAAAACACTCTTTTAACTCAAAACAGTCGGGTCTTGGTAGAAGAGTACTTTTATTTGAAAATATAGGACTTTCTGGAAGGAATTCAAATACTTTATAAGCTCTTATCACCATCATCTAATGAGATTATTTTGAGGAAAAACATGTATTTATATCAATTTCATTAAAATACTTATGAACTCACCAACATTAAAATGCTGATACTCTCTTTCAAAATAACTTGTATTCTCAGGTCGTCAGTAGACAGGTACACTTCGGGAGCTTTTGTGAAGACAGCCTTGTACCGAGCTGCATCTTATGTTATTTTCTATATCTACTTTGATGTTGTTGTTAAATGTAACCTATGTAAAACTTATACTATTAATGCAATGGTTGTTGTACTTTGATTACTATACTGCATGTGTTCTGATACTTGACATGACGTCCTCCACCCCAAAACGTTTCCGCCGTTCCGGTTTTGTGGTGTGACAGATTGGTATCAGAGCATTGTTTATAGTGAGCTCAGTATATCAAATCATAAAAGATATACAACCTATAAATATAAAGGGATAAAAATACTCTGACCAAGAATTATACTTTAAAATATAACCATATTTTACAAACGTATAAGAACATCCAGAATATAAAAACCCGAACAAGTATCACAAGAAGAACAAGAATAAAAGTCTTTGGATGTTGAGCATTACTGTCAAACCTGGGCAGTTATGTAATCATAGCTGGAATAAATATAGCCTGATCAACTATATTTATTCGAGATGCGACTAACGTGTTCTAGGTAGTGATAGTGGTGTTGCAATGAATCTGAAACTTACCATATAGGAAAGCTAGAGCCAAACATAAAGTTTAAAATACTATAGGAGTATTTTAGGATACTAAAAGGCTAACAATAAACCCAAAGGCATGTTCTGAAGTTTTAGAATCAAACATGTAATTAAAATACTATAGGGGTATTTTAGGAACCATAGATAACCTTGCGTGAAAACTAAAAAGATCCTTACGGATCGGTCTATGATTACAGGGTGTATGCTCCCAAGGTTATATATACAGTTAGGATCTCATAGGCTGAGAATGTGTGGTTTCGCTCTACTTCCTTTTCCTTGTTTGGATGTGGATATAGGGTAGTATCACATATTCGAAGGCATATTACATCTAAGTTATATATGATTTGTGTACACTATGTAATTATAGCAAGACTTGATATGGATCACCCAGTAAAATGTTTTAGTAATCTCTTAAGATTCTTTAGACATTCCCATTCTCGCATAAACCCCTTTAGAAAACCATATCCACTTCAGTAATCGGCAGAAGAGTCGATAAAGAGCCAGAAGAGGTTCATTGAGAAGGTTTACAAGTAGTGAATAAATGAACAGTGACGAGACTATTGAAATCACCATGTGCCTATACCTTTTAGGAACATCGGTGGGAAATTCGCCTGAACTTCCGAGATTCCAGTCACCCATTACGAAGTGATGGCGATCAGAGTCAGAATCGGAAGTAAGGCGGAGCAAGAATTCAATATCTCTACAGGAAAAGAGAACCCTATATAAGTACCCGAAGAAAACCAACGCTTGTTTCAACCAAGGATAAAAGGGTGGATAGAGGGAGCCAATGCATGGAACCCGAGAAGTGTTTCTACCTCCTTAAGACGTCATGCTAATAAACCATAAAATAATACAATTTAGTGAGCTAGTGATTACACTACTCACACTATGTGTTAGGCAAATCGTCTTTCCCGTCGCGATTAAGTTAAATAGATCGGAATCACAAAACCTCGATTTATAGTGTATAGCCATAAACTTCATGTCTTTTCTTATGCAATTGTCGTTCCAAAGTCCTTTCAAATCCTTTCAGAGCCGGAGAGTGAACCTCTCCAGTATAAAGATAACCCAGTTAGAACGACACCCATTTTATGGCCTTCCGATACACTTACTTCTACCCTATTACCAGGACTGCATCATAGGGATGTAGGTCGACTCTTAGAGAACCATAGTTCAAATCGTGAGAAAGACTTATGCCTATCATAGTAAAGTAAGATATGTCTAGAGATAACCATCATTTCTCATGAACTTGTGTTCCTCATTGTGTAGGAAAAACCATGCCTCCGAAGAAGCGTAACCAACCCGCCAGCAAGACATCGACTCTTCAGATCGATGAAGCTATGTTCCAAGCTGCAGTTTCGGCAGCCGTAGCAGCTGTCATGGCTCACCTGAATTCGAACAATGCCAATGTTAGCGGGAGCACTATCGGGAATCCCGATTTTGGCGATGGACAGCAACAACCAACACCCGCGTGCAAAGCCACCCAAGAACTCCAACCAAATCCACTGAAATGGAAGTTTGGGAATGAGGAGGGAAGTACCTCGACTCAAGGACCTTCCGAAGGGCAAGAAGTTGAGGTGGTTAATACCCCTATCAACCCGCCTGTCCCGACACCAAGAAGACCATACCTAGGAAACCTCCCCCACTGCAGCAAGTGTGACTACCATCACTTTGGAGTCTGTCGAGAAATATTTTGTGTTTGGTGCAACATGAAGGGGCATACCGCTCGCAACTGCAGGACCCCGGTTGAGTTCATTACATCAACCACCAATGTTGGGACCAGTCCAATATGCCACCTACGTGGTGAAATTGGGCACTTCAAGAGGGACTGCCCAACTGAAAGAAATGACAAAGACGCAGGAAGAGTTTAACCCTAATGCCTAGGGGAAACATCAAGGAACCCGGTAGAATTTTGGTACGCTTCTCAAACTTAATTAGCTAAATCGAAAACTTTAAATAATCAATTCTAATTGTAATTACTCCTTCGTTAGGGCAAAAGTCGCAGCACTGTTATAAAACTTAAAAACCCATCAGGTAAAGCTATGATGGCTTAGTATATACGTAAGGCCAGTTATAATTGGGATTGATAGACCTCGAGTAAGTGATGCGGCCTTAATTCATGTTCCTTGTCTAGTTGTGGAGTTAGGGCGGAGTCGCTCAGTCAACAATCCTTTTAATCTTAATTATACATGACTAGTGTATACTAGGCGATTATAGAGAGACCTCGTGAAAAATCTATTCATGAAAAGTACATCTTTCCAAAGCATCAGGACCCCTAACGTTCAGCGTTAAATCATATTGGTCCAAGTATTCGCGGTAGTAATACCATGGACGAACCCAAAGGGCTACGAACTTGTGTGCCCTGTTCAGCACCTGGTCCTATCAATCTCCATTACGTATCGTGTCGATGGTTGTAAAAATTTCGACACCACCGTCAGTCATGGCTCGACTAGTTTCGACCATGCGAAAATTCCTAGTGCTGTGTAAAAAGAACTTTCACCTTATCCTAAGCGTCAAATAAAATTCATTCAACCCTAATAGAAAACCTAATGCGAGCCATCAGTCGTCTCTCTCGTCCAACCTTCAGAAGTACCCAAGAGAGGGGTACCACGCGTTGTTGACCAAACCCGTTAGACATTAAAAAGCAAAAGGCACTGCAAATATTCCGGAAGACAATAACCGTCCGAGGTTTACTCAGTAGATCCTCCAGAACGACCATTTGCACTGCACAATCAAGTTCGTGAATCAAGAGAAGGAACTCATGGGATTAACTTGCTATTACTGAGTATATGCATTAGAGTGGTACATAATTTTGATCAACAAGATTTAAGATGTGTGCTTCCTCCCTGCTCCCTGTTCCTTGTCTGGTTGTGGGTTTGGGGTGGGGCCACACATCTGAACATCTTGTCAATCTCAATTATATACAACTGGCATACACCGAGTAATAGTGATTGAGCCGAGTATGAGGTCTACCATAAGCCTTACAATAAAGCCCTTCATCATATACCCTTAGTGAAAGAGCTGAAGACAAGGAAACAATTGTGGGTTGAGCTACTAAAATGACTACAAATTCGAAATTTGTTGTCATCCCGGTTATGTCAAACATAGTAGCCGACACCCTCAGTTGGGAAAATTAACTCAAGTCTTAAGGGTCAAAAACATTGACTACGACCATCCATTCACGCCTAATTCCTCCAAATTAAGCATCTCAGTAGTGAGCCAGGAAACCTGAAAAGCGGTGACAGGTTAAACTCTAAGGAGAATGGGTGAGGAAATTAGAGGTTCTGAGTAACAGAATCTATTTCTATCTAGAGTTAATCTAGATAAAGAAACTCAGTAACACCGGAAGAGTAGTTACAAGGTATACCCGCATTACTCAAGCACGTCGTCCATCCAGATACAGACGAAAAGTGCCTAGGACGGTAAAAGTCGAGATAGTGCCTTCTCATGTGAGAAAAGTCCCCACCACCCTATAGATAATAGCCTGCATTCACCAAAGTTAATACTAGAATGCTAAGAACCACATGATTACCTCCGCAACAAAGAATACTTGAATAAAGTAGAAGGTAAGTTGCGATAAGCTTTATAACCCAGATCATAAAGAGATTGTGGACTCGACATCAGTCTAGGTGTTAGTCGAAGGGTTATACAAGAACACGCGCTTCCTAAGAACTGGAGGGAGCAGACACGATGGAGAATGGAGCAAGTCTTAGAGATTTGTTAGACTACTAGGTGTTCCAAAGAATACTATCTCCAAAGAGATAGTAGAACCACCTCCTGAAATAGTCAAGGGCTTCAGAAAATCTCTAAGGGCGAAGCTAGCCCCGAACAGAGACTGCCACCCATGAAACAGCGAAGCAAGTGAGAGAATGATTCTTTCTAATTAGGGATCATACTACGAAAACATCTATTAGACGATGATGAAAATTGAAATTTTCTAAGCATCGTCTGGTAAAACCCTCTATCATACTGACTTTGAGAGTTTCCGTTAGGAACACCTCGAGAGTCAGAAGTGCAGGTCCATTTTGCACTAGGCCGTGATAGATGCCACGTAAACAATAGATGCCGGTATATAGCCAACACCTTATATGATCCAGAAAACCTACGAAAGCTAACCAGTAGGAAATACGAATCCGAAGATGACCTGAGCCTTCTAAGAACCAATCCGGAGGACTACACCCCCAGTAAGATAGAACTTTTGGAACTTCAGAATGGAGATCACGCCAAGTGATGATCTAACCATGGAAGTACATTCTGCTCCAAGTACTGAAACATTCTATCTTCCCAAGAATTTAGGACCATCAGAGATTCATAATAAGAATTGGTCCAGTTTCCGTCAGACATCAACCACTTTAGGGATTCCATAAATTCCACCTTAATCTATCTACGTCTTAAACTTGAAAAAGTGCTTGTCCGACGTGACACTCGAAATCCCAATCGTCGAGATTGAAATCAATGAGAGCCCCAACTTCGTGTAGGAACCTATAGAGATCATGGACCGAGAGGTCAAGCGAGCAAAGCAAAGCTGTATCCCGATAGTGAAGGTTCGTTGGAACGCCAAGCAAAGACCTGAATTCACTTGGGAGCGAGAGGATCAGATGAAGCTAAAGTATCCTCATCTTTTTGCTTCGCTAAATTGTAACTGCGTAATTGCTAAAACTCTAATTTCGGGACGAAATTCCCTCTAACGGGGGGATGATGTGACAACCCGAAATTTTCATTTGTATAAACTCCGCAGTCAAGCACATCAAATAATAGTCAAATTCATTTTAGTACATTTTTGGCCGGTTTTAAGTTCGTTTGGGAGTTTTATTTTAATTATTCGTCAAACGAACAAATAAGTGGAAGTATCTTTTAGGAGTGTTGTGTAACAAATAAACATTTAACACCTTGACTAGGTGTTTACGGCCAAACAAGTGGAGTTTGGGCCATAAACTCCCTTTGACCATAAACTCATGCATATAGCATGAGTTTACTCTTCATTCCCTCATTCTCCAACTTTCAAACCCAAGAACTCCCAACTTCTCTCTCAAGTATCATAACACTCTCCTTCCAATCTTCCAAAAATGTAAGTTTTTCTTCACTTGTTTTGTTTTTATAACACCTTATATAGTGTTTATACATCATTTCATCCTTGAATTCTTCATTTTTACTTAGATCTTCAAGTGTTCTTCAAAACACCAAGAACACCAAGAACACACACTAGTGTTCTTGGCCCTTAAACACTTTTACAAGCTTCCTATAAGTAAGTAGACTCCTCCTAACTAGTTACTTGCTTAGTATACTTGTTAATCCATTGGAAAAACATCAAAATCCCCAAGAACATAAGTGTTTACGGTCAAGGGATCTCCTGGAACCGTAAACACCATCAAGTGGTGTTTAGGTGCCCCCATTTCCTTCCATGACTTGTATAAAGGACTAGGACCTTGCATGCATGAACTAGTGTGACAACCGTCAAAATTCGAGTTACTTCTAGATTTGAATAAACTTAGTTGCACGTATAGGCACGACACATACTAGACTTAGTAACTAGAAGTTAAGATATAACCTATTAGAAACTTGGAAACAATTAGAAACAATTGATAATGTGCTTGGATTTCACATTGGTATGTGAATTCTACAACTACTTAACTGTAGTGACTATCCACACTCGGGTCATTCCTTGACTTGAACACCATTTCATGAATCATATACACCCATCATGCACTTGACCTAGTAGTAGAAATTAGGTCAAAGTCTCATAGAAAATTAAGTTAACGTTGAAGACTAGGACTAGTATACTTGATTCCTCAATTTCATTGGTTCTCGGAATCACTACATAGAATGCCAATAAACCGATAAAAAAAATAAATTACAAACATTATTTCTAATTTGAATAAGAGTTATGAAACTCTAAAATAGTTTGAAGTCTCAAAATTCAAGTAATTTTGATATCCAAAGATTTACAAACTCTCAAAAACCCTAAATGCCCTAAAAACTCATATTTACAAACTTTAACCTTAAAAATTATATAAAAATAATTATAAACCTTGTAATATTATCTTATAATAATTAAAATTAGTATAATATATTCAAGGCAAATAAAATTTAACTCATTAACATTACCCTTAATTTATAAATCAAAAATAAAGGTTTTATGAATAAAAACTTGATTTTAGTGTTTATTTTATAAAATGTTTGATATTTTTATAAAAGATTTAAATTTTTATAAAAGAAACAAGAGAGAGGGAGCCTCTCTCACCCAAAATCTCGGCCTCCCCTCTCCCAAGACCTTCCTCCTCTTCCCAAAACACATAATCATTTCTCTCTTCTCCACACTCTTCACCTCTTCATTCTCTCTCTCTCACACACTCTACCATCATTCATTGAATTCTCTCTTCTTTCTCCCTCTAAACTCACGAAAATCTCAGAAAAGTTCAGCCATTTCTACTAAAAAAACCTCAATATTTGATGTTATTCTTAAAGGTAAACCCGAAAATCATTCATTCCCCTTCTCTTAACCTTCAAGTTTTACTTGTTTTTCATGGATTTTCTTCATCTTCTACCCCATTCTATTGTAAAATCATGAACACTTGCACCTACTCACGGTTTTGATGATGATGGTGGTAGGATTTCACCCAAAAACAACATGCATGTTGTAAATGGTGAAATCCAAGGACCTAAACCTAAGTCAAAATCAAGGAAATGCACTTTTCTACATGTTTTGGTGGAAAAACACCACATGCACCCTATGTTTTTTATCAAAAACGATTTTTGAACATATTAAACTCATTAATGATCTTCAAACCAACATGCACGTGATGATCTTCAAGCTTAGATGCTTGATGATCAAAGTTTGTTGTTAAAAGCTTTCAAATATGTTCATAAAAGATTTATTCCCAAATAAATACCTAAAACTTCTTTTCTGTTCAAATGATATTTTTCCCAGAATCCAACCAACAATATAAGATGATCTGTAAATTTTCAGAAAATAATTCGTTTTTCTCGAATTATTATAATTAATGCACGAAAATAGGGCAATAAATCATATAAAAAACTTTCTGGGGTCTATAAATCCTAGTTAAATTCGTGGATGACCCCTATGCTGAATAATGATCCCTCATTAAGTTTCATCGATTTTTGTTACTGTTTAATATGGTTTTTGAATTTTCTTTTTGTTTGGATCCAATAAATCATAAAAGCACTTTAGAAAATCTTAAAATGATATATAACAATTTTCGCAGTCTCTACCAGAGGTATAAGACTCAGAAAAATATTTTCAGACTTTTTCATAATGCATTCCTATTTTTCCCTGATTTTTGTATTTATAATGGCCTAAAAATAGAAACAAATAGTTCTGCTCATCCAAAATTCATGAAAATTTACCAGAACACCGTCTAGTACATTAGGAGGCTACATAAAATTTTTGATGATTTTTCTCTTCTTTATACTATTTTTCTCCTATTTTCTAAGATTAAATACACTTAAATACACAAAATCGGATTTCAGTATATAAAAACCACATTTGGTATTTTTCCCAGATTATTTACTCTGTAAATGAAGTGTACAAAATTTTTGGTAATTTACTTTAACTGTTTAATAATATTATTCAATTAATGATTATTTAAGAGGATTAAACAAGGAAAAACAGCAACACTAATTGAAAAATATCTTTTATATTTTTCACAGCTTCTATATATATAGCAAAAGTGTTACATAAATTTTGGGCAATTGTGGAAACCGTTTTCTATTTATTTCAATTTTTATTAGAATAAATGCTCAAAAATCATAAAATTGGGTTAAACAGTTTAGAAATCAATTTTTATATTTTTCCCAGCTTAATAATGTTTAATAACAGTAATACAAAAAGTTTGGCTAATTTTGGAAACTGATTTCTATTTTTCATGAATTTGTATCTATTTAGAGAATTAAATATATGAAAAATGGTTATACATATTCATAATCCATAAAAATTTATCTAGAAGTCTTTTAGTACATTTAGAACCAAAACCTGAAGTTTGGTAATTTTTATTAACTGTTTAATATTTTTCAGGATTTTATGGTTATTCAAGAAACTAAAATCGTGAAAAATAGTCAGACAAATCAAAAATTCAAGAAAATGTATCTTGAGGTCTTTGACTTCAATTAAAACTGAAATGCAAACTTTGGGAAATTTTAGAACTAAATTAATTTAGTTTTTGAATATTTAATCATTGGAACACCTCTTAAAATGTTAAATATTAGCATTTCAATAATGGGAAATTTCCACTTAAATTGTTATATAACAATTGATTCTTTGAAATTTAATTTTCACAGAAAAATGTTTGTAACTTATCAATATTAAATTTTGACACATTATTGGCATAATTCTATTGTAGTAGTAACTATACTAGTGTTAGATTTCGATTAGAGACTCACTAGCGAATACCATTATTGTAGGAATCGATAGTGGTACAAGTGGAACTTAGCTCAAGGCATCATTTGCATCATCTTAATGCATATTGTGAGTATTCACGCACTCCCCTATTTTTCAGTTTTTATGTTTTGGGGTGGAAAAGCATGTCCCGAAAAACTATTATTTGTTCATTGTTTTTAAATTGATTTGTATCAAACATGATTGCTATTTTATTGCTATATCTCTCTATGTATGTCTATGCAACACAGAACATGAGAACTTATCGTATTAAGGCCATTCCCTTACACTTTTCTCTAACCATTAACTCTTTGAGCCAATGGTCATTGTGGATAGTGCAATTAGGAATTGACAACTCCTCACTCGCCCGATTGCTGGAGTGCATGATACCATATAATCTATGGAACGATAAGCATAGATCTTGATAGGTCTTCAGTCATAGGCTTGGTTGAGAACTTATTGTTTGCTCATACACATACAAACTCGTTACTTATTATAGCAATAAACGTGTTTATTATTTATAGCAATGAACTTTGTTTCTCATTACAACAACGAACTTTTATTACTGAAAACTTATATACATGTTTTAGCAATGAAATTGTATGCTCCTTGCAGCAACGAAATTGATTGTTCATTTTAGCAATGAAACTTGTTTACTCGTTTGAGTAACGAACTTTATCTTCCATGAGAATATGAATGTTGCATCTTATTTGGGCAACATACTTTATCTCTCATGATGACAAAGAACTTTGTTTTTTTTTACAAACTTATTTACTCATTTTAACAATATACTTTTATTATTGGAAACTTTTATCAAAACTTTGATTTCAATTCATGGAACCAATATTATTTTGTTTATTTGTGAGTACTCACCAACTATTTTTATAGTTGACGCTCGTTTTACATGCTTTTTCAGGAACCATCGAGTAAGTGACACTTAGGGACACTTCACTTTTAGAAGCATTCAAATGTGTTGTATTTCAATTTACATTGTAATTTCTTTTAAAAGTTGTTCAAACCCATTGTAAAATTGTAATGATTTTTAATACTATGGTTGGTGTTGTCTTTTAACTTTTTCTATGAAACCCTTTATACTGCCACGCCTCGTGTTTCCGCTTTAGCGGGGTGTGACAACTAGAAACCCCAAAACACGAAAATGTAGAAGTGACCATGAGTTTACGGCCGTAAACTCATGGGTTTACGACCGTAAACTCCCAAGGAGTGGTCCAAGGACCGTAAACTCCAATGAAAGACCATTTCGAGCCCTAGCCACTTCCTAAGCCTTGGATTCAAGTCTAGCCTACTTCCTTGTGTAGTATAAGACCTTAAAACACCCAATGGTACCATTACCATGAGTTTAAGGCCGTAAACTCATGGGGAAAAGGGTCCAAGAACCGTAAACGCATATGGTGCTACCATATGGGGAGTAAACTCTAATGTGAGGGCATACTCTCTTTAGATGCAACCCTTTAGTACTCCTAGCACTTGAAACAAAGTGTTTCCATGTATTAGGGTGTCTTTACGTGATAAATTAGTTATTAAATGACTAATTAGATACATAAATGTATCATTGCATGTTAAATAGGATCCGCGTGTGTGTTCAAGTCCTCACTTGACACTTAGCATCCTATACCATCCGTTCATCCGAATCACCCACTACAGGTGAGTTCATACCCCTTAATTAACCTTTGAAATGATTTTAAATGCTTTTATGGGGGGGGGGGGGAATACAAGTTGAACTATTAAGTTATTATATCAATCACATGTGATTAATAACTGTCAAGCAAATAGATTTCTGCATGTTAAATTGTTTTATCCAGCTAAAGGTTTTCAAATCTTGTTTTCAAAACTCTTTTAAAATACTAAAATCTCTTTTAAATTACTAAGCTGTTATCAAAGTCTTTTAAACATTATATCCTTGTTAGATTCATGTCTATATAGATATATTTATATAAGTAGGGTTTGAAGGACTTAGGACTGATAGCCCGCTTTATTTCCTGTTCCTTGTTTGGTTGTGGACTTAGAGCATCCGGTTATTTGTCCGATTGTCGTTGAAGTCCTAGTTATATATTATGTATATCCGGATAGATATTAAAACTCTTACTCCACTTCAATACCTTTGGGTAGCAAAGGTACCTAGATAACCTCTCAAAAAACTATAATATGTATAGTTTAGAAACCAACCATAACTTTCATGAAGGAGAACTTAGCTATATCAATATTCTAAAAACTTATACTTTTAGTAAAAAGAAAGGTTTGTAGAAATCAAAACACGAGATACATCCTCATGATGCGGATTTCACCGTTGTCAAGTTGGTAACCAGAGTCTCCTGGAGGGAGAGCGGGCATTGTGTGTATAGATCTATACGGGACAGACCAACCCACATCCCGACTGCTAGCTACAGTCCCGGCCGACCAAGCCAAGGGGTGACAAATGTCGCATTCATTTTCGACGCCAGCAGGTCGTCGTGTTTACATCTATCAATCAGTATGGTTACGAGTATCTTACATTTACCTTATAAGTCATGGCTTTAAGGTAATTATTCTCACGGTAGTTTCTACATATAAAACCATCATATTATATTTTCCTAGTTATAAACTAGGTTACATTTGAACCTTTAAACTAACCTACTTAGGATTAAAGGCTACTTTAGACTCCCTGAGGTGTATTGTCCATTTAATACTACCTGGAGTCTGTATTTTACTACATTAGACTCCTCGGGGTGTAACGTCATTTAATACTACTCGGAGTCTTTATATTGTATTACTTTATAAACAACAATGTCATTGCGGAAGTAAAGCCTTTTCTTCCCTATTACTTTTTCTTGTGAGCTTCTCACATATTCTTTAAGGTATAAACTATATTTTGATAATAATAGTAACATTTGGGGAAAAACACTCTTTTAACTCAAAATAGTCGGGTCTTGGTAGAAGACTACTTTTATTTGAAAATATAGGATTTTCTGGAAGGAATTCAAATACTTTATAAGCTCTTATCACCATCATCTAATGAGATTATTTTGAGGAAAAACATGTATTTATATCAATGTCATTAAAATACTTATGAACTAACCAGCATTAAAATGTTGATACTCTCTTTCAAAATAACTTGTATTCTCAGGTCGTCAGTAGACATGTACACTTTGGGAGCTTTTGTGAAGACAACCATGTACCGAGCTGCATCTTATGTTATTTTCTATATCTACTTTGATGTTGTTGTTAAATGTAACCTATGTAAAACTTATACTATTAATGCAATGGTTGTTGTACTTTGATTACTATACTGCATGTGTTGTGATACTTGACATGACGTCCTCCACCCCAAAACGTTTCCGCCCGGTTTTGGGGTGTGACAGAATTGGTGTTAAAAAAATAATTGGTGTAAAAAAATTAATTGGTTTTAATAAAAAAAAATTGGCTAAATAAAAATAATTGGTGTTAAAAAAAAAATTGGTGTTAAAAAAAACTTAATGAAAAATAATTGGCTTTAAAAAAATAACTGAAAAAAAATAATACAAAAAAAAACTGAATAAATAAAAAAAATGAACTTTTCAAAAAAATAAGAGGGTTTTTAAAAAAAAGAAGGGCTGATGAGAGGGGAGGAAAAAAAGGAGGGGAGGGGAGGAGAAAGAAGAAGGAAGGGGAAGGAGGAAGGAAGGGAGGGAGATCTGAAGTCTGCTGGGAGGGTTGCGGATTGATAAGGTTGGCTGCGGGTGGAGTGGGTTGCAGATGGAAGGGTTCTAAGGTGCGGACGGTGACCTGGGTGTGGAAGCAAAGGAAGGCGGATAGAGGGAGCTGGCTGCGGTGCAAGCGAGGGCAAGTCAAGCAACGGTCCGAGCTGCGGTAACGAGATGCGGTCCGAACCGAATGAAGTGCCTGCGGTGCAAGGACCTCCGTCCGAGGCTGCGGTCCGAGTGGAGTCCGCA
Source organism: Lactuca virosa (assembly GCF_052849685.1). Lineage (NCBI taxonomy): Eukaryota > Viridiplantae > Streptophyta > Magnoliopsida > Asterales > Asteraceae > Lactuca > Lactuca virosa. Next base: position 50,886,701 of record NC_136430.1, read on the forward strand.
AGAGGAAGACTTCGGTCAACAGATCAGCAGGAAGGGGGCTGCGGTCTCTCGGTTGCGGACTAAGAGGTTGCGGGTATGGCTTCGGATCAGAGGCTGAGAAGGGGTGTTGAGAGACTTCTTAGGAGACTCCGGTAGGCAGTTTTTGGCTGCGGTTCTGGGCTCCGAGAAGGGCTGAATACATGACGAAAAATGTTATTTTTCCATGAAAAATGGTACCGCAAATGCCATTTATTCATATTTTATTGAGGGAATCTTTTATAAAGCATTTTAATTTAAAAAGTGGTATTGGGAAGGCAAAGATGAGGAGTGTGCAGGAGGTTTTTAGGGACAAAAGGTGATGGGATTGGACCATGTCACATGTTTTTTACTTGGGAAGGAAAAAATGAGTGGAGTACTCTTTACCCAAAAGAGTAAAAAGGACAAAGTGCTTTATGCAAACACATATTACATCCAAACATCTTCAAATCAAAGATTCACAACAATAATATGATGAAGAACAAGAACTTCATACCTTGTGAAAAATAGTTGCTGGGTAAAAAAAATCTTCAATAAAGAGATGCTTTTCTCCACTTCTTCAAGAAAATAAGCCCATTAAATTTGTGTCTTCTCATCCAAGAAAAAAGAGCTGCCTGGAACAAATTCTTCAACATTTTGGAGACCACAAAAGTAATTTCTTCACAAAATATTCTTCATTTCTTGAACAGCAAAAATAATAACTTTTAAGAACATCATTTCCAGCAGAAATTTGAACAAGCAGCAATAGCAGCAACAATTTATTTTTTACTCAGATTTGAGTCAACCCAGAAGATAGAACTAAGAACGAACTCATAAAAAAAGTTCCAGTTTGAAACCCAAAATTTTTTCTTGCAGAAACACGGAAAAATCACAAGTTAATCACCGAACGGGAGTCGTTCCCTTGAACTAATCGTGAGATCTTCAAGGTACGACTCTGATACCAATTGTAGAGACCCAATTTTATACGAACGGTGAATGCGGAAGTAAGATATCTCGAGATTAATCGTGTTTTTGTAAGTATGAACACGAAGAACATATTATGAGTTCATGGAACAAGGCTAAGAACAAAGAGATATAATAATATTAATGCATGAAGAACATGGTGGGAGAGAAACTCTCCCTGGGTGGGAGAACCCACCACTTTTCTCTCTCTCTAGATTACATTGTAATAAGAGTAAAAAGTAATCACTAACTAAGAAAAATGAGCTAGCTAAAGTAAGAAATGACCAACTCTCCCTTTATATAGGAGGGAGAGTATTTACACCATAAATACAATAAAGGGAAAATACAACCTAACTATCACTCATTATTTATAGAGCATTTCCATGCTCCAACATTCTCTCCCTAAATGCTCTACAAATAATGAGTGATAGTTAGGTTGTATTTTCCCTTCATTGTATTTATGGTGTAAATACTCTCCCTCCTATATAAAGGGAGAGTTGGTCATTTCTTACTTTAGCTAGCTCATTTTTCTTAGTTAGTAATTACTTTTTACTCTTCTTACAATGTAATCTAGAGAGAGAGAAAAGTGGTGGGTTCTCCCACCCAGGGAGAGTTTCTCTCCCACCATGTTCTTCATTAATATTATTATCTCTCTTTGTTCTTAGCCTTGTTCCATGAACTCATAATATGTTCTTCCGCATCCACGATTAATCTCGAGATATCTTACTTCCGCATCCACCGTTCGTATAAAAATGGGTCTCAACAGAAGGAAGAACAGATTTGTTCAGAACCCAGGTCCACCTCCATCTCTTTGAAATCCGACGAATCTGAGGTACGAGATGGTGCGGTTGATGACGGCGAACCCTAGATGGTTCGAGGATGGTGGCACAATCCGAATCCATGGTTATCTTCGTTGTGTATTTCTAGTTTGGGAACCGAATCTATGGCCTTGATTGATTTACATTTCGAAGAAATTTTGTAACTTCTATAAATCTTTATGATTTGGTTCAGAAATTGTGCGCCAAGTCTGTTTCTCGTTAAGGAGCTGAATCCATGGCCTCTAGTGGCTGAGCATCCCTATAAAGTCACCAGATTAGAAATGGAAAAGGCTCTACTCTATAGTGGTAAGGCCGATGGTGGTGGTACATAAATCGTGCAACAGGGATGAACAGAAAATAGGGACTGAACAATAGTCCGACGATGGATATGTGTAGGTGTTGACAGTGTTTGTTGGTGGTTGGATATAAGGGTGGTTGACAATTTGTGGTGGTAATGAATTCTACGTGAGATGGCTTTATTGATGTTGGTAGTTGTGTGAATTTTTTGACCAATGAAGGCTGATTCGAGGAAAAGAGGTTGTGATCGACTGTTGTAGGCGGTGTTCCGATGATAATGATGACTTTTTGTAAAAGAAGTCAGGGGGAAACAGCATTGAGAAGAAAAGAGGTTAGGATAAGGGTTTATTTTTTATATTATAATTATATGTAAGAAAGTAAAATAAATAAATAAAAGAATAAAAAAGGTCAAAATAGTCATTTCATGTTTCGATAGAGATGAAGCGTGGAAACTTAAATTAACGAGGGATGAAATGTGAAACTTTTAACCAAACGACGGACAGTCCGAGTTAATTTTTGAAAACAGCGACTGAACGTGCGTTTTGGCACCTACACGAGGGATGATTCGTGTAATTTACTCAATCTTTTATCTTTGACACGTATTTTAATCTTAATTATTTTATTATTAAATATCAATATAATTTACACATAAGATTATATAAAACACATAAGTTGATAAATATATGAATAATCCTTTCTTATTCATTCATATAAAGATTACAATAGTTGACCAAAGTGATTACAAACTATGACTAATCTAGCAGGAAACGCGGGCGTTACAATTATCTCCCCTTTAGCATGATGCCATCCCCGGAAATTTTGCAGCAGCAAATAGATGAGGATATCGAAATTTCATTTCTCTTTCTGTTTCCCATGTGAGGTTCGGCCATGTCGTGTGTTTCTATCACACCAACACCAAGTCAATCATCTTGTGTCAAAATTTCTTCCTCTTACGATCCACGATTTCTTCAAGCTCTTCAACCATCCTTCTATCTTCATCAATCCTAAACTCTGAAAGTGGGAGCACATTGACTTCTTCTCCCAAGCACCTCTTCAAATAACAAATGTGAAAGGTATTATGGACACCTTGCTGTTCGTCGGACAATTCAAGCTTATATACTTGAATCTCTATCCTTTGAAGTACTTTGAATGGTCATATAAAACAAGGACTCAACTTTCCATGCTTTCCAAATCAAATAAGTCCCTTCCATGGCGAGACATTAAGTAACACTTGATCACCCACATCAAATGTTAATGGTCGTCGCTTCTTATCTGCGTAGCTTTTTTGACGACTTTGAGTAACTACCATCCTCTCCCTGATGACTTTTAGCTTCTCAACGGTTTGATGTACTAACTCAGGACCCGCAAAGTGTTTCTCTCCTACTTCTAACCAACACAATGAAGTACGATACTTTCTTTCGTATATCTCTTCATAAGGAGGCATCTTAATGATTGAGTGATAATTGTTGTAAGCAAATTCGGCCAGTGATAGGTGGGCATCCTAACTACCAGGAAACACTAAGGCACATGCCCACAACATATCTTCCATGATTTGGATATTTCTCTCACTCTGCCCGTCCGTTTGTGGATGATAGGTAGTACTTAAGCACAACTTCATGCCTATTTCTTCCTACAAACTCTTCCAAAAGCTGGAAGTGAAGCGATTGTCCCTACCTGACATGACAAATAAGGATACTCGATGTATCCTGACAATTTCCTCTACATAGGTCTCATCCAACTACTACATATTCTGATTCTCTCATGCGGGTATGAAATGGGAACTCTTCGTAAGTCGGTCTACTACAACCCAGATCATGTGATGACCTCTCTTTGTCTTTGGAAACTTTGTTATAAAGTCCATGGTAACATCATCCCACTTCCCTATGGGTGTCGGTAAGGGTTCCAAATCACCGTATAACTTCTAATGTTGTGCATTTACTCTTGCACAAGTTATGCATTCTGCCACATAATTTGCCACATCGATATTTGTAACACCATTCAAAATAGGTCAATAGACAATCACATGTGATTATGCCAATCATGTAATGTGATTTTGTTAAAATAGTAATGTGATAAAAGTGCTATGTAATTCATAATAAATTCTAATACAAATATGAACTTTCTTTATGATACAACCCAAAGTATACGTCCATACGATTCCAAAATATAGAGAACGCCTGAATCTGACTTCGCGTGAAGAAGTTATGATAACCGAACACTATAAATATCTATAATAAGAGGAATTTAAAATAGACTTAAAATTAGCTATTGGAGTCTAAAAGAGAGTTGTAGTAATTGTAAATACCTACGTGTGCATATAAAGAATGTCAAATACGGAGTTCATATGTGAAAGTTACGACCTTCCGAAGATACAGCTGCCAGAAACCCTAGTCCGACTGAACTCACGACGTGAGCATAGAAACTCACGACATGAGGAGTCATTTTGCCACATCTCAGATTTAGAAGGTGTGTGACGAGGCTACGAAGGGATAAGTTCTAAACTCACGACGTGAGCAAGGATATCTCACGACGTGAGGACTCATCTAGCCACCTTCCGAAGCTAGGGACGCAAATGGCAAGTCTACGAGATGATCATGCTAGACTCACGACGTGAGTCTTATAAAACTCACGACGTGAGGGTCCAAAAAGTTACTATAAATAGCAAGTTCGACCCCAGCCATTCTTACACCTGAACTTCTTTCCTTTCTCTCAATTACTGAGGCCCTCTTGCATCCCGAGCCCCTACGACCTCATATCGCTGACCGTTTCTTCTTGGATTACATAAAATCACGCTACTAGGGTGAGTTTCACGACCCCACTTTCTAATATTTTCGGGGGAAAACGCATGCTAAATATTGTATATAGGTTATGATTATCTCTATATGATAGTATATTAGTATCAACGTAGATAGTTATAATAACCGGGATATAGTTGTTCTAAATGTAATATTTTGAATATGTACAACTATTATCAACTTGTTAGCATGTTCTTGTACTAATTTAGATCTTGAGTTATACTTAGGATTCTATATATATGTTCTGTGCGATATAGTTCCGAAGTCGGAAGTTCTATATGTTAAAAAGTATGTTGTTATTATTGGTTTTATGTCAAGATAAAACTTGGTATGCTATAGGTTGTTATTGTTGGTTTTATGACAAGATAAAACTTGGTATGTTATATATTGTTATTGTTGGTTTTATGTTAAAATAAAACCTAGTTTTCCCTCATGTTATAGTTGTTGTACTGCCTAAGTAATATAAACTTAGGAGTAATGTTTGAAGGCATAGTCTAATAACTAAGGGTTTTAGACATGAAAATGCTTTTGTTGTTAGAGCTATAGGAAGTCGTCGGAGTATACATGAGTAATTGTATTCATCAACTAAGATTGGGGATCTTAGCGGAAATCATCTGAACTGTAACCGTTAATCCCGTGTGAGCGAGGAAGTCGTGTAAAATTACTCATCCACCCCACTTGTGATTGTTAGCTACAGTCAACCATAAGCGAGTGACGAACTATCCTTTTACTTGTTATTGTTCCGGCGTCGATGAATCATACGGTGTTGTTTCTCATGGAAATCATGAGTGTGTTGTTTCTCATGGTAAATCATGAGTGTGTTTTATCAGAGGTATTATGTCATAGCAGCGGTTACAGGCTCATGGTAGCAAATTGTTAGAAACATTATACTTTGTCGTATACAAGTATTAATGTTAAGTATAAGTTTACCCCTACTTATACCCTAGGTTCAAGAAATGTTTAGGTATAACACTTATTTGATAAGTAAACTCTTATACCTAATATATATACTAAATGTTGGATAGTCAAAATGATACTTTCAAAAACTAAACTTTTGAACATAGGAAAGGTATTATTTTCATATGGAGTCAAAACCTGTGAACTCACCAACTTTATGTTGATGTATTTTAAAATGCATGTGTTTTCAGGAACTTGAAAAGCTGGTATGTATTCGAACAGGAGAAGTTTTACTATTACCTTTCTGTTCATTAAGAAGTATGCCATAGTCGGATATTATGTAATAAGTACTAGGAAAAAAACAATAATGTAACTTTCAATCATCAATAAAGGTATGTATTTTTTTAGTACTGTTCAGTGTATGTTATATAATTGTGATACAAGAATGACGTTACACCACCCGGTGTTTCCGCCGATGGCTGGGGGTGTGGCAGAATTGGTATCAGAGCTATTAACTATAGTGAACTAGTACTTTCTTAGGAAACAACGTCTATAGTTTAGCGCTTACTCTATTAGGTTTAGGTATATCCATTAGCCTACAATAAAAAGTATTATTAATTATTCTACTGAAGGACTACTTACGGGAGCTGTGACAGGATAGACATGTCAATTTGGGTTGTTCGATTCCAAAACGGCTATATGTTAAAATGATCCTGCCCTGTCGATTTGGGGTGTGGCAGAATTGGTATCAGAGCTATTAACTATAGTGAACTAGTACTTTCTTAGGAAACAACGTCTATAGTTTAGCGCTTACTCTATTAGGTTTAGGTATATCCATTAGCCTACAATAAAAAGTATTATTAATTATTCTACTGAAGGACTACTTACGGGAGCTGTGACAGGATAGACATGTCGATTTGGGTTGTTCGATTCCAAAACGGCTATATGTTAAAATGATCCTGCCCTTTCGACTGTCCTGACTGGCCGGAGCCTTATCAGATATACCTGAAGTAATAAAAAATAGTTAAAGCGTGAATACAATAAATAAGAATATAGTGTCATATATAAAGACTCAGACCCGCGATGAGAATACACCATAATGCCCAGAATGTTTTTGATCTCAAGGATTTAGATCAAATATTCCAACGAAAGTTTATATGTGCGTATATCCTATCACAATTAGGTGTAGGTGCGCAACTACATTTTATTATGATCGGATCATATGAACTATTTAATTTGGGAGTAATATTTGATAGACTAAACTCTTAGTGATCCAAAATGTATAGGAATTCGACATGGCACATTCACGAGAATGGAGGGAAGATGAAACGCGCCTTTACCTTCCAACGAATAGGAAGAGAACGAACCTTTACCTTCCAATGAATGGGAAGAGAACGAACCAATAAAGGAGACAAAATCAGTGGCATCATCTTTACCTTCCAGGAGGAGCGAAGATGAAACGCACGGCTCGTAAATCCATACCAATATGGCAAAAGATTAAGAAGAATCCGAAGGCGACATCTTCAGGAAGTCATAGAGTTCAAGATGAACCTGCATGGATCACACAAATCGTTGATAGGTGGATGGCAGAAGAAAGAGCTGCTAAGATGTATGAGACTGGTCAATCATCTGGACCACATCCCCCACATTCTTCCGAAGTTAGCACTTTATCTTAATTGTTTGAGAAAAGTGTGAAAATTGAAGATAAGATGGAAATTGTCGAAGGAAGGGCTACTCATCTCTCCGAAAGAGTACGAAGGCTAGAAGGATAAAGGACGCGAGATCAGGAATCGGTGATGGATGTCCATCATCGTATAAATTTCTCTTATAATGACATGATTACTCACGATGCAAGGATTGTAATGTTAGAGCTTTACAATCAAATCTCAAGAAATGAAGAACGCACAGGAAGTCTTGAGCAGAGAACTCAAGCACTGGAGAAGCAAGTGGTTAATGTCACTGACGTGCTAGGTCATCACCTAGGTTACTGGTAGATAAGCTAAAACTAGTGGTTGTGTAAATAGAGAAATCAGACTAGTTAAGGCAAGAAGAGTAGAGTTTATAGCAAGGATGTAGAAAACCTTGCAAATTTTGCAATGTTTATAGAAACTTTTCTCTTATAAGCCTAAATAAAGTGATGTAACCGCTGGTAATAATATGAAGCATATATTACAGTAATCATTTTGTTATCCATTATGTTTTACACTTTGAAGAACAATTGAAGTATTTAGTACTCGTGTAGTAAATGACTAGTTCTTCATGAAACTTATAAAATTCTTATTATTTGTAATAGGAACTAAAACAAACTGCCTAGAAGGAGTAGTGCTCTGCTAAACCCTAACCAACGATCAACACCACAACAACAACCACCAAAACCAAACCCCCCAATAAGTACAACAGAACTTGAAGAAATCATAGCTCAAAGAATTGCTACGGCTCTATCTAATGTCACAAGAAGTGGAGTTAGAAATGAAGGCAATGTAGGGACCGCTAGAACGTGTACCTACAAGGAATTTATGAATTGCAGGCCAAATAGCTTTCATGGAAATGAAGGGGTTGTTAATTTGACTAGGTGGATAGAAAAGACAGAGTCCGTCTTTCAAATAAGCTTCTGTCTAGACGATTGTAAAGTACGATTTGCAGCATGTACTTTCGCTGATGCAGTACTTACATGGTGGAACAGCCATGTGAATACAATGGAAATTGATACTGCAAATTCCATGAAATGGAAAGAGTTAAAAACGATGCTAGTAGAGGAGTATTGTCCTAGGGAGGAAATACATAAGATGGAACAATAATTGTGGAAGGGTTCAGAGATAAAAGCATATACCGCTAGATTTAATGATCTTGCATTAATGTATCCAACATTTGTAACCCCTGAATATAAGAAAATTGAGTGATATATCTGGGGTTTAGCATCGCAAATCAAAGGCATGGTGATCGCATCAAATCCTACAACCTATGACAACACTAAGAGAATAGCTCATCAGCTAACCCTCACAGAGATCCAAGGAACAGTAGTGGTCTTAAAGGCTGATTCTGCCAAATCTGGAACAAACAAGCGCAAGTTTAATGGGAAGAATCCCAGACAATCATCTGAGAAAAGATAATAAGTGGCAAACAATTTTGCAGCCACGACGGCAGTAACCACTCAACCAAAGTCTGCATGGTGCAACCGGTGCAACCATCGTCACCCATGTGACTGTTTTGTTTGCACGAATTGCAAGAAGAAAGGGCATACTGCTAGTTACTGCAGGAGCACAACACCTACAACAGTAAATCAGAAAACAAATACTGGAAGAGGCAAAGATGAAGGAAGAAAGTGTTTTGACTGTGGCGAGGTTGGACACATCAAGAGAGAATGTCCGAAGTTAAGGAATCAAGGAGGCATAGGGCGTGGCAGGGCATTCGTGATCGGAAGCAGAGAAGCTATCCAGGACCGTTTGATCGTATCTGGTACGTTTCTCATAGATAATTTGTATGCTACCATACTCTTCGACTATGGAGGGGATATAAGTTTTATAACTCCGACGTTTAGAAAATTGTTAAGTCATGAGTCTAGCAAATTAAAATAAATCTATGAAGTAGAAATCGCTAACGGTCAAACTGAGAAAACACATGAAATGCTAGAAAACTGTAGGTTAACCCTTAATAACTATCTTTTTCACGTCAACCTTATGCCAATGCCTATCGGTAGTTTTGATGTCATAATTCGCATGGATAGGTTATCTTCACACCACGCCGAAATTTTATGTTATGAGAAAGCTATACGACTACCCTTACCAAACGGCGAAGCCCTGATTATCTATGGTGATAAATCTGTGAAGAACCTCAAAGTCATCTCTTGTACCAAGACCCAGAAATATCTACATAAGAAATGTAGCGTATTCTTAGCCCACATTGTAGAGAAGAAGAGAAAGAAAAAAGAAATCAAGGACATACATCAAGTATGTGATTTCCATGACGTATTTCTTGAAGATCTACCTGGAATACCTCCCATCCGACAAGTCGAGTTTCGAATCGATTTAATTCCAGGAGCATCACCAGTAGCGAAAACTCCTTATCGGTTGGCTCCATCCGAAATGCAAGAATTGTCTAGCCAACTACAAGAACTTCTTGACAAAGGCTTTATCCGACCAAGTTTTTCACCTTGGGGAGCACCAATCTTGTTTGTCAAGAAGAAGGATGGATCCTTTCGAATGTGTATTGATTATCAGGAGCTGAACAAGCTAACGATCAAGAATCGTTATCTGCTTCCAAGAATTGATGATCTATTCGATCAACTGCAAGGATCCAACTACTACTCAAAGATAGATCTTAGATTAGGATACCATCAAATTAGAGTACATGAAGACGACATTCCAAAAACAACATTTAGAACTCGTTATGGTCATTATGAGTTCTTAGTTATGTCTTTTGGATTGACCAATGCCCCAGCAGTGTTTATGGATCTCATGAATCGTGTTTGCAAACCATACTTGGATAAATTTGTGATCGTATTTATCGATGATATATTGATATATTCACGAACCAAGGAAGAACATGGTCAACACTTACAAATAATCTTCGAGCTACTAAAAAAAGAAAGATTGTATGCCAAATTCTCCAAATGTGAGTTTTGGATTAGAGAAGTACAATTTTTAGGTCATGTAGTTAGCAATGAAGGAATTCATGTTGACCCATCCAATGTTGAAGCAATTAGGAATTTGGAAGCACCAAAGACGCCAACAGAAGTGCGTCAATTCCTAGGACTTGCTGGCTATTACTGCAGATTCATAGAGAATTTCTCCAAAATAGCCAAGCCACTTACAACACTAACCCAGAAGGATAAGAAGTTCAACTACGAAGACAAACAAGAAGCTTCTTTTCAGAACCTGAAACAAATGTTGTGTAGTGCACCAATCCTATCCCTTCCAGATGGGACAGAAGATTTCGTCGTATACTATGACGCATTAAATCAAAGATTAGGATGTGTATTGATGCAAAGAGGAAAATTTATCTCCTATGTATCACGACAAATTAAGGTGCATGAGAATAATTACACTACCCATGATCTTGAATTGGGAGTTGTAGTTTTTGCACTAAAAATCTGGAGACATTACTTATACGGTACTAAGTGTACTATTTTTACCGACCACAAGAGTCTCCAGCACATCTTCAACCAAAAAGATCTTAATATGAGACAACGAAGATGGATCGAATTGTTGAATGATTACGAATGTGAGATTCGTTATCATCCCGGAAAGGCAAACGTTGTAGCAGATGCCTTACGCCGGAAAAAATATATTAAACCCCGTCGGGTACGAGCATTAACCATAACTATCCATTCTAACTTTACCGCACAAATTAGAGAAGCTCAACTTGACGCTCTAAAAGAAGAAAACATCAAGAATGAAGCTTTGCGAGGAATGGAAAAGCAACTTATACAAAAGGATGACGGAACGCGATGCTTTATGAACCGAATTTGGACGCCTAAGTTCGGTGGAGTCAAGGACTTGGTCTTAGAAGAAGCCCACAAGTCCAGATATTCCATGCATCCAGGCTCTGAAAAAATGTACTTAGACTTAAAAGTACATTATTGGTGGCCAAACATGAAGACAGAAATTGCTACTTATGTGAGCAAATGCTTGACTTGTTCTAGAGTAAAGGCATAACATCAAAAGCCTTCAGGTTTACTTCAACAACCGGAAATACTTGAATGGAAATGGGAGCATATATCAATGGACTTCATCACTAAGTAACCTAAATCTCCTAATGGGTTCGGCACTATTTGGGTAATAGTCGATAGATTGACTAAGTCTGCCCACTTCTTACCAATTAAGGAGAAGGACAAGATGGAGAAGCTGACTAGAGTTTATCTTAAGGAAATTGTCAAATTACATGGAGTTCCAAATTCTATTATTTCTGACCGAGATAGTAGATTCACTTCATGATTTTGTCAATTTCTACATAAAATCCTTAGGAACACGTCTAGATATGAGTACGGCTTACCATCCATAGACTGATGGTCAGAGTGAGAGAACCATTCAGACATTAGAAGATATGCTCCGAGCCTGTGTAATAGACTTTGGAAATGCGTGGGATACTTATTTACCATTAATTGAGTTTTCCTACAACAATAGTCATGACACCAGCATCAAGGTTGCACCGTTTGTGGCTCTTTATCGACGAAAATGTCGTTCCCCAATATGTTGGGTAGAAGTTGGAGATACGCAGATGGCCAGAGAACGTACAGGTGATACCTTACGTACTGGACCAAAAATAATCCACGAGACAACTGAAAAGATCGTGCAAATTAAGAATCAATTAAAGGTTGCACGTGATCGTCAAAAGAGCTATGCTGACGTAAGACGTAAGTCTTTAGAATTCCAAGATGGAGATAAAGTAATGTTGAAGGTTTCTCCTTAGAAAGGTGTAATTTGATTCGGGAAACGAGGCAAACTAAACCAATGGTATATAGGACCTTTTGAAATTCTAGCAAGAATTGGTTCTGTCGCATACCAACTCAAGTTGCCTCAAGAACTAAGTAATGTGCACGATGTTTGTCACGTATGAAATCTCAAAAGATGTTTATCCGATGACACTATTGTTATACCTCTCGACGAGATACAAGTCAATACAGAACTCAACATTGTAGAAGAACCTGTTGAGATCATGGATCGAGAAATCAAACGATTAAAGCAAAGTCGTATTCCCATAGTGAAAGTTCGATGGAACTCTTTACGAGGACCTGGATTTACTCGGGAACGTGAAGATCATATGGAAGAAAAATACCCCCAACTATTTGACAAAACCCCATCCATAAGATAAATTTCGGGACAAAATTATTCTAACGGGGGGAGAATGTAACACCAGTCAAAATAGGTCAATAGACAATCACATGTGATTATGCCAAGCATGTAATGTGATTTTGTTAAACTAGTAATGTGATAAAAGTGCTATGTAATTCAAGATAAATTCTAATACAAATATGAACTTTCTTTATGATACAACTCAAAGTATACGTCCATACGATTCCAAAATATAGAGAACGTCCGAATCTGACTTCGCGTGAAGAATTTATGATAACCGAACACTATAAATCTCTATAATAAGAGGAATTTAAAATAAACATAGAATTAGCTATTGGATTCTAAATGAGAGTTGTAGTACTTGTAAATATCTACGTGTGCATATAAAGAACGTGAAAAACGGAGTTCGTATGTGAAAGTTACGACCTTTCGGAGTTCGTATGTGAATTTACTTACGTCAGTGATGTTAGCTTCCGTTAGATGAATATTTATTTCATAGGATTATTTTAGTTTAAGGTTATATAATAAAATAAATTAATAAAAAAAGAATGACGATAACTAATACTTAAAAGAATTAATCAAAATTAAAAAGGTGTGTAATTTAACTAAATTGATTTATGAAAATTATTATGGTAAATATAATTCATTTTAATGGGGTAATTGAGGTCGTGGGTGTTGAATTAGATGTCTAAGCCCATAATTATTATTGGTATGTACTCGACCCGAGAGTAGCATGGTCCATTTGGGTTGCATGGCATCGGAACAATTTGATAGACAAATGAGAAAAGGTTATTTATGATTTATATTAATATATTGTAAGTTCTAATATATTAATATCAAATCATATTATTTAATTAGTATTGATCAAGAATTAATTTGGAATTAATTTTGTAATCAAAAGAGACTAATTAAATATATGGGGATTGATTATGTAAATCATTCACTCTTATATTTGTGGGCTTGTGATCCATAGACCTTCATGTTGGGCTTAACCCATGTGGTAACCCATGGATACTCCATGGAGGTTAAAACCCATGGATCATGAAGGAAATGGAAAGTCATGCACATTAGGGTTTACATGGTGTAACCCTAAATGAGCCACACTATATAAAGGACCCCATGCACATTGGAAATGCCTTAAAAATCAAGTTTCTGCTGTTCTGGACTGTGGACTCGCCGAGTCCAAGGCAAAAACTGACCAACTCGCCGAGTTTGTTCATACACACGACGAGTTGGTGCTCCGGAATGCAGATTTTCGAGGTTTTTGGCTAGAATTGGACTAGGATCATTACCCTAAGCTGTTTTTGAAGTTATAAACTTGTTTTTGATGTGGTAATGATCATACTAATCCAATTCAAAAGATAATTGTCAAAAGTTTCATGTTTTATATAAGTTTAATTGTTAGGCTAATTACATGAAAATTGTTTGATTTTTATTGTCTTGTTCATATGAGTTTAATCTAGATTATGAATATTGCTAGACATGTTTGTTAGTTTATTAGATGATCTAAATGGCCTTTAATGGATTCCATAACTTGTCCTTAAGTTATGGTAAACCAATAGTTTTTCCTTTAATGAGATTATTAAAAACCATATGTTATGATCTTGAAAAGTTTTTTCATAAATTGTTTTATGACATCCATAACATGTCCTCAAGTTATGGATTTTCAAGGGTCTTGCCATTAAAAGCCATATTAAACTCATATGTTATAGATTTCAAAAGTTTTTGAATTGTTCAAAACTTGCCCTTAAGTTTTGGAATTTATAAAGTTACCCCTTTTGTATACTTTAGTTCTAAACCCTAGAATTTTAATAGTTTAAAATTCAACCCTTATACTATTACAATATTATAGGTTTAATATTCATATATATGTATAAGAGTAAAAGTCAGTCTTACCGTTAGTAGGCCTCATTCACGAAGCCAGTCTATAAGGGGGGTATAAGGTTACTGCCTATAAAATGGCACTTTAATGGGTGTCCACTCTCACCCACCGCTTCCTTGACTGGTGGAGGGTCGTTAGCCAAACGGGTAGGACATAACTCTAATCTCCCTTCATTAAAAGTATAATGATAAATACTAAGTAACTAAAAACTTATAAATTCCCAATCTTAGTTACTTAGGAAAATGTGAATTTGGTGCTAACCCATGAAATTGCACTTTGCACCCTTGTTAAGTCGTTAGTGGAGTGTGCGTGGTTAACCGATACACTAACATGGGACTGACAATGTGTGGAAAAGGGTAGCTTGATGTTAATCATAGATCAATGGAGCGTGTGTGGTTAACCGACACATTGATTAGGTGGTTGTAACATTGGGTGTACCAAGTTAATTTGCATGGTTATTCACTCCTTGTTTGTGATCCTCGGCATCCCAGTCACAAAGTTGAAGGGCACAATCGAGATTTAAACATGCCATTGAATAGTTTAATGAATCGCAAAGGATCTAGGAGTTTCAATCCAGTTAAAACTGAATGAATAATTTCATTTTTCATGGTGGAAATTGGTAAATCGTCATTTACCTACCTTCAAATATTTTGCACTTTGGATTACAACACCCCTCTTCCAAATTGTAAAATATTGTGTTGGGTCCTAGCCTTAATATTTCATTTGGGTGTTATATTAAGGACTTACTTCAAATAACTTGAATTTCTCCTGTGTAGATGTCTGGTTCCGACAGCTATGGTCTTCCTAAATCTCTTAAAACAAGTTTTTCTCTCGAAGATGATACTTCACTTCCTCCACCTCGTCCAATCATTCTCCCTAACCCACAAGCGCGAAGACTTGAAAAGTTGAGGATCACTCAATCCCTATTCGATAGTAAACACAAAGATGGAAAGCCTATATGTGCTCATATCTTGGACATGAAGCTACATATTGATAGCCTAAGGATGTTGGGTGTCATCTTCCGAAGGAAGTTGGCTATTGACTGGGTCCTTCAGTCACTTCCCGAGTAATATAGTGAGTTCGTTAAAGACTACTATGTGACAGATCACGACATGACCCTAATTGATCTTGCCTATTTGCTAATTGCTGCCGAATCAGCAAATATTTGGCCCAATGGTCAAGCAAATATGATTGGAAGGTCTACATCCCAAGCTGACATGGATATCCTAGAAAATATTCCTTCTCTTCAAGGAAAGGAATTGGGCATGGTCAAAAGTTTTGATCATAAGAGAAAGGACAAATCTGAGACTGCTCCATGTGAGCCTGTGTGTTTCTATTGCCAAAGACAGGGACATTGGAATCAAAGCTGCCAAGACTACCTGAGAAGTTTAATCAGATTGTATGGTTCTACTTCAGGTGAGTTCTTTATCTAACTCTACTAAGTTCCTAATTGTTGATTCTTAATACATGATGTGACAAGGTTGCATTTTGATGTTTTGTTGGATCATGCAATGGGAAGGAAGCTTAAAGGAAGAGTATGTTGAATCTGATAGCAAAGATGGATTTCAATCGCATGGTTCGAAGATCGGATTTTTGAGCTGCTGCTTAGAGTTATGATAGATTGTTAGGAAATATGTAATAACATAGTTTTCATTTGTAATTGCATTGTATGGAAAACTTTTTTCTACATTTTATTAATAAATAAAATTTTGTTTTATTTTTATTATATCTCCTTGCAATGGCAGTTGTGAAAATTGATGTTTGTGTGTTTCTATGTTAGCAATATGAATTTGATTCTTTCGTTCTTGGTAATGTCGAGTATTTGCCAAATAAGGAAACATTCTCATCACCCAAGTTTCAATTGGACAGAAACTTGGAATCATGCAAGTTGTATTGTATGATGAATGAGAATTTTCGTCTTTGGTAAATTAAGACTAATTCCTTGATCACATGTATATGTGGGTCAAGTGAAGGACTAAGGGAACAAGTTCACATTCTTGTGCACTAGTCAAGGTCCACCATAAAGATCGATAAGACTATTCGTCATGATTTACTAAAGTTTAGTAAACATGGTTATGCTTACAAGTTTAAGTATAATTCTGAAACATTGGAAAAGGGTTCAATGTATGGAAGAACGAATGATAATCAAATTAGGCAGAAAGATAAAAGTTTCTTCAATCTGAAAAGATGGGAGAGTACTTTAGTTTCATGTTTTATGATCATATTAATGTTTATGGAAAATCACATCACAATTGATTCTCTATGGACATCTTAGTGCATTTGCATGACTAAGAAGACGAATCGTGAATTGTTGAAATGGTTAAATCAATTAAGGTGAATCATATTTCGTTCCAAAAACAACTCTTAGAGTCATACTCCAAGATTGTAATTTGAGTGACATAATCTTAAGAAAAGTTTAATACACTTATCAAATGTAGAGTAAAAGTTTTGTAATCCTGTACATTTGAAATTGGTAAGTTGTGATGTCTTGGATAAGACAAAGACCAACTAAGACCAAATGTGTGAAGTGTTTGTCTCGATTAGGATCCGCACTAACTCTTGAATATTGGTTTAGCACGTAATGTTCCTTAACAAAATGAATCATATATGTCAAGAGGTCAATAGGAGTCTTAAAGATCTTGACAAGTTTAAAGAACTAATCAAGAATAAATCTATTGTTAAACACTAGCACACGACTTCAGGTTTGCGACCTATCGTGTTGACATATTCTTGTTTGTGTGCCTATTCCAGTTAAAGTTGAATATGGATATGAGTTCTCTGAGTTCTCAATTAGTTGCATAACAACCTGGAAGCTATGGTAGGTCCTTGTACTGCCAAGAATGAACAAGTTCAGTCCACATGAGTTTAGATTTGTCACTAACCTTGTCTTGTGATTATGGTTTTGACAAATTCACATGGATAGGAACACATACACCATAAAATCTAAGTGTCATAAGGTTTCTCTCCGATTCATGAGAATGATGGTGAGGAAACGCTTTCACTAAGTAGATTTTAATTAGTTAGCAATTATGATACTTGCATTTCTCAAATTTGATTATGATTACGACATCCCTCTTCATAGTTCAAATTGTGCGAAATGGCAAAGGTCTAAACAATTGAGACTATGATTACGAAATACCTCTTCATAGTTCTAAAATTGTTTAGACACACAAGTGAGCTATCTAAGGGAAGATGTATGAGTTTAAGAAGCTTAGATAAAGTCTTATCGAAGCATCTAGTATAAGAAATCTGAACTTTGGTAAGAAAGTCAAGAAAGTGTTGATTTCTAGAAGTCCAGCTGATTTCTGAATTCATGTCAAATCTAGTGGGAGCATAAGTGTTATGTTGGTAAGATAATAATTATAATGCTGGTGGGAGCATAATTATTATGGAAAGTGTTGCAAGTTAGCAATGTTAATTATAGAAAACAAAGTTTCAAATCACAAGTTGTAGGGTTTGAAAAGTTTTTTTGTTATAATTAAAGGAGCGGAATTCATACTTCATTTCAATTTTAAAATCTTAGATTGAGATTTTAATCACATTTAGTCAAATATATATATGAATGTTATGTTGGAATGGTTCAACATAAGGAAATTCTATATATGGATGTGTTAACTGCGTTCTTAAAATTTGATTATGATTATGGCATCCCTTTTCATAATTCGAATTTTTAGAACATGGGAAATAATATAATATTCTCGTGTTCTATATTTTTCCAAATGCGTAAGGAATTAAGAGGGAAAAAGGACTAGAACCGGTTATGACTAAAGTGGTTGAGCAACTGTTAAGGACATCTAAGGTTCGCCAAAGATTGGTCGCTTAAGGAAAGTTGGAAGTATGGTAATGGAAGGACCATATTGACAGTATTATGAGTAGACAGGAGTGTATTAATAATGAATTGTCGTGTGGCAAATATGGAATGATTCCGTATTGGGGAGTTGAAGAATAGATAAGAAAGTTAGAAACTTTTATGCAAGAAGGATGTTCAAAGGAATGTACTTTGAATTCGAGACATCATTTCCATGGAATTGTCTTGTAACAATCTCCAAAGGAATATTTTGTAATATCATTGGTCAAGTCTCTATGACTTTTGGTACCTAGACATTACAAAAGAATCTTTGTATGATAGTTTAGAATCTAACACTTCCTAGCAGTGACAAGAATTTGGAATTCTTACACTTGCACAAAGGATTTGGAATTGTGAAATAAGCATCGTCGAAATGTTTTTTGTTGATCTATCTCACAAAGTAAGGACCATAAACAAACATAGTGTGCATGCTTGGAGCATGGCATAACTTGTGTCTAGACAAACATAGTGTGCATGCTTGGAGCATGACATGACTATGGTTTCAATTCAAGTATTAAGTTGATTATTTGAAACATTAAACAATGAATAATGAGTAATCGATATGGATCAAAAGGTTCGGGGCCGTATAGGATTAGTATTATTCTTGTGTTTCAATTTGCATGTTTTGACTTCCCGAATAACTAGGTTATTCAAACCATGCACAATCGATCATACTTTGGAAGTAGGTATTGAGGCAAGACTGTCATGAATGGGTCTATAGTTTGTATGGGACAAAGTGGTTGCAGTGTTCAAGAGTACTTCTATAATAAGATTCGAGTATTGGATTCAACCCACGCTTATCTGAATCACCTCATGGCTTTTATCATGAGTGATTGTGAGACGATAATATCTTATATTCTTCAAACGGACACATGTGAGTTGTAGTTGCGAGTCGGTTGGACATTGACATATGTAAACACACCAATAACTTGGTTGTTATAAAACATATCGTTGTGTGTAATATGATGAGTAAGTACAAGCGATCATTTGGGTCGAATTTTATCTGTTCCTTTTACCCCATGTCGATAAAAGCGATATATGTGGCCCCTCGATGATTTAGTGATGACACCCCTAAGTGCTTGGCCAAGCCTTGACTGATTTGATTTGTTTAATTAGTCATTCATCATAAATCAGAAATCAGGAAACAACATATGGACATAGAGAATGATTATAATCCATGTCTCAGTCCATATGATATCCAAAATGAAGGAATATATGATCCCTTATCTAATGGACATGTCATTTAACTAGGTCAAAGTTCGATAGTGGCTTTAATAGCTACGATTGCTAGTTGGGATCTTGGATTCATACTTGAATAATAGTTTTTGACTTATCCAAGTGGGAGACTATTGGATTAGATGTCTAAGCCCATAACTATTATTGGTATGTACTCGACCCGAGAGTAGCATGGTCCATTTGGGTTGCATGGCATCAGAACAATTGGATAGACAAATGAGAAAAGGTTATTTATGATTTATATTAATATATTATAAGTTCTCATATATTAATATGAAATCATATTATTTAATTAGTATTGATCAAGAATTAATTTGGAATTAATTTTGTGATCAAAAGAGACTAATTAAATATATGGAGATTGATTATGTAAATCATTCATTCTTATATATGTGGGCTTGTGATCCATAGTCCTTCATGTGTGGCTTAACCCATGTGGTAACCCATGGATACTCCATGGAGGTTAAAACCCACGGATCATGAAGGAAATGGAAAGTCATGCATATTCGGGTTTACATGGTGTAACCCTAAATGAGCCACACTATATAAAGGACCCCATGCTTCATGAAATGGCACTAGTAGATACACATAGTGAGGGCAAGGTCAATTTTCACAGGGAACCAAAGTAACCTTCTTCTTAAGTTATTCCATTTGTTGGTGGTGTTGTGTGATTCCATTTGAGGCTTCCACACTATTAGGGCTAAGCTCTTAAAGGTTCAAGACTTCAAGTTCCATCAAAAGGTATGTCATCTAACTAGACTTTTGTAGTATTGTTGCTCCATAATATGCTAGTTAGGATGATGCTTTGGAATTTTGAATGTATGAATGTATAATAGAGAAAACATTGATCCAAATCACATAGGGTTGCACGTATACCATAGGAGTGTTAGAATGCTCAAAACCCAACAGTGGGACTCAAATGTCATAAAAGCAAACTTAAATTGTCAAGGTGTCTTGGGTAAGGTTAGAAGGGGGTTGAAGCCGAAATTTGATAGACCAATTAGGGAAATTCAGATTATATCGTACATGGCAATAAAACAATTCTGTTGCATGTTCGTTTTCACATCACGATCAACTTAAGGGCTGCCAAAACTGAGTCTTTAGGCTGCTAAGTTTTGCATCGATCGGTAGCAAGTCAAAAAACAGATCGATCCTTCCCTTGTTTGCATCGTAAAAAGAGATGGAGGAGGAGAAGTGATCAGCGACCAACAAAAAAAGATCAAACGTGGGGGGAAGGCTGCCATCGAACCGATAAGTGAGGGAGGGAACGAAGGGCTGCAATTGTCGGCTCTTGGACGTGTATTGACCTGCGAAAATCATTTCCATTGTTGGTAAAATTCTCTACTTCTTCTTACTCTCATGTTTTCATCTCAATCTCTTGAGAATTGGTGGAATTGGTGGATCAACTTGATGTTATTGATCGTACTTCTTTCAAACTTCAATCTTATGATTTTATGTGATAACATTCCAAACATATTTGATTGAGTTTAGATAATTTATTATTCGATTCAACCTCCAATTATTAAGAATGGGTGGAATATATGTCCATTTTATTCCTTCTATCTAGTATAGTGTTTTTATTTCCAATCATATTTGGTGTTTCTTGACCATTCTTGGTGTTTCTTGACCATTCACGAAGTGCTTAGAGATTGGTGTCATAATTTCCTTGTTGTAGTCAAAAGCTGATATTGATTTCCTATTATGTTCACGTGAGTATCTTTTATGAAAGACTATGTTATGAACTCTCCAAAAGGTCTTCAAAATAGTTACTCCAAGTGTCTTAATATATGGTTAATAGGTAGGAGAAATTTAAGCCTAAATTGGCATTTCTCTTTTCAAGAATGTATTTTGTCTTTCATATAAAGACAATGTACTTTGGACCATAGTTGGAGGATGAAACTATATTTTTACTCCCATGTTATATTTCTACAATTTTAAACTTGTTTTTCGGCTATATTGTCGATTTGGGTGGTGACAGGGTTAAGCGGTCAAAAATTCTTTAAAACTCAAAGCTGAAAATTATAAGAAATTGACAAATATGTCCCCTATATTAGAAAAAATACAGAAAACTCATCAGGGGTCAGATTGAGGATCTTTAAATTCTCAAAGTTTTCATTTCGAGTCTAATTTATCCTTGAATTTTTCGAGGACCGTTTGTTGCCTCCAACTAAGGTGAAAATCGACTTTTTCACCAACTAGTCAGAATATAGCTGCATTGATATGCAATTTTCTAAAAATCATAGAAAATTGTAGAAAATTTGTTTGGATCTTTAAAAGCAGTTTCTGGAAAGATAAAAGTTTGAACTTCTAGAATATGCAATAAAATTGTAAATTCTACAGGTCTCAGTGGTGATAAAACAACCCTAAGCAGGCGGCTGTTTTTGGTCCAAAACTAGGAATTTTGTTTGATATTTAATTTATGTGTTAAGGTTATGGAACTGTCACCTTTGGCATTGTAGAACTCCAAGAAGCTTTTATTTGTGTTTTAATAGGGGCTGTTTTTGGTCCAAAACCGGTAACCGGGAACTAACCTCCCCTTCGGTATCTTTCAACCGATAATCGGGAGCTAACCTCCCCTACGATATCTTTCAACTGGTATTCGAGGACTATTTCACCCCTACCACTATCGCATAATAACATGTCATAAACATTTCGATTCCATGATAACATAACATAAATCTGTTGATCACATAATAGCATATCATAACCATACTGGTCACATAATAAGATATCATAAACATACTGCTAGGCATGCATGGGTTCTGTCTACCCCTTCGGTATCTTTCAACCGGTAACTGTCTTTGGTATCTTTCAACCGGTAACTGGGGACTATATCACCCCTACTACCACTAACACATATCTCATAGCATTCCAACTCATAAAGAATATCAAATAGTGGCAACCTGATAATTATCACAAAGACAATCATATCAAACATAATCACCTACTGGTGGGCCGACATTGGTGCCTTAGACGCACCCTTACTGGAAGGCAACTCACCTCACACTGCTGAAGTCCCGCATACGAAACTCTAGCTGCCGGATGACAGGTTCTCGAACTGTCAATCATCAAAATAACACCCAATTAATAATTGGGTTCCAACACAAAATCATAAATCCATTTTTGGGGTAAAAGACTGTTTTACTCCTATCTTAGCTTGATTCAAGCCCAAGGCCCAATCCAAAGGCCCAAAAGTCAACTATGAGTCAAAGCCCAACATATGGCCCAATTTTCCAAATTGGGCCCAAACCTTTACAAGGTCTTACCATAAGGCCCAACCTTATAGACCAGTCCAAACATTCAACATTTCTAATGGCCCAATGTCTCATAATCATAAAGGCCCAGACTATGGCCCATTTATGGCCCAATTTTCAAAATTGGGCGCAAGCCCTCATATGGGCTTACCCCATAGCCAATCAACATATTCTAGCCCGTATGATTATTCTTGGATAACCTATTAATAACCCAATTAGCAAAGCCCAATGGAAAGGCCCAACATAAATGTAACAAACCGTTATTTCAAACCTATGTAATAATATAGGTAAATTTGTAACTCTTTTTAAAATAATAAAGAGAAATTTTAGCATACTGTGTACATTTACATAAATGACCCTAAAAAATAAAGTATTAAACAATCTCGCTTGGGATGAACAAAGTGGTAGATATTGTAACAAGGTTTCGAAAAATATAAAGAACCCTCAAAAATAAAGTATTAAACAATCTCGCTTGACAACTCCTCACTCAGGCTGCTAGCTACAGTCAGGCATACACGCCAATGAGTGACAATTGTTATCAACAGTTTAAACGCCTACAAAGCGTTTGTTTCAAGCCATCTAGTCTCAGTATGGTTATAATTACTCATTAAAAAGATATTAACAATACTTTAGTGTATAATCAACTAAACGTAAGTGCATCTTCAAAGTACCAGTTTACAAAATACAAACTACAATAATACATTATAGTTTTCAATAACAACTGGTGAAACTAGACACACTCTCAGTTACAAGTTTTACATAAAGGAATACAAATACAGAACATTGATTTACAAATAGAACAATTTTATGGGAATAAAACTACTTTTCATATACAACAGAAAATATAGGATTTTCTGGAACAATTTACATATTCAAGATACAGCGACATCCTTTCAAACATAAATACTTATGCACTCACTCAACTTTATGTTGATACTCTCTTTTCAAATTACTTGTATTCTCTGGGAAATAATAACAGGTACTCCCCGAGTTTTTGGAGAAGATGGAGCTATTTTGAGTCATATCTTCTTCTTTTGTATAACTATTTTGGTTTCAATATACAATTAGTGAACACATGTAAATAGTTATACTTTTTAAATACAATGGTTGTTTGTACTTTGATTACTATGATGCGTGTGTCTTGATACTACAAATGAAGTCCTCCACCCCCGGAGCTAAGATCTCTGACTACAAGTATACTTTTTAAAATTCTAAGTTGTTGAGAGAAAAACTTGAGACACTTGAACAAACGTTAGAACAAGTATAGTTGCGGAATAGTTTATCTCAAAGGATCTAAAAGCTCAACAATAATAATAAGTTAACGAGTTAGATAGTTAGAGAGTTAGTAGCAGAAATGTAAGGAAATATAAATGACAGAAGATGATATATCAAGTATACACATAAGTTGATTCATAACATGGAATGCATTCAGACCAAGTTAGTAAGTAAGATCAAACTTAGTGATTAAGTCATAAGAGAATTGCTCCGAAGAGAGATTGTATTCAGTTATGTTCTAGTGAATTTTGAGAGTAAGAAGAGATGCGTAATCAGATAGAGAGATAGAAAATGATAGCATCAAGAGTTGTTTTTAATAAGTGAGAATGAGCTCTATTTATAGAGTCTCAAGAATTACACTAGATCACATCTCTAAGAGTAGCCATGCAAGGCATACTGGACAATAGAGAGTATTACAATAAAAGTAGACAAAGTAGAGTAATCTAGTAGCTAAGAGTGACTGCGTTTGATGATGACTTCGGGTGAGGTTGCTGATGAAACCTTGACTGCGGATCCTTGTGGACTGCGGTAGCTGAAGTTTAAGAGGGTCACTTTTCATGATTCAACAATTTCCCCCTAAGTGACCTCTTTAACTTTTCTTCAGTTGTCAAGTTTTAGAAACTTGATCAGTATCCACCAAAATTTCCTGATATTTTCCAACCAGGTGATCCTTCTCAAAATCTCGAACTTGACTTCGGCAGTTGTGTGTTTTGACTTTTCAACTGCGGTTCGACAAACTTCAATCTGCTTCCTTGTAAAGCGGTTCACGGCAGTCAACGGAATGAAGTATTTGGTATCACTGAGTTTCCGTTTGAAGATGACTCCGAGGTCTGGGAAGTTTGTTGCACCTAGGGATCTTTCTTGGAATCCTTCAGTTATCATGGGTGCGGGGTCAAGTGGTGGAAGATCAAATTTTGTGGCTAGGATGGGGTGAATGTTTGCATCAATTTTGGCAAAGTCGCAGATAGTTTCCTTCAAGAAAATACTTTCCCTTTCAAGTGCTACCTTCATCTTCGGATGCTTCTCGGACTTGTTCTGGAACACCTTGGCTATCAGAAAGACTTCTTCAGGGTTCATGCATGGGAAGTCAGCCTGGGTGCGGACATAGTCCTGATTCCTCCTTGTGAGAGTGTATTGGATGAAGTCAGCTTTCATGAACTTCCAGAGTTTGTAGTTCTTGACTGTGGATGGCCTATCATTAGACCAAATTTTCTCTATGGAAGACGCATGTTTGGCATAGAATCGATTAAGTCTTTCGAATTCCATAGGCAGTCTCTTGTGGTCAAGTAGGTTGCGGTCAAAAGGCTCAAATACTGTGAAGTATTTAGCATTGGGAGAGATTGGAACGTCCCAATAACCATCAGAGGGGGGTTCAGCATAGGTAAGGTATGGTTTGTAGTCATCATCTAGGAGTCTGCGGTGGGGATTGATCCAAGAATTTACGAGGGATTCATCCATAGTAATGTCAAATCCGTTTTCTCTCCAGATGATCTCCGCGAACTTGGCTGCTTTCCAATATTTTTTCTTTTGTTGCGTTGTGGGGGAGTCATATGAGTGTTCGGATGACATGTTGGATGCAAGATATTTGAAGTGGGGAGGGGTCTTTGGTCGCTCAGGAGAAGGGGTTTTTTTGAGAGAGCTCCTTTTGCGGTGGAGACTGATGCGGTGAGGGAAATCTTGTAGTTATGATGGGGGGACTTTGATGCTGAGAAAGGCTGTTGGAATGATGGTCTTCTTACTTACATCCCCCTCTTGAGGAATGCAACACCGTAGCATCCTCAAGCCATTGTCTGAAACCATCTACCTTGGCATATACTTCCTGGAACTGTGCTTTAAGAACATTAGCCAGTTGCTGATTGTTGCGAATAGCGGTGTTGAAGAGCAACCGGTGAATCTCCTTTGTGAGCTAAAGAATTTCGGGGCCATGGAAGTTTGAAGATAAAGATCGTTGCAGTCTGTTGATGGTAGCTTGAAGGACCGCGATAGTGGAATCATATGCAGTGTGAGTCTCATCGATCAGTTTTTGAGATTGAGTTGACTGGTCCGCAATGGCTGCTTGTAAGTCTTTCTTGATTGCGGATACCTCAGAGATGAGGCGCTCCGCAGCAACCATGAATTGCTTATGGTCAGCTTGGCGACTTATATCCAGGGATCGGATTCCCATTTCAACCTTTAGGGAAATACGCTCAGCAGCCAATCTTTCACGGTTTTCCAGTCTTTCAATGCATTCGATCGAGGACTGCGGTCCTGGATTGTCTTCTGGTTGCGGTTGTGTTGGCTTAACCGCAGCTAGAATCTGATCGACTTTACCTTGCAGACTTAAAAATTCCTTTATGGTCACTGCGTTTTTCTTCTTCTTCTTTTTGGCTTTGGGTTTGGAGGTTGAGTGGTGAGAACCACTCGATTCCTCTTCTTCATCAAAAATCATTAGATCATCATCAGAAGGGTGAGGTTGATTTACCTCATTTAGATCAATATCGTTGAAGCCGAATGTGGGAGCTGAGCTAACTTCGACTGTGGTTCCTTCTTCTTGGGAATCACGAACAGAAGGAGTTGGAGTTTGAACTGGAGGGATCTTGGTTGTACCTTCACCACCATGAGTGGAATGAGCCTTGCAGATCGTCTCAGCCATTTCGGTCATCCACTCTTGTACTTTCAGAATGGTGGTTATGGTGTTGGCATTGTTGATTGCGTCCGCCCAATACTTAGCTATAGATTGAATTTCCTGTTGCTTTTGCTGCAGTTGCTTGGTTTGTTGATCCTTCCTTGCTTGGAATACCCTCCGGAAAGCGGCATACTTCTTGATATCGGATTCAGATACAGGAGTGTAATGTAACCATGAATCATTTGATTTATCTCCGTTAAATCCTTGAAATCGCACCGAAGTGTCCTCCGGGTTCACGGATCCTTGCACATTAGTGCTCACCGTGCCTAAACCACCTGGAACAGATGTAAGCAAAGTAGGATTTCCTGAGCTTCCTCGGTCTCCTTGACCCGTGGTCAAGTCTGTTCTCGGCTCAGTTTTGGGAAGGGCGGAAGAAGTGCCCTGCGGTTGAGAAGGTGTTTGCAGTGTTTGGGTGACAGTCAAAAGTATGGAGTTCAACTCCTCTGGAGAAAAGAAGTGAAGTCGGGAAGCCCTGGAGACCTTAGGGCGAGAACCAGTGTCATCCTCTTGGAAGTGAACTGGGGGTGAGTCTCCATGATGAGGTGAAACAGACTCACTTTCTGAGTCTGGGTGGTATTCGATTGTGGTGTTGAATGGGTATGTGGCCACCCCAAGGACTACCAGAGCCTTTTGAGAGGCTGAGGTATCAGTCCGGTCACGCATTTGGCCAGTGGGATCGGTTTTTCTTTTCTTAAGGATAGATATGGGTTGTGGATCCTCATCAGAATCACTTTCAGAGGAATTGTCATTTGAGGGTACAGTTTGGGTGATTTTGCGTGTCTTTGAGGGTTCAGTTGGTTTGAGAACATCTTTCTTTGGGGTTCTTTGTTTCTTGGAGATGTTGAGGGGGCCTTAATGGGGTGAGGCTAACTTCTTTCGTCTTTGTGAAAGATTGGAGAGAGTAGTGGAATATGGGACTGCGGTACTACCAGGGATGGTGAGTGCGGATGTGGCTTGTAGAGGCGGGGTAGAAAGGTATGGGCTAATACCTTCCGTAGCCTCTATGTAGTCTGTGACATCAGGAGTTTCAAGTCCAAGTGATGTCAGAATATGGACTGGTAGTCGTCGTATAGGTCCGAAGATAGATTGATCTTTGGAGGGATTGTACCTTTTGAGGTCTTTGGTGATGAAGAGATTGGTGTCGTTGCCCATGCTAATTCCTGCATCTGCATGAAGATCTGAGATGCACAGAGACCAGAACCTTGCAAATGTGAGTTCGGTATGGTTTTCTCTTGGGCTTTCTTTGGGGATGTACTGCAAGAAATCATCCCACAAGATCTGACCGTAGTTGACATCGTGGCCAGTGAAAATGCTCGATACCAGCTCCAATAGCTTGAGACCCATATTGTAAGTGCCTCCAGTTTGGCCTGACAGGCTGCGGATGACGAAGTGACAAACGAATTGCCACACCACAGGCAGTTGATTCTTCTTGCATTCGCCAATTCCTTTGATCTTTTTCTGGTAACCCATTTGGTAGAGAGCTGAGAGAATGTCGGCCATACTTGGTGTGAAAGTCTTGGTTGAAGGATGAACCAGCAGATTAATGGAATTAAGAAACTTTTCTTTGTTCAGAATGACCAAAGAATCGTTTACTAAGTTCAGATGCACCTCTTGAGGATTCTCGAGGGGTCTATAAGCAGAGAATGCACACTTGAACAAGGTTGAAAGAAGAACTACGTCTGTGAATGCATCGAAGGGGCCAAACAGAGGGTGATTGGTCAAGAACTTGATCATTAGCTTGATCGGAGCATTGTAGGAGGAATGCTCTTCGAACACAGCCCTAAAATTGCTTGACGCAATCGTAGGCATTTGATTTCTTGCTTCAGAATCAGACCCAGTTGGGTTTGCAGAGGCGGAAGGCTTGTAGATTTTCTTCGAGATGCCTAATTCCACCATTGCTAAGAGAATAAGAAAGGCTGCAGAAACAAAGTGTAAGAAAGATGGATAGAAGGTTTAAGGTTTAGAGAGCGTAAACTGTTCTTGGGGAAGAAGAAAGGGTTTTATAGGAATGAATTTGAAGGGTAATTGATTTTAACCTGGGTGAAAGTAAATAAGGTAAAAAACGTTTGGGGGTTTTTCTGCGATTTGGAAGATGAAGTCTCAGCCACAGATTATGAAAAGGTTTAAATTATTATTATTATTATTATTTTTGGATTTACTAAAAAGGGTTGCAATTAATGAAGTGTCAGACGTAAAACATCACGTCTGTGATCGTGTGGTGAGGGTGGAGTTAATCCGTTGTACAAAAGAGAAGTTGTAACGGATTGGACGTGCTAGGGAAATATGAAGGGACAGGCTAAAATAATTAGTTTATGAGAAAACGCTCTTTTTGTCATCATACCTAAAAAAGGTTTGACACAAGGTTTTTCAAAAAGAGAATGAGACAGTTACTCAAAAAATGTTTTTTTTGTTAATGATTTTCTTATTTAATGAAGGATCATTAAATAGCACACCATGAATCAAGAATTAATGAAATAGTTCAGAAATTATCAATGTGGTTGCGGATTTAGACTTCATTACGGATGAATCAATTGTCATTACGGATGGATCAGATGTCATTACGGATAGATCAGATGTATGACTGCAGTAGAAGAACTGAGGAGAACACTTGAACAATAAGGACCATTGATAGATACATATGATATATGGTTGTGGTACATAGACTGCGGTACACAGGATATACCAAAACCATCTATCATAAGTAACTTCAGTTAGGACCGAAACAGAGACCAAGGATGCTCTGCGGTACCTATCAATTCAAGAAGAATTGTGGGTTCGGATTCATCATTCCTAACATTTGTAAGAAACTGTTGAGCTTTGTAGAGTCAAGTGCCTTTGTGAACACATCAGCAATCTCTTCATGACTATGGACAAAGATGAGTTCAATGTTACCTTTCAGGATGTGGTCTTTGATGAAGTGATACCGTAGTTTAATATGCTTTGTCCTGGAGTGTTGAATTCGATTGTGTGAAATAGCTATAGCACTTTCAAAGTTACAGTAGATTGGCATCTGCAGCATCGTGTATCTGTAGTCCATAAGTTGTGTTTTCATCCACAGGACTTGTGAACAACAGCTGGCTGCGGCCACATATTCAGCTTCTGCGGTAGACAGTGATACACAACTTTGTGTTCTAGATGACCAGCTGACGAGACTTCCACCCAGAAATTGACATCCACCTGAGGTGCTTTTTCGATCTAGTCTGTATCCTGCATGATCCGCGTCTGTGAATGCTTGAAGGCTGAAGTCATTACCTGCGGGGTACCATAATCTAAGAGACTTGCTTCCTTTCAGGTATCGTAGTATTTGTTTGGCTGCGGTCATGTGTGTCACTTTTGGGTCAGCCTGGTACCTTGCGCATACACCTGTTGCAAAGACAATGTCTGGTCGGCTTGCGGTGAGGTACATCAATGAACCAATGATACCTCTATAAGTCTTGTGATCCACTGATTCTCCCGAGGGATCAACATATATCTTATATCCGAAGGCCATGGGAACCTTAGCCGAAGAGCAGTTGTCCATAAAATACGTCTTTAACAGTTCAGTGGTGTATTTCTCCTGATGAATGAATATCCTTTGTGGAACTTGTTTCACTTGAAGCCCTAAAAAGAAGTTGATCTCTCTATTCATGCTCATTTGGAACTTGTTGGTCATGAGCTTAGCGAATTCATTCACCATTTTTTCATCAGTTGATCCGAAGATGATATCATCTACATATATTTGCACAAGCCTAAGGTGATTACCATTTGTTTTTCTAAATTAAGTAGGATCAATCACTCCTCTTTTGTAACTGGACGAGACAAGAAATTCAGAGAGAGTCTCATACCACGCTCTTGGGGCTTGCTTTAGACCGTAGACTGATTTTTCAAGTTTGTAGCAGTGGTTTGGGAATTCAATACTTTCAAAGCCAGGAGGTTGCTGAAGATAAACCTCTTCTTTTAATTCCCCATTGATAAAGGCACTTTTTACATCCACTTGATGTACCTTGATGTTCTTGTGGGCTGCGTATGCTAAGAAGATTCGGATGGCTTCCATTCGTGCCACCGGAGCATACGTTTCATCATAGTCAATACCTTCAAGTTGACTATAACCCTTTGCAACTAGCCTTTCCTTGTTTCTGACTACCGCACCAGATTCATCCAGTTTGTTTTTGAACAACCATCTAGTACCAACAATGGTATGACCTTGCGGATTCGGGACGAGCTGTCATACTTTGTTTCTTTTGAATTCTTCTAGCTCTTCTTGCATTGTGGATATCCAGTCGGGTTCTAGTAATGCTTCTTTGATCGTTCGGGGCTCGACCGAGGACATAAATTCTGCATAGTGACAATGATCAAATAAGTCCTTGGAAGATCGAGTCTGGATACCTGCGGATGGGTTGCCAAGGATTTGTCCTGGTGGATGGTCCTTCGTCCATACGTGTAGACGGGGTTGCAGATAATCAGTAGCTGCGGTAGAGGGAATGTCTTTGATGTCGGAAGACTCTACGGTTGGAGATCGCAGTTCCCGCTGGACTTGAGAACATCCTGCTGAATTATCTTGAACTGGGAAGGAGGGATTAAAGTTTTCTTGGGAAGATGGTGCAGGTTCCCCCTGGATTGCATAAGGGAGTTCTCCTTGACCCTTAGAAGGTTCCCCTGGATTGCGGATGGGAGGGTGATAATTCTTGAGTCTGTTCTTGTGTCAATGTTCTCTATATTTTCATCATCCGAGTCGGAAGAAACGTTGGATGGTAATGATTCCCTGCGGCTGGGAACTTGAGCTTCATTAAGTACTGGAACCTCGATGGTTGTCGCCTGATCCGGAGTAGAGCTTTCCCCCTCAACCGGCGAGGTGGAAGTATTGAGAGATGCTACTTCGGATAGAGATGGACCAGATATATCAGCATGCTGCTGTTGAGCTTCCTGAGAAACAAGAACTTCGGATAGTTTGGCTGTTTCCACAGGGTCGAAGAGATCATCATAGTTTACTTCAACTAAGTTTAATGGACCCGAAGAGGCAGGAATATCATTTTCTAGAATTGTTGTGGTTTCATTCGATGGAGCGGTGTTGCGGATGTGATAGTCATCAAATTTCACATCGAAGCTTTCAATGATTAGCCTTGTGCGTCTAATGAGAACCCTGTAAGCAACTTTTTTAGTGGAATAGCCAAGGAAGATACCTTCATCAGACTTCGGTGCAAACTTGTTAAGATGATATCTGTTGTTGATCACAAAACATCTACACCCAAAGATGTAAAAGAAGCGGACATTTGGCTTGCGGTTGTTAAGGCCCTCATACGGTGTTTTGCTGAGTCGCTTGTATACAATACTTCGATTCTGCACAAAGCATGCGGTGGCCACTGCTTCGGCGCAGAAGTAGAGAGGAAGGTGTGCGAAGTTGAGCATGGATATGGCTGCTTCTACTAGAGTGTGGTTCCTTCGCTCTACTACCCCATTTTGTTGCGGTGTGTAGGGAGCGGAGAAGTTGTGAGTGATACCCTTTGAAACCAAGAAATTGTTTAGGAGATGATTAGTAAACTCGGTTCCATTATCACTTCGGATGCGTCGAACGGCCAGCTTGATCTGGAGTTCTATCTCCTTGATGAAATTAATGAGAATCTGCGCTGTTTTTGACTTGAGTCTAAGAAAGAAGACCCATGTGAAGCGTGTGTAGTCATCTACTATAACCTGTATGTATTTCTTGTGATGGAGACTGGCTACGGTGGATGGACCGCAGAGATCAATGTGCAAGAGCTCCAGTTGTTCAGAAATTGAAGAGTCAATCACCATGGGGTGACTTGCTTTGGATTAATGAAATAGTTCAGAAATTATCAATGTGGTTGCGGATTGAGACTTCATTACGGATGAATCAATTGTCATTACGGATGGATCAGATGTCATTACGCATAGATCAGATGTATGACTGCAGTAGAAGAACTGAGGAGAACACTTGAACAATAAGGACCATTGATAGATACATATGATATATGGTTGTGGTACATAGACTGCGGTACACAGGATATACCAAAACCATCTATCATAAGTAACTTCAGTTAGGACCGAAACAGAGACCAAGGATGCTCTGCGGTACCTATCAATTCAAGAAGAATTGTGGGTTCGGATTCATCATTCCTAACATTTGTAAGAAACTGTTGAGCTTTGTAGAGTCAAGTGCCTTTGTGAACACATCAGCAATCTCTTCATGACTATAGACAAAGATGAGTTCAATGTTACCTTTCAGGATGTGGTCTTTGATGAAGTGATACCGTAGTTTAATATGCTTTGTCCTGGAGTGTTGAATTCGATTGTGTGAAATAGCTATAGCACTTTCAAAGTCACAGTAGATTGGCATCCGCAGCATCGTGTATCTGTAGTCCATAAGTTGTGTTTTCATCCACAGGACTTGTGAACAACAGCTGGCTGCGGCCACATATTCAGCTTCTGCGGTAGACAGTGATACACAACTTTGTGTTCTAGATGACCAGCTGACGAGACTTCCACACAGAAATTGACATCCACCTGAGGTGCTTTTTCGATCTAGTCTGTATCCTGCATGATCCGCGTCTGTGAATGCTTGAAGGCTGAAGTCATTACCTGCGGGGTACCATAATCTAAGAGACTTGCTTCCTTTCAGGTATCATAGTATTTGTTTGGCTGCGGTCATGTGTGTCACTTTTGGGTCAGCCTGGTACCTTGCGCATACACCTGTTGCAAAGACAATGTCTGGTCGGCTTGCGGTGAGGTACATCAATGAACCAATGATACCTCTATAAGTCTTGTGATCCACTGATTCTCCCGAGGGATCAACATATATCTTATATCCGAAGGCCATGGGAACCTTAGCCGAAGAGCAGTTGTCCATAAAATACGTCTTTAACAGTTCAGTGGTGTATTTCTCCTGATGAATGAATATCCTTTGTGGAACTTGTTTCACTTGAAGCCCTAAAAAGAAGTTGATCTCTCTATTCATGCTCATTTGGAACTTGTTGGTCATGAGCTTAGCGAATTCATTCACCATTTTTTCATCAGTTGATCCGAAGATGATATCATCTACATATATTTGCACAAGCCTAAGGTGATTACCATTTGTTTTTCTAAATTAAGTAGGATCAATCACTCCTCTTTTGTAACCGGACGAGACAAGAAATTCAGAGAGAGTCTCATACCACGCTCTTGGGGCTTGCTTTAGACCGTAGACTGATTTTTCAAGTTTGTAGCAGTGGTTTGGGAATTCAATACTTTCAAAGCCAGGAGGTTGCTGAAGATAAACCTCTTCTTTTAATTCCCCATTGATAAAGGCACTTTTTACATCCACTTGATGTACCTTGATGTTCTTGTGGGCTGCGTATGCTAAGAAGATTCGGATGGCTTCCATTCGTGCCACCGGAGCATACGTTTCATCATAGTCAATACCTTCAAGTTGACTATAACCCTTTGCAACTAGCCTTGCCTTGTTTCTGACTACCGCACCAGATTCATCCAGTTTGTTTTTGAACAACCATCTAGTACCAACAATGGTATGACCTTGCGGATTCGGGACGAGCTGTCATACTTTGTTTCTTTTGAATTCTTCTAGCTCTTCTTGCATTGTGGATATCCAGTCGGGTTCTAGTAATGCTTCTTTGATCGTTCGGGGCTCGACCGAGGACATAAATTCTGCATAGTGACAATGATCAAATAAGTCCTTGGAAGATCGAGTCTGGATACCTGCGGATGGGTTGCCAAGGATTTGTCCTGGTGGATGGTCCTTCGTCCATACGTGTAGACGGGGTTGCAGATAATCAGTAGCTGCGGTAGAGGGAATGTCTTTGATGTCGGAAGACTCTACGGTTGGAGATCGCAGTTCCCGCTGGACTTGAGAACATCCTGCTGAATTATCTTGAACTGGGAAGGAGGGATTAAAGTTTTCTTGGGAAGATGGTGCAGGTTCCCCCTGGATTGCATAAGGGAGTTCTCCTTGACCCTTAGAAGGTTCCCCCTGGATTGCGGATGGGAGGGTGATAATTCTTGAGTCTGTTCTTGTGTCAATGTTCTCTATATTTTCATCATCCGAGTCGGAAGAAACGTTGGATGGTAATGATTCCCTGCGGCTGGGAACTTGAGCTTCATTAAGTACTGGAACCTCGATGGTTGTCGCCTGATCCGGAGTAGAGCTTTCCCCCTCAACCGGCGAGGTGGAAGTATTGAGAGATGCTACTTCGGATAGAGATGGACCAGATATATCAGCATGCTGCTGTTGAGCTTCCTGAGAAACAAGAACTTCGGATAGTTTGGCTGTTTCCACAGGGTCGAAGAGATCATCATAGTTTACTTCAACTAAGTTTAATGGACCCGAAGAGGCAGGAATATCATTTTCTAGAATTGTTGTGGTTTCATTCGATGGAGCGGTGTTGCGGATGTGATAGTCATCAAATTTCACATCGAAGCTTTCAATGATTAGCCTTGTGCGTCTAATGAGAACCCTGTAAGCAACTTTTTTAGTGGAATAGCCAAGGAAGATACCTTCATCAGACTTCGGTGCAAACTTGTTAAGATGATATCTGTTGTTGATCACAAAACATCTACACCCAAAGATGTAAAAGAAGCGGACATTTGGCTTGCGGTTGTTAAGGCCCTCATACGGTGTTTTGCTGAGTCGCTTGTATACAATACTTCGATTCTGCACAAAGCATGCGGTGGCCACTGCTTCGGCGCAGAAGTAGAGAGGAAGGTGTGCGAAGTTGAGCATGGATATGGTTGCTTCTACTAGAGTGTGGTTCCTTCGCTCTACTACCCCATTTTGTTGCGGTGTGTAGGGAGCGGAGAAGTTGTGAGTGATACCCTTTGAAACCAAGAAATTGTTTAGGAGATGATTAGTAAACTCGGTTCCATTATCACTTCGGATGCGTCGAACGGCCAGCTTGATCTGGAGTTCTATCTCCTTGATGAAATTAATGAGAATCTGCGCTGTTTCTGACTTGAGTCTAAGAAAGAAGACCCATGTGAAGCGTGTGTAGTCATCTACTATAACCTGTATGTATTTCTTGTGATGGAGACTGGCTACGGTGGATGGACCGCAGAGATCAATGTGCAAGAGCTCCAGTTGTTCAGAAATTGAAGAGTCAATCACCATGGGGTGACTTGCTTTGGATTGCTTTCCACATTCACATGCAGGACAGAGAGTATCATTGTTGAACTTGAGAATAGGGAGTCCTCTTACTAGTTCTCCAGTGACCAAATTCTTGAGGTATCTGAAGTTGAGATGAGCTAGCTTGCGGTGCCATAGCCAGCTGACTTCGGATACTGCTTTGGATAGGAAGCATAACTGCGGTTTGCCTATAATCAGAGAGACATCCAGAGGATACATAGTACCTTCGAATCAGGACTTGATCAGACATGTGTTCCTATCACTTGTCATTCAATAGCAAAATTGATCATCAAATTCAACTCGGTGGCCTGCCTTACATAGTTGGTCAACACTGATGAGATCGTGTTTAAGGCTTTCTACATAAGCAACCTCTTGAATAGAGAAGTTTCCCGTAGTAAGAACACCATAACCTCGGATTATCCCATTCGCATTGTTGCCGAATGTAACATTTCCACCGTTGCAAATTGGCCTGAAATCCCGAAGGTATTCTAACCTTCCGGTCATGTGCAAGGAGCAGGCACTGTCAATTAACCATTCATCTTCTTGTTCCTCCTTGCACAAGGCCTGAAAATTACACGGTTAGTTTAGGCATCCAAACTAGTTTGGAGCCTGGGACAAAAGGTGAATTTCTGATTGGTGCATGAACCGAGGATGCAGGGACGGGTTTCGTGTCAATGTTTAATCCTAGTCCTGGGTGTTTGTGAGATTTTGGAGTGTTGTGTCTTTTTGAAAAATTACGAGGTTTATGAATCCAACTATATTTGACATGAGATGAACCATTCTGACAGCTACATTGACATTGACAAGTTGAAGTTTTGTCTTTTGTTCTGACACGATGTTTGGTCAGCGGTCCAAATGGTGAGTTGGACTTGTGACGGGCTGAGGTTGGTAGTTTCTGACAATGGTGTTGTTGGACTTTTGAAAAGTTTGTTTTGGAAAAGGTTTAGCACGTGTAGATCTTTGAGACCTTTTTATTGGTTTTGGTAAAATACCCTTCCACTTGTCAAAATTCTGATGTGATTTTAAAAGTGTTGGAGTGCGTAAGATACCCTTCCATTTTGGATCATCTGAGGAATAGATTTGAAAACCATTGCTTCGAAAAGACTGTTCTTTCTTTTGGATTGTGTCAAATGACTTTGGAATGACTGATGGAACTGTACATTCCCTTTTGTATGTTTTCTTGATAGGAGAGTTTTTCGAAAAATAGTGTGAGAAAACAAATTTTTTTGGACTCTTAGATTTTGGAAATCTGATATGCCTTTTGTTTTTCGAAAAGTTTTGTCTATTTGTGCCTCGGGATTGAAATTCTTCTTTGAAAGCCTTTTTAGCTAAGGTTTTTGGGGAACCGCAGTCAATGGTGTTTAGCTGCGGTTTCCTGGAAACCTTTGAAAATTTATGAAAACGAGGGCTTGAGTCATCCGAACTTGAAGATTCAGGGATCTGAGAACATTGACCCACTTCAAAGTTTTCTATGGATAATTCATGATGAATTGGTTGAAGAGTCACAAAGCCTTTATTTGAGAACTGCGGTAAGGATGATTTGACTACCGCTGAGTAAGTCTGTGTTGGGACTTCAATGGGACTTTTGTGGGACTTCTGTGGCTCATGAATACAATGAGAGACACTGCGGTCTGAGGGTAGAGATGGGAAGTTTTGCGAGACTTTAGGACCCTCAATAATAATTTCTTCATCAACTACAGATGAGGTTTGAGAATTTGGGTAGATTGTGCCACAGATATGGATTTGATCACTTGTGTGACCCGAAACCTCAGGCACAATTTCCTCAATGACACAATTATTGCTTAGATTATGAAGTCTACCGAAGTGTGTTCTGATGTCTTTGGGAAAAGTCTTGTCCTTGACTGGGAAATGAAATTCTCGGTCCGGAGGGACATACTGTCGATCTTTGTTAAACCGGGGTGAGGAATCCATTGCGGTAGGATATCCATTTGACCAACCCCAATTGTATGTATTGTCCACGGTTCCATTATTTACCAAATTTTCAATAGCATCACTTTCATTGAACAATTTTTCTATTAAAAGATTTAAGCGTACAATTTCACTCTGAGCTAAATCTCTCTGGTTCAAAGCTATCTCTAATTGTGTTTCACTCAACATTCTTGCATCTTTTTCTAACTCTAAGTCCTTTTCTAACATAGCCATTTTGAGTCTTTTGTTATCCAATCGTCCTCTCACATGGAACATCTCTTGGGATGCAATGTTCTTCTCATCTAAGGCTTTGTTATAGTCTGTAAGGACGGCAACACACGTGTCATTAAGATTATCTATGAAGGGTTGACAGTCATGCATGCTATAGTTAAGAGTTTGAATCATAAGTTTTACCTGTTCGACGATGCTTAGAGTTACATCCTTTGCCATGTAGCAGTAATTCTTTTCCAGCTTTGTAGACCCATCGTCATCCGCAGTTGCCAGCATGCAGATTTTGCCCTTTCCTTTGATAATGCTGATGGTTTCTTCTTCATCTCCAGATGACCAAACTTGGTGGTCTCTTTTGACATGGGCTACATATGCCCTTGCCTTTTCCTTATCTTCCAATTCTTGAGCCATTCTAAGGTAGAATGCTCTGTCTTTTACTACATTGGCCTTACAATCTCTTGCAAAATGATTCCCTTTGTTGCATTTGTGACAAATCACAACATTAGTTTTGTCTTCTGAGGGAGTACCGGAGTCAGTGGTTTGAGTAGACTGTGGTGCCTCCTTTGGTTGAGTATTTTGAGATTGCGGTGGTGGATGAGAACTTTTGGGATAACGAGAATGGTTATTCTGCGGGTTGAAGTTACGGTTGAATGGAGGTTTGTTGAACTGTTGATTCTTGCGAAAGGAAGGAGGTGGTAGTCGATTGAACTGTTGGCTAACCAGAGCAATAGCCTTCTGAAATTCTTCTTCATCATCATACTCTGATTCAGCTTCGTATGACTACGGAGGAGTGTCATACGAGGGAGAGTAGGATTGATTATGTGGAGTTTGTGCTATGAGAGCAAGTGGTCCTCCGAAGTCAGCACAGTCTTTGAGTACGGTGGATTCTTGTGCTTGCAGTTCTCCGTAGAGCTTGCAGAGAGACAAAGAGTGAATTTTTATATCTCCTTGGACTATCATCTTAGCCGAGTCGAATGTCTTCCCAAACCATTAAGAAACTGAAGATTTGTTTCATGGTTACTGGGGGTGGTCCCTGCATTGGATAACTTCGTGACTATCAAGTTAAACCTTTTGAAGGAATCTTCCAAACTTTCTCCAGTAAGAGCTTTGAAATTGTTGAACTCATTGAGAGCGGTTGTAAATTTCTTATCTTGTGCTTGTTCTGAGCCTTCGTACAATTCTTGAGAACTTCCCAGATCTCTTTTGCTGATTTGCAATTTATGATAATATCGAACTTGTCAGGAGCAACTCCACAAGAGATTTCATAAAAAGCGACAGCATCATTTTCCATTTTATCGAAATCATCCTTGGTGGGACGGTTCATGACTGGTTGACCTCCTCCTAGTCTGGCTGTGGCGCCGTCAATTTGGACTGGATTGGGGCTCGATTAGAACCACCAACACTGTTGGAGACATTCAGAGATAAAGATTGTGCCATATTTCCTTATTTTTTGAAAAGTGTTTTTTAAGAAATGAGCTTCAGTGGTATTGAAGGCCCTTTGAAAATCAGAGTTATGTTTTTCAAAAAGCAACAACTATGGCTCTGATACCAATTGTTGAGAGAAAAACTTGAGACACTTGAACAAACGTTAGAACAAGTATAGTTGCGGAATAGTTTATCTCGAAGGATCTAAAAGCTCAACAATAATAATAAGTTAACGAGTTAGATAGTTAGCGAGTTAGTTGCGGAAATATAAGGTAATTTAAATGACAGAAGATGACATATCAAGTATACACATAAGTTGATTCATAACATGGAATGCATTCAGACCAAGTTAGTAAGTGAGATCAAACTTAGTGATTAAGTCATAAGAGACTTGCTCCGAAGAGAGATTGTATTCAGTTATGTTCTAGTGAATTTTGAGAGTAAGAAGAGATGGGTAATCAGATAGAGAGATAGAAAATGATAGCATCAAGAGTTGTTTTTATTAAGTGAGAATGAGCTCTATTTATAGAGTCTCAAGAATTACACTAGATCACATCTCTAAGAGTAGCCATGCAAGGCATACTGGACTATAGAGAGTATTACAATAAAAGTAGACAAAGTAAAGTAATCTAGTACCTAAGAGTGACTGTTGTTGATGATGACTTCGGGTGAGGCTGCTGATGAAACCTTGACTGCGGATCCTTGTGGACTGTGGTAGCTGAAGTTCAAGAGGGTCAGTTTTCATGATTCAACATAAGTATTTTTACAAGAAGTATAATAACACTCATGCCTATAAGTACAGTATCACAGTCATAAGAACTTAAAAGCATTTGAATGTTGAACATTATAGTCAAACCTGGGCAGTTATGTAATCATATCTGGGATTAATATAGCCTGATCAACTATATTAATTTGAGATATAACCAACATGTGTTTGGGAGTGATAGTAGTGTTGGGACATGTCACACCCCCAAACCAGAACGGCGGAAACGTTCGGGGGCGGAGGACGTCATATTCAGTATCATAACAGTTCATAGTAAGGAAAGTACACACCACCATACATATAAAGGTTTCCAAACCTGCTTAGCGGTTCCCTGAGAATACAAGTTATTTCGAAGAAAAAGTGTCAACAATTAAGTTGGTGAGTTAATAAGCGGTTTTGAGAAAATGTATGCCATTCCAAAGTTCCTGCGTTTTCCAAGAAAATCCCTTATTTTCTTATAAAAGTAAGAAATGCATATGAATGTTCGCGTTGTGAATCTTAAATGGTTGCACCAGGAAAATCCCTTATTTTCCTATTAGTTGATTGTTTTGGATACAGGAAAATCCCTTATTTTCCTAAAGTAACAGGCAGTCTCTAATGTCCAAGACCGAAAATCGTAACAACTGACATGCTTAAAAGGTTGAGGCATAGTTTTATATAATAAAACCATAAGAAGATCGCACTCATTAGATGAAGAATAGTTTTAATAGCTACCCATTCATAAAAGCAGAATACCATAATAATTGTCTATCCGGTGAGTTTTATAACCATACTAAACATAATATGCCTGTGGCGACGGTCTTCAGGCGTCGAAACGTTTATGACAAACTGTCACCCAAAGGACTGTAGCTAACAGTTAGGACGCGAGATCATGACTTCCCGTATACATCTATACACATTTGACACGCTCTCCAAACGGGAGACTCTAGTTATAATAGACAGGACTTTAGGTAGTACCTTTGTAACAAAAAGGTAGCATTTGAAGATGCAATCGTCTCACGGATTCTCAACTAAGTCTGTATTAAAATAATAGTTTTGTATGCACTGTTTATCCTCTTTCACAATGTTTGACAAAGCATAAATCATAAGTTCCTTGAATGCATAAAATGGTTTAACAATGAATGCTACCCTGGATACTATGCATTTTGTATAAGTCTAATGCATGCAAAGTATAACAGGAGTTATCACGTTGTCTCTCGGGATCAACCGTGTGTTTACTTGTATTCTCCCCCGAAATGTATTAAAAGTACATTATAAACTATTTGAGGGTGTATAAAAGGGGGTATGAACTCACTTGATTGAAGTGGTTGCTTTGAAGTAGTCGAGAGAAGAATCCAGCAGAACTTTGACTAGAGAGAGTTGAAATCTCGGGATTCTCGGGGATCTCGGGAGTGTAGAACTTCCTTCGGGACTCGAGTATGAAAAACCAGGGCTTCGGGAAGGCTTCTCGAGGTAATCACGCAGAGTACCGACACTTAGATGGAAAGAGATGAGCACCAAACCCGGCACCCTTAAGCTTCTATTTATAGGGGCTGATTTGGGGTCTCACGTCATGAGTTTTAGATTCTCACGTTGTGAGACTTAGTCAGCATGATCCTCTTCGACGATTTGACGTGGCTGACACTCTGGAACCCATCAGTCACGAGCTCACGTCGTGAGCATGGTTCCCTCACGTCGTGAGGCTGAGTCAGCCTCGGGTTTTGTGTCCCGAACTTGTAAAATCCGTAACTTTCACGTACGAGCTCCGATTTCGACGTTCTTTATATGCACACGTAGGTGTGAAAAGGCTCTAGAAGTCTCGTTTAGACTCCGTCGGCTAATTTTGAATTTATTTTTATTATATTATTTTTAACAGGCCGGGCGTGGAAAACTCCGTTTAAATTCCTTAGCTCCTTCATCTGGTGTCCATTTTCGTCAGACTTTTTACTGTGGTATTCCTATTGTCGGGGTCTTCAACTTTCGTTTAGGTTGTGTCGGCTAAAGACCGCTCGATCTCTATTTCGAGTTTTTAGTTATCTACTCCTAGGTTAGAAACTTCGA
Source organism: Lactuca virosa (assembly GCF_052849685.1). Taxonomy (NCBI): domain Eukaryota; kingdom Viridiplantae; phylum Streptophyta; class Magnoliopsida; order Asterales; family Asteraceae; genus Lactuca; species Lactuca virosa. The sequence continues at coordinate 50,928,906 of NC_136430.1, forward strand.
AAATTCATAACTTCCTCATACGAAGTCAGATTTGGGGCGTTCTTTTTATGTATGTTCGCGGTTTAAAGATATCTACGACTTTCATTTAGATACCTAAGACTAAAAAGTATTTTATTGAAATCTCTCGTTTTATGCTTAACAACGCTTTACCGGTAGTGTTACGAATCTTTGATTGGTCATAACTCCTTCGTTATAACTCGGATTTTAGTGTTCTTTATATTTTTGGAAACCTTATAACGATATCTACCACATAGTGTACTCAAACAGAGCTTTTTGAACATTTCATTTTTGATGATATCCTTATTACTTTATAAAGAGGTTACAAGACTCGACTTTTAGTCATTATATTGACCTGAAATAACGGGTTGTTACATCATCCCCCCGTTAGAGGGAATTTGGTCCCGTAATTAATTACAAAATAAAAGTTTTAGCGACTAGGGAAGAGATGCGGATACTTCTGTTGCATCTGATCTTCTCGCTCCGATGTGAATTCAGGTCCCCGCTTAGCATTCCAACGGACCTTCACTATTAGTATGCGACTCTGTTTAGTTCGTTTGATTTCCCTATCCATGATCTCGACTGGTTCTTCCACAAAGTTAAGATTTTTGTTAAGTTCGATTTCGTCGAGTGGAATCACCAGAGTTTCGTCGGACAAACACTTTTTCAGGTTAGATATGTGAAACACTGGATGTACTTTGTTAAGCTCGATCGGAAGTTGAAGTCTATAAGCCACTGGACCAATCCTTGAAGTAATTTCCAAGGGTCCAATGTACCTTGGATTTAGTTTTCCACGCTTCCCAAAGCGTATCATGCCCTTCCAAGGTGAGACCTTCAGTAGAACGCGGTCACCAACCTGAAATTCCAAGGGTTTTCGTCTTTTTTCGGCATAGCTCTTTTGCATATCCCTCGACGCTTTCAGACGTTCTCGAATTTGAACGATCTTGTCAGTTGTTTCTCTAATAATCTTCGGACCAGTGAGAGTGCTATCAGAGACCAGTGAGAGTGCACTTACGGCCGTAAAGGGCTTCAAATGGAGCAGTGTTGATACTAGTATGATAATTGTTGTTATAAGAGAACTTGACTAAAGGTAAGTGAACATCCCATGCTTTACCAAAGTCGATTACACATGCTCGCAACATGTCTTCTAGGGTTTGGATCGTTCTCTCACTCTGCCCGTCAGTTTGTGGGTGATAGGCTGTACTCATGTCAAGCCTAGTTCCCAAAGCTTTATGTAGCGTCTGCCAGAACCTTGAAGTGAATCCACTGTCTCGGTCCGAGATGATAGATATTGGTACTCCATGAAGTCGCACGATCTCTCGGATGTAGGTTCTTGTTAGTTTCTCCATCTTATCGGTCTCCTTGATAGGCAAGAAGTGGGCAGATTTGGTTAACCTGTCGACGATCACCCAAATGGTATCGTGACCACCCTGCGTCTTGGGTAGTTTGGTTATGAAGTCCATGGAAATCTGCTCCCACTTCCACTCAGGTATTTCGGGCTGATGGAGTAGACCTGAGGGTTTCTGATGTTCTACTTTGATCTTGGCGCAAGTCAAGCACTTGCCCACATAGGTAGCAATTTCTGCTTTCATGTTCGGCCACCAGTACAGTTGTTTGAGATCCAGATACATCTTATCTGAACCTGGGTGTACGGAGTATGGAGTCTTGTGTGCTTCGTTCATAACTATCTCTCTGAACCCACCAAACTTTGGTGTCTAGATTCGGTTCATGAGGTAGCGCAGTCCGTTACTCTTGATCTCTAGATTCTTGTCCATCCCTCTAAGGGTTTCACATGTCACGTTTTCGGGTTTTCAAGGTTTCTATTTGAGCTTCCTTGATTTGTGTTGACAGATGCGAATGGATCGACATGGTTAATGACTTCATTCTCCGACCAGAGTACTCCTTACGACTAAGGGCATCGGCAACTACATCCGCCTTTCCCGGATGGTAACGAATCTCACATTCGTAGTCGTTGAGCAATTCGACACAACATCGTTGTCTCATGTTTAACTCCTTTTGGTCGAATATATGTTGAAGGCTCTTGTGGTCTGTGAAGATGGTGCACTTGGTACCGTATAGGTAGTGCCTCCAGATTTTCAGAGCGAAGACCACAGCTCCAAGTTCTAAGTCATGAGTGGTGTAGTTGACTTCATGTGTTTTCAGTTGTCGTGAGGCATATGCAATAACCTTTCCTCGCTGCATTAGCATACAACCCAACCCTTGATTCGAAGCATCGCAATACACCACAAAATCTTCGATCCCCTCTGGAAGAGAAAGAATGGGTGCACTGCATAGGGCCTGTTTCATAGTTTGAAATGCAACATCTTGCTTTTCTCCCCAGTTGTTGGGCACATGTTTCTGAGTTAGGGAGGTAAGAGCCTTTGCGATGTTGGAGAAGTTCTGAATGAACCTTCGATAATAACCAGCAAGGCCTAGAAATTGGCGAATCTCCGTTGGTGTAGTTGGTGCAGACCAATTTTCGATAGCCTTGATTTTAGATGGGTCCACGTGGATTCCTTCTTCGCTTACCACGTGACCTAGGAAGTCCACCTTCCTAATCCAAAACACGCATTTTGAGAACTTCGCATAAAGTCTCTCAGCTCGTAATGTCTCTAAGACTTGTCTCAGATGTTGGCCATGCTCTTCTTTACTCTTTGAATAAATGAGTATGTCATCTATGAATACTATCACATGGAGATCAACTCCATGGAAACTAAGTCTCATATTCAAAGTACATTGCTTTGGACATGCTTCTTGCATTAAGTTTTCTAATCTTACACAGATAACTTCCACCTATGGAGACAACTCCATATTCTCATTTTGACTATCACTTCTGAATAAGAGATGCCTCTTTTCAGAATATGTCAATATGGTCCTTCCAAAATTAGCACTATACTTCCAACTGTCCCTGAGCAACCAATCTTTGGTAAACCTCAGATTGTCCTCGACAATTGCTTAATCATTTTAGTCATATCCAATTCTAGACCTTTTCCCTTCTTAATGCCTCTAGGCATTTGGAAAAATTTAGAAATGGCAAATATTATAGCACATGCAATCGATCCTGTACCCATAGCAAATGGTACACGATTCATGATGTCTCACATAAAGACATGATTCTAGACCAGTCTTTTGCTACAATAATTTTATTTGCCATGTTTTCAAAATTTGACTATGAAGAGGGATGACGTAATCATAATCGAATTTTGAGAACGCAATATATAGAATTTCCTTAAGTTGAACCAATCCAACATGAAATTCATATATATATTCTTGACTAAAGGTGATTAAGGTCTCAATCTAAGCCTTTAGAACTGAAATGAAGTATATCCTCTCCCTTAATTATAGCAAAACAACTTTTTCAATCCCTGCAGCCTCACGAATTGAAACTTTTGTTTTCTATAATTAACATTGCTAACTTGCAACACTAACAATAATTATCATGCTCCCACTAACATGATGATTATTAGCATAACACTTATGCTCCCACTAGCTTTGACATGTACTTAGAAATCAGCTGGACTTCTAGAAATCAATACTTTATTGACTTCCTTACCAAAGTTCAGATTTCTGATACGAGATGCTTTGATAAAACTTTATCAAAATCATACACCTTTCCTTAGATAGCATGCATGTGTGTCTAAACAATTTCAGAACTATGAAAAGGGATGCCGTAATCATAGTCTCAATTGTTTAGACCTTTTGCCATCTGCTTCAAATCTACTTGGTGGAAGTGTTTCCTCACCATCATTTTCATGAATCGGAGAGAAACCTTATGACCCTTAGATTTTATGGTGTATGTGTTCTTATCCATGTGAATCGTCAAAACCATAGTCACAAGACAAGGATAATGACAAATCCAAACTCATATGGACTGAACTTATGCAATCTTAACTTCTTGCCACCTGGCAGTACATGGCCTGCCATTGCTTCCAAGTTGTTATGCAACCAATTGAGAACTTTCAGAACTCCTATGCAAAGCCAACTTTAACTGGAATGGGCACATAATATGTCAACACGATAGGTTATAAACCTCAAGTCGTGTGCTAGTGAAGAACCTTAGGTTTTATTCTTGATTAGTTCTTGAAATTCTTTTTAGGATCTTTAAGACTCCCACTATCCTCTTGACATATAAGACTATCTTGCCAAATATTCAAGAGATAGTTCGGATTCTTATATCAAGACAAACACTTCACACAATTGGCCTTAGTTGGTCTTTGTTTTATCCAAAACATCACAACTTACCAATTTCAAATGTACAAGAGTAGGACACTTTTACTCTTACATTTGACAAGTGTTTTAAACCTTTCTTTAAGATATGTCACTCAACTTACAATCTTGGAGTATGACTCTAAGAATTGTTTTGGAACGAAGTATGACTCATCTTCCTGATCTAACCATTTCAACAATTCATGACTCCTCTTCTTAGTCATAAGAATGCACTAAGATGACCTTTAGAGGACTAATTGTGATATGATTTCTAAATCATTAAGACGATCACAAACATGATACTAAAGTACTCTCCTATCTTTTCAGATTTGAGAAACTTTTATCTTTCTGCCTAATTTGATTCTTCCCATTCGTTCTGCCATACATTGAGACTTTTCCAATGTTTCAGAATTATACTTAAACTTGTAAGTATAACCATATTTACTAAACTTTAGTAAATCAAATAGTCTTAACGAGCTTTGTGGTGGACATGACCAGTGCACAAGAATGTGTACTCGATCCCTTTAGTCCTTCACTTGACTCACACATCCATGTGAACAAGTAATTAGTCTTGATTTTCCAATGCTTGAAAGTTCTCATTCATCATACTATTCAACTTGCATGATTCCAAGTTTCGGTCCAATTGAAACTTGGGTGATGAGGAACTTTCCTAATTTGGTAAATTTAGACACTACCACAAATGAAAGAATCAAATCCATTTTCCAATATTGCTGTCAGTGGAATCATATAAGCAACAATTTTCCACAAATTCCATTGTAAGGATACTTCAAATAAATAAAATTAAACAATTTTCTTTTATTTTAAAACTTTGTGGAAAAACTTATCCTTACAATCCACATGGAAAATTGTTGTTATCTATTCCTTAGCAATATATCATAACTTCTTAAGCAACTGCTCAAAATTCTGATGCGATCGAAATCCACCTTCGCGATCAGAATCAACATATACTTCCTTTAAGATTTCTCTCTATTCTTTGATTCTTAACACATCAACATGTGACCCAGTCACATCATGTAATGAGGATCTCAGAATAGAACTTAACAGAGTTAGATAATGGGCTCTACCTGATGTAGAATCAAACTTATTGGCTTTAACATCCTTAGGTAAATTTGGCAGCTTTGCAATCAACGCCCCTTCCTTTGGCAAAATAAACATATGGACCCTTTGGTAATGGAACTATCTCAGACTTAGCCTTTCTCTTTACCATTTGGTCAACCGGGTTGACTATGGACAATCCCTTTCCATTGGGAAGAGAATGCTTTTTCTGGATTTCCAGTGTCACCATTGTCACTGTCCATAAAGTTTTTGGGAAGTTGATCTTCTAATCAAATTTGCTTTACTATCGTTCCAAATCATTTCTCTCTATTCTTTGATTCTTAACACGTCAACATGTGACCCAGTCACATCATGTAATGAGGATCTCAGAATAGAACTTAACAGAGTTAGATAATGGGCTCTACCTGATGTAGAGTCAAACTTATTGACTTTAACATCCTTAGGTAAATTTGGCAACTTTGCAATCAATGCCCCTTCCTTTGGCAAAATAAACATATGGACCCTTTGTGAAACAACCCCTTTCTATACTTTCATATTTCTGAAAGACCCAAACTTTCATTTTTTGACAATATAGTTACTCCAAAACATGCTACATGCATATTCATAAAACAATATTTTATATTGATAAAGCGGTTACAAACTATTGGATACAAACCCACTATTTCATAGTGGTATATATTACATAACTTCCCAGGATTCTATAGATTTATACATATGGGAGTGCAAAATACAATAGTTTCAAACTATTCAAAAATCTTCTATCAATACAGTAGTTTCAAACTATTCAAAAAATTTGTTACCAGTATATAACTATACTGGATGCTTATCTCCTGCAAATTAGTTAAACATTGAGAGGGGTAAGCGGTGACGCTTAGTGAGTTCAATAATAGATACAATATAACGTTATGCCATATATATACTGTAATATGTCAGAAGCAAAGAGGAACAAGGAACAACAAAGGCATAATGCGAAAAGCTTTCCATATTAATCAATGAGACATAACAAATTCCATACTTGATATAAAATCAATAAAGTTTCAGCACAAATGGCACAGTAAATACTCAAGAATATCATTTTGCTAGAATATTTAGGCTTTCAGCCTTATCTTAGCATACTACCGAAGCCAAAGTGATGCCTATGTCATACACTTCATGGTCAACGGTTCATACCAATACCCAAGTGATGCTTATGTCATACACTTCAAGTCAGAGGTACAGCCTTGCTATAAAATAGCAGATACAACAACTCGAGATGATAACATGGAAAAGCACATAGCACATATAACACATAACATATAATTGTTCCTATATATTAAACTCACCGAGAAATAAACGGGGGTCAAAATAGTAATTTGGGCAGCACTTCGGCTTTAAATATGACTTTCTTCGTTGAAAACCGGGAGTTTTCTTGAAAACCGGGCTCTACGAAGGTAGAGCTTCGAAACCGAAAAGATAAATTTTTCGGGCTTCTTGGGAATCTCGGGGTGAGCTTCGGGCTTTGGAATAAGTACCGGGGCTTCGGGGAAAGTCGGAATGTAAGAAAATGTTGAAAAGGGGTGAAAAAGACCAAAATTCAAACATGTTACCGGGAGGTCTCGCACCATTTATATAGGTGCGAGCCTCGGATCCGAAGCGAGGAGAGGAGGGCATGTGTGCGAGGCTCGGAACACGCGGCAGCAGGACGAAGCTTCGGCCGGAGAGCTGGCTGCTTCGGATTGGGTCGGCTGCTTCGGTCCAATGGGAGGAGGATACGAGGGTCGGATCACGTGTTGCATGCGAGGATCACGTGTGGCATGCGAGGATCACGTGCTTGTTCGGACACCTGTGCGACACGCGTCGCTTCTCGGACATGCCACGCAGCAGCTTTGGACACGTGGCCAACTCCGAGCGAGGGTGACGTGGCAATCACTATTCTTGCGAAATTTCTCGAAAAATGTGCCCAATCTTGTAAAATCCATAACTTTGTCATACGGACTCCGTTTTTGACGTTCTTTATATGCACGCGTAGAGAAAATTATGCTCTACAACTTTCGTTTAGACTTCGTCGGAAAATTTTGAGTTTATTTTTATATTATTATTTTTAACAGACCGGGACTGGTAAATCTGTTAAAAATTCATAACTTCTTCATCCGACGTCTGTTTTCGTCAGACTTTTTACCATTGTACTACTAAGGACGAGACCTTCTATTCTCGTTTAGGTTGTGTCGGGTAAAAATCACTCGATCTAAAATTCGAGTTTTTAGCTGTCTACTGCTAAGCTGAAACTTGTAAAAATCATAACTTCCTCATACGAAGTCAGATTTTGGCGTTCTTTTTATCGAACTTCTCGGTTTAACGAATACTATGACTTTCATTTAGATCACTAAGGCTAAAAAGTAGTTTATCAAAAACTCACTTTTTACGTCATTTGGCACCGTGTCGGTTTTATCGCGGATCTTCGATTGGTCATAACTTCTTCGTTATAACTCGGATTTCGACGAGGTTTTCGCCTACGTGTTTCTAACGAGATTATATACAAGTTTCAACAATAAAATTTTACTTATTTCAAGTTTTATATTTTCGTTAAATTTCACTATTTAGCTTTTATTTGGAATCTCTTAAGACTTCCAATAATTTATGAGTGATTCTAAACATAGTTTTACCTTATTTCTAGTAAAAACTATCCGTTAGAACTCAGTACTCAATATCACATAATATTTCATAATATTATTTATATAAAACACGATCTCAAAACGTGTATGTTACAAATACCTCCTCCTTTTGAGAATTTCGTCCCCGAAATTACATCGATTAAAATAAATGGGGATATTTCGCTCTTATCTCATTCTTATTCTCCCAAGTATAGTTCGGGCCTCGATGGTTTTTCCATTTGACAAGCACCAACTCTACTTCTTTATTACGTAGCTTAGTCGTTCTTTCGTTTACGATCTCTTCAGGCTCTTCTACATAAGTTAACTTATTATCCAGTTTCACCTCGGATAATGGAGCTGCCTCATCATAGATGCTTAGGCATTTGCGCAGATAACTCACATGGAAGACATCATGAATACCTGCCAAATCTTTAGGCAATTCCAAGCGGTATGCTTGTTTACCAATCCTCTGGAGGATTTTGAAAGGACCAACAAATCTAGGACTTAGTTTTCCTTTCTTTCCAAATCGCATAAGACCTTTCCATGGAGATACCTTCAACATTACGAAATCCCCCACCTGGAATTCTATTGGTCGTCTCCTCTTTTCCGTATAGGACTTTTGTCGATCCTGGGCGGCTTTCATTCTTTCTCGTACAATTTGAATCTTGTCGGTGGTGTCTTGAATCATTTGAGGGCCTCCAAGGATTTTCTGTCCTATTTCACGCCAACATAATGGAGTACGACACTTGCGACTATATAATGCCTCATATGGCGGCATTTTGATTGAAGTGTGGTAACTGTTATTATACGAGAATTTGACAAGAGGTAAGTATTTATCCCAGTTACCACCGAACTCCAAGACACATGCACGAAGCATATCTTCTACCGTTTGGATTGTTCTCTCCGTCTGTCCATCTGTCTGGGGATGATAGGCTGTGCTGAGAGCAACTCGAGATCCCAATTCACGTTGCATACTCGCCCAAAAGTGAGAAGTGAAGCGAGTATCACGATCGGAAACGATCTTTAGTGGCACACCATGTCTTGCAACAATTTTATCCAAGTATACTTGTGCGTATTTCTCCATTGGAGCCGTTTCACGCATGGCAAGAAAATGAGCGCTTTTAGTCAGGCGGTCGACGATTACCCAAATGTTATCATGCTGTCTAGCAGTCTTTGGCAATTTGGTAATAAAATCCATGGACAGTTCTTCCCATTTCCATACAGGTACACTAAGGCTTTCTGGGGTTCCGTAAGGCTTTTGGTGCTCTGTTTTGACTTGTAAACATACTAAGCATTCCTGTACATATCTTCCAATGTCTCTCTTTAATCCAGGCCACCAATAATCAGCTCTTACATCATAGTACATTTTACTTGTACCAGGATGTATTGACAGTTTAGACTTATGGGCTTCATCTAAAATCTTCTTTCTTAATTCACCAATCTTCGAAATCCATAGCCGATTCTTGAATACCTTCAATACTCGTGGATCATCAAGTAAAACATCGGTGTAATGTACCATTCCTTCTTTCTTCACATTTTCTGGCTTTAGGGCTTCTACTTTCCATTTCTCTAGTTCATCTAGAATAGTGAACTTTACTCTGGTGTGAGTAATAGCATAACACATACTATTACGATAAACCTTTCTGCTAAGTGCATTGGCAACTACATTAGCCTTTCCAGGATGATATAGGATTTCATAGTCATAGTCTTTGATCAGCTCCATGGCTCGTTGTTGTCTCATATTCAGAGTTTGCTGACTGAATATATACTTGAGACTCTTGTGGTCGGTATACAATTGACATTTTGTACCAAAGAGGTAATGTCTCCAAAGTTTTAGGGCAAATACCACTGCAGCGAGTTCGAGATCATGAGTGGGATAATTCTTTTCATAATCTTTTAGTTGTCTTGAGGCATAGGCTATCACTTTACCACGTTGCATCAACACACAACCGAGTCCTAATCTTGAAGCATCGCTATATACAGAGAAATCATCATCATCTTCTGGAAGTGATAAGATTGGAGCATGGGTCAAAAGATCTTTTAGAGTCGAGAAAGCTTTTTCTTGGGCTTCACCCCATTCGAACTTCACTTCCTTTCGTGTAAGACTCGTGAGAGGTACGGCTATATGAGAAAAATCCTTAATAAATCTCCGGTAATATCCCGCGAGACCCAAGAAACTACGAATTTCGGAAGCATTACAGGGCACTTCCCAATTTTAAATAGCTTCAATTTTAGTAGGATCTACGGATACACCGTCACCAGAAATAACATGGCCGAGAAATTGAACTTGGCGAAGCCAAAATTCATATTTCGAGAATTTAGCATAAAGCTTCTCCTTTCGAAGAAGTTCTAACACCGCACGAATATGAATGGCATGATCAGCTTCAGTCTTGGAATATATTAGAATATCGTCTATGAATACAATGACAGATTTATCGAGCATTGGGAGGCATACCCGATTCATCATATCCATGAATACAGCAGGAGCATTCGTTATACCAAACGGCATAACAAGGAATTCGTAATGCCCATATCGAGTACGTAAAGCAGTCTTCGGTACATCCTGCTCGTAAACTTTCAACTGATGATAGCCAGATCTTAGATCAATCTTGGAGAAATAGCTAACACCCTGAAGCTGATCAAATAAATCGTCAATGCGAGGTAGTGGGTATTTGTTCTTGATAGTCACCTTATTCAGCTCACGATAATCAATGCACATCCGCATCGATCCGTCCTTCTTCTTGACAAACAATACCGGAGCACCCCAGGGAGAGGTACTTGGTCGGATAAAGCCTTTGTCAAGTAATTTCTGCAGTTGGATCATCATTTCTTTCATCTCAGCTGGCGCAAGACGATAAGGAGTCTTAGCAATCGGAGCAGCACCAGGCACAAGGTCAATTCGGAATTCTACTTGCCTGTCCGGAGGAAGACCAGGCAATTCTTCGGGAAAAACATCTGGATATTCCTTAGCAATAGGAACATCATTCACCGTTTTCTTATCTTATTTCGAGACATCGACTGTGTAGGCCAGATAGATAGAACACCCTTTCGATATGAATTTACGGGCTTTAAGGAAAGATATTATTTGTAAGGTTCCTTGTTCACCATAGACATAGATAGGATTCTCCCATTCAATGGGAATACGTACTATCTTTTCATAACACAAAAGGTCTGCGTGGTTCTTCGACAACCAATCCATGCCGATAATAATGTCAAAGTTGGGCAAGGAGATAGGAATTAGATTAGCAATAAAATTGTAGCCTTCAATTTCTATAACACAATTCCTATAGACTTTATCGGCAAGTAATGATATACTTCCAGCAGTCTCTACGTGAAAGGGTTGCGCGAGAGCATAGCAAGCAATTTGAAAATAATGCGCAAATTCATAAGACACAAAAGAATCTGAGGCACCAGAATCAAATAAGATATGAGCAGGTCTAGAGTTAACAAGAAATGTACCCGTCACAACATTCGGGTCCTCGCGTGCCTCTTCTGTGGTGATTTGGAATGCACGACCCTTAGCTTTTGGAACCTCCTCCTTTTTAGTTGGAGTACCCCTTGATTGTTGAACAGGAGCTTGACTTTTCGCCGGTTGTTGAATGAAAGCTTGACTTTTCGCCGGTTGTTGAACGGAAGCTTGACTTCCTGTCATCTGACTAGTAAGGGTGGGGCAAAAACGCTTCCTGTGGCCAGTAACACCACATGCAAAGCATGTAACACCTTTCATTGGACACACTGGACTCTTGTGTCCTACTTCTCCACATCCAAAACAGACCACAGTTCTTTCCTCTAGTCTGCATTCGCCCGGATGATTCTTTCCACAATTTCGACAAGCTGCCGACTGAAGAGAAAAAGATTGTGACCTGTCGCGGCCACGAAAAGCACTCTGAGATTGTACTTGCTTGCTAGGTTCAGATCGAACGAATTGAGTTGGTGGAATAGGGGAAGCAGGAGCAGTCCTTTCAGTACGTGGATGTTTCGGAACAGTAAGAGTGGCACCACGTATTTCTAAGTCATGCTCACGCTTTCGAGCATACTCAACAGCTTTATCAAATGATAGTACTTCCCGATTGGCAACGAAATCGTGAATTTCGTGCCATAGTCCTTCTAAGAATAACTGAATTTTCTCATCTTCAGTTGGAATATACTTTACGGCAAACCGTGCTTTTTGATTGAACTGAGTTTCATACTCATTCACAATCATTCCTCCCTGTTTAAGCTCGAGGAATTCTTTCTCCAACCTCCTCCTCATGTCTAGAGGACAGTACTTCTCTAGCACACGAGTTTTGAACATTTCCCAAGATAAATTCTCCTGGTCAAACTTGCTGAGAGCTTCATAGGTTGCCCCACCAGACCAAGGCTTCTCCGATGAGCATTGCAGAAGTATAGTTAGCCTTGTCTTCAGCATCTACATGAGAAATACGAAACGCTTTTTCTGTGTTCTGGATCCAAGTAAGAACAACAACTGGATTAAGAACACCAGAAAACTTTGTAGCTCCGCTACTCTTGAAATCTTTAAACGAGGGACGCTTCACCTCTCCTCTCGAAGATTCTCCAGTGGCTTTCTCTTTTCCTTTATCACCACTCTTTTTGTGTTCTTCGAGAGTCTGTCGAATAACACCGGTAAGTTTACCCAAGAGTTGCTCCTTACGAGGAGATACTGGAGTATTCACTTCCTCAGGTTGAGGACCTTCACCAACCTCGGGGGTATGGCTACTAACATGTTCAGCCATTGCTCTGAAATAGGGAGTAATATTGTTTTTTAGAATATTAGGGTTTACTATCACCTAATACTTTTATATATATATATTTCCTATGGTTTGTATCCCTATACTTACAATAATTAAGTTCATATATTGAACTTCCAATAGTTTAAGACTAAATACCAATCCGTGGAAAGAACCCCCTTCTATACTTTCATATTTCTGAAAGACCCAAACTTTCATTTTTGACAATATAGTTACTCCAAAACATGCTACATGCATATTCATAAAATAATATTTTATATTGATAAAGCGGTTACAAACTATTGGATACAAACCCACTATTTCATAGTGGTATATATTACATAACTTCCCAGGATTCTATAGATTTATACATATGGGAGTGCAAAATACAATAGTTTCAAACTATTCAAAAATCTTCTATCAATACAGTAGTTTCAAACTATTCAAAAAATCTGTTACCAGTATATAACTATACTGGATGCTTATCTCCTGCAAATTAGTTAAACATTGAGAGGGGTAAGCGGTGACGCTTAGTGAGTTCAATAATAGATACAATATAATGTTATGCCATATATATGTTGTAATATGCTAGAAGCAAAGAGGAACAAGGAACAACACAGGCATAATGCGAAAAGCTTTCCATATTAATCAATGAGACATAACAAATTCCATACTTGATATAAAATCAATAAAGTTTCAGCACAAATGGCACAGTAAATACTCAAGAATATCATTTTGCGAGAATATTTAGGCTTTCAGCCTTATCTTAGCATACTACCGAAGCCAAAGTGATGCCTATGTCATACACTTCATGGTCAACGGTTCATACCAATACCCAAGTGATGCTTATGTCATACACTTCAAGTCAGAGGTACAGCCTTGCTATAAAATAGCAGATACAACAACTCGAGATGATAACATGGAAAAACACATAGCACATATAACACATAACATATAATTGTTCCTATATATTAAACTCACCGAGAAATAAACGGGGGTCAAAATAGTAATATGGGCAGCACTTCGGCTTTAAATATGACTTTCTTCGTTGAAAACCGGGAGTTTTCTTGAAAACCGGGCTCTGCGAATGTAGAGCTTCGAAACCGAAAACATAAATTTTTCTGGCTTCTCGGGGTGGGCTTCGGGCTTTGGAAATAAGTACCGGGGCTTCGGGGAAAGTCGGAATGTAAGAAAATGTTGAAAAGGGGTGAAAAAGACCAAAATTCAAACATGTAACCGGGAGGTCTCGCACCCTTTATATAGGTGCGAGCCTTGGATCCGAAGTGAGGAGAGGAGGGCATGTGTGCGAGGCTCGGAACACGCGGCAGCAGGGCGAAGCTTCGGCCGGAGAGCTGGCTGCTTCGGATTGGGTCGGCTGCTTCGGTCCAATGGGAAGAGGACACGAGGGTCGGATCACGTGTTGCATGCGAGGATCACGTGTGGCATGCGAGGATCACGTGCTTCTTCGGACACCTGTGCGACACGCGTCGCTTCTCGGACATGCCACGCAGCAGCTTCGGACACGTGGCCAACTCCGAGCGAGGGTGACGTGGCAATCACTATTCATGCGAAATTTCTCGAAAAATGTGCCCAATCTTGTAAAATCCATAACTTTCTCATACGGACTCCATTTTTGACGTTCTTTATATGCACGCGTAGAGAAAATTATGCTCTACAACTTTCGTTTAGACTTCATCGGAAAATTTTGAGTTTATTTTTATATTATTATTTTTAACAGACCAGGACTGGTAAATCTGTTAAAAATTCATAACTTCTTCATCCGACGTCCGTTTTCGTCCGACTTTTTACCATTGTACTACTAATGACGAGACCTTCTATTCTCGTTTAGGTTGTGTCGGCTAAAAATCACTCGATCTAAAATTCGAGTTTTTAGCTGTCTACTGCTAAGCTGAATGTTGTAAAAATCATAACTTCCTCATACGAAGTCAGATTTTGGCGTTCTTTTTATCGAACTTCTCGGTTTAACGAATACTACGACTTTCATTTAGATCACTAAGGCTAAAAAGTAGTTTATCAAAAACTCACTTTTTACGTCATTTGGCACCGTGTCGGTTTTATCGCGGATCTTCGATTGGTCATAACTTCTTCGTTATAACTCGGATTTCGAAGAGGTTTTCACCTACGTGTTTCTAACGAGATTATCTACAACTTTCAACAATAAAATTTTACTTATTTCAAGTTTTATATTTTCGCTAAATGTCACTATTTAGCTTTTAATTGGAATCTCATAAGACTTCCAATAATTTATGAGTGATTCTAAACATAGTTTTACCTTATTTCTAGTAAAAACTATCCGTTAGAACTCAGTACTCAATATCACATAATATTTCATAATATTATTTATATAAAACACGATCTCAAAACGTGTATGTTACCATTTGGTCAACCGGGTTGACTATGGCCAATCCCTTTCCATTGGCACGAGAATGCTTTTTCTGGATTTCCAGTGTCACCATTGTCACTGTCCATAAAGTTTTTGGGAAGTTGATCTCCTAATCAAATTTGCTTTACTATCGTTCCAAATCATTGCTGATTCAGCAGCACCAAGCAAATAGATATGATCATTAAGGTTCATGTCATAGTCTGTTTCATAGTAGTTCCAAAGGAACTCACTATGTGACTTAGAAAGTGATTGAACATCCAACTTTCTCAAGACTTTGACACCCAACTCTCCCAGCTTGTCAATATGTGACTTCATCTCTAAGATGTGATCACACATAGACCTTACTTGCCATTAGGGCTTGACTGACCTTGAACTTGTGGGTTAGGGAGAATAATTGGAGGAGGTGGAGGAAGTAGAGTTCCAAGAGATTTGGGAAGATCATAGATGTCTGAACTAGACATCTTTTGGGAGATATTCAAGATAGTTGATCTAAAGTCCTTAATATAACACCCAATATGAAATATTAAGGCTAGGATCCAACAACCTATTTATAACTGGAAGAGGGATGCCGTAATCCGAGTTATAAAATAGTTGAAGGTAGGTAAATGACGATTTACCAATTTCCACCATGAAAAACGAAATAATGTAATTAGGTTGTTAATTGGATTTGAAACTCCTAGATCTTTTGAGATTCATTGAACTTTTCAATGGCATGTTTCAATCTCGAGTGTGCCCTTCAGGTTTTGTGACTGGGATGCCGAGGATCACAAAACAAGGTGTGAAGTAACCATGCAAATATACTTGGTACCCTTAATATTTACCCCTCAATCGATGTGCCGGTTAACCACACGAGCTCCACCGATACTATGATAAATATTAAGTTACCCTTTGCCTACTTTGTTAAATCCAGGTTAGTGTGTCGGTTAACCACACACGCTCCACTAACGGTTTAAATAAAGTGCAAAGTGTAATTTCATGGATTAGCACCTTATTCACATTTTCCTAAGTAACTAAGATTGGGAATTTATAAGTGTTTAGTTACTTAGTATTTATCATTAATACTTTTAATGAAGGGAGAATTATAGTCCTTGTCCTACCCGTTCGGCTAACGACCCTCCACCAGTCAAGGAAGCGGTGGGTGAGAGTGGACACCCATTAAACTGCCATTTTATAGGCAGTAACCTTATACCCCCCTTATAGACCGGCTTCGTGAATGAGGCCTACTAACGGTAAGACTGACTTGCTCTTATACATATACTTATTATTAACTTATAATACTATAAAGTATAAGGGTTGAATTTTAACTTTTAAAATTCTAAGGGCTAACTTGGAATTAAAGTATTCATGGGGAAAACTTTACAAATTCCAAAAAATTGAGGGCAAGTTTTGAAAATATTCAAAACTAATTAATTCCATAACTTATGTGTTTAAAGTAGTTTTAATTAAAAAAACTCTTCAAGTTCCATAACTTGAGGACAAGTTATGGAAGACTTTAAACTAATAAAAGAATGTAACTTTTCTTTATTATTGTAACTTATGGAACTAATTAAGGTTACACATTTTATCATTTAATGAAGTGACTCTTGAACCTCCATAACTTGAGGACAAGTTATGGAGTCATAAAACCATTTAATGAGGACAAGACTCTTCATTTTTGTAACCATTGCCAACTTTTTATGAGTTTTATGAAACTTAAATGTGACTTTTCATATAACTTGAGGACAAGTTACAAAAACACATTTTAGAATCAACTCTTAGATTAAAATGGATTGAAAACACATAATCAATTAACTTTTCTATTAATCTAATAAACTCATATGAACAAAGATAATTCACATCAAATTTTTTCCAAGTAATTAGCATAACTTTTAAACTAATACAATTCGATTTTTCAGCTAATTTTGCAAGTATAACAAGAAAACAAAACATGGCTCTGATACGACTGATGGGTTTTGAGCATTTTAACACTCCTAAGTGTACATGCAACCCTAAATACCTTGGATCTATGTTTTCTCTATTATACATGCAATTATGAAGTTTCCAAGGTATTACCCTATCTAGCATACAATACTTGATACTTGGGTAATCAAATGGATAGAATACATACCTTTGTTTGATGTAGATTGTCTCCATGAAGCTTGAGTGCCTAGTGCCCCAAGTGTGACACCTCAAATGGTTCACACAACACCAAATGCACATGGAATGACTTGAGAGAAATGGAACACTCCTTGAAATCGTCTAGCCCTCATATTCACACATTAGTGCACGATTTCTTGAGACATGGGATTCTTTTATATGGTGGCTATTAGGGTTACACCATGTAACTCATAACTTTACCCATTCCTTATGCTATATGGATTTTAACCTCCATGGAGTATCCATGGGTCACCCCATGGACTTAGTCCAACATAAGGAATCTTGGATCACAAGCCCACATATATAAGAATGAATGATTTACACAATCAACCCATATATTTAATTAGTCTCCTTTTGATCACTTAATTAATTCCAAATTAATTCTTGATCAATACTAATTAAATAACCTTATTAATATATTAGAACTTATAATATATTAACCAACCTTAAGTGTTATTTCTCTCATTATAGTCTATCCAAATGCATGATGCCATGCAACCCAAATGGACCATGCCGGGTCGGGTCAAGTCTTACCAATTATAGTTATGGACTTAGACATTAATCCAACAGTATCGTGGCCGGCCTGGGTCTTAGGTTTGGACGAGGAAGCATCGGGCTACCAAGAATTAAGAATGAAAGATTATTAGTTTAAGAATTTGGTTTGACCTACACAGGGCTTTGAGTTTGATTCACAAAATGGAGTTTGAATAGCAATAGATAAACTCATGAACCCGAATGAAATGCACAGAATTAACACACGAAAGAGATATGCCCAATATATATAATAAACATATGGTTGCGTTACATCCGAAGTTAGAACAAAATTGACCTTTCTAAAGGTCTCCGATTACAGAAAGTTAAATAAAGTAAGACTTTTAGCCGATGGTCCTATTCTATATCAAAATTTTCGGAGTTAGGCGAGTACTACTCGCGGCGCGGATTGCGCTTGGAGCTCGATTCCGCATCCGATTGCTTGGCTCCCATGAGACGCCTGTCAAAGGCAGCTTGTTGCTCCTTTAAATCTCTCATTTCGGAGAAAGTTGCAGTCATTTGCTCTTGGAGAGAATTGGTGTGGAGTTGAGCATTCATTTGTAGCATGTCAAGGCATCGGATATCACCTGCGTTATCCTCCATCCTTATGTCAACCTCGTGAATCCGGTTTGCCTGGACTCCGGATTGATAAGCCTGATTGGCAATTTTGCCTACCATAACTGGGAGTGCTCGATCAGCTGAACTTCCTCCGCTGACATCGTAGAAGTCCCGACACATGCCGTAAGGAGGACGCAGTCCTTGCTGCTGACTCCAATGGTGGATGTGGCTTCCCCAGACGGGAGTTGGTCCTTGAAATCCCATCCTGAAAGGAGGTCGAACGACTGGAGGTCGGACGGCTGGCGGATTGATTACCTCAGGCCATGAGGCTGAGCTATCTGAGTCTTCCTCTTCCTCGTATTCCATGGGTTCATCCCCGGCGTCGTCTTCAATCCATCCCCCATTACCTTGGTTGGGGTAGTAGGGGTCTCCGGGTAGATGGAATCCAGCCATTGAGTCTATACGAGAATATGGTTAAGAATTGACTATAAGCTAAAGCATGTAAAATTTACCCTTAAGTTTGACGGTCGAAGATACCCAAATACTCCCATAGTATTCTTAATGATTTGCTCTTGGTAAGTTTTAAATTTGTTGTCCACTGCAGACACTCCTTGGCATACGTTCGTCGGCTCTTGGACAAATATAGTTGATCAGGCTATATTCATCCCAGTTCCGATTACATGTCCCAAGGCACACCTGCACTACACAATTTATTTATAATACTTCTATATTGATCTATTTATGACACTTGTTATTAATATGAAATGAATGCATGCCTACTTTACAAAATTTAAATAAATTAAATTTTTAAAAGTATGAGTCTTACTCAGAGTGTTTTTGCCCAGTTGTGTTTATAGTTGTATACCAAAATTGGTTTTGATATACTTAATTCACTATAAACAAAGCTCTGATACCAATCTGTCACACCCCCAAACCAGAACGGCGGAAACGTTCGGGGGCGGAGGACGTCATATTCAGTATCATAACAGTTCATAGTAAGGAAAGTACACACCACCATACATATAAAGGTTTCAAAATGTTTACATAATTGTATTTGTTACATGTTCAAAAGATGAATACATAAACATCTTTCAAAAGAAGTAATTAATGTCAGAGCGTTAATCCCGAAAAGTTGGTTTCCAAACCTGCTTAGCGGTTCCCTGAGAATACAAGTTATTTCAAAGAAAAAGTGTCAACAATTAAGTTGGTGAGTTCATAAGTGGTTTTAAGAAAATGTATGCCATTCCAAAGTTCGTGCGTTTTCCAAGAAAATCCCTTATTTTCTTATAAAAGTATGAAATGCATATGAATGTTCGCGTTGTGAATCTTAAATGGTTGCACCAGGAAAATCCCTTATTTTCCTATTAGTTGATTGTTTTTGATACAGGAAAATCCCTTATTTTCCTAAAGTAACAGGCAGTCTCTAATGTCCAAGACCGAAAATCGTAACAACTGACATGCTTAAAAGGTTGAGGCATAGTTTTATATAATAAAGCCATAAGAAGATCGCACTCGTTAGATGAAGAAGAGTTTTAATAGCTGCCCATTCATAAAAGCATAATACCATAATAATTGTCTATCCGGTAAGTTTTATAACCATACTAAACATAATATGCCTGTGGCGACGGTCTTCAGGCGTCGAAACGTTTATGACAGACTGTCACGTAAAGGACTGTAGCTAACAGTCAGGGCGCGGGATCATGACTTCCCGTATAGATCTATACACATTTGACATGCTCTCCAAATGGGAGACTCTGGTTATAATAGACAGGACTTTAGGTAGTACCTTTGTAACAAAAAGGTAGCATTTGAAGATGTAATCGTCTCACGGATTCTCAACTAAGTCTGTATTAAAATAATAGTTTTGTATGCACTGTTTATCCTCTTTCACAATGTTTGACAAAGCATAAATCATAAGTTCCTTGAATGCATAAAATGGTTAAACAAGGAATGCTACCCTGGATACTATGCATTTTGTATAAGTTTAATGCATGCAAAGTATAACAAGAGTTTTCACGTTGTCTCTCGGGATCAACCGTGTATTTACTTGTATTCTCCCCCGAAATGTATTAAAAGTACATTATAAAGTATTTGAGGGTGTATAAAAGGGGGTATGAACTCACTTGATTGAAGTGGTTGCTTTGAAGTAGTCGAGAGAAGAATCGAGTAGAACTTTGACTAGAGAGAGTTGAAATCTCGGGATTCTCGGGGATCTCGGGAGTGTAGAACTTCCTTCGGGACTCGAGTATGAAAAACCAGGGCTTCGGGAAGGCTTCTCGAGGTAATCACGCAGAGTAACGGCACTTAGATGGAAAGAGATGAGCACCAAACCCGGCACCCTTAAGCATCTATTTATAGGGGCTGATTTGGGGTCTCACGTCGTGAGTTTTGGATTCTCACGTCGTGAGGCTTAGTCAGCATGATTCTCTTCGACGATTTGACGTGGCTGACACTTTGGAACCCATCAGTCACGAGCTCACGTCGTGAGCATGGGTCCCTCACGTCGTGAGGCTGAGTCAGCCTCGGGTTTTGTGTCCCGAACTTGTAAAATCTGTAACTTTCACGTACGAGCTCCGATTTCGACATTCTTTATATGCACGCGTAGGTGTGAAAAGGCTCTACAACTCTCATTTAGACTCCATCGGCTAATTTTGAATTTATTTTTATTATATTATTTTTAACAGGCCGGGCCTGGAAAAGTCCGTTTAAATTCCTTAGCTCCTTCATCTGGTGTCCATTTTCGTCAGACTTTTTACTATGGTATTCCTATTGTCGGGGTCTTCAACTTTCGTTTAGGTTGTGTCGGCTAAAGACCGCTCGATCTCTATTTCGAGTTTTTAGCTGTCTACTACTAGGTCAGAAACTTCGAAAATTCATAACTTCCTCATACGAAGTCAGATTTGGGGCGTTCTTTTTATGTATGTTCGCGGTTTAAAGATATCTACGACTTTCATTTAGATACCTAAGGCTAAAAAGTATTTTATTGAAATCTCTCGTTTTATGCTTAACAGCGCTTTACTGGTAGTGTTACGAATCTTTGATTGGTCATAACTCCTTCGTTATAACTCGGATTTTAGTGTTCTTTATATTTTTGGAAACCTTATCACGATATCTACCACATAGTGTACTCAAACAGAGCTTTTTGAACATTTCATTTTTGATGATATCCTTATTACTTTATAAAGAGGTTACAAGACTCGACTTTTACTCCTTATATTGACCTGAAATAACGGGTTGTTACAGGACATGTCTAAAAATTACCATACATATTTACCATACACATTCAGAAGAACTATAGAACAGACCACAAAGATTAAAATACTATGGAGAGTATTTTACTATCCTTACTTCTTATACAGACAATATGTATGAACATAATTTACCTAGGGACCCCTACAATTAACAAGGTGCGGGTTGGAATTCAGATTCAGATGAAGAACCTTTTGAAGACAGTGAATCATGTGGTACGGAAACAAAACCACAAGTCTGCAATCATGGGGAACGTCTCCTAAGAGAAGGTGAAGCAGAACCTATACCAGAATGGGGCCAATATATAAACCAGTGGAGTTGGGAAGATGGCCAACGCCATCCTTATGGGATGGCAAGAGGTTTCTATAATGTCTCTAGAGGAGGAACAACCGATAAAGCTCTTCCGGTTATAGTAAATCGAATAGCCCGTCAAGCCGATCAAGCAAGGATTTCGATCAATCGAATCCTACAAGTAAATATGGTTGCGCAGGCTAACATTGGAGATATCCTTCGTCTTGATGAAATGCAAGATGACACCCAACATCATACAGAAGCCCTTCAAAGGCAAGTCAATGCTGCTCAATCTGAGATAAGAGAATTGAGAGAGCATCAAGCTGCACAAGAAAGGCGCTGGAAAGCACAAGATGAAGCGGGACCCAGCAACCGCTGCAAGTAGTGTTTACACTACTTCTACTTTCTATTTTAATATATCGAATGTATATACTACTTTTCACGATATGCACAAAACCGTGTATCAATAAAATAATAAGCACTTTACTTTAACAAGAGTTATTACAATTTTCATAAACATCCTGTTTCAGTGTTTTGGTTATAGTGTAAATCTACAGATATGTTCTAGTGTTATTTTTCATGTTTTTCAATACGACCGCGGAAATTTTATTTTCGGTAGGTCGGTTTGATGTCGACACTTTCTCAATATTATGGTATATTATAGACCTGCTTTAAGGTCAAGTTTTCCAAATTACATATACTTAATATACCAATACAATCGACATGTATTTTCATACTCTTTGAAAAATAACCACTCAAATTCATATTATCCCGTTGCAAGCTGTATTTGCAATAGATTTCTATTTCAAATCCTTTACAAGATTCATATTGAATTAAGTGTTTAGTTCAGAGATATCAAATTCATATTCATTCTTGATATCTTACCATCTTTTTATCTTTTAACTTTTATAGAAAAATATGTGTCCTCGTAGAAATCCAAGATGTACCAATGAAGCACCGACGCCACCTCCACCACCACCGCCTCAATTCGACGCTGATATGTTTCAAGCAGCGGTCACGGCGGCTGTAGCGGCTGCCATGTCTCATATCAATACTCCTGGTGCTATTGGGTCGGGAGCTGGTGCACATCCTTCTAACCATGGCGAGAGTCATGAGCACTCGCGAGATTGAACTTATAAATACTTCTCGAACGCCAAACCCAAGACCTTTAATGGTATTGGACGAGTGATGGTTTTAAGACAATGGATTGAGAAGACAGAAGCAATCTTTGAAATTTGCTCCTGTCCAGAGGGTAGCAAGGTTAAATTTGCTGCTTGTACTTTTTCAGATAGGGCCCTAACATGGTGGAACGGCCATGTTAAGTCACTGACTTTGGTAGTGGCTAATACTATAAGTTGGGAGAACTTAAAAACCATGTTGATGCGGGAATACTGTCCGCGAGGGGAAATTCAAAAACTTGAGCAAGAGCTCTGGGGTCTTACCATGGTTGGTGCAGACATAACAACTTACACGAATCGATTCTTTGAATTGGCGATTCTGTGTCCAGAAATGGTTGCTCTGGTGAGCAAAAAGATTGAAAGGTATATTTGGGGACTGTCGCCCCAGATACAGGAAAGTGTCATTGCTTCTAGGCCTGTTACCTTTGACAGTGCCAAGGAGATGGCACAGTCACTTATTGACCACAGAAATCATCAAAACACTGTGGTTGTTGCCCCAGAACAACCTAAGGAGAACAACAAAAACAACAACAACAACAACAACAACAACAATAAGGGTTGGAACAAAAGGAAGGGAAAATCTCCTCTGGAACCTTCAAAGAAGCAACAAGTAGTAGCAGTCCATGCCGCTACCGTACCTGCTACCATAACTGCTACTGTACCTGCTGCTGTCCCTAATAACCCTACACCAACTAAGCCCTATGCTGGTAACCTCCCTCAATGCAACAAGTGCAATTTTCACCACAACGAAAATTGTCGGGAAATGTAGTGTCGTAACTGCAACAGTAAAGGGCATACTGCCCGATTCTGTAGAATACCACCCCAACCAATTAACCAAGTACCTGCCATTGGAGTAGGTCAAGCATGCTACCAATGCGGTGATGTGGGGCATTTCGAGAGAGATTGTGCAAAAGCTGGAAATGCCGGCGGAGTTGGGAGAATTTTAGCCTTGGGTCACGAAGAAGCGGTGGCAGACCCTACAGTGGTCACGGGTACGTTCCTTCTCAACAATACTTATGCATGCATTCTATTTGATTGTAGTGTTGAGAGGAGCTTCATGAGCCATAATTTTAAACATCTACTAAATCAAAACTCCCAACCACTAAACGAAACTTTCAGAGTCCAAATGGCTAACGGGAAATCCGAGTCCACTAACGATATATACATAGGATGTATCCTTACCTTGAATGATTTGTCTTTCCCAATAGACCTTATGCCGGTCTCTATCAAAAGTTTTGACGTCATAATAGGTATGGATTGGTTGTGCCCTAACCATGCCGACATCCTATGCTATGAAAGAGCTATTCGCTTGAACTTGCCAACTAATAAAACTCTTATTATCTACGGCGACAAACCCGGAACGAACCTTCAGATCATTTCTTGCATCAAGCCACAGAAATACCTTTGCAAGGAGTACTGTGCTTTCTTAGCTCACGTGGTAGACAATAAGCAAGAGGTGAAAGACATCGCAAGCATTCCTGAGGTCTGCAACTTTCCCGATATATTTCCCAATGATCTTCCAGGAGTGCCTCCCGAACGACAAGTCGAATTCCGAATCGACTTTTGTCACACCCCGCTAAAGCGGAAACACGAGGCGTGGCAGTATAAAGGGTTTCATAGCAAAAGTTAAAAGACAACACCAACCATAGTATTAAAAATCATTACAATTTTACAATGGGTTTGAACAACTTTTAAAAGAAATTACAATGTAAATTGAAATACAACACATGCGAATGCTCCTAAAAGTGAAGTGTCCCTAAGTGCCACTTACTCGATGATTCCTGAAAAAGCATGTAAAACGAGCGTCAACTATAAAAATAGTTGGTGAGTACTCACAGATAAACAAAATAATATTGGTTCGATGAATTGAAATCAAAGTTTTGATAAAAGTTTCCAATAATAAAAGTATATTGTTAAAATGAGTAAATAAGTTTGTAAAAACAAAGTTCTTTGTCATCATGAGAGATAAAGTATGTTGCCCAAATAAGATGCAACATTCATATTCTCATGGAAGATAAAGTTCGTTACTCAAACGAGTAAACAAGTTTCATTGCTAAAATGAGCAATCAATTTCGTTGCTACAAGGAGCAAACAATTTCATTGCTAAAACATGTATATAAGTTTTCAGTAATAAAAGTTCGTTGTTGTAATGAGAAACAAAGTTCATTGCTATAATTAATAACAAGTTTATTGCTATAACGAGAAACGAGTTTGTATGTGTATGAGCAAACAATGAGTCTCAACCAAACCTATGACTGAAGCCCTATCAAGATCTATGCTTATCGTTCCATAGATGAATATGGTATCATGCACTCCAGCAATAGGGCGAGTGAGGAGTTGTCAATTCCTAATAGCGCTATCCATAATGACCATTGGCTCAAAGAGTTAATGGTTAGAGATAAGGGAAGGGCCTTAGTACGATAAGTTCTCATGTTCCGTGTTGCATAGACATACATAGAGAGACATAGCAATAAAATAGCAATCATGTTTGATACAAATCAATTTAAATACAACATTCAAATAATAGTTTTTCGGGACATGCTTTTCCACCCCAAAACATAAAAACTGAAAATAGGGGAGTGCGTGAATACTCACAATATGCAAAATATAGCAACCAAGTTTATACGAGTCAAATAAAATACAACGAATAATAAATGGTTTTTGGACATGCTTTTCCACCCCAAAACATAAAAACTGAAAATAAGGGGAGTCGTAAATACTCACAATGCATTTAGATGATGCAAATGGTGCCTTGAACTACGTTCCACGTGTACCACTACCGATTCCTACAATAATGGTATTCGCTAGTGTGTCTCTAATCGAAATCTAACACTAGTATACTTACTACTACAATAGAATTATGCCAATAATGTGTCAAAATTTAATATTGATAAGTTACAAACATTTTTTGCTGTGGAAATTAAGTTTCAAAGAATCAATTGTTATATAACAATTTAAGTGGAAAATTTCCTCTATTG
The DNA here is from genome assembly GCF_052849685.1 of Lactuca virosa. Taxonomy (NCBI): domain Eukaryota; kingdom Viridiplantae; phylum Streptophyta; class Magnoliopsida; order Asterales; family Asteraceae; genus Lactuca; species Lactuca virosa. The sequence goes on from NC_136430.1 coordinate 50,954,868, forward strand.
AAATGTTAATATTTAATATTTTGGAGGTGTTCCAATGATTAAATATTCAAAACTAAATCAATTTAGTTCTAAACTTTCCCAAACTTTGCATTTATGTTTTAATTGAAGTCAAAGATCTTAAGATAAATTTTCTTGAATTTTTGATTTGTCTGACTATTTTTCACGATTTTAGTTTCTTGAATAACCATAAAATCATGAAAAATCCTAAACAGTTAATAAAAATTACCAAACTTTAGATTTTGGTTCTAAATGTACTAAAAGACTTCTAGATAATTTTTCATGGATTATGAATATGTATAACCATTTTTCACATATTTAATTCTCTAAATAGATACAAATTCATGAAAAATATAAATCAGTTATGAAAATACGCCAAACTTTTTATAACAATGTCATTACACATACTTAAGCTGGGAAAAATATAAAAAGGGGTTTCGAAACTGTTTAACCCAATTTTATGATTTTTATGCATTTATTCTAATAAAAATGGGGATAACTAGAAAACAGTTTCCAAAATTACCCAAACTTTTTGTGATATTGTTATTAAACATTCTTAAGTTGGGAAAAATATAAAAATTGATTTCTAAACTGTTTAACCCAATTTTATGATTTTTGAGCATTTATTCTAATAAAAATTGAAATAAATAGAAAACAGTTTCCAAATTTGCCCAAAATTTTTGTAACACTCTTATTATACATGTAGAAGCTGTGAAAAATATAAAATGTATTTTTCAATTAGTCTTTCTATTTTTCTTTGTTTTATCCTCTTAAATAATCATTAATTGCAGAATAATTATTAAACAGTTAAAGTAAATTACCAAAATTTTTGTACACTTCATTTACAGAGTAAATAATCTGGGAAAAATACCAAATGTGGTTTTTGTTGGATATAGTGTCTAAGTCCATAACTTTATTTGGTATGTACCTGACCCGACCCGGCATGGTCCATTTGGGTTGCATGGCATTGCAATACTTGGATAGACTAAATGAGAGAATAAGGCACTTATGATTATTAATATATTATAAGTTCTAAGTCTTCCACAGAGAGTATAAGCTGCGAAAATTATTTTATAACCTTTTCAAATTATCTAAAGCGGTTTTATGATTTATTGGGGCTAAACAAAAAGAAAATTCAAAACCATATTAAACAGTAACAAAAATCGACGAAACTTAATGATAAATCATTATTTAGCATAGGGGTCGTCCACGAATTTAACTAGGATTTATAGACCCCAGAAAGTATTTTGTATGATTTATTGCCCTATTTTCTTGCATTAATTATAGTAATTCGAGATAAATGAATTATCTTCTGTAAATTTACAGAGCATCTTATTTTGTTGATGGGAATCTGGGAAAAATCGGATTTGGTCAGAAAAGGAGTTTTAGATATTTATTTGGAAATAAATCATTCATGAACATATTTGAAAGCTTTTAACAACATACTTTGATGATCTAGCATCTAAGCTTGAAGATCATCACATGCATGTTTGTTTGAAGACCATTCATGAGTTTGAAATGTTCAAAAATCATTTTTGAAAGAAAACTTAGAGTGCATGTGGTGATTTTCCACCAAAACTTGTAGAAAAGTGCATATCCATGGTTTTGACTTAGGTTTAGGTCATGGATCTTCACCATTTTGTACAATGCAATATGTTTTTGGTGAAAATCTACCACCATCATCATCAAAACTGAAGTGAATGAACATGCACACATATTTTCTAATAGAAAGGTGTAGAAGAAGAAGGAAATGCAAGAAAAATCTTTAAAACTTGAAGGAAAATGAAAGGAAATCGTGTTCTACCTTAATGAACACCACTACATGATGAAGATTTTGTGTTTGAGGTGTGTTCTTGGACTAGTTTTCTGGACAATTTCGTGGTTGAGGGAGAGAGGAAGAGAGAGTAGAGAGAAAATGAAGTGAGGGAGTGTGAGAGAGAAAGAGATGGAGTGGGTGTGTTGGGAAAGTGATTGAGTGTGTTGGGAAGAGGAGAGAGAGAGAGAGAGAGGGAAAGAGAAATCCGACTTTTGATGTTATAATATCCCTCTCCCTTTCATTTGTCTTTATAAATTTTAAATATTTTATAAAAATATCAATTATTTATAAAAGATGCAACTTAACCAAGTTTGTATGCATAAAAGTGTTGATTTTTGGTTTATAAATTAAGGGTAAATGTTAATGAGTTAAATTTCATTTTCCTTGAATGCATTTTCATAATTTTAATTGTTATAAGATCATATTATAAGGTTCATGATTATTTTTATAGAAATTTTAAGGTTAAAGTTTATAAATGTGAGTTTTTAGGGCATTTAGGGTTTTTGAGAGTTTGTAAATCTTTGGATATCAAAATTACTTGAATTTTGAGACTTCAAACTATTTTAGAGTTTCATAACGCTTATTCAAATTAGAAATATTGTTTGTAATTTATTTTTAGCGTTTTATTGGCATTCTATGTAGTGATTCCGAGATTCAAACGATATTGAGGAATCAAGTATACTAGTCCTACTCTTCAACTTTGACTTAAGTTTCTATGAGACTTTGACCTAATTTCTACTTCTAGGCCAAGTGCATAATGTGTGTATATGATTCATGAAAAGGTGTTCGAGTCAAAGAGTGACCTAAATACGGATATTCACTATAGTTAAGTAGTTGTAGAATTCACATACCAATCTGAAATCCAAGCACATAATCCATTGTTTCTAATTGTTTCCAAGTTTCTAGTTGGTTATAACTTAGCTTCTAGTTACTAAGTCTAGTATGGGCAGGGAAAGGGTAAGAAGAGGAAAAGCCCTTCGAAGGGTACCAAGGGTAAGACTCTTGATGGTTCCTCTTCAAGTGGGACAAAGAAAGGTCCCATTACTCCTTCTTCAAACCCAAAGGAAGCACAGTGCTTCTATTGCCAGGATAAGGGACACTTCAAGCGAAGCTGCCCTAAATATCTGCAAGATGTAAAGGATGGGAAGGTTAAACCCACCCATGCAGGTATTTACACAATATTGTCTAATAACTCATCTAATGCTAATTCTTGGGTGCTTGATACAGGTTGTGGTATTCACATTTGTACTGATTTGCAGGCACTAAGAACAAGTGAGCAAGTGGAGCACGGGAAGATAAACTTAGTCATGGGCAACAGGAAAGCATCACTTGTTACCAAGATAGGAGTTTATTCTTTATTACTTAATAATGGGTTAATGTTAGATTTGAATAAGTGTTGTTACTCGCCCGAAATGGCGAGAAATATTATTTCTTTTCATGGCTTGTACAAACAAGGTTTTTCATTTTCATTTGATAATAAAAATGCTGCTATTAATGTTTATTACAATGATGTATTTTACTTTAAAGCATTACCTTGTGATGGTGTATATGAAGCTGTGAATGTTGTAGACAATCTAGGAAATAATGTGTTGTATATTGATTCTTCAGATAGCTTGGATAAAGCATCCTTGTGGCATTGTCGTCTTGGAGATGTTAACAAGAAGCGCATAGGCCAACTCCAAAAGGCTGGAGTCTTGGAATCATTTGACCTCAAGTCAGATGATAGTTGCGAGTCTTGTTTGCTTGGAAAAATGACAAAGTCACCCTTCACAGGTACTTGTGATAGGGGTGAAGGTTTGTTGGACCTTGTACACACGGATGTGTGTGGGCCCTTCAGAGTTGCTACAAGGGATGCTAATCGCTATTATGTGACTTTTACTGATGATTACAGTAGATATGGATATATTTACTTAATCAAGCATAAGTCAGAAACCTTTGAAAAATTCAAAGAGTTTAAGCAGGAAGTCGAGAATCAATTGGGCAGGAACATCAAGATGCTCTGATCCGATCGGGGAGGAGAGTATCTTAGCATTGAGTTCCTTGACTATCTTAAGGAATGTGGGATTGTCTCACAATTGACACCTCCCAGAACACCACAGTTGAATGGTGTAGCTGAGAGGCGCAATCGAACCTTGTTGGATATGGTTCGTTCCATGATGAGTCGAGCTTCGTTACCAATCTCTTTCTGGGGGTATGCCTTAGAGACTGTCGCCCATATCCTTAATCTAGTCCCTACTAAAAAGGTTGCCAAAACACCTCACGAGATGTGGACTGGGAAAGTTCCCAATTTGGACCACATCAAAATTTGGGGTTGTGAAGCTTTCGTGAGGCGTGAGACTCATGATAAGCTTAAACCTCGAAGTGAGAGGTGTATTTTCATCGGTTACCCACAGAGATCCTTTGGTTACCTCTTCTACAGACCCAGTGATAATGTGGTCTTTGTAGCAAGAAGAGGAGTCTTTCGTGAGAGAGAATTCATAAGCCAAGGGGACAGTGGGAGGCAAATTGACCTTCAAGAGCTTCGAGAGTCAAGTGGTGAAGGAACCTCAAATGCTATCGACCAACCTGAGGAGGAAACTCCTGTTGATCTGATAGATCAGTCTGTACCTCCAAGACGTTCCACTAGGGTGAGGAACACACCTGATTTTTATTATGGTTATCACATCACCACTGAAGGTGATACATTTATTAGTGATAGTACACTAATAGATTTGGATGAACCTAATAACTACAGGGAAGCCATGACAGGCCCTGAGTCTGCTAAATGGAAGGAGGCTATGGACAGCGAGATTCAGTCCATGTATGACAATCAAGTTTGGAACTTGGTTGACAATGTACCAGGTCGTAAGACAATTGGGTGCAAATGGATCTTCAAGAAGAAGACCGACATGGATGGGAAGGTACACACTTATAAAGTGCGACTGGTTGCGAAGGGCTTTACTCAAACTCCGGGAGTTGACTATGATGATACCTTCTCACCAGTAGCTAAGATTAAGTCTATTAGAGTATTGTTAGCCATAGCTGCATTTCATGATTATGAAATATGGCAAATGGATGTCAAAACTGCTTTCCTTAATGGAAAGTTGGCTGAGGATGTTTAGATGGCTCAACCAGAGGGTTTTGTCGATACAAGATACCCTAATAGAGTGTGTAAGCTTGATAAATCCATTTATGGATTGAAACAAGCATCTCGCAGATGGAATCTTTGCTTTCATGAGAAAGTCAATGAGTTTGGCTTTTCTAGGAGTGAGGATGAGTCTTGTGTGTATGTCAGGGCTAGTGGAAGCATAGTTAGCTTCTTGGTGTTGTATGTGGATGACATACTTCTCATAGGAAACGACGTCCCAACCTTGCAGGAGGTTAAGTCCTGGCTTGGGAAGTGTTTCACTATGAAGGACCTTGGGGAAGCTGCCTATATCCTAGGGATAAGGATATTAAGAGATAGGAGTAAGAGACTAATTGGACTTAGTCAAAGTACTTATGTGGATAAGGTACTGAAGAGGTTCAGTATGCAAGATTCCAAGAAAGGAGAATTACCAATCCAGAGTAATGCCAAGCTGAGTAAGACTCAGAGTCCGAGTACAGAGGCTGAGATAGCTGAGATGAGTCAAATACCATATGCTTCCGCTGTGGGCTCGATCATGTATGCTATGACTTGTACTCGCCCTGATGTGGCCTTTGCTTTGAGCATGGTCAGTAGATATCAAGGGAACCCTGTCAAGGCACACTGGACAGCGGTAAAGAACATTCTCAAGTATCTGCGGAGGACTAAGGATTGGGTCCTTACCCTCGGAGGCAGTGATGACTTGAGAGTGGAAGGATATAGCGATGCTAGCTTCCAGACTGATAGGGATAATTTCCGCTGTCAGTCAGGCTGGGTCTTTATCCTAAATGGAGGTGCAATTACTTGGAAAAGTTCCAAGCAGGAGACAGTAGCTGATTCTACTTGTGAATCAGAGTACATAGCAGCAAGTGAAGCAGCTAAGGAGGCGATATGGCTAAAGAACTTCATCGGAGACCTTGGAGTTGTACCAGCTATAAAGGAGCCAATGGAAATTTTCTGTGACAATGAAAGTGCAGTTGCTTTGGCTAAGGAACCGAGAGATCACGGGAGATCTAGGCACATTGACAGAAATTACCATTTCATCAGACATCGAATAGAAGAAGGACTCCTCGTGGCTAAGAGGGTATCATCAGATGAGAACCCGGCAGATCCCCTCACGAAGGGACTGAGCAGGGTTAAGCATTTACAGCATACGAGGCGCATTGGGCTGAAGGATGATATTAGTTTCACTAATTAGATTCCTGAAACTTGTAAAATGTAATTGACATTTGATGATAAATAAAAGTTGTTATTTATTTATGAGTAAGGTGTTACTATCTTGTGTTGATTGTTTACTATGTTTCAATTTTGCATGTTTTTACTTCCAGAATAATTATGTTATTATTCAAACCATCCACAGTCAGTCAAACTTTGGAAGTAAGTATTGATTTAAGACTGTCATGAATTTGGCTTGTATGATTTGTCTAAAAGTGCTTTGGACAATGCAATGGTTGCTACAACATTCATGAGTACTCATAAGGGCTGAGTATTGGATCCAACCCACGCTCACTTGCATCACTTCATGGAATTTATCTCGAGTGATTGTGAGACGGTAATATCATATAAATCTTCAAACCTAGAGATATGAGTTGTTGACTATGAGTTGGTTATTCATTGATTGCATGAAAACGCATTGGTAACTCGATGTCATAAAACGTGCCTTTGTGAATAATTCAACAAGTAGTTAGTACAAGCATATCAGTCGAAGTTTATCTGTTCCTTCTAGAAATAGAAGCGATATCTGGGCCCCTTGATGATTTGGTTTTGACCTATGTACCGGGCCCGGTCAGAACCTAATTGATGTGTTCAATTTAGTTCTATGTCGAAACAAATCAGAGATCGAGAAACAAATGTTGGGCAATAAGTAAGACCATGTTCCATGTGTTTGTCCGGCTGATATCATGAGAACAGAGGATTATATGATCACTTATCTTAAATGGCGTATCATCATCATCTCAGTTCCGAGAGACTTTGAAAGAGCTACGATTGCTAGTCAGATTTTGAAGTCATATTTGCAAATATAGTTATTAGACTTATCCAAGTGGGAGACTGTTGGATATAGTGTCTAAGTCCATAACTTTATTTGGTATGTACTTGACCCGACCCGGCATGGTCCATTTGGGTTGCATGGCATTGCAATACTTGGATAGACTTAATGAGAGAATAAGGCACTTATGATTATTAATATATTATAAGTTCTAATATATTAATAATGGTATTATTTAATTAGTATTGATCAAGTATTAATCTAGTATTAATCTAGTGATCAAAGTGAGACTAATTAAATATATAGGGTTGATTATGACGATCATCAATTCTTTTATGGTGGATTAATGATCCATGGTTTATGGGTTTGGTTATAACCATATGGAGCTCCATGGATAGTCTATGGGAGTTACAAACCCATGGGTCATGAGAAATCAAGAGTCATGACAATTAAGGGCATTCATGTGTAAACCCTAATTGTGACAACACTATAAAAGGAACCCTATGGCTAGCAAAATCGTGACCTAGTGTTACTAGAGAGGGCATAACCGATTTTGAGTGCTAGAAGTATTCTCTCAAGTTATTCTAAGTCTTGTGGTGTTGTGTGAAGCATTTGAGGCACAACATTTAGGGTGCTAGGCTCACAAAGTCTTGAAGGAATCCAAGCAACAACAAGGTATGTATTTCTACTAGTTTTTATGTTTTATGTAATCCCCATGCCATGCTAGCTAGGAAATAACCTTGAAAAAGAAATTTCCATGTATATAGAGAAAACATAGATTCAAGGTTATTAGGGTTGCATGTACACTTAGGAAGTGTTAGAATGCTCAAAAACCCATCAGTTTTTATATACTGAAATCCGATTTTGTGTATTTAAGTGTATTTAATCTTAGAAAATAGGAGAAAAATAGTATACAGAAGAGAAAAATCATCAAAATTTTTATGTAGCCTCCTAATATACTACAAAGTGTACTGGTAAATGTGCATGAATTTTGGGTGAGCAGAACTATTTTTCCTGTTTTTAGTCCATAATATACACAAAAATCGGGGAAAAATAGGAATACATTATGAAAAATTCTGAAAATATTTTTCTAAGTCTTCCACAGAGAGTATAAGCTGCGAAAATTATTTTATAACCTTTTCAAATTATCTAAAGCGGTTTTATGATTTATTGGGGCTAAACAAAAAGAAAATTCAAAACCATATTAAACAGTAACAAAAATCGATGAAACTTAATGATCGATCATTATTTAGCATAGGGGTCATCCACGAATTTAACTAGGATTTATAGACCCCAGAAAGTATTTTATATGATTTATTGCCCTATTTTCTTGTATTAGTTATAGTAATTCGAGATAAATGAATTATCTTCTGTAAATTTACAGAGCATCTTATTTTGTTGATGGGAATCTGGGAAAAATCGGATTTGGTCAGAAAAGGAGTTTTAGATATTTATTTGGAAATAAATCCTTCATGAACATATTTGAAAGCTTTTAACAACATACTTTGATGATCTAGCATCTAAGCTTGAAGATCATCACATGCATGTTTGTTTGAAGACCATTCATGAGTTTGAAATGTTCAAAAATCGTTTTTGAAAGAAAACTTAGAGTGCATGTGGTGATTTTCCACCAAAACTTGTAGAAAAGTGCATTTCCATGGTTTTGACTTAGGTTTAGGTCATGGATCTTCACCATTTTGTAACATGCAAGATGTTTTTGGTGAAAATCTACCACCATCATCATCAAAACTGAAGTGAATGAACATGCACACATATTTTCTAATAGAAAGGTGTAGAAGAAGAAGGAAATGCAAGAAAAATCTTAAAAACTTGAAGGAAAATGAAAGGAAATCGTGTTCTACCTTAATGAACACCACTACATGATGAAGATTTTGTGTTTGAGGTGTGTTCTTGGACTAGTTTTCTGGACAATTTCGTGGTTGAGGGAGAGAGGAAGAGAGAGTAGAGAGAAAATGAAGTGAGGGAGTGTGAGAGAGAAAGAGATGGAGTGGGTGTGTTGGGAAAGTGATTGAGTGTGTTGGGAAGAGGAGAGAGAGAGAGAGAGAGAGGGAAAGAGAAATCCGACTTTTGATGTTATAATATCCCTCTCCCTTTCATTTGTCTTTATAAATTTTAAATATTTTATAAAAATATCAATTATTTATAAAAGATGCAACTTAACCAAGTTTGTATGCATAAAAGTGTTGATTTTTGGTTTATAAATTAAGGGTAAATGTTAATGAGTTAAATTTCATTTTCCTTGAATACATTTTCATAATTTTAATTGTTATAAGATCATATTATAAGGTTCATGATTATTTTTATAGAAATTTTAAGGTTAGAGTTTATAAATGTGAGTTTTTAGGGCATTTAGGGTTTTTGAGAGTTTGTAAATCTTTGGATATCAAAATTACTTAAATTTTGAGACTTCAAACTATTTTAGAGTTTCATAACGCTTATTCAAATTAGAAATATTGTTTGTAATTTATTTTTAGCGGTTTATTGGCATTCTATGTAGTGATTCCGAGATTCAAACGAAATTGAGGAATCAAGTATACTAGTCCTACTCTTCAACTTTGACTTAAGTTTCTATGAGACTTTGACCTAATTTCTACTTCTAGGTCAAGTGCATAATGTGTGTATATGATTCATGAAAAGGTGTTCGAGTCAAAGAGTGACCTAAATACGGATATTCACTACAGTTAAGTAGTTGTAGAATTCACATACCAATGTGAAATCCAAGCACATAATCCATTGTTTCTAATTGTTTCCAAGTTTCTAGTAAGTTATAACTTAGCTTCTAGTTACTAAGTCTAGTATGTGTAGTGCCTATATATGCAACTAAGTCTAGTCAAATCTAGAACTGACTCGAATTTTGACGGTTGTCACAACTTTATCCCTGGAGCTACCCATGTAGCCAAATCCCCCTATCGTCTTACACCTTCTGAAATGCAGGAATTATCTAGCCAACTTAATGAACTCCTAAGCAAAGGTTTCATAAGACCAAGCTTCTCACCTTGGGGACCGGTTTTGTTCGTAAAGAATAAGGATGGATCATTCTGCATGTGCATAGACTACCGCGAGATGAATAAACTTACCATCAAGAATCGATATCCTCTGCCTCGCATTGACGATCTGTTCAACCAACTTCAAGGTGAGAATTATTTCTGGAAAATAGACTTAAGATCCGGGTATCACAAGTTACGGATTTTGGAGGAAGACATTCCCAAGACCGCGTTTAGAACTCGTTATGGTCGTTACGAGTTTATAGTGATGCCATTCGGATTAACGAATGCACCTGCTGTGTTCATGGACCTAATGAACAGAGTGTGTCGTCCATTCCTGGACAAATTCGTCATAGTCTTCATTGACGACATCCTTATCTACTCAAGAGGCAAAGAGGAACATGGTCAACATCTTCGTCAAGTATTACATACTCTTAGAACAGAAAAACTCTATGTGGAGTTCTCAAAGTGCGAGTTTTGGATTAGGAAGGTTGAATTCCTAGGTCACGTGGTCAGTTCAGAAGGAATACACGTGGACCCTTCCAAAATCAAGGCAATTAAAAACTGGCCATCACCCAAAACACCTACAGAAATCCGACAATTCTTAGGTCTTGCTGGCTACTATCGCAGATTCATCCAAAATTTCTCCCGAATCGCTAAACCGCTTAACACCCTGACGCAAAAGGGTGTAACTTTTAGTTGGGGAGAGAAGCAAGAAACAACATTCCAAACACTCAAAAAAGCCTTGTGCAGTGCACCGATCTTGTCTCTACCCGAAGGGACAGAGGAGTTTGTTGTGTACTGTGATGCTTCAAATCAAGGGCTTGGGTGTGTTCTTATGCAAAGAGGAAAGATTATATCCTACGCCTCAAGATAGCTTAAGACGCATGAGGTCAACTATACAACACATGACCTTGAGCTAGGAGCAGTGGTTTTTGCTTTGAAGATCTGGAGACATTACTTATATGGCACGAAATACACAATATTCATGGACCATAAAAGTCTCCAGTACATTTTCGATCAGAAAGAGCTGAACATGTGACAATGACGATGGGTGGAGCTACTGAACGATTACGAATGTGAAATTCTTTATCATCCTGGTAAAGCTAACGTAGTAGTTGATGCCCTTAGCAGAAAAGAATACTCGGGATGCCGAGTAAAGTCGTTGACCATGACAATTCATTCACATTTGTCCACACAGATCAAAGAAGCTCAACTTGAAGCCTTGAAACCCGAAAACATGGCAGGTGAAACCCTTAGAGGAATGGATAAGAACTTTGAAGTCGGGGATGATGGAGTCTATTATTTCATGAACCGGATCTGGACGCCAAAGTTCGGTGGTTAGAGAGACTTGGTTATGTATGAAGCACACAAAAACCAATACTCCATTCATCCAGGTTCAGACAAAATGTATCTGGACCTCAAGAAACTATACTGGTGGCCTACAGTAAAGGTCGAAATCACTACCTTTGTGGGAAAGTGCCTTACTTGCCCTAAAGTCAAGGTAGAGTACCAAAAACCTTCAGGTTTATTACAACAACATGAAATCCCTAAATGAAAGTGGGAACGGATTAAGATGGATTTCATAACTAAGTTACCCAGGACAATGGGCGGTTATGATACTATTTGGGTGATCGTCGATAGATTAACCAAATCCGCACACTTCTTGCCAATAAAAGAAACCGACAAGATGGAGAAGCTAACACGAACTTACCTCAAGGAGATTGTTAGACTGCATGGTGTGCCAATATCTATTATTTCAGACCGAGATAGTAGATTCACCTCTCGTTTCTGGCAGTCTTTACAAAACTCTCTGGGAACTAGGCTGGACATGAGTACAGCCTACCATCCACAGACCGACGGGAAAAGTGAGAGGACGATTCAAACATTAGAAGACATGTTGCGAGCTTGCGTGATAGACTTTGTAAAGGAATGGGATATTCATTTACCCCTTGTTAAATTTTCTTATAACAACAGTTATGACACTAGCATAAAGGCTGCTCCATTCGAAGCCCTTTATGGCCGCAAGTGCAGATCCCCTCTGTGTTAGGCTAAACTGGGTGACACGCAGTTAGTTAAAGGTCAAACTCCTGACAGTGCTCTCACTAATCCGAAAATTATTCGAGAAACTACAAAGAAGATCGTACAAATTCGGGAGCGACTTAAAGCTTCCAAAGATAGATAGAAAAGCTACGCTGACAAAAGGAGAAAACCCTTGGAATTCCAGGTTGGTGACCGCGTCTTGTTAAAGGTCTCACCCTGGAAGGGCATGATACGCTTTGGAACGCGTGACAAACTGAATCCAAGGTACATAGGACCATTCGAGATTCTTGCCAGAATCGGTCCTGTAGCTTACAAACTTCGACTACCCCAAGAACTAAGTAACATTCATCCTACCTTCCACGTTTCGAACTTGAGGAAATCGAGTTAAATGAGAGCGTCAACTTTGTGGAAAAACACGTAGAGATTCTTGACAGGGAAGTTAAGAAAACCAAATAAAGTCGTATCCCGATAGTGAAGGTTCGATGGAATGCAAAACGGGGACCTGAATTCACTTGGGAGCGGGAGGATCAAATGCAATAGAAATATCCACATCTTTTTCCCTAGTCTATCTGTAATGCTAATTTCAGGACGAAATTCTCTCTAACGGGGGGATAATGTAACAAACTGTTATTTCAAACCTATGTAACAATATAGGTCAATTTGTAATTCTTTTTAAAATAATAAAGATAAATTTTAGCATACTGTGTACATTTACATAATTGACCCTATAAAATAAAGTATTAAACAATCTCGATTGGGATGAACAAAGTGGTAGAGATTGTAACAAGGTTTCCAAAAATATAAAGAACACTAAAATCCGAGTTATAACGAAGAAGTTATGACCAATCGAAGATCCGCGACAAAACCAGCAAAACACTATTCAGTGTAAAAAGTGAATTTTCAATAAAAGGATTTTTAACCATAACAATCTAAATGAAAGTTGTAGATTATGTTAAACCGAGAACTTTCATAAAAAGAACGTCAAAATCTGACTTCATATGAGGAAGTTATGATTTTTATAAGTTTCAGTATAGCAGTATATAGCTAAAAACTCGAAATAAAAATCGAGTGATTTTTAGCGAACACAACCTAAACGAGAATTGAAGGTCTCGTCAATATTAGTACAACGGTAAAAAGACAGACAAAAACGGACGTCGGATCAAGAAGTTATGAATTTTTAACAGATTTTCCTGTCCCGTTCTGTTAAAAATAATAATATTAAAAATAAATTCAAAATTAGCCACCGAAGTCTAAACAAAAGTCGTAGAGTATAATTTTACCTACGCGTGCATATAAAGAACATCAAAAACGGATCTCGTATGCGAAAGTTATGAATTTTGGAAATTTTTGGCTCAAAAATCGAGAAATCATAGAAAACCGGGCAATTTCGCAAGGCTGAGAATCAGCCATGTCCCCTCGCATGCGAGGCTACATCGTGTTGCTTCGTGTCAACTTCTGATTGGATCGAAGTCGCGGTCCAGTGCGCATCCGACACACCCTTCGCACGGTGGAGCCTCCGAGCTCGGACCTGTGTCCGTCTGCGAGCCGAGCCACGTGCCTCCCTTCCCTCGCTGCCACCTCGCCTGCTGACTCCTCCCTCTGGATCCGAACTACGGCCTATAAAAGGCCTGCGAGACCTCTCGGTTCCACGACTATTTTCAACCCAAATTTCACACACTTTCATATCTTTCACTCCCACAACCTCACCTACAACCCCCAAAGCCCCGGTATCAAGTCTAAAACCCTAAGCATGCCTCGAAGCCCCGAGATTCCCGAGAAAAACAACCTTCTCCAGTCGAAACTCTGTCCAAATAAAGCGGGTTTTTCTTCAAATAAACTCCTTTCCAGAAAACGAAATGCTATCCAAATCACCATCTATCAAGTGAGTTCATACCCCCGTACTTTCATAATTTTTACTGTTTTAAGGGGGGGGGGGGGGGAATACAAGTCTAACACAAGAACTTTGTGTTACAAATAAATGATTTCAAATCATGATAAAACGACATTAAGTCATAAAAAATACTCAAAATATTTAACTCTTTTATAAACTTATATTTTCCCCCAAAATTCATATTTATATATATATATATATATATATATATATATATATATATATATATATATATATATATATATATATATTTATATAAATAAGATTTGAAAGGCTTAGGACTAATAAATCATTTTGGGTCCTTTTCCTTGTTTGGATGTGGGCTTATAGTACCGATTATTTGTCTGAATGTCGCTTAAATTTTACTTATATATAATTGTATATGTATATAAATATAAAAGTTATTTCATCAGTTTAAATACCCTTTGTAACATGTTGAGCAAAGGGGTTTCATTCAAAAACAGTTAAATACCCATTCATAAAGTACATATAAATTATAATTTGTGTAATTTAGGATACATAGAACAATAATTCATGATTTAAGTATACTAGAATATACAGTTTTACAAGAAACAAAGGTTTGGTTCAAAACAAATCAAGGGATATACAATTTTCAAATACATGTTAAGAATACTAATTCATGAATATACAATCAATCATTATTTCAGGATGATTGGGTTTTCATAGCTAATATACATGTAACGTTTATATGCTTTTTATGAGTCATTCAATTCAGGTTGTTTAATTCCTTTAAATAACATAGTTAAAGTCCTGATATTGTAACCAGAGTCTCCAGTCAGGGGATCTAAACAAGTTGTATGTAGATCTATATTGGGATTGACAACTCCTCACTCAGTCTGCTAGCTACAGTCAGGCATACACGCCAATGAGTGACAATTGTTATCAACAGTTTAAACACCTACAAAGTGTTTGTTTCAGGCCATCTAGTCTCAGTATGGTTATAATAACTCATTAAAAAGATATTAACAATACTTTAGTGTATAATCAACTAAATGTAAGTACATCTTCAAAGTACCATTTTACAAAATACAAACTACAATAGTACATTACAGTTTTCAATAACAGCTGGTGAAACCAGACACACTCTCAGTTACAAGTTTTACATAAAGGAATACAAATACAGAACATTGATTTACAAATAGAACAGTTTTATGGGAATAAAACTACTTTTCATATATAACAGAAAATATAGGATTTTCTAGAACAGTTTACATATTCAAGATACAGAGACATCCTTTCAAACATAAATCCTTATGCACTCACTCAACCTTATGTTGATACTCTCTTTTCAAATTACTTGTATTCTTTTGTATAACTATTTTGGTTTCAATATACAATGATTGAACACATGTAAATACTTATACTTTTTAAATACAATGGTTGTTTGTACTTTGATTACTATGATGCATGTGTTGTGATACTACAAATGAAGTCCTCCACCCCCGGACGTTTCCGCCGTCTGGTTTGGCGGTGTGACAATAAAGCCCAAGTGAAATTACGGTTTCACAGAAAATGACAATTGGGGTTAAGTGTTTCACACTTAACCCATTAAGGACTTAATCCATTAAGTCCCACATGGTCTTAGGTTAATTGCAAATGGTTATTAATTACTACTTTAAGTTCATTAAATAATTCTGATGCGGTCCCTATAAGTCGCAAATTAGGGTTTGATGGCATTAGGGTTTTCCAAACCCTAATTAGGGTTTCCAACCCATATTAGCCCAATAGGCCCAATAGCTAGGTCCTTTACCAATTAGGGTTCATTAGGCCCTATTATGATTTCACTAGGCCCATTAGGGTTTCAAGCATCCCAACCGAATCAAACACAACAAGGGAAAGCACACCGCCACCCGACACGGCGGTCGATGGCGGCAGGAGGCGGCAGCCACCACCCTACAGTGGTGGTTTTGAGATTTCTATTATTATTTTGGCATCATTTACAACATACAACTCAATAACACACATAGGAGGCGGCAGCCGCCACCCTACGGTGGCTGGCGACCATGGTGGTTATCATCTTAGTTTTCTGGCAATCAAACACCACATACAACACTCTATCGGAATTAAACATGCACATAACAAAAAAATATGCACATCTAGCGCTAATAACACACCAATCTCGGCTACCCTCCCGTGGCGGTGTGAGGCACAGGAATGGAAAATGGCTGAGACCCAAGAAGGCGGCAGTATCGATGCAAGCGTCCACAGCGGCCACACCAATAACCGGGGAAGAATGCCAACCGCAGCAGAATAACGTTCGACGATGGGTTGGTCTTTAATGATAACGTCATCGGCTCGACGTCGAGAACTGGTGCATCATCGGGGTAAAGCTACGGTGGTCGGGAAATCACCAACGACCTTCGCGAGGCATTTGTGGAAGGCGGCAGAAGGCAGAAGAAGGAGAAGAAGAAAGGTGAAGTGGAGATTGTGTTGTTGACGGAGAAGGATGCAGCAACTCGACCGGTCAAAGGGTGTGGCGGCGTTCACCGATTTCGTGCGAGGCTAGGAGGTGGTAGTTGGGAGGACTCCGGAAGGATGGTCGGCAAACACAACACTGGAAATCTTGAACACTCGATCCTCACCGACTATGATGTCGGGTCTGTAACTCCCATCTTCGATGGTAGCAAGGGTAGCGGTGGATGACGACCTCAACGGAGGTGGTGCGGCGCCGGAAGGCCAAAGGGCGGATGGAGGCGGCTGATGATACCTTCTAGGGTTAGGGTTACACAAATGCTTTATACCTGATACCTTTCCAAACTTATTCCCATAATGACGTCATTAGTCCCTCCCTTACCATTTCATTCAAACGGAGCCCTTAATTTACCATCTAAACCCTAAACACTAAAATCCATTACAATTTAAGTCCGAAATTTACCTTTTGAACCCCAGATTCCATAAATCTTTACAATATAAATCTAGAATTTACATTTTATCCCTTGCTTCCATAATTCCTTTCATAATAAGTCCTAATAATTACCAAGCAGCACTTATCTTCAAAAATCTTTTCAAATTAACCCATAATTTACTAAACAATCCTCAACCCATAATTTAAGCCAAAGCGGCGTCGAATGATTTTTCTAGGAGATCTTTCGAGACATGGTCCTAACGGTGGGTGGACTGGAGTGATGTTGGTCTAATGGTGGGGCCAGCACAAGCATCACGTGGTATTGGGAGATGTAACATGGTGGAATTCACACCGTTTGTAACAATCCTTAACGACAATGAATGTATATGTATGTGCAATGTCGGGGTAGTGAACGCAACGCATCGGGAGTAATGATTACGGTTGGGAGTCACAGCTCACCTAGTGCATTGGGTCGTTCTGGTCATGTTCGTAGCGTACAAGATACTTTCCTTGGGGTTTTCAGCGAATTAATAGACCTTAACTAGGAAGTATTACTATAATAATTATAGTGATGGTAAGTGGTAAGTAATTATTAAAATAAAGCGGAGATAAATATTTCTTAATAATATTTTAGCGGTGTAAAGATAGAAAATTAGTTACAGTTTGGTTGAGGAGAGTAACTAAAAAAAGAAACTCTAAAAGAAGAATAAAAATAATTGAGCTAAATAGTGTTTGATATGCAGTGGGATGTTGTTATGTCTTGCTTATGAGTCTTTGATTGTGTCGGAATGTGTTGTGTGATCCATTTATTATATGTGTGTTCTTTTAACACTATACTGTAATTGACTCACTTGTTGTGCATTGGAACAGGTAGCTTGACATGATGCCTTGGTGAGGATGGGAAATTTTTGGGTAGTCTTATTTAGTATCTTTGGATATGATACCGTTTGGACATGTTGGGTTTTCATCATATTGTTCTTGTGAACTTTAAATTTTGATGGGTTTGTTTTGACATAAAAGTA
Organism: Lactuca virosa; assembly: GCF_052849685.1. Lineage (NCBI taxonomy): Eukaryota > Viridiplantae > Streptophyta > Magnoliopsida > Asterales > Asteraceae > Lactuca > Lactuca virosa. The sequence goes on from NC_136430.1 coordinate 50,972,598, forward strand.
ACATTGGTGATATTTTAGAAATATTCATAATAAGTATTCTGCAAGCATAATCTGTTAAAAAGTGTTTAAAATAAAAATAAATAAATTGGGTGAAAAATCACAATCTTACATGAAGCAGACGACATAGTCGTCGAAATGCTTCTTCTTGCATTGGTCGCACCACTTCCCTTCCTGGTTGCTTCCAGTTTTGTTGCTTGAATTTGTATATTCTTCTTCCTCTTCTTCTTCTTCTTCTTCTTCTTCTTCTTCTTCTTCTTCTTCTTCTTCTTCTTCTTCTTGTTCTTGTTCTTGTTCTTGTTCTTGTTCTTCTTCTTCTTGTTCTTGTTCTTCTTCTTCTTCTTCTTCTTCTTCTTCTTCTTCTTCTTCTTCTTCTTCTTCTTCTTCTTTTGCTTCCCTCAACTTCTCTCTTTTCACCGACCTCAGTGTACTCTCATGATAATCCTTTTGCATACCGATCAATCTTGGTCAGTTCATCCGAAACAGGTCGCAGGGTGAACTCCATTTTATCAGTGAAAGCATTGGTGTACTCATCCACTGTCATGCTTCGCTTTGTCACAGCCAAGAATTGATTCTCCAATTCCAACATTTTCTCAGGCGAATAGAAATTCCTCTTCAAATGGGTCAATAGCTCTTCCCATTTCAGTTGAAGTGGCTTGTTAGGGCTCACAGTGTTCCCTAATGTGTTTCACCAATGAAGTGTTGTACCCTTGAACTGCCTCATAGCATAGGTGTTTTGCACCATCCCCATGTAACCACATGTTATAAAATTCGACTCCATCTCCGATATCCAAACGATGAATCCAACTGGATCCTCTTTTCCTTTGAAGGATGATGGCTTGTAATTCGTAAAATCCTTATACATGAAAACGCCCCTTGGCTTATCATTCTTTCTAATCTCCAAGTCTTCCGGAGGAGGAAGGGGTCCTTGATGAATTTCTGAGTCATCATTTCCTATCTGGACTGTTTCTGGATGAGAAGGAATTGGTTTGTTGTAGACTTATTCAATAACTACTAGCTCGTTGATGACAAACGCTCGTCCTCTAGCATTAGCTAGCTCCAGATCTAAGAGCTCCCTAAACTTACATCGCTGCTGATCGAGCATTTATTGGATCATTTCTCTAGCTTCGTTTATCTGTATTTGAACAACAGCTACTCTGGCGTTCTGAGGTGTTGGACCTCCTCCGTTGTTGACGTATCTACCGCTCTTAGTGATCGTCATGATGTTCTATAGTCATTGAGTCGAGTAGTTTAATACGGCGATATATATATATATATATATATATATATATATATATATATATATATATATATATATATATATATATATATATATATATACATTTGACTCATAATTAGCAGTTAAGGTATTCTCCTATATTATGTTAGTGCTAGTGTCTAAAGCAACTAATGTACTTTTCCTTGAGTATTCTATCATACATCTCACCGATATACTTAGCTTCTAAGTTTAAGTCCAGAACTTTCCTAAATTCCTAGTTTGCTTAAGCTAATGCTCTATAGTCTGGACACACCATTTTAGGTCATCCAAGAAAGAGGAGGACTTTACTCTGTTCTGATCTCACATTCTATCCCAACTATGAGATCTAATCGATATCAAGCTTAATTTGAACTAAGAAACCTTTACAAGTATTATTCTTAAACCTAAGGCGAGACTTATACCTAAAGGCAATCGATTCCCAATACAGTTTCTAATCCAATAGTATTATCATATTTATACAAATAGCACATAGCGTAGATAATACATGTAAATATTTAATATTACTTAATAATATTAATAATTTTTAGATCAAGATTATATTCTTGATAATAAATACACACTCACTTGACAAAAGTGTTTGGTGATTGGTGAATCAGGCGCAAAGCTTAGCCTTACACCTTTTCCAAAAGACCTAGATGTATATAACACTAAGTCTTAGTCTAATTTCATACTTCATGGAACTGTTATCCTACGAGTTTAGATTCCTTAATAATACCAAAGTCTACTTCAAGATCTATCAAGTAAGGATCAGCCAGGTAGGACAGTCGGGAGGCAGGACCATTTCGACATATAGTCTTTGTGAAATCCAACAACCAAGCCGACATGAAAATTCTAGACACCTCTCCCGAAAGTAGATCAATCAGTATCACGACTTGGAATCATTGATAAATCTTAATTATAAGTTACTAGTTATGACTTGTAACTATAATCATAATTTAAACAGAGACAGAGAAAATGTAGCTTACTTAAAGAGTAATATAGATGAGAATCGAGATCAAATTAGGCAGAATACTAACTTGGGATCTCTTAATCGAAGGCTACAACTAGCTGAACACTCAAGGGTGTCATAGGGCTTCGCCGCTGGTTAAAAAGGAAGGAAAAAAAGGCTAAAACAAAAGAATTATCGAGAGAGATAGAGAGAGAGGGAGAGAAGGACTGTTGTGACACTCGTAATGTGATAAGTTTCCTTTTTAGCCCTTATTACAAAAAATTTTACATTTTGGTCACCTAACTAGTACACGGGGCGTACCTTAGGAGTACGCTTAGGATACTATCCTATTCCGGATTGAGGGACTCATCCACGTAGGCAGGGCGTAAGTAGAGTACGCATGGCATACGCGACACAGGGGCAAACCCTAATTTTTAAGGTTTGCACCTTATTGAATCAAATTTTCTCACCCTTGGACACCCTATTGACCAGCCTCCATCATCTTATGCCCTAATATCGAAACCATGGATGCCTCTTGTGGTTTTAGAGCTTGTAAGTGAGATTTGGTGGTGTTTTAGTGAAAAAATAAAAATAATAACTCTTGGCGGTTGCTTGGGAGTGGCTTGGGCTTGTAGATCCAGCTTCAGGATCATCATTTCAAGCCATTTGAGGTATAAAGTTCTCTACTTGATGGTTCAATATGCTAGATTTAGCTTTGGGACTTAGGTTATGCATTTTTGGGTCTTTTAAGTTAAAGTTGAGCTTTTGATCTACTCCTGAAGCCATAGATGTTAGATCTTAGCTCCATTAAGGCCACATGTTCATAAAAATGCAAACTTTATGGAGGATATTGGTCCATGCATGTATTAAGATCTTTATTAAGCTCCTTTATGAGCTTTGAGTCCCATTAAACATGCATGAGTGTAAATTTGACAACTTTACGTGATAAGTTACCTTATAGAATTATATCTAAGAGTTTGGCACATTGTCTTAGCCGATAAAGTGCTTAATGAAGTGTTTTGGTAGTCTGGTGAGTACGTTGGGTGTACCCAGCTGGTACGCTCCGCGTACTAACCCCGGATGGAGTACGCAAAGCATACAAGCCGAGTACGCCCCGCGTACTCAACAGATGGACATTTGGGCTTGGCATTCTTGGTTTGGGCCATAGTTTGGGCTTTTAATTTTGGGCCTTTTGGGCCATTAGAATTCTGATTTGGGCTTTTGACAAGTATATTGGGCTTCCTTGGATTTAGGCCCACGATGGGTTTTGCCCCGAATTTGGAAGATTGGGCCATATTGGGCATTGGGTTGCCATTTAGGATTTTGGCTTGTCAAGTACTTGGGTTGAGCCTTGGTTTTGGTCCAACTAAGAAAAAGGGTAAAATGGTCTTTTACCCTGGTTATGGGTTTACTAGGTTAGATTCTAGGTTATGGGTCAAGATCCAATTATTAATCGAATATTATTTTGAGGATGATAGCGCGGGGATTTTTCGGACCAGCAAACCGAGATTCATTTGAGTGTTTCATCAGCTAGAGGTGAGTTTCCTCACTATGTTTAGCGGGTTGAAGGCACCAATCTCGGCCCATGGTTTTTTATGTTTAGGATTATAGATGTTTTCGTGACTCTTGCATATGTTATATGTTTGTATGTTTACCGGGTGGGGCCCGATGACCATTCTATATGCTATTTATCTTTGTGATTATTGCATGTGTTATGTGTTTATCTGTTTATAGGATTATATATATACCGGGCGGGGCCCGATGACTGACGGATCTATATACCGAGCGAGGTTCTATGTTGGGTGGGGCCCAATGCCAGGCAGGGCCCGATGAAGGACGGGGCCCATTATATGTTTATTATGTATGGTATGTGGTATTTTGGGAACTCACTAAGCTTTGCGCCTACAGTTTTCAGTTTATGTTTTAGGTACTTCTGGTTCGAAGGAGAAGAGCCCGAGATGATGGCAGTGCACAAACCACCTCGTTCCGCATTTTATGTTACTCTGAAGTTTTGTGATGTAGTTGATACACTTTGTTTCACCATGGTTTTTATGATGATGTTTTGGATAATAGTTTTATTAAGTTAAAAACGAAAAATTTTGGTCTTAATTTTTAGGACGTTACAAGTTGGTATCAGAGCCTTAGTTTGAGGGATTCAGACATACTCTCAGGTGTGTCTGAACTCAAACTGAGGATTTGGTAGAATTTTACAAAAATAAATGTTTTATAAAATGAGTTTTTTAATAAAAGAAAAGGGTGTGGTGCATGCAATCGACCGAGCTCACGTAAGTTTTCCCAAAATATTCGTATATGTTTTATGATATGCTTTGATTTATGAATCTGTGAATCGCATGCTAGTTAGTGCTAAGGATTTTCTCAGGATTTGCATGAAAGAATTCTAGAAGAGGTGCCTTTATTTGCCTACTGTATGAGCATGTAGACTTGCATGCTAGTATTGATCGGTTAGTGATAGGATGGCATGATTAGCATATGATTTATTCTGATTACTCAATTCTCGAATTCTGCTTACTTTGTGCTTTTTAGGAGTTCTTACTAACTTCAGCCAACTAGTAAGCGAACATGCTATGTTACAAATTACGTAAACTAAATAATTTTAGAAGGTTCGGTTTAACTCTATTGCACAACTCTTTTTTGATTCCAACCGTTGTAGTGTGAGATCTCTCATTCGAAGAATTATCAGATGTCAGTGATATGTAATTGTATTCGTGAGCTAGTTAGAGGGTGCTAGTAGGAATTCCTTCTACAGCTGATGGTGGAGAGTGGTGTGGTGATTGCCCTAGTAAAACCTAGGAAGAGATTTAGTGCTGCGAGCCTAGTCTTGTTGAGGAGTGTATGTGAGTGGATAAGGAGTAAATTGGAGGATTTAAAGTGATCCTTGAGGAAAGTACGGATAGATGTGGAATGTAGTATTGGCCGGTACTACTGGAAGCATAGGATCCGTACTCGAGTCAAGGAGAACTGTGATGAAACCAGGAAACTTGTAGAGTATGAGACTCCTCGACATATATATATATATATATATATATATATATATATATATATATATATATATATATATATATATATATATATATATATATATATATATATATATATATATATATATATATATATATATATATATCTAGATGCATATTTGGATGGTTTACATGGTCTATTTTTAGTATGGTGACTATTCGAGGCAGACCAGTTGGTGGTTCTGGTGCTGCTGAGGGTTCAGGCTCGGGTTCTGGAGTCAGGCAGTTGGATGATCAGACTTGGGAGTTCATTTCCTCGGAGATTACCTGCATCATCTTGAGCAGAGTCCTGTGATCTTTGGTACAATCAAGCATGGTATCATGAAGGTATTGGAAGAGTGCTCGGGCTCTTTCCATTCTAAGATGCTAGCTTTGATTAGGGAACATTTGTTCACTTTTAGGGAGTTTCAGGCATGTAGGGCTCCGAAGTACTTTGGGGAGAAGGACCTGATCGTGAGCAGGCGTTGGTTAGAGGATGTTGCTAAAGCCTTCCGCACTAGCTGTTGTCCCGATGGGGCAAAGGTCAGACTTGCTTTGTGACTTCTGAAAGATAGAGCTCGATACTGGTGGGAGGAGGTTGGGCTCTTCATTGGTGATGAGGCAGTTGACTCGATGACATGTGATGATTTTGTGACTAGATTCTGAACTGGGTTTGCACCAGTGATTAAGGTGCAACAGCTGACGAGGGATTTCCTGGACCTTCTCCAGACTACTGAGATGGTGGTTGAGATCACCACGATGTTCTGTGAGAAGGCGTTCTTGGTTCTGCAGTATGTGGCGGATGAGGAGATGAAGAATGTGAGATACCATGAGATGCTGAGGAGTGATATTCGGCAGTTTGTGAGCCGATCCAGTTGCAAGACACTGTAGGATATAATTACAAGAGCCATAGACAGGGAGATTGATCTTGAGATGGAGAGGAAGAGGAAGCCATATCAGGAAAAGGTTTCAGGGTGTTCGGGAAAGAGGCCCAAGGTAATTGATTCGTTTAGGAGAATCCAGCAGGGCCGGAGCTGTTGTGGCAAGTGCGGAAAGACGCACGATGGGGCGTGCAAGGTGGGTGGTTCTTGTTTCTTCAAGTGTGGTCGGATACGTCATATTAGCAGGTATTGTACTGCTACTACTACCACTACCATCCAAATATCTTATCTGATTTGCTTCCATTTCAATCAGAGGGGCCACAAGAAGGCCCATTGTTCGAGTTTGAATCACCGAGACCAGTGGTAGCAACGGCTACAGCGATGTTGAAGACTACTAATAGCCGCCAGGGCAAGGCGGATGCACCTGTGGTGCAGAACAGGGCTTTTTACCTAACAACTGAGGAGGCTCGCGCAACACCTGATGTGGTGACGGGTATGTATCTTCTCCTTATCTCTTTATTTATATTGAATTGTCTGCTTATATTTGTGTGTTTTATTTTAGGATCATTCCTCGTGAATGGTATTTCTGCCTTGGTATTGTTTGATTCTGGGGCTACCCGATGTTTTGTATCGCTTGCACTTAGCAAGCGGTTTGCTGGAGCTCCGGGGGAGTTGGTTTGTCCTTTAGACGTTGAGATTGCAGATGATTGATCTATCCGGGTACCGACGGTTCATCAGGGTTGTGTTCTTCAGATGTTCAGTGAGCAGTATCTGATTTATTCGGTTCCCATTCCTTTGTGCGGGAACAAGGTTATCATAGGGATGGACTGGTTGAGGCCCAATGGGGCGGTGATTGATTGTGAACATAAGTTAGTACATATTCGTACCCCAAGTGGGGGAGAGTTGGTGGTTCAGGGAGAGAGAGCTCAGCGTGGGCCAATTCTATGTTCAACGGCTAGGGTCAGACGCTATCTTCATTAGGGTTGATATGGATTTTTTTGCCTATGTTATGGATACCTGGGATAAGTTCTGGTTGCGTGAGGTGTCGGGCGTGGCCCGATGACTGATGGACCTGTATACCGAGCGGGCCCCATTATATGTTTAATATGTATGGTATGTCGTATTTTGGGGAACTCACTAAGCTTTATGCTTATGATTTTCAGAATCCCTGTAACATGTATTACAACTAGGTTAAGGTTATTTGTCCTAAATTATCTTTTATCTTTCACGCATATTTTACTCTTATTTATTTTATTATTAAATACCAATATAATTTACACATAATATTATATAAAACACATTAGCATATAAATATATGAATAAGCCTTTCTTATTTATTAATATAAAGATTAAAATAGTTGACCAAAGTCATTACAGACTATGACTAATCTAGCAGGAAACATGTGCATTAAATCGTAGGAATTAATTGAAAGCTAGAATCAAATTTCAATGTCTATAGGTTGACATAGGACGATGTAACACCGTAAATTTTCAAACAAATTTTTCATTTTTAAAACCACAGCATTATCATAACACATTTCACAAAAACCCAAAGTATCAAGTTATCAAAAACACAAATCCATAATTATTTGAATAAAAATCCAGGATCCTCAAAAACGTAACTCCATCTTGTGTGTACAATCAAGCCAGCGCCTTCCCACGATCCTGAGAAGTACATGAAACACATATCACATAACACGGTAAGCACGAAGCTTAGTGAGTTCCCTAAAATACCATACACATCTCATTAGCCTCGCATGGCTATATCTCGAATAAGACCCTCCGGTCAATGTGTCTCAGTGGAACCCTTCGGTCCCACAACTCGGGTGGACCCTCTGGTCCTAACTCAGTAAAGCTCAGAATAATACACAGCATAAATCAAAAATACATAATGCAGGATATCACAATACTCAATAATAGCATACAAGACCCTCCGATCACACGAATTACCGCTCAAGGTAAGTATAGTGAGAAGACACACCTCGTAAGTAAGCAAGTAACCCTCGTACCCGTCGAACGGTCTAATCCCCGCCTACATGTCATAATCATCTCTAATTAACACTCATAACCATACCTCTAAATGAATTCATCTAACCCCTCACTCTAACTCCCGGAATGGGTAAAAGACCATTTTACCCATCCACGGTCTCCATCATCCAAGACTTGACGAACCCTAAAAGTCAACAGAAGTCAACACTCGAGTCAACAGTCCCTTTTGACCCAACTCGTCGAGTGCATCTATGTGACTCGTCGAGTCCCCTTGTTCCTCAGAAGTGTCGTGAATTTTCATCTTAACTCGTCGAGTTGCTCATCAACTTGCCAAGTCACACCTGTCCAGACTCGTCGGGGAAAACCCTAACCGACTCGTCGAGTCCCTTCAGCCCTTTTCTCATTCAAACAATTTTGGGCAGAAATGGTGTCTTATACTCTGGATCTAGCCTTCCAAGGCTCACTTATCACGTAAATCTACAAGCTTTACGTTCATGCATGTAATTTATGGCTCAAAATGCCAAAACAAGCTCCATAAGAGCTGTCATGCATGGAAACTTGTCCAAAGCTTGATAAAGCTTGGATCTTTGGGATCAATGGACCTCAATATGTCCAGATCTGGAGTCTCAACTCCATGAAAAGCTCATAACACTCTAGATCTCAACGAAGGATGGGGAAAAAGGTCCTAAACTCCCTAAAATGAGATCTAGCTAATAGATGAGCAAGATAGTGACTTTTTACCTTCAAACTGTAGCTAAGAATGATTGAACACCATATCCATTAGCTCCTTCTCGTCCAAGGTCTCTTGCTCTTCAACTCTCCTCCAAGAATGCACTAAGCCCACAAAATTAGCCTCTCTTTCTCTTACACAAGGTCACAGCTCGATTAGGGTTTCTCACAGTGTAGTAGGGTGACAATCGTGGCGGAAATAAGGGCTTAAGGTCCTTTACATGGGACACAAACCCGGAAAATTAGGGTTTCCTTACACGGCTCCTAATCATCGATTCGGGGTCCTCTGACTCTTCGAGTAGACTCTAAATTCACGTGGCCAATTAACCCATCTACTCGGAGAGTTGGGGCATCCAACTCGTCGAGTTGACCTGTAAAAATGAATAAAATTGATAAAATAATATACCTGGGACTCAGGATGTTACAATTCTCCCCACTATGATTAGACTTTGCCCTCGAAGTCGTTTCCCGAGAATAACTCTGGGTACTGCTCTCGCATCTTGGACTCCGGCTCCCAAGTCCACTCGGATCCCTTCCGATGTGGCCACTGAACTTGAACCAAAGGCACCTCTTTATTCCTTAAGACCTTCACCCTCCTATCCAAGATCGCTATCAGCCTCTCAATGTAGTTTAGGCTCGCATCCACCTGAATATCCTCTAAAGGGACCACTGCCGTCTCATCGACTACACACTTCCTCAGCTGGGACATATGGAAGGTGTTATGAATCTGACTCAACTCTGCAGGCAGCTCCAACCGATAAGCTACCTTACCCACTCGGGCGATCACCCTGAAAGGACCAACGTACCTAGGGGCCAGCTTGCCCCGCTTCCTGAATCAAATCACCCTTTCCATGGGGACACCTTCAGGAGGACAAAATCTCCGACCTGAAACTCCAAATCTGAACGCAGCCAGTCGGCGTAACTCTTTTGGCGACTCTAGGCCGTCAGTAGCCTCTGTCTGATCTGCTGGATCTGCTCTATCGTCTTGAGCACTATCTCAGTGCTCCCCATCACTCTCTGCCCTACCTCTCCCCAACAAATGGGAGTCCGACATCTCCTCCCATATAAAAGCTCGAAGGGAGGCATACCGATATTGGAATGATGACTGTTGTTATATGAAAACTCAACCAAGGGAAAGTAACTGGCCCAACTTCCACCGAAGTCCGTAACACATGAACTCAGCATGTCCTCGAGTGTCTGAATCGTCCGCTCACTCTGGCAGTTTGTCTGTGGGTGATAGGTTGTTCCGAAGTGCAACCGGGTACCCAACTCCTCACAAAATTTCTTCCAGAACCTAGAAGTAAAACGCACATCTCGATCTGAAACTATCGACGTCGGCACCCCATGCCGTGCTACCACCTTTCGAACGTAGATCTCAACCAATTTCTCAGCAGAAGAGCTCTCACTAATCGCCAAAAAGTGAATACTCTTCGTCAACCGGTCTACAATCACCCATATCGCATCAACAGCTCACGTGGTCCTCGGTAGCTTGGTGATAAAATCCATAGAAATCAGCTCCCACTTCTACTGGGGAACCTCCAAAGGCTGTAACTTGCCATGAGGATGTTGATGCTCTGCCTTGACCTGACGACAGGTCAAGCACCTCTCGATTACCCAAGCTACATCCGTCTTCATACAGTGCCACCAATAATCCCTTTTTAAGTCCAAATACATCTTCGTGGCTCCTAGATGGATCGAGAATCTCGACCGATGGACCTCCTCCATCAAAATACGCCGAGCTCCACCCGTATACGACACCCAAATCCACCCACGGAATGTAAGAAGCCCCCGACTATCCGTCTCAAACTCGGAAACCTGTCCGATCACCCGCTCCCTCTTGCGGTTCTCTGGCCTCACAGCCTCTACCTGAGCCTCTCAGATAGAATATAGAACTGGAGTCATCACCGTCGTCCTCATACACACGTCTCGCATCGGAGCACTCTCTGCTCTACGGCTCAAGGCATCGGCTACCACGTTAGCCTTTCCTGGGTGATATAAGATCTCGCAGTCGTAGTTCTTCACTACATCCAACCACCTCATCTGTCTCATATTCAGGTTGGGATGATCCATGAGGTACTTCAGGCTCTTATGGTTCGTGTATATGGTACACCGAAAACCATACAGATAGTGGCGCCAAATCTTGAGGTCGAACACCACCGCCCCCAACTCCAAACCATGCGTGCGATACCTTGTCTCATGAGGCTTCAAATGCCTCGATGCATATGCAATCACGTGTCCCCTTTGCAACAACACGTCACCCATCCGTGATATTGATGAATCACAGTAAACTACGAAGTCCTCCACTCCCTTAGGAAGGGCTAACACTGGAGCTTCGCACAATCTCTGGCGAAGAGTCTCAAATGAGGCCTGCTACTGTGGCCCCCGCGCAAAAGTAACACCCTTCCTGGTCAATTTGGTAAGAGGAACAACAATCTTGGAGAAATCCCTGATAAATCTCCAGTAATAATCTGCCAGGCCAAGAAAACTCCTAATCTCGGATGGGGACCTTGTCACCTCCCATCGCATAACTGTCTCAATCTTGTCCGGGTCAACCAAAATCCCATCCTGGTTAACGAGATGCCCTAAGAACTGGACTTCTCGTAACCAGAAATCACACTTGGAGAATTTGGCATAAAGCCTCTCCGTCCTCAATACTCCAAGAATCTCCCGAAGATGCTCCTCGTGCTGCTCTCTGGTCCTCAAGTATACCAAAATGTCGTCGATGAACACAATCATCGACCTGTCCAACATAGGCCTTCACACCCAAATCATGAGATCCATGAACACTTCCGGTGCATTGGTGAGCCCGAAAGGCATCACCACAAACTCGTAGTGCCCATAACGAGTCCTATAGGCCATCTTCTGGATATCATCCTTGCAAACTTCCATCTTATGATATCCAGATCTCAAAACAATTTTGGAAAACCAAGATGCCCCGTGCAATTGATCGAATAAATCGTCAATGCTCGGTAGTAGATATCAGTTCTTGACCGTCATCTTGTTCAACTCCCGGTAATCGATGCACATCCGGTGTGAACCATCCTTTTCTTGACAAAAAGGATCGGCGCTCCCCACGGTGAGCTACTCAGTCTTATGAAACCCTTCCCTAGCAGCTCCTGGAGCTGTGAGGATAAATCCTGTATCTCAGGCGGCACAAGGCGATAAGGTGCCTTGGCAATAGGTGCCGCACCAAGAACCAAGTCAATCCGGAATTCCACTTGCCTCTTAGGAGGCACACCTGGGAATTCCTCAGGGAAAACGTCCGGAAACTCGCACACTATCGGAATCTCGGAGATAGAACTCAGCCTCTCTGTAGCAACTCTCATATCCATCACATAAGCTAAACAACGCATGCATCCCTGTTGTAGACTCTGCCTCGCCCTGGCGGCAAAGCAGAAAGCTGATCTGGATCTGGTACCCTCGCCATACACCATAAGCACTCCCCTACTAGGGTCTCGTATGGTCACAATCTGATGCTCACAGCCGATCACAACTCCAAACCGACTCGACCAATCCATGCCCACTATGACACAGACATCACCCATCGCTGTCGTCACCAGATCTATCAGGAATTCAACACCAAAAATCTCCAGTACACATCCTCGGAATACATCAGTGGCAAATAACGCATGCTTTTCGGCTATAGAAACCCTCAGATGTCAACTCAACTCCTTGCGTTTAACACTAATGTGTCGACTAAAGGATAAGGACACGAAGGATCGACTCGCACCCAAGTCAAATAACACCAAAGCAGGCACATAACTCACAAGAAAAGTACCAATATACAACACAGTATAAGCATAAACAAATCTCGAAATAACAGGAATAAGGAAATATGTATCGGCCACGACATCAGGTGCTGCGCGGAAGTCCTCCGCTGTCATCTGAAATGCTCTCCCACTAGCTCTTAGGGTCTCGGCCTTCGCCGACCGGCTGTTAGTAGTACGCAAGCTGGTGGGAGTGGAAGCTTGTACTGATCTCTGAGTAAGCTGAGGACACTCGGCCTTTCGGTGGCCCGTCTGGTTGCAACGAAAATAGACTGAGAATCCCTTCAGGCAGTCCTTTGCCAAATGCCCCTCTTTGCCACATTTGTAGCAAATCCCCTCCTGACAAGACCCCTCGTGGCTCTTGCCGCACTTGCCACAAGTGTGGCCCTTCTGGCCTCCCGCTCTCGCATAAGCGGGCTTAGCCCGCTTTGTCCCAGGCTGCGACTGCACTGGTCTCCGGTCTCTCCGCTGAGACTCTGCCTCCTCCTTAGCCTGTAACTCTAGCTCAATCTATCCCCGCCTGGCATTGGTCTGAAGCTCTGCCAATGTACGGTATGACGAGTTCGCCACAAACTCCCGTATATCCCTCCTCAGTATGCTCATATATCGGCTCATACATGCCTGCTCAGTAGACATGTGCTCAGGGCAAAACAACGCCCTCTCATCAAACATCCTCGTGATCTCGGTCACAGTTTCTGTCTTCTGCTTGAGAGACGGAAACTCTTGCGCTAACCATTCCCTCTCCACCTGGGGAACATACTCATCTCGGAACAACTGTGTAAACCTCTCCCATGTCACTGCAACATGATTTGCAGGAGTAAAGTTGGCAGCCACGAACTTCCACCAGTCCTTCGCTCCCATGTGAAGCTGGTTCAGTGCGAACCGAACTCTCAGGTGCTCGGGGCATGAACACGTGTAAAAAAACCCCTCAATGTCGGAGATCAATCTCATAGCAGTAACATCAGCATATCGCTCATCGAATGTCTCAATCAGTGTGGTCTTAATAGACCCAAACATCTCCGGTATCGCCTCTCGGATAGCTGCGGCCACCTCCTCATGAATTATCCTGTGGGTCTCCTCGTCACTGGTACCACTGGTGCCCTCGGGGTTGTGGCGTGTACCCACCATAATGTCTCTGAAACACAACACGAAAAATCATCAGAGAATCGTTCGAGCATACTCACACTCGGATTCCTGCCCCTACATGCTCCTTAGTATCCCAAGGATTCTTACTTGGGCCGCTTACAGATCTGGTGCTTTCAGTAGTACGGGCCCAATACTACCTTCCACACCAACTTGTAGTCACCCCAAGTCCTCCTCCTAGGATCCTAATTCGCAAGTACTCTATCTCTCACGAATAAAAAACTACCATCTGGGTAGGCTCCTCCTATGCTTATCTAGATATCTCTCCTAGATTATCCCTCGTCTCAAACTCTTTCTAAGAGATTCCTGCTAGGTACTCCTACTCAACATATACTCAGGGCAAATAACAAATAGCAACATCTCCTAGGCTAAGGCATCACAAATCAGGCAACTCTAGCCCTAAGATATGAAATACCTAGACCATCATCTAGCATGCATCCCTAACATCTCATAAATATCTCAAAATATAAACAAATAAGGGTATTTTGGGAAATCATTGTTCGGGCTCTAGCTGATTGTACACACTGCTCCATCTCCTTTTTCTCTTAAAAATTCTTACTCGTTTTAATAAAATCATTTTTCCTTGAAATTTTTTCTCAAATCATCAGTTTGAGTTCAGACATACCCGAAGGTACGTCTGAATCCCTCAAACCAAGGCTCTAATACCAACTTGTAACACCGTAAATTTTCAAACAAACTTTTTCATTTTTAAAACCACATAATTCTCATAACACATTTCACAAAAACCCAACGTGTCAAGTTATCAAAAACACAAATCCATAATTGTTTGAATAAAAATCCAGGATCCTCAAAAACATAACTCCATCTTGTGTGTACAATCAAGCCGGCGCCTTCCCGCGATCCTGAGAAGTACCTGAAACACATATCACATAACACAGTAAGCACGAAGCTTAGTGAGTTCCCCAAAATACCACACACATCTCATTAGCCTCTCATGGGTATATCTCGAATAAGACCCTCCAGTCAATGTGTCTCAGTGGAACCCTCCGGTCCCACAACTCGGGTGGACCCTCCGGTCCTAACTCAGTAAAGCTCAAAATCATACACAAAATAAATCACAAAGACATAATGCAGGATATCACAATACTCAATAATAGCATACAAGACCCTCCGGTCACACGAATTACCACTAAAGGTAAGTATAGTGAGAAGACTCACCTCGTAAGTAAGCAGGTTACCCTCGTACCCCTCTAACGGTCTAATCCCCGCCTACATGTCATAATGATCTCTAATTAACAATCATAAGCACAACTCTAAATGAATTAAGCTAACCCCTCACTCTAACTCTCGGAATGGGTAAATGACCATTTTACCCCTCCACGTTCTCCATCATCCAAGCCTTGACCAACCCAAAAAGTCAACAGAAGTCAACATTCTAGTCAATAATCCATGTTGACCCAACTCGTCGAGTGCATCAATGTGACTCGTCGAGTCCTCTTGTTCCTCAGAAGTCTCGTGAATGTTCATCTTGACTCGTCAAGTTGTCTCATCAACTCGTCGAGTCACACGTATCCAGACTCGTCGGTGAAAACCCTAACCGACTCGTCGAGTCTGCTTACCGATTCATCGAGCCCCTTCAGCCCTCTTTCTCATTCAGACGATTTTGGGTAGAAATGGTGTCTCATACTCTGGATCTAGCCTTCCAAGGCTCACTTATCATGTAAAGCTACAAGATTTACGTTCATGCATGGCATTTATGGCTCAAAAGGCCAATACAAGCTCCATAAGAGGTCTCATGCAAGGAAACTTGTCCAAAGCTTGATAAAGCTTGGATCTTTGTGCTCATGGGACCTCAATATGTCCAGATCTGAAGTCTCAACTCCATGACAAGCTCATAACACTCTAGATCTCAAAGAAGGATGGGGAAAAAGGTCCTAAACTCCCTAAAACGAGATCTAACTAATCAATGAGCAAGATAGTGACTTTTTACATTAAAAAAATAGTTATGAATGAGTGAACACTGGATCCAAACGCTCCTTCTCATCCAAGGTCTCTTGCTCTTCAAATCTCCTCCAAGAATGCACTAAAACCCACAAAATTAGCCTCTCTTTCCCTCACACAAAGTCAAAGCTCGATTAGGGTTTCTCACAGTGTAGTAGGGTGACAAGGGTGGCAGAAATGAGGGCTTATGGTCCTTTGAATAGGACAAAAGCCCAGAAAATTAGTGTTTCCTCACACAGCTCCTACTCGTCGATTCGGGGTCCTCCGATGCGCCAAGTAGACTCTAAAGTCATGCGGCCAATTAACCCCTCGGCGAGTTGGGGCAAAGAACTCGTCGAGTTAACCTGTCAAAATGAATAAATTTGATTAAATAATATACCTGGGACTCAGGATGTTACAGACGACAGTTAGATTATAACATTTTTATAGTGTAGATTAAAAACCTCTAAATTAGTTGTAGCTTCAAAATTTAGAAAACAAGGATCAATGGTGATAAGTAGATATCAAGAAAGGATGATGACTAGGACATTCAAATAACGGTTGTGAGTCCTTAAGACAACTGAAAGTTTGGTCGTGAGTGTTCAGGACAAGGAGGGATGATAACAATAGCGATCTGGAATTGAAATCCCAGTATTTGGATAAGCGTCACTACGTATTATGAATGAATTGCTCGAACAATAATTGTAGCGCGATATAGATAACATAGTTAGAGCCTGGTGAGAGGGCTATCAGGCGACCTAGTGTTCATAGGCAAGCCTTATTATGAGCCCGTAGCCAATATTAGAATATTGGTTGTAGAGTTTTCAAGTCAGAAAACCTATTTTAGTTACTTTTGGTTAAGATTCAGGATGATGCAACACTTGAACTAGGTTGTAATATTGTTTGTAATCTAAATTCGTGTATATTTTATCAATATTACGTAATAATTTTGGAGGCATATCCTGAAAAGTGTGTTCCGTTAGGATGTTATAGAAAAATTTCAATAATTAATCGTCTAATATCGAGTCGACTGTGTTCCTCATCAAAAGAACAAATCGACATTTCATGTCTGAAGGTGATCGTTCGCCGTAGAGTATAAATTCTAGAAATTCCAGAGCGACGAGCTCCTAGACTTGGAAAACTTCACATGTAATTCGGAAGTATGCCTAAGGTAGAAAACAAAGTTCTACGGTCAAATAAGTATGGAGGGATGAATTCGATGCAGCAACGTCGGCTAGATCATGAGTTAATCTCGTGAAACCCAAGTAGGATAGTATAAAAAACTATCTTAAGGTGCACTAAGAATAGGATTTCGGGGACGAAATCTCTATAAGTGGGAGAGAGTTGTAACACCCCATTTTCGCTTTACAATATGATTGACCAATCACATAAATAGATGGTTTGCATAGAGGACTATTTAGGATAAATAGTCTTGACAAAAGTTGTAATAATCGCAAAACTGTGACCGTGTGTATAAAAAACGTCCAAATCTGACTTCATTAGAGGAAGTTATGATTTTTAGAAGTTTCAGAGTAGCAGTGTATGACACAGAAACCAAAATAAAGATCGATCGATTTTTAAGAAAAACAATTTAAACGAGAGTTGCAGATCTCGTCCATATGATTCCGTCCATATATAGATAGTCGAGAAGGTAATCATATGAGAAAGTTATGATTTTTATACGGGCTTTCACAGTCTAAGCTTGTTAAAAATATAGCTTTAAAAATAAATTAAGAATTAGCCGATGGAGTCTAAATGAAATATGTGGATCTCATTAATATCTACGGGTGGATATAAAACCTGTCGAAAACGGAGCTCGTACAGAAAAGATATGGAATTTTCAAGAAATCAGAAATCTTCGCGCACAGCCGCATGCACAGACCGGATGCATGGTGTGCATTGATACACCAACTAGGTTTTTGCACATGTTACTTTTTGAGTGGAGCCAAGTCAGCACCTCCGACCAATTATGTGGCACACACCCGACCATGTGTGCATCATGCACCGCAAAATAAGCTATCAATAGGAGACAATATTCATTCATTTCTCACATTTATTTTCCTCCAGAACCTCTCTGGAACTCTCTCATACTCTTAGTCCTTTTACATTCTAGTTTCTGGCTACTTTAGCATGGCCCTGGAGTGGATGAGATATAGAGCTTTCGAATCAGGATTCTGCCCCCATAATTCCCGATTTTCACTAGGATCCGTGTAAGTTAAGTTACGCTTTTAATGTACCTGATATTTATATTTATAGTCG
This sequence comes from Lactuca virosa, assembly GCF_052849685.1. NCBI lineage: Eukaryota > Viridiplantae > Streptophyta > Magnoliopsida > Asterales > Asteraceae > Lactuca > Lactuca virosa. The sequence goes on from NC_136430.1 coordinate 50,990,528, forward strand.
TTTATATATATATATATATATATATATATATATATATATATATATATATATATATATATATATATATATATATATATATATATATATATATCCTAATTTCCAGTTATAATACTGATTGATCTACTTACAGGAGAGGTGTTTAGAATGGTCATGTTGGCTTGGTTGTTAGATTTCAAAAAAGGTTATACGCCGAAATGATCGAGCTTCCTAATTGTCCGGCCTGACTGATCCTTCTTTGATAGAACTTTTGGTATTCACTGGGATTAGTGAAGGATATAGTTTTCATTACCAAATCATCGTAGAAGTTAAGGTTAAAGTATTATAGGGTAATACTTATTCGGCGCGTCACCCTTCATGCCGGAGGGATATCTGTCAATCATCTGAGAAATTATTTAGGTGACTTACCTCACTATACCGTGTACTACAATATATATATATATATATATATATATATATATATATATATATATATATATATATATATATATATATATGTATATTAGGAAATAATAACTAGTAGGATAGGCTGGTAGTATAGTATTTTTCGGCCTAATGTTATTACGTTTAAGTTAGTTGGAGGTGGTTACAGTATACTAGTAGGCAATTAGATTTGTTTAGTTGGTTGCCTATTTGTGGACTGTTTATCTTTTTTCTATATATATATTGATATGTTATGTGGAGAGTTGAGGTAGATGAACAACTTTATGCTGAAGGCAAATGGGTAAGTTGATGACAATAGCAACTTAAGAGATTGTGAGCCTGGAAAAGGGCAATATCAACTTAAGCGATTGTGAGCCTAGATACTTAAAAGGAGAGGTAATGACAATAACAACTTAAGCGATTGTGAGCCTAGAAAATGGCAATAGCAACTTAAGAGATTGTGAAACTAGATACTCGATATATGCATGTATATGTATTGTGATATATGATATTTTGGGGAACACACTAATCCTCGTGCTTACCAAGTTGTTACAAATGTTTTCCAGACACTCCATTAGTTCGTGAGAAAGGAAAGGTTCGACTATACACACGCGCATTCGCACTCATGTTTCCGCACAATGTAATGATACTCTGATAAATAAAAATAAAAATTTTGGGCTGAAAATCGGGACGTTACATAAAGCTTACTAAAACCAAACAAAGACCAGCCCTTAGTCAAAACCTTAATTCTACCAATGTTTGATCAAAAGTAAAACTAGTCAAAAATTCAATGGTCAAATCTAATCTCATAATTTCCTACAACAACCCTCCATGTCGTGGGCACAAAATGCCAAAATAGTCATTGTTTCCCCAGTCGCTATGCCATGGAAACCTAAGGCCACGCCATGGGGAGTGATCAGAACATCTCAAATGAGCTTAATCCATTTTCTTGCAATTTCAAGAGCTCCAAGGTTCAAATCTGATCCTTCCCAAGGTCTTAATGGATAAAGTTTCTAACTTTATCCATTAGGAAGGTCCAAACCACCAAAATGTAGACTTTAAGTCTCAAAAGGACCCAAAAATTATCCTTCTTAACTTAATCCGTTATGTCCAAGTCTCCAACCTTCAGATCTTAATCAACATGATGTTTAGATGGATAAAGTTTCCAACTTTATCCAAAATAATGTCATAAACAATCAAGATCTAAATTTTAATACACCAAAATGACCTATAGGACCAAGATAACTTGCATGGTTATAAGGGAAGGCAAAAAAAATCACAGCTTTCCTAATCCATGATGTCCAAGAAGCATTCCAAACTGTAACATCCTTAAAATTTCATAAAAATTTAAACTTTTTCAAACAAACCAAAAATCATAATTGTTTACATTGTAGTTTTCAAAACATGTTTAACATCAGAGTTTTCCCAAATTGACAAAACACAACATGATGAGGTGTACGATCAAGCCTTTGCCTTCCCACGATCATCTGAGGTACCTGAAACATAACCCAAAAATGTAAGCCCAAAACTTAGTGAATTCCCCCAAGGTACCAACAACAAATAACACATATACAATAACAACATACTATGGGTCGAATCAACCATCGGGTTGGAATATGCTAGGTTCCTCAACCATCGGGTTGGAATGCCAACATACAGTGGGTCCAATCAACCATCGGGTTGGAATACCCCAGGCCCTTTAACCATCGGGTTGGAATGCCAACATACTATGGGTCCAATCATCCTCGGGATAGAATACACTAGGCCCTCGACCATCAGGTTGGAATGCCCCAGTCTGTTGGCTTACCCACAAAACAGTGAAGCCTTAGCCACCAAACAAACATATGCACATAATACAGATAAGCAAACCATTAACCAACCATAAAATAAATAAATAGATCTTACAGATGACTAGGGATAACATCATCCTATCTACTAGGATACCTATCTAACAGATTGGTGGATTAGTGTCTATTTCCATAACTATATTTGGTATGTACTTGACCCGGTTGTAGCATGGTCCTTTTGGGTTGCCTTCACCAAAGCAACTTGACAGATTATTTATGGAGAGAGATGATATTATTGTTCATTAATATATTATATGAATAATATATTAAATGAGAACTCATATTAGTTTATTAATATTAATCAAGAATTAATTAAGAATTTAATTTTGTGATCAAAAGAGATTAATTAAACTAAGGGGACTGAAATTGCAATTATAAGATAATTGGATTTTGGGCTGTGGATCCCTTGGATTACAGGGTGGACGATTTTAAGCTTGAATCCCACTTAGAAATCGTCCAAGGCCTTGTTCTGGAGGGTTTCATTTGTCACAACTAGCAAATTTGGCTAGGAAGTTCTATCCTTTTGTAAGCATTATCAATGGCAACAATTGTAACCATGACTTGAAAACATGATGTTTATTCAATAACAACAAAATTCCATCAAACACTTTATACAAACACTTCAAATAGTCAACAAAAGATTGGAAACCCTAAAAATCCCGGTTTAAGTCCAATAAGAACTAGGATTTTCTTATTGGGCCTAATGGACCAATAAGTCTCCAATTTGACTAGTTTGGGCTTAGAGCTCGTAATTGGGCTCTAATTCAACCCACTTTAATGAAACTTAACATTTTGCGCCATAATGGGCCCAAAATGGATTGGTTTACCTTAATGGGCCTTGTTGGGCCATAACATATCTAATAAATCCTAATGGGCCACAAATCCATTCTTTTATGCAAGATTGGGCCGTGAACTACTCCAAAGGCCCAATGGGCCGAAAACCATGAATTTGGGCCTCATATTATGGGACTCAAGCACTAAAGGCCCAAGCCATTTCTTTCCCTTCTCTCTCTTGGCCCAAGTAAAAACAAAAAAGAAAAAGATGTAAATGGGGAGGGTTGACTTTGAGAGGTGTCACCTCCTTACTGCACACCAAGCATCCATGCATGGAACAACATGCATCTATAATGGTCACCTCACACTCTCTCTCTTCTCCTTCTTCTAATCTCGGCCCATAACACCAACACACACACACACACACACACTTAATTCACTTCCAAATCCTCTCACGAACACCTACATTCTTCCTTCCTAATTTTCGAGATCTAGGGCATTTCAAGAAGGTTTTAATTCAAAAACCACTCCAAGATACATACTTGTGGTAAGATATTGTCAATATACTTTCTTTCTACAACTTAATCAATCTTCTTACCACCTTAAATTCTTGATCATACTCCCTAGAACTCTTCAAGTTCGAAGGTCTCTTCAAGAAGATTGTTAGGGCCGAGAATCTCATCCATCTTTTCCATTTATTCTTCAAAACCGTGAGCAACAAAGCAAGGTGAGTTCATACCCCCTTGTTTTTCGGTTTTTACTTCTTTTTGGGGGAGAATACAAGTATTATGTGATGATTTATGTGTGTTTGCATGTTATGTGTGATTTCTTTAGTTTTTGGTTGTGATAATGTGTAATACTTGTGATATTTCGAGATCTATAGCAAAAAGGGTAAAAGAATCATAAACAAAAACATAATAAACAACATACATTATAGATTTAAGGGTCCTTAAGTTTTAAAAGTGAAAAACAAAGCCAAAGAACTTTACGAGTGTCATTTTTGTAAAAATTACAAAGATTGGGTGTAAATGGATAATTATCGGTTTTATGAGGGTTATGAGGTATATATTTCTATAAAAGCTGATTTTCATGAAAATAATACTTTCCAAAAGGTCAAAAACATAAATTTTAGCTTATTGGGCTTTAAATTGGGCCTCACGAGTTTTGGGCCCAAGGTTGCGAAAAAAATTAAGTTTTGAGGGGATGAAATGTAAAACTTAACAAACTATGAGACTAAAACGTAAATCAACTATTTCAGGGGTTGAAAAGGATTTTATTACCAAATTGGACTAAAAATGCAAAGTTTTTGATTTTGGGGTTAAAATTGTAAAACTTACTCAAATTGGGCCAAAAATGTAAACTTTTTACAAATAAAGGCTGGAAATGACAAATGCAATAGTTTTGGACTAAAATTTCTATTCAAATAAAGTTTGGGTGGAAAATGTCAAGAAAAATGGTTTAAGGACCAAAAATGTCAATTTTCATAAAAAGGGACTAAAAGTGCCATTTTTATAGAAAAATGGGCCACAATGGTCAATCTAAATATTTTTGGGCCAAATAAACAATTATAGATGTTTGGATTAAAATATATATATATATATATATATATATATATATATATATATATATATATATATATATATATATATATATATATATATATATATATATATATATATATATATATATATATATATCAAACATTAAGATATTTTTTTAACATTGCAAATAAACATTTAGCATACAACAAATACCAACAATACAAACTTAAACTCGACAAAACATAAGTGATTTAGTGACTGGGCCCAAATACCTTCTATTCGTGCTATTGGGCCTTGTGGCCCAATATCATGATAATTAGGCCCAATATAAGCACACATGTTTATTGGGCCTCAGGTAACCCAATTATATGCTTAATAGACCCTCAATGGCTTTTACATGCTATTGCGCCGTAGTGGCCCATTTGCATTGCTAGTAAGGTCCAAATCAATCATAATGTGTGATAAGCTAACGTGTCTGTCGCATACTCGACAGCCTATAATAACATATGTGACTAGTGGGCCCCCGTAGCCATCTTCTGTTCGTCTGTTAGGCTTACCTTTTATTCAAGTAAACATAAATCAAGTTGTTAAACAAGGTTATTCAATTTCATTGGATTTAGTGAGTAATATCAATCCAATTTTATAACAACTAAAATATCTTAGGATTAATAATGGTTTAATTATATACCCTCTTGTAGACAGTATGGCTGATTTCCATCTTCCCGGAGATCTGTATTTCCCTAATCAGGGTAATAACAGATGGCTTGAGGAGGAACCTGAGGAGGAACCTGAGGAGGAACCTGAAGAGGAACCTGCAGAGGAGTCTGAGGAGGAACAGGAGGTTGGGATCGAAGACGGGCCTGCAGAGCCTGTGGCTGACTCTGGAGGGGAAGAATCTAGCGACAGTAGTGACGATGACTCGGACGCAGAGTCTGTAGTCATGAACCCACCATTTCTAGTTAGGGTGCCAACGTATCGGATGGGCCCTAATGGCCCTACACCCCCATGGGGAGTTGACATTTGGAGATGGAGTAGGCAGCAAGGTCAGTGACCCCTGTACGACATGGCGAGGGAATTCTATGATCTGAGGGATGGAGGGCTGGCTGACCGAGCACTTCCTGTTATGGTGAGGAGGTTGCGAAACACCGGCGACCTAGCCCAGGACACAGCCGAGCAGTTGAACCAGATGCGAGCCGCAGTGGCAAGACGGGAACGAGAAACTCAGGAAGTAATCGATAACTTTCATGTACGTCAAGAAATTTGGGAGGATCGACTATGAGCCACAGAACAACAAGTGGCGCGTCTTCAGGGCGCATCCACATCATCAGCCCCACCACCCGACACATCTCGGAGCACTCCGGATCAGTAGACCCCTTCTGCTAGTGCTATGTTCTCTTAAGCTTACCATGTTATGTACTACCGACTCCATGTTTAAGTGATTACACTACTCATAGAGTCGTTATGCTGCCGAAATTTGTACCCTTATGTATGCTCCTTAGAGCAAATTTTTCATTTATCAAAGTGCGGATATTATTAGTGGAAAATATTATGTGTTTATTTGTGATGTTGTGATCTGCTATGTGTTTTATACTCTTACTGTTTGGTGTAAATATATGGAATCACTTAAATGCAAAAATCAACTCATGAAATTCCCAACTTAATACAATACGTACTCAACATCTTTCTGTTCCATAACAACAAGATGCCGCAAAGACCAAACCGTGGAAACAATCAGCCACCGACACCACCAGAAATCAACTCAGTTGCATTTCAAGAAGCTGTATATGCTGCAGTCAGAACAGCACTGGCGCAAATCCACAATGGGAACAATGGTGGAGGAAACGGGCAGGGGGCCGGAAGTTCAAACAACAGGATAAATCAAGGACCTACCAAGACATGCTCTTACAAGTATTTCACCAACGCCAAGCCACGAACCTTTAATGGCATAGGGGGAATGATAACCCTGAAGAGATGGATTGAAAAGGGGAATCGGTATTCGAGATATGTGGATGCCCTAAAGAAGTCAAGGTGAAGTTTCCAGCATGTACATTTGTTGATCAAGCTCTCATCTGGTGGAATGGACATGTGGAGGATGTGACTCTCCCGGTGGCTAATGCCTTGCCATGGATGGAACTGGAGGAAATGCTAATGGCCGAATACTGCCCACGTGGCGAGGTTCAGAAAATGGAGCAAGAGTTATGGAATCTCACTGTCCGAAACTCCGACATCGATGCCTACATATCGAGGTTTAGCGAACTCTCGCTGTTATGCCCTGGCTTGATTACTTCGGAAGGAAAGAAAATCGAAAGATTCATCTGGGGATTAACTCCCCCACTTCAAGGAAACGTGATTGCTGCGAATCCAGAAACCTTTGACAGTGCCAAGAGGTTGGCCAAGAAGCTATACGACCACAACAACAAGAAGGGCCAGAAGGTAGGGGAAACTGAAAGCAATAAGGACAGTGACAACAAGAAAGGAAAGAATAACAAGAGGAAGGGACGACAAGGCTCAGAGTCGTCAAAGAAACAACAAACAGTGGCAGTTCATGCTGCAACCACCCAAGTTCCCTCCGCACCACATGCTCCAGCCTCATCCACCCCAAGTACCCCTAAGCAGTATTCCGGGAATCTCCCAAAGTGCAACAAGTGCAATCTCCATCACAATGGTGAATGCAGGGAGATGCATTGTACTGGTTGCAACCAAAAGGGTCACATGGCAAAGTACTGTAGGACCTATCCTCCCCAGAACCAGCAACAAGGAAACAACAACAACTGCAACAACAACAACAACACCAACAACAACAACGACAACAACGCTGGGGCTAGCAACACCTGTTATGGATGTGGAAGGATTGGGCATTTCCATCGAAACTGCCCCAATGTCAACAACCAAGGGAATGGAGGAGCAGGGAGAGTGCTAACCATGGGTAAAGGAGAAGCAGTTCAGGATCCTGCTGTTGTCACTGGTACGTTTCTCCTTAACCACACATATGCATGCATCCTGTTTGATACCGGGGCAGAGCGAAGTTTAGTGAGTAATGAATTCAAACATTTGCTAAAACAACAACCCCAAAAGCTTAATGAAACCTTTACGGTGGAAATGGCTAATGGGAAAACATAATCAACTGGGGAAATCTACGTAGGATGTACCCTAACCTTAAATCACCATGCCTTTCAAATAAACTTGATGCCTGTAACTATTAGGAGTTTTGATGTGATTATCGGCATGGATTGGTTGAGCCCCCATCATGCCGAAATTATGTGTCGCGAGAAGGCCGTTCGCCTTCATCTCCCTAACCACGAAACCCTAATTATATACGGAGACAAACCCAATACGAACCTTCGTCTCATCTCGTGCATAAAGGCATAGAAGTATCTACAAAAGAAGGACTTGGCGTTTCTGGCTCACATAGAGGATAAGTCCAGGGAAGAGGTCAATATTCGAGACATCCCAGTGGCTTGCGATTTCCCGGATGTCTTTCCTGAAGATCTTCCGGGGATACCCCCAGAAAGACAAGTCGAGTTCTGAATTGACCTTGTGCCAGGAGCTACACCCATTGCCAAATCACCCTATAGGTTGGCTCCTACGGAGATACAAGAACTATCAAGCCAACTCAGCGAACTCTTCAGCAAAGGATTCATCCGACCTTGCTTCTCACCCTGGGGAGCTCCGGTCCTTTTTGTTAAGAAGAAGGACAAATCCTTTAGGATGTGTATCGACTATAGAGAACTGAATAAGCTCACTATGAAAAATCGCTACCCACTTCCACAAATCGACGATCTATTCGACCAGCTTCAAGGAGCAAATTACTTCTCTAAGATAGATCTGCGATACGGCTACCACCAACTCAAGGTCCGGGAAGAGGATATCCCCAAAACCGCTTTCCGAACCCGCTATGGACATTATGAATTTGTTGTAATGCCCTTCGGTCTAACGAATGCCCCTGCCACATTCATGGACCTGATGAATCGAGTCTTCCGACCATTCATCGATAACTTTGTCATCGTTTTCATCGACGATATCCTGGTCTATTCTCGAAGCGAAGAGGAGCATAGTCGACATCTCCGACAAATCTTGGAAACCCTACGGACCGAAACGTTATACGCAAAACTCTCTAAGTGTGAGTTTTGGCTCTGTAGCGTAAACTTTTAAGGTCATATTGTCAGTCAAGAAGGGATACATGTGAACCCTTCTAAGATCAAAGCCATTGAAGGATGGGCAGTCCCAACGACACCCACAGAAATTCGTCAATTTCTGGGTCTCGTAGGCTCTTACAGAAGATTCATTCAGAACTTCTCCAGAACAGCCAAGCCACTTACCCTGGTTACACAGAATGGCGTACCATTTGAATGGATAGAAAAGAAGGAGGTTGCCTTCCGAACTCTGAAACGAGCTCTCGGTAGTGCACCAGTACTATCTTTACCACAGGGAACTTTGGACTTTGTAGTTTACTGCGATGTTTTGAATCAGGGTTTAGGTTGTGTACTTATGCAGCGTGGGAAGGTGATAGCTTATGCATCCCGACAACTAAAGACACATGAGGTGAATTATACCACCCATGATCTCGAATTGGGAGCCGTGGTCTTTGCTTTGAAACTTTGGAGGCACTACCTTTATGGTACGAAGTGCACCATTTTCACTGACCACAAGAGTCTCCAACACATTTTAAATCAAAAGGAGTTAAACATGAGCCAACGAAGATGGGTTGAGCTACTAAACGAATACGATTGCGAAATCAAGTACCACCCAGGCAAGGCTAACGTGGTTGTTGATGCCTTGAGTCGGAAAGAATACTCACAATACTCCATACATCTGGGATCAGATAATATGTACCTGGATATTAAGCAATATTATTGGTGGCCTAACATGAAGGCAGAGATTGCCACTTACGTTAGCATGTGCCTCAGTTGTGCTAAAGTGAAGGTAGAGTATCAAAAGCCCTCGGGACTATTACAACAGCCGGTAATACCCGAGTGGAAATGGGAAAGGATTACCATGGACTTTGTGACCAAATTACCCAAGACAACTGATGGAATGGATGCCATATGGGTAATAGTTGATAGGTTGACAAAATCCGCCCATTTCCTGCCAATAAAGGAGACATATAAGATGGAGCGACTGACAAGAATCTACATCAAGGAAATTATGAGACTCCATGGAGTGCCAATATCTATCATCTCAGATCGGGATAGTAGGTTCACTTCACGCTTCTAGCAATCACTTCAAAAGGCTATGGGAACACAAATCGACATGAGAACTACTTACCACCCACAGACGGATGGTCAAAATGAACGAACCATTCAAACGCTTGAGGATATGCTTCGAGCATGTGTGATAGACTTTGGAAGGTCGTGGGATACCCACGTACCTCTAATTGAGTTTTCGTACAACAACAGTTATCACACAAGCATCAAAGTTGCTCCTTTCGAAGCATTATATGGTCGTAAATGTAGATCACCGTTGTGTTGGGCTAAGGTAGGCGACACTCAGCTAGCAACAGGACACACACCAAACAATGCATTAACAGGACCAGAAATCATACGCGAAACGACAGAGAAGATAGTTCAAATCAGAGCTCGACTTCAAGCATCAGAGACCGACAGAAGAGCTACGCTGATAAACGGCGAAAGCCCTTGGAGTTTCAAGTCGGGGATCGGGTGTTGCTAAAGTTTTCTCCCTGGAAAGGGGTGATTCATTTCGGGAAACGGGGAAAACTAAACCCACGGTACATTGGACCATTCGAGATTCTTGCCCGAATTGGTCCAGTGGCTTATAGACTGCAGCTACCTACCGAGCTCAGCAGTGTACACCCCGTGTTCCATGTTTCCAATTTGAAGAAGTGCTTATCTGATGAAACTCTCGTCATCCCATTGGAAGAAATCGAAATCAACGAGAATCTCCTGTTCACCGAGGAACCAGTTGAAATCATGGACAGGGAAGTGAAGCGTACTAAGCAAAGTCGCATTCCGATTGTGAAAGTTCGGTGGAACGGGAAACATGGACCGAAATTCACATGGGAACGCGAAGACCAGATGAAACAAAAGTACCCTCACCTATTCTCGCATTCTCAAATCTAGCTCCAAAAAGAATTTCGGGACAAAATTCCCTCTAACGGGGGGATGATGTCACAACTAGCAAATTTGGCTAGGAAGTTCTATCCTTATGTAAGTATTATCAATAGCAACAATTGTATCCATGACTTGAAAACATGATGTTTATTCAATAACAACAAAATTCCATCAAACACTCTGTACAAACACTTCAAATAGTCAACAAAAGATTGGAAACCCTAAAAATCCCGGTTTAAGTCCAATAAGGACTAGGATTTTCTTATTGGGCCTAATGGACCAATAAGTCTCCAATTTGACTAGTTTGGGCTTAGAGCTCGTAATTGGGCTCTAATTCAACCCAATTTCATGAAACTTAAAATTTTGGGCCATAATGTTCCTAAAATGGATTGGTTTACCTTAATGGGCCTTGTTGGGCCATAACAAATCTAATAAATACTAATGGGCTACAAATCCATTCTTTTATGCAAGATTGGGCCGTGAACTACTCCAAAGGCCCAATGGGTCGAAAACCATGAAATTAGGCCTCATATTATGGGACTCAAGCACTAAAGGCCCAAGCCATTTCTTTCCCTTCTCTCACTCAGCCCAAGTAAAAAAAAAGAGAAAGATGTAAATGGGGAGGGTTGACTTTGGGAGGTGGCACCTCCTTATTGCACACCATGCATCCATGCATGGACCAACATACATCTATAATGGTCACCTCACCCTCTCTCTCTTCTCCTTCTTCTACTCTTGGCCGAGAACACCAACACACGCACACACTTAATTCACTTCCAAATCCTCTCAAGAACACCTATATTCTTCCTTCCTAATTTTTGAGATCTAGGGCATTTCAAGAAGGTTTTCATCCAAAAATCACTCCAAGATACATACTTATGGTAAGATCTTGTCAATATACTTTCTTTCTACAACTTAATCACTCTTCTTACCACCTTAAATTCTTGATCATAATCCCTAGAACTCTTCAAATTCGAAGGTCTCTTCAAGAAGATTGTTAGGGCCGAGAATCTCATCAATCTTTTCCATTTCTTTTCTAAAACCGTGAGCAACAAAGTAAGGTGAGTTCATACCCCATTATTTTTTTGGTTTTTACTTGTTTTTGGGGGATAATACAAGTACTATGTGATGATCTATGTGTGTTTGCATGTTATGTGTGAATTCTTTAGTTTTTGCTTGTGATAATGTGTAATACTTGTGATATTGCGAGATCTATAGCAAAAAGGGTGAAAGAATCATAAACAAAAAGATAATAAACAACATACAATACAGATCTAGAGGTCCTTAAGTTTTAAAAGTGAAAAACAAAGCCAAAGAACTTTACAAGTGTCATTTTTGCAAAAATTACAAAGATTGGGTGTAAATGGATAATTATCGGTTTTATGAGGGTTATAAGGTATATATTTTTATAAAAGCTTTAAATTGGGTCTCACGAGTTTTGGGCCCAAGGTTGCGAAAAAAATGAAGCTTTGAGGGGTTGAAATGTAAAACTTAACAAAGTATGAGTCTAAAATGTAAATCAACTATTTCAGAGGTTGAAAACGATTTTATTACCAAATTGGTCTAAAAATGCAAAGTTTTTGATTTTGGGGTTAAAATTGTAAAACTTACGGAAATTGGGCCATTTTACAAATAAAGGCTGGAAATGACAAATGCAATAGTTTTGAAGTAAAATTTCTATTCAAATAAAGTTTGGGTGGAAAATGTCAAGAAAAATGGTTTAAGGACCAAAAATGTCAATTTTCATAAAAAGGGACTAAAAGTGCCATTTTAATAGAAAAAGGGGCCACAATGGTCAATCTAAATGTTTTTGGGCCAAATAAACAATTCTAAATATTTAGGTTAAAAATATCAAGTTTATAACACATGACTTTAAAATATATATATATATATATATATATATATATATATATATATATATATATATATATATATATATATATATATATATATCGAAAAGCTCGTTATAAATCAAATGTTAAGATATCTTTTTAACATTGCAAATAAACATTTAGCATACAACAAATACAAACAATACAAACTTAAACTCGACAAAACATAAGTGATTTAGTGACTGGGCCCAAATACCTTCTATTCGTGCTATTGGGCCTTGTGGCCCAATATCATGATTATTTGGCCCAATATAATCACACATGTTTATTGGGCCTCAGGTGACCCAATTACATGCTTAATAGACCCTCAATGGCTTTTACATGCTATTGGACCGTAGTGGCCCATTTGCATTGCTAGTAAGGTCCAAATCAATCATAATGTGTGATGAGCTAACGTGTCCGTCGCATGCTCGACAGCCTATAATAACGTACGTGATTAGTGGGCCCCCGTATCCCTCTTCTCTTTGTCAGTTAGGCTTACCTTTTATTCAAGTATAAATAAATCAAGTTGTTAAACAAGGTTATTCAATTTCATTGGATTTAGTGAGTAATAACGGGCGACACCAATAAGTGTCGCTCGTAGTCTGTAGTTATAATCAAAGTCTCCTGGAGGGAGAGCGAGAGTTTATGTATAGATCTATACGGGGGTGACTCCCCCACACCTAAGCCGTTCGCTACAATTAGACTCGGCCAGTCTAGGGTGACAAAATCTTAAATTCAATACCGGCTTTCACTAGAATGCCAAGACAGACGAAATAGTCATTATTATGCATGGTTATAACGACTCACATAGAGATCCAATACCATCTAAGTAATCATGGGAAATCTTATTTATTCGTTGTGACGATACAATAATACAAAACGAACATACTATTTATATCGGAAAACATCGGGTTTTCCAGGGGAACAACATTATTCACTTTCACTTTCGATAACTATAATGCAAGAATTCATTATGAGAAACATATTACTTTTACACGTTTTGAAATCATTAACGCATATACTTATGGATCATCACACCTATTTCGTAAACAATTCTCGTTTCAGAAAATATCGGATTTTCTGGGTTTTACAAACTACACAAACCATTTTCATACCAAATCTGCTTATGAACTCACCAACATTATATATGTTGACCGTTTTCAAAATAACTTGTGTTCTCAGGTAATCGTTAGAATGAAGAATTATCAAGTATGTGTCCGAATGCCTTTTATGTGATGTCATTTGATAAACAATTTATTTTTGGGATTATGTAATGTAAACAATGTACTGGATGTGAACAATGACGGTTGTAATGTATTAATGCATGGTGATGTTTATGTTATGTTTCATGTATATTCATTGTGATGATATTTCAATTTAAGTCACACAAGCCCTCAGACGTTTCCGCCATCTGGTTCGGGGGTGTGACACCATTGGACTGCTTAAGGCCTAAGCTATCCAATTAGGGTTTTGACTGAAACCCTAGTAGCACACCTATATAAAGGAGCTCAGGGATTCATAATTCAGCTACCCAAGAAACCCTAGAGTTATAAGAGCCAAATATGTGCTTCCATTCCCTCTCTTCTAGATCATCTTCTTGCCTTGGTGTTTGTAAGCCATTAGAGGTATTGCCCTCAAAACTTGAAGATTCTTGCAACAATCAAAAGGTAAACATCTAAATCTTTTTTATATGTTATTTCGATTTTGATATGCTAGATTAGGGTTTGTAAGCTTTGGATAAACTTGCATGTACAATAGAGAAACCTAGATCCAAAGATTTAGGGTTTTGCATGTGCACATAAGAATGTTCTTTTGCTCAAAACCCATCAGTGGTATTAGAGCCTTGCTTGGTTTCTATTATATTTGATGCATTGTGTGTTTATTCATTGCTTAAAATCGTTTTTACTGCCTTCTGGCTGACAAACTCGTCGAGTCCCAAAGTGAACTCGACAAGTTAGATGAACTCAGCGAGTTCTATAAGGGGCTCGACGATTCGGAGTGTCAGACTGATAGATTTTCGGGATTTTGGCTTATTTTGACTTAGGGGCTGTTTGGTAGCATCTTAAGTATTCATATCTGGATGATGCAAAGGCCTGGATGATGTAGAGGCTCTGTATGAATCTGTATCTGAATGATAAGTTGATGTTTGGTCAGGCATCTGAATGTCTGTCTCTTAATGGTGAAAATGACCATTTTAACCCTCTGAACTATTTGTTACTGTTTGGTTAGATATTAAACAATTCTGAATTTATAAACAATTTTAAATAAAATACAAAACGTTGTACAAAATCCAAATCAAACAATAAACAAAATCCAAATTGATCAACTACAAAATTATATTTTGTTTTCAATCCTTCAGCTATATTCTTCCACGAGTTCACTTTCATATTACTCCATTCACATCCGTAAGTTGTAATTTCATGAATACAAGCTTGAAGAAAATGTCTTTTCCACACCTTCTATCTTTTTACTGTTTACGGTTAACTCAGACCTTTTTTGTGCCATTTGTTACATGTCTAGTATTTACAATCCAACAAGAACAGGTTTCATTAATTTTGAACTTTTTATTCATAGCAACAAAATCCAACAACAACAGAGCAACACAAATCAAGCAAAAATCTTAATATAGAGCAACAAAAATCTATTATCCACACAATAACATAGCAGAATTCAGAGTTCACATAGCAAATTTTGGAGTTCACACAAAAACAAATTTCAGCAAAAATCATAAGATAGAGCAGCAAACAAAGAAATAGATGAAATAGATTTCACATAAATTTCAGCAGCAAGAATAGATCAAACACAAGATAACAGATTTTAGGGCTTGAAAAAAACCGATTTCACACAAATCGATCAGCCGCACAAGAAAACAACACATCGAGACAGAGGGGGGACTTACCAGCGAAGGGGAGGCGACGAGGAAGGAGGCGACGAGGAGGGAGGTGGAGGTGGTGCGGTGCTCCGGTAGTCCGATGGCAAGGAGGGAATCAGTGAACGTTGTCGATGGGAGAAGCAGGGGAAGAAAAAAAGAAACAGATGTTGTTCTCTTTAGGGCTAAGGGTATCAGATGGAAACTTTTTCATCCAGACTTGTCACCACATCTGACCGATCAAGACCATTTTCTCTTATGTCTGACCGATTAAGAGGTTCAAAAAGCACCAACCAAACGCTCTGAATCTGAACGATCCAGAGCCAACCTCTTTATGGTATGATTAAGAGGCCAAACAAACAGCCCCTTAGGATAATTACCAAAACTGTTTTTAATTAATAAAATCTGATTTTTATTAATTCCATATGATTATCCTTGTCAAAATAAAAGATATTTATCAATTAATTAGATAATTATTGCCTTAATTGATAAACCTTAATTATTTGAATTATTTGATCAATTATCTTGCATTAAATTGGATTAGGCTAAAATTAGATAGTCACCAAATAATTGTTAAATTATATTATTTGAATTTTGATCTAGATAGTTTTGAAATGTTTCAAAACTTGCCCTCAAGTTTTGGAATTTAAATTTTTGATTAAAAGTTTAATTTTGAAATATTTAAATTCTAAACCCTAGAATTTTACAAGTTTAAAATTCAACCCTTATACTATTATAGTATTACAAGGTTAATATATATATATATATATATATATATATATATATATATATATATATATATATATATATATATATATAAGATTAAGCTAGTCTTACCGTTAGTAGGCCTCATTCACGAAGCCGATCTATAAGGGGGGTATAAGGTTGCTGCCTATAAAATGGCAGTTTAATGGGTGTCCACTCTCACCCACGACTTCCTTGATTGGTGGAGGGTCATTAGCCGAACGGGTAGGATAGGACAACTAATTCCTCATTAGAAGTATAATGATTATACAAAGTAACTAAATGTTTTTATAAAATTCCCAATCTTAATACTATTCCATGAAATTACACTTTGTACCCTTGCCAAGACGTTAGTGGAGCGTGTGTGGTTAACCGGCACAATAATTTGGGTCTAACAAACGTGGCAAAGGGTGAGTCGATGTTTGTCATAGATCAATGGAGCGTGAGTGGCTAACCGACACATTGATTAGGTGACTATAACATTGGGGGCAACAAGTACATTTGTATGGTTATTCTCACCTTGTTTGTGATCCTCGGTATCCCAGTCACAAACTTGAAGGACATATCGAGATTTAAACATGCCATTGAAAAGTTCAATGAATCTCAAATGATTTAGGAGTTTTCAATACATTTAAAACTTAATTTCTTTTTCATTTTTCATGGTGGAAATTAGTGAATAGTCATTCAGTTACCTTCAAATTATTTGTTGTTTAGATTACGACATCCCTGTTCTAAATTGAAAATAATGTTGTTGGATCCTAGCCCGAATTTCTCATTTGGGTGTTTAATTGGGAATTCTTACCTAATCAAACTTTGACTCTTTTCTTTTTCAGATGTCTAACTCGAACAACAACAACGCTTCAGGCTCAACCTCTTCAGGCTCATTCTCACTCATGAATTTGTGTGGGAGGGTGATTTTCGATGGGACCAATTACAATGATTGGATCCGCAATATTCGAATGGTTAACCGCTACGAGGACCAGGAGTATGTCCTCGATAAGGAGGTGAAGGAGGTGAATGTCAACACTGCTACTCCCGATGAGATCGCTGCCTTTGAGGCCCATGAGCGAGATGCTACGAAAGTCCATTGCATCATGCTCGCGACTATGATTGCAGAACTCAAAAAGTACTATGAGGAATACTATCCCTATGAGATGCACCAAGATTTACTGGACAGGTACCACCAAAGTGCCACGCAGGAGAGGTACGAGATTATCACTTCGATGATCACGACCAAGATGAGGGATGGAGAGTCTGTCACTTCTCATCTATAGAAAATACAGAGATATGTAGACCGCCTGCTGAAGTTAAATGTTCACTTCGACGAAGAGCTGCAGATTGATATTATTCTTCAGTCCTTGCCACCCTGTTTCAAACAGTTCCGAATGACCTACCACATGAAGAAGGAGGAGGTCAGCTTGAGCAAGCTTCAAGACTTTTTCAGGACTGATGAGAGCAACCTCAAGGACAAATCTGTTGCATCAACTCCCGCTACTACTGCCCTCGTCTTGGCTATTGGGAAGGGGAAGGGTAAGAAGAGAAAGGCTCTTTCTAGGAGCCACCACAAGGGAAAGTCCCAAGATGGCACCTCTTTTAGTGGAACCAAGGCTGGTCCCGCTGCACCCTCCTCCAATCCAAAGGATGCAGAGTGCTATCACTGCCATGACAAAGGGAACTGGAAACGAAGCTGCGCAAAGTATCTGCAGGACATCAAGGATGGAAAGATAAAACCATCCTACACAGGTACTTATACTATTCAATCTAATAACTCATCGCATGCTATTTCTTGGGTTCTTCATACATGATGTGGTTTTCACGTTTGTTCTGATTTGCAGGGCCTACGAACAAATAGGGATGTGGAGCATGGGAAGATAAACCTGATCATGGGAAATCGAAGATCATCACCTGTCACCAAGATTGGAGTTTACTCTTTAGTGCTTAGTAGAGGGTTAGGACTAGAGTTGAATAAATGTTGCTATTCGCCAGAAATGGCAAGAAACATCATTTCTTTTCATGGTTTATATAAACAAGGATTTAGATTTTCGTTTGATAATGAAAAAGGTTCTTTTAATGCTTTTCTTAATGGGGTTTTCTATTTTGAAGCATTGCCTTGTAATGGAATATATGAAAGTATGGTGGTTGTAGACAATTTAGGAAATCATGTGTTTTATATCGATTCTTCCA
The DNA here is from genome assembly GCF_052849685.1 of Lactuca virosa. NCBI lineage: Eukaryota > Viridiplantae > Streptophyta > Magnoliopsida > Asterales > Asteraceae > Lactuca > Lactuca virosa. Next base: position 51,008,849 of record NC_136430.1, read on the forward strand.
ATGATTTGGATAAAGCATGCTTGTGGCATTTTCGTCTAGGACATGTCAACAAGAAACGCATAGCCAAAACTCCAAAAGGATGGAGTGTTGGACTCATTCGACCATAGGGACGATGACGTGTGTGAGTCTTGTTTGCTCGGAAAGATGACCAAGTCACCCTTCACTGGTACTTGTGAAAGGGGTGAGAGTTTATTAGATCTCATATACACCGATGTGTGTGGGCCCCTTTAGATCTACCACAAGGGATGTAAGTCTCTTCTATGTGAATTTCACCAATGATTATGGGTATATATACTTAATCAGTCACAATTCATAAACCTTTGAAAAGTTCAAAGAGTTTAAACTGGAAGTGGAGAATCAGTTGGGCAGGAAAATCAAGATGCTTCAATCTGATCGAGGTGGAGAGTACCTTAGTCTTGAGTTCCACGGCTACCTCAAGCAATGCGGAATAGTTTCGCAATTAACGCCACCTAGGACACCGCAGTTGAATGTTATAGCTGAGAGGCATAATCGAACCTTGTTGGACATGTTCCGTTCCAAGATGATTCATGCTTCAATACCTATCTTATTATGGGGGTATGCCTTAGAGACTGCCACCCATATCCTTAACCTAGTCCCTACGAAGAAGGTTGCCAAAACACCTCATGAGATGTGGACAAGGAAAGCTTCCTCTTTGGCACATATCAAGGTTTGGGGTTGCGAGGATTTCGTAAGACGAGAGACTCAAGACAAGCTCGAACCTCGTAGTGAGAGGTGTATTTTGATCGGCTACCCACAAAAATCCTTTGGATATCTCTTCTCTAGACCGAGTGATAATGTTGTCTTCGTTGCGAGGAGAGGGGTTTTCCGTGAGCGAGAAGTTATAAGCCAAGGGGATAGTAGGAGGCAAATCGATCTTGATGAGCTATAAGAATCAAACGATGAAGGAACCTCAAACACTGGCGCTCAACCTGAGGAGGAAACTCTTGTTAAACCGATTGACGAGTCCTTACCTCTTAGACGTTCCACTAGAGTTAGTGTTCTGCCTGTCTTATATGGTTTTTATGTAACAAGTGTGGGTGATACCTTTATTAGTGACAGTACACTAATAAATTTGGATGAACCTAACAGCTACAAGGAAGCCATGGCAGGCTCAGAGTCTGCGAAATGGAAAGAGGCTATAGACAGCGAGATTCAGTCCATGTATGACAACCATGTTTTTAATTTGGTTGACAATATGCCAGGTCGTAAGACGGTCGGGTGCAAGTGGATCTTCAAGAAAAAGAATGACATGGATGAGAAAGTACATTATTATAAAGCGCGATTGGTTGCGAAGGGCTTTACTCAAACTCCCGGAGTTGACTATTGTGAGAGCTTCTCACCGGTTGCGAAGATAAAGTCTATTAGGGTGATGCTAGCCATTGCTGCATTTCATGACTATGAAATATGGAAAATGGATGTCAAAATCGCTTTCCTCAATGGGAAGTTGGCTGAGGTTGTTTACATGAGTCAGCCTGAGGGTTTTGTCAATGCGAAGCATCCTAATAGAGTATGTAAGCTTAAGAAATCCATTTATGGATTAAGAATAGCATCTCGCATATGGAATCTTTGTTTCAATGAGAAAGTCAAAGAGTTTGGTTTTCTGCGAAGCGAGGATGAGTCATGTGTATATGTCAAAGCCAATGGGAGTATAGTTAGCTTCCTCGTATTATATGTCGATGACATACTACTCATAGGAAACGATATCCCGACCCTGCAGGAGGTTAAGTCATAGCTTGGGAAGTGTTTTGCTATGAAGGACCTCGGAGAGGCTGCCTATATTCTGGGAATAAGGATAGTGAGAAACCGGAGAGGCTGCCTAATAGGACTTAGTCAGAATACTTACTTGGATAAAGTACTAAAGCGTCTTAATATGGACAATTCCCAGAAAGGGGAGTTACCAATCCAAAGCAATGCCAAACTGAGTAAGACTCAGAGCCCGAGTATAGAGAACGAGCTAGCAGAGATGAGCTGAATACCTTACGCTTCCATAGTTGGCTCAATCATGTATACTATGAGTTGTACTCGCCGTCATGTGGCCTTCACTTTAAGCATGTTCGTCAGATATCAAGGGAACCCTGGCAGAGCACATTGGACCGCAGTCAAGAATATTCATAAGTACCTTCGGAGGACCTAGGAGTGGTTTCTAGTCCTCATGGGAGTGATGACTTAAGGGTAAGAGGGTATAGTGACGCCAGTTTTTAGACAGACCAAGATAATTATCAATCTCAGTAAGGCTGGGTCTTTACCCTAAATGGAGGAGTAGTGACTATGAATAGTTCCAAGCAAGAGACTGTTGTTGATTCAACGTGCGAATCAGAGTAAATTACGGCGAGCGAAGCGTCGAATGAGGTAATATAGTTTAAGAACTTCATTGGATACCTTGGAGTTGTGCCAGCCATAAAGGAGCCTACGGAGAATTTCTACGATAATGAAGGAGCGGTTTCCTTGACCAAGGAACCGAGGGATCATGGCAGATCTCGACATATCGAGAGGAAATATCACTTTATTAGACATCGGGTAGAAGAGGCACTCCTCTTAGTGAAGAGGGTATCGTCAGAGGACCTTATTAGACATCGGGTAGAAGAGGTTCCTTCATCGAACCTTGTTGGACATGTTCCGTTCCAAGATGATTCATGCTTCAGTACCTATCTTATTATGGGGGTATGCCTTAGAGACTGCCACCCATATCCTTAACCTAGTCCCTACGAAGAAGGTTTCCAAAACACCTCATGAGATGTGGACAAGGAAAGCTTCCTCGTTGGCACATATCAAGGTTTGGGGTTGCGCGGCTTTCGTAAGACGAGAGACCCAAGACAAGCTCGAACCTCATAGTGAGAGGTGTATTTTCATCGGCTGCCCACAAAAATCCTTTGGATATCTCTTCTCTAGACCGAGTGACAATGTTGTCTTCGTTGCGAGGAGAGGGGTTTTCCGTGAGCGAGAAATTATAAGCCAAGGCGACAGTAGGAGGCAAATCAATCTTGAAGAGCTATAAGAATCAAACGATGAAGGAACCTCAAACACTGGCGCTCAACCTGAGGAGGAAACTCCTATAAAACCGATTGACGAGTCCTTACCTCTTAGACGTTCCACTAGAGTTAGTGTTCCGCCTGTCTTATATGGTTTTCATATAACAAGTGTGGGTGATACCTTTATTAGTGACAGTACACTAATAAATTTGGATGAACCTAACAACTACAAGGAAGCCATGACAGGCTCAGAGTCTGCGAAATGGAAAGAGGCTATAGACAGCGAGATTCAGTCCATGTATTACAACCATGTTTTTAATTTGGTTGACAATATGCTAGGTCGTAAGACGGTCAGGTGCAAGTGGATCTTCAAGAAGAAGACTGACATGGATGAGAAAGTACATTATTATAAAGCGCGATTGGTTGTGAAGGGCTTTACTCAAACTCCCGGAGTTGACTATTGTGAGACCTTCTCACCGGTTGCGAAGATAAAGTCTATTAGGGTGATGCTATCCATTGTTGCATTTCATGAATATGAAATATGGAAAATGGATGTCAAAACCGCTTTCCTCAATGGGAAGTTGGCTGAGGATGTTTACATGAGTCAGCCTGAGGGTTTTGTCGATGCGAAGCATCCTAATAGAGTGTGTAAGCTTAAGAAATCCATTTATGGATTAAGAATAGCATCTCGCAGATGGAATCGTTGTTTCAATGAGAAAGTCAAAGAGTTTGGTTTTCTGCGAAGCGAGGATGAGTCATGTGTATATGTCAAAGCCAGTGGGAGTATAGTTAGCTTCCTTGTATTATATGTCGATGACATACTACTCATAGGAAACGATAACCCGACCCTGCAGGAGGTTAAGTCATAGCTTGGGAAGTGTTTTGCTATGAAGGACCTCGGGGAGGCTGCCTATATTCTCGGAATAAGGATAGTGAGAAACCGGAGTAAAAGACTAATAGGACTTAGTCAGAATACTTACTTGGATAAAGTACTAAAGCGTCTTAATATCGACAATTCCAAGAAAGGGGAGTTACCAATCCAAAGCAATGCCAAACTGAGTAAGACTCAGAGCCCGAGTACAGAGAACGAGCTAGCAGAGATGAGTTGAATACCTTACGTTTCCATAGTTGGCTCAATCATGTATACTATGAGTTGTACTCGCCCTGATGTGGCCTTCACTTTGAGCATGTTCGTCAGATATCAAGGGAACCCTGGCATAGCACATTGGACCGCAGTCAAGAATATTCATAAGTACCTTCGGAGGACCTAGGAGTGGTTTCTAGTCCTCGGTGGGAGTGATGACATAAGGGTAAGAGGGTATAGTGACGCTAGTTTTCAGACAGACCGAGATAATTATCAATCTCAGTAAGGCTGGGTCTTTACCCTAAATGGAGGAGTAGTGACTCTGAATAGTTCCAAGCAAGAGACCGTTGTTGATTCAACGTGCGAATCAGAGTAAATTACGGCGAGCGAAGCGTCGAATGAGGTAATATAGTTTAAGAACTTCATTGGATATCTTGGAGTTGTGCCAACCATAAAGGAGCCTACGGTGAATTTCTGCGATAATGAAGGAGCGGTTTCCTTGACCAAGGAACCGAGGGATGATGGCAGATCTCGACATATCGAGAGGAAATATCACTTTATTAGACATCGGGTAGAAGAGTGACTCCTCTTAGTGAAGAGGGTATCGTCAGAGGATAATCCAGCAGATCCCTTTACGAAGGGAATGAGTAGGGTTAAGCACTTGCAGCACTTTAGGAGCATTGGGCTGAAGGACGATGTTATTTTAGATTAGATAGCTTCGAAACGTGTAATATATAAATTGTAATTAACATTTGATGATTAAATAAAGGAGTATTATTTATAAGTTACTGTCTTGTGCTAATTATTTACTTATTGTTTCACTTTGCATATTTTGACTCCCTGAATAATAAGATTATTCGAACAGTCCACAGTCGCTCATACTTTGGAAGTAGGTATGAAAGAAGACTGTCATGAATTGGTTTGTAGACTGTCTAAAGTGTATTAGACATAGCAAAAGTTTGCTACAACATTCATGAGTGCTTATGAAATAAGATTTGAGCATTGGATTAAAACCACGCTTGCTGGCATCACTTCATGGAATTTATCACGAGTGACCGCAAGACAATAATATCATATAGTCTTTAAACCTAGATATATGGTTTATTGTTTGCGAGTTGGTTGTGCGTTGTTAATGCATAAACGCATCAGTAACTTGATGTTATAAAACGCATTGTTGTGCATGATTTGATGAGTGAATAGTAAATGCATATACATCGAAGTTTATCTTTTCCTTTTATCCTAAGAGGGTAAAAGAGATATCTAGGCACCTCGATGATTTGGTTTGACTTATGTGTCGGGCCCGGTCAGGACTGAATTGATGTGTTCAATTAAGTTCTGTGTTAGAAAAATCAGAGATTGAGAAACAAACTACTGGACAATAAGTATGACTATGTTCCATGTATTTATCTGCACAATATCTTGAGAACAGAGGACAATACGATCCCTTGTCTAAAGGACGAGTCAGAGTTCGTGTCACACCCCTAAACCGAAACGGCGGAATCGTTGGGGGGTGGTTGACGTCATGCGTAGTATCACAACAGTTGTATCATATCAAGCATAGTAAACACAACCAAACATTAAATACATATATGAAAAAGGTTTACATTGTGTTAATACATAGTTTTGTTCATATCAAAAGTAAAATGGAAAGACGTGACTCTAACGTGCCGACTTCTCCAAAATTCTGGAAGTACCTGTCTACTAATTCTCTGAGAATACAAGCAGTTTTGAAAGAATATCAGCATAAAGCTGGTGAGTTCATAAGCATTTAGTTTTGGTGGAAAATGTTTCTTTGATCCTTTTAAAAAGTGTTCCTCAAGAAAATCCTATATTTTCTTACGAAAAGCGTGTTTCAAAACCCATTCCTTCCATAGCTTCCAGATCCATACAAGATATGTACAATCCAAGGAGCCGTGGAATGAATATGAATATCCGTTAGTTACCTGTTAAACAATCCGTTTATGGAAAGCCGAGTTATCCCGGGAAAATCCTATATTTTCCCTAAAAGTTGATCATTGGTTATCCGTTCTAAACTGAGGTGTACAAGTATCTACCATACTTACAATCGATAAACATAGTTTTCTTTTAAAAACCCTGGTTACTCCCAGTGAGGTATATTAGCCTTATTATATAAATAAAACTAAATAAAAGAAAAACGTGGTGAACTAAATCCTGAAGGCATTGTTAATACCCTCCAGTAATCAAATCGGTTATTACTTTGAGGTTAGCTCACTTGATTCATTATTACAAAAGTAAATCTCTGCGATCTACATTGTGAGTTTCATGACCATAACTGACCGGATATGGCCCGCAACAAGGCCGGTATCCTTTATGACTTTATCACCCGTAGACCTGCCGGTCCGACTGTAGCTAGCAGCAAGGTACGGGATTGTCAGTCTCGTATAGATCTATACACAACAGTCACGCTCTCCCTACAAGAGATTCTGGTCACAAGTGCTAGTCCTACACTCTGATTCTGTGGGAGTGTTACCAAGGACGTGTCTCCAACTTAGACTAACAAATTTATAAGTAATAATATAGAAAATCCTTTTTATGATTTGCATGAATCCTTTATAAAATGATACATTTTACTACATGATTCATAAGTTCATTGCTCCAGTTTTGAAAACTGTTTCTACGAGTTGAGCACAAGTTTCCTTGTACAAGTTTCCTTGTACTTTTGCTTGTATTCCCCCTGAAAACATGAAAAACTTGGAAAAACGTAGGGGTATGAACTCACCTTGTGCGATTTGAATGAAGGATCGATACGGGATGCCGAATGTTCAAGTGAAGCCTTGAACATGATTTTATCCTAATTAACAAGTAATGACACATAAAGGATGTCAAATGAAGGTATTTCACCACTAGATGTGATGGAGAACCACTCTAGGAACTTGGAACTACTTGCACTAAGTGTTAGAACCTTAAAGGATTGCATGAGGGAGGTGTATGGCCACCTTAAAGGTGTGTACGGCCATGGGTGTATGGCCCATTGGGTGTGCGGTCGTACCCTCATGTTGGAAAGTGTCTTTGAGGTGTTTCAAGGTCCATACTTGCATCCATGAAGTGTCCTAGGTCCATACTTGGTTGTAGTACAAGTTTAGGGTCTTAGAAGTGGGTTTGCGGCCCTGGGATGAGTGTGTGGTCGCACACGGGAGTGTGCTGCCGCACATAAGGAGTGTGCTACCGCACAAGGGTGTGTGAGGCCATACACATGTGTGTGCGGTCGTATACCCTACATGATGATGTCCAAAATGCCAATTCTAAGGTGTAGCAAAGCTAGGGTCATGTCCAACTCGAATATGGAAGTCAAACTCTCACTTTGGAGGGTCTTTTAGGAGTGTGAGGCCACCTTATGTGGGTGTGCGGCCGCACTCCTTCAAGGAGAAGAAGAACATGATGGTACTCAATGATTCAAGGCTTAGATCAAGTGGTTCTTCAAGCACAACAAGCTAAGGGATGTATTACTCATGTTTTTTAAGATTTGGAGAGTTTGTGGTTGAAGAAGATTGAGAGAAATGGTGTTGTGTGCTGCCAAGGTGTTAAAGGAATGAAAGGAAAGGTTTCTACCCTTTATATAAGGGTGGGTGTGTGGCCATGAGGGGTGTGTACGGTCGTACACCCATGTGTGCGGCCGCACACTCCTCCAAAAGGGGTGTATGGCCTGATTATGTTACTATAAGACTTGATGACTCATTCCTAATCTCGACCTTGGTTGTACTCAAGCTTAGGATGCTTAAATGAACCCTTAAATAGTGCTAGAAGTTAACAGAAACGAGTTTAACATAGTTTGACTGACTAGATGTACCAGGTAGAAGTTTTCGGGTTGTCAATGTTCGACAGCGGCTGTTGGATTAGTGTCTAAGTCCATAACTATATTTGGTATGTACTTGACCCAGTTGTAGTATGGTCCTTTTGGGTTGCCTTCACAAAAGCAAGTTGATAGGATGATTTATGGAGACAGAGGATATTATGGTTTATTAATATATTATATGAATAATATATTAAAAGAGAAATCATATTAGTTTATTAATATTGATCAAAAATTAATTAAGAAATTGATTTTGTGATCAAAAGAGATTAATTGAACCAAGGGGACTAGAATTGCAATTATAAGATAATTGCATTTTGGGCTGTGGATCCCTTGGATTATAGGGTGGACGATTTTAAGGTGGAAGCCCACTTAGAAATCGTCCAAGGCCTTGATCTAGAGGGTTCCATTGGACTGCTTAAGGCCTAAGCTATCCAATTAGGGTTTTGACTGAAACCCTAGCAGCACACCCATATAAAGGACCCCAAGGCTTCATATTTCAGCTACGCAAGAAACCCTAGAGTTCTAAGAGAGCCGAAATTGTGCCTTCGTACCCTCTCTTCTTGTCACACCCCGAAACCGATGGCGGAAACGTTTCGGGGCGGAGGACGTCATGCGTAGTATCACAACAGTTGTATCATAGTATGCATAGTAAACATAACCAACAATTGAATACATACATGAAAAAGATTTACATTGTCTTTATACATAGTTTATACATATTAGTATATAGCAAAAGTAAAAGACGTGACTCCAAAACGCTCCGTCTTCTCCAAAAGTTGGCAGGAGTACCTGTCTATTGATGTCCTGAGAATACAAGCAGTTTTAAATATCAGCATAAAGCTGGTGAGTTCATAAGCGTTTAGTTCTGGTGAAAGAAATGTTTTTCTTTGATCCTTTGGAAAGTATTTCCCAAGAAAATCCTATATTTTCTTATGAAAGATACTTGATTACCCATTAGTTATATGATAAACCACCTGTTTATGAAAGATTGAGTTATCCCAAGAAAATCCTCTGTTTTCTTATGAAAGATGTTTAATTTCCCATTAGTTATATGATAAACCACCTGTTTATGAAAGATTGAGTTATCCCAAGAAAATCCTCCGTTTTCTTATGAAAGATGTTTGATTTCCCATTAGTTATATGATAAACCACCTGTTTATGAAAGATTGAGTTATCCCAAGAAAATCCTATATTTTCTTATGAAAGATGTTTTGTTATCGATTCTGAAATGATATGTACAAGTATCTACCATACTTGTATCGATAGATGTAGTTTCCTTGAAAAACCCTGGATGCTCGCTGAGAGTCGTATTAGCCTTATTACATAAATAAAACTAATAAAATAGGTATTGAACTAGATCCTAAGGGTATTATCAATACCCTCTTAGTAATCAAATCGGTTATTACTTTGAGGTTAGTTCACTAGTTTCATTATTACAAAGTAAATTCTCGCTACCTAAGATGTGAGTGCCATAACCGTACTTCGACTGGATAAGGCACGAACGGGGGCCAGTATATCTTATGACTTTGTCAGCCCTGAACCTAACGGTTCCACTGTAGCTAGCAGCGAGGGTACGGGATAGTCAGTACCATATAGATATATACACAATAGTCACGCTATCCCTCCAAGAGATTCTGGTTATAACTCGTAGTCCTCCACTCACGAATCCGGGGGAGTGTTACCAAGGACATGTCTCAAACTTAGCCTAACGAACTTACAAGTAACAATGTTGAAAATCCTATTTATGATTTGCGTGAATCCTTTATGAAATAATACATATTATGATAAGGTTCACAAGTTTCTTGCTTTAGCTCTGAAAACTGTTTCTACGAGTTGATTTCTAAATCGAGTGGTAAAACAGTTTTCTATGTTAAAAGCATATATAATTATTTTAAACAAAATAATATATTTAAGCACGAGTTTCCTTGTACTTTTTCTTGTATTCCCCCCCTGAAAACATGAAAAACTCGGAAAACTATAGGGGTATGAACTCACAGATTATCGTAAGATCCAAAAGCACAATTGGTTACGAGTGTCGAGTGTCAAATGATGCTTCGCTCTCAAGTGGATCCTAATAACATTTAGTAACACATATATGTGTTAGAATAAGCTATTCCATGACAAAACATGACGGGAAAACACCCTAAGGACTTGGAAATGCTTGTCGGGACCCTAAATGATCAAACCAAGGAGGTGTACGGCCAAAAGAGCGTGTGTGCGGCCAGGGTGTGCGGCCAGACTATGTGTGCGGTTGCACACAGGAGTGTGCGGCCATACAGAGGGTGTGTGCGGTGGTACACAGGAGTGTGCGGCCGTACACTCCTCATTTGTGCCCGAAATGTCGATTTTGAGGTGTTTTAGGGTGTTCTAGTGCTAATACCAAGTCCAACTAGCAATTAGGGGTCAAACTCTTCACTTTGGAGAGTCTTTTAAGGTGTGTACGGCCACCTTGTGAAGGTGTGCAGCCGTACACCTTCAAAGAATGAAGAACACGAAGAACACTATGAGTTTTAGGCTTAGATTCAAGTGTCTTACAACTATAACAAGTTGAGTGATGAAGTGGTTCACGTTTTTGAGGCCTTTAGAGTGTTCTTTGTTGAAGTTCTTAGAGAGAGAAAGTAGTAGAGTGCAGCCAAAGGAAAGGAATGAGTGAAGGGGGTTCCCTTATATATACATAAGGGTGAGTGCGGCTGGAGGGTGGGTGTGCGGCCGCACACACGGGTGTGCGGCCGCACACCCACCCTCCAGCCGCACTCACCCTTATGTATATATAAGGGAACCCCCTTCACTCATTCCTTTAGTTTGGCTGCACTCTACTACTTGCTCTCTCTAAGAACTTCAACAAAGAACACTCTAAAGACCTCAAAAACGTGAACCACTTCATCATTCAACTTGTTATAGTGGTAAGACACTTGAATCTAAGCCTAAAACTAATAGTGTTCTTCGTGTTCTTCATTCTTTGAAGGTGTACGGCCGTACACCTTCATAAGGTGGCCGTACACACCTTAAAAGACTCTCCAAAGTGAAGAGTTTGACCCTCAATTGCTAGTTAGACTTGGTATTAGCACTAGAACACCCCAAAACACCTCAAAATCGACATTTCGGGCACAAATGAGGAGTGTATGGCCGCACACTCCTGTGTACGGCCGCACACACCCTCTGTACGGCCGCACGCTCCTGTGTGCGGCCGTACACACCTCTCATGAGGGTGAATGGACCGATTTTGCTTCCAAACGATTTGTTGACTCAATCCTAATCTCATTCCCAACTGTACTCAAGCTTAGAACATTTAAACGGACCCTTAAATGGCGTAAAATATTAACGGAATCGAGTTTAATACTGATTTAAGGATCAATTGTACATAATAAAAGTTCCGGGTTGTCACATCATCCCCCCGTTAGAGGGAATTTTGTCCCGAAATTCGAATATAGAATACAAATCAGGAACTCGGGAAAGAGATGCGGATACTTCTGTTTCATCTGATCTTCGCGCTCCCAAGTAAATTCAGGTCCCCGCTTGGCATTCCAGCGAACCTTCACTATCGGGATGCGACTTTGTTTCGTACGTTTGACTTCCCTATCCATGATTTCGATTGGTTCTTCCACAAAGTTTAGATTCTCGTTGATTTCAATCTCATCGAGAGGAATTGTAAGAGTCTCGTCGGATAACCACTTTTTAAGGTTCGAGACGAGGAAGACAGGATGAATGTTGCTAAGTTCTTGCGGTAAACGAAGTTTGTAGGCTACAAGACCGATCCCAGCGAGGATCTCGAAGGGTCCTATGTACCTCGGGTTTAGCTTTCCACGCTTTCCGAAGCGTATCATGCCTTTCTAGGGCGAGACCTTCAACAGAACGTGGTCTCCAACCTGGAACTTCAAGGGTTTTCGTCGTATGTCGGCGTAGCTCTTTTGTCTATCTCTAGAGGCTTTCAGTCATTCTCGGATTTGGACGATCTTTTCTGTGGTTTCGCGAATGATTTCTGGGCCTGTGAGAGTGCTGTCGGGGACTTGTCCCTTAGCTAGCTGCGTGTCGCCCACCTCAGCCCAACACAGAGGGGATCTGCACTTGCGGCCATAGAGGGCTTCGAAAGGCGCAGCCTTGATGCTGGTATGGTAGCTGTTATTGTAGGAGAACTCGACCAAGGGTAAATGGACGTCCCACGACTTACCAAAATCGATGACACACGCTCTCAACATGTCCTCCAAGGTTTGGATGGTTCTCTCACTCTGTCTGTCTGTCTGAGGATGATAAGCTGTACTCATGTCCAACTTAGTTCCAAGAGCCTTCTGCAAGGACTACCAGAATCTCGAAGTGAACCTGCTGTCTCGATCGGAGATAATGGACACAGGTACACCATGCAGTCGGACTATCTCCTGGATGTAGATTCGTGTAAGTCTCTCCATTTTGAAGGTTTCCTTGATCGACAGGAAGTGAGCGGATTTAGTCAGTCGATCGACTATCACCCAGATGGCGTCGTATCCACTCGCAGATTTGGGTAGTTTGGTGATGAAATCCATAGTAATCCTCTCCCACTTCCATTCGGGAATTTCCGGCTGTTGGAGTAGACCTGAGGGTTTCTAATATTCGATCTTCACTTTGGCGCAAGTCAGACACTTGCCCATGAATGTAGGGATCTCCGCTTTGATGTTTGGCCACCAATATAACTTCTTGAGATCGAGGTACATCTTATCCGAGCCTGGATGAACGGAGTATTTGGTCCTGTGAGCTTCGTTCATGACAACCTCCCTGTAACCACCGAACTTTGGGGTCCAGATCCGGTCCATGAAATAATAGACTCTGTCTCCCTTGATCTCTAGGTTCTTATCCATTCCTCTCAATGCTTCATCCGTGACGTTCACTGGTTTTAAGGCTTCCAGCTGAGTCTCTCTGATTTGCACAGATAAGTAGGAATGGATAGTCATAGATGATGCTTTCGTGCTGTGACTTGTGTACTCTTTGCGACTAAGAGCATCCGCCACCACATTGGCCTTGCTGGGATGGTAGCGTATTTCGCACTCGTAATCGCTGAGTAGCTCATCCCATCGCCGTTGTCGCATGTTCAGCTCCTTCTGATCGAAGATATGCGGCAGGCTCTTATGGTCAGTGAAGATGGTACACTTGGTTCCGTAAAGATAATGTCTCCAAATCTTCAATGTGAAGACTACTGCTCCCAATTCCAAGTCGTGCGTTGTGTAGTTGACTTCGTGTGCTTTCAACTGTCTTGAGGCATAAGCAATGACTTTTCCCCGTTGCATGAGCACACAGCCTAGGCCCTGATTGGATGCATCATAGTAGACAACGAAGTCCTCCGTCCCTTCGGGCAGAGACAAGATAGGCGTGCTGCATAGGGCCCGCTTCAACGTTTGGAACGCAGTGTCTTGTTTTTCACTCCAACAAAAGGGTACACCTTTTTGAGTCAGAGTAGTTAAGGGTTTGGCAATTCTGGAGAAGTTCTGGATAAATCTACGATAGTAGCCAGCGAGGCCCAAGAATTGGGGAATTTCTGTGGGTGTCTTCGGTGCTGACCAGTTCTCTATCGTTTTGATTTTGGAGGGTTCCACGTGTATGCCTTCATCGCTTACCACGTGACCTAGGAAGGTTACTTTTTGAATCCAGAATTCGCACTTGGAGAATTTCGCGTACAACTTCTCCGTCCTTAGAGTTTCCAGCACTGCTCTCAAGTGCTGTCGATCTTCTTCGCTTCTGGAATAAACAAGTATATCGTCGATGAACACGATGACGAACTTGTCTAGAAAAGGACGGCACACCCGGTTCATCAGGTCCATGTACACTGCCGGTCCATTGGTTTGACCGAAAGGCATTACTACAAACTCGTAGTGACCATATCGAGTCCGAAATGTTGTTTTAGGAACATCACCCTCATGGACTCGTAGCTGATGGTACCCTGATCTTAGATCTATTTTCGAGAAGTAGCTGGATCCTTGAAGTTGGTCAAAGAGGTCGTCGATTCAAGGAAGAGGGTAACGGTTTTTGACAGTGAGCTTGTTCAGCTCTTGATAATTGATGCACATCCGAAAGGATCCATCCTTCTTTTACACGAACAAGATCGGGGCTCCCCAAGGTGAGGAACTCGGTCTGATGAATCCTTTGCTGAGCAGCTCATTGAGCTGACTTGATAGCTCCTGCATTTCTACGGGTGCTAGGCGATACGGAGATTTAGCTACGGGGGTTACTCCAGGGACTAAGTCGATACGAAACTCGACTTTGCGTTCGGGAGGGATTCCCGGAAGCTCCTCAGGGAAGACATCAGGAAAGTTGCAGACTTCGGGAATGCTCTCAAGGTCTTTAACTTTCTCTTTTTCGTTAACAACATGGGCTAGGAACGCATGACATTCCTTTCGCATAAGTTTATGAGCTTTGATGCACGAGATGATACGGAGGTTTGAACTAAGTTTATCGCCGTAGATTATGAGAGCGTTACCAGAGGAATGATTGAGACGGATGGCTTTTTCGAAACAAAGGATATCAGCACGATTGGGGCTCAACCAATCCATGCCAATGATGACATCAAAGCTTTTTATGGAGACCGACATAAGGTCGATGTGACAACCCGAAATTTCTAACTTGTACGTTTATCATTCTTATCAAATTTAACCTTCATTTTGATATCTTATAACGAAATTGTGGGTCTATATGAGTGTTCTAGGCTTAGTATAACCTGGATATGAGTCTTAGGAAGGGTTAGAAAGTGTGTAGCATCACAAAATCGGGCCAAACACACCAAAGAAGGTGTGTGCGGCCGCACACCCGCGTGTGCGGCCAGCCAGCCGCACACCCAGCCGCACACACCCTCCAGCCTCACACTAGGCCCTATATATTGAACACTTAGCCAACCTTACACGCCTTTTTCCACTGTCTCAAAGCTGGAACTTTCTCTCTCTATAAACTTCATCCAAGAACACTCTAAGGGCCTCAAAAACGTGAAGTACTCCATCATTCAGCTTGTTATATTGGTAGGACACCTGAATCTAAGCCTAAAACTCATAGTGTTCTTCGTGTTCTTTATCCTTTGAAGGTGTATGGTCGCACACCTTCATAAGGAGGCCGTACACACCTCAAAAACCCTCCAAAGTGAGAGTTTGAACCCCTATCTGCTAGTTGGACTTGGTATTGGCCTTGTAACACCTAAAAATCGACATTTTGGGCATGAAGGTGGAGTGTACGGTCGCACACTCCTGTGTACAGCCGCACACACCCTCTGTACGGCCGTACAATCCTGTGTGCAACCGCACACACAGCCTGTCCGCACACCCTGGCCGTACACCTGGCCGCACACACATAAAAGTCGAGTTCGGTGGCCTTACACTCAAATCTAAAGCCCTACACTCATTTAGGGACTTCAATAGGTGTTTGTAACACTTAATTCTAATTGTTTTCATGTCCCTAAGATGTG
This sequence comes from Lactuca virosa, assembly GCF_052849685.1. NCBI lineage: Eukaryota > Viridiplantae > Streptophyta > Magnoliopsida > Asterales > Asteraceae > Lactuca > Lactuca virosa. The sequence continues at coordinate 51,024,151 of NC_136430.1, forward strand.
TCCATATGTCTATTAGTGGCTATATACCCTAAGTGTATTCACATATGTGTTATTACAAGTTAAACTAGGATCTGTTTGTGCTCACGACTTCATTCGACACCCGGCGATCCTATATCAATCTTTCTTTCGAGTTACTCACTTCAGGTGAGTTCATACCCCTTAATCAACCTTTGAAATTATTTTAAATGCTTTTATGGGGGGCAATACAAGTTGAACTATTAAGTTATTATATCAATCACATGTGATTAATAACTGTCAAGCAAATAGATTTCTGCATGTTAAACTGTTTTATCCAGCTCAAGGTTTTCAAATCTTGTTTTCAAAACTCTTTTAAAATACTGAAATCTCTTTTGAATTGCTAAGCTTTTATCAAAGTCTTTTAAACTTATATTCTTGTTAGATTCATGTCTATATAGATATAGTTATATAAGTAGGGTTTGAAGGACTTAGGACTGATAGCCCCCGCTTTATTTCATGTTCCTTGTTTGGTTGTGGACTTAGAGCATCTGGTTATTTGTCCGAGTGTCGTTGAAGTCCTAGTTATATATTATGTATATCTAGATAGATATTAAAACTCTTACTCCGGTTCAATACCTTTGGGTAGCAAAGGTACCTAGATAACCTCTTAGGTAAACTATAATAGGTATAGTTTAGAAACCAACCATAACTTTCATGAAGGAGAAATTAGCTATATCAATATTCTAAAAAAGAAACTTATACTTTTAGTAAAAAGAAAGATTTATAGAAATCAAAACACGAGATACATCCTCATGACGCGGATTTCACCGTTGTCAAGTTGGTAACCAGAGTCTCCTAGAGGGAGAGCGGGCATTGTGTGTATAGATCTATACGGGACATACCATCCCACATCTTGACTGCTAACTACAGTCCCGGCCGACCAAGCCAAAGGGTGAAAAATGTCACATTCATTTTCGACGCCAACAGGTCGTCGTGTTTACATCCGTCAATCAGTATGGTTACGAGTATCCTTACATTTACCTTATAATTCATGGCTTTAAGGTAATTATTCTCACGGTAGTTTCTACAGATAAAACCATCATATTATATTTTCCTAGTTATACACTAGGTTAAATTTAAACCTTTAAACTAACCTACTTAGGATTAAAGGCTACTTTAGACTCCCTGAGGTGTATTGTCCATTTAATACTACCTGGAGTATGTATTTTACCACTTTAGACTCCCTGAGGTGTATTGTCCATTTAATACTACCTGGAGTCTGTATTTTACCACTTTAGACTCCCTGAGGTGTATTGTCCAGTTAATACTACCTGGAGTCTGTATTTTACCACTTTAGACTCCCTGAGGTGTATTGTCCATTTAATACTACCTGGAGTCTGTATTTTACTACTTTAGACTCCCCGGGGTGTATCGTCATATAATACTACCCGGAGTCTGTAATTTTTATTACTTTATAAACAGCAATGTCATTGCTGAAGTAAAGCCTTTTCTTCCCTATTACGTTTTCTTGTGAGCTTCTCACATATTCATTAAGGTATAAACTATATGTTGATAATGATAGTAACATTTGGGGAAAAACACTCTTTTAACTCAAAACGGTCGGGTCTTGGTAGAAGACTGCTTTAATAGATAAACTCATTTCTTTAAACTCAAAACAGTCGGGTCTTGGTAGAAGAATACTTTTATTAGAAAATATAGGATTTTCTGGAAGAAATTTAAATACTTTATAAGCTCTTATCACCATCATCTAATGAGATTATCTTGACGAAAAACATGTATTCATATCAATGTCATTAAAATACTTATGAACTCACCAGCATTAAAATGCTGATTCTCTCTTTCAATATAACTTGTATTCTCAGGTCGTCAGTAGACAAGTACACTCTGGGAGCTTTTGCGAAGTCAACCTTGTACCGAGCTGCACCTTATGTTATTTTCTATATCTACTTTTGATGTTGTTGCTAAATGTAACCTATGTAAAAATTATACTATTGATGCAACGGTTGTTGTATTTTGATTACTATACTGCATGTGTTGTGATACTTGACATGACGTCCTCCGCCCCAGAATGTTTCCGCCGTTCCGGTTTTGGGGTGTAACAGTCGATGGGAAAAGAATGATCGTTCAGGGTAAGAGTACAACCACGGATTATATTATTAGTGCTCTCTTTCTCACCGTTAGCCATTTCGACGATAAACGTTTCGGTTAAAGGTTGAGGTTTATGCTTAAGAAGATGTTTGAATGCATGGCTAACAAAACTTCTCTCCGCACCATAATCGAAAAGAATGCATGCATAAGAGTTGTCGAGGAGGAACGTACCCATCACAACGGTAGGGTCAGCCACGACCTCCTCTCGTCCCATAGATAGAACTCTCCCGGTGTTGCCAGTTGTTGCTGCCTTGGGGCAGTTTCTCTTGTGATGCCCGACTTCCCCACAGTTACAACAGGCTTGACTAACACCTGCTCCAGAGGCCTGATGGGTTGGTTCAACTGGTGTTCTACAGTCTCGAGCCAGGTGGCCCTTCTTGCCACAGTTGTTGTAGAGCATTTCACGACATGGGCCAGGGATGCGATGATGATAACTGCACTTATTGCACCAGGGGAGGGTACCAGTATACCTACTAGTAGTTGCTTAAGTTGCAGGAGTAGCAGCAGGGGTAGTAGCAGCGTGGACTGCTACCGTGTGTTGCTTCTTTGAGGGCTCCTACGAAGACTGGCCCTTTTTCTGTTTACATAAATTTCTTTTCTCACCACTCCCTTTAGCCGGTTCGGGAGTGGCGGTCACTTCATCGAGATCGACTCCATGATCGATCAGAGTCTATGCCAGGCACTTGGCGCTATCAAATGTAGTTGGCCGAGCAGCCAATACATTTCCTTTGGTCGGCTGGGTCAGTCCCCAAATGTATCTTTCGATCTTTTTGCTTTCCGGAGCGACCATCCCCGGACAGAGAAGCTCTAGGTCTTCAAACCTAGAAGTGTAGGTAGCAATGTCGGATTCCTTCATCTTTAGATTCCAGAGTTCGTGCTCTAGTTTCTGCATTTCGCCCCGTGGGCAGTATTCAGCTATCATGAGTTCCTTTATGCTTTCCCAACCTATAGCATTTGCCACTGGTAGGGTTAGGGATTTGACCCGACCATTTCACCAGGTCAGAGCCCTGTTGGCGAAAGTGCAAGCGGCGAACTTTACTTTGTTGGCTTCCGAACAGGAACAAATTTCGAAAATGTACTCGATTTTCTCAATCCATTGAGTTAAGGCAATAACTCCTCCTTTTCCGTCGAAAGATGTGGGTTTTGCGTTCATGAAGTCCTTATAAGAGCACTCCTTTTGTTATCCCTGACCACCTTCATGATTTTGGGGATGAGTACCACCTCCCTGCCCACCAGGTCCGCCAGGATTAACTTGTGCCATCGCGGCAGTCACAGCAGCAGTAACAGCTGCTTGGAACATGACGGGATCGAACTGAGGGGGCAGTGGTGGTGGTGGAGCGTCTTCATTCCTTCTTATGGGTCGTCTTCGAGGAGGCATCTTGTTCTATAAACAACCAGGAAGAAGAGGATGGTAAGTCCTCTGAATCGAATCAAGAGATATGAAGCAAGGATATACCTCAAGATGATTGTTAGAGTGTTCTACAAAGCGATAAACAAGGAAAAGCTACCAATGCAAATAAGTTATCGCTAAAAGGAATGAGCAGCAACACTTGGAATGAATTTCTACGAGGTATTTAGGCCTGTTGCAACACCAAAGTCACTCCCAAGCACATGTTGGTCATGTCTCGAATGAATATAGTTGATCAGGCTATATTGAACCTAGACATGATTACATAACTGCCCGAGTTTACCCGCGGTGTTCAACATCCAAATACTTTTGTTTTGTTCTACTTATGACACGGATTATGGTACTCGGGTATACTTGTATACTTTGTTATAAAAATACTTAAATTTTGAAAGTAAACTTTTAGTTTAGAGCACTTAGGCCCCTTAGTGTTTATAGTTGTATACCATGTGAGGTTCGGTATACTTAGTTCACTATAAACAATAGCTCTGATACCAATCTGTCACACCCCGAAACTGATGGCGGAAACGTTCCGGGGCGGAGGACGTCATGCGTAGTATCACAACAGTTGTATCATAGTAGGCATAGTAAACATAACCAAACATTGAATACATACATGAAAAAGATTTACATTGTCTTTATACATAGTTTATACATATCAGTATATAGCAAAAGTAAAAGACGTGACTCCAAAACGCTCCGTCTTCTCCAAAAGTTGGCAGGAGTACCTGTCTATTGATGTCCTGAGAATACAAGCAGTTTTAAATATCAGCATAAAGCTGGTGAGTTGATAAGCGTTTAGTTCTGGTGAAAGAAATGTTTTTCTTTGATCCTTTGAAAAGTATTTCCCAAGAAAATCCTATATTTTCTTATGAAAGATGCTTGATTACCCATTAGTTATATGATAAACCACCTGTTTATGAAAGATTGAGTTATCCCAAGAAAATCATCTGTTTTCTTATGAAAGATGTTTGATTTCCCATTAGTTATATGATAAACCACCTGTTTATGAAAAATTGAGTTATCCCAAGAAAATCCTTTGTTTTCTTTTGAAAGATGTTTGATTTCCCATTAGTTATATGATAAACCACATGTTTATGAAAGATTAAGTTATCCCAAGAAAATCCTATATTTTCTTAGGAAAGATGTTTGGTTATCGATTCTGAAATGAGATGTACGAGTATCTACCATACTTGTATCGATAGATGTAGTTTCCTTGAAAAACCCTGGATGCTCGCTGAGAGTCGTATTAGCCTTATTACATAAATAAAACTAATAAAATAGGTAGTGAACTAGATCCTAAGGGTATTATCAATACCCTCTTAGTAATCAAACCGGTTATTACTTTGAGGTTAGTTCACTAGTTTCATTATTACAAAAGTAAATTCTCGCTACCTAAGATGTGACTGCCATAACCGTACTTCGACTGGATAAGGCACGAACGGGGGCCAGTATCTTTTATGACTTTGTCACCCCTGAACCTAACGGTTCCACTGTAGCTAGCAGTGAGGGTGCGGGATGGTCAGTCCCATATAGATCTATACACAATAGTCACGCTCTCCCTCCAAGAGATTCTGGTTATAAGTCGTAGTCCTCCACTCACGAATTCGGGGGAGTGTTCCCAAGGACATGTCTCAAACTTAGCCTAACGAACTTACAAGTAACAATGTTGAAAATCCTGTTTATGATTTGCGTGAATCCTTTATGAAATAATACATATTATGATAAGGTTCACAAGTTTCTTGCTTTAGCTCTGAAAACTGTTTCTACGAGTTGATTTCTAAATCGAGTGGTAAAACGGTTTTCGGTGTTAAAAGCATATATAATTATTTTAAACAAAATAATATATTTGAGCACGAGTTTCCTTGTACTTTTGCTTGTATTCCCCCCTGAAAACATGAAAAACTCGGAAAAGTATAGGGGTTTGAACTCACAGATTATCGTAAGATCCAAAAGCACAATTGGTTACGAGTGTCGAGTGTCAAACGATGCTTCGCACTCAAGTGGATCCTAATAACATTTAGTAACACATATATGTGTTAGAATAAGGTATTCCATGACAAAACATGACGGGAAAACACCCTAAGGACTTGGAAATTCTTGTCGGGACCCTAAATGATCAAACAAAGGAGGTGTACGGCCAAAAGAGCGTGTGTGCGACCAGGGTGTACGGCCAGGCAGTGTGTGCGGTTGCACACAGGAGCGTGCGGCCGTACAGAGGGTGTGTGCGGCCGTACACAGGAGTGTGCGGCCATACACTCCTCATTTGTGCCCGAAATGTCGATTTTGAGGTGTTTTGGGGTGTTCTAGTGCTAATACCAAGTCTAACTAGCAATTGAGGGTCAAACTCTTCACTTTGGAGAGTCTTTTAAGGTGTGTACGGCCACCTTATGAAGGTGTACGGCCGTACACCTTCAAAGAATGAAGAACACGAAGAACACTATTAGTTTTAGGCTTAGATTCAAGTGTCTTACCACTATAACAAGTTGAATGATGAAGTGGTTCACGTTTTTTAGGTCTTTAGAGTGTTCTTTGTTGAAGTTCTTAGAGAGAGCAAGTAGTAGAGTGCAGCCAAACTAAAGGAATGAGTGAAGGGGGTTCCCTTATATATACATAAGGGTGAGTGCGGCTGGAGGGTGGGTGTGCGGCCGCACACCCGTGTGTGCGGCCGTACACACCTCTCATGAGGGTGTATGGCCCGATTTTGCTTCTAAACGATTTGTTGACTCAATCCTAATCTCATTCCCAACTGTACTCAAGCTTAGAACATTTAAACGGACCCTTAAATGGCGTAAAATGGTAACGAAATCGAGTTTAATATTGATATAAGGATCAATTGTACAGGATAAAAGTTTCGTATTCTCACACTTCTAGATCATCTTCTTGCCTAGATCATCTTCATATTTCGGTATTACACTTGTGATACTAGGCCCTCAAAGCCTGAAGATTCTTGCAACAATCAAAAGGTAAAGCTCTAAATCTGTTTTATATGTTATTTCGATTTTGATATGCTAGATTAGGGTTTGTAAGCTTTGCATAAACTTGCATGTACAATAGAGAAACCTAGATCCAAAGCTTTAGGGTTTTGCATGTACACATAGGAATGTTCTTTGGCTCAAAACCCATCACAGATCACAATAGCATAACATCATCGTATCTACCAGGATACCAATCTAACTGTAACGTCTGTTCCAAGCATTACTTAAATTATTTATTTAAGTTTAAGTTTTGTTCATGAACTCGGTGAGTTGGGAGTTTAACTCGTCGAGTAGGAGCCTTATGGGTTGATGCGGGATCGAGACCCACTTGACGAGTCGGCAGGCCGACTCGACGAGTAGGAGCTGTAAAGAGAAACCCTAATTTTTAAGGGTTTGCACCCTATATAAAGAACAAAACCTACCCTTGTGGCCTACCTTAGCACCTTATTACCCAGAGAAGAGAGTTTGCGGCCGTAAAATCTTTTTGAGTGAGAGAAATAGCCATTGTGAACAACCTTGAGGTGCTTCTGAAGAACTTTAGAGCTTGAAGAAGAAGGAGATTGGAGAGGGACAGTAGATCCAACATCTACATCATTTTTTTCCAGCATCCTAAGGTATAAAGTCTTGATCTTGACCCGTAGTTACTTAGATCTCTTTCATGGAAGTAAATGGCCATTTTTGGGGCAAAATGGAGTCAAGCTTGGATCTGAACTTATCACAAGGATACGGTTCAAAATCTGGACCTCTTTAGGTCCCAAATACCATAAAGTTGCTTCCTTTATGCAGTTTAGTCTCTTCCCATGCACAAAAACCTTGTAAGAAGACTAGTTTCGAAGTTATAGCCTTTGAGGACTTTACATGCACGTAAAGTTTGCAACTTTATGTGATATCTGAATTAGGAGAGCTTGGATCTGGAGTTTGGGACCCTAGATCCCACAGAAAGGGCCAAACTTATAGAAGACTGAAGGAACTTGTCGAGTCCCTTGGTTGACTCCACGAGTCGAGTAGGGTTTACTCTTTTCCGGTTGTCATGAGTTTACGGTTGGTTTGAGTTTGCGGTCCCATGAGTTTCATGGGGGACTCGACGAGTCACTAGATGCACTCGACGATTTGAGGTCAACATGGACTCTTAACCTTGGCTGTTGACCTTGATTTTTAGCAGGATTAACCATGGTTAACTTTAAGGGTATTTATAGTAGTTGAGTTGAAGCAGCACGTGGGACATATCTGATTCTAGCTTGTCAGTCCAGCATTCATGAGAGGTGAGTCTTCTCACCATACCAATGGCTCTAAGGCACCAAGGCTGGCCCATTTTATGATAAGTGGTACACTAGCTGTAGTAGAGATATGTGGTATGATAGTTAGGTTTATGCTAAGTTGTATGCTAGTTATTTCGTGGTATTTGCATGAAAGCACATGGGGGAGCCCATGGAACTTGGATGTAAGACCATGTGGCGGAGCGGATGGCTGTCCGGCAGGGAAAGACCATGGGGGAGCCCATGGCACTTCGGTGTAAGACCGTGTGGGGGAGACCATGGCTTCCTTCTGCAGGGATATGTGGTAGAGACAGATTTTAGAGCTAATGTTATATGGTAGAGATATCTTTGCGGCTACCATGATATGTGGTATATGGTAGAGATAGCTTTATGGATAATGTGATATGTTATGTGGTAGAGATAGCTTTTATAGCTAATATGATATGTGTTATGTGGCTTGTGTGTGGGGTATGCTCTGGGGGACTCACTAAACATTAGCTTACAGTTTGTGGATTTGTTTCAGGTACATCTGAGCCCAAGGGCAAGGGCAAGGCTTGATGGCGTAGCATGCACTCTCTCACCGACATTTTATGGGACACTCTGATGTTTTTTAAATAAAGTTGTAATGAATGTGGATTTGAAAACAATTGTTTTGGGATTTCATGGTTTATGGAAATGGTTTGATTAATTAAAAATAAAAAAAGAATTTGAAAATTTGGGTTGTTACAAGTTGGTATTAGAGCCTTGATTTGAGGGATTTGGGCACACTCTCGGGTGTGTTAGGACTCAAACTATGGAAATGGTAAGATTATTTTCAAAAATAAAAGTTAAAACTTTTAAGGAATGGAAAAGAGGAGAGTGCAATGGGCGTGATCGACCGAGCCAAGTAGGTAGTTCCCCAATATGTTAGCCATGTTATACTGATATATGAGCTATGATAATCGTATGGAATTTGCTATGTGCATGCTTTTAAAATTATATACGGTTAGGAGCTTATAGCCATAGAATGATTGATTTTCCCTTATTTCTCGTTCCTCGTCTGGTTATGGTCCCAGGGTAGAATCTCTTATTCGAAAGTCTATTTGATCCTTTTCTGTGTATAATTTGCATCCATAAAGCTAACCTGTTATGATTGGTCTATTTGAATGGGTAGAGCAAATCTTAGGAACGTCTGGAATTTGGGTTATGCGGTGGTTTGTGGTATATGGTTTATTTTGGGACAAATTGGAGTTAGCGGGTAGAGATTTGGAGAAAGCTACAGGTAGGTGTGAAAGGTAGTATTGGGCCCGTACTACTGAAACCACAGGACTTGTACCCGAACCAATGTTAGATCTGACAGCTCTAAGGAGGACCGGTGTAGGAAGATCCCCTATATATATATATATATATATATATATATATATATATATATATATATATATATATATATATATATATATATATATATATATATATGTCTTGAATATTATGGTTTATGACATTTCAGTTCAGCATGGTGGTGACACGATTAAGAGCAGGGGGATCAGGATCGGGATCGGGATCTGGATCCGGATCGGGCGGCGGTGCAGAGCCTGTTGATGAGAGGTTGTGCGAGATCATAGCAGCAGAGGTTACGAAGGGCGTCCTTGATGCTACCCTAATGATCTTTGGGATGGTCAAAGAGGGTATTATGGAGATTATGGAGGAAAGGCTCAGGTCATTCAGAGCAGAGATTGATGCGGGCCAGATCGGGCCCGAACTCCCTCATTTTGGGAGTTCAGCGTGTGTGGAGCACCGGAGTTTTTCGGGGTCAGGGACCCCATTGTTAGTCGATGATGGGTGGTAGAAATTGAAAACGCCCAGCGTACGAGTTCTTGCCTTGAAGCGGAGAAGGTGGGTTTTGCTTCGTGTATGTTGAGGGAAAGAGCCCTGGATTGGTGGGGGAAGGTGACCAGCCAGGTGGGAGCAGCAGGTGTGGCTGAGATAACATGGGCCGAGTTTTTTCGGCGGTTTAACTTGGAGTTTGCACCAGCCATTGAGGTGCAACGGCTTGTGAGGGAGTTTCATGACCTTCAGCAGACCACTGAGACTGTGGCGTAGATCACCGCCAAGTTTTGGGAACGAGCTTTGTTTATCCCGCAGTACCCTACCGATGAGGACATGAGGAGGACACGGTATCATTCCATGTTGAGGGATGATATCTGGGAGTTTGTGAGCTTCACAGGGTGCAAAACCCTGAACGAGATGGTGGAGAAGGCCCGTGAGCAGGAGATGGAGTTAGACTTCCGCACCAAGCGGAAGCCTGAGCATGCACAAACAGCAGTAGGTCAGGCTAAAAAGCCTAAGACCTCAGATTCATCTAGTAGAGGCCAGCAGGGTCGGGGCCGGTGCGTCAAGTGCGGTAGGCCGCACATTGGAGCTTGTCGGATAATAAGCTCGGGATACTACCCATGTGGCCTGCAGGGCCACTTCAGCAAGGATTTCCCCAAGAAGGGCTTGATTTCTTTTCACTGCAACAAGACCGGCCATCAGCGGGTCGATTGTCTGAGGTTGCAGGCAGGGGGAGGAGCAGTGGTGGCGCCCGCGCCCGCCACGATGAGGATTACCGATGGCCGCCCTGCTAAGGTATATTCTCCAGCGGTGAAGAGTCGCGCCTTTCAGCTGACTACCGAGGAGCCTCGAGCAGCGCCAGACGTTGTGGCTGGTACTTATTTACAATTCTCTGCTCTATGTTTATCTGTATTGCTTATGTGTATGTTGGGTCTGTATAGGGACTTTTTGGTCAATGGTATGTCAGCTCATGTTTTGTTGGATTCGGGTGCTACCTGATCATTCGTGTCTCTTGCGCCGGGAACTGTTAGCAAGAAGTTCCGGGACCCTTTTGTTGGATTCGGGTGCTACCTGATCAATGTTTTGTTGGGTCTGTATAGGGACTTTTTGGTCAATGGTATGTTAGCAAGAAGTTCCGGGACGCGCCGGGAACTGTGGATTCCCTGCTCGAGGTAGAGATTGCAGATGACCGCAATGTGAGTGCTGCGAGGGTGTATCGGGATTGTGTCCTGAATGTGCTTGGCGAGAGGTTCCACATTGATCTAGTCCCGATACCGTTGCGAGGGTTGAAGTTGAGTGTCGGCATGGACTGGTTGGGGGCCAATGGGGCCATGATTGATTGCGAACGCCAGTTGGTGACGGTTCAAGCCCCAAGTGGGGGAGAACTGGATATACATGGTGAGAGGGCCTCGCAGGACCAACTCTCTGTTCGGCTGCGAGGGCTAGGAGAATTCTGCAGCAGGGATGTACGGGATTTCTGGCTTATATCTCAGATACGAGGATTGGGACCACGACGGATGTGGGTTGTGTGCCAGTTGTACAGGAATTTCGGGATGTCTTTCCCGAAGAGCTACCAGGGGTGCCTCCGAAGAGACAGGTGGAGTTTTGCATAGGTTTGGTACCGGGTGCCGGTCCGATAGCGAAGGCACCGTACCGAGTGGCACTTCCCGAGATGCAGGAGTTATCTACGCAGCTACAAGAGCTGCTAGACTGAGGGTTCATCCGTCCGAGCAGTTCCTCATGGGGAGCACCGATCATGTTCATGAAAAAGAAGGATGGATCACAAAGGATGTGCATTTATTACCGAGAGCTGAACAAGCTAATAATGAAGAACCGTTATCCGTTGCCGATGATCGATGATTTGTTCGATCAGCTGCAGGGTGCGTCTTGGTTTTCCAGGATTAATCCTAAGTCGGGGTACCATCAGATGAGGATTTGGGATGAAGACATACCGAAGACAGCTTTCAGGACTCGGTATGGGCATTACGAGTTTGTGGTGATGCCGTTTGGGCTCACCAACGCCGCAGCAGCCTTCATTTATGTCATGAACAGGGTGTGTAGATCGATGTTGGATCGGTCGGTGATCGTTTTTATTGATGATATCCTGGTCTATTCTAAGACCATGGAGCAGCATGAGCAGCATCTGAGGGAGGTATTAGAGACCCTAAGGGCGGAGAAGCTGTATGCCAAGTTCTCCAAGTGTGATTTTTAGCTGTGAGAGATACAGTTTTTAGGGCACATCATCAACCAGGAGGGCATTTCGGTTGATCCAGCCAAGGTTAAGGCAGTGATGCGGTAGGAAGTACCAAAGAATGCGTCTGAGATCCGTAGCTTCTTGGGTTTAGCGAGCTGTTATTGGAGATTTATCCATGATTTCACCAAGATTGTTGTGCCACAGACCCGCTTGACCAAGAAGAATGTGAGATTTCGGTGGGGCACAGATTAGCAGTTGGCTTTTGACCAAGAAGAATGCGAGGCTCCGATTCTAGTACTACCCGAGGGGTTAGATGATTTGGTAGTATACTGTGACACATCGATTTCAGGGTTAGGTGCAGTACTGATGCAGAGGGGGCACGTGATAGCTTACGCCTCGAGGCAGTTTAAGCCTGATGAGGTGAATTAACCCACTCACGACTTGGAATCGGGGGAAGTGGTGTTTGCCTTCAAGATTTGGAGGCATTACTTGTATGGAGTGAGGTGCACCATCTATACTAATCACAAGAGTTTGAAGTTTTTGATGGATCATCAGAACCTCAACATGCGACAGAGGAGGTGGTTGGATGTACTGAAGGACTATGATTGTGAGATTTTCTACCATCCCGGGAACGCCAACGTGGTGGCCGATGCTTTGAGCCGCAAGGTGGCAGGTTCCCCGATTAGGAACGTTTGTTTGAGGATGACCGTGATCTCTCCATTGTTGGATATGATCAAGGAGGCTCATGTCGAGGGGGTGAAGAAGGAGAACTGGAAGATAGAGCGGATTCAGGTACAGTATCCTTTGTTTGTCAAGGACAGTCGTGGCCTATTGTCACGGTGTGGCCGAGTGTGAGTACCGGTGACTGGAGGAGTGAGATAGAAGATATTAGAGGAGGTACACAAGTCCAAGTTCTCAATACATCCTGGGGCTACAAAAATGTATAGAGACTTGAGAGTGAGTTATTGGTGGCCATGCATGAAGTGGGAGATCGCCTGGTTTATGGAGCGGAGCTTGACCTGCAGGATCGTCAAGGCCGAGCATCAGCGGCCTCATGGCAAGGTTCAGCCACTACCCATTCCCATGTGGAAAAGGGAAGAGATCACTATGGACTTCATCACGAAGTTACCGAGGACGGCAAGGGATGTGGACGCCATATGGGTGATCGTGGACAGGTTGACGAAGAGTGCCCACTTCATTCTGATTTCTGAGAGTATATCCGCTGAGAAGTTGGTGGATATTTATGTACTAGAGGTGGTAGCGAGACATGAGGTGCCAATATCCGTAATCTATGACAGGGATGTGCGGTTTACATCGAGGTTCAGGAAGAAGTTCCACGAGGAACTGGGCACCTAGCTGCATTTTAGTACAGCGTACCACCCCCAGACAGATGGCCAGAGTGAGAGGACGATCCAGACACTTGAGGATATGCTGTGAGCATGTGTGTTGGATTTTGGAGGGAGTTGGGATGCGTACCTCCCACTGGGAGAGTTTTCATACAATAACAGTTACCATACCAATATCGGCCGACCTCCATTCGAGATGTTGTATGGCAGGAGATGTAGGACACCGGTTTTGATGAACCAATGAATCGAGTATAAAACGAATCAGAGTATGAAATCAATTAAGAATGCGAGATTGAACAGCAGATGTAAATATGATCTTGTTTCAGCTCTATTACGCTTTCGTATGTTTACAGAGAATAAAGACAGGTCTGTAAAAACTCTTATCTAACTCTAGTAAATATCCCTATTTATAAGGAAACGAAAGCGTATAAAAAATATACTAAGGCTTAGACACTAACGCTTCGAACAATAAGCGCCTTAGTAAAATACATAACAAAACATTCGAAGAGACTAAAATATAATTCGACTTATTACAACAATTCGACCCTTACAATCTCCCCCTTTGTAATCAAAGTCGAACTACTCAATTTGTAAGAAGCTGGATAGAATACAGCATCACTCTTCAAATCTCCGTATACCAGGAGATTATCTTCTTCAGCTCTTTCTTATCTCCTTCATTGTTCTTCTTACAATGATTCATACGAACAATTAAGTGCGTATATTGAGAAGTTGAATATCTCTCCACTTCGCATGCCTGGAATAGAAATCATTTTGCTTTTCCAGCTTTGTCTTTTCCTTCGAAGACCATTCCAAAAGGCTTTAGGCAGATTTCACCATCAGCATACTTCTTGAATTCTACCCGAGACTTTGAAGGAGCCATTGGAGCTTTAATTTCCATACTTTTAGCCGTAGCTAACTCCACATCTGTAAGAGCCAAGCACTCATAATAATTCTCAATGAAAATTTTGATGTGAGCAACCCCAAGCTTGAATTCTTCCGGTTCAGTGTTTTGAAGATACAAAAATGATTTATCTTTCAAAATTAATGCAACTTGTATAAGATCATACAAGTTCATTAATGGAAAATCTGCAACAGTAAATTCACAAATATTTCCATTTGCCCTGCCAACCACATACTTGAAATTTTGGACTGTGTTTTCGAATACCACATCCTTTTTCATACTGATCACTTTCTTGATTTTTATCAGTGACCACACTTCCTCAGGGGCTTTTCCAAGAACAGCATGAAATCGAATTTTCATGTGTGTACCTTCATCCATTTCTTTAAAATTTCCTTCTGCTTTGAACTGAGGCATGATGAACAACATTTCGTTTATGGGAAAATCCAGGTGGCTTGCATCAGTATTCGTAACCAAATAACTTTGTTTTGGTTTCTTGTCAAATGAATACATCTGATTGTATGCAACCTTGGCCTCAATTGTTTTGTAATTATAGTGTTTGGATGGATCACCTTTATCCATTCGCTTCGGATCACCAGCATGCTGACCCATAATGCTTTGAATCACCCTTAGTTTTTCAATTTCAGCTTCAGCTTCAGCCTTCTTTTCTTCTTTCGACTTTTCCACAACAATCGATTTCCCTTTATCTTTCACTACTGAACTATCAATTAATTCTTTTGGTTTCGAACCACTCTCACCAGTCTCTGTAGATTTACCAATCACAATTCCTTTCGAAAAAGTTCTTGTAATAGGTGTCGTTGTAACTACAGTTGAAGTAACCATCCCAGCAGAAACTATAACTGGCTTTGTTGGTGGGATCTTTGACGAAAATACTTTTCCTACAACTTTCGCATCTTCATCACTCGCCTTCAATTCACCAGTTTTCTTTTCTCCCCCTTGCACCCCTATGAAAACAGGTGGGACATTTGTGGTTGGAAGAAGGCTTGTAATGCGAAATATAGGAGCAAGTTGTTTGTTGAGAAGTGCTTCGAATTGTATGAATTTTTGTGATAAAAATTCAAGAGTAATTAAGGAAGAAGAAACCGGCTTGACTGAAAGATCCTTTAACTCCTTTAACAAAGTGATTACTTCCAAAAGTTTGGCACTTTCGGAGGTTGAAAGTTGAGTAAGTTGTGGTCTTAAATCTTCATACAACTTAACTAATCTTGTGACAGCGTCACGGATGATATCAACCTTCTGATTCAAAGAAGCATAATCTTGTTGAAAAGCTCCAATCTCTTTCTGCATGTCTTCGCGGAGTTCACGAATTTGCATATTAACATCCTCCCTTACTTTCTTCACTTCTTGCACAAACATTACATGCCTTTCCTTTGTAAAAGTCTTCAATTCTTTCACATCACTGGGAAATTCGAATTTTCAGAATTAATTCGAATTTCATTATTTTGATCAGTATGATCAACCTTCTCCAAAATGCGAGATTCAGAGTCTTTAAGCATCCCCGATACTTTACTTACTATTGTGGATTCGAACACTTTAAACAATGAATCAACCTCTAGACTTGAAACAGATGAACCACCTCCCAGATCGGCTTGAGATTGAATTACAGAATTCAACTTTTGATTCAGAATTTTAAACTGCTTCATGGTCATCAACATATGATCTAGAAATGTCTCTTCTACTTCATGTAACTCTAGATCCTCAAACATACCTTCAAACCCCTCAGTGTCAGTTTCTATCTCCATAAGAATGGTTTCTTGAGTAGTCGAAGTTGGTTTGGTTGTGTCAGTGGATTGAGAAGAAAAAATAGAAGTGAAGGGTTGATTGATAATGTTTTCGAATGTAGGGGAATCAGTGGTTGAGGTAGTGGGAGTAATAAATGGTGGTAAAGAAACAAGACTTTCGAAAGGAGTTGAAGTAGATTGACCCTTGGCTTCATTCTTCGCATCTCCATCACCCATATTGACATTTGCATCCGTATCATATACGTTTGCTGGGATGTATGAAGTTCGTACCTCCTCACTAACTGATTTGGCAATCGAATCTTCGGGTGGTATGACAATAGCCTGCTCAGGAGTTGAACTCTGTTCTTGAAGATTAACGTCTGGTGTTTCAGGAATGCTTTCATCATCTTCAGTAGACTCAGTCGAAATCACAAGCTTTCGTGTCTTCTTCTTCTTCTTCTTGGAAAAATGTTTTGCTATATCCTCAGCCCTTCGTTTCTTGGACATCGGAGAAACAGGTATTGGGACTTCTCTTATTAAAACACCTTGATGAGTGATTTGAGGTTTTCGAACTACTTTGTGTGTTGAAGACTTGTTTTTCTTTGTTGACTTCATTTTGATTGTTCGAAACATACCAGTCTTCGAAGGAATGATCACTTTTTCTTGAGTTTCTTCAACAATAGCCTCAATCATTGGAGTCTCAGCAACAGACACTTCAACTGTTTGAGGCTTCTTCTTTGGAGATTTCGAAGATTTTAACTTTGTTTTAGTTTTCTTCGTCTTCTTGGATTTCTTAGCATCGCTTCCCAATAGTATCCCAGTTTCGATTGTAGAATCAAAGGTCTTCAAGTATGCCACCAAAACATAATTTGAAGGATCAACTCTTTTGAGCATTGCATCTAGAATTCGAGCAACTGATGGAAAATCTTCAGCACTATCTGTAACCTCCTTCGGATAGTGATACGATTGAAAAATACCTTTTGCTTCATCATTGGGTACCAAGATCCCTTCTTTGTTGTAAAAGTATTGCAAAATCAAACTCCAATATCGTGCACACGAAATACCATGAATAGCATTCGTGTGTTCTACACCCTTCTGGAATTCCTTCCACAATTGAGTAGAATAATCCACTTGAAGATCATAATAGATACCAGCAACCATTGAATAAACTTCCATTCTGCCTTATCGAGACCCACTGTTTTCCAGTTAAACACCGTAGAAAAATTCCAAATAAAAAATTCCATAGACGTGGAAGTCCAGATTTCTTAAAATCACTGATCTTTGTGAGTGGAGGCTGATATCCCATTTCATTAAACATATGGACAATTTGAGGGAATGTGAAAGCAATATATGGAGGTGAATTTGGAATTTTAAGAATTTGACAAAAGTGTTTGCTGGATAGTCTGACCTTTTTGTCGTTTACAAGATGAAAAGTAATCGTATCAGAAGCTTTGTTGTAAGTAGCTGTCGATCCTGCTTGAGAAAGCCATGACATTGGAACAGAGAATAAGTTGAACATCGCCTTAGATAAGACAGAGTTCTTCAAGGCAAAAATTAGCATCTTCAATTCTTCCGGATATTGAGAAACATCACCCTCCAAGTAATAGTTTGTTGCTTCAATCTTCATTATTGGAGATGAAGAAACATCTTCAGTGGTCTGAGAAGGATCAGCATCAACATGAACAGAAGTCGCCATTGTTAGGGTTTGAAGAATTTGATGAACAGAGAATTTTGGGAATTTTTGCTTTTTGATCGCGTAAACTAAGAATGAACCCTTGAATCCCCTTTTATATGTAACCCTGAAGTTTGAATTTGAAGCGGGATAGGTATTTAATGAAATCCGACGTGGCACCTTGAAAATCGGACCATTACTACGTAAAAGTATCCATGCGTCAAAAAGTAACTGTCACATCTCCTTGAAAATCGGACAGAATACCATACGTCATTTATAGACAGCCTTTATTGGTATCCCCAAGATGATTGTAACCGTCAGAACCCTTCGTATGGAAGCAAGGCTCTTTCACTTTTGGGATGAAAAGCGAAGTCATATGCCAGATGTTTGAAATCATCAGCCTGAGTTGGTATTACTCAGAACCTCAAGGATTTCGTGAGTGCAGTGTTTCAAAGGATGTAGACAAGAAACAAATATAAGAAATTTTTTGGATATTGTGATGTCAAAATTTCAATTTGACACAAAAGCAGATGAAATGCCGGGCAAAGATTGCTTCGTTAATCATTAAGAAAAATAATCAACAACTTGTGTAGGTTCCCGTGAATTACAATCGAATACTTGTTGAGAAGTATCAAAGGGCTTCTTTTATAATGCTTCGTAGGTAGGAAAAATTTCGTTACATATCATCCTAAACATAAGGTGAGAAATTGTAACAGAAATTACTTGTTTAACCAGTGTAGACAGTGACAAGTTTGCTTTGGAAAATTTTAAGTGATATTGAATTTCGAATGAAACTCACACGAAAATTATATTCAAGAAAAAAAAATTGTGCTGGATCTTGTTGGGTAACAAACATCATGGGTTTCGAATGTTTGATCAAGACCACTCATTTGAAATGAATATAATTTGGAGTTTCGAATTTTGGTACTGAAACAAATGTTTCGTGAAATTCTGGAACATTTTTCCCCGTCAATTCCTTAAAAGTATATTGAAAATTGGGTTTCACTTTCATCACGGTCTCATGATGTCAGATCATAAACACAGATTGTTGATATGTCTAAGTCTCGATGGGTTTGATCGGAGACCTCTCGGACATATGTCTTCGTGTGTGATCGTGTAAGAACTTTATAGATAAAAAGATTGGGGTAAGACACGAAAAGTACCTCTGTTATTTTTGGACCAAACAGTAAACTCTTAACTCATTTTGAGAAGAGTCAGGTAGCTCAAAGACTAATGTGAATATAAGCCTGATTGGGAAGAAATTTGTGTATGAAGAATTTCATTAAGGCTTTCATACACACACATCGAGTCATTAGAGGCTTTGGACAACATGCAGTAGCTGCTTCTAGGGACAACTTAGCTAGTTCAAGTATTGAATATTATATGTATTCATGTGAAAGATTGTACCTGACCCTAGAACTGCAAGCATAATCCATTTTATATCTTCATGATTATCTGCAACAAAATACTAAAAAGAAATAAGAATCAAAATATTTTTGTTGTTTTGATTTTTTCAAAAGTAGAGACAAAACAAAGAAAAATCTTTTTGGATTTTTACGTTTTCGAAAATTAAATGACAAAACAAAATAAAATCTTTTTGGATTTTTAATTTTTCGAAAATTAAATGACAAAATAAAAGAAAATCTTTTCGAATTTTTTGATTTTTTGAAAACTAAATGACAAAGCAAAAGAAAATATTTTTGGATTTTTGATTTTTCGAAAATTGAATGACAAAATAAAAGAAAATATTTTTGGATTTTTTATTTTCGAAAATTGAATGACAAAATAAAAGAAAATCTTTTTGAATTTTTGATTTTTCGAAAATTGAATGACAAAACAAAAGAACCTCTTTTTGGGTTTTTGATTTTTCGAAAATTTGAATGACAAAACAAAAGAAAATCTTTTTGTTGTTTTGAATTTTTCAAAAATTGAACGACAAAACAAAACAAAAATCTTTTTGGATTTTTGATTTTTCGAAAATTTGAAAATAAACTGTACTTGTTGCAAAAAAATACGAAATTTTATCATCCCCTTATAAGTGACAAATGTACGAATTCGAAGGGGTCGAAGCGTTGACTATGAACAGTAACCGCTGAATAAACCTTTAAAATGAGTAACAAATGTACGAATTCGAAGCGGTCGAAGCGTTGACTATGAACAGTAACCTCTGAATACTGACGGTTATTGCTTTGTCTTTCATTCAGCGCCTCTGACTCATTCCTGGTCATTCATCATTCACCTTTTTCACATGGAACAGAATTTCCATCGATCATTCCAAGTCCTTCTATAATTTCACAAGAGATTTTTTATCTAAAGGTTTCGTGAAAATATCAGCTAACTGATCAGTTGTTTTCACGAAATGTACTTCAATATTCCCATCCTCCACGTGATCTTTGATGAAATGATAACGAAGAGCTATATGTTTAGTCTTCGAATGCTGCACAGGATTATGACAAATTCTTATTGCACTTTGAGAATCACAATATAATGGAATCTTTTTCATATTAATTGCATAATCACACAATTGGCTTTGAATCCATATAATTTGTGATGTGCAAGCAGCAGCAGCCACATATTCTGCTTCAGCTGTTGAAATTGAGACACAAGTTTGCTTTTTCGACTGCCAGCTCAACAATTTGCCATCGAGAAATTGACATCCACCACTTGTGCTTTTTCGATCAAGATTACATCCACCCAAGTCTGCATCCGAATATGCATGAACAAAGAACCCAATATTCGAAGGATACTACAATCCGAACGAAATTGTTCCTTTAAGATAACGAAATATATTCTTCACAGCAATGAGATGTGGTTCTTGTGGATTAGACGGACACCTTGCACAATTACACACAGAAAACATGATATCAGGTCCACTTGCTATAAGATAAAGTAATGAACCAATCATGCTTCTATAAAGAGTTATGTCAACTGCAGGTTTATCTAACGAAGGTGTCAACTTTATGCCAGTTGCCATTGGAACTCGCAACTTTGTGCTATTCGTCAATCCAAACTTTTCTAGCAGATTCTTCGTATCTTTTTCTTGATTAATAAAGATCCCCTCTCTGTTTTGACGAATATTCAGTCCAAGAAAATTATTGATTTTTCCCATCATGCTCATTTCGAACTTACTTTTCATCAAATCTTCGAATTCTCTAGATAAAGCAGGGTCAGTTGAGCCAAAAATAATATCATCAACATAAATTTGAACAAGCATTAGATGATTCCCAACTTTCTTTCGAAATAATGTGGGGTCAACAGATCCTTGTTTAAATTTAGATTGTTTCAAAAATGAAGTAAGAGTTGCATACCATGCTCGTGGTGCTTGTTTCAAAACATAAACTGCTTTATCTAAAATATAAACATGATTTGGATATTCTTCATTAATAAAACCTGGGGGTTGTTCCACGTAAACTGTTTCTTCAAGCTCTCCATTCAAAAATGCACACTTTACGTCCATTTGATAAACATCAAAGTCTTTGAGAGCTGCATAAGCCAGAAATATACGAACCGCCTCGAGTCTTGCGACAGGGGCAAAAGTTTCTTTATAGTCGATTCCTTCTTCTTGTGAATATCCTTTAACAACAAGTCTGGCTTTGTTTCGAACAATATTTCCATCTTTGTCCGTTTTATTTTTAAAAATCCATTTTAACCAGACAATCGAAACATTTTCAGGTTTGGAATTAATCTCCAAACCTTGTTTCGTTCAAATTCAGACAATTCAGATTGCATTGCAACAACCCAATCTGAGTGTTCCATTGCAACCTTAACTGTTTTTGGTTCAATTTTAGAGATGAAAACATTGAACATGCAAAATTCTTGATGAGTATTCAATACCTCATTCTTTACACGAACTTGAGCTCTTGTTAAAACACCCTCTTGTGGATTCCCAATTACTTGATCCTTCGGATGATCTCTTGTCCATTTTTCCATTGGTGGATATGTTGGATCAAATTCCAAAGGTGCATCTTCGTATATATCATCATTCTCTGAACCTGCATGTAAAGCCCGTAGATCCGGGCTAGTCAATTTAGAGACGATAAGCATCAAAAATGACTTTTTGATGGAAGATTATTTAGAAGGATTAATCTTAACCAAGTTTTAGTATATGTCTCAAGGTTTCTGGATATATAAAAAATGCTGAAATCTGAGTTATAATGAAGAAGTTATGACCTGTCGAAGTTTCGCGACAAACCGGCACGGTGCCGAATGTCGTAAAAAGTGAGTTTTTGATAAACTACTTTTTAGCCTTAGTGATCAAAATGAAACTCGTAGTATTCGTTAAACCGAGAAGTTCGATAAAAAAAACGCCAAAATCTGACTTCGTATGAGGAAGTTATGATTTTTCGAAGTTTTAGCTTAGCAGTAGACAGCTAAGAACTCGAATTTTAGATCGAGTGATTTTTAGCCGACACGACCTAAACGAGAATGTAAGGTCTCGTAAATAGTAGCACAACGGTAAAAAGTCTGACGAAAACGGACGTCGGATGAAGAAGTTATGAATTTTTAACGGATTTCCTGTCCCGGTCTGTTAAAAATAATAATATCAAAATTAATATCAAAATTAGCCGACGAAGTCTAAACGAAAGTCGTAGAGCGTAATTTTACCTACGCGTGCATATAAAGAACGTCAAAAACGGAGCTCGTATACGAAAGTTATGGATTTTAGAAGTTTTGACGCGAAAATCGAGAAAATTCGCATAGTCACGTTTTTGCCACGTCACCTTCGCTGAAAGAGTGCCACGTGTCCGAAATTTGTGAGTCATGCGAAGCCACGTGTCGCCTTCCCTCGCATGAATAGTAGCTGCGTGTTGGATTCTGATTCGACCGAAGGGAGGCCCAATCCGAAGCTCGCAGCTGGACTGAGCCTCGCACCGCCTTAACCTCCGAGCCTCGCAGATGGACCACTAGACCTCAGTCCAATCAGCAGCTGCCACCGAGGCCTTCGCATGTGCAGCCACCTACGGACCCTCACCTGCGGACCCCACCACCAGAACCGACTTCGGACCCCTATAAATAGAAGGGGTATGTGAGCCTTCCCGGTTAGATTTGGAATTTTGCCATATTTAGCCCCTTTCTTCATATTTTCTACATCTTAACATCCCCCGAAGCCCCGGTATCGATTATAACCCCCGGAATACACCACGAAGTGCCCGAGAAGCCCGGAAAATTTATCTTTTCGGTTTCGAAGCCCGACCCTCGCAGAGCCCGGTTTCTCAATAAAACTCCCAGTTTTATTAGAAACGATCGTTTTAGGAAACGAATTGCTGCCCGATTTTCATTAAATCAAGTGAGTGTATAGTCACTTTCATCTTGCACATAAATATGAAGTATCTTATATAAAATACGTGAGGGATAAAAGTAGAGTATAGATGTACGTTGGTACGTATGAATTTAGTACAGTATAGATGTACGTTGGTAGCTACGGATTTAGTATGTTGGCAGCTATGGACTTAGTGCCTATTATATAAACCTTGGCGACGATGTGACTTCGTGCCTATTAGATAAACCCTGGTGACGATGTGACTTCGTTCCTATTAGATTAACCTTGGCGACGATGTGAGTTCGTGCCTATTAGATAAACTCTGGCGACTATGAGACGTAGTGCCTATTAGATAAACCCTGGCGACTATGAGACGTAGTGCCTATTAGATAAACCCTGGCGACTATGAGACGTAGTGCCTATTAGATAAACCCTGGCGACTATGAGACGTAGTGCCTATTGTATAAACCCTGGTGACTATGTGACGTAGTGCCTATTGTATAAACATTGGAGACGATGTGACTTCGTGCTTATTTGACATAAATTGATGAGGGAAAGCAATGTTGTCACCTCGGTGTTTGTTTTATTTGACATAAATTGCTGAGGAAAAGCAATGTTGTCACCCTTTTGACATAAATTATTGAGAGAAAAGCAATGTTGTCACCTCGATGTTTGTTTGACATAGATTGCTGAGGAAAGTAATGTTGTCACCATTTTGGTTGTCGTATTTGACATAAATTGCTGAAGGAAAGCAATGTTGTCACCTTATTGGTTGTTTTATGTTAGGTTATTTTGTTTGACATAAATTGCTAAGGGAAAGCAATGTTGTCACCATGATGTTTGTCTTGTTTGACATAATTTGCTGAGGAAAGCAAAGTTGTCACCTTATTAGTTGTCTTGTTTGACATAAATTGTTGAGGAAAACAATGCTGTCATCCCTAATGAAAATCCTTAGGCTAGGTCCCTTGTGATAGTTGTTTTAGGGACGTAAGGTGAGGATAACGGGAATGGGTAATTAGGGTTGTTTTTGGTTGATGAAATTAATAAATTATTTGTTGATTGATAAACTTAAAGAGTTTATTATTTATTGTGGGTTGAAAACCCTATATGCTCACCAGGCTTCCAAGCCTGACCCACTCAGCTTTTTATATTACAGGTAGTGGACCCCGAGCATAGTCGGATGATGACAATGAGTGATTTTTGGATTATAGGCCAGTAGTTATAAATAACTGTTGTAAGGCTTATAATGTCTTGTTTATGCTTTTGATCTGTATCGGAACATGACATCCCGAGGTTTTGCTATAAAAGGAAATTATATATTTCTTAAAGAAAGGTTTAGACAAACTTTTATCATGTTTTGTTTTGGGGACCAACTTCGCAACATCTTTTAAAAGATTTCTCTGATTTTATTTTAAAAAGCATAAACGAAATCGGTATTTTCTGGCCGTGAATTTGGGGATGTCACAGTTGGTATCAGAGCATTAGTTTAAGCGAACTAGGAATTTGTAGGATTTCTAGACTTAAACTTAGAATGCTAAGTGATGATTTTGAGATGAGTGTCTACTATATTTTAGACACGAGCACTAGTTTATTTTAGGAAAGATGCCTAAAATGCTTTTATGTGCTAAATGTTATATGTTTGCCATATATGCCATTATTTATTCGGATCTATGGTATGTTGCCGACCGGATCTGGAAACCTTATGTGTGTAGGATTCTAAGCGTATGACTACGATATTAGAACTAGCATATAAGCATTTCGAAGTGATAAGGAGATTTATACGTCTATCATAAATAAAGATTTCTTATCTTAAATTCTCGCCTGGTACACTGAACGTTTGCTTGGGTGTATAAAACGTTATGGTGGAGACTCGTAGAGAATTGAATAAATGGAGGAAATGAAAGGCTTATGATAGTGAATGACACCTATCAGAAGATATCGTAAGAGTGGTATCTTGCCTTTAGAATATGTCTAATAAAATAACAAAACGTTTAGAGGGGTACGGTACGTCTGAAGTACACCTCCGATTGGCAGGATGATGAATGGTTGGTGTAATTCTTGAAGTTGTCCCATTGTCTGGAATTTCCATCACCAACCAAGTTAAAGTAGAATTGATGATTGAAGATACTCGTGGAAGAAGTCCTAGTAGAGTCTAGGAAAATTCTATGATTAATTGGACACATTCGTATGTGTTAAATTGTTTTGTGTTTTTAGGACTTGGGGACTGCGAGACAGTACTTGGGACGAGTATGTGTATGTGTGAATAGTAGTAGAGATCTATACTACTGGAAGCACAGGACTCACGCTTGGATCAGGGAAAGTCACAAGGTTACCAAGAAACTAGTGATTGATTCCGTTTTATTCGGATATGTCATTACTTTTGTTTCGGTAATGACTAGTAAGTTGGTTGTTATTCCAACCCTAGTGGTCATATCAATTGAGTCCGACTACGATGAGTTTGTTACATGGTTCAAAGGACCAAGTTCGATGTAGCATCTGACTAAAGTCAGAAGGTTGAAATTAATGCGATCGATAGCATCGCGCTCGTTGTTAATGAAGCTTGTAGCTGGAAATGCTATATGCTAAAATGTGATTATATCACATTAAGATACGAACGAAGGTATATTCCATTCTGGAATTTGACTCAAAGAGACTTGAGTCTAGACGTTGCATCATCCGATGAAGGTCATTAGAAAATGACTCGTCGATCTGTTACAATAGATAAGGGGAAGTACTTATCCTAAGAAGAAGAAGGAGTCCTCAGTAAGGATTTATTTTGTAACTTGTAGGTTACGATTGAAAGTCCAACCTAGTACGAAGAGCAGGTGTAAGATTGAGCATCATGGTTATTACTTAGGATGGAAAGATAACGTATGGAATCATTATACAAGTCCTATTTTCGTTGATGATTCTGGGACGTAATCATCCTAAGGGGAGATAATTGTAACGCCCGTAGATCCGGGCTAGTCAATTTAGAGACGATAAGCATCAAAAATGACTTTTTGATGGAAGATTATTTAGAAGGATTAATCTTAACCAAGTTGTAGTATATGTCTCAAGGTTTCTGGATATATAAAGAATGCCGAAATCCGAGTTATAACGAAGAAGTTATGACCTGTCGAAGTTTCGCGACAAACCGGCACGGTGTCGAATGTCGTAAAAAGTGAGTTTTTGATAAACTACTTTTTAGCCTTAGTGATCAAAACAAAACTCGTAGTATTTGTTAAACCGAGAAGTTTGATAAAAAGAACGCCAAAATCTGACTTCGTATGAGGAAGTTATGATTTTTCGAAGTTTCAGCTTAGTAGTAGATAGCTAAAAACTCGAATTTTAGATCGAGTGATTTTTAGCCGACACGACCCAAACGAGAATCTAAGGTCTCATAAATAGTAGCACAACGGTAAAAAGTCTGACGAAAACGGACGTCAGATGAAGAAGTTATGAATTTTTAACGGATTTCCTATCCCAGTCTGTTAGCCGACGAAGTCTAAACGAAAGTCGTAGAGCGTAATTTTACCTACGCGTGCATATAAAGAACGTCAAAAACAGAGCTCGTATGCGAAAGTTATGGATTTTAGAAGTTTTGGCGCGAAAATCGAGAAAATTCGCATAGTCACGTTTTTGCCACGTCACCTTCGCTGAAAGAGTGCCACGTGTCCGAAATTGGTGAGTCATGCGAAGCCACGTGTCGCCTTCCCTCGCATGAACAGTAGCTGCGTGTCGGATTCTGATTCGACCGAAGGGAGGCCCAATCCGAAGCTCGCAGTTGGACCGAGCCTCGCACCGCCTTAACCTCCGAGCCTCGCAGATGGACCACTAGACCTCGGTCCAATCAGCAGCTGCCACCGAGGCCTTCGCACGTGCAGCCACCTGCGGACCCTCGCCTGCGGACCCCACCACCAGAACCGACTTCGGACCCCTATAAATGGAAGGGGTATGCGAGCCTTCCCGGTTAGATTTGGAATTTTGCCATATTTAGCCCCTTTCTTCATATTTTCTACATCTTAACATCCCCAGAATCCCCGGTATCGATTATAACCCCCGGAATACGCCACGAAGTGCCCAAGAAGCCCGGAAAATTTATCTTTTCGGTTTCGAAGCCCGACCCTTGCAGAGCCCGGTTTCTCAATAAAACTCCCAGTTTTATTAGAAACGATCGTTTTACGAAACGAATTGCTGCCCGATTTTCATTAAATCAGGTGAGTGTATAGTCACTTTCATCTTACATATAAATATGAAGTATTTTATATAAAATACGTGATATGTGTATATATGTTGTTTGTTTATTTGAGATGGATGTTGAATGAATGTTTTATACATGTTTAAAATGATTTAAAATGTATATGTATTTTATCTTCAAATATGTTGGGTAAAACATTGGTAGATAAAGTATGAGGGATAAAAGTACAGTATAGATGTACGTTGGTAGCTATGAATTTAGTATAGTATAGATGTACGTTGGTAGCTACAGATTTAGTATGTTGGGAGCTATGGACTTAGTGCCTATTATATAAACCCTGGCGACGATGTGACTTCGTGCCTATTAGATAAACCCTGGTGACGATGTGACTTCGTTCCTATTAGATAAACCTTGGCGACGATGTGACTTCGTGCCTATTAGATAAACTCTGGCGACTATGAGACGTAGTGCCTATTAGATAAACCCTGGCGACTATGAGACGTAGTGCCTATTAGATAAACTCTGGCGACTATGAGACGTAGTGCCTATTGTATAAACCCTGGTGACTATGTGACGTAGTGCGTATTGTATAAACCATGGCGACGATGTGACTTCGTGCCTATTTGACATAAATTGCTGAGGGAAAGCAATGTTGTCACCCCGGTGTTTGTTTTATTTGACATAAATTGCTGAGGAAAAGCAATGTTGTCACCCTTTTGACATAAATTGCTGAGAGAAAAGCAATGTTGTCACCTCGATGTTTGTTTGACATAGATTGCTGAGGAAAGCAATGTTTTCACCATTTTGGTTGTCTTATTTGACATAAATTGCTGAAGGAAAGCAATGTTGTCACCTTATTGGTTGTTTTATGTTAGGTTATTTTGTTTGACATAAATTGCTGAGGGAAAGCAATGTTGTCACCCTGATGTTTGTCTTGTTTGACATAATTTGCTGAGGAAAGCAAAGTTGTCACCTTATTAGTTGTCTTGTTTGACATAAATTGTTGAGGAAAACAATGTTGTCATCCCTAATGAAAATCCTTAGGCTAGGTCCCTTGTGATAGTTGTTTTAGGGACGTAAGGTGAGGATAACGGGAATGGGTAATTAGGGTTGTAATGTATTTTACTAAGGCGCATATGTTCGAAGCGTTAAAGTCTATGCCTTAGTATATTTTTTGTACGCTTTCGTTTTCCCTATAAATAGGGTTATTTACTAGAGGTAGATAAGAACTTTTACAAACTTGTCTCTTATACTCTGTAAAGCATTCGAAAGCGTAATAAAGCATAACAGATCATATTTACATCTGGTGTCCAAATCTCGCATTCATACTTGAATTCAAACTCTGATTAATTCATTACTCGATTCTTTGGTTCATCAATTGGTATCAGAGCAGGAATCATATCTCTGATCTGATTTTCACGCATTTCAAAAGGTTTTTGAATCAACTTTTTGACTCAAAAGTTTCCGCACTTTTTGAAAGTGAAAAACTATCTAGATCTTTGTCTGTGATTCGATTCTGCATTTGAATTGTTGAATCGAGTGTTATTCTCATCAATTCGATCTTATTCATATAGTTTGTTGTCAAATTTTCAAAGTTTCTTCAAAAATTCTCAAGGATTTATTCCGTACATCAATGGCGTCTTTCAATCTTAATTCCATGACTTCATTTTCTCATCTTCTAGGATCATCCACCAAAATTCCTATGCTAATCCCTGAGTATTACGATCAATGGGCTGATCGTATGCACGATTATCTCAATGGATTGGATGAAGAACTGTGGAATTGCATTTCTGGCAATCTCAATCCACCAACGAATATTCAACCAATTGGATCATCTTCTGGAAGTTTCGAAGTTAAGAATCAGTCTGATCGTGTGAAAAAGCTAGATAAAAGATGCATGAGAGAGCTAAGAGGTGCTTTTGCCTCCAGTTGTTTACAACTATGTGAGGAGTTGTACAACTGCAAAGGAGATCTGGAACAATCTCAAGGAGAAATTTCAGGGGAGTGAAAAGACAAAAGTTAGCTCTGTGAAGCAATGCTTAGTGGAACTGAAGGACTTCAGACAGAAAGATGGTGAAACGATTGAAGTTTACTACGATCGTCTTAATGAATTAATCTATCGATGCAATCGATATGGTATCACCAGATCAGCCATGGAGTTCAATTTAATTTTTGTTATGGGTCTTCGTAAGGAGTGGCGTAGTGTGAGCATGATGGTTAAGAATCAACAGAGCTTTGATACGTCAACTTTGAATGACTTGTACAATCAGCTGAAGTCTCATGAAAGCGAAGTGAACGAAATTGCTGAAGAATCGAAGGCAAGTTTAGGAGGTCCACTAGCTTTGGTTTCGAAGATCTCTAAAGGGAAGCTGAGAAAGATGTTTCGGACGAAGACGAAGGGTTCATCATGAATTCAGATGATGAGGCGATTGCTTTCTATTCAAATAATCGTGTGAAAAAGTTCTTCAAAAAGCCATTCAATCCGAAGGCAAAGTTGTCACACCCCGCTAAAGCGGAAACACGAGGCGTGGCAGTATAAAGGGTTTCATAGCAAAAGTTGAAAGACAACACCAACCATAGTATTAAAAATCATTACAATTTTACAATGGGTTTGAACAACTTTTAAAAGAAATTACAATGTAAATTGAAATACAACACATGCGAATGCTCCTAAAAGTGAAGTGTCCCTAAGTGCCACTTACTCGATGATTCCTGAAAAAGCATGTAAAACGAGCGTCAACGATAAAAATAGTTGGTGAGTACTCACAGATAAACAAAATAATACTGGTTCCATGAATTGAAATCAAAGTTTTGATAAAAGTTTCCAATAATAAAAGTATATTGTTAAAATGAGTAAATAAGTTTGTAAAAACAAAGTTCTTTGTCATCATGAGAGATAAGGTATGTTGCCCAAATAAGATGCAACATTCATATTCTCATGGAAGAATAAGTTCGTTACTCAAACGAGTAAACAAGTTTCATTGCTAAAATGAGCAATCAATTTCGTTGCTAGAAGGAGCAAACAATTTCATTGTTAAAACATGTATATAAGTTTTCAGTAATAACAGTTCGTTGTTGTAATGAGAAACAAAGTTCATTGCTATAATTAATAAACAAGTTTATTGCTATAATAAGTAACGAGTTTGTATGTGTATGAGCAAACAATGAGTCTCAACCAAACCTATGACTGAAGCCCTATCAAGATCTATGCTTATCGTTCCATAGATGAATATGGTATCATGCACTCCAGCAATAGGGCGAGTGAGGAGTTGTCAATTCCTAATAGCGCTATCCATAATGACCATTGGCTCAAAGAGTTAATGGTTAGAGATAAGGGAACGGCCTTAGTACGATAAGTTCTCATGTTTCGTGTTGCATAGACATACATAGAGAGATATAGCAATAAAATAGCAATCATGTTTGATACAAATCAATTTAAATACAACATTCAAATAATAGTTTTTCGGGACATGCTTTTCCACCCCAAAACATAAAAACTGAAAATAGGGGAGTGCGTGAATACTCACAATGCATTTAGATGATGCAAATGGTGCCTTGAACTACGTTCCACTACCGATTTCTACAATAATGGTATTCGCTAGTGAGTCTCTAATCGAAATCTAACACTAGTATACTTACGACTACAATAGAATTATGCCAATAATGTGTCAAAATTTAATATTGATAAGTTACAAACATTTTTCTGTGGAAATTAAGTTTCAAAGAATCAATTGTTATATAACAATTTAAGTGGAAAATTTCCATTATTGAAATGTTAATATTTAACATTTTAGAGGTGTTTCAATGATTAAATATTCAAAACTAAATCAATTTAGTTCTAAACTTTCCCAAACTTTGCATTTAAGTTTTAATTGAAGTCAAAGACCTTAAGATAAATTTTCTTGAATTTTTGATTTGTCTGACTATTTTTCACCATTTAATTCCATGAATAATCATAAAATCATGGAAAAATAGTAAATTATCATGAAAAATTCTTGTATATTTTGTGTAACTATTTTACAGTGTACATAATCTACGAAAAATATTAATATGTGTTTTCAAAAAGTTTAACACAATTTTTCTGATTTTTGTACATTTAAGTGTATTAAATCTTGGGAAAATAGAAGAAAAATAGCATACAGAAGATAAAAATCATCAAAATTTTTATGTATCATCCTAACATATTATAAGAGTTTCTGGTTAATTTTCATGAATTTTGGATGAGTAAAACTATTTTTCCTGTTTTTAGTCCATTATAAACACAAAAATTCAAGAAAAATAGATATACATTTTCAAAAATTTCAAAAATATTTTTCGGAGTCTTAAATATAAGGTACAAGCTGCGAAAAATAAGAAATAATATTTTCACATTCCCTAAAATGGTTTTATGCTTTATTAGAGCTAAATCAAAAGAAAATTAAAAACCATACCAAACAGTAACAAAAATCGATGAAACTTCATGAGAGATGTTTATTAACTTAAATGGTCATCCACAAATATTTCCAGAATTTATTTACAAGTTTAAGTATTTTATATGCTATAACACTCTATTTTATTATTATTTTCATGTAAAAATAAAGAAAATATATATTGAGCTGAAAATTTCCAGAACTTCAAACAATTTAATAACAATGAAAAACTGTTTTCTTAATAACAAAAATCGATGAAACTTCATGAGAGATGTTTATTAACTTAAATGGTCATCCACAAATATTTCCAGAATTTATTTACAAGTTTAAGTATTTTATATGCTATAACACTCTATTTTATTATTATTTTCATGTAAAAATAAAGAAAATATATATTGAGCTGAAAATTTCCAGAACTTCAAACAATTTAATAACAATGAAAAACTGTTTTCTTATTTTTGATGTCAAAAAACATGCCTAAAGGCTCAAACAATTATAGAAAAAACTTGATTCTTGTGATTTTGGTAAAAATTATTGATGTTACTTTGAGAATTTTTGCAACATGTTCCAAAGGCTTTTGAATCAAGATATTTTTATACCTCTTAATACATGATGTTAAGTGCTCAAGTTAATTTTTCCTTGATTTTTAGTGATGAATAAGATCTTTGAACATGCAATACAAAACTAGTATTCACAAAAAGGTGCTGATTGAGCAACAGTTTTGTAAAAATTGTTAAAAATCGAAATATTTGAATTTTCCAGTGAGGTCAGATGGGTTTAAAAGTTAACTCAAGATATTATATTTCAGAAAAAGAATCCCGAATTTTGGTTAAGAAATGAGTGAGATATGACAGTTTAAAGTCAGGTAAGGAAATCTGGCAGATTGCATGCATGGTGATTGGTTAGAAAAATGAGTTTTCATCATTTCTTTGAGTAAATCTTTTGAAATATTTTAAAAGATATCATGATAAACTTATATTCTAGTCATGTTTCCAGAGATCAAAAGATTAAAACTTATCAAAATGTATACATTCATTTATGAACAAAATTTTGTTTCTCAAAAACTCTTAACTTGAGTTTGATGTTTTAATCCTTAAAATTGATTTTTGCACTAAGATCATGAACATGCAACCTTGTTTATCATACATGCATGGTGTTAAAACACATCCATGATGTTCTAAAAACCATTTTAATAAAAAGAAAACAAGTTTGAAGAAGATGAAGAAGTAGAAGTCGGTTTTTGAAGTAAAATGCACATGCATGGCTTAAATCATTGTTGTGGATCTTCAGGAGATGTATGTTCTTTACCTTAAATTTATTTGTGGCTTGAAAAACCCTTATGAATCTCCATAATTTCGTGGTTAAGAGGCTGTGGTTGTGGTGTTTGGAGAAAAAAAAATTAGAGAGAAGGTAGAGAGAGTTTTCTAGAGAGAGAAAGAAGAGAGATGTGTGTGTGTTAGAGAATGAGAGTGTGAGAGAGAGATATGGGAAGAGAGGGGTCCGAAAATTTGAGTATAATAACCCTTTCTCATTCATTTTGTTTTATAAAATTTAAGTTATTTTATAAAATATCTAAATTTTATATAAAATGTGCACTAAAATCAAGTTTTTATTCATGAAACCTTGATTTTTGACTTATAAATTAAGGATGAATGTTAATGACTTAAATTTTTATTTTCCTTGATTATATTTCTCTGAATTTAATTGTTTTAAGATAATATTATAAGTTTCATAACTATTTTTATAGAATTCTTGATGTTAAACTTTATAAAATTTAAGTTTTAGGGTTTTTGAGAGTTTGTAAAAATTTGGATATCAAAATAAATAGAATACTTGAGACTTTAAATTATCTTATGGTATTATAACTCTTTTATAGTTATAAATAATGTTTGTAATTTATTTTTATCGGTTTATTGGCATTCTATGTAGTGATTCCGAGATTCAAGAGAAATTGAGGAATCAAGTATACTAGTCCTAGTCTTCAACTTTGACTTAAGTTTCTATGAGACTTTGACCTAATTTCTACTTCTAGGTCAAGTGCATGATGTATGTATATGATTTATGAAAAGATGTTCGAGTCAAAGAGTGACCCGAATATGGATAGCCTCTACAGTTAAGTAGTTGTAGAATTAACATATCAATGTGAAATCTAAGCACATTATCCATTGTTTCTAATTGTTTCCAAGTTTCTAATAGGTTATATCTTAACTTCTAGTTACTAAGTCTAGTATGTGTCGTGCCTATACGTGCAACTAAGTTTATTCAAATCTAGAACCGACTCGAATTTTGACGGTTGTCACAAAAGTCATCTGAGACAAAAGGCAATTTTATGAGTAAAAGTGTTGGGGATGAGAAGAAGAAGGAAGAGAAGATAGATACGAAGTTTGTTGAGGGAAAAACAGAGAAGAAGTTAAAGGGAGATGATGGGATTGATTGCATTATTGCAACGGGGCTAATCACTTAGCTAATGATTGCATGCTGAGGAAGAAAGATGAGAAAAAGAATAAGACGAAGGATGAAGCGTACTATGTGGAAAAGTTGGAGGAGGTGCGTGTGAAGGCAAAGAATCTTTCATTAGTTGCTCGTGGTGAACAAGAAGAAGATGGAACTTATCAAATTTGGTCATCTGGATCAGATGATGAGGAAATGTGAAATCTAACCCACGAAGCAATGTATGCAAAGATGGAGGAAGAATCATATGAGGAGGCATACGAAGTTCATGGAAGATGCTTCGTATCAAAAGCCGCTGACAAATTTCCGATGACCACAAAGGTACGTAATATTCTAGAATCTTTCAATATTCCAGTACATGCTTATAATTCTGAATTAGTATCTTTCGATGAAACTGTTACTTATTTTGATTCAATTGTGGTATCTACTAGCAATGAGGCTAAGAAGCTGTCTATGCAGTTGCTAGAGACACAGAAGAAACTAGATTCGAAAATTACAAAGATAGATTGTTTAGAACTTCAAATAACTAATATCATGGTTGATCAGGATAACTTGTCAAGTGAATCTAAACTGTTGTTAGCCCAGAGGAACATTTACTGTAATTCGGCTAAAAGATTGTATATGAAATTAACTGAACTACATCATTCGTGCGAAATCAGTAAAGAACAACATAGAAAATTGCTGCCATTTCTAGCTTATGAAAGAGCTACGGTAGATAACATTTCGTATGACTGTGAAAAAGAAATAGCTGATTTTAACAAAGTTCTGAATGAGGATGTTGATTGTTCTCAGTCTGAACAAATTCACATCTTGAAAAAGACTGAGAATTCAACATCTGATTCTCAATCTAATTTTGCTGATATTGAAGATAATTCTGACAATATTAGTGAAATCAGTGATATTGAGGATGTTGATTGTTCTCAGTTGTCTGTTGTTAATGTTGCATCAACATCTAAAGGGAAAGAAAAAGTTAAGGATTTGATGGTTAAAAATGAAATTGATATACCCTCAACTTCGAAAGTCTGTGATATGAACTTCGTGGATCTCAAAGACAGCCAAACTGATGATAGTGATGATGACGATGAAGAGACCATTTTGAATGAAAAGAAATCTTCAAAGGAAGAAGAAACTCCTCGAATAGTGGTAGATCAAGTGAATGGTGATACACAAAAGTTCGAAAAAGTAATGAATGAAAAAGGTGAACATTATCTTGAAACGAACACAGTGGTTTATCCAAATTTCAAATGCACAGATGATGTCATTTTTCCAAATCAAGTTTTTGTAACTACTGGTAATGTTGAGAATATCAAACCAGAATTAAAGAAGTTGGTTGAAGAGGATAATTCAAAAACAGCTGACGAAGGTTTTTTCGCAAATCAAAGCACAGTTGAAAACAACTTAACAAAGAATTCGTATGTGTTTCAACGTCAAAAACCACAAAGACAATGGGTTGAAAAATCAAAAATTGAAAAAGAATTTTCAAAACAAATTGCAAAGGAAAATGAAAAGGTTGTCAAACTAAACTCTAAGGAATTTAAATATCAAATTGACAAATTTTCGAAGGAAAACAATGTTTCAAAAAGACAAGCAAGAAAGAAAATATTTTGGCAAAGTGTTGAATCTCAAAAGATGTCTGAATCACAATCAACCAAAAAGGTTTTCAAAGCTAAAAATTCTTCTTTTTCAACAAAAACTCAACCGTCATTTCATAAACATCATTCAAGCTCTGAAATGAATAATCAAACAAAGTTTTCGAATGTTTCTAAAACAACTTCTTCAAAAACATCACATTCAAATCAAAAAAAATTTCAACATTTTAAATCAACAGTTGATACATCTTATAGTCAATCTTTTCTAACAAAACCAAAAGTTGATTTTGTTCCTCAAAAACCAAATTTTCCTAATCATACGAAGAAAGATACAATGAAAACTTCACGGGAAAAAGGAATAACTTCAAGGAAGAACATTGATCATTGGCTTGAAGGCAAAGGAAAGATGTATCAGTCGAATACATTTTCTAAGGAGCAAATTCACGAAGCATATGAGAAGTATGTGAATACATCATCAAATGGCAGTTCATCTTCTAAGGATTCGAACATATCTGTCAAAGCATGGAAACCAGTATTAAAAGCAAATAATGTCCATTCACAAAATCAGAATTCGAAGGGTATTGTCAGTGAACATTCGAAACCAATAAAGACTTATGTTTCAGTCCCTTTAAATGAAGATGTGAACTTAATTGATAGTCTCAAAACAAAAGTTTGTGATTGGGTTAAATGTTCTTCATTACATTCGAAATTGAAATCTAATTTCCAAGGACCCAAAAAGCCTTGGGTACCTAAATTTTTCCACTGATTGCAGGTACTATGTGACGAGCAATATGATAACAAATGGTACATTGATAGTGGGTGCTCTCGTCACATGATTGGGAAGAAGGAGAATTTACAAGATTTTCGAAGTCTCAAAAATGCTGGAGTAGTGAAGTTTGGTAATAATCAAAAATGTCAAGTTAAAGGCTATGGGAAGATCACAAATGGACAATTCACAGTGAATCGTGTTGCATATGTTGAAGGTCTCCAACATAACTTGATAAGTGTTTCTCAACTTGTTGTGGGCACTGGCAATCAAGTTCTCTTTAACGAAGAAGGAAGTATTATTTCGAATGTCAACACAAACGAAGTGTTACTGAGATCCAAAAGGAAAGGTGACATGTTCACTCTGGACATCAATCCAATTGTAGGCAAACATGTTGTATGCCTTCTTTCGAAAGCCACATCTGATCTAAGCTGGCTATGGCATCGAAGACTTTCACATCTCAACTTTCGAAACATCAATAAACTGGTGGTACAAGATCTGGTAAGAGGTTTACCTGTACTTAAATTTGATAATGATTCTTTATGTGCAGCTTGTGAAGTTGGCAAGCAACATAAACAAGGTCATCCAATTACGATAGATTCGAAAATTGTCGCACCTCTAGAGCTTTTGCACATTGACTTGTGTGGTCCTTCGACTGTTTCAACTCTCAACAAGAAACGGTATATCTTGTTATTGTTGATGATTTTTTGAAATTTACGTGGGTTTATTTTCTCAGGCTTAAATCCGAAGTTGCACAAATCATGATTGATTTTATCAAAAAGATGGAAACCACATTGAAGAAGGTTGTTCGAAAAATTAAGAGCAATCATGGAACTGAATTTAAGAACAATGTTCTTGATTCATTTTTGGTGGACAAAGAAATTTCGCATAATTTTTCATCTCCATACACCCCACAACAAAATGGTGTTGTAGAACGAAGGAATCGCTCACTGTGCGAAGCAGCAAGAACCATGTTGGCATATGCGAATTTACCTCAATATCTTTGGGCTGAGGTAATATCCACTGCATGTTTTACGCAGAACAGATCTTTCGTACACAGGCGTTTTAATATTACACCATACGAAATTCTGAATAATCATAAACCTAATGTCAAATTATTTCATGTTTTCGGATGCAGGTGCTTTATTAAGAATCTCAAGGATCATCTTTCGAAATTTCAAGCAAAAGCTGATGAAGGGATTTTTCTTGGATATTCGCACAATTCTGTAGCATATCGTGTGTTAAATAAACGAACACGAAAAGTGGAAGAAACTTTCAATCTTACATTCGATGATTACTATGTTCAACAAAATGAGCATAAATTTGCAAATCATCCAATTTTACAAGAAACACAAGTTGAAACTGAATCTTTACAAATGGATGATATTGATTATGATTTGATTTTTGGAATTTCAGATCATGCAGTCGATGCTGAAATTCATGCTCCTGATAATCACATACCAGAATTTGCGAAGTTTACTGATGAATCAACATCAACTCCTCAAGAAGGCGAAAGTATGCAAAGTAATCCAGTGGAGGGGGAGCACTTGGATTCGAATACTTTAACTGACAAAGAGCATTCTTTCGAGGGGGAGAAAGAAAGATTGAATGTTGATGTTGAGGGGGAGCCTAGTGTTGAGGGGGAGCATAATGTTGAGGGGGAGCATAATGCTGATGATGCTTGTTCAATTGCAGGTTCAGAAAACGATGAAATGTACGAAGATGCACCTTTGGAATTTGATCCAGCATATCCACCAATGGAAAAATGGACAAGAGATCATCCGAAGGATCAAGTAATTGGGAATCCACAAGAGGGAGTTTTAACAAGAGCTCAAATTCGTGCAAAGAATGAGGTATTGAATACTCATCAAGAATTTTGCATGTTCAATGTTTTCATATCTAAAATTGAACCAAAAACAGTTAAGATTGCAATGGAACACTCAGATTGGGTTGTTGCAATGCAATCTGAATTGTCTGAATTCGAAAGAAACAAGGTTTGGCGATTAATTCCTAAACCTGAAAATGTTTTGATTGTCGGGTTAAAATGGATTTTCAAAAATAAGACCGACAAAGATGGAAACATTGTTCGAAACAAAGTCAGACTTGTTGTTAAAGGATATTCACAACAAAAAGGAATCGATTATGAAGAAACTTTTGCCCCTGTCGCAAGACTCGAGGCGGTTCGTATATTTCTGGCTTATACAGCTCACAAGGATTTCGATGTTTATCAAATGGATGTGAAGTGTGCATTTCTAAATGGAGAGCTTGAAGAAACTGTTTATGTGGAACAACCCCTAGTTTTTATTAACGAAGAATATCCTGATCATGTTTATGTTTTAGATAAGGCAGTTTATGGTTTGAAACAAGCACCACGAGCATGGTATGCAACTCTGTCACACCCCCAAACCAAGGATAGCAGAAACGAATATAATAGTGCTCAAAGTAAATACAACCATCATAAATATAATTGAAAAGGTTACACCATGGAATAAGTTTACATGTTTCAAAATCAATTACATTATGATGACAAAATGAAACGTTTGACGATTTATCGTCCCATCCTCAAAATGATGTTGGTTTTCCTGTTTCACTGATTTCCTGAGAATACAAGTAGTTTTGAAAAAGTGTCAACAATTAAGTTGGTGAGTTCATAAGAGTTTTGTTTGGGAAAGAAACCGTTTTCTTTGTAAAAGCGACAAAGTATATTTTCCAGAAAATCCAATATTTTCTTAGTTAAGTGTGGAATGAATGCTCCTATGTTATGCGATGATGAACCCTAGAAGGACCCATAGATTCCCTCTATAATCGCCCATCGTTTATAAGTTATATAAAATTTAAGTTAAATAAACCGTCGAATATAATGGGTCTGCCTTAGGTCCTCAACCAAACAAGGAACAGGAGATGAGGCGGGCCCACCAATTCTAAGTCGATTATGACTAGATTCTTATATAACTCTAGCATATACACTTAGCAATTATAGCTGAAGTCTAACAATTCTAGATGAAATATAGTTTTAACAGAGATATGATTCTAAAGAAAATCCTATATTTTCCTTATAAAAGTTATGTGGTCCTAAATCCCAGGGCCGAAAGTAAACAAGTATTTTCCATACTTAAAGATATAAAAGCGATTTTAAATTGGCATAAAACCCTTTTTAAAGTTAGGTGGTCCTAAATCCCAGGACCGAAGATAAACAAGTATTTTTCCATACTTAAAGTATTTCCTGTGGGTTAAATCGACATAACTCGCTAATTTAAAAGTAAGAACCCGTAAATCTTATGATTTGTTAATACCACATGTGAGCTATTATAACCATGCTAAGACTAGTTTAGATGGCCTCGTAACACGACGTTCTTTAGGCGTCGCACGTTAAATGACACTTGTCACCACAGACCTGCCAGTCTAGCTGTTGCATGCAGCTCAGGTGCGGGTTTGTCAAACCCAATATAGATCTATACACAACGATCACGCTCTCCCTACAAGAGACTCTGGTTATAATTTACAGAACTTTTTGATTTTGTTACCATGAAGGTAACACGAAGCGAATGACTCACAAATTTATTCATTAACAGATTTACGTGAACTTAACTGAAAACCTTTGGTAAATGAGTTTGAAATGTAAATGATACATAAACTATACCTATTTTAGTTTATCCAAAACGTTTGTACTGAAAAAGGAACTCTTTTATGAAAATACATTAGTGCTATGAATACATAAACTATGCTTATTATAGCTTATTATATGTGTTCGAAATGAATGAAAAATCTTATCATGAATGACTAAATTTTAGTTTATGATGATAAACTAACAAGAAATTACATTCAATATTTAGAACTTATTGTTATACACTTTGCTCAACATAATACAAAGTGTTATGAAAGTTATAAGCTGTTAACTAGTTTTTAAGCTTTCTGCACTATTTTAAAAAAATCATAGAAATATCATATGAAGTCGAACGCTAAATCCGTAAATTCTGAGAGTTCATAAAATGTTTCTAGTTTATTCATAATTTTTTATATGATTTTTAGAAGTCTTTAACTTGTGTTAAAAGGTTCATATTCACAGACTGGTCCGAATTTGTTTTTGAAATCATAGGCGGCTTTGTAAAAATCACCATAAATCGTAGAAAAATCGTACGGTGATGTGCAAGTAGTCATTTTAAAGGTATGAACCTCAACTATTTGCACCTATTACAGTTTTGAAAACTAAAATGTTTAGGTTAACCAAAACAGTCCGTGAATGGAGTTCAACTTTTTTGATGAAGACTGTTAAATGAGTTTAGTTGTGTTCTTAGTGTTTTAACTTGTATTTCCCCCCCCCCCCCCCTTAAAACTTAAGAAACACATGAAAAAATAGGGGTATGAACTCACCTTGAGTGATTTCAGTAGATGGATGATGGAGAAAAGAAGTGTTCAACTCAGGAACACTTGGGAGATGCTTGAAGATTTGAAGATCTAACAACAAATATGACGATATTTGTGTAAGATATATGTGATTTGTGTAGAAGGAAGTAAAATAATCATAAGGAGGATAATATCACTTACCAAAACTAAAAGGAAAGTTGAGGATCAGCCCTTGAATCTCGAATTTGAGAGAGAGAGAAGTGAGAGAGAAAGGTGTTTGTCTTTTGGAGGAAAAATGAGAGAAATCAGAGAAAGGTGAAGAGAGATAAGAGTTTTCAGCCTTTGACCAAGAGGGTGGCTGGTCAAATGGTGGGGAAAGTACTCTTGAATGACCAGGTATGGTGGGGGGACAAGGGGTTGTACTATGGAGGTATGGGGAGGTTCCTTGTGTCATACACTAAGGCAAAGTCAACACTCCACCCATAAATCTTACCTACTAGATTTTATTCGTAGGCAAGGATTTTCCCCAAAATATAATTAAAATATGAATATTTGGGGTTTATTATGTTAAAATACGAGTTTGGGTGAAAATCCCGCGTTAAAATCTCGACAAACGGGCTTAAAACGCTAAAAATATTGAAAACCGGGCAAAACTGCCAAATTCCGAAATTTGGGGCCGGAGGTTCGGTTCCTGATGCTTAGAACTGAAAGTAGGTGGGAGCCGAGAGGAAGGGAAGAGGAACCGAATGTGCGAAGAGGGAAGGAACAGAAGGCGAGGCTCGGTCTCGGCTGCGCAGGCTCGCTCCTCGGACAGAAGATCAATTCCTCTCGGATCGAAGGTCAGGTCCTCGGACCGAAGGTCAGAAGGAGAGCCGAAAGTCAGTCTTGGTTCGGGATTGTCAGAGGACCGAAATAGACCAACCGCTCGGTCCATTTCGGTTGATAGGGTTTCGGTTCTCAGGAGGTTCGGCT
Organism: Lactuca virosa; assembly: GCF_052849685.1. Lineage (NCBI taxonomy): Eukaryota > Viridiplantae > Streptophyta > Magnoliopsida > Asterales > Asteraceae > Lactuca > Lactuca virosa. The sequence continues at coordinate 51,065,549 of NC_136430.1, forward strand.
CCTAAGAGGTTCGGCTCCTAAGAGGAGTTTCGGTTCCTAAGAGGAGTTTCGGCTCCTTAAGGCTGTTTTTCGCGTAGACTTCCGTTTTCGAGCTGTTTTCGTCAAATTCGAGGGTCGGGATGCCCCAAGTGATTATGAAAAGTTGAGAGAGATTTTGAGAGAGATTTGGGAGAGATTCCACATACTTGGAGAGATTTGGGAGGGATTTGACATTCTTGGAGAGATTTCTCATACAAAGAGAGATTTGGGAGAGATTCCACATACTTGGAGAGAATTGGGAGAGATTTGACGTTCTTGGAGATATTTCTCATACAGAGAGAGATTTCGGAGAGATTCCACATACTTGGAGAGATTTGGGAGAGATTTGACATTCTTGGAGAGATTTTTCATACAAAGAGAGATTTAGGAGAGATTCCACATACTTGGAGAGATTTGGGAGAGATTTGACATACAGAGAGAGATTTGAGAGAGATTTCACGTACTTGGAGAGATTTGGGAGAGATTACACACACTTGTAGCGATTTCTCCTACTTAGAGAGTTTTAGGAGAGTTAGAGTGAAAGAGATTGGGATAGACTTCTTTTGTGACCTTTTTGAGTGTTTGGCTTCGCAACGCAAGGTTTGTGAACCTCGTTAAGTCTTGTTATGATTGTTATATGCCCCCGAGGGTTAAGGAATAATGTTTTATCGAGTAGTTTCATCACTTGCCCTGATTAGGGTTTAGAATTTCCGAACACGTGAAAACTCTAAGTGATACTTTGCATTAAGATTGCGAGTTGTTCAATAAGAAATATAATGGAAACCCTAATATACAAGGGTTACATGAGTTGACCGGTTTGACTCGTTGACTTTATATGACTTTGACTTGGCAAAAAGTTGTCGGTTGTCACATCATCCCCCCGTTAGAAGGAATTTCGTCCTGAAATTAGCGTTTCGACTGGGACTTCAAGAATTTGGAGGAAAGATGGGGGAACTTTTCGTAGTATAAGGAATTGATATGGTGGGGAACAACCCGCATGATGTTAAATGACGACCTTGGAATTTCTTATTGTAACTTGAGCTGAGTCGATTTAAAAGAGTTATTGTTTTGGAATGATAGTGTATTTTACGTGTGCCTTTATGCTCTCCGCTTTATACTTGGTATTACTACTATGAGTATTTTATAACGTAGTTAGCGAGTTCCAGCATTACGAATGTTTCAACAATTTGTGACGAAATTTGCATTATAAGTCCTACCAGTTCTTTTATAATCGCTTGGTGTAAACTAGTCGTATATCATTAAGATTGCAAAGGCATTCGAGTGGGTGACCCCTCCTTAAGCCCACCACCAAACAAGGAACATGGAATGTAGCGGAATCACACATTCTAAGTCCATAGAATCTTAATGAGACATGACCATAATGTTTACACTAGCCATCATAGATTTACTAGTAAAAACCTTGTGTTTTTATATAGAAGGTAAGACTTATTTGGGTTTTGTCAGGTTCTCGAGGTGCTTTCAGCCTTTCTCGAATTTGTACTAAGCAATAAGTGATAACTTCTCCTCGGAGCGCTGCATAGGGTCTGCTTTAGTGTTTCTCGTTTGCTTAGTTCGGTAGGGAACATATGGGTTCGGTTTAAACGACTAGGCTTATTCGGATGATAGGGCGTTCATTTGCACTCCTGGGTAATCTTGTCCCGAAGTTCAATGTAGCACTCGTACCCGGTCCATCTATCATTAACTTGCGCATATAAGTCATATGTAATTAAGGTTGGTAAGAATGTTGGATGGGTGACTTTGCCCCAAGTCCACAACCAGACAAGGAACAGGAAATAGGGCGGAAGCACACATCCAATGTCTGTAGAATCTTAATTATACATTATCCTCGCGTATACACGTAGTAGTGGTAGACTAATCGTATTCGTCCCAAGCTTCTGTGATTGAACTTCATTTGTTGCATGAAGGATCTCCTGGAAATACTTGTGGTAAGGTTTCAGAAGGTATAATACTCCTCTGGTGAGTGTTTTGGGGTTTCACAACGAGAGATGACCCGGAAGTCCATGCTGGATGTGCTTATGGGAGACGAAGGTTTCGATATTCGGTGTGTTTCTTTTCAGTGTGTTCTGTTTTGATCGATGTTATTGTTACTGCAATTGCTTCGTATTGATGTTACTAGTACTGATGGTGATTGCGTTCTGATACCCAGTAATGATACTTTATATCATGATTTCCGACCGGTCACTCTACGATCGAGTAATATATCCAAGTCGCTTGAAATTTGGTATTGGTGAAATCGTCGAGTGGGTGGCTCCACTCAATTCCCACTACTAGATATGGAACAGGAGTCAGGATGGAATTATTTGCTTTAAGTCTTTAGTATTTTGATTATAATTAACCCTGATGTATGCACCAAGTCATCACAGCTTACAGGTAATGATTTTAAGGCCATATATGAATGTCTTTGATTTGATTCGGACGAGAGAGTATTTTAACTACTTTTCGAAAGACGGAAATTTTAGCAAGCATACCAAATTCATTACAAACATATGGTACTTAAACGTTTTTGTTGTTGGAAACATTACAAAAGTCCTAAAAAGGTTTCCTTGTTGCTCCTACTGGTTTGTTCGTCACACTCCTCCTGCTCCCCCGTCATTCTTCTCAGTTGGACATTTTCTCTTGAAGTGTCCCATTTCACTGCATCGATAGCACACTCGGCCTACCTTGGTGTTGGTGATTGAAGGGAGGTGCTGGGTTGGGTTTCTGCAGAAACGGGCAGTGTGTCTGTTCTCGTTGCAGTTTTTACAGTGCAACACCCGACAAGCCCCATTGTGATGGAAGCCACACTTGTTACACTTTGGGAGTGATCCCTTATATGGTCTGGCCGACGCTTGGGTGATAGACCTTGTGGTTAGAGCCGAGGCACGTGTCGTGACTACTGTTGTAATGGCAGGGGTGGCCATGGGTTGTTGTCTTCCAACGAATTTTTGAGGTAGGTTACACTTCTTTTCATCCCAAAACTTTCGCTTCTTGTTCGTAGGTTTGTGGCCTGAGGCGCCTTCATTGGCAGACATCCGCCGGTGTTCCTGATTGTTACAACGATTTGTATTGCCGATACCGCTTTCATCTCTGCCAGCATTGTTAGCATTGAGTTGCGCCATGACGGCTGTCACGGCTGCCGTGACTGCAACTTGAAAAGTAGCAGGATCTATCTGCAGGATTGCTACCTTGCTTGTCAGCTGGTTACTTTCTTGTGAAGACATAATCTTGTTACATGAGAAGAAACGTTGTCGTGAGTGGGGATGATTAGCTCTAGCTATATCCTTACCATTTATATACACATATATAAATTTCTCACTTTATTGAACTATTCTCGATGTTTCTGCTAATGTCCCTAAGACGGAGTTATGGTAGTGGGTAGAAGTGGGTTTTATACGGGCGTTAAGGTTTACTCATCACGTTGCTCGCGCGAGAATAGGGGTAGAAGAGATAATTAATAGGCGTCTCATCCTATAATTACTTATAGGGGGTGATCCTCATCACTCATGTCTATAATCACCTAGTGCATACCAGTTATACATAATCTGAGATGGAATAGTCCTTCAAATAAATGACTCTACTCTAAGTCCACAACCAAACAAGGAACAGGAAATAGAGCAATAGTCATAGATTCTGAGTCTATAATATCTTTAATTATGTATAACCTTAGCGTATGCACTCAGGCATTATAGACCTACTAATAGGGGTCTTTAGTTTTCACATAAGTTAGTTATAGTATCACCAAAATACTCCTATAGTATTTTAATATCATGTTTGGTTCTTAACGATTTTCTTGTATGGGCGTTGGTAAGTTGATAGACTTGTCGTCCACCATGACTATCCCCCGGCACATGTTAGTCATTTCTCAGACGAATATAGTTGATCAGGCTATATCCCTCCCATACTTGATTGCACATCCCAGGGCATATTCACATGGCACAACTTCTCTATTTTTAACTTTTGTGTTTTCCTTAGACGTGACACTAAACCGGTATGCATGTATGTACTTTTAACAAGAAATTATTTATTTCTAAAAGTATAGTTATTTGAAAAATGTTAAATCAGAGACCTTAGTCCCAATGCATTTATAGTTTGTATATCTTATGTGGTTCGATATACTTAGTTCACTATAAACAATGCTCTGATACCAATCTGTCACACCCCAAACCAAGGATGGCGGAAACGTCTGGGGGTGGAGGACTTCATGTATAGTATCACAACAACGAATATAATAGTGCTCAAAGTAAATACAACCATCATAAATATAATTGAAAATGTTACACCATGGAATAAGTTTACATGTTTCAAAATCAATTACATTATGATGACAAAATGAAACGTTTGATGATTTATCGTCCCATCCTCAAAATGTTGTTGGTTTTCCTGTTTCACTAATTTCCTGAGAATACAAGTAGTTTTGAAAAAGTGTCAACAATTAAGTTGGTGAGTTCATAAGAGTTTTGTTTGGGAAAGAAACCGTTTTCTTTGTAAAAGCGACAAAGTATATTTTCCAGAAAATCCAATATTTTCTTAGTTAAGTGTGGAATGAATGCTCCTATGTTATGCGATGATGAACCCTAGAAGGACCCATAGTATCCTTCTATAATCGCCCAACGTATATAAGTTATATAAAGTTTAAGTTAAATAAACCATCGAATATAATGGGTCTGCCCTAGGTCCACAACCAAACAAGGAACAGGAGATGAGGCGGGCCCACCAATTCTAAGTCGATTATGACTAGATTCTTATATAACTCTAGCATATACACTTAGCAATTATAGCTGAAGTCTAACAATTCTAGATGAAATATAGTTTTAACAGAGATATGATTCCAAAGAAAATCCTATATTTTCCTTATAAAAGTTATGTGGTCCTAAATCCCAGGGCCGAAAGTAAACAAGTATTTTCCATACTTAAAGATATAAAAGCGATTTTAAATTGGCATAAAACCCTTTTTAAAGTTAGGTGGTCCTAAATCCCAGGACCGAAGATAAACAAGTATTTTTCCATACTTAAAGTATTTCCTGTGGGTTAAATCGACATAACTCGCTAATTTAAAAGTAAGAACCCGTAAATCTTATGATTTGTTAATACCACATGTGAGCTATTATAACCATGCTAAGGCTAGTTTAGATGGCCTCGTAACACGACGTTCTTTAGGCGTCGCACGTTAAATGACACTTGTCACCACAGACCTGCCAGTCTAGCTGTTGCATGCAGCTCAGGTGCGGGTTTGTCAAACCCAATATAGATCTATACACAACGATCACGCTCTCCCTACAAGAGACTCTGGTTATAATTTACAGAACTTTTTGATTTTGTTACCATGAAGGTAACACGAAGCGAATGACTCACAAATTTATTCATTAACAGATTTACGTGAACTTAACTGAAAACCTTTGGTAAATGAGTTTGAAATGTAAATGATACATAAACTATACCTATTTTAGTTTATCCAAAACGTTTGTACTGAAAAAGGAACTCTTTTATGAAAATACATTAGTGCTATGAATACATAAACTATGCTTATTATAGCTTATTATATGTGTTCGAAATGAATGAAAAATCTTATCATGAATGACTAAATTTTAGTTTATGATGATAAACTAACAAGAAATTACATTCAATATTTAGAACTTATTGTTATACACTTTGCTCAACATAATACAAAGTGTTATGAAAGTTATAAGCTGTTAACTAGTTTTTAAGCTTTCTGCACTATTTTAAAAAAATCATAGAAAAATCATATGAAGTCGAAAGCTAAATCCGTAAATTCTGAGAGTTCATAAAATGTGTCTAGTTTATTCATAATTTTTATTATGATTTTTAGAAGTCTTTAACTTGTTTTAAAATGTTCATATTCACAGACTGGTCCGAATTTGTTTTTGAAATGATAGGCGGGTTTGTAAAAATCACCATAAATCGTAGAAAAATCGTACGGTGATGTGCAAGTAGTCATTTTAAAGGTATGGACCTGAACTATTTGAATGTTTAGGTTGACCAAAACAGTCCGTGAATGGAGTTAAACTTTTTTGATGAAGACTGTTAAATGAGTTTAGTTGTGTTCTTAGTGTTTTAAGTTGTATTCCCCCCCTTAAAACTTAAGAAAAACATGAAAAGATAGGGGTATGAACTCACCTTGAGTGATTTCAGTAGATGGATGATGGAGAAAAGAAGTGTTCAACTCAAGAACACTTGGCAGATGCTTGAAGATTTGAAAATCTAACAACAAATATGACGATATTTGTATAAGATATCTGTGATTTGTGTAGAAGGAAGTGAAATAATCATAAGGAGGATAATATCACTTACCAAAACTGAAAGGAAAGTTGAGGATCAGCCCTTGAATCTCGAATTTGAGAGAGAGAGAAGTGAGAGAGAAAGGTGTTTTTCTTTTGGAGGAAAAATGAGAGAAATGAGAGAAAGGTGAGGAGAGATAACAGTTTTCAGCCTTTGACCAAGAGGGTGGCTGGTCAAATGGTGGGGAAAGTACTCTTGAATGACCAGGTATGGTGGGGGGGACAAGAGGTTGTACTATGGAGGTATGGGGAGGTTGCTTGTGTCATACACTAAGGCAAAGTCAACACTCCACCCATAAATCTTACCTACTAGATTTTATTCTTAGGCAAGGATTTTCCCCAAAATATAATTAAAATATGAATATTTGGGGTTTATTATGTTAAAATACGAGTTTGGGTGAAAATCCTGCGTTAAAATCTCGACAAACGGGCTTAAAACGCTACAAATATTGAAAGCCGGGCAAAACTGCCAAATTCCGAAATTTGGGGTCGGAGGTTCGGTTCCTGATGCTTAGAACCGAAAGTAGGTGGGAGCCGAGAGGAGGGGAAGAGGAACCGAAGGTGCGAAGAGGGAAGGAACAGAAGGCGAGGCTCGGTCTCGGCTGCGCAGGCTCGCTCCTCGGACAGAAGATCAAGTCCTCTCAGACCGAAGGTCAGGTCCTCGGACCGAAGGTCAGAAGGAGAGCCGAAAGTCAGTCTCGGTTTGGGATTGTCAGAGGACCGAAATAGACCGACCGCTCGGCTCCTAAGAGGTTTGGCTCCTTAAGGCTGTTTTTCGCGTAGACTTCCGTTTTCGAGCTGTTTTCGTCAAATTCGAGGGTCGGGATGCCCCAAGTGATTATGAAAAGTTGAGAGAGATTTTGAGAGAGATTTGGGAGAGATTCCACATAGTTGGAGATATTTGGGAGAGATTTGACATTCTTGGAGAGATTTCTCATACAAAGAGAGATTTGGGAAAGATTCCACATACTTGGAGAGATTTGGGAGAGATTTGACGTTCTTGGAGAGATTTCTCATACAGAGAGAGATTTGGGAGAGATTCCACATACTTTGAGAGAATTGGGAGAGATTTGACATTCTTGGAGAGATTTCTCATAGAAAGAGAGATTTGGGAGAGATTCCACATACTTGGAGAGAATTGGGAGAGATTTGACATACAGAGAGAGATTTGGGAGAGATTTCACGTACTTGGAGAGATTTGGGAGAGATTACACATACTTGTAGCGATTTCTCCTACTTAGAGAGTTTTGGGAGAGTTAGAGTGAAAGAGACTGGGAGAGACTTCTTTTGTGACATTTTTAAGTGTTTGGCTTCGCAACGCAAGGTTTGTGAACCTCGTTAAGTCTTGTTATGATTGTTATATGCCCCGAGGGTTAAGGAATAGTGTTTTATCGAGTAGTTTCATCACTTGCCCTGATTAGGGTTTAGAATTTCCGAACACGTGAAAACTCTAAGTGATACTTTGCATTAAGATTGCGAGTTGTTCAATAAGAAATATAATGGAAACCCTAATATACAAGGGTTAGATGAGTTGACCGGTTTGACTCGTTGACTTTAGTTGACTTTGACTTGGCCAAATATTGACGGTTGTCACAAAATCTTACATCATTTTTGAAACAATCTAAATTTTAACAAGGATCTGTTGATCCCACATTATTTCGAAAGAAAGTGGGGAATCATTTTGTGCTTGTTCAAATTTGTGTTGATGATATTATTTTTGGCTCAAATGACCCTGCCTTGTCTAGAGAATTCGAAGATTTGATGAAAAGTAAGTTCGAAATGAGCATGATGGGAAAAATCAATAATTTCCTTGGTCTAAATATTCGTCAAAACAGAGAAGGGATTTTTATAAACCAGGAAAAATATACGAAGAATTTGCTAGAAAAGTTTGGATTGACGAATAGCACGAAGTTACGAGTTCCAATGGGTACATGCATAAAGTTGACACCATCATTAGATAAACCTGCAGTTGAATTAACTCTTTACAGAAGCATGATTGGTTCATTACTTTATCTCACAGCATGTAGACCTAACATCATGTTTTCTGTGTGTAATTGTGCTAGGTATCAGTCTAATCCACGAGAACCACATCTCACTGCTGTGAAGAATATCTTTCGTTATCTTAAAGGAACAATTTCGTTAGGATTGTGGTATCCTTCGAATACTGGGTTCTTTGGATGCAGACTTGGGTGGTTGTAATCTTGATCGATAAAGCACAAGTGGTGGATGTCAATTTCTTGATGGGAAATTGGTGAGCTGGCAGTCGAAAAAGCAAACATGCGTATCAATTTCAACAGCTGAAGCAGAATATGTGGCTGCTGCTTCTTGCACTTCACAAATAATATGGATTCAAAGTCAATTGTGTGATTATGCAATAAATATGAAAAAGATTCCATTATATTGTGATTCTCAAAGTGCTATAAGAATTTGTCATAATCCTGTGCAACATTCGAAGACTAAACATATAGCTCTTCGTTATCATTTTATCAAGGATCATGTGGAAGATGGAAATATTGAAGTACATTTTGTGAAAACAACTGATCAGTTAGCTGATATTTTCACGAAACCTTTAGATGAAAAGTCACTTGTGAGAATAATCGAAGGATTTGGAATGATCGATGGAAATTCTGTTCCATGCGAAAAAGAAGAATGATGGTTGACCAGGGATGAATCAGAGGCGCTTAATAAAAGACAATGCAAAGTCATTCAGCATTCAGAGGTTACTGTTCATAGTCAACGCTTCGACCCCTTCGAATTCGAACATTTATCACCTATTTTAAGGGTTGATTCAGAGGTTACTGTTCATAGTCAACGCTTCGACTCCTTCGAATTCGTACATTTGTCACTTATCAGGGGATGCTAAAATTTCGTGGTTATGCAACAAGTACTGTATATTTTCAATTTTCGAAAAATTAAAATCCAAAAAGATTTTCTTTTGTTTTGTCATTTAATTTTCGAAAAATCAAAAATACAAAAAGATTTTCCTTTGTTCTGTCTTTACTTTCGAAAATCCCAAAATCCAAAAAGATTTTCTTTTGTTTTGTCATTTACTTTTCGAAAAATCAAAAATCGAAAAAGATTTTCGTCTGTTCTATTCTTTCTTTCGAAAATTTCAAAATAACAAAATATTTTAATTCTTTCATCATTTTAGTATTAGGTAGCAGATTATCATGAAGATACAGAGGGGATTATGCTTGCAGTTCTAGGGTCAGGTACATTTTTCGTATAATTTGAAAATTTTTTATTCATTCGAACTAGTTAGGTGGTCCCCAGAAGCATGCTGCTGCATGTAGTCCAAAGCCTCTATGACTCAATGTGTGTGTACGAAAGCCTTAATGAGATTATTCATACGAAAATTTCTTCTCAATCAGGCTTATATTCACATTAGTCTCTGAGCTACCTGACTCTTCTCAAAATGAGTTAAGAGTTTACTGTTTGGTCCAAAATTAACAGAGGTACTTTTCGTCTTATATCCATCTTTTTCATCCATAAAGTTCTTACACGATCACACACGAAGACATATGTCCGAGAGGTCTTTGATCAAACCCATCGAGACTTAGACATATCAAAATTATGTGTTTATGATCTGACATCATGAGACCGTGATGAAAGTGAAACCCAATTTACACTACACTTTTAAGGAATTGACGGGGAACAATGTTCCATATTTTCATGAAACTCTTGTTTCAGTACCAAAATTCGAAGCTCCAAATCATATTCATTTCGAATGAGTGGTCTTGATCAAACATTCGACACCCACGATTTTTGTTACCCAACATGATCCAGCAAACAAATTTTTTTCTGAATATGATTTCCGTGTGAGTTTTATTCGATTGTCCATGTCATTTTAAAATTTATCAAAGCCAACTTGTCACTGACTACACTGGTCAAACAAGTAATTTCTGTTACAATTTCTCACCTTATGTTTAGGATGACATGTAATGAATTTTTTTTTAACCCACCCACGAAGCATTATAAAAGAAGCCCTTTGATACTTATCAACAAGTATTCGATTGTAATTCACGGGACGCTACACAAGCTATTGATCATTTCTCTTAATGATTAATGAAGTAGTCTTTGCCCGGGATTTAATCTGATTTTATGTCAATTGTTTGACATCACAATATTCCAAAATTTTCTTATCTTTGTTTCTTATCTACATTCATTGAAACACTACACTCACGAAATCCTTGAGGTTCTGAGTAATACCAACTCAGGCTGATGATTTCACAAATCTGGCATATGACTTCGCTTTTCATCCCAAAAGCGAAAGAGCCTTGCCTCCATTCGAAGGGTTCTGACGGTTACATTCTTCTAGACAGGCTGTTTATAAATGACGTATGGTATTCTGTCCGATTTTGAAGGCGATGTGACAGCTACTTTTTGATGCATGGCTACTTTTACTCAGTAATGGTCCGATTTTCAAGGTGCCACGTCGGATCTCATTAAATGCATCCCGCTTCAAATTCAAAATTCAGGGTTACATATAAAAGGGGATTCAAGGGTTAATTCTCCGTTTACGCGATCAAAAAGAAAATTTCACAAATTCTCTGTTCATCATCATCTTTAAACCCTAACAATGGCGACTCCTGCTCATATTGATTCTCATACCACTGAAGATGTTTCTTCAGTCCCAATAATGAAGATTCAAGCAACAAACTACTACTTGGAGGGTGAAGTTTCTCAGTACCCGGAAGATTTGAAGATGCTCATCATTGCTTTGAAGAACTCTGTCTTGTCAAAGGCGATGTTTAATTCTTTCTCGGTTCCATTATCCTGGCTGTCTCAAGCAGGATCCACTGCAACTTACAACAAAGCTACTGATTCGATTACTTTTCATCTTGTGAACGATAAAAAGGTCAGGTTATCCAAGAAACTTTTCTGTCAAATTCTTGATATTCCAAATTCGCCTCCCTATGTTGTTGTCACTTTTCCACAAATTGTTTACATGTTCAATGATATGGGTTATCAGCCACCATTGTCCAAGATGAGTGATTTTAAAAAGTATGGTCTTCCAAGACTATGGAATTTCCTGTTTGGAATCTTTCTAAGGTGTTTAACTGGGCGTTCTGCTGGTCTTGACAAAGGAAGGATGGAAGTGTATGCCATGGTTGTTGGTATATATTATGATCTTCAAGTAGATTATTCTACACAACTATGGATGGAATTTCAAAAGGGAATAGAACATACGAATGCTACTCAAGGTATTTCGTGTGCCAGATACTGGAGCCTGATCTTGCAACATTTTTATAATAAGGAAGGGATTTTGGTACCCAATGATGAAGAAAAAGCAGTTTTTCAACCATACCACTATTCGAAGGATGTCACTGATAGTGCTGATGTTTTCCCATCAGTTGCTCGGATTCCAGATGCTATGCTTAAGAGAGTTGATCCTTCGAACTCTGTCTTGGTGGCATATTTGCAGACAATCGATTCTACAATCGAAACTGGCATTATCCTGGGTAGTGATGAAACAAAATCCAAGAAGACGAAGCATCATGCAACCGAATCAAAATCTTCGAAATCTCCGAAGAAGAAGCCTGAAACGGTTGAAGTGGCTGAGACTCAAGAGGTTCCGCATATTCTTGAAGAAACACAGGAGAATGTAATCATTCCTTCGAAGACTGGAATGTTTAGAAGAATCAAAATGAAGTCTACCCACAAACACAAGTCTCCTACACAAACCGTGGTTCGAAAACCTCAAATCACTCATCAAGGGGTGTTAATTCGAGAAGTACCAGCCCTTGTTTCTCCGGTATCTAATAAACGGATGGCTGAGGATATGGCTAAACGTTTGTCTAGGAAGAAAAAGAAGAAGTCTCGAAAGCTGGTAATTTCTACTGAGTCAACTGAAGAAGATGAAGAACGAATTCCTGAAACTCCTACACCAACTATTCATGATCAGACTTCGAATCCTGAGAACACACTTATCATACCACCCGAAGATTCGATTGCCAAATCAGTTTCTGAGGAGGTTCGAACTTCAGGCATCCCTGCACACGTATCTGATACGGATGCAAATGTCAATATGGGTGAAGGAGGGTCGAAACTAGATGCTCAAGGTCAGGTTACTTCTGCTCCTTTTGAAAATATTGTTTCTATATCACCATCCATTCTTCCCATTACATCAACCACAAATTCACCTACCTTCGAACACATTATCAATCAACCATTCACTTCGATTTTTTCTTCTCAATCCACTGATACACCCAAGACAACTTCGACTGTTCAAGAAACTATTTTTTATGGAGACAGAGATTGATAATGAAGGGTTTGGTGGTATGTTTGAAGAATTAGAGTTCCATGAAGAAGAAGAGTAGTTTCCAGATCACATGTTGATGACCATGAAGCAGTTTAAGATCTTAAATCAGAAGTTGAATTCGATACTTCAGTCTTAATCTGATCTCGGGGGTGGTTCATCTGTTTCCAGTTTGGAGGTTGAAACTTTGCTCAAGATGTTCGAAGCCAGAATGGTGAGCAAAGTATCCGGCATGATTAAAGATTCTGAATCTCGAGTCTTGGAGAAAGTTGACCTCAATGATCAAAACACTGAAATTCGAATCAATTCTCAAAGTTCGAAATTTGCTAGTGATTTGAAATAATTAAAAAATGTTGCAAAGGAACGACATGTGCTTTTTATTCAAGATGTGAAAAAAGTACGAGAGGATGTCAACTTGCAGATTCACGAACTTCGTGAATATATGCAAAGAGAAATAGCTACTGTTCAACAGGACTATGCTTTATTAAATCAAAAGGTTGATATAATTTGTGACGCTGTGACCAAATTTGTCAAGTTATATGAATGCATGAGTCCTCAACTTACTCAAATTTCAACAACTGAAAGTGCGAACTTTGAAGAAATCATTACTCTACTCAAGGAGTTAAAAGAACTTTCTGCAAAGCCGGTGTCTTCTTCATTGATTACACCTGAATTTTTGTCTCAGAAGTTTATCCAATTCGAAGCCATTCTCAATAAACAACTTGCCCCTCTCTTTCGTATTTCAAGTCTTCTTCCAACAACAAATGCCCCACCTATTTTCACAGGGATGCAAGGGGGAGAAAGGAAAACTATTGAGTCGAAGACTAGTGGAGAAGATGCGAAAGTGGTGGGAAAAGTCTTCTCTTCAAAAATCCCTACAACAAAGCCAGTAATAGTGTCGGCTGGGATGGTGAACCTATAGAGACTGGAGAGAGCGGTTCGAAATTAAAAGAGGCAATAGTCAATCCAGCTGTGAAAGATAAAGGGATGTCAATTATCGTGGAAAAGTAGAAAGAGGAAAAGAAAGCTGAAGCTGAAGCTGAACTGGAAAAACTGAGGATTATACAAAGTATTATGGCTCAGCGTGCTAATGATCCGAAGGGGATGAATAAAGGGGATCCAGCAAAACACTATAATTATGAAACCATTGAACCCAAGGTTGCTTATAACCACATGTATACATTTGAGAAGAAACCGAAGCAGAGTTACTTGATCACAAATACTGATACAAGCCAGCTGGATTTCCCGATAAACGAAATGATGTTTATCATGCCTCAGTTTAAGGCTGAAGGAAATTTTAAAGGGAAAGATGAAGGCACTCACATGAAAATTCGTTTTCATGCTGTTCTTGGTAAAGCCCCTGAAGAAGTGTGGTCACTAATCAAAATCAAGAAGGTGATCAGTATGAAAAAGGATGTGGTTTTCGAAAACACAGTCCAAAATTTTAAGTACGTGGTTGCCAGGGCAAATGGAAATATCTGTGAGTTTACTGTAGTAGATTTTCCATTAATGAACTTGTATGATCTTATACAAGTTGCATTACTCTTGAAGGATAAATCATTTTCATACCTCCAAAACACAGATCCAGAAGAATTCAAGATTGGAGTTGCTCACATCAAAAATTTTATCGAAAATTACTATGAGTGTTTGGCACTTACTGATGTGGAGTTAGCTACGGCTAAAGGAATGGAAATAACAGCTCCAATGGCTCCTTCGCAGGGAAAGACAAAGCTGGGAAGTATGCTGATGGAGAAATATGCTGATGGAGAAATATGCCTGAAACCTTTTGGAATTGTCTTCGCAGGGAAAGACAAAGCTGGGAAGTCAAAGCGATTTTTGTTTCAAGCATGTGAAGTGGAAAGGTACTCAACTTCTCAATATACGAACTTAATTGTTCGTATGAATCATTGCAAGAAGAATAATGAAGGAGACAAGAAGGAGTTGAAGAAGATTATCTCATGGTATACAGAGATTCGAAGGGTGTTGCTGTATTCCATAACACTTCTTACAAATTGAAGACTTCGACTATTATTACAAAGGGGGAGATTGTAAGGGTTGAATAGTTGTAATTAGTCGAAGTATGTTTTGTACTCTTCGAATATTTTGTAATGTATTTTACTGAGGCACATATGTTCGAAGCGTTAAAGTCTATGCCTTAGTATATTTTTTGTACGCTTTCGTTTTCCCTATAAATAGGGTTATTTACTAGAGGTAGATAAGAACTTTTACAGACTTGTCTCTTATACTCTGTAAAGCATTTGAAAGCGTAATAAAGCATAACAGATCATATTTACATCTGGTGTCCAAATCTCGCATTCATACTTGAATTCAAACTCTGATTAATTCATTACTCGATTCTTTGGTTCATCAGAGTTTATTATTTATTGTGGGTTGAAAACCCTATATGCTCACCAGGCTTCCAAGCCTGACCCACTCAGCTTTTTATATTACAGGTAGTGGACCCCTAGCATAGTCGGATGATGACAATGAGTGATTTTTGGATTATAGGCCAGTAGTTATAAATAACTGTTGTAAGGCTTATAATGTTTTTTTTATGCTTTTGATCTGTATCGGAACATGACATCTCGAGGTTTTGCTATAAAAGGAAATTATATATTTCTTAAAGAAAGGTTTAGACAAACTTTTATCATGTTTTATTTTGGGGACCAATTCCGCAACATCTTTTAAAAGATTTCTCTGATTTTATTTTAAAAAGCATAAACGAAATCAGTCTTTTCTGGCCGTGAAGTTGGGGATGTCACACTGCAATCGAACAAACATCATCTACATCAGTATTATTCTCAATAGTTTCTTAATGCTCCCCCTCAACATTATGCTCCCTCTCAACATCATGCTCCCCCTAAACATCAGCATTCACTCTTCCATTCTCCCCCTCTAAAGAATGCTCTTCCTCTACAAGAATATTCGAATCCAATTGTTCCCCCTCCACAGGATTGTTTTGCATACTTTCGCCTTTCTCTGGAGAAGTTGATGTTGAATCATCAGTAAGCTTTGTTAGTTCAGAGAGATGATTATCATTTGCATCGATTTCAGCATCAACAGCATGATCTGAAATTCCAAAGATTAAATCATAATCAATATCTAATGTTTGTGAGGATTCAGATTGATCTTGTTTGTCTTTCAGGATTGGATGATTTTCAAACTGCGATGTAGTTTGTTTAATGTAGTAATCATAAAATGTAAGATTAAAAGTTTCTTCAACTTTTCGTGTTCTTTTGTTCAACACACGATGTGCAACTGAATTATGCGAATATGCCAAGAAAAGCCCTTCATCTGCTTTAGCTTGAAATTTCGTAAGATTATCCTTGAGATTCATAATGAAACACCTGCATCCGAAAACATGAAAAAATTTGACATTAGGTTTTCGATTGTTGAGAATTTCATATGGAGTAATGTTAAAACGCCGATGAATGAAAGATCTGGTTTGAGTGAAACATGCGGTGGATACTGCTTCAGCCCAAAGATATTGTGGAAGATTCGCATATGCCAACATAGTCCTTGCCGCTTCGCATAGAGACCGATTTAT
Source organism: Lactuca virosa (assembly GCF_052849685.1). Taxonomy (NCBI): domain Eukaryota; kingdom Viridiplantae; phylum Streptophyta; class Magnoliopsida; order Asterales; family Asteraceae; genus Lactuca; species Lactuca virosa. Next base: position 51,081,669 of record NC_136430.1, read on the forward strand.
TCGTTCAACAACATCATTTTGTTGTGGTGTGTATGGAGATGAAAAATTATGCGAAATCCCTTTGTCCACCAAAAATGAATCAAGAACCTTGTTCTTAAATTTAGTTCCATGATCACTCTTAATTTTTCGAACAATCTTCTACAATGTTGTTTCCATCTTTTTAATAAAGTCAATCATGATTTGTGTAACTTCAGATTTAAGCCTGAGAAAATAAACCCACGTGAATCTGGAAAAGTCATCAACAATAACTAAAATGTACCTTTTCTTGTTGAGAGTTGAAACGGTCGAAGGACCACACAAATCAATATGTAAGAGCTCCAAGGGTGCAACAATTTTCGAATCAATCGTAATTGGATGACCTTGTTTATGTTGCTTTCCAATTTCACAAGCTGCACATAAAGAATCATTGTCAAATTTAAGTACATGTAAACCTCTTACCAGATCTTGTACCACAAGTTTATTAATGTTTCGAAAATTGAGATGAGAAAGTCTTCGATGCCAAAGCCAACTTAAGTATGATGTTGCTTTCGAAAGAAGACATATAGCAGGTTTCCCTACTATCGGATTGATGTCCAAAGTGAACATGTCACCTTTCCTTTTGGATTTCAGTAACACTTCTTTAGTGTTGACATTCGAAATAACACTTCCTTCTTCATTAAAAAGAACTTGATTGCCAGTGCCCACAACAAGTTGGGAAACACTTATCAAGTTATGCTGAAGACCTTCAACAAACGCAACACGATTTACTGTGAATTGGCCATTTGTGATCTTCCAATATCCTTTGACTTGACATTTTTGATTGTTCCCAAACTTCACAACTCCAACATTTTTAAGGCTTCGAAAATCACGTAAATTCTCCTTCTTCCCAGTCATGTGACGAGAGCAACCACTATCAATGTACCATTTATTATCATATTGCTCGTCACATAGTACCTGCAATTAGTGGAAAAATTTAGGTACCCAAGGCATTTTGGGTCCATGGAAATTAGATTTCAATTTCGAATGTAATGAAGAACTTTTAACCCAATCACAAACTTTGGTTTGAAACTATCAATTAAGTTCACATCTTCATTTAAAGGAACCGGAACATAAGTTTTTGTTGGTTTCGAATGTGCACTGACATTACCCTTCGAAGTCTGAGTTTGTGAATGAACATTCTTTGCTTTTATTACTAGTTTCCAGGCTTTGACTGATTTGTTCGAATCCTTAGAAGATGAACTGCCGTTTGATGAAGTATTCACATACTTCTCATATGCTTCGTGAATTTGCTCATTTGAAAATGTATTCGACTGATACATCTTTCCTTTGCCTTCAAGCCAATGATCAATGTGCTTCCTTGAAGTCATTCCTTTTTCTCGTGAGATGTTTATAGTTTCTTTCTTTGTGTGATTAGGAAAATTTGGCTTTTGAGGAACAAAATCAACTTTTGGTTTGGTTATAAAAGATTGACCATAAGATGTATCAACAGTGGATTTAAACTGTTGACGTTGAAAGAATTTTTGATTTGGATTTGATGTTTTTGGTAAATTTGGTTTGGAATGTTTCGAAAACTTTGGTTGGTTATACACTTCAGACCTTGAATGATTTGTTTTTGAAGAATGTTGAGTTTTTGTTGTAAAAGAGGAATTTTTAGCTTTGAAAACATTTTTGGATGATTGTGATTCAGACATCTTTTGAGACCGAACATTCTGCCAAAATATTTACTTTCTTGCTTGTCTTTTTGAAATGTTGTTTTCCTTCGAAAATTTGTCAATTTGATCCTTGAATTCCTTGGAGTTTAGTTTGACAACTTTTTCATTTTCCTTTACAACTTGTTTGGAATTCTCATTTTCAATTTTTGATTTTTCAACCCATTTTCTTTGTGGTTTTTGACGTTGAAACACGTACGAATTCTTTGTTAAGTTGTTTTCAACTGTGCTTTGATTTGCGAAAAAACCTTCATCAGTTGTTTTTGAATTATCCTCCTCAACTAACTTCTTTAATTCTGGTTTGATATTCTCAACATTTCCAGTAGTTACGAAAACTTGATTTGGAAAAATGACATCATCTGTACACTTGAAATTTGGATAAACCACAGTATTTGTTTCAAGATAATGTGCGCCTTTTTCAGTCATTACTTTTTCGAACATTTATGTATCACCATACACTTGATCAACCACAATTCGAGGAATTTCTTCTTCCATTGAAGATGTCGTTTCCTTCGAAATTTTCTCTTCATTTTCATCATCGCTATCATCAGTTTGACTATCTCTGACATCTACGAAGTCCATTTCACAAACTTTCGAAGTTGAAGGTATATCAGTTTCTTTCTCAACCGTCAAATCCTTAACTTTTTCTTTTCCTTTAAATGTTGATGCAACATTAACAACAGACAACTGAGAACAATCAACATCCTCAAGTTCACTAATTTCACTAATATTGTCAGAATTATCTTCATTATCAGCAAAATTAGATTAAGAATCAGATGTTGAATTCTCAGTCTTTTTCAAAATGTGAATTTGTTCAGATTTAGTCAAAGTGTCATTCACTATGTTAACTAATTCATTCGCATCAAGACATTCATCAATTTTAACAATTCCATATTTATATCTATCATCAGGAACTTTGTCAAAATCAGCTATGATTTGCTCACAATCATACGAAATATTATCTACCTTAGCTCTTTCGTATGCTTGAAAAGGTAGTAATTTTCTATGGTGCTCTTTACTTATTTCACACGAATGATGTAAATCAGTTAATTTTCCATAAAGTCTTTTAGCATCATTACAATAGATGTTTCTTTGTGCTAGCAAAAGTTTGACATCACTTGACAATGTATCCCTATCACACATAATATTTGTTATTTGTAATTCCAAACAATCAATTCTACTTATTTTCAACTCTAATCGCTTTTTGGTCATTACTAACTCCATTGACAACTTGTTGGCCTCATTGCTAGCAGACACAACAATTGAATCAAAATAAGTAACCGTCTCATCAAAAGATATTAGTTCAGAATCATAAACATGTGTAGGAATATTAAAAGATTCGAGAATTTTGCGTACCTTTGTTGTCATTGGGGATTTGTCTGCTGTCTTAGATACGAAGCATCGTCCTTTCACTTCGTATCCCTCATCATCTGAGTCCTCTTCAATTTTCGCATACATTGCTCCATGTGTTGGTTTCCTCATTTCTTCATCGTCTGATCCAGATGACCAGATTTGATACGGTCCATCTTCATCCCCATGTTCACCTTTTGCAACCAATGACAAGTTTTTGACTTTTACACGAACCTCCTCCAGCTCCTCTCATCCTTCTTTCGAAGCATACAATCATTCGCAAGATGATTAGCTCCGTTGCAATAATGACAATCTACACCAGCATCACCTTTCAGCTTTTTGTCAATCTTTCCTTCAGACATTTTCGAATCTTTCTTTTCAATTTTCTTTTTCTCCTCAATAACAGTTTTAATCACAACATTTCCTTTTACCTCAGCAGGCTTAGTCTTCGGATTGAACGGCTTTTTGAAAAACTTCTTAACACGATTATTTGAGTAAAAAGCTATCGCCTCATCATCCAAATTCATGATGAATCCTTCTTCTTCCTCAGAATCGCCATTTTCAGCTTATTTCTCAGATATCTTCGACACAAGTGCCAATGGACCTCCCAAATTCAGCTTTGTCTCCTCAGCAATTTCATTTACATCAATTTCGTGTGTCTTCAACTGATTGTACAAATCATTGAGAGTTGAAGTGTCAAAACTTTGCTGATTCTTCACCATCATACTTACACTCCTCCATTCTTTTCGAAGACCCATCACAAAAATGAGATTGAATTCCATTAAAGTCCTGGTAATTAGATAGCGATTACATCGATAGATTAACTCATTCAGTCGATCATAGTAAACTTCAATTGTTTCACCTTCTTTTTGTCTGAAATCTTTCAGCTCAACCAAACACTGTTTGACTGAATTGATTTTCGTCTTCTCACTTCCTTGAAACTTATCTTTCAGATTGTTCCATATCTCCTTTGCAGTTGTACAACTCCTTACATAATTGTACACAACTGGAGGTAAAGCTCCTCGCAATTCTCTTATGCACCTTTTTTCCAGTTTCTTCAGACGATCAGTTTGATTATCAACGCCAGAACTTGTAGAAGATGAACCAGTTGCTTGAACAGTCACTGGAACATTAACATTTCAAGAGATACATGTCCATAATTCTTCAGCAAGAGCATTCAGATAATCCTGCATACGATCAGCCCACTGATCATAGTATTCAGGAATTAGCATTGGAATTTTGGTTGATGATCCTAACAGATGAGAAAACGACGTCATGGAATTGAGATTGAAACTCGCCATTGTTGTATGGAAGCTGATTTTGAAAATTCTTATGAAGATTTGGAAATTTGAAAACAAACTAGTTGAATCAAATCGGAATTGCTAGAAGAACACTCGATTCAACAATTCAAATGCATAATCAAATCACACACTAAGATCTAGACAAATTTTTCACGATCAAAAAGTGCGGAAAACTTTCGAACCAAAAATTTGATTCAAAAACTTTTTAATGGATGAAAATCATATCACATATGTGATTCCTGCTCTGATACCAATTGATGAACCAATGAATCGAGTATAAAACGAATCAGAGTATGAAATCAATTAAGAATGCGATATTGAACAGCAGATGTAAATATGATCTTGTTTCAGCTCTATTACGCTTTCGTATGTTTACAGAGAATAAAGACAGGTCTGTAAAAACTCTTATCTAACTCTAGTAAATATCCCTATTTATAGGGAAACGAAAGCGTACAAAAAATATACTAACGCTTAGACACTAACGCTTCGAACAATAAGCGCCTTAGTAAAATACATAACAAAACATTCGAAGAGACTAAAATATAATTCGACTTATTACAACAATTCGACCCTTACAGGTTTGCTGGGACGAGGTTGTTCACTAAGTCATGGGGAGCACCGAGGTGGTTCTCAAGACTATCGGGTTGATCCAGCAGGGGCGCGACCGGTTGCGAGTTGTGCAAAGCCGTCAGAAAAGTTATGTTGACCGGAAGTGAACGGATCTTGAGTTCCAGGGGGACTTTGTGCTACTAAAGGTGTCGCCATGGAAGGGAGTTATAAGGTTTAGGAAGATGGGCAAGTTAGGGCCCGGATATATAGGCTCTTTTAGGATTACAGCTCGGGTGGGCAAGGTAGCTTATCGCTTGGAGCTACCGGATGAGCTTAGCTAGATTCACAACACTTTCCATGTGTCACAGCTTCGGAAGTGTATCACGGACAACGCCGCGGTCATCTCTCTGGACGACATTCAGGTGGATGAGAGCGTAAACTACATTGAGAAGCCTGTTGTGATTCTAGATAGGAAGACTAAGACTCTTCAGAAGAAGGAAGTAAAGCTGGTGAAGCTATAATGGCAACACCGAAGGGGTTCCGAATGTAATTGGGAGCCGGAGGAGAAGATACGAGACCACTATCCGGATTTATTTGGGTCAGCAGACTTCGAGAACGAAGTCTAGTTCAAGTGGGGGAGATTTGTAACGCTTGTTCCAAGCATTACTTACATTATTTATTTAAGTTTAAGTTTTGTGCATGAACTCGGAGAGTTGGGAGTTTAACTCGTTGAGTAGGAGCCTTATGGGTTGACACGTGATCGAGACCCACTCGAAGAGTCGGCAGGCCGTCTCGACGAGTAGGAGCTGTAAAGAGAAACCCTAATTTTTTAGGGTTTGTACCCAATATAAAGAACATAACCTGCCCTTGTGGCCTCCCTTAGCACCTTATTACCCAGAGAAGAGAGTTTGCGGCCGTAAACCCTTTTTGAGTGAGAGAAATAGCCATTATGAACAACCTTGAGGTGATTGTGAAGAACTTTAGAGCTTGAAGAAGAAGGATATTGGAGAGGAACAGTAGATCCAACATCTACATCATTTTTTGCGAGCATCCTAAGGTATAAAGTCTTGATCTTGAACCCTAGTTACTTAGATCTCTTTCTTGGAAGTAAATGGCCATATTCGGGGTAAAATGGAGTCAAGCTTCGATCTGAACTTATCACAAGGATAGGGTTCCAGATCTGGAGTTCTTTAGGTCCCAAATACCATAAAGTTGCTTCCTTTACGCAGTTTAGTCTCATCCCATGCACAAAAACCTTGTAAGAAGCCTAGTTTCGAAGTTATAGCCTTGGAGGACCTTGCATGTACGTAAAGTTTACAACTTTACATGATATCTGCATTCGGAGAGCTTGGATATGGAGTTTGGGATCCTAGATCCCACGGAAAAGGCCAAACTTAAAGAAGACTGAAGGAACTTGTCGAGTACGGTTTAGTCGTTTGCGGTTGTCATGAGTTTCCGGGTCAGGAGTTTACGGTTGGTTTGAGTTTGCGGTCCCATGAGTTTCATATGGGACTCGGTGAGTCACTAGATGCACTCGACGAGTTAAGGTCAACATGGACTGTTAACCTTGGCTGTTGACCTTGACCTTGACCAGGATTGACCAGGGTTGACTTTCAGGGTAATTATGGGATTATGACAAGTTAATCACATGATGCTTAAAGGAAGTTGAGTTGGAGCAACACGTGGGACATATCTGATTCTAGCTTTTCAATCAAGCATTCGTGAGACGTTAGTCTTCTCACCATACCAATGGGTGTAAGGCACCAAGGTCGACCCATTTTATGATATGTGGTACACATGTTGTAGTAGAGATATGTGGTATGATAGTTAGACTTATGCTAAGTTGTATGCTAGTGATTTCGTGGTATTTGCATGAAAGACCATGGGGGATACAATCGCACTTGGATGTAAGACCATGTGTGTAACATCCCGTTATTTTCTATCTTGTAAAGTCAACCAAAGTCAAACGAGGGTCAACTAAAGTCCTTTTTATTCATTGGATTTTTAATTAGGTTATAATAATAACCTTTACTTTGTAAAAATCCTTAAAATAATTACAACTGAATTTAAAAGGAAAAGACTTAAAAACCGAGAAACTTTGCATGTGTGTAACATCCCGTATACTCCTCAGACCGTACACTCCTCGGACCGTGCACTCCTCGCAGCCGTTAACGGTTTCGGCCGTAATCAGGCTTCAGCCGTAAACTCTTCGGATCTTATCTTCTCGAAAACCGAACCTTATCGTATTGGGACATGTTCTCGGTCGTAAACTCTAGCCGACCTCGGACCGTGAACCCTAGGATCGTGAACCCTCGCACATATATATTTAGATTTCCTTCATTTCTCACATCTTCCTGCCAAGAACTCTCAAATTATCTCAAGTATCATTAACCAAGAACATCATATCTCCTCAAGAACACACCAAGATCATCCTTGTTCATCTTATTTAAGTGATTAAACACTAGTTTATCACATAATCTAACAGGTATAAATTCTTGATCTTGTTATCACTTCAAGAACACCCTTCCATCTTCAATTATTAGGCTAAAATCCATTGATTTTACTAGTTTTCACGAAGAACGCAAAGAACACGTGAAGTTCACGAAGAACAAGCACCTTAAAACCTTTGAATCTTCATAGAATCTGGTCTAGGATTATCAAGTGTTCTTCATCCTTCAAGAACACCTGGCCGTAAACTCCTGGCCGTAAACCCATATCAGCCTCCAATCTAGCTTCAAACACTTCAATTTGTAAGTTATACTTACAAATTAGTCAAGTTTCTAATCATTCCTATGATTATTGTAGCTAACTGGATGTATATATGATATACAAATAAATATAGGACTTGTTTTGTTGCAGGATTTCACTCATGGAACTAAACATCCTATATCAAGTCATCATTCGAATCACCCTCCAAAAGGTGAGTTCATACCCCCGTATTTTCATAGTTTTTACTGTTTTAAGGGGGGAATACAAGTCTAACACAAAGATCTTGTGTTATAAACAAATGGTTCAAATATCTTATCAAAATGGATTTCAATTATCAACAAATCAAATTGTTTTCAAAGATTGTGTTAAAATGACATCAAGTCACCAAAAGTATTCCAAAATATTAAACTTCTTTTAAATGTTTTTATAAACTTATATTTTTCCCCAGAAATCATATATATATATATATATATATATATATATATATATATATATATATATATATATATATATAATATTTAAAAGGATTATGAGTCATTCGATTCAGGTTGTTGAATTCATTTAAACAATATAGTTAAAGTCCTGACATTATAAGCAGAATCTCCAGTCGGGGATCGAAACAATGTGTGTATAGATCTATATTGGGATTGACAAACTCGCACTCAGACTACTAGCTATAGTCAGGCATACACGCCTACGAGTGACAGTTGTTATCAACAGCTTTAACGCATTCATAGCGTTGGGTCAGGCCATCTAGTCAGTATGGTTATAATAACTCACTAAAAAGATATTAACAATACGTTAGTGTATAATTAACTAAACATAAGTACATTTTCAAAGTACTAGTTTTATAAGATACAATTAACAGTATTACATTACAGTTTACAATAATAGCTGGTAGAACCAGGCACACTCACGGTTACAAGTTTTACATAAAGGAATACAAATACAGAACATTGGTTGATAAATAGAACTGTTATATGAGATAAAAACTACTTTTCATATACAACAGAATACATAGGATTTTCTGGAACAGTTTACGTATTCAAGAAACAGAAACATACTTTCAAACATAACTACTTATGCACTCACTCAACTTTATGTTGATACTCTCTTTTCAAATTACTTGTATTCTCTGGGAACCAGTAGACAGGTACTCCCCGAACTTTTGAGAAGATGGAGCTATTTTGAGTCATGTCTTCTTCTTTTGTATTACTATTTTGGTTTCAATATACAATGATGGAACACATTCAAATATTTATACTTTTTAAATATAATGGTTGTTTGTACTTTTATTACTATGATGCATGTGTTGTGATACTACAAATGAAGTCATCCACCCCCGAACGTTTCCACCGTCTGGTTTGGGTGTGTGACAGATGGGTATCAGAGCATTGTTTATAGTGAACTCAAAATATCAATCCATAAAAGATATACAAACTATAAATACATTGGGGCTGAGAGCTCTGACTACAAGTATATTTTTTAAAAATTTAAGTATTTTTACAAGAAGTATACTAACACTCATACATACAAGAACAATATCACATTCATAAGAACTTAAAAGTATTTGGATGTTGTACATTACAGTCAAACCTAGGCAGTTATGTAATCATATTTGGGATTAATATAGATTGATCAACTATATTGATTTGAGATATGACCAACATGTGTTTGGGAGTGATAGTAGTGTTGCGACATGTCTAAAACTTACGAACCATACATATACAGAAGAACTATAGAACATAACATAAAGATTAAAATGTTATAGGGGTATTTTAGGCACTATATACTAATAACACATATGTGAAAACAAAAGAACCATTGTGGGTAGAATTATAAATATTAAGGGTATATTACAGTTATACATAATTAAAGTTATATACACTTAAAATATGTGATCTAGCTTCATTTCCTATTCCTTGTTTGGTTGTGGATTTAGAGCCGGGTTATTTAATCGAACGTCAATTATACCCAAGTTATATATAATTAGTATACACTTTATATCTATAGTAGTACCTAGAACAAGTCATACAGAATACATTACTTGTTAACTGTAATTCTCTCTCGTAGAAACTTGTACCCTTAATCTATCCTTACTAACTATATTATATATCTCTTATCCCTATTCTCGCTTAGATAACAATGGCTGGAGTTCTTCTACCTGGAGACGCTTACTTTCCCAATCAAGGGCAAGATGCAGAGCCAGAAGAGAATCATGAAATTCGCTTAGATGATGATTTTGCAGAAATTTTTCCTGAAGACATTGATTCCGAATCAGAAGCCTATAATCCCCCACCAGTTGCCCAAAATCCTAATCCACGACAAAATTTCCAAGGCCTGACGCCTTCGTGGGTTGAGAACTTAGGTAGGTGGAGCCGGGAGCAGGGTCAACCCTTTGTTGGGTTTTGAGCATTCTAACACTCCTAAGTGTACATGCAACCCTAAATACCTTGGATCTATGTTTTCTCTATTATACATGCAAATATGATTATGCAAGGTATTATCCTAACTAGCATACCAAAACATTGATACTAGGATACTAAAATAGATAGAATACATACCTTGTTGTTGTTGCTTGACTCCATGAAGCTTGAAAGCCTAGTGCCCCAAGTGTGACACCTCAAATGGTTCACACAACATCATGAACTCTTGGAATAACCATGAGAAGAAGACATACATGTTCAAATTGGCTAGCCCTCTTACATATGTATCACTAGTGCCAATTTCTTGAACTAAAGGGGTTCTTATATAGTGTGGCTATTAGGGTTACACCATGTAACTCATGACTTTACCCATTCCTTATGCTCCATGGGTTTTAACCTCCGTGGAGTATCCATGGATCACCACATGGGTTAAACCCAACATAAAGGAATCTTGGATCATAAGCCCACATATATAAGAATGAATGATTTACACAATCAATCCCCATATATTTAATTAGTCTCTTTTTGATCACTAAATTAAGTACAAATTAATTCTTGATCAATACTAATTAAATAACATGATTTCATATTAATATATTAGAACTTATAATATATTAATGTGTCACAAAATGTCTTTTCCTCATAAATGGTCTATCCAAATGTTCTGATGCCATGCAACCCAAATGGACCATGCCGAGTCGGGTCAAGTACATACCAATTATAGTTATGGACTTAGACACTAATCGAATAGTCTCCCACTTGGATAAGTCTAAAACTATTATTGCGTATGACTTTAGGAACCAACTGACAATCGTAGCTCTCAAAAGCCGCTGTCGAACTCTGACCTTGTAGATGAACTCTGACCTTTGTCAATGACTTGTCCATTAGATAAGGGATCATATATTCCTCGATTCTAGATATCATATGGAATGAGACATGGATTATAATCATTCTCTCTGTCCATTTGTTGTTTCCCGATTTCCGATTTATGACGATTGACTAATTGAACAAATCAAATCAGTCCAGGCCCGGCCGAGCACTTACATTTGTCATCACCAAATCATCGAGGGGCCCACAGATATCGCTTTTATCCCGAAGGTAAAAAGAATGGATAAACTTCGACTCATATGGCTTGTTCTACTACTTGTTGAATCATACACAAAGGCACGTTTTATAACACCGAGTTACCAAATGCGTTTTCATGCAATCAATGTACAACCAACTCATAGTAACAACTCATATCTCTAGGTTTGAAGAATATAAGATATTATCGTCTCATGATCACTCGTGATAAAATCCATGAAGTGATTCCAATGAGCGCGGGTTGAATCCAATACTCAGAACTTATGAGCACTCATGAGTGTTGTAGCCCCTTGTCCAACATCTTAGACCTCTACAAGCCAACCCATGACAGTCTTGATTCATATCTACTTCCAACATATGACCGACTGTGGATAGTTTGAATAACTTAGTCAATCAGGAAGAACGACCTAGTTATTCTGGAAGTCAAAACATGCAAAATGAAACACAATAATAATAAAATCTAATATGGTATCAAAACCTATGAAGATAAATAAAACACCTTTTATTTATCACCATATGATTACACATTATTCATTGTATACTGTTTCAGCTATCAACTTTATTCTTGAATTTAAAACAATAGTTGTCCCATGCTCCAAGCATGTACACTATGTTTTCTAAACACTAGTCGTGCCATACACCAAGTATGCATACCATGTTTGTCTATGATCTTCACTTTGTGAATTAGATCAATTGAACATAACTCCAATGATCCTCTTTCACAGTCCCAAATCCTTACTGCAAATGCAAGAATTCCGAATTCATGCTATTTACTGAAATCTGTTAGATTCTAAACTTATATGCATTGATCCTCCTGTAATGATTATGTACAGAGTCAGAAAGACTTGACAACAACCATTATAGAGCATTCCAAAGGAGATCAACTCCTTGGAAATATCATTCTTGCATTAAGTTTCCTAATCTTACACAGATTGAATAATCTCCAGATTCCATTTTGACTATCACTTCTGAACAAGAGTTGCCTCCTTACAGATTATGTGAATATGGTCCTTCCAGAATTATCACTATACTTCCAACTGTCCTTGAGCAACCAATCTTTGGTAAACCTTAGATTGTCCTCAACAATTGCTTAATCCTTTTAGTCATATCCAGTTCTAGACCTTTTCCCTTCTTAATGCCCCAGGCATTTGGAAAATTTTAGAAAGGATGGATATAGCACATGAAATCGATCCTATATTCGAAGCATATGGGACACGAGTCATGATGTCTCACATAAAGACTAAACCAGTCTTTTGCTATAACATTTCCATTTCTATTTGCCAAGTTCTCATAATTCAGATTATGAAAAGGGATGCCGTAATCATAATCGAATTTTAGAACGCAAATAATGGACCCATATATAGAATTTCCTTATGTTGAGCCATTCCAACATGAAATTCATATATATATCCTTGACTAAATACAATTAAAATCTCAATCTAAGCTTTTAGAATTGAAATGAAGTATAATTTTCTCTCCCTTAATTATAGCAAAACAACTTTTTCAACCCCTGCAGCCTCACGAATTGAAACTTTTGTTTTCTATAATTAACATTGCTAACTTGCAACCTTTATCATAATTATCATGTTCCCACTAACATGATGATTATTAGCATAACACTTATGCTCCCACTAGCTTTGACATGTAATCAGAAATCAGCTGGACTTCTAGAAATTAATACTTTATTGACTTTCTTACCAAAGTTCAGATTTCTGATACTAGATTGCTTTGATAAAACTTTATCAATATCATACACCTTATCTTAGATAGCTCACAGGTGTGTCTAAACAATTTTAAGAACTATGAAAAGGGATGCCGTAATCATAGCCTCGATTGTTTAGACCTTTACCGCTTCTCACAAGTCCATGTTAGTGTGCCGGTTAACCACACACGCTCCACTAACGACTTTGAGAATGCAAATATCACAATTGCTATCTAGCTAAAATCTACTTAGTGAAAGTGTTTCCTCACCATCATTTTCATGAATCGGAGAGAAACCTTATGACACTTAGATTTAATGGTGTATGTATTCTTATCCATGTGAATTTGTCAAACCACAATCACAAGACTAGGATAATGACAAATCCAAACTCATATGGATTGAACTCAATCTTAATTTCTTGCCATGTGGCAGCTCAAGGGCCTGCCATTGCTTCCAAGTAGCTGTGCAACCAATTGAGATCTCTCAGAACTCCTATGCAAAGCCAACTTGAATAGGCACAGACATGTCGACATGATAGGTTATAAACCTCAAGTCGTGTGCTAGTGAAGAACTTCAGGTTTTATTCTTGATTAGTTCTTGAGACTTTCAAGATCATTAAGACTCCCACTGTCTTCTTGACATATAATACTCTCTTGTTAAATATTCAAGAGATAGTGTGGATTCTAATCAAGATAAACACTTCACACAATTGGCCTTAGTTGGTCTTTGTTTTATCCAAAAATCACAACTTACCAATTTCAAATGTACAAGAGTAGAAAACTTTTACTCTTACATTTGACAAGTGTTCTAAACCCTTTTAAGACATGTCACTCAAGTTACAATTTTAGAGTATAACTCCAAGAATTGTTTTTGGAACGAAGTATGAATCATCTTCTTGATTTAACCATTTCAACAATTCATAACTCCTCTTCTTAGCCATCAGAATGCACTTAGAGGATGAATTGTGATAAGGTCTCTTAATCATTAAGATGATTACATAACATGATACTAAAGTACTCTCGCATCTTTTCAGATTTAAGAAACTTTTATCTTTCTGCCCAAGTTGATTCTTCTCATCCGTTCTGCCATACATTGAGACTTTTCCAATGCTTCAGAATTACACTTAAGCTTGTAAGTATAACCATATTTACTGAATTTTAGTAAATAATGACAAATAGTCTTAACGATTATTTGTGGTGGGCTTGATCAGTGCACAAGAATGTGTACTCGATCCTTTACTTGACTCACACATCCATGTGAACAAGTAGTTAGTCTTAATTTTTCCAATGCTTGAAAGTTCTTATTCATCATGCTATACAACTTGCATGATTCGAAGTTTCTATCCAACTGAAACTTAGGTGATGAGAATATTTCCTTATTTGGTAAATTTAGACACTACCACAAATGAAAGAATCAAATTCATATTTCCACTCTTGCTCTTTAATGGAATCTTATAAGCAACAAAAGTTTTCACAAATGCCATTGTAAGGATATTTTTTTAAAACAAATAAAATCAAATTTTTTTTTCTTTTATTTTAAAACTTTGCGGAAAAACTATCCTTACAATGCAAAAGCACATGAAAACTTTGTTGTTATCTAATCCTATGCAATATATCATAACTCCTAAGATGTAGCTTAAGAATCCGATCTTCAAACTATGCGATAGAAATCCATCTACGCGATCAGATTCAACATAATCTTTCTTTAAGTTTCTTCACTTTTTTCTTTGATTCTTAAAACATCAACATGTGACCCAGTCACATCATGTATCAAGAATCTCAGAATAGAAACTTAGTAGAGTTAGATAGTGGACTTTACCCGAAGTAGAGTCAAACTTATTGACTTTAATATCCTTAGGTAAATTTGGCAGCTTCGCAACCAATGCCCCTTTCTTTGGCAATAGACCCTTGATAATGGGACTATCTCAGACTTAGCCGTTCTCTTTACCATTTGGTCAACCGAGTTGACTATGGCCGATCCCTTTTCCATTGGGAAGAGAGAGCTTTACTGGATATCCAATGTCATCATTGTCAATGTCCATAAAGTTTTAGGAAGTTGATCTTAGCAAATAGATAAGATCATTAAGGGTCTTGTCATAGTCTGTTTCATAGGAGTCCCAAAGGAACTCACTATGTGACTTAGAAAGTGATTGATCATCAGCTTCCTCTAGACTTTGACACCCAACTCTCCCGGCTTGTCAATATGTGACTACATCTCCAAGATGTGATCACACATAGACCTTTGCTTGCCAATAGGGCTTGAGTGACCTTAAACTTTTCAGGAACTTGTGGGTTAGGGAGAATAATTGGAGGAGGTGAAAGAAGTATGATTTCCATGGGACATCATCTTCATTTAGGAAAGCTTGTTTCAAGAGATTTGGGAAGATCATAGATGTCTGAACTTAGACATCTTTTGGGAGATATTCAAGTTAGTTGATTTAGAGTCCTTAATATAACACCTAATATGAAATATTAAGGCTAGGACCCAATAACCTATTTATAACTGGAAGAGGGATGCCGTAATCCAAGTTATAAAATAGTTAAAGGTAGGTAAATGACGATTTACCAATTTCCACCATAGAAAAACGAAATATAATTAAGTTTTAATTGGATTTGAAACTCCTAGATCTTTTGAGATACATTGAACTTTCAATGGCATGTTTGAATCTCGATTGTGCCCTCTCAAGTTTGTGACTGGGATGCCGAGGATCACAAACAAGGTGTGAATAACCATACAAATTGTCTTGGTACCCTCAACAATATTACCTAATCGATGTGCCGGTTAACCACACACGCTCCACCGATCTATAATAAAGTCAAGTTACCCTTTGCCACTCTTACTAGTCCATGTTAGTGTGCCGGTTAACCACACACGCTCCACTAACGACTTGGTAAGGTACAAAGTGTAATTTTATGGGCTAGCACCAGTTTCACATTTTCCTAAGTAACTAATATTGGGAATTTATAAGCGTTTAGTTACTTAGTATTTATCATTAATACTTTTAATGAAGGGAGAATTATAGTCCTTGTCCTACCCGTTCGGCTAACGACCCTCCACCAGTCAAGGAAGCGGTGGGTGAGAGCGGATACCCACTAAACTGCCATTTTATAGGCAGTAACCTTATACCCCCCTTATAGACCGGCTTCGTGAATGAGGCCTACTAACGGTAAGATTGACTTTTCTTATACATATCTATATAATTAAAATTATAATAATAGTATAAGGGTTGAATTTTAACTTTTAAAATTCTAAGGGCTAACTTGGAATTAAAATATTCATAAGTGAAAACATTTCTAATTCCAAAACTTGAGGGCAAGTTTTGAAACTATTCAAAACTAATTAACTCCATAACTTATGTGTTTAAATTAGTTTTAGTTAAAAAACTCTTCAAGTTCCATAACTTGAGGACAAGTTATGGAAGACTTTAAACTAATAAAAGAATGTAACTTTTCTTTATTTTGTAACTTATGGAATTAATTAAGGTTACACATTTTATTACTTAATGAAGTGACTCTTGAACCTCCATAACTTGAGGACAAGACTCTTCATTTTTGTAACCATTGCCAACTTTTATGAGTTTTATGAAACTTAAATGTGACTTTTCATATAACTTGAGGACAAGTTACAAAAACACATTTTAGAATCAAATCTTAGATTAAAATGGATTGAAAACACATAATCAATTAACTTTTCTATTAATCTAAGCAACTCATAAGAACAAGATAATTCAAATCAAACTTTTTCATGTAATTAGCCTAATCACTAAACTAATACAAAACATGAATCTATTGACAATTATCTTTAAAATTGGATTAGTATGAACATTACCACTTCAAAAACAAGTTTATAAGTTCAAAAACATCTTAGGGTAATGTTTCTAGTCCATTTCTAGCCAAAAAACTCGAAAATATGCTGTCTGGGGCTCCTACTCGTCGAGTGTATCAACCTACTCGCCGAGTAGGATGATTTTCTTCATGGAATCGGCGAGTTCATCAGTGGACTCGGCGAGTCCAGTGCCCAAAATGCCCGAAATTCGACTTTTTCAGCATTTTTCAGTAATTTGCATCAAGTATAATTGAAAACAAGCCTAGTCTCTGATACCACTGTTGGGTTTTGAGCATTCTAACACTCCTAAGTGTACATGCAACCCTAAATACCTTGTATCTATGTTTTCTCTATTATACATGCAAATATGATTATGCAAGGTATTATCCTAACTAGCATACCAAAACATTGATACTAGGATACTAAAATAAATAGAATACATACCTTGTTGTTGTTGCTTGACTCCATGAAGCTTGAGAGCCTAGTGCCCCAAGTGTGACACCTCAAATGGTTCACACAACATCATGAACTCTTGGAATAACCATGAGAAGAAGACATACATGTTCAAATTGGCTAGCCCTCTTACATATGTATCACTAGTGCCAATTTCTTGAACTAAAGGGGTTCTTATATAGTGTGGCTATTAGGGTTACACCATGTAACTCATGACTTTACCCATTCCTTATGCTCCATGGGTTTTAACCTCCATGGAGTATCCATGGATCACCACATGGGTTAAACCCAACATAAAGGAATCTTGGATCATAAGCCCACATATATAAGAACGAATGATTTACACAATCAATCCCCATATATTTAATTAGTCTCTTTTTGATCACTAAATTAAGTACAAATTAATTCTTGATCAATACTAATTAAATAACATGATTTCACATTAATATATTAGAACTTATAATATATTAATATGTCACAAAATATCTTTTCCTCATAAATGGTCTATCCAAATGTTCCGATGCCATGCAACCCAAATGGACCATGCCGAGTCGGGTCAAGTACATACCAATTATAGTTATGGACTTAGACACTAATCCAACACCCTTAGCCTACAACAGAGACCGAAGCTTCTACAACCTAAGTGAGGGAGGCTCCGCAGACATAACTATTCCTATTTTGGTTCGCTGAGTGGCTCGAAATGTTGAGCTAGGAGTGATAACCATTCAACAAACTGTGGAGCTTATTGCGGAGACGAATGCCAATACAGATCGCATTCGCAATCTTGAAGTTGCTCATGGAAGAGCAATGTGAGATAATGAGGCTCTACAGCAAGAGATAACTGTAACTCGAGCTGAAGTCATAGAACTCTGAGCACGCCAGACAGTGTATGAAAGACATCTACTTAATGTGGAGCGCCAGCTGGCGAAATTGAGGGTTCGTCCGAGTGATGCCCGTCGCCAGTAGGAGATGCTCTACTCATCCTTTCTTTTGGTTTAAGAAGTTGATTATACTCTACTCGCTCTCTGTTTACTATTTTGGTTATAGTTAAGTCTGCGGATATGTTCTATCGTTATTTTTCATGCTTTTCAGTACGACCGCGAAAATTTCATTTTCGGTAGGTCGGTAAAATGTCGATGTTGTCCCGTAATTTGGTGTATTGTAGACCTGTTTAGGGTCAAGTTTTCCAGACTTTATATATTCAATATGCCAATATAATCGACATGCATTTTCATACTCTTTGAAAAATAACCACTCAATTTCATATTATCCTATTGCAGGTTGTACTTGTAGTAGACTTCTTATTCCAATTCATTACAAGATTCATCAAAGATAACAAATTCATATTCACACTTGATATATTACCATATTTTTTATCTTTTAACTTTTATAGTAAAATATGCCTCCTCGGAGAAACCCGAGACGTAACACTGTTAATGAAGCGCCGACACTACCTCCGCCACCACCTCCTCAATTCGACGCTGTTATGTTTCAAGCGGCGGTTACAGTACCTGTTGCAGCTGCTATGGCTCATAACACCCCTGGTGCTAGTGGGTTAGGAGCTGGTGCGCATCCTATCAACCATGGTGAGGGTCACGGGCACTCAGGAGAGTATACCTATAAGGATTCTCGAATGCCAAACCCAGGACCTATAATGTCGCTGGAGGAGTTATGGCGTTAAGACGACAGAGGCAATTTTCGAAATTTGCTCCTATCCGGAGGGTAGGAAGGTTAAATTTGCAGTTTGTACCTTTGCAGATAGAGCCCTAACATGGTGGAACGACCATGTTAAGTCACTAACTCTGGTAGTGGCTAACTCTATAAGCTGAGAGAACTTAAAAACTATGCTGATGCGGGAATACTGTCTGCGAGGAGAAATTCAGAAACTCGAGCAAGTGCTCTGGGGTCTTACAATGGTTGGATCGGACACAACAACCTATACAAACAGATTCTGCGACTCAGCGATACTTTGTCCAGAAACTGTTGCTTTGGATAGCAAAACGATCGAGAGATATATTTGGGGACTGTCTCCCCAGATTCAGTCAAGTGTCTTAGCTTCCAGGCCTGCTACCTTTGATAGTGCCAAAGAGCTAGCACAGTCTCTTATAAACCACGGAGCCCGTCAAAACTCAGTGGTTGCTGCACCAGAACAACCGAAGGGAAACAACAACAACAACAATTACAAGAAGAAGAAGAAGAAGAAGAAAGGTTGGAATAAGAGGAACGACAAATCTTCACAAGAATCCTCAAAGAAGCAACAACCAGTGGCAGTTGTCACACCCCAAAATCGGAACGACGGAAACGTTCAGGGGTGGAGGACGTCATGTACTGTATCACAACAATGCATAGTAGTAAACAAGCAACAACATCATCCATTGCATTAACAATATAATTTAATACAAGTGTGTTCTGTGAAGTTTAATAGACACCAAAAATGTAAATCAAAATAAAAGATGAGTCTTGAACGAGCTCCATCTTCTTAAAAGCCTGGCATCGGTACCTGTCTACTAATGACCTGAGAATACAGGTTATTTTGAAAGAGTTTATCAGCTTTAAAGTTGGTGAGTTCATAAGCATTTTAGTGTCTTTGTTTGTATGCAAGTATTTATATGTACTTGATGTATAAGTTTGTAAATGTTGGTAAATGTTTGTAAATGTATGTATATGTTTGAATCCCCTAGAAAATCCTATATTTTCTACTAAACGTAGCCTTCTACCAAGGCATCAAATGAAATGTATGTTTGTATGAAAATGTATGTTTGTTTCTTGTAAAATTGTGTATTTTCCCAAGTATGACTATTATTAACCAAAAATATAGTTTTACATTATCTTTTATGTGAAGAGATCACAATGTGAATGTAATGGGAAAATAATAAAGTACTGTAGTGTTGTATTATAGTAACTACTGCTGTACTAATTACCTTAAACCAATTATTATTTAAGGTAACATGTGATATGCCTGTACCATACTACCGACTAAAAACACGACGATGAAAGACGTCGGAAGAAATGACATTTGGCACCCGTAGACTTGCAACTCCCACTGTAGCGAGCAGCAAGGTGTAGGACAGTCAATCCAGTATAGATCTATACACAAATTCAACGCTCCCCTTTCAAGGAGAGTCTGGATACAAAACGAGCCATGACAGGTGATGCCATGCCCCGTTACGTGGCTCACATAACTGTTGTAATGTACTTGTATATGTAATGTATGTACTAGCTGTATTGTATGTTCTTTCTGTCTAGTATGTATGTATGTTCTCTCTGCATGTTATCGTTTGTTTCTCATCATAGTATTCTCTATCTGTATGTTATGTTTGTTTCTCATCATAGTATTCTCTATCTGTATGTTATGTTTGTTTCTCATCATAGTATTCTCTATCTGTATGTTATGTTTGTTTCTCATCATAGTATTCTCTATCTGTATGTTATGTTAGTTTCTCATCATAGTATGTATTGACTCATGTATGAACTGACTCATTGTATGTTTCATTGTTTTAGTAATAGTATTGTGACTTCCTAAACTATACCTATTATAGTTTACTAGCAATGTTGTTTGTATGAATGAACATGTTTGTATATCTTTGCTACCCAAAGGTATTGAAATGAAAGAAGGAACTTTTATATCTATATACATATACATAATATATAACTAGGATTCAAACGACCTTCAGACAAACAACCGATACCCTAAGTCCACAACCAAACAAGGAACAGGAGGTAAGGTGAGCTATCAGTCCTAAGTCTTTTCAATCCTACTTATATAACTACATCTATATAGGTACACATTTAACAAAGTATAAGTTTAAAAGAGTTTGTAAAAAAGTTTGAAGTAGTTTGTTTGATAACACAGTTTGAAAAGTAAGAAATCCACTTGTTTGGTAGTTATTAATCACATGTGATTGATATAATAACTATAATAGTTCAACTTGTATTCCCCCCCCCCCCCCCATAAAAGCATTTAAAATCATTTAAAAGGTTGATTAAGGGGTATGAACTCACCTGTAGTGAGTGGTTTGGATGAACAGATGGTATAGGAATCTAAGTGTCAAGTGAAGACTTGAGCACACACACGGATCCTATTTAACATATAACGACACATATATGTATCCAATCAGTCAATTAACAACTAATTAATCAAGTAAAGACACCCTAAAACATAGATAACACTTTGATTCAAGTGCTAGCAGTACCAAAGGGTTGCATCTAATGGGAGTAGGGCCTCACAAAGGAGTTTATGGCCCAAATGGTAACAACTCATGAGTTCATGGCCCATGGTCATTTCCCCATGAGTTTACGACCGTAAAATCATGGTATTAGGTATCATTTTGTGTCTAAAGGTCTTGTAAGTCATGGTTTAGTATTCTAAGATCAATTCCAAGCCTTAGGAAGTCATAGTCGCACAATTTCACCACTTTATGGAGTTTACGGCCCATGGTCATTTCCCCATGGGTTTACGGCCGTAAACTCCATGTGTTCTTGATCGTTTTGTTGTTTAAGGTCCTAAACACTTCACGAAAGTGATCTAGGTTAGTTTCCAAGGCTTAGGAAGGGACTAGGGCTCACTATGCCCCATCTATTAGGGTTTAAAGGCTCAAGAACATGTCTTGGCCGTAAACACCTTTTGATCTTGTGTTTCTTTGTGTTTTCTAGTAGGATAAGAAGTGAAGCAAGCCTAGAACAAGACAAGGTAAGAATACTTACAATATAAGGGCCTGTAAGGGTGTTCACGGCCCAAGAACACTAGTGTGTGTTCTTGGTGTTCTTGGTGAAATGAAGAATTCTTGAAGATCTAAGCAAATGGAATGATTTCATGGATGAAATCATGTAAGATCACTAGATGATGAAGGATATCATCTAATCAAGGTAAGAAACACTTACAAGGTTGAAGATCAAGAACGAAAATCAGATGATACTTGAGAGAGAATGAGTTATTGGCTTGGAAATGGTAAAAAATGAGAAAAATGACTAAGTGTCATATTTATACTCCTTAGAGTTTACGGCCGTAAACTCCATGTTTGGGCCGTAAACTCCAAACTCTTGGAGTTTTGAGGTTTTATTGATGCACAATAAACTCTAGAGTATACATCCTATAATTTCCTTTTTGAAGGCCTAGGCTGTAGAACACTCAAACTGACTCCAAACAACTTAAAAGTTAGCAGAAACAAATCTGACTTCTATTAAAGTGAATGGTTGTACAAGATAGAAAGTTGAGGATATTTCAGTTTCATTTGATCCTCGCCCTCCCAAGTGAATACAGGTCCTCGCTTGGCGTTCCAGCGAACCTTCACTATCGGGATGCGACTTTGCTTTGTTTGCTTGACCTCTCGGTCCATGATCTCTACAGGTTCTTCCACGAAGTTGAGGCTCTCGTTGATCTCGATCTTGTCGAGTGGGATTACAAGAGTCTCGTCGGACAGACACTTTTTCAAGTTTGAGACGTGGAAAGTGGAATGTACGTTACTGAGTTCGCGAGGTAAGTTATGTTTGTAAGCTACAGGGCCGATTCTGGAAAGAATCTCGAAAGGCCCTATGTATCTTGGATTTAGCTTTCCACGCTTTCCGAAGCGTATCAAGCCTTTCCAGGGTGAGACTTTCAATAGCACACGGTCGCCCACCTGGAATTCCAACGGTTTCCTTTGTTTATCTGCGTAGCTTTTCTGTCGGTCTCTAGAGGCTTTCAATCGTTCACGAATATGAACGATCTTCTCTGTCGTTTCCCGAATGATCTCCGTACCCGTGAGAATGCTGTCAGGAACTCTTCCTTTAGCTAACTGGGTGTCACCCACCTCAGTCCACCATAGAGGGGATCTGCACTTTCGGCCATAGAGGCTTCGAATGGAGCAGCCTTTATGCTCGTGTGATAACGATTGTTGTAGGAAAATTCGACAAGGGGTAAATAAGTATCCCATGCTTTCCCAAAGTCAATCACACAGGCTCGCAACATATCTTCCAAGGTTTGGATCGTCCTCTCACTTTGTCTGTCGGTTTGTGGATGGTAGGATGTACTCATGTCCAGCCTAGTTCCTAGGTAACTTTGTAGCGACTGCCAGAACCTCGAAGTGAATCTACTATCTCTGTCTGAGATAATGGATATGGGAACACCGTGCAGTTGTACAATCTCCCGTATGTAGGTTCTTGTAGGCTTCTCCATCTTGTTTGTTTCTTTGATAGGCAGGAAGTGTGCGGACTTGGTCAATCTGTCGACGATGACCCATATGGTATCAAGTCCACCCGTTGTCTTGGGCAGCTTGGTTATGAAATCCATAGTCATCCGCTCCTACTTCCATTCCGGTATCTCCGGTTGTTGTAGTAGACCTGAGGGTTTCTGGTATTCGACCTTGACCTTGGCGCAAGTAAGGCATTTACTCACAAAGGTATCAATCTCTGCTTTCATGTTAGGCCAGCAGTATAGCTTTTTAAGATCCAGATACATCTTATCTGAACCTGGGTGGACGAAATAACGAGTGTTGTGTGCCTCTGTCATGACCAAGTCTCTGAAACCACCGTGTTTCGGTGTCCAGATCCGATCCATGAGATATAAGGCTTCGCCAACCTTGACTTCTATGTTCTTATCCATCCCTCTCAGGGATTCACCCGCCACATTTTCAGGTTTCAAAGAGTCGAGCTGAGCCTCCTTAATTTGCGTGGACAGGTGTGAATGGATAGTCATAGTCAATGATTTGACTCTACGACGAGAGTATTCTTTCCGACTTAGGGCGTCAGCTACTACATTGGCCTTACCGGGATGATAACAAATTTCGCATTCGTAATCACTGAGTAGTTCGACCCACCGTCGTTGTCTCATGTTGAGCTCCTTATGGTTGAATATATGTTGTAGGCTTTTGTGGTCTGTAAAGATAGTGCTTTTTGTACCATACAGGTAGTGTCTCCAGATCTTCAGAGCAAACACAACTGCTCCTAGTTCAAGATCGTGTGTGGTGTAGTTGACCTCGTGTATCTTCAGCTGTCTCGAGGCATAGGCGATGACCTTACCTCGCTGCATCAGAACACAGCCGAGCCCTTGATTTGACGCATCGCCATAGACAACGAAGTCTTCTATCCCTTCGGGGAGGGATAGTATTGGTGCGGTGCATAAGGCTCGCTTGAGCGTTTGGAACGCTCTCTCCTGCTTCTCTTCCCAGTCAAAGGCTACGCCCTTCTGGGTCAGTGTTGTAAGAGGTTTCTCAATTTGGGAGAAGTTCTGAATGAACCTGCGATAGTAGCCAGCGAGGCCTAGAAATTGACGAATTTCGGTAGGCGTCTTCGGTGATGACCAATTCTCAATGGCTTTGATTTTGGAAGGGTCCACGTGTATTCCCTCTTCGCCAACCATGTGCCCTAAGAATTCGACTCTTCGGATCCAAAATTCGCATTTCGAGAACTTCGCATAGAGCTTCTCCGATCGTAATGTTTCTAAGACCTGTCGCAGATGTTGACTATGCTCCTCCTTACTACGAGAGTAGATAAGTATGTGATCGATGAAGATGATGACGAACTGATCCAAGTAAGGACGACACACCCTATTCATTAAATCCATGAATACCGCGGGCGCGTTGGTTAATCCGAACGGCGTCAGTACGAATTCGTAGTTTCCATAACGAGTTCGGAAGGCTGTCTTCGGAACATCCTCCCCTAGCACTCGTAGTTGGTGATACCCGGATCTTAAGTCGATTTTTGAAAAGAAGTTCGCCCCTTGAAGTTGGTCAAACAAATCGTCTATACGAGGCAGAGGGTAACGATTTTTGATGGTTAGTTTGTTGAGCTCCCTGTAGTCGATGCACATACGAAACGATCCGTCTTTATTCTTGACGAACAAGACTGGAGCTCCCCAGGGTGAGAAGCTTGGGCTTATAAATCCCTTGCTGAGTAGTTCGTTAAGTTGACCGGACAGTTCTTGCATCTCTGCAGGTGCTAGACGATAGGGCGATTTTGCTACTGGAGTAGCCCCGGGAACTAAGTCGATTCTGAACTCGACTTGGCGTTGCGGAGGTAATCCTGGGAGTCCTTCTGGAAAAATGTCTGGGAAGTCGCGTATTACTGGAATGTCTTTAATGGATTTCGTTTCTTGACTCACATCGACGACATGAGCAAGGAATGCGCGACACTCCTTTCGTAAGAATTTCTGGGCTTGAATGCTCGAGATGAGGCGAAGATTAGTGTCGGGTTTGTCGCCGTAGATTACTAGAGTTTCGCTAGACGGCAGATTAAGGCGAACAGCCTTTTCATAACACATGATATCGATACGATGTAGACTCAACCAATCCATGCCGATAATGACGTCGAAACTTTTAATTGAGACTGGCATGAGGTCGATTGAAAATAAATGGCTATCTAGAGTTAGAGTACAATCTATGTATATGCAGTTAGTACTCTCTGTCTTTCCATTAGCCATTTCTACTGTAAACGGTTCTTTTAGTGCATGCGATTTATTCTTAAGTAAGTGAGCAAATTTCCGGTTCACGAAACTCCTCTCCGCTCCACTATCAAACACAATGCATGCATATGAGTTATCGAGGAGAAACGTACCAGTGACCACTGTGGGGTCGACAACCGCTTCCTCGTGGCCTATGGCCAGAACTCTTCCTACACCGCTGACGATCCCTGCCTTCGGGCAGTTCCTTTTGTAGTGGCCCGCTTCGCCACAATTGTAGCAAGCTTGGCCCACTATAGCTCCGGGGACTTGGTTGATTGGCCTCACCGGAGCTTTGCAGAAACGGGCAGTGTGCCCCTTCCTATTACAGTTTGTACACTACATTTCCCGACAGGCTCTCATGTGGTGGAAGTTGCATTTGTTGCACTTGGACAAACTTCCAACGTACTGCTTTACCGGAGCAGCAGCGGCAGGTGCTATCGCAGCATGAACTGCCACGACCTGCTGCTTTTTGGCAGCCTTCTTCTTCTTCTTGTCATCCCAGAACTTCCGCTTGTTGTCGGCGGATTTAGAGGGTTCCGAGATGGCTAGGGTTGTTGTTGCTGATGGGGTACGGACCCCATGGTCGATGAGCCGTTGTGCCAACCTTTTGGCACTATCGAATGTGGTGAGGTTTGAAGCCAAGACATTCCCCTAAAATGGAGGCACCAGCCCCCAGATGTACCTCTCTATTTTCTTTCCCTCTGTGTGAACCATATTGGGACAGAGGGCAACCAGCTCGTAGAATATGGCGGTGTAGGTGACTATATCGGAGCCTTTCATGGTTAGGCTCCACAGTTCCTGCTGTAGTTTATGGATTTCGCCCCTCGGGCAGTATTCTTCAATCATTAGCTCTCTCAGAGCTTCCCAGCCCATGGCATTTGCCACTACTAGAGATAGTGACTTGACATGGCTATTCCACCATGTCAGAGCTTTTGCCTTGAAGGTGTAAGCAGCGAACTTGACCTTGCTCCCTTCTGGACTTAAGCAGATTTCGAAAACCAATTCGGTTTTCTCGAACCATTGCGATAGGGCAATGACTCCGCCAGTCCCTTTAAAGGACATTGGCTTGCAGTTGGTGAAGTCCTTGTAGGAGCACTCTTTCAAGCGCACGGGGATTTCACCATGAGTAGATTGAACTGGTGTTCCTCTTCCAGTGGAATCGGAAGAATGATATTGAGCTATGGCTGTTGCCACAGCCGCAACTACTGCAACATTTAGTGTTGTCGTATCAATTTGAGGAGTAGGTGGTGTTGCAATTGATGGAGGATTGCATCTCATTGATTGACGCGGAGGCATCTTCTAGCTATAAGTTTACAAAGATGACAATATGGGTAAGAATAGAGAAATTGATGAGAGTGACTCATGGACTAACTTTCCGTAGCCCAACAACACAGTTGAATAGTATGATTAAATGTAGATCTAGCGGTAACAGATGATAGCATTTGGATAATAATTTCCATGAAATTAGATATCTGTCAATAATACTGGAATTTCAGATGTAACAAGTTCAGGAAAAATGACCTAGAAGTAGGCCTTACATCAACCAAGATGGGAAAACTTTGACAGAATTACGACCTAATCAGGACCTAACAGGTCCAAGTTTTAACAAAGATAGGAAATTAAACCATAGTTTTTACATAAACTAAGTTATATCCAAAAGAGAAGGTTGAGTAGGCTCTATCTACGACGAGAGCTACTAGAGTAAGTCCTTGATTCAGACAAATGGCGCTCCATGTCTCTCATACGCCTTTCTATCATTGCCTGGCGAGCTCGAAGTTCCCTGACTTCAGCTCGAGTTTTGGTACATTCTCTCTGCATGGCTGCATTATGGACCTGAGTCCTTCCATGAGCAAACTCCAGCTGACGCATGCGGACTGTGTTAACGCCAGAGTTGGCGTCAATCTCCATGACTCGGTCGATAGCTGCTCGTCCTTGCTCGGTGTTCCGAGAAATCCTACGGACCATGATTGGCAGGACTTGGTCAGCTGAACCTCCCTCGTTTAGGTTGTAAAAACTTCTGTCCCCATTGTAGGGCATGGGTTGACCCTGTTCCTAACTCCATCTGTTCAAGTTTGTGGGCCACAAAGGTGTGAGTCCTTGAAATGATGGACGAGGGTTAGGATTTAGGTTTGGGTTTTGAGCTACTGGGGGTAGGTTGTTGACTTCTGGCTCTGAGTCAGAACCATCAGAAAAGCCTTAAGCTAGGTGATCATCCAAAGGGATTGGGTGATCATCTTCTGGCTCTGCTCCCAGCCATCCTGCATTGTCGTTGTTAGGATAGTACGAGTCCCGGGAAGATGGAATCCAGCCATGATATCTACGCAAGAAAAGGGGTAAAGAAAAAAAATTAATAGACGAACTAACTAGATAATTATAAGATGATCTTTATTAGTTACTTCAATACTTGCTTAATGCATACCAATTATATGAAAGCAAAACAGGATAGACCTTCGAATAACTGATCCTAACTCCAAATCCACAACCAAACAAGGAATAGGAAGAAAAGCAAAGATCACAGATTCTAAGTTTATGACATCCTAGTCACATATAACCTTAGCGTATCCACTTAGCAATTATTGACCTACTAATAAAAACCTTTAATTCTCAGATAAGTAATTATAGTAACACAAAATACTCCTATAGTATTTTAAGTTTATGTTATGTTCTAATGTTTTCATTGTAGTATTGTTGGTAAGTTTTTAGACTTGTTGCAACCTCACAATCACACTTAGGCACATGCTAGTCACTCCTCGGATAAAATAGTTGATCAGGATATATCTTTCCAGGGTTGAGTATATGTCTCTAAGTCTGACTATGCTCTCCAACAATCGTAACACTTTTGTTCTGTCCTAGTGACACTGATTTTAGTTTGAATGCAGGTATGTATACTTGGTTAAATATTTTATTGTTTAAAAGTATAAACTCTTGGTCAGAGTATTTTAATCCCGTTGTGTTTATAGTTTGTATATCTTTAATGGGTTGATATACTCGATTCACTATAAACAAAGCTCTGATACCAATATGTCACACCCCAAAACCGGAACGGCGGAAACGTTCAGGGGTGGAGGACGTCATGTACAGTATCACAACAATGCATAGTAGTAAACAAGCAACAACATCATCCATTGCATTAATAATATAATTTAATACAAGTGCGTTCTGTGAAGTTTAATAGACACCAAAAATGTAAATCAAAATAAAAGATGAGCCTTGAACGAGCTCCATCTTCTCAAAAGCCTGGCATCGGTAACTGTCTACTGATGACCTGAGAATACAAGTTATTTTGAAAGAGTTTATCAGCTTTAAAGCTGCTGAGTTAATAAGCATTTTAGTGTCATTGTTTGTATGCAAGTATTTGTATGTACTTGATGTATAAGTTTGTAAATGTTGGTAAATGTTTATAAATGTATGTATAGGTTTGAATCTCCTAGAAAATCCTATATTTTCTACTAAACGTAGCCTTCTACCAAGGCATCAACTGAAATGTATGTTTGTATGAAAATGTATGTTTGTTTCTTGTAAAAGTGTGTATTTTCCCAAGTATGACTATTATTAACCAAAAATATAGTTTTACATTATCTTTTATGTGAAGAGATCACAATGTGAATGTAATGGGAAAATAATAAAGTACTGTAGTGTTGTATTATAGTAACTACTGCTGTACTAATTACCTTAAACCAATTGTTATTTAAAGTAACATGTGATATGCCTGTACCATACTACCGACTAAAAACACGATGATGAAAGACGTCGGAAGAAATGACATTTGGCACCCGTAGACTTGCAAGTCCCACTGTAGCAAGCAGCAAGGTGTAGGATAGTCAATCCAGTATAGATCTATACACAAATTCAACGCTCCCCTTTCAAGGAGATTCTGGATACAAAACGAGCCATGACAGGTGATGTCATGCCCCATTACGTGGCTCACATAACTGTTGTAATGTACTTGTATATGTAGTGTATGTACTAGCTGTATTGTATGTTCTTTCTGTCTAGTATGTATGTATGTTCTCTCTGCATGTTATCGTTTGTTTCTCATCATAGTATTCTCTATCTGTATGTTATGTTTGTTTCTCATCATAGTATTCTCTATATGTATGTTATGTTTGTTTCTCATCATAGTATTCTCTATCTGTATGTTATGTTTGTTTCTCATCATAGTATTCTCTATCTGTATGTTATGTTTGTTTGTTATCATAGTATTTTCTATCTGTATGTTATGTTTGTTTCTCATCATAGTATGTATTGACTCATGTATGAACTGACTCATTGTATGTTTCATTGTTCTAGTAATAGTATTGTAACTTCCTAAACTATACCTATTATAGTTTACTAGCAATGTTGTTTGTATGAATGAACATGTTTGTATATCTTTGCTACCCAAAGGTATTGAAATGAAAGAAGGAACTTTTATATCTATATACATATACATAATATATAACTAGGATTTAAACGACCTTCGGACAAACAACCGATACACTAAGTCCACAACCAAACAAGGAACAGGAGGTAAGGTGAGCTATCAGTCCTAAGTCTTTTCAATCCTACTTATATAACTATATCTATATAGGTACACATTTAACAAAGTATAAGTTTAAAAGAGTTTGTAAAACAGTTTGAAATAGTTTGTTTGATAACACAGTTTGAAAAGTAAGAAATCCACTTCTTTGGTAGTTATTAATCACATGTGATTGATAATAACTATAATAGTTCAACTTGTATTCCCCCCAATAAAAGCATTTAAAATCATTTAAAAGGTTGATTATGGGGTATGAACTCACCTGTAGTGAGTGGTTTGGATGAACGGATGGTATAGGATGCTAAGTGTCAAGTGAAGACTTGAGCACACACACAGATCCTATTTAAAATATAATGACACATATATGTATCCAATTAGTCAATTAACAACTAATTAATCAAGTAAAGAAACCCTAAAACGTAGATAACACTTTGATTCAAGTGCTAGCAGTACAAAAGGGTTGCATCTAATGGGAGTAGGGCCTCACAAAGGAGTTTATGGCCCAAATGGTAACAACTCATGAGTTCACGGCCCATGGTCATTTCCCCATGAGTTTACGGCCGTAAACTCATGGTATTAGGTATCATTTTGTGTCTAAAGGTCTTATAAGTCAAGGATTAGTATCCTAAGATCAAGTCCAAGCCTTAGGAAATCATAGTGGCACAATTTCACCACTTTATGGAGTTTACGACCCATGGTCATTTCCCTATGGGTTTACGGCCGTAAACTCCATTTGTTCTTGATCTTTTTGTTGTTTAAGGTCCCCATGGGTTTACGGCTGTAAACACTTCACGGAAGTGATCTAGGTTAGTTTCCAAGGCTTAGGAAGGGACTTGGGCTCACTATGCCCCATCTATTAGGGTTTACGGCTCAAGAACATGTCTTGGCCGTAAACACCTTTTGATCTTGTGTTTCTTTGTGTTTTCTAGTAGGATAAGAAGTGAAGCAAGCGTAGAACAAGCCAAGGTAAGAATACTTACAATATAAGTGCTTTTAAGGGTGTTCACGGCCCAAGAACACTGGTGTGTGGTCTTGGTGTTCTTGGTGAAATGAAGAACTCTTGAAGATCTAAGCAAATGGAATGATTTCATGGATGAAATATGTAAGATCACTAGATGATAAAGGATATCAACTAATCAAGGTAAGAAACACTTACAAGGTTGAAGATCAAGAAGGAAAATCAGATGATACTTGAGAGAGAATGAGTTCTTGGCTTGGAAATGGTAAAAAATGAGAAAAATGACTAAGTGTCATATTTATACTCCTTAGAGTTTACGGCCGTAAACTCCATGTTTGGGCCATAAACTCCAAACTGTTTGAGTTTTGAGGTTTTATTGATGCACAATAAACTCTAGAGTATACGTCCTATAATTTCCTTTTTGAAGGTCTAGGCTGTAGAACACTCAAACTGACTCCAAACAGCTTAAAAGTTAGCAGAAACAAATCTGACTTCTATTGAAGTGAATGGTTGTACAAGATAGAAATTTCGAGTTGTCACAGCAGTCAATGCTGCTACTGTACCTGCTGCTGTTCCTGCTAACCCTGCACCAGCTAAGCCTTATGATGGTAATTTCCCCAATTGCAACAAGTGCAATTTTCACCACAATGGATATTGCCGGGAAATGAAGTGTCGTAACTGCAACATAAAAGGGCATACTGCCCGATTCTGTAGATCACCACCGCAACCGATTAACCAAGTACATGCCGCTGGAGTAGGTAAAGCATGCTATGAATGTGGTGATGTGGGGCATTACAACCGATTAACGAACTCCTTAGCAAAGGTTTCATAAGACCAAGCTTCTCACCCTGGGGAGCACCGATTTTGTTCGTAAAGAAGAAGGATGGATTATTCTGTATGTGCATAGACTACCGCGAGCTGAATAAACTTCCCATCAAGAATCGATATCCTCTACCTCGCATTGACGATCTGTTCGACCAACTTCAAGGTGCAAGCTACTTTTCGAAAATATACTTAAGATCCGAGTATCACCAGTTACGGATTTTGGAGGATGACATTCCCAAAACCGCGTTCAGGACTCATTATGGTCATTACAAGTTTGTAGTGATGCCATTTCGATTGACGAAAGCACCTGCTGTGTTCATGGACCTAATGAACAGAGTGTGTCGTCCATTCCTGGACAAATTCGTTATAGTCTTCATTGATGACATCCTTATCTACTCAAGAAGTGAAGATAAACATGGGCAACATCTTCGTCAAGTATTGCAAACTCTTAGAACGGAGAAACTTTATGCGTAGTTCTCGAAGTGTGAATTTTGGATCACGAAGGTTGATTTCCTAGGTCATGTGGTCAGTTCAGAAGGAATACACGTCGAACCTTCCAAAATCAAGGCAAGCGAGAACTGGCCAGCACCCAAAACACCTACAAAAATCCGACAATTCTTTGGTCTTGCTGGCTACTATCGCAGATTTATCCATAATTTCTCTCGAATTGCTAAACCTCTTACCACCCTGACGCAAAAGGGTGTAACTTTTAGTTGGGGAGAAAAGCAAGAAACAGCGTTCCAAACGCTGAAGCGAGCTCCGTGTAGTGCATCGATCCTGTCTCTTCCTGAAGGGACAAAGGATTTGGTAGCGTACTGTGATGCTTCCAATCAAGGACTTGGATGTGTTCTTATGGAAAGAGGAAAGGTTATATCCTATGCCTCAAGACAGCTAAAGAAACATGAAGTCAACTATACAACACATGACCTTGAGATAGGAGCAGTGGTATTTGCTCTGAAGATCTGGAGACATTATTTATATGCCTCGAAATGCACAATATTCACGGACCATAAAAGTCTCCAGCATATCTTCGATCATAAAGAGCTTAACATGAGACAACGACGATGGGTGGAGTTACTGAACGACTACGAATGTGAGATTCTTTATCACCCTGGTAAAGCAAACGTAGTAGCTGATGCCCTTAGCAGAAAAGAATACTCGGGACGCCGAGTAAAGTCGTTGACCATGACAATCCATTCACATTTGTCCACATAGATCAGAGACGCTCAACTCGAGGCCTTAAAACCCGAAAACATGGCAGGTGAAACCCTGAGAGGAATGGAAAAGAACTTCAAAGTCATGGATGATGGATTCTATTGTTTCATGAACCAGATCTGGACACCAAAGTTCGGAGGTTACAAAGACGTGGTTATGAATGAAGCACACAAAACCCGATATTCCATTCATCCAGGTTCAGACAAGATGTATCTGGACCTCAAGAAACTATACTGGTGGCCTAACATGAAAGCCGAAATCGCTACCTTTGTGGGCAAGTGCCTTACTTGTGCCAAAGTCAAGGTAGATTACCATAACTAAGTTACCCAAGACATCGAGTGGTTATGATACTATTTGGGTAATCGTCAATAGATTAAGCAAATCCGCACATTTCTTACTGATCAAAGAAAATGACAAAATGGACAAGCTAACAAGAACTTACCTCAAATAAATTGTTAGACTGCATGGTGTGCGAATATCTATTATTTCAGACCGAGATAGTACATTCACCTCTCGTTTCTGGCAGTCTTTACAAAAAGCTTTGAGAACTAGGTTGGACATGAGTACAGCCTACCATCCACAAACCGACGAACAAAGTGAGAGTACGATTCAAACTTTAGAAGACATGTTGCGAGCTTGCGTGATAGACTTTGGGTAAGCATGGGATACTCATTTACCCCTTGTCGAATTCTCTTACAACAACAGTTATCACACTAGCATAAAGGTTGCTCCTTTCGAAGCCCTCTATGGCCGCAAGTGCAGATCACCTCTGTGTTGGGCTGAAGTGGGTGACACACAGTTAGCTAGAAGTCAAGTACCTGACAGTACTCTTACTGGTCCGGAAATCATTCGCGAAACTACAGAGAAAATCGTACAAATCCAGGAGCGACTTAAAGCTTCTAGAGATAGACAGAAAAGCTACGCTGAGAAAAAAAGAAAACCTTTGGAATTCCATGTTGTTGACCGCTTCATGTTGAAGGTCTCACCCTAGACGGGCATGATACGCTTTGGAAAGCATGACAAGCTGAATCCAAGGTACATAGGACCATTTGAGATTCTTGCTAAAATTGGTCCAGTAGCTTACAAACTCCGACTACCTCAAGAACTAAGTAACATACATCCTGTCTTCCACGTCTCTAACTTGAAAAAGTGTCTATCCAATGAGACTCTTGTTATCCCACTCGATGAGATCAAGGTAAATGAGAATCGCAACTTCGTGGAAGAACCCGTAGAGATTTTAGACAGTGAAGTAAAGAGAACCAAACGAAGCCGTATCCCGATAGTGAAGGTTCGCTGGAATGCAAAACGGGGACCTAAATTCACATGGGAGGGGGAGGATCAAATGCAACATAAGTATCCACATATTTTTCCCTAGTCTTTCTGTATCTCTTTAATCCAAATTTCGGGACGAAATTCTCTCTAACCGGGGGATAATGTAACATCCTATTATTTTCTATCTTGTAAATTCAACCAAAGTCAAACGAGGGTCAACTAAAGTCCTTTTTATTGTTTGGATTTTCATTTTGGTTAGAATAATAACCTTTACTTGTTAAAAATCCTTAAAATAATTACAATTGAATCTAGAAGGAAAAGACTTAAAAACCGAGACACTTGGCATCTTATTCCTTTGCTTCGGACCGTAAACACTTCGGGCCACAAAAGGTTTACGGTCGTATACTCCTTGGGCCGTACACTCCTCGCAGCCGTGAACGAGGTTGTGAACGGCTTCGGCCGTAATCAGGCATCAGCCGTAAACTCTTCGGATCTTATCTTCTCGGAAACCGAACCTTATCACATTGGGGCACGTTCTCGGTCGTAAACTCTAGCCGACCTTGGACCGTAAACGAGGTTCACGGCCGTAAACCCTAAGACCGTGAACCCTCGCACATATATATAGATTTCCTTCATTTTTTCTTCATTTCGCACATCTTCATGCCAATAACTCTCAAATTATCTCAAGTATCATCCACCAAGAACATCATATCTCCTCAAGAACACACGAAGACCATCCTTGTTCATCTTATTCAAGTGATTAAACACTAGTTCATCACATAATCTAACAGGTATAAATTGTTGATCTTGTTATCACTTCAAGAACACCCTTCCATCTTCAATTATTAGCCTAAAATCCATTGATTTTACTAGTTTTCACGAAGAACGTGAAGAACACGAAGAACAAGCACCTCAAAACTTTTGAATCTTCTTAGAATCTGGTCTAGGATCATCAAGTGTTCTTCATGCTTCAAGAACACCTGGCCGTAAACCCATATCAGCCTCCAATCTAGCTTCAAACACTTCAATTTCTAAGTTATACTTACAAATCAGTCCGGTTTCTAATCATTCCTATGATTATTTTAGGTAATTGGACGTATATATGCTATATATATATATATATATATATATATATATATATATATATATATATATATATATATATATATATATATATATATATATATAGGACTTGTTTTGTTGCGGGATTTCACTCGTGGAACTAAACATCCTATATCAAGTCATCATTTGAATCACCCTCCAAAAGGTGAGTTCATACCCTCGTATTTTCATAGTTTTTACTGTTTTAAGGGGGGGAATACAAGTCTAACACAAAGATCTTGTGTTATAAACAAATGGTTTCAAATATCTTATCAAAATGGATTTCAATTATCAACAAGTCAAATGGTTTTCAAAGATTGTGTTAAAATGACATCAAGTCACCAAAAGTATTTCAAAATATTAAACTTCTTTTAAATGTTTTTATAAACTTATATTTTTCCCCTGAAATCATCTATATATATATATATATATATATATATATATATATATATATATATATATATATATATATATATATATATATATATAATAAGATTTAAAAGGCTTAAGACTGATAACCCACTTTGGTTCCTTTTCCTTGTTTGGATGTGGGATTATAAGTATCGGTTATTTGTCTGAGTGTCATTTAAATTTTACTTATATATATTTGTATATGTATATAAATATAAAAGCTATTTCATTCAGTTCAAATACCCTTTGTAACATGTTGAGCAAGGGGTTGCATTCATGAATACTCAGTATCAATTCAGAAGGTACATAGAAATTATAATAGGTATAATTTATGAGTCACAGAACATTAATTCACGATTCAAGTATACTAAAGTACATTGTTTTACAAGAACAAAGGTTTGATTCAAAACTAATCAAGAGTATACATCTTTCATATACATGTTAAGAATACTAATTCAAGAACATACTGTCAATCATTTATTTCAGAATGATTGGGTTTTCATAACTATTATACATGTAACGTTTATATGCTTTTTATGAGTCATTTCATTCAGGATGTTTAATTCATTTAACAATATAGTTAAAGTCCTGACATTATAACCAGAATCTCCAGTCGGGGATCGAAACAATGTGTGTATAGATCTATATTGGGATTGACAACCTCGCACTCAGACTGCTAGCTACAGTCAGGCATACATGCCTACTAGTGACAGTTCTTATCAATAGCTTTAACGCATTCATAGCGTTGGGTCAGGCCATCTTGTCAATATGGTTATAATAACTCATTAAAAAGATATTAACAATACGTTAGTGTATAATTAACTAAACATAAGTACATTTTCAAAGTAGTAGTTTTACAATATACAATTTACAGTATTACATTACAGTTTACAATAACAGCTGGTGGAACCAGGCACACTCACGGTTACAAGTTTTACATAAAGGAATATAAATACAGAACATTGGTTTACAAATAGAACGGTTTTATGAGATTAAAAATACTTTTCATATACAACAGAAAATATAGGATTTTCTGCAATAGTTTACGTATTCAAGAAACAGAAACATACTTTCCAACATAACTTCTTATGCACTCACTCAACTTTATGTTGATAATCTCTTTTCAAATTACATGTATTCTCAGGGAATCAGTAGACAGGTACTCCCCAATCTTTTGAGAAGATGGAGCTATTTTGATTCATGTCTTCTTTTTTCTATAACTATTGTGGTTTCAATATACAATGATGGAACACATGTAAATATTTATACTTTTTAAGTACAATGATTGTTTGTACTTTGATTACTATGATGCATATGTTGTGATACTACAAATGAAGTCATCCACCCCTGGACGTTTCCGCCGTCTGGTTTGGGGGTGTGATAGATTGGTATCAGAGCATTGTTTATAGTGAACTCAGTATATCAATCCATAAAAGATATACAAACTATAAATACATTGGGGATGAGAGCTCTGACTACAAGTATATTTTAAAAAAATTTAAGTATTTTTACAAGAAGTATGCTAACACTTAACCTACAAGAACAGTATCACAGTCATAAGCACTTAAAAGTGTTTGGTTGTTGGACATTACGGTCAAACCTGGGCAGTTATGTAATCATATTTGGGATTAATATAGCCTGATCAACTATATTGATTTGAGATATGACCACCATGTGTTTGGGAGTGATAGTAGTGTTGCAACATGTCTAAAACTTACCAACCATACATATACAAAAGAACTATAGAACATAACATAAAGATTAAAATGCTATAGGGGTATTTTAGGCACTATATACTAATAACAAATATGTGAAAACAAAAGACCCATAGTGGGTAGAATTATAAATATTAAGGGTATATTAAAGTTATATATAATTAAAGTTATATAGACTTAGAATATGTGATCTAGCTTCATTTCCTGTTCCTTGTTTGGTTGTGGATTTAGAGCCGGGTCATTTAATCGAAGGTCGATTATACCCAAGTTATATATAATTAGTATACACTTTATAGTTATAGTAATACCTAGAACAAGTCATACATAATACATTACTTGTTAACTGTAAGTCTCTCTCGTAGAAACTTGTATCCTTAATCTATCATTACTAACTATATTATATATCTCTTATCCCCATTTTCACTTAGATAACAATGGTTGGAGTTCATCTAGCTGGAGACCCTTACTTTCCCAATCAAGGGCAAGATGCAGAGCCAGAAGAGAATCATGAAATTCCCTTAGATGATGATTTTGCAGAAAATTTTCTTGAAGACACTGATTCCGAATCAGAAGCCTATAATCCACCACCAGTTGCCCAGAATCCTAATCGATGACAAAATTTCCAAGGCCCGACGCCTTCGTGGGCTGAGAACTTGGGTAGGTGGAGCGAGGAGCAGGGTCAACCCTTACCCTACAACGGAGACCGAAGCTTCTACAACCTAAGTGAGGGAGGCTCTGCAG
This sequence comes from Lactuca virosa, assembly GCF_052849685.1. NCBI lineage: Eukaryota > Viridiplantae > Streptophyta > Magnoliopsida > Asterales > Asteraceae > Lactuca > Lactuca virosa. The sequence goes on from NC_136430.1 coordinate 51,119,928, forward strand.
ACAAAATTATTCCTATTTTGGTTCGTCGACTGGCTCGAAATGTTGAGCTAGGAGTGACAGCCATTCAACAAACTGTGGAGCTTCATGCGGACACGAATGCCAATACAGATCGCATTCGCAATCTTGAAGTTGCTCATGGAAAAGCTATGAAAGAAAATGAGGCTCTACAACAAGAGCTAGCTGTAACTCGAGCTAAAGTCATAGAAGTCCGAGCGCGCCAGACAGTGTATGAAAGACATCTACTTAATGCAGAGCGCCAGCTTGCCGAATTGAGGGTTCGTCCGAGTGACGCCTGTCGCCAGTAGGAGATGCTCTACTCATCCTTTCTTTTGGTTAAAAAGTGGATTATACTCTACTCGCTCTCTGTTTAGTCTTTTGGTTATAGTTAAGTCTGCGGATATGTTCTAGCATTATTTTTCATGTTTTTTTCAGAATGCCGGCGAAAATTTCATTTTTGGTAGGACAGTAAGATGTCGATGTTTTTCCCGTAATTTGGTGTATTGTAGACCCGTTTAGGGTCAAGTTTTCCAGACATTATATATTCAATATGCCAATGTAATCGACATGCATTTTCATACTCTTTAAAAAATAACCACTCAATTTCATATTATCCTGTTGCAAGTTGTACTTGTAGTAGACTTCTATTTCCAATGGGCACTTACGAGAGTGTACCTATAAGGACTTCTCGAACGCCAAACCCAACACCTTTAATGGAACTGGAGGAGTTATGGCGTTAAGACAATGGATTGAGAAGACAGAGGTAATTTTTGAAATTTGCTCCTGTCCGGAGGGTAGCAAGGTCAAATTCGCAGTTTGTACCTTTGCTGATAGAGCCCTAACATGGTGGAACGGCCATGTTAAGTCACTAACTCTGGTAGTGGCTAACTCTATAAGCTAGGAGAACTTAAAAACTACGCTGATGCGGGAGTACTATCCGCGAGGAGAAATTCAGAAAATCGAACAAGAGCTCGGCGGTCTTACAATGGTTGGATCGGACATAACAACCTATACAAACAGATTATGCGACACAACGATAATTTGTCCAGAAATGGTTGCTCTGGAGAGCAAAATGATCGAGAGATATATTTGGGGACCATCGCCCTAGATTCAGTCAAGTGTCTTAGCTTCCAGGCCTGTTACCTTTGACAGTGCCAAAGAACTAGCACAGTCTCTTATAGACCACAGAGCCCGTCAAAACTCAGTGGTTGCTACACCAGAACAACCGAAGGGAAACAACAACAACAACAATAACAATAATAACAATAACAACAACAACAAGAATAAAGGTTGGAATAAGAGGAAGGGAAAGTCTTCACAAGAATCCTCAAAGAAGCTAAGCCTGTTGCTGTTCCTGCTAACCCTGCACCAGCTAAGCCTTATGTTGGTAATCTCCCCAAATGCAACAAGTGCAATTTTCACCACAATGGAAATTGCCGGGAAATACAGTGTCATAACTGCAACACAAAAGGGCATACTGCCCGATTCTGTAGATCACCACCCTAACCGATTAACGAAGTACCTGCCGCTGGAGTAGGTCAAGCATGCTATCAATGCGGTGATGTGGGGCATTACAAAAGAGATTGACCAAAAGCTGGAAATGTCGGTGGAGTTGGGAGGATTTTAGCTTTAGGTATAATTTATGATTCACAGAACATTATTTCACGATTCAAGTATACTAAAGTACATTGTTTTACAAGAACAAAGGTTTGATTCAAAACTAGTCAAGAGTATACATCTTCCATATACATGTTAAGAATACTAATTTAAGAACATTCTGTCAATCATTTATTTCATAATGATTGGGTTTTCATAACTATTATCCATGCAACGTTTATATGCTTTTTATGAGTCATTCGATTCAGGTTGTGTCACACCCCAAACCGGAACGGCGGAAACGTTCGGGGGTGGAGTATGTCATGTGTAGTATCACAAGACATGCATCATAGTAATCAAAGTAATAAAGACCCATTTCATTAGAAAGAAAGTGTTTACAAAGTATGTGATTCACATAACATAGACTACAAAGTAAATAACAAAAGAAGACATGAAGCTACTATGCTCCATCTTCTGAATCCCAGCATGTGTACCTGTCTACTAGTTACCTGAGAATACATGTTATTTTGAAAGAGTAGATCATCATTTAAGTTGGTTAGTTCATAAGTATTTAAGTGATGTATTAGTAAGTTGAAAGCTCTTTTAGAAAAGTTCGCATGTTCCTCAGAAGATCCTATACCTTCTGATGTGATGAAAGATAAGTATAAATGACTCTACAATCCTTTCAATGGGTACTAAATTAATATAAGTTATATTGAATACAGATCAAACAAACAATCGATTGTGTGAATCTCCCGTAAGCCCACAACCAAACAAGGACCAGGGAATGAGGCGGAAGTCACACATCCCATTGTTTGTTAGATTTTCATTGTATATAACTCTGGTGCATTCATTTGGTACTCATGGAGTTAACTGTAACAGTTCCTTTAGTAAAAATAGTAACAACAATAGTTCCTTCTATAATCACTTAGTTTACACTAGTTATATATGATCTAATATCGAATAGATAGTTAACAGTGTGAATCTGACCTAAGCCTACACCCAAACAAGGAACACGAAGTAAGGCGGAAAGCACACATCTAACTATTTGTCGGATATTACACATATATAACCCTAATGTGTAAACTAAGGTATTATATAATTAACAAATTAAGGTCCCTTAAGTTGTATTGGTTTAATAAAATGGATTAAACCTTTTAAGTTTCTAGTTTAGTTTACTCAATGTTCTATCCGAGAGTACGTTTTTGTACTAGAAAACGATGTATTGAATTTATATACTACGACCTGACCTATACCTGGTACTCCTTATGATTACTTGGTGTATACGAAATATATATACATTCAAGATCAAATAGATAGTAGACTGGGTGCATCTGCTCTAAACCCACAACTAAACAAGGAACAGGGAATGAAGCGGAAAGCACACATTCTGCTGTCTGCTAGACTCAATTAATATATATCATTGATGTATCTACCGAGAAATCATAAAGTTAGCATTATAAGTCACATTCTAACTGAATGTTTATTTTACACATTTTTCTTATGTTTAATGTTTTTCCTGTATCATACATCGTGTTTGCTAACCCTGGTACGTTGTATTTGTACCTTTGTTATTAAAACCCGATATGATGTTGTACCTCGTGTTTGCTGACCCTGGTACGTTGTATTTGTACCGTTGTTTGTGCAAACCCGGAATGATATGTTATTACTTCATGTTTGTTAACTTGAATTTTACAAATGTTTATGTGTTTCTTGTATCATACTTCGTGTTTGCTAACCTTGGTACGTGGTATTCGTACCTTTGTTATTGAAATGCGGTACGATGTAAGTGTCATTCTTCAAGTTTGCTAACCCTGGTACGTTGTATTTGTACGTTTGTTATTGAAACTCGGTATGATGTTGTACCTCGTGTTTGCTAACCCATGTACGTGGTATTTGTACTTTGGTTTATGCAAATACGATATTTCTGTGTAATTTCAAGATTTGTTCTTTTGTTATAGTTATAATATGTTCCTTCTGTTATAGTTATAGTACGTTCCTTCTGTTATAGCTATAGTATGTTCCTTCTGTTATCATTATAGTATGTTCCTTCTGTTATACTTATTATATGTTCCTTCTATTATTGTTATAGTATGTTCCTTATGTTATCGTTATAGTATGTTCCTTCTGTTATAGTTATAGTATGTTCCTTCTGTTATAGTTATAGTATGTTCCTTCTATTATAGTTATACTATGTTCCTTCTGTTCTAGTATCTAGTATTTACTGAACCTCTAAACCATACCTATTATAGTTTACTAGTAATTTACTTGAACTTTTGCTGACTTGAATAAAAAAAGTCTCATTTATCTACTAAGTTATGATTGTACTTTTAAAAACGGAGTTTTATAAACTATAAAGTAACAAAACTTAAAAAGAGTTTTTGAAATGTTTTGATTACTCCTAAAACATAAGCTATCTTTTAAAATGATGTTTATAACAAAACATTTACACAGTTATCATTGTGTTCAACTTGTATTCCCCCCCCCCCCTTAAAAGCATTTAAAATAGTTTAATTAGATTGATTATAGGGGTATGAACTCACCTTATGTGGTGATTCAATTGCAGCTACGCGTAAGGATGAGAAGTTCCACGAATGAAGTCTCGAGACACAAACGAATTCCTAAATGACATATATTGGCATGAATATAGGGTTTAGAAGCAACTATACGCAAGGAAACACCCTCCGGGACTAGGAAACACTTGGATTAAGTGTTAGAATCACATGTGATTCATGTAAGGGGAGTTTACGGCCACTAAATGGAGTGTGCGGCATAGTGTACGGCCATGGAGTGTCTTTTGATGAATGGGGAATCTAGTGGGACTATTGTTCACCAAGTGTTGAAGCTAGAAAATCATTTTGATGGCCCTTTAGGGGTGTTTTGAGGTGTGTACGGCCACACTAAGAGTTTACGGCCGTACACTCTCCCAGATGGATGTATTTTTGGGTCTTAAATCGAAGGGGTTCAAGGTTTCAAGAGTTCTTATGGGTAACTAGCACCTAGCAAGAGTTTAAAGCCCTAAATCATGGACTTAACAAGGGTGTACGACCATAGCTAGAGTGTACGACCGTACACTCTTGATGTTCTTGAGTTATGGTCGTTTTTAGGGTGTTAAACAAGTGTTCCTAACATGTACTAAGCATAGGGAAAGAGTACTAACAATTTGGAGGCTCAAAAGGGTGTTCACAACCACTAAGAACAAGTGTGTGTTCTTGGTGAAAGATGAAGATCTTGAAGATCTACCCAAAAAAATGATTTCCATGGATGAAATCAAAGGGTGATACATAATTAAGAAGGATAACCACACAAGGATGTAAGAATCACTTACGTTTATGAAGATCTACGATGAAGAACTCGATGATACTTGAGAGAGAATCCGATTTCTTAAGTGAGGAGTGTAAGAAATGACTAGAAATGAATAAATACTCTATATATGTGGGTGGGTGTACGGTCATGATGGGTGTACGGCCGTACACTCCCTTAGATGGAGTGTTCGGCTCAATTTTAATGTAAATAACATTAGCAACTCAATCCTATACCCAATGCTTGAAGGTACTGAGCTTAGAACCCTTAAACAGACTCTAAACAATGCTAATTCAAAGAAGAAATGAGTCTGACACACGGTTGAATTGAATAGCTCGAGTTACAAGGGAAAAAATTTCGGGTTGTCACATTATCCCCCCGTTAGATGGAATTTCATCCCAAAATTAGCTTTCTTTATAGTACTATTGGGGTTGTGCTCCTCTGATTGGCAGAATACTCACTTGTAGACCTGGCAACTTTGCCCTAATCTTCATGATAGGATTCATACTTGGTCCATCTATCATTACCTCGTGTATAAAAGTCCTATATAATTAAGATTAATTAGACGGTCGGATGTGCGACTCTGCCCCATGTCCACAACCAGACAAGGAACATGAGATAGGGCGGAAACACACATACTAAATCTGCATAATCTTAATTATATACCACCCTCACGTATACACTTATCAGTGATAGGTGGGATGTATTCATCCTTAGTCTTTGTGCTTGAACTTGATCTGCTGAACGAGTGGTATTTCGGGAAAGTCTGATGAACGTACGGCGGCAAGGTTTCGGAGGGCAAAGTACTCTTCGCATGAGTACTTCGGTGTTTAGAATACGAGGTAGACGATTTTAGAAGTCTGGGTCGGACTGTCGTTACAAATGACAACTGTTTCGTGAATTTGATGGTCAAGGCGTTGGAAACATATGAACTTAGTATGGTGAGGACCACGCCAATTCACGACGAAAGATCACATCAGACTCTTTATAGAAATAAATGTTAGGCCAATTTAAAAGAAACATTGATTATACGACGGTGTATTCCGAATGTGTTTGACAATGTACTCTGTGTAAATGTTCTAGTGCTTTTTGTTTTCTCCTTGAACTTAACAATTCTACGTATCCTACCGCGATGAGGAAGTACATACATTGAAAGTGCTTTGATAACTAGTTTCAATACCTTAGGTTTCGATCCTCTTTGGTACTTCTATGATCGCCTGGTATGTACAAGTTATGTATAATTAAGATGAATAAGACGGTCGACTGAGGAACTCTACCCTAAATCCACAACCAGATAAGGAACATGAATTAAGGTGGAATTACTCACTCTAAGTCTGCAAAATCTTAGTTATGCACAACTCTAATGTATATACTAAGTCATCATAGCTTCCCTAAACGTATCTTTAGTTCTTTTGTGAATGTTGTGACTTGAACAAGTTATTATAATTACTTTTAAATGTTTCCCCCAAGTTTTAATCTTATATAAATAGAAATTAAATTTTAAAGTAATTTTATTTAGAAGACGTACCAAAATTTCAAAAGAGGGGTCCTTCGATACTCCCTTATGTTAAGTCATTAGATTCCTCCTTCTCCTCCGTCACCTCTCTCTGTTGGGCAGTATTTCATGGCATGTCCCATTTCACCACATGCATGGCATACCTAAACTATACTAGCATCGGTGGTTGAAGTGATGTGCTGAGTCGGAGTTCTGCAAAAGAGAACTCCTTCGTCATTTCTCTCCGTTGGACATTCTTTCCTGAAGAGTCCAGATTCGCCACACTTGAAACATACTTGTTTTTCTTGGGAGATTGGCTGTCCCGACGCCCTGCAGAAACGGGCAGTGTGCCTCTTCCTGCTGCAATTGATACATTGCATCTCTTGGCAAGTTCTGTTATGGTGGTAGTTGCATTTGTTGCACTTTGGGAGATTTCCACCATATCGCTTGACGGGGGTTGTAGTGGCAGATGAAGTACCAGATGTTGTGACTCTTGTTGTGACCGCAGGGGTAGTTAGAGGCTGTCGTCTCTTGTTAGAACCTTGAACCAACTTTTTCCCCTTTTTCCTTCGTTTCTTGTTCTTAGGCTTATGGTCTGGGGTGTCCTTGTCAACAGACACTCGCTGGTTCCCGTGGTTGTTACTGCGATTAGCATAACCGACACCACTTCCGCTTCCTCTGGCATTAATAGCATCAAAATGTGCCATGACGGCTGTCACAACAGCTGTGACCGCAGCCTGAAAACTAGAGGAATCTATCTGCAGAATTGGTGCCTCACCTCTTGGTTGGTTTCCTTCTTGTGAAGACACGATTCTGTTGCATAGCGAAGAATGATTTCGTGAGTAATGATGGTCATCACTAGATGTATTCCATCAACTTAAATGTACCAAACAATTTCACGCTTTACTGGACTACTCTCAATGTTTTTGTCAACATTTCTGAGATATGTCCATGATTGTAAGAAGAAGTGGGTTTTGTACGAGTGATATTTGACCTAAGTTATCCTTGTTTCCTATTGTATCTGGTTCTGAATTTCATAGGGTTCTAGAAAATAATTCATAATGAAAGTCTATATATAAAACAAACTTCATGAATCAGAAGTGGTTATCCTCGAATGAATTTCTTTGAACTGAATATTTGTTACTGGCTGCAAGAAAAGTAATAATCTTAACACATTGTGTGAGTAGTGTATTCACTAACTCACTAAGTCAATTAAGGATATTATTTATTAGTGTGACGCATTGGATGTTTTAGTTTCTCTAGTTAATCCTTCTCTGAAAACTTCTCATAAATCTGTTTCTTGTTCCTCCTTGACTCTTCTGCTAACTGCTATTCGGAAATGGTTACATCCATCTGGGTTTGTCGTGCGAGAATGTAAATGTCTAAAGAACTTATGAGTTTTAAGTGTAACATTATGGGGTGATCCTTTCCAGGTCCTCCTATAATTGTGCAATGTATACAAGTTGTATATAATTTAAGATTAAATAGACGTTCGAATAAGTGATCTTAATCCAAAACCATAACCAAACAAGGAACAAGAAGTGGAGCATAGATCACAAATTCTGAGTCTATAAAATCTCAATTATATAAAACTTTGGAAGTATACACTCTGGAATCATTGACCTACCAGAAGGGTCTTTTAAGTTCTCACATAAGTTGTTTATAGTGCCTAAAATACTCCTATAGTTTTTTAATGTATTGAACTTGATATGTTTTATATTTGTTGTTGTCTTATAGTATCATAAAATACTCCCATAGTATTTTTTACTTTATAATCTGATCTAGTAATCCCTTGAATAGAGTTAGGTAATTTTTAAGGCTGTTGCAACACCACATCACTCCCAAACACATGTCGGTCACATCTCAAATGAATATAGTTGATCAGGCTATATTGATTCTAGATGTGATTACATAACTGTCCAGGTTTGACCGCAATGTTAAACGTTTAAATACTTCTATTATGTTCTTCTTATGATACTTGTTCTAGTATGCATGTATACTTTTATAAGGTATTGCCATACCTTTAAAATATATTATTATCCAGAGCATTTCGGCCCCATTGTATTTATAGTTGTATATCTTTTATAGGTTGATATACATAGTTCACTATAAACAATGCTCTGATACCAATCTGTCACACCCCCAAACCGGAATGGCGGAAACGTTCGGGGGTGGACGACGTCATGTTTACAATCACAACACATGCATCATAGTAATCAAAGTAATAAACAACCATTTCATTAGAAAGAAAGTGCTTACAAAGTATGTGATTCGCATAACATAGACTACAAAGTAAATAACAAAAGAAGACATGAAGCTACTATGCACCATCTTCTGTCACACCCCAAAACCGAGAACGGCGGAATCGTTCGGGGGTGGAGGACGTCATGTACAGTATCACAACAATGCAAAGTAGTAAACAAGCAACAACATCATCCATTGCATTAATAATATAATTTCATACAAGTGTGTTCTGTCAAGTTATATAGACACCAAAAATATACATCAAAATAAAGATGAGTCTTGAACGAGCTCCATCTTCTCAAAAACCTGGCCCCGGTACCTGTCTACTGGCGACCTGAGAATACAAGTTATTTTGAAAGAGTTTATCATCTTTAAAGCTGGTGAGATCATAAGTATATTAGTGTCTTGTTTGTGTGAAAGCCTTTGTAAGATGTTTGTAATGTATAAGTTTTGTAAAAGTTTGTAATTGTTTGAACTCTCCTAGAAAACCCTATGTTTCCTACTAAAAGTAGCCTTCTACCAAGGCATCTAGTGTCTGTGTGTGTGTCTCTTGTAAGAGTATGTATTTTCCCAAATCCGACTATCATTAACCAAAAATATAGTTTTTACATTTTTGTTTATTGTGTGAATATCACAAAGTAAATGTAATGGGAATATGATATAGTATGGTAGTGTTGTATTAAGTAACTACTGCTGTACTAACTACTTTAAACCAATTGTTATTTAAAGTACCATGTGATCAGCCTGTATCCTGCAACCGACTCAATAGAAAAACGACGATGTAAGACGTCGTAAGAAATGACGTTTGGTACCCGTAGACTTACAAGTCCCACTGTAGCGAGCAGGAAGGTGTAGGATAGTCAATCCAGTATAGATCTATACACAAACTCATATGCTCCCCAATTAAGGAGATTCTGGATACAAAACGGGTCATGATAGGTAGTGCCATGCCCCCGTTAAGTGGCTCACATAACTGTAATAACGTATATGTAATGTATGTGCTAGCTGTATTGTGTGTTCTTTCTCTGTCTAGCCTGTATGTTTATTTCTCATCACTATGTATTATGTTTGTTTCTCATCACTATGTATTATGTTTGTTTATCATTACTATGTATTATGTTTGTTTCTCATCACTATGTATTTTCATGAATGAACTGACTCCTTGTATGTTTCATTGCTCTAGTAATAGTATCTTCCTAAACTATACCTATTATAGTTTACTAGTAATGTTGTTTGTGTATATGTACATGTTTGTATACCTTTGCTACCCAAAGGCATTGAACTGAAAGAAAGAAGTAACCTTTTATATCTATATACATATACATAATATATAACTAGGATTCAAACGACCTTCGGACAAATAACCTTGATACCCTAAGTCCACAACCAAACAAGGAACAGGAAGTAAGGTAGGCTATCAGTCCTAAGTCCTTTCAATCCTACTTATATAACTGTATCTACATAGATACACAAAATATAAGTTAAAAGAGTTTAATAAAAACATTTGATATGAAAAAGAGTTTGTAAGATAGATTGAAGTAAAACAGTTTGGTAACACAGTTTGAAAAGTAAGAAATCCACTTGTTTGGTAGTTATTAATCACATGTGATTGATATAATAACTATAATAGATCAACTTGTAGTCCCCCCTATAAAAGCATTTAAAAACATTTAAAAGGTTAATTAAGGGGTATGAACTCACCTGTAGTGAGTGGTTTGGATGAACTGATGATAGAGGATTGCTAGGTGTCAAGTGAAGACTTGTATACACACAATGATCCTAGTTAACATATAATAACACATATATGTATCCAATTAGTCTTTAAACAACTAATTAACAAAGTTAAGACATCCTAGGACCTGTAAAACACTTTATATAAGTGTTATAAGTGCTAAGGATTGCATCTAAGTGCTGTAGGACATTGCTATTGAGTTTAGGGTTCAAGGGAACCCCTTACATGAGTTTACGATTTTCTGACCATAACTCATTGAGTTTACGGTCGTAAACCCTTGAGTTTACGGCCGTAAACTCATGCTTTCTTGACCATGAGTTGTTTTGAAGCTCTACAAGTCTTTAGAAGCATTTCCACTTGAAGTATAAGCCTATGGAAGTGATTAGGGCACCATTTCACTCCTAAATGGATTTTACGGTCCCTAGACCATTTTCCTTTCAGTTTATGGCCGTAAACCCTTATGGTTTATGGTCTTTTGATGTTTTCAAGTCCTAAACATATCAAGGAAGGGATCCATGCTAGTTTCCAAGGCTTAGGAGGGACTAGGGCACACTTTGGCACCCTTTATAGGCTTTACGGTCCAAGAACATCTTGGACCGTAAACACCTTGATCTTGGTGTTTCTTGGTTGATTTCTTGATATATGGAAGTGTAACAAGCCTTAAGATACTCTTGGATAGAAGTACTTACAAGATAGACGTTTGAAATGTGCTAAAAGTCCAAGAACACTAGTGTGTGTTCTTGGTGTTCTTGGTGAAACTTGAAGATCTAACCTTTTTGAATGATTTTACGGATAGACATATGTTAAAACACTAGATTAAGTAATATATCAACTTAATAAGGCTTAGAAATACTTACTAGTTGAAGATCTTGAAAAACTTTTGGATGATACTTGAGAGAGAATTGAGTTTGGATCTTGATTTTGTGAAAAAGGGTAAATAATGACTAAGTGTCATATATATACTCCCAATTTAGGGTTTACGGCCGTAAACACCTTTGTTTAGGCCTTAAACTCCAAACTCTTGGAGCTTTGGGGTTTTATTGTTGCACAATAAACCCTAGAGCATCCTCTCTCCTGCTATCTCCTGAAGTTACAACTTTAAAATACTCAAACTTATTCCGAAATGCTTGAAAGTTATCAGAAACTGTTTTGACTTCTATTGAATTGAGATGTTGTACAGAATTGAAATTTCGGGTTGTCACATCATCCCCCCCCCCTTAGAAGGAATTTCGTCCCGAAATTAGAATTTAAGCAAATAAGTAGTTACAAATAACTAAGTAAAAAGACGAGGATATTTCAGTTTCATCTGATCCTCACGCTCCCAAGTGAATTTCGGTCCTCGTGTGGCGTTCCAGCGAACCTTCACTATTGGGATATGACTTTGTTTCGTTTGCTTGACCTCCCGGTCCATGATCTCTACTGGTTCTTCTACGAACTTGAGGCTCTCGTTGATCTCGATCTCGTCGAGTGGGATTACAAGAGTCTCGTCGGACAGACACTTTTTCAAGTTCGAGACGTGGAAGGTAGAATGTACTTTACTGAGTTCGCTAGGTAAGTTAAGTTTGTAAGCTACAGGGCCGATTCTGGCAAGAATCTCGAAAGGCCCAATGTACCTTGGATTTAGCTTTCCACGCTTTCCGAAGCGTATCAAGCCCTTCCAGGGTGAGACCTTCAATAGAACACGGTCGCCCACTTGGAATTCCAACGGTTTCCTTCGTTTATCAGCGTAGCTTTTCTGTCGGTCTCTAGAGGCTTTCAATCGTTCACGAATCTGAACGATCTTCTCTGTCGTTTCCTGTATGATCTCCGGACCCGTGAGAGTGCTTTCAAGAACTCGTCCTTTAGCTAACTGGGTATCACCCACCTCAGCCCAGCACAGAGGGGATCTGCACTTTCGGCCATTGAGGGCCTCGAATGGAGCAGCCTTTATGCTTGTGTGATAACTGTTGTTGTAGGAAAATTCGACAAGGGGTAAATGAGTATCCCATGCTTTCCCAAAGTCAATCACGCAGGCTCGCAACATATCTTCCAAGGTTTGGATAATCCTCTCACTTTGTCCGTCGGTCTGTGGATGGTAGGTTGTACTCATGTCAAGCCTAGTCCCTAGGGAACTTTATAGCGACTGCCAGAACCTCGAAGTGAATCTACTATCTCTGTCCGAGATAATGGAAATGGGAACACCGTGCAGTCGTACAATCTCCCGAATGTAAGTTTTTGTAAGCTTCTCCATCTTGTCTGTTTCCTTGATAGGCAGGAAGTGTGCGGACTTGATCAATCTGTCGACGATGACCCATATGGTATCAAGTCCACCCGTTGTCTTGGGCAACTTGGTTATGAAGTCCATAGTGATCCGCTCCCACTTCCATTCCGGAAGCTCCGGTTGTTGTAGAAGACCGGAGGGTTTCTGGTATTCGACCTTGACCTTTGTGCAAGTAAGGCATTTACTCCTGAAGGTAGCAATCTCAGCTTTCATGTTAGGCCACCAGTATAGCTTTTTAAGATCCAGATACATCTTATCTGAACCTGGGTGGACGGAATAACGAGTGTTGTGCGCCTCGTTCATGACCAAGTCTCTTAAACCACCAAGTTTCGGGGTCCAGATCCGATCTATGAGATAATAAGCTCCGCCACCCTTAACCTCCAAGTTCTTATCCATCCCTCTTAGGGATTCACCCGCCACATTTTCTGGTTTCAAAGCGTCGAGCTAAACCTCCTTAATTTGCGTGGACAAGTGTGAATGGATAGTCATAGTCATTGATTTGACTCTTCGACCAGAATATTATTTCCGACTTAGGGCGTCAGCTACTACATTGGCTTTACCCGGATGATAACGAATTTCGCATTCGTAGTCACTGAGTAGATCGACCCACCGTCGTTGTCTCATGTTGAGTTCCTTCTGGTCGAATATATGTTGTAGGCTTTTGTGGTCTGTAAAGATAGTGCTTTTTGTTCCATACAGGTAGTGTCTCCAGATCTTTAGAGCAAACACAACAGCTCATAGCTCAAGATCGTGGGTAGTGTAGTTGACCTCATGTGTCTTCAGCTGTCTCGAAGCATAGGCGATGACCTTACCTCTCTGCATCAGAACACATCCGAGTCCTTGATTCGATGCATCGTAATAGACAACGAAGTCTTCTATCCCATCGGGGAGGGATAGTATTGGTGCGGTGCACAAGGCTCTTTTGAGCGTTTGGTACGCTCTCTCCTGCTTCTCTTCCCATTCAAAGGCCATGCCCTTCTGGGTTAGTGTTGTAAGAGGTTTCGCAATGCGGGAGAAGTTCTGAATGAACCTGCGATAGTAGCCAGCGAGGCCTAGAAATTGACAAATTTCTGTAGGCGTCTTCGGTGCTGACCAGCTCTCAATGGCTTTAATTTTGGAAGGGTCCACGTGTATTCCCTCTTCGCTAACCACGTGCCCTAAGAATTCGACTCTTCGAATCCAAAATTCGCATTTCGAGAACTTCGCATAGAGCTTCTCCGAACGTAGTGTTTCTAAGACTAATCGCAGATGTTGACTATGCTCCTCCTTACTACGAGAGTAGATAAGTATGTCATCGATGAAGATGATGACGAACTGATCCAAGTAAGGACGAAACACCCTATTCATTAAATCCATGAATACCGCGGGCGCGTTTGTTAATCCGAACGGCATCACTACGAATTCGTAGTGCCCATAACAAGTTCGGAAGGCTGTCTTCGGAACATCCTCCCTTAATACTCGTAGTTGGTGATATCCGGATCTTAAGTCGATTTTTGAAAAGAAGTTCGCCCCTTGAAGTTGATGAAATAAATCGTCAATACGAGGTAGACGGTAACGATTTTTGACGGTCAGTTTGTTGAGCTCCCTGTAGTCGATGCACATTCGAAACGATCCCTCTTTCTTCTTGACGAACAAGAACAAGCTCCCCAAGGTGAGAAGCTTGGTCTTATAAAGGCCTTGCTGAGCAATTCGTTAAGTTGACTGGACAGTTCTTGCATCTCTGCAGGTGCTAGACGATAGGGCGATTTGGCTATGGGAGTAACCCCTGTAACTAAGTCGATTCTGAACTCGACCTGATGTTGCGGAGGTAATCCTGGAAGTTCTTCTGGAAAGTCGCGTACTACTGGAATGTTCTGAATGGGTTTCGTTTCTTGGCTCACATCGACCACATGAGCAAGGAATGCATGACATTCCTTTCGCAAGAATTTCTGAGCTTGAATGCTCGAGATGATACGAAGGTTTGTGCCGGGTTTGTCGCCATATACTACTAGAGTTTCGCCAGACGACAGATTAACACGTACTGCCTTTTTGTAACACATGATGTCGGCACGATGAAGACTCAAGCAATCCATGCCGATGATGACGTCGAAACTTTTAATTAAGACCGGCATGAGATCGATCGAAAATGAATGGCTATCTAAAGTTAGGGTACACCCTATGAATATACTGCTAGTGTTCTCCGTCTTTCCATTAGCCATTTCTACAGTGAACGGTTCTTTAAGTGCTCGTGATTTTTGCTTAAGTAAATGAGCAAATTTATGGTTCACGAAGCTCCTCTCCGCTCCACTATCAAATAGTATGCATGCATAGGAGTTGTCGAGGAGAAACGTACCAGTGGCCACTGTGGGGTCGGCAACCGCCTCCTCATGGCCTATGGCCAGAATTCTTCCTACTCCTCCGCCATTCCCTGCCTTAGGGCAGTTCCTCTTGTAGTGGCCCACTTCACCACAATTGTAGCAAGCCTGGCCCACACCAGCGCCGGGGACTTGGGTGATTGGCCTAGCCGGAGCTTTGCAGAAACGGGCTGTGTGCCCCTTCCTGTTGCAGTTCAAACACTGCATTTCCCGGTAGGCTCCCACGTGATGGAAGTTGCACTTGTTGCACTTTGGCAAACTTCCAGCATACTGCTTTACTGGAGCAGCAGCGGCAGGTTCTATCGCAGCATGTACTGCCATGACCTGCTGCTTCTTGGCAGCCTTCTTTTTTTTCTTGTCATCCCAGAATTTCCGCTTGGAATCAGCGGTTCTGGCAGGTTCTGAGATGGTCAGGGTTGTTGTTGCGGCCGGGGTACGGACCCCATGGTCTATGAGCCGCTGTGCCAACCGCTTGGCACTGTCAAATGTAGTGGGGTGTGATGCCAAAACATTTCCCTGGTAGGGTGGCATCAGCCCCCATATATATCTCTCGATTTTCTTTCCCTCTCTATGGACCATGTTAGGGCAGAGGGCCACCAGTTCACAGAACCTGGCGGTATACGAGACTATGTCGGAGCCCTTCATGGTTAGGCTCCACAGTTCCTCCTCCAGCTTTTGGATTTCGCCCCTCGGGCAGTACTCCTCAATCATGAGGTCTCTCAAAGTATCCCAGCCCATAGCATTAGCCACCATGAGCGATAGTGACTTGACATGGCTATTCCACCATATCAGGGCTTTGTCTTCAAAGGTGCAAGCGGCGAACTTGACCTTGCTCCCCTCTGGACAGGAACATATTTCGAAGACCGATTCGGTCTTCTCGAACCATTTTGAGAGGACAATGACCCCGCCAGTCCCTCTGAAGGACTTGGGCTTGAAGTTGGTGAAGTCTTTATAGGAGCACTCTCTCAAGCGCACCGGGATTTCACCATGAGGAGATAGGACAGGGGTTCCTCCTCCATTGGAACCAGACGAATGATATTGAGCCATGGCTGTAGCCACAGCCGCAGCTACAATAGCATTTAGTGCTGCTGTATCGATTTGAGGAGCTGGTGGAGTTGGTGCGGGAGGCTCGCGTCTTGTTGATTTACGTGGAGGCATCTTTTAACTGAAAGTTTAGAAAGATAGAGACATTGATAAGAATTTGATAGGAAATTGATGAGAATGACTCACGAACTACTCTCCATAGCCCAACGGCACAATTGAATAGCATGATTGATTGCAGATAATAGCATTTGGATATAATTTCCATTATATTAGATATCTGTCAATAATACTGGAATTACAGATGTAATGTGTTTGGGAAAAATGACCTAGAAGTACATCTTACATCAACCAAGATGAGAAAACTTTGACAGACTTCGACCTAATCAAAACCTAATAGGTTTAGGATTTACAAGGATAGGAAATTAGACTAGAGTTCTTGAATCCGATAGTAGGCGTTCTATGTCCCTAATGCGTCTTTCAGATCTTGCTTGCTGAGCTCGAAGTTCCCTGACTTCAGCTCGGGTTTCAGTAAGTTCTCTTTGCAGGGCTGCATTTTGAATCAGGGTTCTTTCATGAGCAGACTCCAGTTGACAAATGCGGACTGTGTTAACGCCAGAGTTGGCGTCAATCTCCACGACTCGGTTAATAGCTGGTCGTCCTTGTTCGGTGTTCCGAGCAATCCTACGAACCACGATGGGTAGGACCCTGTCTGCTGAACCTCCCTCGGTGAGGTTGTAGAAGCTTCTGTCTTCATTGTAGGGAAAGGGTTGACCTTATTCGTGACTCCATCTATTCAAGTTTGTGGCTCACAGAGGTGTGGGTCCTTGAAATGCTGGTCGTGGGTTAGGATTTGGGTTTTGAACAGCTGGGGGTAGGTTGTTGACTTCTGGCTCCGAGTCAGAACCATCAGAAAAGCCTTCTGCTTCGTGATCATCCAATGGGATTGGGTGATCGTCTTCTGGCTCTTCTCCAAGCCATCCAGCATTGTCGTGGTTGGGGTAGTACGAGTCTCCGGGGATATGGAATCCAGCCATGGAATCTACGCGAGAAAAGGGATATAAGAAACTAACTAAATAGACGAACTAATTAGATAATTATAAGATGATCTTTATCAGTTACTTCAACATTTGCGTACTGCATACCAGTCATATGAAACCTAGACATGATAGATCTTCGAATAAGTGACCCTAACTCTAAGTCCACAACCAAACAAGGAACAGGAAGTAAAGCAAAGATCACAGATTCTAAGTCTATTACATCCTAGCACATATAACCTTAGCATATCCACTAAAAAACCATTGACATACTAATAAAGACCTTTAGTTCTCAAATAAGTAATTATAGTAACACAAAATACTCCTATAGTATTTTAAGTTTATGTTCTGTTCTACTGTTCTTGTTGTAGAAGTGTTGGTAAGTTTTTAGACTTGTTGCAACCTCACAATCATACTTAGGCACATGCTAATGACTCCTCGGATAATGTAGTTGATCAGGCTACATCTTCCCAGGGTTGACCATATGTCTCTAAGTCTACTTGTGCTGCCCAACAATCGTAATACTTTTGTTCTGTCCTAGTGACACTGATTTTAGTATGAATGCAGGTATGTATACTTGGTTAAATATTTTATTATTTAAAAGTATAAACTCTTTATCAGAGTATTTTAATCCCGCTTGTGTTTATAGTTCGTATATCTTTTATGGGTTGATACACTCGATTCACTATAAACAATGCTCTGATACCAATCTGTCACACCCCAAAACCGAGAACGGCGGAATCGTTCGGGGGTGGAGGACGTCATGTACAGTATCACAACAATGCAATGTAGTAAACAAGCAACAACATCATCCATTGCATTAATAATATAATTTCATACAAGTGTGTTATGTCAAGTTATATAGACACCAAAAATATACATCAAAATAAAGATGAGTCTTGAATGAGCTCCATCTTCTCAAAAACCTGGCTCCGGTACCTGTCTACTGGCGACCTGAGAATACAAGTTATTTTGAAAGAGTTTATCAGCTTTAAAGCTGGTGAGATCATAAGTATATTAGTGTCTTGTTTGTATGAAAGCCTTTGTAAGATGTTTGTAATGTATAAGTTTTGTAAAAGTTTGTAATTGTTTGAACTCTCCTATAAAACCCTATGTTTCCTACTAAAATTAGCCTTCTACCAAGGCATCTAGTGTATGTGTGTGTGTCTCTTGTAAGAGTATGTATTTTCCCAAATCCGACTATCATTAACCAAAAATATAGTTTTTTCATTTTTTTATTGTGTGAATATCATAAAGTAAATGTAATGGGAATATGATATAGTACTGTAGTGTTGTATTAAGTAACTACTGCTGTACTAACTACTATAAACCAATTGTTATTTAAAGTAGCATGTGATCGGCCTGTATCCTGCTACCGACTCAATAGAAAAACGACGATGTAAGATGTAGTAAGAAATGACGTTTGGCACTCGTAGACTTGCAAGTCCCACTGTAGCGAGCATCAAGGTGTAGGATAGTCAATCCAGTATAGATCTATACACAAACTCATACACTCCCCAATTAAGGAGATTATGGATACAAAATGGGTCATGACAGGTAGTGCCATGCCCCTGTTAAGTGGCTCACATAACTGTAATAACGTATATGTAATGTATGTGCTAGCTGTATTGTGTGTTCTTTCTCTGTCTAGCCTGTATGTTTGTTTCTCATCACTATGTATTATGTTTGTTTCTCATCACTATGTATTTTGTTTGTTTCTCGTTACTATGTATTATCTTTGTTTCTCATCACTATGTATTTTCATGAATGAACTGACTCCTTGTATGTTTCATTGTTCTAGTAATAGTATCTTCCTTAACTATACCTATTATAGTTTACTAGTAATGTTGTTTGTGTATATGTACATGTTTGTATACCTTTGCTACCCAAAGGCATTGAACTGAAAGAAAGAAGTAACCTTTTATATCTATGTACATATACATAATATATAACTAGGATTCAAACGACTTTCGAACAAATAACCTTGATACCCTAAGTCCACAACCAAACAAGGAACATGAAGTAAGGTAGGCTATCAGTCCTAAGTCCTTTCAATCCTACTTATATAACTATATCTACATAGATACACAGAATATAAGTTAAAAGTGTTTAATAAAAGCATTTGATATGAAAAAGAGTTTGTAAGATAGATTGAAGTAAAACAGTTTGGTAACACAGTTTGAAAAGTAAGAAATCCACTTGTTTGGGAGTTATTAATCACATGTGATTAATATAATAACTATAATAGATCAACATGTATTCCCCCCCATAAAAGCATTTAAAAACATTTAAAAGGTTAATTAAGGGGTATGAACTCACCTGTAGTGAGTGGTTTGGATGAACTGATGATATAAGATTGCTAGGTGTCAAGTGAAGACTTGTATACACACAATGATCGAAGGCTTAGGAGGGACTAGGGCACACTTTGGCACCCTTTATAGGGTTTACGGTCCAAGAATATATTGGACCGTAAACACCTTGATCTTGGTGTTTCTTGGTTGATTTCTTGATATATGGAAGTGTAACAAGCCTTAAGATACTCTAGAATAGAAGTACTTACAAGATAGAGGTTTGAAATGTGCTAAAAGTCCAAGAACACTAGTGTGTGTTCTTGGTGAAACTTGAAGATCTAACCTTTTTAAATGATTTTACGGATGGAAGTGTGTTAAAACACTAGATTAAGTAATATATCAAATTAATAAGTCTTAGAAATACTTACTAGTTGAAGATCTTGAAAAACTTTTGGATGATACTTGAGAGAGAATTAAGTTTGGATCTTGATTTTGTGAAAAAGGGTAAATAATGACTAAGTGTCATATATATACTCCCAATTTAGGGTTTACGGCAGTAAACACCTTTGTTTAGGCCGTAAACTCCAAACTCTTGGAGCTTTGGGGTTTTATTGTTGCACAATAAACCCTAGAGCATCCTCTCTCCTGCTATCTCCTGAAGTTATAACTTTAAAATACTCAAACTTATTCCGAAAAGCTTGAAAGTTATCAGAAACTGTTTTGACTTCTATGAGTACTAAATGAATATAAGTTATATAGAATACAGATCAAACAAACAATTGATTGTGTGAATCTGCCCTAAGCCCACAACAAACCAAGGAACATGGAATGAGGTGGAAGTCACACATCCCATTGTTTGTTAGATCTTCATTGTATAGAACTCTGGTACATTCATTTGGTACTCACGGAGTTAACTGTAATAGTTCCTTTAGTAAAAATAGTAACCACAATAGTTCCTTCTATAATCACTTAGTTTACACTAGTTATATATGATCTAATATCGAAGAGATAGTTAACTGTGTGAATCTGCCCTAAGCCCACAACCAAACAAGGAACAGGAAGTAAGGCGGAAAGCACACATCTAACTATTTGTCGGATATTACATATATATAACCCTGATGTGTAAAATAAGGTATTGTATAATTAACAAATTAAGGTCCTTTAAGTTATATTGGTTTAATAAAATGGATTAAACCTTTTAAGTTTCTAGTTTACTTTACTCAATGTTCTATCTGAGAGTATGTTTTTGTACTAGAAAATGATGTATTGAATTTATATACTATGACCTGACCTATACCTGGTACTCCTTATGATTACTTGGTGTATACGAAACATATATATAGTCAAGATCGAATAGATAGTAGACTGGGTGCATCTGCTCTAAACCCACAACCAAACAAGGAATAGGGAATGAAGCGGAAAGCACACATTCTACTATCTGCTGGACTCAATTAATATATATCATTGATGTATCTACCGAGAAATCATAAAGTTAGCATTATAAGTCACCTTCTAACTGAATGTTTATTTTACACATTTTTTATGTTTAATGTTTTTCCTGTATCACACATCGTGTTTGCTAACCCAGGTACGTTGTATTTGTACCTTTGTTATTGAAACCCGATATGACGTTGTACCTCGTGTTTGCTGACCCTGGTACGTTGTATTTGTACCGTTTTTTGTGCAAAACCGGAATGATATGTTATTACTTTGGTTTATGCAAATACGGTATTACTGTGTAATTTCATGATTTGTTCTTCTGTTATAGTTATAGTATGTTCCTTCTGTTATAGTTATAGTATGTTCCTTCTGTTATTGTTATTGTATGTTCCTTCTGTTATCGTTATAGTATGTTCCTTATGTTATAGTTATAGTATGTTCCTTCTGTTATCGTTATAGTATGTTCCTTTTGTTATAGTTATAGTATATTCCTTCTGTTATAGTTATAGTATGTTCCTTCTGTTATAGTTATACTATGTGCCTTCTGTTATAGTTATAGTATGTTCTACTATCTAGTATGAATTGAACCTCTAAACCATACCTATTATAGTTTACTAGTATGTTTACCTGAACTGTTACTGACTTGAATAAAAGTCTCATTTATCTACTAAGTTATGATTTTACTTTTAAAACTGGAATTTTATAAACTATAAAGTAACATAACTTAAAAAGAGTTTTTGAAATGCTTTGATTACTCCTGAAACATAAGCAATCTTTTAAAATGATTTTTATAACAAAACATTTACACAATTATCATTGCGTTCAATTTGTATTCCCCCCCCCCCTAAAAGCATTTAAAACAGTTTAAAAGATTGATTATAGGGGTATGAACTCACCTTATGTGGTAATTCAATTGCAGCTACGCGAAAGGATGAGAAGTTCCACGAATGAAGTCTCGAGACACAAAAAAATTCCTAAATGACATATATTGGCATGAATATAGGGTTTAGAAGCAACTATACGCAAGGAAACACCCTCCGGGACTAGGAAACACTTGGATTAAGTGTTAGATTCACATGTGATTCATCTAAGGGGAGTTTACAGCCACTAAATGGAGTGTGCGGCCATGGGTGTACGGCCATGGAGTGTACGGCCGTACACTCATGGTAAAAAGTTCACAAAAAGGTCTTTTGATCAATGGGGAAGCTAGTGGGACAATTGTTCACCAAGTGTTGAAGCTAGATTTGCATTTTGAAGGCCCTTTAGGGGTGTTTTGAGGTATGTACGGCCACACTAAGAGTGTACGGCCGTACACTCTCCAATATGGATGTATTTTTGGGTCTTAAATAAATGGGGTTAAAGGTTTCAAGAGTTATAATCGGTAACTAGCACCTAACAAGAGTTTAAAGCCCTAAATCATGGACTTAACAAGAGTGTACGGCCATAGCTAGAGTGTACGGCCGTACACACTTGATGTTCTTGTGTTATCGTCGTTTTCAGGGTGTTAAACAAGTGTTCCTAACCTGTACTAAGCATAGGGAAAGAGTACTTACAATTTGGATGCTCAAAAGGTTGTTCACAACCACTAAGAACAAGTGTGTGTTCTTGGTATTCTTGGTGAAAGGTGAAGACCTTGAAGATCAACCCAAAAAGATGATTTCCATGGATGAAATCAAAGGGTGATACATAATTAAGAAGGATAACCACACAAGGATGTAAGAATCACTTACGTTTATGAAGATCTAGGATGAAGAACTCGATGATACTTGAGAGAGAATCCGATTTCTTGAGTGAGGAGTGTGAGAAATGACTAGAAATGAAGAAATACTCTGTATATATGGGTGGGTGTACGATGGTTGTATGGTCGTACACCCATGTGTACGACCGTACACTCCCTTGGATGGAGTGTTCGGCTCGATTTTAATGCGAATAACTTTAGCAACTCAATCCTATACCCAATGCTTGAAGGTACTGAGCTTAGAACCCTTAAACAGACTCTAAACAATGCTAATTGATAGCAGAAATGAGTCTGACTCACGGTTGAATTGAATCGCTGGACTTACAAGGCAAAAAATATTGGGTTGTCACTGGTTGTTTAATTCAATTGAACAATATAGTTAAAGTCCAGAAATTATAACCAGAATCTCCAATCGGGGAGCGAAACAATGTGTGTATAGATCTATATTGGGATTGACAACCCCGCACTAAGACTGCTAGCTACAGTCAGGCATACACGCCTACGAGTGACAGTTGTTATCAACAACTTTAACGCATTCATAGTGTCACACCCCCAAACCAAGGATGGCGGAAATGTCCGGGGGTGGAGGACTTCATGTATAGTATCATAACAACAATTGTAATAGTAATTCAAGCAAACCCAACCAACATATATATAATTGAAAAAGTTACATCATTGTATGAATTACATGTTTACGAATCAATTACATTATGTTGACAAAATATGAAATAGTAGACGCCTTAGCGTCCCATCCTCAAATGCACTTGGTTACCTGTTTAATGATTTCCTGAGAATACAAGTTCTTTGAAAAAGTGTCAACACAAAGGTTGGTGAGTTCATAAGCTTTTGTTTAGTATTATTAAAAGCCTTTCGTTTATAAAAGTATTATTTGTTTTAGAAAATCCAATATTTTCCTTAAAATGTATATGTAGTCTTAAATCCAAAGACCAAAATGTATAAGTAACTTTTCTTACTTATAATAAATAATGTAAGTTTAAATCGACATAAACTCGTTTAATTTTAATGAAGTTCCCGTAAATTCTATGTTTGTTTATATTTAATGTGAGTTTATGAAAGCCTTTTCTTGTAAAAGTAGTGTTCGTTCCAGAAAATCCAATATTTTCCTTAATGTGTAAATGTAGTCTTAAAACCCAAAGACCGAAATGTACAAGTAGTGTTCGTTCCTTATAGTAAAACAATGCAAGTTTAAATCGACATAAACTCATTTGATTTTAGTGAAATCCCCGTAAATTATATGTTTGTTTATATTTAATGTGAGTTTATGAAAGCCTTTTCTTGTAAAAGTAGTGTTCGTTCCAGAAAATCCAATATTTTCCTTAATGTGTAAATGTACTCTTAAAACCCAAAGACCGAAATATACAAGTAGTGTTCGTTCCTTATAGTAAAACAATGCAAGTTTAAATCGACATAAACTCGTTTGATTTTAGTGAAATCCCCGTAAATTCTATGTTTGTTAATACCACATGTGAGTTATTATAACCATGCTATGACCTAGTTGGCCTGAAACGACGTTCTTCAGGCGTCGGAAATGTTTTGACATTTGTCATCCCAGACCTATCGGTCAAACTGTTGCATGCAGTTTAGGTGTGGGTTTGTCAAACCCAATATAGATCTATACACAAGTATCACGCTCTCCCTCGAGGAGACTCTGGTTATAATACATGACTTATTTGTAAATTGAATCGAATGTCTCACAGAAGTCATTAACGAATTTACGTGTAGTGTAATGAAAACTTGGTACCGTATGGCCGTACCTTGCTTAATGAAAATATCCTTTGTATAAATGTACCCTTTTTAAATGTATGTGTTATGTAATGTTTCATAAAGTCATTAACGGAATTACGTGTAATGAAAACTTGGTACCGTATGGCCGTACCTTGCTTAATGAAAATATCATTTGTATAAATGTACCCTTTTTAAATGTATGTGTTATGTAATGTTTCATAAAGTCATTAACGGAATTACGTGTTATGAAAACTTGGTACCGTATGGCCGTACCTTGCTTAATGAAAATATCCTTTGTATAAATGTACCCTTTTAAATGTATGTATTATGTAATGTATCATATACTATACCTATTATAGTTTATCAACTAAGGGTAGTACGTAGTAATGTATGCAAACTATATTCAAAATAGTTTATTAAATATTTGAATGTATCGGTTGTACTTTGATTATAATCACTTGTTATTCTTTATATTTTATATGTCCAAATCCATTTGTAAACTGATGTGTGTCTAAATATTAAGATAAAATGTCATATATTGAAATAACATATAATCACATAAAGATATACACCTTGCTCAACATGTTACAAGGTGAAATGAAATTGACAGCAACTTTTTGTTATATACAGTTTCTGTTACTGTTCTTAGAAAATTTATAGAAAAATCATCAAAGCTCTAAATCTAAATCCGCAAATTTTGAGAGTTTGGAATATGAGTCTAGTTTGTTCGTAAAATTTATCATGATTTTTAGTGATCTCTAACAGAGGTGAAAATGTTCATAATCACAGACTGGTCCGAGTTTGCCTCTGAAATGATAGGCAGTTTTGTAAAAATCACCATAAATTGTAGAAAAATCATATGGAGATGTGCAAGTAGCCATTTTAAAGCTAGGAGTTTGAACTACTTGCACCTGGAACAGTTTTGAAAACTAAAATATTTAAGTTGACCAAAACAGTTCGTGATCGAATTTCATCTTTTCTGATGTAATCTGATAGAAAAAGTTTAATTGTGTTCTTGATGATTTTACTTGTATTCCCCCCTTAAAACTTAAGAAAAACATGTAAATGTAGGGGTATGAACTCACCTTATGTGGTTTCAGTAGATGAAAGTGAGAGAGAGGAAGTGTTCAACCCAAGAACACTAAGAAGATGTCTTGATGATTCGAGAATCTAACACCAAATAAGATGGAATTTGTGTAAGATATCAATGATTTGAGTAGAATGGAGTTTAATAATTATGTGAATGATGAAGATACTTACTAATTGAAGAAAGAAATCCCTGGAGAAAGCCTTGAAGTTCTTGAAGTTGAGAGAAAAGATGAGAGAATTTTGGAGAGTGTTCTTTGGTTGCTAAATGTAAAATGAAAGAAGTTAATGAGAATGAGGAGAGATGACCAATTCTCCAGCTCTTAGAACTTGGGAAGAGCTGGAGATAGGGTGTAAAGGTCCCCCAAGGAGACAAGGGGTGGTTGGAAAGAATGGCTGATCATAGAGTGAGGTGGTGGTGGCTTGCTTTTGTCATAAAATAAGGAAAAACAAATATTCCCTCAATAATTAGTCCAACCACCAATTCTTTTAATACATTTTTATAAAAACCCTGGAGATTTATATATTTTGAGGCCTTAGTTTATAAAATAAAGTTTTTGGTGAAAATTCCACGTTAAAATAATGAAAAACGGAGTTAAAACGAAGTCGTAGTCAAAAAACCGGTAAAAAGGGGCCGTCTGCGAGACCTCTCGCATGGGCTGTCTGAGAGGCTTCTCATGCGAGGCTTCTGTCCTGAGAGGCTTCTAATGAGAGGCTTCGGTCCTGAGAGGCTTCTCATGAGAGTTTTCGCTTCTAATAGGAGGGTTTTGGTTCCTTAAGGTTATTTTACCTGTTTTTACCCCGTTTCAAGTGGTTTTTGACCCGGTTAAGGGTCGGGATGGCCCGAATGATTACAAAAAGTTAAAGTAACTTTTGAGAGAGATTTGGGAGAGATTTCAAATAGAAAGAGATAGAGTGAAAACGATTTACAGAGGTTTTGTTTGTGATTAATTTGAGTGTCCGGCTTCACAACGCAAGGTTCGTAAACCCCGTTAAACCGTGTTTTAGTGTCGTACACACTCCCGATGAGTGTGCAATAATTTTTTTTATCGTTTTGGTTCAATGTTTACTGCATTTGAGACTTAGGAAATTCAACACACGAACTTTCCAAATAATGTTTCTCTCATTAAAATATTGCATTCTACAGTAATTACATAGTGTAAACCCTAATATACAAGGGTTAATTGAGTCGATTGGTTTTGACTTGTTGACTTTGTTTGACTTTGACTTGACTCAATTTTGACGGTTGTCACATCATCCCCCCGTTAGAAGGAATTTCGTCCCGAAATTTGCATTTGACTGGGACATCAAGAGTTTGGGAAAAGATGTGGGTATTTTTGTTTCATTTGATCTTCGCGTTCCCAGGTGAACTCAGGCCCTCGTTTAGCGTTCCAACGGACCTTCACGATGGGAATATGACTTTGTTTCGTTCGTTTGATTTCCCGATCCATGATTTTGACTGGTTCCTCCACGAAGTGGAGATTTTTGTTAACTTCGATTTCGTCGAGTGGTATTACGAGTGTCTCATCAGACAAACACTTCTTTAGGTTCGACACGTGAAATGTGGGATGTACTTTGTTGAGTTCCTGAGGTAATCGAAGTTTGTATGCTACTGGCCCAATCGTATCATTCCTTTCCAAGGGGAAACGTTTAGTAGTACACGATCACCCACCTGGAATTTCAAGGGTTTGCGTTGTTTGTCTGCGTAACTCTTTTGCCGATCTCGAGACTCTTTTCCCTTATGATTTCAGGCCCAGTGAGGGTGCTATTAGAGACTTGCCCTCTAGCTAGCTGTGTATCCCCCACCTCAGCCCAACACAGGGGTGATCTGCATTTGCGACCGTAAATAGCTTCGAATGGAGCGACTTTGATGCTAGTATGATAGCTGTTATTGTAGGAGAATTCGATAAGCGGTAGATGGGTATCCCATGCTTTACCGAAGTCTATCACACAAGCTCTTAACATGTCTTCCAACGTTTGAATGGTTCGTTCGCTCTGTCCGTCGGTTTGTGGGTGGTAGGCCATACTCATGTCAAGCCTAGTTCCCAATGATTTTTGTAGAGACTGCCAAAACCGTGAGGTAAATCTACTATCTCTATCGGAGATAATGGATATCGGCACACCATGGAGTCGTACAATCTCTTTGATGTACGTTCTAGTCAGCTTCTCCATCTTGTCGGTTTCTTTTATCGGTAGGAAGTGTGCTGATTTGGTCAATCTGTCTACGATTACCCATATGGTGTCAAGCCCGCCCGATGTCTTAGGCAGCTTGGTTATGAAGTCCATGGTTATTCGTTCCCACTTCCACTCAGGTATATCCGGCTGTTGTAATAGCCAGGATGGTTTCTGGTATTCGATTTTGACCTTGGCGCAAGTAAGACATTTGCTCACATAGGTAGCAATCTCAGCTTTCATGTTCGGCCACCAGTATAATTTCTTGAGGTCCAGATACATCTTATCTGACCCAGGATGGATGGAGTATCGAGTCTTGTGTGCTTCATTCATGACGACGTCTAGGAGTCCACCGAACTTCGGTGTCCAGATTCGGTTCATGAGATAACGTACTCCATCATCCTTGACGTCTAAGTTTTTATCCATTCCCCTTAATGTCTCTCCTGCCACCTTTTCTGGTTTCAAAGCTTCTAGTTGAGCTTCCTTGATTTGTATGGTCGTGTGGGAATGGATCGTCATTGTTAAGGATTTTACTCGGCGGCCCGAGTACTCCTTCCTGCTAAGAGCATCAGCCACTACATTGGCCTTGCCCGAATGATAACGAATTTCGCACTCGTAGTCATTCAGCAACTCTACCCATCTCCTCTGTCGCATGTTGAGCTCTTTCTGACTGAGGATATGCTGAAGACGTTTGTGATCAGTGAAGATAGTGCATTTCGTGCCGTAGAGGTAGTGTCTCCAGATGTTCAAAGCGAATACTACTGCTCCTAATTCCAGGTCGTGCGTAGTATAATTAACCTCGTGCGTCTTAAGCTGTCTTGATGCATACGCGATAACCTTCCCTCTCTGCATGAGCACACATCTGAGGCCTTGATTCGAAGCATCACAGTACACTACGAAGTCTTCGGTTCCCTCTAGGAGAGACAAGATCGGTGCTCTGCATAGGGCTTGTTTTAACATTTGGAAAGCAGCTTCTTGTTTCCAAGTATATGACCGTTTGTAAAAGTTTCACACATACTAATTTAGTCGGGACATAATTAATATATTTATGTTTTAAAAAAAATCTTTATCGGTTACTTCATTAGTTGCAAAGTGCATACCAGTCATATGTGATTAAGATATAATAGTCCTTCGAATATATGACCCTAACTCCAAGACCACAACCAAACAAGGACAGGAAGTGAAACAAAGATACATAAATTCTAAGTCTATAGCATCTTAGTTACATATGACCTTAGCGCATCCACTTAGCAGCTATTGATCTATAAATAAAGACCTATTTAATTCTCAGATAATTTATTATAGTAACACAAAATACTCCCATAGTATTTGTAAATGTTTAGTTTTGAGTTCTTAAAGTATCCTTTGTAGTGTGTTATTAGGTTTGTTAGATTTGTTGCCCATCCTGACCATCCCCCGGTATATGCAAGTCAATTCCCGGACAGATATAGTTGATCAGGCTATATCCTTCCCAGACTTAATCCACATATACTAAGGCATACTCAAAATGTTCAACTCTTCTTCTTTTGCTTTATGTTTTCGCTAGTTATGATACCATGCGAGCATGTAATGTATGTATGTATACTTTAATCAAGAAAATCATTTATTTTCTAAAAGTATATTTATTTGAAAAATGCACAAATCAGAGACTATTAGTCCTAATTGTGTTTATAGTTTGTATATCTTATGTGGTTTGATATACTTAATTCACTATAAACTGTGCTCTGTTACCAATCTGTCACACCCCCAAACCAAGGATGGCGGAAATGTCCGGGGGTGGAGGACTTCATGTATAGTATCATAACAACAATTGTAATAGTAATTCAAGCAAACCCAACCAACATATATATAATTGAAAAAGTTACATCATTGTATGAATTACATGTTTACGAATCAATTATATTATGTTGACAAAATATGAAATAGTAGACGCCTTAGCGTCCCATCCTCAAATGCACTTGGTTACCTGTTTAATGATTTCCTGAGAATACAAGTTGTTTGAAAAAGTGTCAACACAAAGGTTGGTGAGTTCATAAACTTTTGTTTAGTATTATTAAAAGCCTTTCGTTTATAAAAGTATTATTTGTTTTAGAAAATCCAATATTTTCCTTAAAATGTATATGTAGTCTTAAATCCAAAGACCGAAATGTATAACTAACTTTTCTTACTTATAATAAATAATGTAAGTTTAAATCGACATAAACTCGTTTAATTTTAATGAAGTTCCCGTAAATTCTATGTTTGTTTATATTTAATGTGAGTTTATGAAAGCCTTTTCTTGTAAAAGTAGTGTTCGTTCCAGAAAATCCAATATTTTCCTTAATGTGTAAATGTAGTCTTAAAACCCAAAGACCGAAATGTACAAGTAGTGTTCGTTCCTTATAGTAAAACAATGCAAGTTTAAATCGACATAAACTCGTTCGATTTTAGTGAAATCCCCGTAAATTCTATGTTTGTTTATATTTAATGTGAGTTTATGAAAGCCTTTTCTTGTAAAAGTAGTGTTCGTTCCAGAAAATCCAATATTTTCCTTAATGTGTAAATGTAGTCTTAAAACCCAAAGACCGAAATGTACAAGTAGTGTTCGTTCCTTATAGTAAAACAATGCAAGTTTAAATCGACATAAACTCGTTCGTTCCACATGTGAGTTATTATAACCATGCTATGACCTAGTTGGCCTGAAACGACGTTCTTCAGGCGTCGGAAATGTTATGACATTTGTCACCCCAGACCTATCGGTCTAACTGTTGCATGCAGTTTAGGTGTGGGTTTGTCAAACCCAATATAGATCTATACACAAGTATCACGCTCTCCCTCGAGGAGACTCTGGTTATAATACATGACTTATTTGTAAATTGAATCGAATGTCTCACAGAATTCATTAACGAATTTACGTGTAGTGTAATGAAAACTTGGTACCGTATGGCCGTACCTTGCTTAATGAAAATATCCTTTGTATAAATGTACCCTTTTTAAATGTATGTGTTATGTAATGTTTCATAAAGTCATTAACGGAATTACGTGTAATGAAAACTTGGTACCGTATGGCCGTACCTTGCTTAATGAAAATATCCTTTGTATAAATGTACCCTTTTTAAATGTATGTGTTAGGTAATGTTTCATAAAGTCATTAACGGAATTACGTGTTATGAAAACTTGGTACCGTATGGCCGTACCTTGCTTAATGAAAATATCCTTTGTATAAATGTACCCTTTTTAAATGTATGTATTATGAAATGTATCATAAACTATACCTATTATAGTTTATCAACCAAGGGTAGTACGTAGTAATGTATGCAAACTATATTCAAAATAGTTTATTAAATGTTTGAATGTATCGGTTGTACTTTGATTATAATCACTTGTTATTCTTTATATTTTATATGTCCAAATCCATTTGTAAACTAATGTGTGTCTAAATATTAAGATAAAATGTCATATATTGCAATAACATATAATCACATAAAGATATACACCTTGCTCAACATGTTACAAGGTGAAATGAAATTGACAGCAACTTTTTGTTGTATACAGTTTCTGTTACTGTTCTTAGAAAATTTATAGAAAAATCATCAAAGCTCTAAATCCAAATCCGCAAAGTTTCAGAGTTTGGAATATGAGTCTAGTTTGTTCGTAAATTTTATCATGATTTTTAGTGATCTCTAACAGAGGTGAAAATGTTCATAATCACAGACTGGTCCGGGTTTGCCTCTGAAATGATAGGCAGTTTTGTAAAAATCACCATAAATTGTAGAAACATCATATGGAGATGTGCAAGTAGCCATTTTAAAGCTAAGAGTTTGAACTACTTGCACCTGGAACAGTTTTGAAAACTAAAATATTTAAGTTGACCAAAACAGTCCGTGATCGAAGTTCATCTTTTCTGATGTAATCTGATAGAAAAAGTTTAATTGTGTTCTTGATGATTTTACTTGTATTCCCCCCTTAAAACTTAAGAAAAACATGTAAATGTAGGGGTATGAACTCACCTTATGTGGTTTCAGTAGATGAAAGTGAGAGAGAGGAAGTGTTCAACCCAAGAACACTAAGAAGATGTCTTGATGATTCGAGAATCTAACACCGAATAAGATGGAATTTGTGTAAGATATCAATGATTTGAGTAGAATGGAGTTTAATAATTATGTGAATGATGAAGATACTTACTAATTGAAGAAAGAAATCCCTGGAGAAAGCCTTGAAGTTCTTGAAGTTGAGAGAAAAGATGAGAGAATTTTGGAGAGTGTTCTTTGGTTGCTAAGTGTAGAATGAAAGAAGTTAATGAGAATGAGGAGAGATGACCAATTCTCCAGCTCTTAGAACGTGGGAAGAGCTGGAGATAGGGTGTAAAGGTCCCCCAAGGAGACAAGGGGTGGTTGGAAAGAATGGCTGATCATAGAGTGAGGTGGTGGTGGCTTGCTTTTGTCATAAAATAAGGAAAAGCAAATATTCCCTCAATAATTAGTCCAACCACCAATTCTTTTAATACATTTTTATAAAAACCCTGTAGATTTATATATTTTGGGGCCTTAGTTTATAAAATAAAGTTTTGGGTGAAAATCCCACGTTAAAATAATGAAAAACGGAGTTAAAACGAAGTCGTAGTCGAAAAACCGGTAAAAAGGGGCCGTCTGCGAGACCTCTCGCATGGGCTGTCTGAGAGGCTTCTCATGCGAGGCTTCTGTCCTGAGAGGCTTCTAATGAGAGGCTTCGGTCCTGAGAGGCTTCTCATGAGAGGCTTCGGTCCTGAGAGGCTTCGGTCCTGAGAGGCTTCTCATGAGAGTTTTCGCTTCTAATAGGAGGGTTTTGGTTCCTTAAAGTTATTTTACCCGTTTTTACCCCGTTTCAAGTGGTTTTTGACCCGGTTAAGGGTCGGGATGGCCCGAATGATTACAAAAAGTTAAAGTAACTTTTAAGAGAGATTTGGGAGAGATTTCAAATAGAAAGAGATAGAGTGAAAACGATTTAGAGAGGTTTCGTTTGTGATTAATTTGAGTGTCCGGCTTCACAACGCAAGGTTCGTAAACCCCGTTAAACCGTGTTTTAGTGTCGTACACACTCCCGATGAGCGTGCAATAATTTTTTTTTATCGTTTTGGTTCAATGTTTACTGCATTTGAGACTTAGGAAATTCAACACACGAACTTTCCAAATAATGTTTCTCTCATTAAAATATTCCATTGTACAGTAATTACATAGTGTAAACCCTAATATACAAGGGTTAATTGAGTCGATTGGTTTTGACTTGTTGACTTTGTTTGACTTTGACTTGACTCAATTTTGACGGTTGTCACACATAGCGTTGGTTTAGGCCATCTAGTCAGTATGGTTATAATAACTCATTAAAAAGATATTAACAATACGTTAGTGTATAATTATCTAAACATAAGTACATTTTCAAAGTACTAGTTTTACAAGATACAATTACAGTATTACATTACAGTTTACAATAATAGCTGGTGGAACCAGGCACACTCACGGTTACAAGTTTTACATAAAGATATACAAATACTGAACATTAGTTTACAAATAGAACGGTTATATGAGATTAAAACTACTTTTCACATACAGCAGAAAATATAGGATTTTCTAGAACAGTTTACGTATTCAAGAAACAGAAACATACTTTCAAACATAACTACTTATGCACTCACTCGACTTTATGTTGATACTATCTTTTCAAATTGCTTGTATTCTCAGGGAATCAGTAGACAGGTACTTCCCAAGCTTTTGACAAGATGGAGCTATTTTGATTCATGTCTTCTTCTTTTGTATAACTATTTTGGTTTCAATATACAATGATGGACAGTGTGGGGGAGCCCATGGCTGTCCGGCAGGGAAAGACCATGGGGGAGACCATGGCACTAAGGTGTAAAACCATGTGGGGGAGCCCATGGCTTCCTTATGCAGGGATATGTGGTAGAGATAGCTTTTAGAGCTAATGTTATATGGTAGAGATAGCTTTACGGCTAACATGATATGCGGTATAGGGTAGCGATATCTTTATGGCTAATGTGATATGTTATGTAGTAGAGATATCATTTATAGCTAATATGATATGTGTTATGTGGCTTGTGTGTGGGGTATGCTCTGGGGACTCACTAAGCATTAGCTTACAGTTTGTGGATTCGTTTCAGGTACATCTGAGCCCAAGTGTAAGGGCAAGGCTTGATGGTGCAGCGTGTACTCTCTCACCGACATTTTATGGGACACTCTGACATTTTTAAATAAAGTTGTAATGAATGTGGATTTGAAAACAATTGTTTTGGGATTTCATGGTTTATGCAAATGGTTTGATTAATTAAAAAAAAATTCTTCTGAAAATTTGGGTTGTTACACTAACAGATCTCAACAATAAAAAACATGCATAACAAATATCAATACAAGGGTCGGAATTGGTGCCTTCGACCCACAAGTACAATGAGGAAAACTCACCTCAGAAACTGAGTAGAACTGATAAGGCCTAACTCTGAATCTCAGCTCTCTACACGATACCTGATTCCATTAAATGACCAATTTCCATCAAAATTCTAAATACACACAATACCCTCAAGGTAAAATTTGGCCAAAGTCAAAGTCAATGGTCAAGGTCAACAGTCCATGATGAACCAACACACCGTTTCTACTAGGAAACATGTCGTGTTTCGATAGCATTCAGACGGTCGGGAAAACCCCATCCAACACGACGGGTTTGCCCAGGTTGTAGCAGCTTAATGCATTCAGCTGTTTTCTTTGATTCCAGGGACTCCAAGACCCAGATCTAGACCCAAATGCTATCAAGAAGGATAAAGTCTCCAACTTTATCCATTGGAACTATTCCTAGGGTCCAAAAACCCAACCATAAGGCTTGAAGGTTCAAGGGATTAACCAAGAAGCACTAAATCCTTTATGTCTGAAACGCATCCTTTCTAGAAGAGATTCAAGCAGAAAAACCATCCCAAAGGTCGGTGCTTTATAGACATGCATGTCCAATGCATGTCTTGAACCCAAAATCGGTCAAAAATGGGGATTTATGACCTACTATCTATGCATGGCATCAAAACTCGACTATAGGCCAGATCCAAGACTCTCCACAGTCACCTAGACCCGGAGATTCATAAACTTGCTCACTTTATGAGATCCAACCATTCCACCACTCAAGAACAACAAGTAAAAGAAACAAAACTCAAGATCTAGCAACATATAGGAATAAAAATCGGATCTTGGACACTTAAAAAGGTCTAGAAGAGTGCCAAACTGAAAGATCGGGGCTTTCTTGTCGGATCCTTGCTTCCTTCTTCCAATTTCTTTCTTCTTTGGATCCAAAAACAACAAACTAGCTTACAAATGAGAGGGGAAGATGATTAGGGTTCTCAAGGGTCGATATGGGGAGTTGGAGGCTGATAAAAGACCAGCCATTGGGAGTTAAGGAGATTTTATATGGTACAAACCTTGAAAATTAGGGTTTTCTTAACCAGCCACTAACGCGTCGTGTTTGCCCACCAATACGTCGTGTTGGTCCATAAAAACACGCAGCCCAAAAGTTCCTCAACATGACGTGGTGAGGTTTCACCATGTCGTGTTTCAGAGGAAAATCGTGC
This sequence comes from Lactuca virosa, assembly GCF_052849685.1. Taxonomy (NCBI): domain Eukaryota; kingdom Viridiplantae; phylum Streptophyta; class Magnoliopsida; order Asterales; family Asteraceae; genus Lactuca; species Lactuca virosa. The sequence continues at coordinate 51,155,036 of NC_136430.1, forward strand.
ATAAATAGAATAAATCACATACCTGGAAGTCGGGGTGTTACAACTCTCCCCCACTTAAACTAGACTTCGTCCTTGAAGTCTAATGTGGTGAATAAATCCGGTTAATGCTCCCGCATCTCAGCCTTCCACTCCTAGGTCCACTCGGAGCCCCTCCGGCGCTGCCATCGTACCTTTACCAAAGGTACTTCCTTGCTATGCAAAACCTTTACCTTCCTTTACAGAATAGCTTCCGACCTCTCAACATAATTCAGGAGCTCATCAACCTGAATATCATCCAATGAAACAACTACCTCCTCATCCAATATTGTGACAACCCGAAACTTTTTCCGTTATCCTTACTCAATTTCCATTAATCAAATTCGGGTTTTTATTTAATTCCGTCAAATTTGATAGTTTGGGAAAGACTTTTCATTTAAATAAATCAATTCGGATTTATTTCCGTTCATGTTAGTATTATTTTTGGGTCTAACGGAATATTCTAAACTCAGTTCGATCAGGTTCTGTATTTGAAAATGAGGTTTTCTAAGTCAAAACATAGCATTCGGGCCAAATAACTCTTCAAGAGGAGTTTACGGCCGCAAACTCGGTTTACGACCGTAAACTCTGTTTACGGCCGTAAACGCTGTTCACGGCCGTAAACCCTCCACCCACCTCTTGACTTTAAACTCACCCCTATATAAGGGATGAGTGGCCTCCATTTCTCACTTTACACACTCCACAAAGCTTTCTCTCTATACTCTCTACTCTCTCTCTACAAAAACTTCGAATTTGCTTAAGGATCCTCAAGAATGTAAGTGATTCTTCACCTTGATTATGTTTCTATCTCACTTCTAGTGGAAAATCCATGTTCTTGGCTCATAAATCTCATCATTTTTCTAGATTTTCTCTCTCACCAAGAGCACCAAGAACACACACTAGTGTTTTTGGACCCTAACCACCCTTTCAACCTTCCAATTCGTAAGTACTCTACCCTTAGCTTGTTGGATACAAGAATCACTTGTTAAACATCTAGAAATCATGACCAGAAGGGTGTTTACGGTCAAGGCAATCTCCCTTGACCGTAAACTCAATTTAAGTGGCACAAAGTTGCCACAACACCCTCCTAAGCACAAAAACGAGGCTTAAAACACTTCCAGAAGGCTAGAAAGGACCTTGAAACACCAAAAATCACACTTTTCGTCAAGTGTTTACGACCGTAAACCCATGGATCGTAAACTCCTTTTACGACCGTAAACCCATGGACCGTAAACCCCTTTTTACGACCGTAAACCCATAGACCGTAAACCCCTTTTTACGACCGTAAACCCATGGACTGTAAACCTCTTTTACGACCGTAAACCCATGGACCGTAAAACTATTTTACGACCGTAAACTCCTCTTTCGACCGCAAACTCCCCATTTTCAAATCACATGTGATTCTAACACTTAGTTTTAAGTGTTTCCTAGACCCTAAGGTGATTTTCCTTCCATAACGAATAGTGTTATGCCCTCACCTAATGTATATATATATATATATATATATATATATATATATATATATATATATATATATATATATATATATATATATATATATATGTACTTCTTCATGCTAAATGGGATCCGTTTGTGTCTGAGGCCTTACTTGACACTCAACAACTCCTAGCAACTTACACTCGAATCCCACGACAATCTGTGAGTTCATACCCCTATACTTTTCCGAGTTTTTCATGTTTTCAAGGGGGGAATACAAGCAAAAGTACAAGGAAACTTGTGCTCAAATATATTATTTTGTTTAAAATAATTATATGTTCAGTATGCTTTTAACACAGAAAACCGTTTTACCACATGATTAAGAAATTAACTCGTAGAAACAATTTTCAAATCTAAAGCAAGGAACTTGTGAATCTTATCATAATATGTAGTATTTCATAAAGGATTCATGCAAATCATAAACAGGATTTTCAGCATTGTTACTTGTAAATTCGTTAGGCTAAGTTTTGAGACGTGTCCTTGGTAACACTCCACCAGATTCGAAAGTGTAGGACCTCGATCATAACCAGAATCTCCTGGAGGGAGAACGTGACTATTGTGTATAGATCTATATGGGACTGACTATCCCGCACCCTCGTTGCTAGCTACAGCGGAACCAATCGGTTCAGGGGTGACAAAGTTATAAAAGATACTGGCCCCTTTACGTGCCTTATCCAGTCTAAGTACGGTTATGACACTCACATCTTAGGTAGCGAGAATTTACTTTTGTAATAATGAAACAAGTGAACTAACCTCGAAGTAATAACCGATTTGATTACTAGAGGGTATTGATAATACCCTTAGGATCTAGTTCACTATCTATTTTATTAGTTTTATTTATGTAATAAGAATAATACGACTCTCAGTGAGCAACCAGGGTTTTTCAAGGAAACTACGTCTAGCGATACAAGTATGGTAGATACTTGTACATCTCATGTCAGAATCGATAATCAAACATCTTTCATAAGGAAAATATAGGATTTTCTGGGATAACTCAATCTTTCATAAACAGGTGGTTTATCATATAACTAATGGGTAATCAAACATCTTTCATAAGAAAATATAGGATTTTCTTGGGAAATACTTTTCAAAGGATCAAAGAAAACATCTCTTTCACCAGAACTAAACGCTTATGAACTCACCAGCTTTATGCTAATATTTTAAAACTGCTTGTATTCTCAGGACATCAATAGACAGGTACTCCTGCTAAATTTTGGAGAAGACGGAGCGTTTTGGTGTCACGTCTTTTACTTTTGCTATATACTGATATGTATAAACTATGTATAAGAACAATGTAAATCTTTTTCATGTATATATTCAATGTTTGGTTGTGTTTACTATGCTTGCTATGATACAACTATTGTGATACTACGCATGACGTCCTCCGCCCTGGAACGTTTCTGCCATCGGTTTCGGGGTGTGACAAATATGCACTTTCATAGCTGCGAAACATGGAAAGTGTTGTGAATATGACTAAGGTCCTCAGGAAGATCCAATCTATAAGCGACCTTGCCAACCCTGTCAATAACCCAAAATGACCCAATATATCGCAGACCCAATTTCCCCCTCTTCCTGAAGCGAATCACACATTTCCAAGGTGAGACTTTCAGTAGCACCTTGTCGCTGACCTGAAATTCCAACTTAGATCGGTGCCGGTCGGCATAGCTCTTCTTCCGACTCTAAGCAGTATGCAACCTCTGCCTGATCTGCTGAATCATCTCTATAGTCTGAGGAGCCACCTTGGTCTGCCCCATAACCCTGTGACCAACCTCACCCAAGAAAATGGGGTACGACATCTCCGCCCATACAAGAGCTCAAAAGGAAGAGCACCAATGTTGGAGTGAAAACTTTTGTTTTAGGAGAACTCCACAAGAGGCAGGTAGGAGTCCCAGCTCCCATGAAAGTCAATGAAACAGGCCCATAATATATCCTCGAGGGTCTGTATCGTCCGCTCACTCTGACCATCGGTCTGCAGATGATAAGTTGTGCTGAAGTGCAACCTCGTGCCAGTTCCTCATGGAACTTCTACCAAAAATAGGAGGTGAATCGAACATCACGGTCTGAAACAATGGAGACCGGAACTCCATGGCGAGCAATGATCTCGCAAATATACACATCGGCCAATTTTTCGGCCGAAGAACTCTCCCGAACCGCCAAGAAGTGGACACTCTTGGTCAATCGATCCACGATGACCCAAATAGCATCGAAACACTTTGCCGTCCTCAGAAATTTGTTGATGTAATCCATTGAAATCTGCTCCCGTTTCCACATGGGAACCTCTAGAGGCTGCAGCTTGCCATGCGGCCTCTGGTGCTCAGCCTTGACCATCCTGCAGGTCATGCATCTCACAACGTACCAGGCGATCTCTCTCTCTTCATACACGGTCACCAATAGCTCAATAGTAAATCCCGATACATCTTGGTGGTTCCCAGATGGATAGAAAAACGAGACTTATGAGCCTCCTTCGACACAATCTGTCTGACCCCACCAGACATAGGAACCCACACCCGACTACAATAGGTCAACAATCCATGACTATCTGGAACAAATTTGGTGATCTCACCCTTGATCCTCTTTATCTTCCATTTGTCCTCCCGAACACCCTCCGCCTGAGCCTCCCTAATCAATCCCAAAAGCAGAGAATCCCATGATATCCTCATGCACGATACCCCAGCTGATGAACCAGCCGACTTGCGGTTCAAAGCATCTGCCACGACGTTCTCTTTACCTGGATGGTAAAGGATCTCGCAGTCATAATCCTTGACTACGTCCAGCCACCTACGCTACCTCATGTTCAGGTTCGGCTGATCCATAATATGTCTCAAACTCTTGTGGTCCATGCAGATAGTACAGTGGACCCCATAAAGATAATGCCACCAAATCTTGAGGGAAAAAACCATTGCCCCCAACTCCAGATCATGCGTGGGATATCGCGTCTCGTGTTGCTTCAGCTGCCGTGAAGAATAAGCTATCACCCATCCTCTATGCATAAGGACCGCCCCCAAAACAGTGATGGATGCATCACATGATACCATGGAATCCTCAATTCCCTATGGGAGGGTCAAAACTGGGGCCTCACATAATATCTGCCGAAGGGCCTCACATGTTGACTGCTACTTAGGGCCCCATCAAAAATCCACCCCCTTCCTCGCCAGACGAGTGATGGGTACTGCGATCATGTAGAAATCCTAAACGAATCTCCGATAGTACCCTTCCAAGCCCAAGAAACTCCTGATATCTGAGGGAGATTTTGGAACCTCCCACTGCATCGCAAACTCGATCTTGGTCGGATCGACCAATATCCCATCCTGGTTAACAAGGTGTCCAAGTAACCGAACCTCTCGTAACTAAAACTCTCACATTAAGAACTTAGCATATAGCCGTTCTAGCCTCAAAACCCCAAGGAGCTATCAAAGATGCTCCTCATGCTGCTCCGTCCTCTTGGAATACACCAAGATATCATCGATGAACACAATAACAGAACGATCGAGCATCGACCTGCATACCCGATTCATTAAATCCATGAATATTGTTGGTGCATTGGTGAGCCCAAAAGGCATCACCACGAACTTGTAATGCCCATACCAATTCTGGAACGCGGTCTTCTCGACGTCATCCTCTCTCACTCTGACCTAATGATACCCAGACCTCAGATATATCTTGGAGAACCAAGATGCACCCTGCAACTGATCAAAGAGGTCATCAATCCATGGAAGGGGATAATGGTTCTTCACCGTTAACTTGTTTAGCTCCCGGTAATCAATGCACATCCGGTGTGAACCATGCTTCTTCCTGACGAACATAATCGGTGCTCCCCACAGAGAACTGCTCGGTCTGATTAACTGCTTGCCTAGCAGTTCCAACAGCTAAGATGACAACTCCTGCATCTCAGGCGGTGCCAACCGATATGGCGCCTTGGAAATCGGGGCCGCACCTGGCACAATATCAATCCTGAACTCGATCTGCCTCTCAGGAGGCACACCAGGTAACTTCTCTGGAAACACATAGGAAAACTCCTTGACAACCGGGACTTATGAAACTGAAACCTAATCCCCAATCCGCGTATCCACCACATAAGCCAAGTAGCCCGCACACCCATGCTGAATATACTGTCGAGCCCTGGCGGCAGAACAAAACCTTGAACCCATCCTGGTGCCCTCTCCATAGATAACCAGTTCTCTCCCACTTTGGGTTCGAACTACCGAAACTGCTCAGCTAATCCATACCCACAATCACGCAGACATCCCCAATAGGGAGAGGGATCAAATCGATCAGATAAGGCACCCCGAAGATCTCCAGAACACAACCCTGATATACAGATGATGCAGAAACCCCGTCTTCGTTAGTGATAGAAACTCAGAAAGAACACTCTAACTCCCCAATGGGCATATCAAACTACCAACTGAACAATCGAGACACAAAATACCTACTCGCACCCGAGTCAAACAACACTAGAGCAGGAAAAGAGTTCATTAGGAACGTACATAACGGAGCTACAAACATAAGCATAAAACAAAATATAATCAATAGAATAATGGATAGAAACATACCAGTCACAATACTTGGAGCTGCTCTGGCCTCCTCGGCAGTGAGCTGGAAAGCGTGACCTCTAGCCCTCATGGGCTCCGCCCTGCCCTGACTGCCATCTATGATCCTCAAAGTAGTCGGTGTTGGAACCTGCGTCGGCCTGGCAGCAAGCAACGGACACTAGGCCTTCATATGGCCCACCTGATCACAATGGTAAAAAAGTCTGACGCCAGATGTTGGAGTCTGCTGCCAACAGTCCCTCGCAATGTGGCCCTGCTTGCCACATTTGTCGCATCCCGAAGAAGATCGACAAGCTCCATCATGCACCTTACCTCACATTCCACAAGTGTGGCCTCTCTAAATCCCGACCTAGAATCAGTGGCCCTAAATCGCTTCGATGCAGGCTGTGACTGGGCCAGGACCGGTCTCAGATCCCTCGTCTACAAATCAATCTCAATCTCACGCCGCCTGCTGGCTTCCTACATCTCCAACAAGGTAGCATTGCGGTGGTTGGAAACAAACTGTCTGATCTCCATCTTGAGCATGCTTAAGTAACAGGTCATCTAAGCATGATCAGATTCAACAAACTCAGGGCAAAACATATCCCTCTCCGTGAATATCTTGGTGATCTCCATCACCGTCTCAGAACATTGCCTCAAATCCAGATACTCTTTGGCCAACCTCTCACGCTCCACCAGCGGCACATATCAAGAGTGGAACATCTCAGAGAACCGCTCCTAAGACTCAACAGCTCTCTACTCAACATAATATGAACTAGTAGCAAGCCTCCACTAATCCTTCGCTCCGGTCCTCAAAAGGTTCAGAGCGCACCTGACCTTGTGGTCAGCTAGACAAGAACAAGTGAAGAAACACCCATCCACATCCGATAGCCACCTCATGGTGATGATCAGGTCATGCACCCCATCAAAATTTGGGGGCTTCGAACTGTCGAAGTCCCGATACTGAAAAGCCCAACCCGATCCAACCGATATAGACGCGACGACTACAGCAGCAACAATCTCAGATAAAGCAGCATAGTGCTCATTAAAGTACTCAACCATGGCGGTCTTGATAGACTCAAACATCTCTGGCAACTAAGCTCAGAAACAAGCAAAAACCTCCTCATGCAGGATCTCCCTGATCATGTCATCCAACGTAGCTGACTCACCCTGACGGCCAGCTCGTGATCCCGAACCGGACCCAGCCTTAACTCGACGTGTAGTCACCATTACTGAAAATAAACCAGGAGGATATCAGATAACATGCATATCATAACAGGGGAACCAACTCCCAACAAATCTGTTGGGGTTGTGACTTCGTTGTTACGCATACGAGTCCTGTGCTTTCAGTAGTAAGGGTCCATACTACCTTCCACACCTACCCGTATTTGTCTCAGAGGATCATCACAACACCCTAACAATACTCACTAGCATAACCATACAGTCAATCCTCACTCCCTAGTGGAAAGGCTAAACATCTCAAAACTGGCTGACTGACCCCACACAACTCATCCATGAAACTTCACCAACCCTGCAACACTCGTGTATGCTAGCCATACATAACGTTGGACCCTATAGACATTCGAATATCTGATCCTACCCTAAGCCCTTCATCAAACAAGAATAAGAAATAAGGCCAAACCAAACATTCTCCGACTATAGGATCTTACTTATGCATAGCCATTATGCATACACTAAGCAACTACAATAATGATATCAATTTCATAAAAAGAAAGGTCCTAGGCTACCAGGCATCATATAATCAGGCAAATCTATCATGCAGTTCATGAAGATCCCTTGCCTACCGCCAACATGTTGTTCTAACATATCACGATATCAATAACAATGTGGTATTTTAGGGTATACTTCTTGACTCCGGCTGATCGTACACCATGCTTCCTCCTTGACCGTTTTTAAAACTATTTGAAAATGGTTTTGAAAATCTTTTTCCTTAGTTTGAGACTGGATTCACACGAGTGTTTCTCTAATTTACTCAAACCAAGGCTCTGATACCAACTAGTAACATCCATAAAATTTCATAAAAATTTAAACTTTTTCAAACCAACCAAAAATCATAATTGTTTACATTGTAGTTTTGAAAACATGTTTAACATCAGATTTTTCCCAAAATCACAAAACACAACGTGAGGAGGTGCACGATCAAGCCTTTGACTTCCCATGATCATCTGAGGTACCTGAAAAATAACCCAAAACTATAAGCCCAAAGCTTAGTGAGTTCCCCCAAAGTACCAACACAACAAATAACACATATACAATAACAACATACTATGGGTCTAATCAACCATCGGGTTGGAATACCCCATGCTCTCAACCATCGGGTTCGAATGCTAACATACTATGGGTCCAATCAACCATCGGGTTGGAATACCCTAGGCCCCTCAAGAATCGGGTTGGAATGCCAACATACTATGGGTCCAATCATCCTCGGGATGGAATACCCTAGACCCTCAACCATCAGGTTGAAATGCCCCGGCTTGTTGTCTTACGCATAAAGTAGTGAAACCTCAGCCACCCACCAAACATGTGTACATAACACAGATAAGCATAACATTAACCAGCCAGCAAATAAATAAGCAGATCTTAGAGATCACTAGGCATAGCATCATCCTATCTACCAGGATACCGATCTAACAGATCACAATAGCATAACATCATCCTATCTACCAGGATAACGATCTAACAGATATCAACAGTACAAAACATGCATAATAGGATATCAATCCAAGGGACGACATTGGTGCCTGCGACCCACAAGTACAGTGAGGAAAACTCACCTCGCAAACTAACTAGAACTGATCAGGCCCGACTCCGAATCTCAGCTCTCTACACGATACCTAATTCCATTAAATGGCCAATTTCCATCAAAATTCCAAATAACTAAATTATCCTCAAGGTCAAACTTGGCCTAAGTCAAAGTCAACGGTCAAGGTCAACAATCCATGTTGACCCAACACGCCGTGTGTACTAGAGCACACGTTGTGTTTCGATAGCATTCATATGGTCGGGAAAACCCTAGCCAACACGAGCAAATATGCCGTGTTTTCCCGGGTTCCAGCAGCTTAATACATTTAGTTGTTTTCTTCGATTCCAGGGACTCTAAGGGTCAAATATATACCCAAATGCTATCAATAAGGATAAAGTTTCCAACTTTATCCATTGGAACTTCTCCAAGGGTCCAAAAACCCAACCACAAGGGTTGAAGGTTCAAGGGCTTAACCAAGAAGCACTAAATCCTTGAAGTCTAAAACCCATCCGTTCCAGAAGAGATTCTAGCACCAAAACCATCCGAAAGGTCAGCGCTTTATATACATCCATGTCCAATGCATGTATTGAACCCAAAATAGGTCAAAAATGGGGATTTATGACCTAGTCTCTATGCATGGCATCAAAACTCGACTATAGGCCAGATTCAAGACTCTACAAGGTCACATAGACCCGGAGATTCATAAATTTGCTAACTTTATGAGATCGAACCATTCCCTCACTCAAGAACAACAAGTTAAAGGGACAAAACTGAAAATCTAGCAACATAGAGGAATAAAGTTCAGATCGTGGACATTTACAAAGGTCCAGAAGAGTGCGAAACTGAAAGATGAGGGCTTCCTTGCTTGATCCTTGCTTCCTTCCTCCAACTTCTTTCTTCTTTAGCTCCAAAAACACCACACTAGCTCATAAATGAGAGGGAAAGATTATTAGGGCTCTCAAGGGTCGATATGGGGAGTTGGAGGCTGATAAAAGACCATCCCTTGGGACTTAAGGAGATTATATAGAGTGCAAAACCCTGAAAATTAGGGTTTTCTCAACCAGCTGCCAACACACCATGTTTACCCACCAACACGTCGTGTTGGTCCATAAAAACACGCGGCCCAGAAGTTCCTCAACATGACGTGGTGAGGCTTCACCACGACATGTTTCAGTGGAAAATATGCATAAATGTTATAAATCTCATACCTGGAAGTTGGGGTGTTACACAAACTATTCAAAAGATGTTGGAGTCCCCTCAACTCCATGATCACCCATCAAATGGATCAAAAGTGCCAAATACCCCAAACGAAAACATTTAAAGAACTAGATAGCAACATTGGAACTTTACACTTACACTAGTCCAAAAATGTAGTGCCTTTGATGGATCCAAACTTGAAATAAATTTCCTTGCACCCATAAGAATATTCTTGATCTTTAAACATCATTAAAATAACATAAAAAGAATCCAAAATAGGAGAAATGATAGGGGAGGACCTCAAATCATGAAGATGGAGGCTAGCGTTTCTCCCAAGGGGTTCTAGATAGGATGGAGGCTACTAAAATGCCTTAAAATGTGGAACCTTAAGCTTATATACGTTGAAAATCCCAAAATATTGGGCATGGTCCTAACAGACTGCCACTCATGGCAACGTTTCGCCACTCCATGGCCTGCCACATCGTGGGCTCTGATCCCCACTCTGCGGCAATGGTTTTTCACCCAAATCCATTACAACTTCAAACAGCCACAACTTCTTCGTTTCAACTCCATTTTTAGCGATATAATTACTTTTAACTTAAAACACACCAAAATAAAATCCTTAATTCTTAAAAGAAGTCTGGAACATCACTTTTCCCATTTTACCCTTTGACTTCAAGACATAAACCAAGGTCTTAGAGGACATAACAAATATTATCAACATCTAATTAGGTGTAAACCCTATTCCCTTGAAGCCCAAGGCCTTTACTTGATCCATTTATTTTCCACAATCCCGAAATAAGAAACTTCTCAAAACAGGATGTTACAGTCTATATATAAAAAATAATTTTTCAGCTCATCGACATTCACAACCTAAATTTCAACTATAGCTAATTCTTATAAAAGCTAATTCACATGTGAATGATCAATGTATCCAATCTTTGTAACAATATATAATCATTTATTAATTAATTGTAACATCCACCCAAAAGATATGTATCATAATCTTGTACGCTTTGGCCATCCCAAAAGGAAACTTCATAAAGGGTTACTAATGCTGAAATTGCTCTCAGTTTGGCATGGTTAATTATATATTTATTATGATATATGCTTCCTAATGCCTTTAAAATACTTTATGGCACAAAAGTTATCCACACATTTATAAAAAAAAATTATTAGTTCTTCTTCCCAGTCCATATGAGGTCAAATGCATGTAACCACCCCCCTTCACCGCCTCCCTTATAGGCTTTGATGTCATTGTCGAATATATCGACTCGTTCCCTAACTTTGATACCATTTTTACTCTCACATCTTTAATATGAGTTGTAACATTCCTATAAAACATACCATAATATTGTCCTCTTTAGGCCACCCTCCAAGAAAAACTTCCATGGGGATTACTCATCTAGAAATTGCTCTCTTCTGGACATGCTTAATTATATAGTTCTTATAAGATCAGGTTCCCACACGACTTTATAACATGTTTTGAATGATGTGTAAAAGATAGTCTATAAAATATTCTTTAAATCATTCTATTAGGCAACCCGCCAAAAACTGGATGTCATTAAAGATATAGACTAGAAGTATAAATATAGTTTTACATTTATAATTCCTAACAAACCAAGCTGACTATCTACACTAGGCAGTGGGCATGATCAATGAAGTATATCTTAGGTAAGTAAGTATGGCTAACTACAAAAATAATATAATCTGAAGGTACTCATACTTGTTTTTAATCCATCCTAGTTCAATTAATTAACATCCTTTAAAGGATATTGGTAAGTTATCCACCAAGTACTAAATTGATTAACTCTTGGCTTAAGTAATCATATGATCCTAAGTTGTCTAACATCAAGGATAACTCTCACAGACTCAGTCTAATCATTCATATTATTTAATGAATCAATAGGTATGATCAGTACCAGGGTTAGTGGTGACTTCTCAAATTGTACGTGTTATTGAATCAATCATATATATTAGTCTTAACTTTACTTTGTTTTGCCAATGGAAATAGTTTTCCACTAGTCGCCACCGCATACACTCTTAAATCAATTTTTTATCTTGGACAAGTGTCACGCCCCCAAACCAGACGGCGGAAACGTCCAGGGGTGGAGGACTTCATTTGTAGTATCACAACACATGCATTATAGTAATCAGAGTACAAACAACCACTGTATTTAAAAAGTATAAGTATTTACATGTGTTTCATCATTGTATACTGAAACTAAATAGTTGTAAAAAGAAGAAGACAAGACATAAATAGCTCCATCTTCTCAAAAGCTCGGGGAGTACCTGTCTACTGGTTCCCTGAGAATACAAGTAATTTGAAAAGAGAGTATCAAAAAATAGTTGAGTGAGTGCATAAGTATTTATGTTTTGAAAGAATGTTTTTTGTTTCTTGAATATGTAAACTGTTCCAGAAAATCCTATATTTTCTGCTGTATATGAATAGTAGTTTTATTTTTATAAAACTGTTCTATTTGTAAACCAATTTTCTGTATTTGTAATCCTTTTGTAAACTTGTATCTGAGAGTATGCCTGGTTTCATCAACTGTTATTGTAAACTGTAATGTAATACTGTAAACTGTATTTTGTAAACTAGTACTTTGAAAATGTACTTAAGTTTAGTTAATTATACACTAACGTATTGTTAATATCTTTAATGAGTTATTATAACCGTATTGACTAGATGGCCTGACCCAACGCTATGAATGCGTTGTAAGCTGTTGATAACAATTTGTCACTCACAGTCGTGTGTGCCTGACTGTAGCTAGCAGTCCGAGTGCGGCGTTGTCAATCCCAATATAGATATGTACACACATTCTTTCGATCCCCGGCTGGAGATTCTGGTTATAATGTCAGGACTTTACTATATTGTTTAAATGATTTAAACAACCTGTACTACTTGACTCATAAAAGCATATAAACGTTACATGTATAATAGTTAAGAAAAATCCAATCATTCTGGAATAAATGACAGACTGTATGTTCTTGAATTAGTATTTCTTAACATGTATCTGAAAGATGTATATCTTTGATTAGTTTTGAATCAAACCTTTGTTCTTGTAAAAACAATGTACTTTAGTATACTTAAATCATGAATTTTATGTTCTGTGAATCATAAATTATACCTATTATAATTTATATGTACTTTCTGAACTCATACTGAGTATTCATGAATGTAACCCCTTGCTAAACATGTTACAAAGGGTAATTGAAACTTAATAAACTAACTTTTATACTTGTATACATATACAAATATATATAAGTAAAATTTAAATTACACTCGGACAAATAAACTGATGCTTATAATCCCACATCCTAACAAGGAAAAGGAACCAAAGTGGGTTATCAGTCCTAAGCCTTTTAAATCTTATTTATATAAATATATTTATACAAGTATGATTTCTGGGAGAAATATAAGTTTATAAAAACATTTAAAAGAAGTTTAATATTTTGAAATATATTTTGATGAATTGATGTCGTTCTGAAACAATCATTGAAAAACCATTTGAATTTTTGATAACGAAATCCATTTTGATAAGATATTTGAAACCATTTGTTTATAACACAAAATCTTTCTGTTAGACTTGTATTCCCCCTTCCCTTAAAACAGTAAAAACTATGAAAATACGTGGGTATGAACTCACCTGTTGTAAGTTATTCAAATGTAATATCGGTGTAGGATGCTAAGTGTCAAGTGAAGTCTTGAACACAACGGATCCTATTAAGCATATAATGCTACATATATGGATATAATTAGTGTATATAACAACTAATTATGATAGGAAACCACTTTAGGGACTAGGAAACACTTGAATTTAAGTGTTACAATAACATGTGATTGCTCTAAAGGGGTTTACGGCCACACAAAGGTGTTCACGTCCATGGTGTTTACGGCCCATGTGTGTACGGCCCATGGAGTTTACGGCCAATGGTGTTCTTCATAGGAGTTTACGGCCAAGGGAGATGCTCATGGCCGTAAACACTTATTGTTCTTGGAAATGGTTGTTTGTAAGGTTGTAAGTTAAGAGCTTCTATAGGATAACTAGTATATAGAAGAATACTTACGTTTTGAAGCTTGAATTAGGTATTCACGGTCTAAAGAACTAGTGTGTATTCTTGGTGTTCTTGGTATTCTTGAAGATCTAACCAAAAGAGATGATTGCATTGATGAAATCATAGGGTTTCACTAGATTAAGCAAAGTATTAACTAATAAATGGAAGAAACACTTACTTATTTGAAGATCAAGGTGTAAAACTGGATGATAGTTGAGAGAAAATCGAGTTTCTTGGGTTGAAAGTGTGAGAAATGGTGAAAAATGAAGGAAATCTATATATATGAGCGAGGGTTCACGGTCCGAGGGTTTACGGTCGTGAACCTCGTTTACGGTCCGAGGTCGGCTAGATGTACGACCGTGAACAAGTTCCAATGCGATAAGGTTTTGCTTTCGAGAAGATATGATCCGAAGAGTATACGGCCGAAGCCGTTTACGGCCTCGTGTATGGTTGTGAGGGTTTACGGTCCAAGGAGTATACGGCCGTAAACCTTTTGCGGCCCGAAGCGTTTGCGGTCCGAAGTGAAAGAAAAGGATGCAAAGTTTCTCGGTTTTTAAGCCCTTTCCTTCCAAATTCAATTTTAGATATTTTAAGGATTTTAGCAAATAAAGGTTATTATCATAACCTAAAATAAAAACCCAAACAATAAAAAGGACTTTATTTGACCTTTGTTTGACATTGGTTGACTAAATTTGACTTTACAAACAGAAAATAATGGGATGTTACATTATCCCCCCGTTAGAGAGAATTTCGTCCCGAAATTAAATCTTTAAGCAATTAAGCAATTACAAATAACTAAGCGAAAAGATGAGGATATTTCAGTTTCATTTGATCCTCACGCTCCCAAGTGAATTTAGGCCCCCACTTGGCATTCCAGCGAACCTTCACTATAGGAATACGGCTTTGCTTTGTTTGCATGACCTCTCGGTCCATGATTTCTACTGGTTCTTCCACGAAGTTGAGGCTCTCGTCGATCTCGATTTCATCGAGTGGGATAATAAGAGTCTCGTCGGAAAGACACTTTTTCACGTTCGAGACGTGGAAAACAAGATGTATGTTACTTAGTTCTTGAGGTAGTCGGAGTTTGTAATCTACTGGACCGATTCTAGCAAGAATCTCGAATGGTCCTATGTACCTTGGATTCAACTTGTCACACTTTCCAAAGAGTATCATGCCCTTCAAGGATGAGACCTTCAACATGACGCAGTCACCAACCTAGAACTCAAAAGGTTTTCTTCTTTTGTCAACGTAGGTATTCTATCTATCTCTGGAAGCTTTAAGTCGCTACCAGATTTGTACGATTTTCTCCGTGGTTTCGCGAATGTTTTTCGGACCAGTGAGAGTACTGTTAGGGACTTGATTTCTAGCCAGCTGTATGTCACCCACTTCAGCCCAGCACAGAGGTGATCTGCACTTGCGGCCATAGAGTGCTTCGAAAGAAGCAGCCTTTATGCTAGTGTGATAGTTGTTATTGTAATAGAATTTGACAAAGGGTAAATGAGTATCCCGTGCCTTTCCAAAGTCTATCACGCAGGCTCGCAACATATCTTCTAAAGTTTAAATCGTCATCTCACTTTGTCCGTCAGTTTGTGGATGATAGGTTGTACTCATGTCCAACCTAGTTCCCAAAGATTTTTGTAAAGACTGCCAGAAATGAGAAGTGAATCTACTATCTCTGTCATAAATAATAGATATTGGCACACCATGCAGTCTAACGATTTCCTTGAGGTAAGTTCTTGTCAGCTTACCCAAATAGTTCGGATTTGGTTAATCTATCGACGATTACCCAAATAGTATCATAACCACCCGATGTCTTGGGTAACTTGGTTATGAAATCCATTGTAATCCGCTCCCACTTCCATTCAGTGATTTCAGGTTGTTTCAATAAACCTGAAGGTTTCTGGTATTCTACTTTGACTTTGGCACAAGTAAGGCACTTGCCCATAAAGGTAGCAATTTTGGCCTTCATGTTTGCCCACCAGTATAGTTTCTTGAGGTCCAGGTACATCTTGTCTGAACCTGGATGAATGGAGTATCGGGTTTTATATGCTTCATTCATAACCACATCTCTGTAACCACCAAACTTTGGTGTCCACCTACCATGTTTTCAGGTTTAAGGCCTCAAGTTGAGCCTCACTGATCTGTGTGGACATATGTGAATGGATTGTCATGGTCAACGACTTTACTCGGCGTCCCGAGTATTCTTTTCTACTAAGGGCGTCAGCTACTACGTTAGCTTTACCAGGGTGATAAAGAATCTCACAATCATAGTCGTTCAGTAGCTCCACCCATCGTCGTTGTCTCATGTTCAGCTCTTTCTGATTGAAGATATGCTGGAGACTTTTATGGTCCGTGAATATTGTGCATTTCGTGCCATATAAGTAATGTCTCCAGATCTTCAGAGCAAATACCACTGCTCCTAGTTCAAGGTCATGTGTTGTATAGTTGACTTCATGTGTCTTTAGCTGTCTTGAGGCATAGGATATAACCTTTCCTCTATGCATAAGAACACATCCAAGCCCTTGATTAGAAGCATCACAGTACACTACGAAATCCTCTATCCCTTTAGGAAGAGACAGGATTTGTGCACTACACAAAGCTCGTTTCAGCGTTTGGAACGCTGTTTCTTGTTTTTCTCCCCAGCTAAAACTTACACCCTTTTGCGTCAGGGTGGTAAGAGGCTTATCTATTCGAGAGAAATTTTGGATGAACCTGCGATAATAGCCAGCAAGACCTATGAATTGACAAATTTTTGTAGGTGTTTTGGATGCTGACCAGTTTTCAATTTCCTTTATTTTGGAAGGGTCAACATGTATCCCTTCTGAACTGACCACGTAACCTACAAATTCAACCTTCCTGGTCCAAAATTCACACTTTGATAACTTCATATATAGTTTCTCTGATCTAAGAGTTTGCAATACTTGACGAAGATGTTGGACATGTTCCTCTTCACTTCTTGAGTAGATAAGGATGTCGTCGGTAAAGACTATGACGAATTTGTCCAGGAATGGACGACACACTCTGTTCATTAGATCCATGAACACAACAGGTGCATTCGTCAATCTGAATGGCATCACTACGAACTCATAATGACCATAACGAGTTCTGAACACGGTTTTGGGAATTTCATTCTCCAAAATCCTTAATTGGTGATACCCGGATCTTAAGTCTATTTTTGAGAAGTAGCTCGCACCTTGAAGTTGGTCGAATAGATCGTCAATGCGAGGCAGAGGGTATCGATTCTTAATGGTAAGTTTATTCAGCTCGCGGTAGTCTATGCACATACGGAATGCTCCATCCTTCTTCTTCACGAACAAAATCGGTGCTCCCCAGGGTGAGAAGCTTGGTCTTATGAAACCTTTGCTAAGGAGTTCGTTAAGCTGGCTGGATAATTCCTGCATTGCAGAAGGTGCAAGACGATAGGGAGATTTGGCTACTGGGGTAGCCCGTGGAAATAAGTCGATTTTGAACTGGACTTCTCGGTCAGGAGGCACTCCTGGAAGATCATCGGGAAAAACATCGGGAAGGTTGCAGACTTCAGGAATGCTCGTTATGTCTTTCACTTCTTGCTTTTTGTCTACCACGTGAGCTAAGTAAGCACAGTACTCTTTGTGAAGGTACTTTTGTGCCTTGATGCAAGAAATGATCTAGAGGTTTGTTACGGGTTTGTCGCCGTAAATAACAAGAGTTTCGTTAGTTAGCAAGTTCAGAAGAATGGCTCTTTCATAGCAGAGGATGTCAGCATGGTTAGGACACAACCAATCCATACCTATTATGATGTCGAAACTTTTGATAGACACCAGCATAAGGTCTATTGGGAACGAAAAGTTATTCAAGGTAAGAGTACATCCTATGTATATATCGTTAGTGGATTTGGATTTCCCGTTAGCCATTTCAACGGTGAATGTTTCTTTTAATGGTTGGGAGTTTTGATTTAGCAAGTGTTTAAAATTATGGCTCACAAAGCTCTTCTCAGCACCACAATCAAATAGGATGCATGCATAAGTGTTGTTGAGAAGGAACGTACACGTGACTACGGCGGGCTTTGCCACCGCTTCTTCATGACCCAAAGCTAAATTTCTCCCAACTCCACCGGTATTTCCATCTTTAGGACAGTCTTTCTTGAAATATCCCACTTCACCACATTGGTAGCACACTTGACCTACTCCAGCAGCAGGTACTTGGTTAAGTGGTTGGGGTGGTGTTCTACAGAATCGTGGAGTATGCCCTTTTCTATTGCAGTTACGACACTGCATTTCTACACAATTTCCATTATGGTGAAAATTGCACTTGTTGCACTTGGGGAGATTACCAGCATAAGGCTTGGCTCGTACTGGGTTAATAGGAACAGAAGAAGGTACAGTAGCAACATTGACTGTAACTAGTTGTTGCTTCTTTGAGGAATCCTATGAGAACTTGCCCTTCCTCTTGTTCCTACCCTTCTTCTTGTTGTTCTTGTTGTCATTGTTGTTGTTGTTTCGATTCGGTTGTTCTGGTACAGCAACCACTGAGTTTTGACGGGCTTCGTGGTCGATAAGAGATTATGTCAGTTCCTTGGCACTTTCAAAAGTAACAGGTACACTTGACTGAATTTGGGGAGACAGTCCCCAAATATATCTCTCAATCTTCTTGCTCTCCAGAGCAACCATATCTGGACAAAGAATTGCCAGATCATAGAATCTACTGGTATATGTTGATATGTCAGAACCAACCATTGAGAGACCCCAGAGTTCCTGCTCGAGTTTCTGAACATCCCCTCTCGGACAGTATTCCCGCATTAACATGGCTTTGAAATTCTCCCAGCTTATCGAGTTAGCCACTACCAGAGTAAGTGACTTAACATGGCCATTCCACCATGTTAAAGCTTGTAAGGTCTGGTGTTGCGTCTTTGGGCTCGGTCATAAGTCCTTTTAGTCTACCCGGTTTGGGCCTATCCAACCGTGGATAATCATTAGGGTTAGCATATAAATATTGCATGCATGTATAGCTTTAGAACTATCGATCTCATTAATTATTTTGCATTGTAACCCTAGCACACCTCTACAGTCGAAGTTCTTCATCGAGCTGTTCTGAGATGTGAGTTATTAATCATTCGACACCATTGATCCATTCTCGTGTTCTTTGCTTGATTAAATATTGTTTTTCTGTTTGGAATCTATCGATTTACAACTCTTTTATTCCAACAATTGGTATCAGAGCAGGAGACTATGTAATACATACGCATCTCTTCTGTTTGAAGAATCCTTTAGGGTTTCTGCTTTTATCAATATAAAGATGCTGTCTTCCTCCTATCGACGGTATCCCTAGTGTTTGATAAAATCCTAAGTTCAACGTTACAAGTCAGATTCTAACAGAACACGTTCATCATGTCTCACGATGACTCTCAAATCAATCCAATCAACATCTCCAACAGTATTGGATCAACTACAAGAATTCCCATTCTTTGTACTCAAGATTATAAAGTGTGGGCGCATCACTTCGAATACTATGTAGTTGGATCTGAAGATAATGGCTACTTAATATGGGAAGCAATTACATTGGGTCCGAAGACAAGATCCCTCAAGACGAAAAAGACAAATTGTTATGCAATGTTAAAGCCATGAGGATGATCAGATTTACATTGCAATCCGACACTTTTCGTCTAGCAAGTTCATGCACAACAACTAAATCAATATGGGATAGGTTGAAAGAACCGTACTCAACCGATGAGGATCTGGAGCACTCGATCCAAACCCTATTGTTCTCTGAATGCGGTGCTTTCGTACAAAAACCTGAAGAGAAGCTCATTCAAACATTCGATCGTTTCAACCATTTACTTAGCAAGATGATGAAACATGGTATTGAAAGGAAAGTGATTGAAAAAAGGTTACATTCATGAATGGCTTAAGGCCCGAATGGATGGCAGTGGTTTCAACAGTGAAAGCTCATGAACAATTTAAATCATATTCACTGGCGAAGCTAATGGGAATTCTCAAATCTCACGAGAGCGAAGTAACAAAGGAAGCAAAAGTTGTTTCGGGTGTGGGTTCACTGGCCCTTGTTTCTAAAGGCAAGAATGTAGCAGACGAAGAGGAGGAATCTGATATATCAGAATGCGATCTGACAAATGAAGAGTATGCTATGATGGTCACAAACCCGAAAAAGTTTGCTCGCAGAAAATTCCCTGTCAATAAGAACAGAAACTGGAAGGGAAGCTATAGTTCTGAAAAAGTGATGGAAGAACCGAAGAGCAACACCCAAAAGGACGATGAAAAGAAGGAGAGTAAACTTGTGGGAGACTCTGGGTACGATTGCAACTATTGTCATGGCAAGAACCACTTTGCCAAGGATTGCATGCTAAGAAAGATGGCTGAGAAGAAGGAGGGTGAAGATGATGAAGCTTACTACATGAGAAAGCTGGAGGAGATAAAGAAGAAGAAAATTGCTAACGTTTCCATGAATGCTTTGATTGTGCAGGAAAATGTTGTTGATGATGAGTTCGGTGGAGTGGAAGTTTGGTCTACAGATTCTGAGGATGAAGAGGTACGCAGACCCTCTCATGGAAGAGCATATGTGGCGAGAGAAGGAGTTGTTGAGTCGGCTGGTAAATGCTTAATGGTAACAACCAAAAGTAAGCATGAGAAAGCAAAGGTCATAGAAGACAAATGCTTCGCTTCCAAGCCCATGAGTGAAAAGATCAACGACTGCGATCAGTTGATCAAGAAGGTACAAACTATCCTAGAATCTCATAAAGTACCAATGAAAAACTATGAAAAAGACTTAAATGATTTAAAATCCAAGTTTTCCAATTTAAGTGGTAGTCTTATGCAAACTCGCTTAGCTAATTCTAACCTAACTGACCAACTCAGCAGGGAGTCTTCCAAGAGTGAGGAGAGAATGATGTGGATTCAACAGAAGGAGTTAGAGTTATGTAGGGCTAGGGATGAACTTATTTATTTGAAAAGAGGCAATTTAAAATTTTTTAAACAAAGAAATGTTTTATGTTTGATTGCCAAGCGTTTATATACTAACATCACTCAGTTACATTTAGATTGTGAGATAGGAAAACAGATTCATAATGAGGACGAAGTCATTGCTGAATGTGAATCTATAATGTCCACGGATGAAGTTTCTATCAGTTACAAATATGGACTGGACAAAATTGAATCTTTCATTGAGTCTAAAGAACATAAATGCATGCTTAAGAATTTACTGCACGAAAATGGTAAATTAAAGATAAAGACCGAAACTATACAGAAGTTTGACTCATCTAACGCCAAATTGAGTTCAGAAAATAAAATAAATTTCGAAGCCACTTCTGAATTTGATGAGGAAAGTGAGATGAGTGAAATCTTTGTAGAAGATGGGGTCGATTGTTCAGAATTTCTTAAAAGCGAACCCGATGTTTTATGTTTGATTGCCAAGCGTTTATATACTAACATCACTCAGTTACATTTAGATTGTGAGATAGGAAAACAGATTCATAATGAGGACGAAGTCATTGCTGAATGTGAATCTATAATGTCCACGGATGAAGTTTCTATCAGTTACAAATATGGACTGGACAAAATTGAATCTTTCATTGAGTCTAAAGAACATAAATGCATGCTTAAGAATTTACTGCACGAAAATGGTAAATTAAAGATAAAGACCGAAACTATACAGAAGTTTGACTCATCTAACGCCAAATTGAGTTCAGAAAATAAAATAAATTTCGAAGCCACTTCTGAATTTGATGAGGAAAGTGAGATGAGTGAAATCTTTGTAGAAGATGGGGTCGATTGTTCAGAATTTCTTAAAAGCGAACCCGATGTTTTATGTTTGATTGCCAAGCGTTTATATACTAACATCACTCAGTTACATTTAGATTGTGAGATAGGAAAACAGATTCATAATGAGGACGAAGTCATTGCTGAATGTGAATCTATAATGTCCACGGATGAAGTTTCTATCAGTTACAAATATGGACTGGACAAAATTGAATCTTTCATTGAGTCTAAAGAACATAAATGCATGCTTAAGAATTTACTGCACGAAAATGGTAAATTAAAGATAAAGACCGAAACTATACAGAAGTTTGACTCATCTAACGCCAAATTGAGTTCAGAAAATAAAATAAATTTCGAAGCCACTTCTGAATTTGATGAGGAAAGTGAGATGAGTGAAATCTTTGTAGAAGATGAGGTCGATTGTTCAGAATTTCTTAAAAGCGAACCCGATGCAGCCAAACCACTCATAGCTGAAAATTCGGTTGAATACGCTCGAGTGTCAAAAGACAAAACCAAGAAACTCAAAGAAAAGACTATTGTTTATCAGAAAGTGCAAACTACACTAAACCAAGTGTATGCAGTGACTGGAGTGACTAAGAAACAAACAGCTGAGATGACCTCCATGGTTGACAAGGATAATGCTGAAGGGTGTGATAACTTCTTCTGGCCAGCTTCCATTGATAATGCAGACGAAACGGTTGGTCTGTCAGAGCAAACCTCATGGATAGTTAAGGGACGATACATACCCGAACCCCTCAACAAACCCTCAAGCTTCGATAAACCCAGCACAAGTGGTACAAAAGATATACCAGAGGAACCACTGAAAGCTACCAGCGATTCTTCAACAACAACCGGTGCTCATGAGAAGAAAGCGAAACCTAAGGCCAACATTCACTTGAATCAAGAGCAACTTGCTAAACAGAAACGACAGAGGAACAAAAGATACATGAAAAATCTCAATGAGAGAAAGCAGTTTTGGCAATCCCAAAACCACACTTATGTTCGCTCTATAAAGGCTTCTAGTCTAAAGATGAAAAAGGAAGCACAGGTCAATAACTGCCACTCATGCTGTCAGGTGAACCGAACGACACGTTTCAGCCCTAATACTTGTGGTCACGAGAACCAAAAGACAAGTTTTGGTCCCAGCTCCTACTACTCCAAAAACCGAAGGTCCAGTTTCGTTCCCAACACAAGAGCTCAGAAGTGAAAGTCAAGTTTCGGTCCCAAATCCCATCCTCCTCACCCTCATTCTAAACCCAACTCTATGAAGGATGTCAAAGGAAAGGGAAAGCTGTACTCAGATATTGAAATCCACCACACAAAAAAGTCAGCTACCCCTAGAACTTCCAAGAAAACCACTACTGAGAAACCTACTAACAATAACACACACCGGTTAAAACAAGATAAAAATAAAATCAAAGTTTACACCATCAAACGTAAAGATGAAACCACCTTAATAAAAAGAACATATATGGTTGATCTTTCGGTTGCAATTCCCTATTTTGTAAAAGACTCACAAGGACCCAAGAGACTTTGGGTTCCTAAATCTGCTTAATTTCCCAGGTTATCAGTGACGAGCAGTTTGACGAAGAATGGTATATTAATAGTGGCTGCTCTCGTCACATGACTGGAAGGAGGGAAGAGCTTAGGGAGTTTCGGTCCCTTAAGGATGGTGGATGTGTGAAATACGAAAACAACTCTTTCGGAATGATTAAAGGGTATGGGATGATCACCAACGGAGAGTTCTCAATACGAAAAGTGGCCTACGTGGAAGGACTGCAACACAACCTCATCAGTGTTTCTCAACTAGTCGTAGGAATCGGTTTAAAAGTATCGTTTGACGATGAGGGCTCAAAGATAATTGAAAAGCAAACGAAGAAAGTCTGGTTGAAATCTCAGCG
The DNA here is from genome assembly GCF_052849685.1 of Lactuca virosa. Lineage (NCBI taxonomy): Eukaryota > Viridiplantae > Streptophyta > Magnoliopsida > Asterales > Asteraceae > Lactuca > Lactuca virosa. The sequence continues at coordinate 51,178,743 of NC_136430.1, forward strand.
AAAAGGGGAAATGTATCCTCTAAATCTCAAACCAATAAAAGGAAAGCCTGCAATATGTTAGCTGTCGAAGACGAACTCAGATGAAAGCTGGTTGTGGCACCGAAGACTATCACACCTGAACTTCAAAGCTATCAATAAACTGGTGCTGGGTGATCACGTGCGTGAACTTCCTATTCTTAAATTTGACAAAGAACATTTGTGCGCAGCATGCGAGATGGGCAAGCAAAGTCGTAAAAGTCACCCCTCTCGAATCAATACAAAGATCATCGATCCTCTGCAACTACTGCACATCGATCTATGTGGCCCTTCGGCTATTGAAAGCTTCGGTGGTAGTAAGTTTATGCTTGTAATTGTAGATGATTTTTCTCGCTTCACCTGGGTTTTCTTTCTTAAACAGAAATCAGAACCGACTCCCAAGCTGAAGGTTTTCATCAAACAAGTGGAAGTACAGCTGCGAACGGTGCTTTGAAACATTCGAAGCGATAATGGTCTTGAGTTCAAGAATAAAGACTTTTAAGATTTTCTGGCTGAAAAGGGAGTAACTCACAACTTCTCTGCTCCCTATGCTCCACAGCAGAATGAGATCGTTGAAAGGCGAAACCGTTTCTTATGTGAAGCGGCGCGAACCATGCTGAGCTTCGCCTCTCTTCCTCTATATTTTTGGGTGGATGCAATTGCTGCTACATGCTACACTCAGAACCGATCCTTCCTGAACAAGAGATTCGCCATCACTCTGTATGAAATCTTGAATGGTCGAAAGCCAAATGTGAAGTTTTTCCATGTGTTCGGTTCAAGATGCTTCATTTTCAACTCCAAAGAGAACCGAAACAAGTTTGATGATAAGGTAGACGAAGGAATCTTTCTCGGTTATTCACTTACATCAAAAGCATATAGGGTTCTAAATAAACACTCAAAGAAGATTGAAGAAACCTATTACGTTACTTTTGAAGACAATTACGTGAAGAAAATGCAAACAACCGAAATTCCAACGGAGGAAATCTTTCCAGAAACTGGTCAGGTCTTGGTTCCTATTTCCAATCTATTTGAAGAGTACATGCAGCTCTTTGATGAACCAGAAAAGGCGATCCACTCAGAAGCAAAAGCAGCAGATAAAAAAATCGATAACTTGAAGAAAATCATCGATGAAGCTGCTAAAGTTATTGAAATAGAACCTCCTTAGCCAACCGAGAAGCAGAATCAAAGCGAAGCTACTACATACGGTGAACATCCAGCTACTGATGACCCTCCAAGAGAAAGCACTGTACTCCAGGGGGAGGGTTCGTCTACACCAAAAAAACCCGACATGCCTTTCCAGGGGGAGATACCATCAAAAACCACAACCCAAAAAGATCCATTTGAGGGGGAGAGCACGGAACGTGACATTGGTTTCGGTTCGCCATTTGAGGGGGACAATGAAAATGAAAATGCAAATGACGACGAAGAGATGTCAGAACTGGAAGAAGAAGTCAACGTTGGGCTGGATCCTGCTTATGATCCAAATTACCCTCCTGTCATAAAATGGACAAAGGATCACCCTAAAACACAAATCATTGGTGAATCATCTGAGGGAGTTCTCACACGCTCTCAAATGAAAGCGAAGCAAACTGCTTTATTCTCTCAAGTTGAATTCTGCATGTTCAATTCGTTTGTCTCTAAAGTCGAACCAAAGACAGTAAATGATGCTCTTAATCATTCTGATTGGGTGTAAGCTATGCAAGACGAACTCCATGAGTTTGAAAGAAATCGTGTTTGGAGACTGATTCCCACACCAAAGGATGCCTTTATGGTCGGTTTGAAATGGGTTTTTAGAAATAAATTGGATAAAGAGGGAAATGTTATTCGCAACAAAGCGAGGCTGGTGGTGAAAGGATATTGCCAAGATGAAGGGATAGACTATGAAGAAACCTTCGCTCCAGTAGCAAGGTTGCACATAAAAACTTCGATGTTTTCCAAATGGACATAAAATGCGCTTTCTTAAATGGAGAACTAGAAGAAACGGTATATGTTAAGCAAACACCCGGATTTATGAACGAGAAGTATCCTGATTATTGCTACATTTTGGATAAAGCGGTCTATGGACTAAAGTGATGGGTTTCGAGCATTACATCATTCCTATGGTGTACATGCAAACCCTAATAGCTTTTGGATCTAGTTTGTCTAATGAACATGCAATTGAATATCCAAAGCTATAAACCCTAGATCTATCATATAAGAATTGAAATAAGGGTTTAGTAATTACCTTTGATTGTTATATAGGAATAACAATGAATTCTTTGCTTTGATTGGCTTCAGAAAGCTTAGTGCCTCAAGTGTTGCACCTCTAATGGAGTCACAAACACCACTAAGCAATTGGATGAAGGAGAGAAGAGAGGGGAGGCACCAAAAACGGCTGGAAATCCTAAAGGAACACTTAGCCACGTTTTTGGGGCATAGGGTCCTTTATATACATGTAGGCTATTAGGGTTTGCAACTAGGAAACCCTAATCTGACTGCTTAGGCCCTAAGCAGCCCATGGACTCCTTTAACATATCCCTTGGACGAATTCCTTATGGGCTTCCCATAGAATTCGTCCAACCTATATATTATTTGGTGATCCATAGCCCAATTGTAATTATCTTATAATTACAACTCCAGTCCCCTAAGTTTAATTAATCTCTTTTAGTCAAAAACTTAATTCTTAATTAATTCTTGACTAATGTTAATTAAACAATATGATTTCTCCTTTAATATATTATTCTTATGATATATTAATAAATCATAATTAAACCTTTCTCTCCTTAATTCATCCTACATATTGCTATGGTGAAGGCAACCCAAAACGACCATGCTCATAATCGGGTCAAGTACATACCAAAATAGTTATGGACTTGGACACTAATCCAACATAAAGCAAGCACCGAGAGCCTGGTATGAAACTCTAACTCGATTTCTCAAAATGTCAAAATTCAAGCAAGCTTCGGTTGACCCAACCTTCTTTCGCAAGAAAGAGGGAGAACACTTAATGATCGTTCAAATTTACGTCGATGACATCATCTTCGGCTCCACGAAACCTAGCTTAACAGCTGAATTCTAGAAGTGATGGAGACTAAATTTGAAATGAGCGCAATGGGTCTGATTAACTTTTTCCTTGGATTAAATATAAGACAGGGACCAGAAGGCATCTTCATCAATCAGGAAGCATACACAAAGACATTGTTAACGAAGTTCGGCATGACGGGAGATTCGAAAGTAAAGGTTCTAATGGCATTTGGCACGAAGCAGACTCCATCTATTAAGAAACCGACTGTTGATGTGACTCTCTATCGTCAAATGATAGGGTCACTTATGTATCTAACGGCTAGTAGGCCAGACATAATGTTTTCTATCTGTTATTGTGCCAGGTTTCAAGCTAATCCAAGAGAACCTCACATGATTGCAGTGAAAAATATCTTCCGGTATTTAAAGCGAACCTCGTCTCTCGGTCTTTGGTATGCTGCAAAATCTGGCTTCTTTGTTCAAGCTTTCTCTGACGCTGATCTTGGTGGATGTGGATTGGATCGAAAAAGCACAACCAGCGGGTGCCAGTTCCTTGATGGCAAACTTGTCAGCTAGCAGTCAAAGAAACAAACTTATGTGTCCCTCTCCACAGCCGAAGCTGAGTACATCGCTGCAGCATCCTGCACATCACAGGTCATATGGATACAAAGCCAACTTAGAGATTATGGCTTGAGCATGAAGAAAATCCCTCTCTACTTTAACTCTGAAAGTGCAATACGAATATGCCACAATCCAGTGCAACACTCCAAGACAAATCATATCGCACTGAGATATCACTTCATCAAGCACCACGTTGAAGATGGAAATGTTGAAATTCACTTCGTTCGGTCCTCGGATCAACTGGCTGACATCTTCACTAAGGCCTTACCAGAAGCAACCTTTAATAAGATACTCCCAGTCTTGGGAATGATGGAAGCTGAGTCAGCACCGAAACCTCCTTCTAATCACTAAAATTGAATAAGCGAAATAAAGCGCATGCTCGGTCTATTTCGGCTCCTGAATTTTCAGGAACCGAAATAAACCGAACGCTCGGTCTATTTCGGTTCTTAAATTTTTGGGAACCGAAATAAACCGAACGCTCGATCTATTTCGGCTCTTAAATTTTTGGGAACCGAAATGAACCGAACGCTCGGTCTATTTCGGCTGTTAAATTTTTGGGAATCGAAATGAATCGAACGCTCGGTCTATTTCGGCTCTTAAATTTTTGGAACCGAAATGAACCGAACGCTCGGTCTATTTCGGCTCTTAAATTTTTGGGAACCGAAATGAACCGAACGCTCGGTCTATTTCGACTCTTAAATTTTTGGGAACCGAAATGAACCGAACGCTCGGTCTATTTCGGCTCTTAAATTTTTGGGAACTGAAATGAACTGAACGCTCGGTCTATTTCGGCTCTTGAATTTTTGGGAACCGAAATGAACCGAACGCTCGGTCTATTTCGCTTCATCTTTTTTAAAGATTGGTTTCGGTTGTATAATTTTGTAAAGCTTTCTTATTCTTTCGAGTGTTTAAATTCAGTCTCTTTTCTGTTTTTATTATTTTTCAGAAAATCCAAAAATCCAAAAATATTTTCTTTTCTGTTTTTATTATTTTTCAGAAAATCCAAAAGCTTCAAAAATATTTCTAAGTTTCTTCTTGTTTTTGTCTAATATTTGTATTCTAAACATCAATTCAAGTTCACAGATGCGAAACATGGTGATGATGGGGCAGGTATAATCTTCTTCTGTTTGTACTAGTTAAGGGTCCCTAGAAGCATGCTGATGCATGTAGACCGAAGCCTCCATGACTTTGAGTGAAGCCTTAATGATTCGATAAACACCAATCGTTTCTTCCAAATCGGGCTGCTTAAATCACTCAAGTCACGAGCTACCTAACTCTTCTCATAGTGAGTTAAGATTTTTCTACTTTGTCCTTCTAATATAGTAGAGGTACTTTCGGTTCCTTAACCACCTCGCATTTCTCCATTTAAGTTTTGCTTCATAAAATTAACCCTTGAGACTCTCAGCAATTACAACTGAGGTTTATGCTTACACAATCTCTGTGTTGATGATCTTAGTTTCGTTTACCACGTGCTAAGTGAAACCCAAAATCCAACACCTTGAACGCATTGACGGTGAACACTCTAACGTTCAAGCTATTATTTGTTACCTCAAGAAATCTCTTTTTCTTTTTGCGTGATCTTTATGAAACTGCCTAACACCAGGAAGTTTCTTCCCATAAGATCCATTTTTTTTTTTTGAGATTTCTTACTAATTTCTAGTCACTTAATATATTTTTTCAAACCTACTTGTTCAACAAACCACATCGGTTTCACAAGTACTTCACCCTACTTTCGGTCTTATCTCAAGTATCAAGGTTCGGTTGAAGGTAAGCTACCCTATATAGCCTAAAATTGAAAAGATGCCTTTCAATGTTTCTTTACAAACATTTGATCGTATTTCACGGGAAACCACACAGACACTTCTCAGTCTCTCTTGACTTTAAAGAAAGAGATTCGTGCCCGGGATCATCAGTTTCATGTCTCAATAGACATCACTTAAATCCCACAAATATTTTGCTTTATTTCTTTATCATTAGCACACTCTTGCACGAAGGTCTTTATGATTTTCCAAATTCTTGTTCGTGGTACTAATGGCAATTTTCAGATTTATGCTTTCTACTCTAACATATATGGTGGTTTCCTTTATTATGAAGAAGCGAACAGTTGATTACAATAACGCGAAGGGATGTATCTAATTTATCGTGATTTTTTGATAAATATCAAATAAGGGTGAGTCAGCATGAAGTTGAAACAGTTCACAATTTGAACAGGAGATAAGGTCAAAAAGGCGCGTGAATTTGAAACGGCACCTGATATCACGCCTGCTGACGATACCAGGCTATCAAATCTCGCTTTTTCTGGCGACGCTTCAGAGATAAAGTCATCATCACAGCAAATTTTTCTCTCTCCTAGAGATGGTATAAAATATTTTCTCGCACCTCTTGGACTCCTTTACCGTTTTTTCTTTCTCTCTCACAAACACATTGGCGATATTCCACTGTTCATCTTCTTCTTCCCACCTGCAACAATGGCTGACTCTTCATCAGTTTTTGATCAATCTGCTCAGTCCACTCTTCTGACCATCAAACCTAATCAAAATCTGGTCATCGAACTCAACCCCTTTGTCTATGATTCATATATGCTTCATGTGGTCGAATGTCTCAAGTATTCACCACTGGTGGTTGCTCTCACATAGGTGGAAAGTGTTCCAATGTCGATGCTCTCTGCTGTCTACTCCTCTTCCGTTTATGATAAAGCTAATGAACGTATTTTTTTCGAAATCGTCAATCAAAAGTCCTCAATTTCAAAGGCTAGGTTTTCTTTATTATTACGCCTTCCTGCTGTTGAATCAATCGTTAACCCAGATTCCATCACTACCACTCAACTGTACTCGATGCTCTATGATATGGGGTACACGAAGCTTCTCGCTACAATCACCAAGTTCAAGAAGTCCTCTCTTCCTCCTCAATGGAACGAACTCTTAACGCTCCTCTCCAAGGGATTATCGGAGAGGGTTGCTGGTTTAGACGGTACGAGCAGGGATTTTCTGACCATTATATATAGTATGTACCATGGGAATAATTTAGACTATGGCTCGATCCTATGGGATAAACTTGTTCAGAGTATAAGCTCTTCTTCAAGGTACATTGAAATTTCTTGTGCACGATTTTGGACTATCGTCACTCGTTGGGCGATGGAAGAGTTCACTATTCCTACAATGGCGGATTCCCTCATGTCTTCGATTGCTACATTTCATACGACGAGGATCCTTGTATCAGATCCCTCCAAGTTTATTTTTATAGGGTCAATTCCAGAATCTATGTGCCGCTGTGTATTCAGTGCGAGTCATGTCATGGCAGATTACAGAAAGCTTTCTCCTTCGGGTCCACGACCGCTTACTCCCGAGATGCAAAGTTCGTTGGACGCCGCAGACAAGCCTGCAAATCGAGGGAAGAAGTCTGATAACAAAGAGGAAAAGGCTGGTCAATCATCCAAAGCTTCTACTCCTAAGAAACGTAAGTTAGAGCGAGCCGAGTCTAATGCTCCAAAGAAACGCAAGACCAAAAAGCAGGCTCGTAGACCGAAGTCTCCTTCCCCATCCACTAGTGACCCTGAGTATGTTCCTTCTGATGGCCAGCCAAATCCTGAGTCCACTGATGACGAAGCCACTGAAACCGACAGTCCACCTAGAGGTAATTCGCCTCAACCCTCACCTCACAATGATAGTAAGCTATACTCGCCTCCTCGTTCTGTTCCACTTTCGGTTCCGATTACTATCGCTCCTTGTCCTCCACCTTTCTCCTCTACAACTGCAACTTATATCCCAATTCCAACCCAGCTATTCACTACCGTCACTACTACCACAACCAGTCCTACACCCGAACCTACAATTCATGTCAACGTATCTGATATGAGGACATCCACTGTCGGTTCCACTCCACCTGGTACCTCAACTCCTTTAACCCCACCTCCATCACCTAAACTTGTTCCTGGCGGTGAAGACTGTTGGGTTTTGAGCATTCTAACACTCCTATGGTGTACATGCAACCCTATAAACCTTGGATCTATGTTTTCTCTATTATACATGCAAATATTAAATATTCCAAGGTTTCATCCTAACTAGCCTATTATGAAACACCTATACTACAAAGTTCTAGTTAGATGACATACCATTTGATGTAGCTTGATGTCTTCAAGCTTTAAGAGCTTAGCCCCAATAGTGTGGAAGCCTCAAGTGGAATCACAAATCACCAAAACACCTTGGAAAACCTTTATAGAATATGGATACTTGGCTCACACTATGAAATCGGTTATTGCCCTCTTTAGTGTATCCACACTAGCCACTAGCATAATTTCATGAACCATAAGACCCTTTATATAGTGTGGAGGATTGGGGTTAAACCCTAATACCCATGACCTTTCATTTCCTAGGATCCATGGGTTAAAGCTCCATGGACTATCCATGAAGACTTAGCCCAACCTAAATGAACTTGGCCCACTACACATATATATATCTAAGAGTCCATATTTAATTAGTTCCTTTTGATCACTTAATTAATTATAAATTAATTCTTAATCAATACTAATTAAATAATATGATTATATATTAATATATTAGAACTTATAATATATTAATATAAATCATAAATATACAATTCTCAAAAGACTATCCATATAAATTGTGTCGGTGAAGTGCAACCCAAATGGACCATGCCGGGTCGGGTCAAGTACATACCAAATATAGTTATGGACTTAGACATTAATCCAACAGTCTCCCACTTGGATAAGTCTAAAACTATTATTGAGTATAACTTCAAAAACCAACTGGCAATCGTAGCTCTTAAAGCCGCTGTCGAACTCTGATCTTGACAATGAACTCTGACCTTTATCAATAAATTGTCCATTAGATAAGGGATCATATATTCCTCCATTCTAGATATCATATGGACTGAGACATGGATTATAATCATTCTCTCTGTCCATTTGTTGTTTCCCGATTTTCGATTTATGATGACTGACTGATTGAACAAATCAAATCAGTCATGGCTTGGCCAAGCACTCACATGTGTCATCGCTAAATCATCGAGGGGCCCACAGATATCGCTTTTATCCCGAAGGTAAAAGGAATGGATAAACTTCAACTAATATGGCTTGTTCTACTACTTGTTGAATCATACACAAAGGCACATTTTATAACATCGAGTTACCAATGTGTTTTCATGCAATCAATGTATAACCAACTCATAGTAACAACTCATATCTCTAGGTTTGAAGAATATAAGATATTATCGTCTCATGATCACTCGTGATAAAATCCATGAAGTGATTCAAATGAGCGCGGGTTGAATTCAATACTCATAACTTATGAGCACTCATGAGTGTTGTAGCACCACTTTGTCCACCAACTTGGACCTCTACAAACCAACCCATGACAGTCTTGATTCATATCTACTTCCAACATATGACCGACTGTGGATGGTTTGAATAACTTAATCATTCAGGAAGAGTGACTTTGTTATTCTGGAAGTCAAAACATGCAAAGTGAAACACAAGAATAAATGAATCAAATATGGTATCAAACCCTATGAATATAAATAAACACTTTTATTTATCACCATACTGATTACTCATTATTCATTGTTTCGGTTTTATCAACTTTATACTTGAATTAAAAACACTAGTTGTCCCATGCTCCAAGCATGTACACTATGTTTTTCTTAAACAATAGCTTTGCCATACACCAAGTATGCACTCTATGTTTGTCTATGATCCTTACTTTGTGAAATAAACCAATTGAACATAATTTCAATGATTCTAAATTCACACTCCCAAATCCTTATCGAAAAATGTGAGAATTTCAAATTCCTATCATTTATCGAAATCTGTTTAGATTTTAAACTTATATGCATTGACCCTCCTGTAATGAATATGTACAAAGTCACAAAGACTTGTCAACAGTCATTATAAGGTATTCCAATGGAGATCAACTCCATGGAAACTAAGTGTCATATTCAAAGTACATTGTTTTGGACATGCTTCTTGCATTACGTTTTCTAATCTTACACAGATAACTTCCACCTATGGAGACAACTCTATATTCTCATTTTGACTATCACTTCTGAATAAGAGATGCCTCTTTTCAGAATATGTCAATATGGTCCTTCCAAAATTAGCACTATACTTCTAACTGTCCCTGAGCAACCAATCTTTGGTAAACCTCAGATTGTCCTCGACAATTGCTTAATCATTTTAGTCATATCTAATTCTAGACCTTTTCCCTTCTTAATGCCTCTGGGCATTTGTAAAAATTTAGAAATGACAAATATTATAGCACATGCAATCGATCCTGTACCCAAAGCAAATGGCACACGATTCATGATGTCTCACATAAAGACATGATTCTAGACCAGTCTTTTGCTACAATATTTTTATTTGCCATGTTTTCAAAATTTGACTATGAAGAGGGATGCCGTAATCATAATCGAATTTTGAGAACGCAATATATAGAATTTCCTTAAGTTGAACCAATTCAACATGAAATGCATATATATATTCTTGACTAAAGATGATTAAGGTGTCAATCTAAGCCTTTAGAACTGAAATGAAGTATATCCTCTCCCTTAATTATAGCAAAACAACTTTTTCAATCCCTGCAGCCTCAAGAATTGAAGCTTTTGTTTTCTATAATTAACATTGCTAACTTGCAACACTAACAATAATTATCATGCTCCCACTAACATGATGATTATTAGCATAACACTTATGCTCCCACTAGCTTTGACATGTACTTAGAAATCAGCTGGACTTCTAGAAATCAATACTTTATTGACTTTCTTACCAAAGTTCAGATTTCTGATATGAGATGCTTTGATAAAACTTTATCAAAATCATACACCTTTCCTTAGATAGCATGCATGTGTGTCTAAACAATTTCAGAACTATGAAAAGTGATACCATAATCATAGTCTCAATTGTTTAGACCTTTTGCCATCTGCTTCAAATCTACTTGGTGGAAGTGTTTCCTCACCATCATTTTCATGAATCGGAGAGAAACCTTATGACCCTTAGATTTTATGGTGTATGTGTTCTTATCCATGTGAATCGTCAAAACCATAGTCACAAGACAAGGATAATGACAAATCCAAACTCATATGGACTGAACTTATGCAATCTTAACTTCTTGCCACCTGGCAGTACAGGGCCTGCCATTGCTTCCAAGTTGTTATGCAACCAATTGAGAACTTTCAGAACTCCTATGCAAAGCCAACTTTAACTGGAATGGGCACAGAATATGTCAACACGATAGTTTATAAACCTCAAGTCGTGTGCTAGTGAAGAACCTCAGGTTTTATTCTTTATTAGTTCTTGAAATTCTTTTTAGGATCTTTAAGACTTCCACTATCCTCTTGACATATAAGACTATCTTGCCAAATATTCAAGAGATAGTGCAGATTCTTTATCAAGACAAACACTTCACACAATTGGCCTTAGTTAGTCTTTGTTTTATCCAAAACATCACAACTTACCAATTTCAAATGTACAAGAGTAGGACACTTTTACTCTTACATTTGACAAGTGTTTTAAACCTTTCTTTAAGATATGTCACTCAAGTTACAATCTTGGAGTATGACTCTAAGAATTGTTTTGGAACGAAGTATGACTCATCTTCCGGATCTAACCATTTCAAAAATTCATGACTCCTCTTCTTAGTCATAAGAATGCACTAAGATGACCTTTAGAGGACTAATTGTGATATGATTTCTAAATCATTAAGATGATCACAAACATGATACTAAAGTACTATCCCATCTTTTCAGATTTGAGAAAATTTTATCTTTCTTCCTAATTTGATTCTTCCCATTCGTTCTGCCATACATTGAGACTTTTCCAATGTTTCAGAATTATACTTAAACTTGTAAGTATAACCATATTTACTAAACTTTAGTAAATCAAATAGTCATAACGAGCTTTGTGGTGGACATGACAAGTGCACAAGAATGTGTACTCGATCCCTTTAGTCCTTCACTTGACTCACACATTCATGTGAACAAGTAATTAGTCTTGATTTTCCAATGCTTGAAAGTTCTCATTCATCATACTAGTCAACTTGCATGATTCCAAGTTTCGGTCCAATTGAAACTTGGGTGATGAGGAACTTTCCTGATTTGGTAAATTTAGACACTACCACAAATGAAAGAATCAAATCCATTTTCCAATATTGCTGTCAGTGGAATCATATAAGCAACAATTTTCCACAAATGCCATTGTAAGGATACTTCAAATAAATAACATTAAACAATTTTCTTTTATTTTAAAACTTTGCGGAAAAACTTATCCTTACAATCCACATGGAAAATTGTTGTTATCTATTCCTTAGCAATATATCATAACTTCTTCAGCAACTGCTCAAAATTCTGATGCGATCGAAATCCACCTTCGCGATCAGAATCAGCATATACTTCCTTTAAGATTTCTCTCTATTCTTTGATTCTTAAACCATCAACATGTGACCCAGTCACATCATGTAATGAGGATCTCATAATAGAACTTAACAGAGTTAGATAATGGGCTCTACCTGATGTAGAGTCAAACTTATTGACTTTAACATCCTTAGGTAAATTTGACAGCTTTGCAATCAACGCCCCTTCCTTTGGCAAAATAAACATATGGACCCTTTGGTAATGGGACTATCTCAGACTTAGCCTTTCTCTTTACCATTTGGTCAACCGGGTTCACTATGGCCAATCCCTTTCCATTGGGAAGAGAATGTTTTTTCTGGATTTCCAGTGTCACCATTGTCACTGTCCATAAAGTTTTTGGGAAGTTGATCTTCTAATCAAATTTGCTTTACTATCGTTCCAAATCATTGCTGATTCAGCAGCACCAAGCAAATAGATATGATCATTAAGGTTCATGTCATAGTCTGTTTCATAGTAGTCGCAAAGGAACTCACTATGTGACTTAGAAAGTCATTGAACATCCAACTTTCTCAAGACTTTGACACCCAACTCTCCCGGCTTGTCAATATGTGACTTCATCTCTAAGATGTGATCACACATAGACCTTGCTTGCCATTAGGGCTTGAGTGACCTTGAACTTGTGGGTTAGGGAGAATAATTGGAGGAGGTGGAGGAAGAGAAGTATGACTTCCATGAGCCAAACTCGGGAAGTCATATTCATTAGGAAAGCTTGGTTTGGGAAGATCATTGTTGTCTAAACCAGACATCAACAATGGGAGAAATTCATGTAAAGTTGATTTAAGTCCTTAATATAACACCCAATATGATATATTAAGGCTAGGACCCAACAAACTATTTTATAACTTGGAAGAGGGATGCCGTAATCCAAGCTATAAAATATTTGAAGGTAGGTGAATGACGATTCAAGAATTTCCACCAAGATAAACGAAATGTATTATTAGGTTTTAATTGGTTTTGAAACTCCTAGATTCTTTTGAGATTCATTGAACTTTTCAATGGCATGTTTCAATCTCGAGTGTGCCCTTCAGGTTTTGTGACTGGGATGTCGAGGATCACAAAACAAGGTGTGAAGTAACCATGCAAATATACTTGGTACCCTTACTATTTACCCCTCAATCGATGTGCCGGTTAACCACACACGCTCCAACGATACTATGATAAACATTAAGTTACCCTTTGCATACCTTGTTAAGTCCAGGTTAGTGTGCCGGTTAACCACACACGCTCCACTAACAGCTTAAACAAAGTGCAAAGTGTAATTTCATGGATTAGCACCTTATTCACATTTCCTAAGTAACTAATATTGGGAATTTATAAGTGTTTAGTTACTTAGTATTTATCATTATACTTATAATGAAGGGAGAATTATAGCCCTTGTCCTACCTGTTCGGCTAACGACCCTCCACCGGTCAAGGAAGCGGTGAGTGAGAGTGGACCCCCATTAAACTGCCATTTTATAGGCAGTAACCTTATACCCCCTTATAGACCGGCTTCGTGAATGAGGCCTACTAATGGTAAGACGACTTGCTCTTATACATATAATATATTAAACTTTTAATATTATAATAGTATATGGGTGTATTTTAGACATTTAAAATACTTGGTGGTTTAATCTATTAATTAAACTAGACTTTTAATTTAATTAAACTCAAACCATATATTTATGGATTAATAATACTCTTTTAATTAAACGCTTTAATTAACTATTAATAAAGTCCATAAGAGTTAATTTGAACTATTCAACAAAACATCATAATTCCAATTATTAAACCTAAAAATAAAACCATTTAATTAATTGTTTAAGTTATGAACCCAAGAGTTTTAGAATTCAATTCTTTTTTTCATAAAAAACTTTTCTCAAATTCCAAAACTTGAGGGCAAGTTTTGTAATTCTTGAAAACCTTTGGATTCCATAACTTATGGAATTAATGGTGTTTTATGATGAAACTTTCCATGTTCCATAACTTAAGAACAAGTTATGGAATTCTTTAAAACATTAACACCAAATTTTGTAACTCCATAAAAACTTTGAATCAAATTTTTTTTTTAAAAAAAACTTTCATATCCATAACTTATGGAAGTTTCAAAAACCCTTAAGATCACAACTTTAAAAAAAACTTTTGAGCTCCAAAATTTTATGACAAAATATGTAACTCCTTAAAACATTTAGATCAAACTTTTAAAATTAATAAAATAATCATATCATTTTATCTTTTACTAAATTTGACCTAATTCAACTCATATACCAAATGATTCAAATTTTACAAATAATTCGTTTTTCACAAAACAAGTTATTATCTTAAAATTTGACAAACGTCATGTTTTTTTTTTCCTTTTTTTTCCAACTTGAAAATAAAACATTTGCATCAATATAACAGAAAACAACCCATGGCTCTGATACCACTGTTGGGTTTTGAGCATTCTAACACTCCTATGGTGTACATGCAACCCTATAAACCTTGGATCTATGTTTTCTCTATTATACATGCAAATATTAAATATTCCAAGGTTTCATCCTAACTAGCATATTATGAAGCACCTATACTACAAAGTTCTAGCTAGATGACATACCTTTTGATGTAGCTTGATGTCTTCAAGCTTTAAGAGCTTAGCCCCAATAGTGTGGAAGCCTCAAGTGGAATCACAAATCACCAAAACACCTTGGAAAACCTTTAGAGAATATGGATACTTGGCTCACACTATGAAATCGGTTATTGCCCTCTTTAGTGTATCGACACTAGCCACTAGCATAATTTCATGAACCATAAGACCCTTTATATAGTGTGGAGGATTAGGGTTAAACCCTAATACCCATGACCTTTTATTTCCTAGGATCCATGGGTTAAAGCACCATGGACTATCGATGAAGACTTAGCCCAACCTAAATGAACTTGGCCCACTACACATATATATATCTAAGAGTCCATATTTAATTAGTTCCTTTTGATCACTTAATTAATTATAAATTAATTCTTGATCAATACTAATTAAATAATATGATTATATATTAATATATTATAACTTATAATATATTAATATAAATCATAAATATACTATTCTCAAAAGACTATCCATATAAATTGTGTCGGTGAAGTGCAACCCAAATGGACCATGTCGGGTCGGGTCAAGTACATACCAAATATAGTTATGGACTTAGACATTAATCCAACAAAGACATGGAATTCGATTCCACTTATTTCAGTCCTTATTGCGTACAAAGCGATGACGATGATGACGCCCTGATTACCAAAAAGTATCTCAAGGCTGTCACGGAAATGCTTGATCATTTGCTTTCTTCGTCTTCTACTGGTGCATATTCAGAGGCTGCTCTCAAAGCTCTGTTCTCATTAGTTGTCACAGATCATGAAGCCTCCATCTCCAATGCTGCCAAAGCCATTGAAGCTTCAACCTCAACATGCCAGAAAGCTTCTGTTGCAGTCGAAGCTTCCACCAAAGATTGCAAGGAGGCCCAACTCTTTTTGGAGTCGAAAAACTAGTTTCAGAGGCCCAACTATTTCTGGATTCTCTACAAGCGGCAGCTCAGAAAAATGCTCAAACAGTGAATGCCTCCGTTGATAATCATACGCGTTCACTGGAGGCAGAGAAGAAAATTTTTGAAGGAGCTCGTAAAGCAATTGAGGCTGCTAACCAAGACCTTCATACTAACATTGATGATCGGCTGACTCAACTTGCAGCCGAGCTTGCTGTTGAAAATAAAATTATGGATGAGCTGGATAAGCGAACTTCACAGCTGAAAATCCAGAATCTCAAGCTCAGAAATGCCACCAAAGAGATTGAAAATTTAAAATCTGAGCGGGAGGTGATTAAAAGCTCGGTTGGAGATGTGCATTCCATTCTCTTACGTCTACTGGAAGCTCACGACTCCATTCTGACCATCTCCATCAAACGCCACTTGGTTGAAAATCTAAGACCTGCATTGGATGCATTGAGTCGCATTGAAGGTGTTCCGGAGACTGTTGTCCATCCGAAACAAGGGGGAGATAAGGTTTCTCAATCTCAACCCCCTCCAAAACCAAAAGTCACTACTGAGCCGAAGGGTAATGAAGCTTCGGGCAGTATAAGGGACAAAAGAAAGAAGAAAATTGGAGAAGATGATGTGGATGATGATGATGATGATGATATGGAAGAAAATACTGAAAGGAATGCTTCTAAACTTGATCAGAAAATCAAGCCCACTGATCAAGAGATTTGGGAGAAGGTTCAGAAAGAGAAGGAACTTCTTGAGAAGGAGTTAAAAGCGAATGAACTGCTAGAGCAGAAGAAATCCATGTTTCCTGAATGGACTATGGAATCGCTTCTCAGGGAGGTTATTGATGCACCGAGCACTCAATTACTCGAACCTGTTCTTTTGTTCGGGCTTGAGAACTCGAAGGACTCACAATTTGACATGCCGATCACCCGAAAGGCATTTATTTTTCACTGTTTTGAGTCAACGGCTGGCATTCCTTCTCGAGACCCGAAGGTAGATCGGGATTTGCTCGAGTATTATCTCGAGTTTGCTCAGCTATAATACATGACCTGGAGCACTCAGAAAATCACAACGGTCAAGGTATTGAAGCCCACTTCGGCAGGGAAATTCATCAACATCAAGTTCAAAGTGACCCGAGGCTCTGATAGCTCGGTCCATCTGATTTCCCTGGCTGACCTGCCGAACCTAAACCTTCACGACTGGATACTCCTTAATAATATTTTGCTAACCAATCCACAGGAGTATCAGCCAATCATCGATAACATCAAGCGAACGCTCGTTTGTTATATTCATGAAGTCGCGAAGATGGATCAGGAGATCGCTTCTGCCATTCACAAGAAGACCACTATGAAGCCGATGGGGAGGTCAAGCGATGTGAATGCAATAGTTAGGGGAAAGATTGATTCCGAATTTCACATTGTTATGTTCATGAGAAGCGAAGGACAAAAATGCTTGTTCGCTCTGATTGACAAACACCTATTTTCCACTTCCTGTTTGGAGCACATTTTGGAGATCATACATAGGTGTAATCAGAACAGTGAAGCTGATATGCTTCGGTGGTATATTCAGTTTCGACAAACGCTTATTGCGATCATCCCTCGGCTGTTCAAGGTTGTAAAGAAGACCAAGGTCACTCAACCGAAGTGGTCTCTCGCCTCAATTGACGCAAAGGGGGAGATTGTGGGGTCTAGTGTTGCGTCTTTGGGCTCGGTCATAAGTCCTTTTAGTCTACCCGGTTTGGGCTTGTCCAACCGTGGATAATCATTAGGGTTAGCATATAAATATTGCATGCATGTATAGCTTTAGAACTATCGATCTCATTAATTACTTTGCATTGTAACCCTAGCACACCTCTACAGTCGAAGTTCTT
The DNA here is from genome assembly GCF_052849685.1 of Lactuca virosa. NCBI lineage: Eukaryota > Viridiplantae > Streptophyta > Magnoliopsida > Asterales > Asteraceae > Lactuca > Lactuca virosa. The sequence continues at coordinate 51,196,160 of NC_136430.1, forward strand.
CATCGAGCTCTTCTGAGGTGTGAGTTATTAATCATTCGACACCATTGATCCATTCTCGTGTTCTTTGCTTGATTAAATATTGTTTTTCTGTTTGGAATCTATCGATCTACAACTCTTTTATTCCAACAAAGCTCTTTCCGAAAAGGTACAAGCAGCGAATTTGACTTTGCTGCTTTCTGGACAGGAGCAGATTTCGAAAATTGCTTCTATCTTCTCTATCCACTGTCTTAATGCCATAACTCCTCCAGTTCCATTAAAGGTCCTGGGTTTGGCATTGGAAAAATCTTTATAAGTGCACTCTTGCAAGTGCCCATGACTCTCGCCATGGTTAGAAGGATGTGCACCAGCTCCCGACCCACTAGCACCAGGAGTATTGATATGACACATGGCAGCGGCTACAGCCTTCGTGACCGCCGCTTGGAACATGGCGGGGTCGAACTCAGGAGGTGGTGGCGGGGGTGGCGTCGGTGCTTCATTAACATTGTTATGTCTTGGATTTCTACGAGGAGGCATCTTTTTCTATAAAAGTTAAAAGATATAAATATGGTAAGATATCAAGAGTGAATATGAATTTTGATATCTCTAAACTAAAACATATAGTTCAATATGAATATTGTAATGAATTGGAAATAGAAGTCGATGACAAGTACAACTTGTAACAGAATGAAAAGAAATTGAATGGTTATTTTTCAAAGAGTGCAAAAATGCATGTCGATTTAAATTGGCATATTGAATACATAAAGTCTGGAAAACTTAACCCTAAACAGGTCTACAATATACCAAATTCTGGGAAAACATCGACATCATACTGACCTACCAAAAATAAAATATTCGTGGTCGTACAAAAAAACATGAAAAATGTCACACCCCGCTAAAGCGGAAACACGAGGCGTGGCAGTATAAAGGGTTTCATAGCAAAAGTTAAAAGACAACACCAACCATAGTATTAAAAATCATTACAATTTTACAATGGGTTTGAACAACTTTTAAAAGAAATTACAATGTAAATTGAAATACAACACATGCGAATGCTCCTAAAAGTGAAGTGTCCCTAAGTGCCACTTACTCGATGATTCCTGAAAATGCATGTAAAACGAGCGTCAACTATAAAAATAGTTGGTGAGTACTCACAGATAAACAAAATAATACTGGTTCCATGAATTGAAATCAAAGTTTTGATAAAAGTTTCCAATAATAAAAGTATATTGTTAAAATGAGTAAATAAGTTTGTAAAAACAAAGTTCTTTGTCATCATGAGAGATAAGGTATGTTGCCCAAATAAGATGCAACATTCATATTCTCATGGAAGATAAAGTTCGTTACTCAAACGAGTAAACAAGTTTCATTGCTAAAATGAGCAATCAATTTCGTTGCTACAAGGAGCAAACAATTTCATTGCTAAAACATGTATATAAGTTTTCAGTAGTAAAAGTTCGTTGTTGTAATGAGAAACAAAGTTCATTGCTATAATTAATAACAAGTTTATTGCTATAACGAGAAACGAGTTTGTATGTGTATGAGCAAACAATGAGTCTCAACCAAACCTATGACTGAAGCCCTATCAAGATCTATGCTTATCGTTCCATAGATGAATATGGTATCATGCACTCCAGCAATAGGGCGAGTGAGGAGTTGTCAATTCCTAATAGCGCTATCCATAATGACCATTGGCTCAAAGAGTTAATGGTTAGAGATAAGGGAAGGGCCTTAATACGATAAGTTCTCATGTTCCGTGTTGCATAGACATACATAGAGAGATATAGCAATAAATAGCAATCATGTTTGATACAAATCAATTTAAATACAACATTCAAATAATAGTTTTTCGGGACATGCTTTTCCACCCCAAAACATAAGAACTGAAAATAGGGGAGTGCGTGAATACTCACAATATGCATTGAGATGATGTAAATGATGCCTTGAGCTAAGTTCCACTTGTACCACTATCGATTCCTACAATAATGGTATACGCTAGTGAGTCTCTAATCGAAATCTAACACTAGTATACTTACTACTACAATAGAATTATGCCAATATTGTGTCAAAATTTAATATTGATAAGTTACAAACATTTTTCTGTGAAAATTAAATTTCAATGAATCAATTGTTATATAACAATTTAAGTGGAAATTTCCCATTATTGAAATGCTAATATTTAACAATTTAAGAGGTGTTCCAATGATTAAATATTCAAAAACTAAATTAATTTAGTTCTAAAATTTCCCAAAGTTTGCATTTCAGTTTTAATTGAAGTGAAAGACCTCAAGATAAATTTTCTTGAATTTTTGATTTGTCTGACTATTTTTAACGATTTTAGTTTCTTGAATAACCATAAAATCTTGAAAAATACTAAATAGTTAATAAAAATTACCAAACTTCAGATTTTGGTTCTAAATATACTAAAAGACTTCTAGATAAATTTTCATGGAGTATGAATATGTATAACTATTTTTCATATATTTAATTCTCTAAATAGATACAAATTCATGAAAAATAGAAATCAGTTTCCAAAATTACCCAAACTTTTTGTATTACTGTTATTAAATATTATTAAGCTGGGAAAAATATAAAAACTGATTTCTAAACTGTTTAACCCAATTTTATGATTTTTGAGCATTCATTCCAATAAAAATTGAAATAAATAGAAAACAGTTTCCAAAATTGCCCAAAATTTTTGTAACACTTTTATTATACATTTAGAAGCTGTGAAAAATATAAAAGATATTTTTCAATTAGTCTTTCTATTTTTCTTTGTTTTATCCTCTTAAATAATCATTAATTGGAGAATAATTATTAAACAGTTAAAGTAAATCACCAAAATTTTTGTACACTTCATTTTCAGAGTAAATAATCTGGGAAAAATACCAAATGTGGTTTTTATATACTGAAATCCGATTTTGTGTATTTAAGTGTATTTAATCTTAGAAAATAGGAGAAAAATAGTATACAGAAGAGAAAAATCATCAAAATTTTTATGTAGCCTCCTAATGTACTACAAGGTGTTCTGGTAAATTGGCATGAATTTTGGATGATCAGAAATATTTTTTCTATTTTTAGGCCATTATAATTACAAAAATTGGGGAAAAATAGAAATGTATTATGAAAAATCTTGAAATGATTTTTCTGAGTCTTCCACCTCTGGTAAGAGGTGCGAAAATTGCTAGATGGCATTTTCACACTCTCTAAAGTGGTTTTGTGATTTATTGGAACCACACAAAAAGAAAATCAAAAGACACATCAAACAGTAACAAAAATCGATGAAATTTATGAGGGGTCATTATTCACCATAAGGGTCATCCACGAATTTTGCTAGGATTTATAGACCTCAGAAAGTATTTTATGTGATTTATGCCCTTGTTTTCTTGTAACAAATTTAATAAATCAAAGAAATGGTAAAAACTCTTGGGATTTTCCAGATATTCATATTATCTTAATGGGAATCTGGGAAAATTTTTATTTCGAACAGAAAGAACTTTTAGATATTTTTTATAAATAAAATCATTTACATGCACTATTAACAATGTACTTTAATCATCAAGCTCTTTAGCTTGGTGTTAATCACATGCATCACGGTTTGAAGACCATGCATGGACATATGTTGGTCATAGTGATGTTTTCAAAGGAAATACTTGAATGCATAAGGTATATGAACCTTCAAAACTTGTAAAAATCCGTATTTTAGTGTTTGACATAGGTTTTGGTCCTTGGATTTCACCATTTACAACATGCATGTTGTTTTTGGTTGAAATCCTACCACCATCATCATCAAAACCATGAGTTTGTGTGTGTGTATGCTTATGTGTTCATGATCTTTCATTAGAATGGTGTAGAAGAACAAAGAAATGCAAGAAAATCCATGAAAACTTGAAGGAAAATGAAAGGAAATCGTGTTCTACCTTAATGAACACCATTAGATGATGAAGATTTTGAGTATCTTGAGTGTTCTTGGACATGTTGGCTGTAAAATTTCGTGGTTCATAGTGGGAGGAAGAGAGAAAATGTGTGTGAGAGTGTGAGAGAGAAATGAGAGAAAATGAGGGAATATGGAGTGTGAGAGAGAAGAATAATCATTTTGTGTTGGGAAGAGGAGAGGGATCTTGGGAGGAGGGAGTCCGACTTTGGAGTGGAGAGAGGGTCTCCCTCTCTTAAATTTTATAAAATTATAACTTTATTTTATAAAAATATCAAGTTTTTATAAAATATGCACCTTATTTTAATTTTCATTCACACAACCTTGATTTTTTTTTTTTTGCATAGAAAATAAGGTTAAATACTAATGACTTAAATTTTATTTTTTTTAAATGCATTCTCATAATTTTTATTATTATAAGATCATATTATAAGTTTCATAATTATTTTTATAGAAATTTTTAAGGTTAAAGTTTATAAATATGAGTTTTTATGGCTTTTAGGGTTTTGGAGTTTAATAAACTTTGAATATCAAAATAAATAGAATATTTGAGACTTTAAATTATCTTATGGTATTATAACTCTTTTATAGTTATAAATAATGTTTGTAATTTATTTTTATCGGTTTATTGGCATTCTATATAGTGACTCCGAGATTCAAGCGAAATTGAGGAATCAAGTATACTAGTCCTAGTCTACAACTTTGACTTAAGTTTCTATGAGACTCCGACCTAATTTCTACTACTAGGTCAAGTGCATAATGTGTGTATATGATTCATGAAAAGGTGTTCGAGTCAAAGAGTGGCCCGAATAAGGATAGTCACTACCGTTCAGTAGATGCAGAATTCACATATCAATGTGAAATCTAAGCACATTATCCATTGTTTCTAATTATTTCCAAGTTTCTAGTAGGTCATAACTTAGCTTCTAGTTACTAAGTCTAGTATGTGTCGTGCCTATATGTGCAACTAAGTTTATTTAAATCTAGAACTAACTCGAATTTTGACGGTTGTCACAGTCTCCGCCGGTTAAAAGAATTTCGTCCCGAAATTCAATTCGTGACGTATTCTATTAGAACTCAGTCAAGTACAATTGTATAGCTGGAGAGGTGGTGACTTGTAGTGTTCTTTGATTATTTCAGGTTTATTTCCTCAAAGGAAGAACCCAATTATTTAGCTATAATCAAAGTAATGTTTCCTTAATTCGAGTTCTACAGTCTAGATTGCGAGAAATTAGGATCACGGAAATCATGATCTGACAATGGCGACCTAGTTGAAAAAGATCATCTAGTTAGATATTATCTGAATTAAGAGAGCGGTATAAGTTTTGCTGAAGCACCAACTGCACTGAGCGTAAATCCGCATTGATGCTTAAGTCGCATTCTAAATCGGCACTAAGTGTAAATTTATCGTCTGATAAAGAAAAGATTAGGAACAATTTGTTCACTTCCGGGTTGGCTATTAAATATGGAAAATATATATTTTGAAATAAGAAGAGGTAGCACGAATGAAAGAGAAGCGATTGAGGGTAATTTCCTAAAAATACATACTAAGGGTAGGCAACAAAGTTTTGGTACATCTCAAATGTAAAGGATAATTAAGTGTCGTCGACAAAATAAATTACGAAATGATTGAGCATCTCCGAGGCTATAATTACTACTACGGTTACTCTTACAATAATAAAACCTTATTCGAAGAATAAATATATTTAGAGAGTCATTGTTGCAAATGGAAGCGATGAAAGTTTATGATAAGTTAAATCACATTGTGTAGATAGCATTTTAAGTGTTTAGAAGTGATAAAAATCTCACTGTTATCAAAATGTGTGTTTAAAAATGATAATTAATCTCACTATTATCAAAATGTGTAATAATTCCAAGATAATGAAGATACATGTGTGGCGATCCAACAAAGTAGTAAAATAATATAAAGATTAATTAAGGTTAAAGGTTTAAGTCGTCATTAAAGGAATTTGTATAGAAATATTTGTATTAAACTTTTGAGAAATTGTCCAATTGTCTAAGTCATGACAAATTCAAGCTTACGGGTCAGACTATTTATGAAAACAAAGTTGAGAGTTTAGGAACTCACTGAAAATTGCAAAGTAAAATACTATTTTAAGAAAGGTGTAAAAATGTCAATCTTAGAAAATAGTGCATTCATAGTTTAGTGTTTCTACAAAAACAATCATTTAGAGAATAGATAATCGTAAAATTTAAAACTTTTGATGTATTTAAATAAAAGAAGAAACATAAGGATACATATCCTTCAAATATATTCTTTGGATATAGAAAAATTATAAGCATAAAGGTATTCATCTTGTGTATTACTTATAACGAAAGATACAATGAAACTTGCATTTTAAATCAAGTTTCCAAATTTAGAACGAAAGAGCAATTGTAAATAAGGCTTACTTGTTTATTGTAGATTTAAAAATAAAAACAAGATGTATATGGTAAAAGGCATAATTGAATATATCAAAGTTGACTAAATCGAAGTTATGACTCACAACTATACACGTATTAATCGCTCAAAATGAAAGGGTAGACTTCTAGTCTATATATGTACGAACATGGTACCAAGAGAAGCAAAATAAATAGAAACAAAGTTAGACAATGTATTATGTTAATATTATGGTGTGCGAGATCTAAAATCAGAAGGAGAGCGAGAAATAAAGTTTGGGGGAAAGAAAAAGGAAGGTAGCGGCGGCAATGATTGTTATTGTTGAAATTATAAGAACAATACATATAGGTAGATTTAAAACCAGGTTGAGATATATTTCAAACTTCAATATGTGATGTATATTGATGATTAAATAGAAATGAAGAAGTTTTAAAGTGTTTTCTAAGGTTTGCTAAAAATTCACGAGTTATCTATTAAGTTAAACTCCATTTGTGAAAAAGAAGAAACACTAAAACTTGTAATTGAAAATCTGACAGTTTTGACCTTTTTGACTGGGGTCCAACAATGGTTAAAACGGATAATGTAAAGACTTAACATATTTAGATGAATAATCGTGCATTGTCAAAAGTACGTCGCTGGAAGTTTAAAAGTGAACACTAAGTTTTGCAATGCTGTAAGTTTTATAAACACGGATTATAAAACTAATTTGAAATAAAATAAACAAATGATGTGTGTTGGAAATTTAGGAATTAGAGATATCTTAGAAACATGTGTGAAGTAGAAAGTTGTGAAAATATCATGTTGGGATTCAAGAAAACACATTTAAGTAAGGTACAATGCCTAAATGAGAAAGTGGTCAAAAGAGTCAAAACAAAAGTGGTTTGAAAGATCCGATGAAGCTTTTACACATAATATGAACTTCAATGTCATATGTCTATGTTTTATAGCATAGAATTTAAACACTTTTATAAAAGAAAATGTTTCTAAGTTTTTCGAAAACGTGCCAAAATGGTAATCAAGGTTTAAAATGGTTTCTATGCCCTTAAAAGCACATTTATCCATTGAAATGGATTTGAAATGAAATTGAAATAGCAAGGTAAAAACCAATATTGGTTAAATTGAGTTTTGAAGAAAAGTGTTAAGTTAAAGCAAGTTGTCAAAAGATTTTTATCGAGAATATGGCTTAAACTGTTAGGAAAGGTCTAGTAAGTTGTATGAAGTGGTTATAAAGTATTTTATCGATGATAAATAAAACCGATGAAACGAAATAACTTTTCGATGGAAGATTAAGAATTAAGGAATAAGTAGATTAGTGTAGCTGATCGTACCTAAATACTAAGGCGAGTACAAGGCGAGTCTAAGGCGAGTACCAGTGTCTTTTCCTCAAAATAAAGGACAAGAAAAATTGTTTGTAAAACATTTTATGGTGTCAATGTAGTTTCGTGGCCTTTTATAGAGGTCAAAGGGGCATCCTATGTTAAGTTTTAAGCTCAAGGTGGAAACAACCTAAAGCTAAATTCGTAGTGTAGTAGAGAAGTCTCATGTATGGGTTAAACCTCCTTGTGTCTCCTCGTTAGTCGAATCCAGAATGCCCGCCAATGGTATCCAAGTGATTACTTAGTGGTGACTCATCTACTTTTTTACGCGATGCTCTGATTCTCATCCGTGTCGGTATCGAAACGCTTTTTCCTAGTTGTAACTCTAGTACGAAGACGATGAAGAGGTATTGAGGAATAATTGGCATATGTTTCGACTTAAGATTATTACTAGTGTATATCTAACTACTAACCTTACATCTAAAGTCAATAGCTACCGATGAATACTCATTCTCAGTACTAAGTGCATTGCTACTAGAGTGGCTAGTGATACAACCTAAGTGGTTAACCTAGCACTTGATAAGGGGTAAGAATATTTCTAAATAAAGGCATTGTTATAAAAGTGCACTTAGTTTCTATGTGTATCTAGATGAATGCCTATAATATGCAATGCCCGTACGCACACCGAAAAATTTTGTTTTTCAAAAGTTTAAGTTGAAAATCGTTTTGAACATAATTCTACTATAACCGTTTCAAGCCTCACATTAATTTTCCTTAATTAAGCATAGTTGGCCAGGCTATACTTAATTAAAGTCCAATAATGCGTACTCGAATTAGTTATACCAGTAGTATGTTCTATATTTTAAAAACGTTTAGAAATTTTTTGGCTATAGTTGTGGTTTTCCAAAGGAAAACCGGTATTCTCTATAACCTTCGACTCTGATACCATTTTCTGTCACACCCCGCTAAAGCGGAAACACGAGGCGTGGCAGTATAAAGGGTTTCATAGCAAAAGTTAAAAGACAACACCAACCATAGTATTAAAAATCATTACAATTTTACAATGGGTTTGAACAACTTTTAAAAGAAATTACAATGTAAATTGAAATACAACACATGCGAATGCTCTTAAAAGTGAAGTGTCCCTAAGTGCCACTTACTCGATGATTCCTGAAAAAGCATGTAAAACGAGCGTCAACTATAAAAATAGTTGGTGAGTACTCACAGATAAACAAAATAATACTGGTTCCATGAATTGAAATCAAAGTTTTGATAAAAGTTTCCAATAATAAAAGTATATTGTTAAAATGAGTAAATAAGTTTGTAAAAACAAAGTTCTTTGTCATCAAGAGAGATAAGGTATGTTGCCCAAATAAGATGCAACATTCATATTCTCATGGAAGATAAAGTTCGTTACTCAAACGAGTAAACAAGTTTCATTGCTAAAATGAGCAATCAATTTCGTTGCTACAAGGAGCAAACAATTTTATTGCTAAAACATGTATATAAGTTTTCAGTAGTAAAAGTTCGTTGTTGTAATGAGAAACAAAGTTCATTGCTATAATTAATAACAAGTTTATTGCTATAACGAGAAACGAGTTTGTATGTGTATGAGCAAACAATGAGTCTCAACCAAACCTATGACTGAAGCCCTATCAAGATCTATGCTTATCATTCCATAGATGAATATCGTATCATGCACTCCAGCAATAGGGCGAGTGAGGAGTTGTCAATTCCTAATAGCGCTATCCATAATGACCATTGGCTCAAAGAGTTAATGGTTAGAGATAAGGGAAGGGCCTTAATACGATAAGTTCTCATGTTCTGTGTTGCATAGACATACATAGAGAGATATAGCAATAAATAGCAATCATGTTTGATACAAATCAATTTAAATACAACATTCAAATAATAGTTTTTCGGGACATGCTTTTCCACCCCAAAACATAAGAACTGAAAATAGGGGAGTGCGTGAATACTCACAATATGCATTGAGATGATGCAAATGATGCCTTGAGCTAAGTTCCACTTGTACCACTATCGATTCCTACAATAATGGTATTCGCTAGTGAGTCTCTAATCGAAATCTAACACTAGTATACTTACTACTACAATAGAATTATGCCAATATTGTGTCAAAATTTAATATTGATAAGTTACAAACATTTTTCTGTGAAAATTAAATTTCAATGAATCAATTGTTATATAACAATTTAAGTGTAAATTTCCCATTATTGAAATGCTAATATTTAACAATTTAAGAGGTGTTCCAATGATTAAATATTCAAAAACTAAATTAATTTAGTTCTAAAATTTCCCAAAGTTTGCATTTCAGTTTTAATTGAAGTGAAAGACCTCAAGATAAATTTTCCTGAATTTTTGATTTGTCTGACTATTTTTCACGATTTTAGTTTCTTGAATAACCATAAAATCTTGAAAAATACTAAATAGTTAATAAAAATTACCAAGCTTCAGATTTTGGTTCTAAATGTACTAAAAGACTTCTAGATAAATTTTCATGGAGTATGAATATGTATAACCATTTTTCATATATTTAATTCTCTAAATAGATACAAATTCATGAAAAATAGAAATCAGTTTCAAAAATTACCCAAACTTTTTGTATTACTGTTATTAAACATTATTAAGCTGGGAAAAATATAAAAACTGATTTCTAAACTGTTTAACCCAATTTTATGATTTTTGAGCATTCATTCCAATAAAAATTGAAATAAATAGAAAACAGTTTCCAAAATTGCCCAAAATTTTTGTAACACTTTTATTATACATTTAGAAGCTGTGAAAAATATAAAAGATATTTTTCAATTAGTCTTTCTATTTTTCTTTGTTTCATCCTCTTAAATAATCATTAATTGGAGAATAATTATTAAACAGTTAAAGTAAATTACCAAAATTTTTGTACACTTCATTTTTAGAGTAAATAATCTGGGAAAAATACCAAATGTAGTTTTTATATACTGAAATCCGATTTTGTGTATTTAAGTGTATTTAATCTTAGAAAATAGGAGAAAAATAGTATACAGAAGAGAAAAATCATCAAAATTTTTATGTAGCCTCCTAATGTACTACAAGGTGTTCTGGTAAATTTGCATGAATTTTAGATGATCAGAAATATTTTTTCTATTTTTAGGCCATTATAATTACAAAAATTGGGGAAAAATAGAAATGTATTATGAAAAATCTTGAAATGATTTTTCTGAGTCTTCCACCTCTGGTAAGAGGTGCGAAAATTGCTAGATGACATTTTCACACTCTCTAAAGTGGTTTTGTGATTTATTGGAACCACACAAAAGGAAAATCAAAAGACACATCAAACAGTAACAAAAATCGATGAAATTTTATGAGGGGTGATTATTCACCATAAGGGTCATCCACGAATTTTTCTAGGATTTATAGACCTCAGAAAGTATTTTATGTGATTTATACTCTTGTTTTCTTGTAACAAATTTAATAAATCAAAGAAATGGTAAAAACTCTTGGGATTTTCCAGATATTCATATTATCTTAATGGGAATCTGGGAAAATTTTTATTTCGAACAGAAAGAACTTTTAGATATTTTTTATAAATAAAATCATTTACATGCACTATTAACAATGTACTTTAATCATCAAGCTCTTTAGCTTGGTGTTAATCACATGCATCACGGTTTGAAGACCATGCATGGACATATGTTGGTCATAGTGATGTTTTCAAAGGAAATACTTGAATGCATAAGGTATATGAACCTTCAAAACGTGTAAAAATCCGTATTTTAGTGTTTGACATAGGTTTTGGTCCTTGGATTTCACCATTTACAACATGCATGTTGTTTTTGGTTGAAATCCTACCACCATCATCATCAAAAACATGAGTTTGTGTGTGTGTATGTTTATGTGTTCATGATCTTTCATTAGAATGGTGTAGAAGAACAAAGAAATGCAAGAAAATCCATGAAAACTTGAAGGAAAATGAAAGGAAATCGTGTTCTAACTTAATGAACACCATTAGATGATGAAGATTTTGAGTATCTTGAGTGTTCTTGGACATGTTGGCTGTAAAATTTTGTGGTTCATAGTGGGAGGAATAGAGAAAATGTGTGTGAGAGTGTGAGAGAGAGAAATGAGAGAAAATGAGGGAATATGGAGTGTGAGAGAGAAGAATAATCATTTTGTGTTGGGAAGAGGAGAGGCATCTTGGGAGGAGGGAGTCCGACTTTGGAGTGGAGAGAGGATCTCCCTCTCTTAAATTTTATAAAATTATAACTTTATTTTATAAAAATATCAAGTTTTTATAAAATATGCACCTTATTTTAATTTTCATTCACACAACCTTGATTTTCTTTTTTGCATAGAAAATAAGGTTAAATACTAATGACTTAAATTTTATTTTTTTTAAATGCATTCTCATAATTTTTATTATTATAAGATCATATTATAAGTTTCATAATTATTTTTATAGAAATTGTTAAGGTTAAAGTTTATAAATATGAGTTTTTATGGCTTTTAGGGTTTTGGAGTTTAATAAACTTTGAATATCAAAATAAATAGAATATTTGAGACTTTAAATTATCTTATGGTATTATAACTCTTTTATAGTTATAAATAATGTTTGTAATTTATTTTTATCGGTTTATTGGCATTCTATATAGTGACTCCGAGATTCAAGCGAAATTGAGGAATCAAGTATACTAGTCCTAGTCTACAACTTTGACTTAAGTTTCTATGAGACTCCGACCTAATTTCTACTACTAGGTCAAGTGCATAATGTGTGTATATGATTCATGAAAAGGTGTTCGAGTCAAAGAGTGGCCCGAATAAGGATAGTCACTACCGTTCAGTAGATGCAGAATTCACATATGAATGTGAAATCTAAGCACATTATCCATTGTTTCTAATTGTTTCCAAGTTTCTAGTAGGTCATAACTTAGCTTCTAGTTACTAAGTCTAGTATGTGTCGTGTCTATATGTGCAACTAAGTTTATTTAAATCTAGAACTAACTCGAATTTTGACGGTTGTCACAAAAAATAACGCTACAACCTATCCGTAGACTTAAACTATAACCAAAAGAGTGAACAGGAAACGAGTAGAGCATCTCCTACTGGCGACGGGTATCACTTAGACGAAACCTCAACTCAGCCAGTTGACGCTCCACAGCAAGCAGATGTCTTTCATATACTGTCAGACGTGCTCGAAGCTCTATGACTCTAGCTCGAGTTACAGCTAACTCTTGAAGTAAGGCTTCATTGTCTCTCATCGTTTTGTCACGAGCATCTTCAAGACCACGAATACGGACTGTATTAACTCCTGCATTGGCATCAACTTCCATGATTCGGTTGATGATTGTCCTACCCTGTATTTCATTTCGAGCAATCTTGCGAACTAGAATTTGCAGGACTCTGTCTGCTGAGCCTCCTTCGCTCAGATTGTAGAAGCTTTTGTCTCCGTTGTATGGCATGGGTTGACCCTGCTCTTGACTCCATGTTTCTAAGCTTTCTACCCACAGAGGCGCCAGACCTTGAAAAGTCGGACGAGGGTTAGAATTTTGGGCTAATGGTGGTGGATTATACGCTTTTGATTCGGAATCATTGTCTTCAGGAAAATTTCTGCAAAATCATCATCGAAGGGAATTTCGTGATTTTATTATGGCTCTGAATTTTGTTCTTGACCAGGGAAGTAAGGGTCTCCGGGTAAGTGAAATCCAACCATTATTATCTAAGCGAGAATAGGGATAAGAGATATAGAATATAGTTAGTAACGATTGATTAAGGATATAAGTTTCTACGAAAGAGACCTACAGTTATCAAGTTATGTATTCTGTATGACTTGTTCTAGGTCTTACTATAACTATAAAGTGTATACTAATTATATATAACTTGGGTATAATCGACCTTTGATTAAATGACCTGGCTCTAAATCCACAACCAAACAAGGAACAGGAAATGAAGCTAGATCACATATTCTAAGTCTATATAACTTTAATTATATATAATTGTAATATACCCTTAATATTTATAGTTCTACCCTTAATTGTTCTATTGTTTTCATCTGTTAGTTTTTAGTATATAGTGCCTAAAATACCCCTATCGTATTTTAATCTTTTATGTTTTGTTCTAGAATTCTTCTGAATATGTATGACTGGTAAGTTTTAGACATGTCGCAACACCACCATCACTCCCAAACACATGTTGGTCATATCTCAAATCAATATAGTTGATCAGGCTATATTAATCCTAGATATGATTACATAACTGCCCAGGTTTGACTGTAATGTTCAATATCCAAATACTTTTAAGTTCTTATGATTGTGATACTGTACTTGTAGGTATAAGTGTTAGTATACTTCTTATAAAAATACTTAAATTATTAAAAAGTATACTTGTAGTTAGAGCTCTTAGCCCCAAATGTATTTATAGTTTGTATATCTTTTATAGATTGATATACTGAGTTCACTATAAACAATGCTCTGATACCAATCTGTCACACCCCCAAACCAGACGGCGGAAAAGTTCGGGGGTGGAGGACTTCATTTGTAGTATCACAACACATTCATTATAGTAATCAGATTACAAACAACCACTGCATTTAAAAAGTATAAGTATTTACATGTGTTTCATCATGGTATACTGAAACTAAATAGTTCTACAAAAGAAGAAGACAAGACATAAATAGCTCCATCTTCTCAAAAGCTCAGGGAGTACCTGTCTACTGGTTCCCTGAGAATACAAGTAATTTCAAAAGAGAGTATCAACAAATAGTTGAGTGAGTGCATAAGTATTTATGTTTTGAAAGAATGTTTTCTGTTTCTTGAATATGTAAACTGTTCCAGAAAATCCTATATTTTCTGATGTATATGAATAGCAGTTCTATTTTCATAAAACTGTTCTGTTTGTAAACCAATGTTGTGTATTTGTAATCCTTTTGTAAACTTGTATCTGAGAGTATGTCTGGTTTCATCAACTCTTATTGTAAACTGTAATGTAATACTGTAAAATGTATTTTGTAAACTAGTACTTTGAAAATGTACTTAAGTTTAGTTAATTATACACTAATGTATTGTTAATATCTTTAATGAGTTATTATAACCATACTGACTAGATGGCCTGACCCAACGCTATGAATGCGTTGTAAGCTGTTGATAACAATTTGTCACTCACAGGCGTGTATGCCTGACTGTAGCTAGCAGTCGGAGTGCGGGGTTGTGAATCCCAATATAGATATATACACACAGTGTTTCGATCCCCGGCTGGAGATTCTGGTTATAATGTCAGGACTTTACTATATTGTTTAAATGAATTAAACAACATGTACTACTTTACTCATAAAAGCATATAAACGTTACATGTATAATAGTTAAGAAAAATTCAATCATTTTGGAATAAATGACAGACTGTATGTTCTTGAATTAGTATTTCTTAACATGTATCTGAAAGATGTATATCTTTGATTAGTTTTGAATCAAACCTTTGTTCTTGTAAAAACAATGCACTTTAGTATACTTAAATCGTGAATTTAAAGTTCTGTGAATTTATAGGTACTTTCTGAACTGATACTGAGTATTCATCAATGTAACCCCTTGCTCAACATGTTACAAAGGGTAATTGAAACTTAATGAACTAACTTTTATACTTGTATACATATACAAATATATATAAGTAAAATTTCAATGACACTCGGACAAATAACTGATGCTTATAATCCCACATCCGAACAAGGAAAAGGAACCAAAGTGGGTTATCAGTCCTAAGCCTTTTAAATCTTATTTATATAAATATATTTATACAAGTATGATTTCTGGGAGAAATTAAAGTTTATAAAAACATTTAAAAGAAGTTTAATATTTTGAAATATATTTTGATGACTTGATGTCATTCTGAAACTATCATTGAAAAACCATTTGAATTTTTGATAACGAAATCCATTTTGATAGGATATTTGAAACCATTTGTTTATAACACAAAATTTTTGTGTTAGACTTGTATTCCCCCCTTAAAATAGTAAAACTATAAAAATACGGGGGTATGAACTCAGCTGTTGTAAGTTATTCAAATGTAAGATCGGTGTAGGATGCTAAGTGTCAAGTGAAGTCTTGAACACAACAAATCCTATTAAGCATATAATGATACATATATGGATATAATTAGTGTATATAACAACTAATTATGATAGGAACCCACTTTAGGGACTAAGACACACTTGAATTTAAGTGTTACAATCACATGTGATTGCTCTAAAGGGGTTTACGGCCACACAAAGGTGTTCACTGCCATGGTGTTTACAGCCCATGTGTGTATGGCCCATGGAGTATACGGCCAATGGTGTTCTTCATAGGAGTTTACGGCCAAGGGAGATGCTCATGGCCGTAAACTCTTATTGTTCTTGGAAATGGTTGTTTTCAAGGTTGTAAGTTAAGAGCCTTTATAGGATAACTAGTATATGGAAGAATACTTACGTTTTGAAGCTTGAATTGGGTATTCACGGTCTAAAGAACTAGTGTGTTCTTGGTGTTATTGTTGTTCTTGAAGATCTAACCAAAAGAGATGATTTCATGGATGAAATCATTGGATTTCACTAGATTAAGCAAGGTATCAACTAATCAATGGAAGAAACACTTACTTATTTGAAGATCAAGGTGTAAATCTTGATGATAGTTGAGAGAAAATCGGGTTTCTTGGGTTGAAAGTGTGAGAAATGGTGAAAAATGAAGGAAATCGATATATATGAGCGAGGGTTCACGGTCCGAGGGTTTACGGCCGTGAACCTCGTTTACGGTCCGAGGTCGGCTAGAGTGTACGACCGTGAACAAGTTCCAATGCGATAAGGTTCGGCTTCCAAGAAGATAAGATCCGAAGAGTATACGACCGAAGCCGTTTACGACCTCGTGTATGGCTGCGAGGGTTTACGGTCTGAGGAGTATACGGCCGTAAACCTTTTGCATACCGAAGCGTTTGCGGTCCGAAGTGAAAAAAAAGGATGCGAAGTTTCTCGGTTTTTAAGCCCTTTCCTTCCAAATTCAATTTTAGATATTTTAAGGATTTTAGCAAATAAAGGTTATTATCATAACCTAAAATAAAAACCCAAACAATAAAAAGGACTTTAGTTGGCCTTTGTTTGACTTTGGTTGACTAAAGTTGACTTTACAAACAGAAAATAACGGGATGTTACAACAAGTTACTAAATAATGTGATTCAAGATACATAATTTGAACCTAATCATAAATCATGCGCTCAGTTACATAAATATAACAAAATCAATATCAATACACATGGATCTTTAATCGAGCATTAGTATAATAAATTGAACAACTATTAATAACAAAATATCAATCAATAATTAAAACTAGGGTTTCAAAAATAACAAGTTATTATAAAGGGTTTAATCCAAAATCTCCACAAGAACATATAGGAGATCAAAAAGTTTACTAATTAAAGAAGTAAAAGTAAACATATTGATACCTAATGATATCATCTCTTGATCTTCATATTTTTGCATCTATATCAGTATGCCAGCTGATATAGCCTTCTAGACTCTCGAAACGGTCTTTCTAAGTCGTTTCTACCCTTTTGGGTTTCTAGAAATTGCACTGATTACCCTCATATGTTGGACAAATTTGGGGGTTTTTATATATAGTTTTTTAGAACCAACTTATTTCACGACGAGATTTGGAAATTTCGGTGAGATTTAATAAATCTGAAGAATATCTTCAGAATCTTCATAATGTTTTCCATGCTTAACTACAACTTTGTTGTTTTGATTTCAAGGCTGATATTGGACAAGATCAAATCTGAATTAGCAAAAAGGCTCTCACACATGAGTCGTAGGAAAATTTGTCTATTTTCCATAACATATTTAAGTTCTTTAATAAGAGTTACGAATAAAAATATATGGCCTAAACTGGGCAAAGGGATCCATCAGCTCAGTTTATAATTTAGCAAGACTTTTTTGTTTTGCTCCAACTCATCATTATATCTCCAGTTTAGCCCATTTTCGTTCCTTTTCATCAACAAGGACTTCTTACCTACAAAATATAGATATAAAGGAAATAAGCAGATTTTATCCTATTTTAATTATAAAAATGCCAATAAAAATTCTATAAAAACATGTATAATTTAACAGATATCAGTGATAGATAATGTATCCACACCATTATAAGGAATGCTTAGGGGAATGAAATCCCAAATCTTACATCGTTTGGGTAGGAGAACTAAAAATTAGCTTATAAGATGTGAAAATACCTACATATCACAACATGTTTTAAAGGCGTGAGGGTAGCAAACCCCATAAGAAATTTGTAGTTAAGATTTCTCAGGCGAGAGAAATTTCAAGATTGGTGCCAACACAAAAGTTTTCTTGTCGGGTGTCAGAAAAACGGACAATATTACGGTACGTGCCTTATTTGGGTTTTACATTAATTATTAAGATAGAAATTATTGATACTCGACATTGATTGTGGATGATATATATATATATATATATATATATATATATATATATATATATATATATATATATATATATATATATATATATATATATATATATATATATATATATATATATATATAAACAAGTTAAACGCACCAAGGATCATCATGCAAGTTGTAGAAAGATTTAAACACAACAAAAGAACAAAGAAGAACAAATAACAACCGTTGTAGTTATTTGGATTTTCTTGGGAAGCTTGGATGTTGATGAAGAAAGATGAACTTTAGAGACACCAACAAGTTGTCAACTTGACTTAAGATGCTAGTCTTGTAAGATAACTCTTAATCTCTTAAGCTTGAAGTTCATAACCAATATGAACTTCAGGAGAGTATAAGAACAAGTAATTTATCTTCATGTATGAACCAACAGTGAGAGAGAGTGTATCACTATAACAAGCTACGATTTTGACTAACTCAGAACGCAAGAAGGAAAGCCTTCTCTTAAAGCTAAATATTTACCCACAAGGTCTTAACACTTTAAGACACCTATGACTCTTTATAATATTTCATTTCCACACTCATGAAGCATGTTCCCTACAATATTATATTCAGAAAACATGTCTCCTATATCAATCTCTATTTTCGGCCCATGCTTGTAAAAAGAAGAAGATATGTTTAAATTTTATAAACTCAAAGTTTATAAAATATAAACTTTGACTTTAGGTAAAAGACAAAAGGATTCAACTAGTCCAAAAGGTTGTACATGACTTATTAATTCATACCATATGAAAATTTCAAAAACAATTTTTCATTTTTAAAACATACTTTTATTCATAAGGTAAGATCATAACATAATGTATCCAATGTTATCATAACAAAACGTATCCCAGAATCTCAAGACATAAACTCCATGAGTGTGTACGGATCATGCAGCGCCTTGCCGCGATCCTCGCTAGTACCTGAAACACATAACACAGCAACTGTAAGCATAAATTCTTAGTGAGTTCCCCAAAATACCACATACGCACATACGCCACTCAAGGCTATAAGACCTTCCGGTAACTGTGTCTCAGAGGACTTCCATCCCACAACCCTGGTAGACCTTCCGGTCCTACCCATAATGACCTTCCGGTCCATATCATAATGACCTTCCGGTCCTTAGCATTCATAACATACATAATACATCCATATCATATAACAACATACAGTACATACATCTCATAGCATATAAGACCTTCCGGTCACACATAGGTAGCACTCTAGGTACAGTATAGTGAGAAGACTCACCTCGTACGAAGTCGGATAAATTGACGTCCCGACCTAGCCTCCTCCTATCATACGAATAACATTCCTGATCAATACCCGCTCATAGCCCCATCTCTAAAGATTGGGTAGAAGGCCATCCTACCCCTCCCTGAACTCTCCTGAATCAGCTTGACCAAAACCATAAGGTTAACTAAAGTCAAGGGTCAAACTTTGACCCGACTCGTCGAGTGCACATGGGCGACTCGGCGAGTCCATGCGGGTCCTCAGGATCCTTCTAGCCTCACTTGGTACATCGAGTCATCCCTTCACTCGACGGGTTACACCTGTCGCGAATTGCGGGGCAACCCCGACTCGAATCGTCGAGTCCACTTATGAACTCGGCGAGTAGCGTCCATGGCAACACTGAAATGACCTTCTGAGGTCAGATCCGCTTCTCCAACCTATAGATTTGCCCTCCCTATTCACAATAATCACGTAAAGGTCCGACCTTTACATTCATGCAACACACATAGGGCTCTCTTTGGTGAAATCACCTCTAAAAAGGCAACCTAAGATCATTTCTTCCATGGAACAACATAAAGCAGGTTGGATAAGGCTCTTTGGACCTCTAAAGGTACAGATCCAGAGTTTAACACTCAAAGGGAAAATATACTCATCATTTCAAGCCAATAAAAGGGTATAGAAAACCCTAAATTCAAGGATCTCATACTAAACAGAAGAAGGGATCGATTTACTACCTCAAAGTTGCAGATCCAAGCTGGAAATCCACATAACAGCAATCCCCTTGACATCCACTTGCTGGAAACACCTTCTTCTTTGCAAAATCACACTAATAAGGATCAAAAAGGCTCTCTCTCTCTCTCTCTCTCTCTCTCTCTCTTATACCACTCGTTCAAGCTCTTTATGGTTTCTCTCTTTGGACTAGTAGCCGCAATTGAGGGCTATAAGGACCCTTAAATAAGGCACAAGCCCAAAGATTTAGGGTTTCTGTCCACAGCGCGGACTCGTCGAGTCCACCCATCGACTCGTCGAGTCCCTTCATTAATCCAGTCAGCAAATCGCGATCCTACTCGACGAGTCTAGACGTCAACTCGTCGAGTCCCTCCTCATAACTCAAAATAAATGAATAACATAGAATATACCTGGGAATCCGGATGTTACAATTCTCCCCCACTAGAATCAGACTCCGCCCTAGAAGTCTTGCTCGACAAACAACTCTGGATGCTGCTCCCGCATCTCTAACTCCGGCTCCCAAGTCAGCTCGGAACCCCTCCGATGATGCCACTGGACCTGAACCAGGGGCACCTCCTTGTTTCTCAGAACCTTGATCTTCCGATCCAGGATCGCGATCGGTCTCTCAACTTAATTCAGGCTCGCATCCACCTGAATATCCTCCAACGGCACCACCGTCAACTCGTCGGCTATACACTTCCTCAACTGAGACACGTGGAAGGTATCATGAATCTGGCTCAACTACGCAGGTAGCTGCAAGCGATACGCTACCCTGCCCACCCTCGCGGTCACCCTGAACGGACCAATGTACCGGGGCCCCAGCTTGCCCCTCTTCCTGAATCGGATCACTCCTTTCAAAGGAGACACCTTCAGGAGTACGAAGTCTCCCACCTGAAACTCAAACTCTTCTGGCGACTCTGAGCTGTTAACAACCTCTGCCTGACCTGCTGTATCTGCTCAGTCGTGTGAAGCACTATCTCAGTGCTACCAATCACGCGCTGCCCTACCTCTCCCCAGCAAATGGGAGTCTCACATCTCCTCTCGTACAACAACTCGAAGGGAGGCATACCAATACTCGAATGATGGTTGTTGTTATAGGAAAACTCAGCCAACGGTAAGTACGTGTCCCAACTCCCTCCGAAGTCCAACACACATGCTCGAAGCATGTACTCGAGCGTTTGAATAGTCCGCTCACTTTGTCCGTCCGTCTGTGGGTGGTAGGCGGTACTGAAATGCAACCTCATACCCAACTCCTCATGGAACTTCTTCCAGAACCTGGAAGTGAAACGTACATCTCGATCTGACACAATCGAGATCGGTAGTCCATGATGCGATACCTCCTCTCTCACATACAACTCGGCCAGCCTATCTGCAGAAGAGCTCTCACTGATAACAAGGAAGTGAGCGCTCTTCGTCATCCGGTCAACAATCACCCAAATTGCATCGACACCCCTCGCGGTCCTTGGAAATTTGGTGATAAAATCAATGGAAATTTGTTCCCACTTCCACTGGGGAACCTCAAGTGGCTGCAACTTGCCATGCGGACGCTGGTGCTCGGCCTTAACCTGACGACAGGTCAAGCACCTCTCAACGAACCACACAACATCCCTCTTCATACAGGGCCACCAATAGTCTTTCTTCAAATCCAAATACATCTTAGTGGCTCCGGGATGGATCGAGAACCTCGATCTATGCGCCTCCTCCATCAGAATGGTACGTGCCCCGCCTGTATACCACACCTAAATCCGACCTTGAAAGGTCAACAGCCCTCGACTATCGGTAACGAACTCAGACACCTACCCGATCACTCGCTCCCTCTTGCGGTTCTCTGGTATTACGGCCTCTGCCTGGGCCTCCCAAATGGTGTCCAACACCGGATTCATCACCGTAAATCGCATACAAGTGTCTCGAATCGGGGCACTCTCTGACTTACGGCTCAGAGCAGCAGCTACAACATTAGCTTTTCCCGGGTGGTACAGGATCTCATAATCGTAATCCTTTACCACATCCAACAATCTCCTCTGGCGCATATTCAGGTTGGGCTGATCCATCAGATACTTCAAACTCTTGTGGTCCGTGTATATGGTACACCGAACCCCATACAGATAACGACGCAAGATCTTGAGGGCGAACACCACTGCCGCCAACTCCAGATCGTGGGTGGGGTACCTCGTCTCATGAGGCTTCAGCTGCCTTGATGCATATGCTATCACATGTCCTCTCTGCATAAGCACCGCACCCAACCCCGATATCGATGCGTCGCAGTACACCACAAAATCCTCCATTCCCTCTGGAAGGGATAACACCGGGGCTTCTCACAACCTCTGGCGAAGAGTCTCAAACGAGGTCTGCTGCTCCGGACCCCATGAAAAAGCAACGCCCTTCCGGGTCAACTTGGTGAGAGGAACAACAATCTTGGAGAAATCCTTGATAAATCTCTGATAGTAGTCGGCCAACCCCAGAAAACTCATGATCTCAGATGCTCCTCATGCTGCTCTCTAGATCTAGAATACACCAGAATGTCGTCGATGAATACAATCACCGACCTGTCCAACATCAGTCTGCATACCCTGTTCATGAGATCCATGAACGCTGCTGGTGCATTGGTGAGCCCAAAAGGAATCACCACAAACTCGTAGTGCCCATAACGAGTCCTAAACGCCGTCTTCTGGATATCCTCATCTCGCACCCTCATCTGGTGATATCCAGACCTCAAATCTATCTTGGAGAACCAAGATGCTCCCTGCAACTGATCGAACAGATCATCAATCCTCGACAGTGGATAACGGTTCTTGACCGTCAACTTGTTCAACTCCCGGTAATCAGTGCACATCCGGTGTGAACCATCCTTTTTCTTGACAAAAAGGATCGGCGCTCCCCAAGGTGAGCTACTCGGTCTGATAAATCCTTTCCCCAACAGCTCCTGAATCTGTGAGGATAACTCCTGCATCTCTGGTGGCGCAAGGCGATAGGGCGCCTTGGCGATAGGCGCCGCTCCCGGAACCAAATCAATGCGAAACTCTACTTGACTCTCGGGAGGCACACCCAGAAACTCCTCGGGGAAAACATCCGGGAACTCACGCACTATCGGCACATCACTCACCGAACCCGGCCCCTCTGCGGCCACCCGTGAATCCATCACATAAGCCACAAACCCGCTACACCCCTGTTGTAGGCTCCGCCTCGCTCTAGCAGCCGAACAAAATGTTGACCCAAAACGGGTACCCTCGCCGTACACCGTAAGTAATCCCCCACTAGGGTCTCGTATTGTCACCTACTATCGCTCGCAGTCTATAACAACCCCAAATCGGCTCAACCAATCCATGGCCACTATGACACACACGTCCCCCATCGCAATCGGGACTAGATCTATCGGGAACTCAACACCGAAGATCTCGAGTACACATCCTCGAATCACATCTGTAGCATACACCGCTCGCTCGTCAACTATGGAAACTCGTAGAGGTCGACTCAATGCCTCCCGTTGGATACTGATGTGCTGACTAAACACTAACGAAACAAATGATCGACTCGCACCCGAGTCAAATAACACCAAAGCAGGTACAGAACTCACAAGAAAAGTACCTACGCATACCATAATATAAGCACAATATCTCAAAGTCAACATATGTAAATGAAAGAATACATACCAGCCACGACATCGGGCGCTGCACGGACCTCCTCCGCTGTCAACGGGAAGGCTCTCCCGCGAGCCTTCGGTGCCTCGGCCTTCATCGGCCGAACCTCATTAGCTCGCATGGCAGCAGGGGCAGATCCTTGCGGTGCTCCCTGTGCTGTCCCCCACAACCGCGGACACTCGGCCTTCCGGTGTCCGGTTTGGTTGCAATGAAAGCAAACCATGAACCCCTTGGGGCAATCCTTGGCTATGTGCCCCTCCTTGCCACATTTGTAGCAAGCACCTGATCGACAAACCCCATCATGTCCCCTGCCGCACTTCCAACAAGTGCGGCCCTTCTAGCCTCCAGATCTCGAGTCGGCGGGCTTTGCCCGCTTGGCTGCCGGCTGAGACTGTGCCGGCCGCCGGTCCCTCCCCTGAGACTCCGCCTCCTCCCGAGCCTAAGTCTCCAGCTCAATCTCCCTCTCCCGGGTATTTTCCTGGAGCTCAGCAAATGTCCGGTATGATGAGTTCGCCACGAACTCCCTGATATCCCTCCTCAAAATGCTCAAGTACCGACTCATGCGTGCCTGCTCAGAAGACACGTGCTCAGGGCAAAACAACGCCCTCTCATGGAACATCCATGTGATCACGATCACTGACTCTGTCCCCTGCTTGAGGGACAAAAACTCTTGTGCCAACCGTTCCCTCTCCACCGGGGGAACGTACTCGTCTCTGAACATGATGGTGAACCTCTCCCAGGTCACCTCCGAAATCTCTGCAAGAGTAAAGTTCGCCGTCACAAACTTCCACCAGTCCTTCGCTCCCCAGCGAAGCTGGTTCAGTGCAAACCGAACCCTCAAATGCTCCGGACACGAACATATGTAGAAGCATCCCTCGATATCAGAAATCCATCTCATCGCAGCAATCGGATCCTGCTTCACATCAAACTCTGGTAGCTTCGTGTTGCTGAACTCCCGGAACAACATCGAGTAACCCCCCTGAGGTCTAGCAGCAGCAACAGCTGCAGTAACTGCAGCAGCCACAGCCTCAGTAACCGTTGCGTACCGCTCATCAAAGGTCTCAATCAATGTGGTCTTGATAGACCCAAACATCTTCGGAATCTCGGCTCGGATCGCCGCAGCCACCTCATCGTGGATCATCTGACGAAGCTCCTCGTCACTCACGCCGCTCATCTTAGGTCTGTGGCATGTCCCAACCATGATGTCTCTGAAATACAAACATAAAATATCAGAGACTCGCTCGTGTATACTCGCACTCGATCACTCAACCCTACTTGTTCCCTAGTACCCTAAGGATTCTTACTTGGACTGCGCACTGATCCGGTGTCTTCAGTAGTACGGGCCCTATACTACTGTCCACACCGCATCAGTATTCATCCCAAGTCCTCCTCCTAGGATCCCAGATCACAAGTACTCTACATCTCGCTAGCATAGGCTACCCTTCGGTAGACCTCTCATAAGCTCCTCACTGCTACCTACTCACTCTCAAGCATCTCATAGCAGCAGAAATCCTCCTAGGCTAAGGCATCACAAATCAGGCCACTCTAGTCCTAATATGAATACCTAGCCTACTCTAGCATGCATAACATATCATATCATATCTCATAATACATAATGTAAGGGTATTTCGAGAAATCACCGTTCGGGCGTTGGCTGATCGTACACACTGCTCCTTTCTGCTTTTCTCAAAGTCTTTTACTCTTTTAGAAAAATTGTTCCTTTTTATGAAAAACTTTCTAAAATCCTCAGTTTGAGTTCAGATACGCCCGAAGGTGCATCCGAATCCCTCAAACCAAGGCTCTGATACCAACTTGTAACAACGTAAATTTCTAAAACAATTTTTCATTTTTAAAACATACTTTTATTCATAAGGTAATATCATAACATAATGTGTCCAATGTTATCATAACAAAACATATCCCAGAATCTCAATACATAAACTCCATGAATGTGTACGGATCATGCCGACACCTTCCCGCGATCCTCGCTAGTACCTGAAACACATAACACAGCAACTGTAAGCATAAATGCTTAGTGAGTTCCCCAAAATACCACATACGCACATACGCCACTCAAGGCTATAAGACCTTCCGGTCACTGTGTCTCAGAGGACTTCCGTTCCACAACCCTGGTAGACCTTCCGGTCCTACCCGTAATGACCTTCCGGTCCATATCATCTTGACCTTCCGGTCCATATCATAATGACCTTCCGGTCCATAGCATTCATAACATACATAATACATCCATATCATGTAACAGCATACAGTACATACATCTCATAGCATATAAGACCTTCCGGTCACACATAGGTACCACTCTAGGTACAGTATAGTGAGAAGACTCACCTCGTACGAAGTCGGATAAACTCTCGTGCTTGTCGTCCCGACCTAGCCTCCTCCTATCATACGAATAACATTCCTGATCAATACCCGCTCATAGCCCCATCTCTAAATATTAGGTAGAAGGCCATCCTACCCCTCCCTGAACTCTCCTGAATCAGCTTTACCAAAACCCTAAGGTCAACTGAAGTCAACGGTCAAACTTTGACCCGACTCGTCGAGTGCACATGGGCGACTCGGCGAGTCCATGCGGGTCCTCAGGATCCTTCTAGCCTCACTTGGCACATCGAGTCATCCCTTCACTCGACGGGTTACACCTGTCGCGAATCGCGGGGCAACCCCGACTCGACTCGTCGAGTCCACTTATGAACTCGGCGAATAGCGTCCATGGCAACACTCAAATGACCTTCTGAGGTCATATCTGCTTCTCTAACCTATAGATCTGCCTTCCCTATTCGCAATAATCATGTAAAGGTCCGACCTTTACACTCATGCAACACACATAGGGCTCTCTTTGGTGAAATCATCTCTAAAAAAGGCAACCTAAGATCATTTCTTCCATGGAACAACATAAAGCAGGTTGGATAAGGCTCTTTGGACCTCTAAAGGTCCAGATCCAGAGTATAACACTCAAAGGGACAATATACTCATCATTTCAAGCCAATAAAAGGGTATAGAAAACCCTAAATTCAAGGATCTCATACTAAACAGAAGAAGGGATCGATTCACTACCTCAAAGTTGCAGATCCAAGCTGGAAATCCACAGAATAGCAATCTTCTTGACCTCCTCTTGCTGGAAACACCTTCTTCTTTGCAAAATCACACTAATAAGGATCAAAAAGGCTCTCTCTCTTATTCCACTCGTTCAAGCTCTCTAGGGTTTCTCTCTCTGGACTGGTAGCCGCAATTGAGGGCTATAAGGACCCTTAAATTGGGCACAGGCCCAAAGATTTAGGGTTTCTGTCCACAGCACGGACTCGTCAAGTCCACCCATCGACTCGTCGAGTCCCTTCATTAATCCAGTCAGCAAATCGCGATCCTACTCGACGATTCTAGGCGTCAACTCGTCGAGTCCCTCCTCATAACTCAAAATAAATGAATAACATAGAATACCTGGGAATCCGGATGTTACAATACGACTTTGTGCCATTCTATCAACTCCTAATTCCCAAAAATCTCCAAGTTATAATTGGTGTATAAAGTAATTTTATCACTTATCTCCTTGTCACAGACATTATGTTGAATATGAGATATGGATCGCAACCAAACTCATGTAGTGTTCACCTTTTATAACTACCCGGTTAGAGACCAGCATTTGACCATATCTAAGCACATTACTCCCTACACTTATGTACCACTATGTATCTCAGGTGTTAAGGATACAAACATAGTACCTTTTAATCAAGTATCATCCATGATAGTGACCATGAGATGATCTTGATGCGGGTCAGTTTAATACTAGTTCTTTGACAACTACCTATGAAACTTGGTTACAACCTGTCACACCCCCAAACCAAGGATGGCGGAAACGTCCGGGGGTGGAGGAATTCATGTATAGTATCATAACAATGAGTATAATAGTGCTCAAAGTAAATACAACCATCATAGATATAATTGAAAAAGTTACGCCATAGTATGTGTTTACATATTTCAAATCAATTACACTATGATGAAAAAATGAAATGTTTGACGATTTAACGTCCCATCCTCAAAAGCTGTTGATTTCCTGTTTCACTAATTTCCTGAGAATACAAGTAGTTTTGAAAGAGTGTCAACAATTAAGTTGGTGAGTTCATAAGAGTTTTGTTTGAGAAAGAAGTCGTTTTCCTTGTAAAAGCGATAGAGTATGATTCCATAAAATTCAATATTTTCCATATAAAAGTCATGTAGCCTTAAATCCCAAGACCGAGAATATGTGTGTGCTTTGTACTTATAATGTTTATAATAGTGATGTGTTTCCAAAAAAAATCCAATATTTTCCTTATAAAAGTCATGTGGTCTTAAATCCCAAGACCAAGAATCTGTGTATGCTTTGTACTTATAATGTTTATAATAGTGATGTGTTTCCAAAGAAAATCCAATAATTTCCTTATAAAAGTCATGTAGCCTTAAATCCCAAGACCGAGAATATGTGTGTGCTTTGTACTTATAATGTTTATAATAGTTTTAAATAGATAAAACCCATTTTCAAAGTAGAATTTTTCCTGTAAACTTGAAAGGTTGTTAACTCCCTATCTGAGTCATTATAACCATACTATAACGAGAATTAACCTGCAACAACATTTTTCAGACGTCAAGATCCTATGACACTTGTCACCCGTAGACCTGCAGGTCCGGCTGTAGCTAGCAGCGAGGTGTGGGGTGTCAATCCCAATATAGATCTGTATACAATTATCACGTTCTCCCTACAAGAGACTTTGGTTATAACTTACAGGAATTTGAACCCGTACTCTAAGAGTATGATGGAAGAATTGTCTCACAACTTACGTTAACTAGTTTACGTATAGTTTGAGTATAAAACCTCTTCCGTGGTGGAAGTGAAATCACCTTTTATGAAATAAATTAGTGATATGAAATTCATAAACTATTACTATTATAGTTTATCATGTCGTATTTGAAAAACCCATTTGTTTTGAGAGTAAAACCTTTTCTGTGGTGTGTTTTTATCGTAAAATCCACAAACTATACTTATTGTAGTTTATTATATGTGTTCGAAATGAATGGGAAAACCTTATCATGAATGACTAATTTCTGTTTATGATGATAAACTAACAAGAAATACATTCAACATTTAGAAACTTATTGTTATGCACTTTTCTCAACATACTACAAAGTCTTGTTAATATTGTAAGCTATGTAACTAGTTTTTAACCTTTATGCACTGTTTTACAAAAATAATAGAAAAATCATACGAAGTCAAAAACTAAATCCGTAAACTATGAGAGTTTAGAAAATGTGTCTAGTCTATTCATAATTTTTATTATGATTTTTAGAAGTCTCTAACTTGTGTGAAAATGGTCATATTCACAGACTGGTCCGAATTTGTTTCTGAAATGATAGGCAGTTTTGTAAAAATCACCATAAATTGTACAAAAATCGTATGGGGATGTGAAAGTAGTAATTTTAAAGGTATGAACCTGAACTATTTTCATATTAAACATTTTAGAAAGATATTAAGTTTACGATGGTCAAAACAGTCCGTGAATGGAACTAAACTTTCCTGTTGAAAGCTGATGTTTGACTTTAGTTAAGTTCTTGGTATTTTAACTTGTATTCTCCCCCTAAAACTTGAAGAAAACATGAAAATGTGGGGGTATGAACTCACCTTGAGTGATTTCCTTAGATGTATGCTGAAGAGAAATGGTTTCCAAGTCAAGAACACTTGATAGGAGCTTGGAGAGTTGAAGATCTAAGAACAATATGGTGACATTTGTTATGAGAGATTCATAATCTGAGTGAAGGAGTGAAGAATGTTCATTGTAGGATGAGAATAATTATTGAATGAGGGTGAGAAGCTCAAAGGCAGCCTTGGAGTCTCGAGTTCTTAGAGAGGAAAATGAGAGAGAAGTGTTTGTTTCTTGGTGAGAGAGTGAGTAAAGTAGAAGGAGAGATGGGGGTTTCCAACTTTTGATCAAGATACCAGCTGGAGGAGAGGTGTAAGAGGACAAATAGTTGAATAGGTATGGATGAATAGTCACTGAGGGTTGTCCTATGTGGGTATGGGGGTTAACTTGAGTCATACTTCATGGAAAGAGCAACACTTTATCTCAATATCTCACCCACTAGATATTGTTCTTAAGTTGAGATTTCCCCCAAAATGTGATTAAAATATGAATATATATGGTCTTATATGTCAAAATATAGGTTTGGGTGAAAATCCCAAGCGAAATCATGAAAAATGAGCTTAAAACGCAAAAGTGGTCGAAAACTGGGAGAAGGAAGCAAACATGCGAGGGTTCCTGAGTCAAAATCACACTTCTGGAGCCAAAAGTGAAGATTCGGAAGTTCTTTCATGGTTCCGAAGTGGGGAGTCCGAAGCTAAGGCATTTCGGAGCCACTTTTCGGAGAGAAGGAGTTCCGAAGCTGAGATGTGAAATTGTCCGGTTCCGGACTAAGAGGGTTCCGGACCAAGAGGGTTCCAGACTAAGAGGGTTCCGGGCCAAGAGGGTTCCGGACTAAGAGGGTTCCCTCCTTTGATTTTGGGTTGTTTTCGACAGAGGAAGGTACATAGAGAGATTTGGGAGAGATTTCTCATGCTTGGAGAGATTTGGGAGAGATTTCACATGCTTGGAGAGATTTGGGAGAGATTTCACATACTTGGAGAGATTTCACATATGTGGAGAGATTTCACATACTAGGAGAGACTTAGGAGAGACTTCACATACTTGGAGAGATTTCATATTCTTGGAGAGATTTGGAAGAGACTTCACATACTTGGAGAGATTTGGGAGAGATTTCATATTCTTGGAGAGATTTCACATACTTGGAGAGATTTAGGAGAGATTTCACATACTTGGAGAGATTTGGGAGAGATTTCACATACTTGGAGAGATTTGGGAGATATTTCACATACATGGAGAGATGTGGATAGAGAGAGATAGAGCGAGAGAGATTGAGAGAGACTTTGTTTGTGACTTTTTTTTATGTTTAGCTTCGAAATGCAAGGTTTGTAAGCCCCGTTTTGCCTTGTTATGAGCGTTATACGCCCCCGAAGGGTATGTATTAATGTTTTATTGAGTTGTTCCATCAGTTACACTGATTAGGGTTTAGATTTTCTGAACACAGTAAGACTTAAAGTCATACTTGCATTACGATGGTGTGTTGTACAATAGTAAGCACGATGTAAACCCTAATATACAAGGGTTAATTGAGTTGGCTAGTTTGACTTGTTGACTTTATTTGACTTTGACTTGACCGGAAGTTGACGGTTGTCACATCATCGCCCCATTAGAAGGAATTTTGTCCCGAAATTAGCACTTTGACCGGGACTTCGAGAGTTGGGTAAAGGTGCGGGTATTTTTTGTTTCATCTGGTCTTCGCGTTCCCAGGTGAAGTCGGGTCCTCGTTTTACGTTCCGACGGACCTTCACAATAGGGATGCAACCTTGATTTCGTTCTTTTGATCTTTCGATCCATGGTTTCTACCGGTTCTTCCACGAAGTGGAGACTCTCGTTGATTTTGATTTCGTCGGGAGGTATCAGAAGAGTCTCGTCAGACATACATTTCTTTAAATGTGACGCGTGGATGGTCGGGTGTACGTTGCTAAGTTCTTGGGGTAGCCAAAGTTTGTATGCCATCGGGCCAATCCCGGCAAGGATTTCGAACGGCCAGATTTACCTTTGATTTAGTTTCCCATGTTTTACCGAAACATATCATTCTTGTCAATAGTGAGGCCTTTGGCAGAACTCGGTCACCAACCCGCAATTCCGAGGGTTTGCGTCGCTTATCTGTGTTGCTCTTTATTTGGTTTCGAGATGCTTTCAGCCTTTCTCGAATTTGTACTGTGTCATAAGTAATAACTTCTCCTCAGAGCGCTACATAGGGCCTGCTTTAGTGTTTCTCGTTTGATTAGATCGGTAGGGAGCATATGGGTTCGGTTTATGCGACTAGACTTATTCGGATGGTAGAACGTTCACTCGCACTCCTGGGTAGCCTTTGTTGGATTAGTGTCTAAGCCAATAACTATTTTGGTATGTACTTGACCCGATGGTGCATGGTCCTTCTGGGTTGCCTTCACCAAAGCAACTTGATAGGATGAATTATGGAGAGAAAGGATTAATTATGATTTATTAATATATTATGAGAATAATATATTAAAGGAGAAATCATATTGTTTAATTAATATTAGTCAATAATTAATTAAGAATTAATTTTGTGGCTAAAAGAGATTAATTAAACTTAGGGGACTAGAACTATCAATTGTGTGATAGTTGAATATTGGGCTAATGGACTTCTTATTAGAGGGGTGGACGAAATCTATGGGGAAACCCATTAGAAAGCGTCCAAGGCCTCTAAAGGAGGAGTCCATGGGTTGCTTAGGGCCTAAACAGTCAAATTAGGGTTTCCTTGTTAGGTAACCCTAATAGCCTCACTATTTAAGCACCCCTAGGGCACCAAAAACGTGGCTAACTTATTCCTTAGGGTTTGTAGACGTTTTTGAGTGCCTCTCCTCTTCTCCTTCTTCATCCTCTTGCTCTTGGTGTTTGTGAGCCATTAGAGGAGTGACATTTGTGACTCTAAGCTTTTAGAAGCTAATTACAAGAAGGAATAGATTGTTATTGCTACATAACAGTCAAAGATAAGATCTAAACCCTATTCTTATGTTTATATTGATTATCACATGCTAGATCTACAGTTTATGGCTTTGGATGATTATTGCATGTTCATTAGACAAACTAGATCCAAAGCATTAGGGTTTGCATGTACACCATAGGAATGATGTAGTGCTTATAACCCATCAGCCTTGTCCCGAAGTTCATGGTAGGACTCGTACCTGGGCCATATATCATTAACTTGCGTATATAGGTCGTATGTAATTAGGGTTGGTAAGACAGTTGGATGAGTGGCTCTGCCCCAAGTCCACAACCAGACAAGGAACAGGAAATAGGGCGGAAACACACATCCAATGTCCGTAGAATCTTAATTATATATTATCCTTGTGTATACACTTACTAGTGATAGGCTAACCGTATTCGTCCCAAGCTTCTGTGCTTGAACCTTATCTGCTGGATGCGTGACATTCTGGGAGGGTCTTCAGGAAATACTTGTGGAAAGGCTTCGGAAAGTATAATACTCCTTTGGTGAGTGTTTTGGGGTTTCGCAGCGAGAGATGACCCGGAGGTCCATGTCGGATTTGCGTTTATGAGATACGAGGGTTTCGATATTCAGTGGGTTAGGTGAAGGGTCTTTTCGTATCCGTTTAATCGGGAAGGTGAGGACTATGCCAATCGAAATCAAATGACGACAACCGATCTTTTAGGTAAAACATGTGTTAAGTTGTATTCGTAAGAGATATTCGTTAGAGTGATAGTGCATCCTGTGTTTCTTTCAGTGTGTTCCGTTTTGATCGATGTTATTGTTACCGCAAATGATTCATACCACAGCAGTTAGCACTGGTAGTAAGTGTGTTCTGATAGCTAGCAATGATACTTTATATCATGACCCCCGACCGGTCACTCTATGATCGAGCGATATATGCAAGTCGTATGAAATTTGGTTTGGATGAAATCGTTGAGTGAGTGACTCTTCCCTAACCCCACTACTAGACATGGAACAGGAGTCAGGACAAGACTATTTGCTTTAAGTCTGTAGTATTTTAATTATAATTAACCCTGATGTATACACCAAGTCATCATAGCTCACCGGTGATGATCCTAAGGTCATATATGAATGTCTTTGATTTGATTGAACGAGAGAGTATTTTAACTACTTTTTGAAAGACGGTAATTTTAGCAAAAATACCAAATTCATTACAAACATATGGTACTTAAACGTTTTTGTTGTTGGAAACATTACAAAAGTCCTAATAAGGTTCCTTGTTGCTCCTGCTGGTTTGTTTGTCACACTCCTCCTGCTCCCCCGTCATTCCTCTCACTTGGACAGTCTCTCTTGAAGTGTCCCATTTCACCGCATAGGTGGCATACTGGACTTACACTGGTATTGGTGATTGAAGCGATGCGCTGGGTCCGGGTCCTGCAGAAGCGGGAAGTATGTCCGTTCTTGTTGCAGTTTTTATAGTACGGCACCCGGCAAACCCCATTGTGATGGTAGCCACACTTGTTACACTTTGGGAGTGTTCCCATATACTGTTTGACCGGTACTTGAGTGACAGACGTTGTGGCTCGTGTCGAGGCATGAGTCGTGACTGCTGTTGTAATTACAGGGGAAGCCACAAATTGTTGTCTTTTAGCGCGTTTTTGAGATAGGTTGCGCTTCTTTTTGTGACAAAACTCTCGTTTATTGTTCTTAGGCTTGTGGCCTGAGGCGCCTTTGTTGGTAGACACCTGCTGGTGTTCTTGACTGTTACTGCGGTTAATATTGCCGACACCACTTTCACCTCTGTTGGTGTTGTTAGCATTTAGTTGCGTCATGACGGCTGTCACGGCTGCCGTAACCGCAGCTTGAAAAGTAGCAGAGTCTATATGCAGGATTGCTGCCTTGCTTGTTGGCTGGTTACCTCCTTGTGAAGACATAACCCTATTGCATGGGTAGAAACGATGTCGTGAGTGGGAATGAATATCTCTAGTTATATCCTTACCATTTATATACACATATATAAATTTCGCACTTTACTGAACTATTCTCGATGTTTCTACTAACGTTCCTGAGACGGAGTTATGGTAGTGGGTAGAAGTAGGTTTTGTACGGGCGTTAAGTTTTACCCATCCTAGGATTAAGTTTGTCCAAACACGCTTAGCTGAGGAGTTCTGATGGGATTCGGGGCATTAGTGCTGGTATGACCGCATCCTATAGGTCTACGAAAAGGCATCTTTCAACTATGAGGTTTAAAAAGGCGAGATGATAATGAGTCTTGAAAAAGGGTTTATACATCGGGAGTTATCTCACTAAGTTTATCTTAGTTCTGAGTGTATCGTGTTCCAATTTTTATGGTGTTCTGAAAACAATTCATAACGAGAGTCTATATATCATAAACTTATGAATTCTTAGTAGTATTGCTCCCAATGAAATAATACGCATGCCTATTTCATTTGTATGATTCTTGTATATGTAGTTTTAGAGAAAAATTTGTGCATGAAGAAGGCCTACACCACATCATTGCAAGGGAAAGTTTGGACCGCAAATAAATCTCTGGGCTAGTGTAATCACTAACTCGCAGGGTCGGGCCTACACATGGAGGGGAGTAGCGCCAACGCATACTCATAGACATAAACTACGAGGTCTCGGGAGTAACACGAACTCTGCTCACGATAATATGTCCCCGGTGGTGCTTGAAACGAAGTCGATGCGTCCTGTAGTTCTGCCAACCTACACTTGGTTGCGACCACTCTCTCTTCGAGTGTCGAGTGTCTATCTTGATACTCCTTTGCCTTCGCCTGAGCGACGATAAGGTCTTCAATGAGTTGGTCTCTGAAATAGCAGTCTCCTTCTAAGTCTCAAGTTTGTGAGATGGTAGTGTCTGTAGTAGCACGCAGTTCCCGAACTCGATTCACAGTCTCCCTGTTTTGGTCCCCGATGGTTGAGCTTACTGCAACCTTGTTGGTCCCTAAATGGCGATTGCTGTTGCTGATGGCGACTCCATCCCTTGATCAATGCTGTCCAACGGGGCACAGGTTCGATGCAGTCGAAACGGTTCGCGAGAGTCCTGGCTATGTAAGGAGAGTTGTCGACCTCTGGCTCCACTTCCGACTTTTTTCCTAATCACCCACTAACTCTCCGTGTTCGGAAAGTAGGGGTCTCTTGGTACGTAAAATCTTGTCATGATGTCTGTTCGAGAATAGGGGTGAGGTAAGACGCATATAATAATCATATCCCTAGAAATACTTACAGGGGTTTGATACTCCTTAGTTACTTCTATAATGACATGGTGCATACCAGTTACATATAAACAAAGATATAATAGACCTTCGAATAAGTGATCAGACTCCAAAACCACAACCAAACAAGGAACAGGAAGTAAAGCAATGATCACATATTCTAAGTCTATGATATCTAAGTTATATATAACTTTAGAGTATCCACTTAGTGATTGTAGATCTACTAGCAAGAATCTGTTTAGTTTTCACATAAGTTATAGCACCACAAAATACTCCTATAGTATTTTAAATGTTATGTTTGGTTCTTAACGATTTTCTGGTATGGGTGTTGGTGAGTTGATAGACTTGTTGTCCACTATGACTATCCCCCGGCACATACTAGTCACTTCTCGGACGAATATAGGTTATCATGCTATATTCCTCCCAGACTTGATTGCACATCCCAGGGCATATTCACATTGCACAGCTCCTCTATTTTTAACTTTTGTGTTTTCCTTAGACGTGACACTATACCGGTATGCATGTATGTACTTATACTTTTAACAAGAAACTATTTATTTCTAAAAGTATAGTTATTTGAAAATGTTTAATCAGAGACTTTAGTCCCAATTCATTTATAGTTTGTATATCTTATGTGGTTTGATATACTTAGTTCACTATAAACAATGCTCTCATACCAATCTCTCACACCCCCAAACCAAGGATGGCGGAAACGTCCGGGGGTGGAGGACTTCATGTATAGTATCATAACAATGAGTATAATAGTGCTAAAAGTAAATACAACCATCATAGATATAATTGAAAAAGTTGCGCCATAGTATGTGTTTACATGTTTCAAATCAATTACACTATGATGACAAAATGAAATGTTTGACGATTTAACGTCCCATCCTAAAAAGCTGTTGATTTCCTATTTCACTGATTTTCTGAGAATACAAGTAGTTTTGAAAGAGTGTCAACAATTAATTTGGTGAGTTCATAAGAGTTTTATTTGAGAAAGAAGTCGTTTTCCTAGTAAAAGCGATAGAGTATGATTCCAGAAAATTCAATATTTTCCTTATAAAAGTCATGTAGCCTTAAATCCCAAGACCGAGAATATGTGTGTGCATTGTACTTATAATGTTTATAACAGTGATTTGTTTCCAAAGAAAATCCAATATTTTCCTTATAAAAGTCATGTGGTCTTAAATCCCAAGACCGAGAATCTGTGTGTGCTTTGTACTTATAATGTTTATAATAGTGATGTGTTTCCAAAGAAAATCCAATAATTTCCTTATAAAAGTCATGTAGCCTTAAATCCCAAGACCGAGAATATGTGTGTGCTTTGTACTTATAATGTTTATAATAGTTTTAAATACATAAAACCCCTTTTCAAAGTAGAATTTTCCCTGTGAACATAAAAGGTTGTTAACTCCCTATGTGAGTCGTTATAACCATACTATAACGAGAATTAACCTGCAACAACGTTTTTCAGACGTCAAGATCCTTTGACACTTGTCACCCGTAGACCTGCAGGTCCGGCTGTAGCTAGTAGCGATGTGTGGGGTGTCAATCCCAATATAGATCTATACACAATTATCACGCTCTCCCTACAAGAGACTCTGGTTAGGAATTTGAACCCGTACTCTAAGAGTACGATGGAAGAATTATCTCACAACTTACGTTAACTAGTTTACGTATAGTTTGAGTATAAAACCTCTTCCGTGGTGGCAGTGAAATCACCTTTTATGAAATAAATTAGTGATATGAAATCCATAAAATATTACTATTATAGTTTATCATGTAGTATTTGAAAAACCCATTTGTTTTGAGAGTAAAACCTTTTCCGTGGTCTGTTTTTATCGTAAAATCCACAAACTATACTTATTGTAGTTTATTATATGTGTTCGAAATGAATGGAAAAACCTTATCATGAATGACCAATTTCTGTTTATGATGATAAACTAACAAGAAATACATTCAACATTTAGAAAATTATTGTTATGCACTTTGCTCGACATGCTACAAAGTGTTGTTAATATTGTAAGCTATGTAACTAGTTTTTAACCTTTCTGCACTGTTTTACGAAAATCATAGAAAAATCATACCAAGTCAAAAACTAAATCCGTAAACTCTGAGAGTTTAGAAAATGTGTCTAGTTTATTAATAATTTTTATTATGATTTTTAGAAGTCTCTAACTTGTGTGAAAATGTTCATATTCACAGACTGGTCCGAATTCGTTTCTGAAATGATAGGCAGTTTTGTAAAAATCACCATAAATTGTAGAAAAATCGTATGGGGATGTGCAAGTAGTCATTTTAAATGTATGAACCTGACATATTTTCATATTAAACAGTTTTGAAATATATTATGTTTAAGATGGTCAAAACAGTCCATGAATGGAACTAAACTTTCCTGTTGAAAGCTGATGTTTGAGTTTAGTTAAGTTCTTGGTATTTTAACTTGTATTCTCCCCCTAAAACTTGAAGAGAACATGAAAATGTGGGGGTATGAACTCACCTTGAGTGATTTCCCTAGATGTATGCTGAAGAGAAAGGGTTTCCAAGTCAAGAACACTTGATAGTAGCTTGGAGAGTTGAAGATCTAAGAACAATATGGTGACATTTGTTATGAGAGATTCATAATCTAAGTGAAGGAGTGAAGAATGTTCATTATAGGATGAGAATACTTACTGAATGAGGGTGAGAAGCTCAAAGCCAGCCTTAGAGTCTCGAGTTCTTAGAGAGTAAAATGAGAGAGAAGTGTTTGTTTCTTGGTGAGAGAGTGAGTAAAGTGGAAGGAGATATGGGGGTTTCCAACTTTTGATCAAGATACCAGTTGGAGGAGAAGTGTGAGAGGACAAATAGTTGACTAGGTATGGATGAATACTGACTGAGTGTTGTCCTATGTGGGTATGGGGGTTAACGTGAGTCATACTTCATGGAAAGAGCAACACTCTATCTCAATATCTCACCCACTAGATATTGTTCTTAAGTTGAGATTTCCCCTAAAATGTGATTAAAATATGAATATATATGGTCTTATATGTCAAAATATAGGTTTGGGTGAAAATTGTTGGGTTTTGAGCATTCTAACACTCCTATGGTGTACATGCAACCCTATAAACCTTGGATCTATGTTTTCTCCATTATACATGAAAATATTAACTATTCCAAGGTTTCATCCCAATAGTGTGGAAGCCTCAAATGGAATCACAAATCACCAAAACACCTTGGAAGAACTTGAGAGAATATGTATGCACACTAAAATCGGCCCACTCTTATTTTCTCACACTTGTTTAATTTTGTGAGCCAAGGACCCCTTTATATATTATGGAGGATTAGGGTTACATCCATGTAAACCCTAATACCCATGATCTTTCATTTACATAGGATCCATGGGTTAAAAGCTCCATGGACCATCCATGAAAGCTTAGCCCAACCTAAATGAACTTGGCCCATTCCATATATATAAGAGTCCATATTTAATTAGTTCTTTTTGATCACTTAATTAATTCTAAATTAATTCTTGATCAATACTAATTAAATAATATGATTCCATATTAATATATTAGAACTTATAATATATTAATATAAATCATAAATATACTATTCTCAAATGACTATCCATATAAATTGTGCCGGTGAAGTGCAACCCAAATGGACCATGCCGGGTCGGGTCAAGTACATACCAAATATAGTTATGGATTAGACATTAATCCAACAGTCTCCCACTTGGATAAGTCTAAAACTATTATTGAGTATGACTTCAAAACCTAACTAGCAATCGTAGCTCTTAAAGCCGCTGTCGAACTCTGACCTTGTCAATGACTTGTCCATTAGATAAGGGATCATATATTCCTCCATTCTAGATATCATATGGACTGAGACATGGATTATAATCATTCTCTCTGTCCATTTGTTGTTTCCCGATTTTCGATTCATGATGACTAACTGATTGAACAAATCAAATCAGTCCTGGCTTGGCCAAGCACTCACATGTGTCATCGCTAAATCATCGAGGGGCCCACATATATCGCTTTTATCCCGAACGTAAAAGGAATGGATAAACTTCGACTCATATGGCTTGTTCTATTACTTGTTGAATCATGCACAAAGGCACGTTTTATAACATCGAGTTACCAATGCGTTTTCGTGCAATCAATGTATAACCAACTCATAGTAACAACTCATATCTCTAGGTTTTAAGAATATAAGATATTATCGTCTCATGATCACTCGTGATAAAATCCAAGAAGTGATTCAAATGAGCGTGGGTTGAATCCAATACTCAGAACTTATGAGCACTCATGAGTATTGTAGCACCACTTTGTCCACCAACTTGGACCTCTACAAACCAACCCATGACAGTCT
Source organism: Lactuca virosa (assembly GCF_052849685.1). Taxonomy (NCBI): domain Eukaryota; kingdom Viridiplantae; phylum Streptophyta; class Magnoliopsida; order Asterales; family Asteraceae; genus Lactuca; species Lactuca virosa. Next base: position 51,236,032 of record NC_136430.1, read on the forward strand.
TGATTCATATCTACTTCCAACATATGACCGACTGTTGATGGTTTGAATAACTTAATCATTCAGGAAGAGCGACTTAGTTATTCTGGAAGTCAAAACATGCAAAGTGAAACACAAGAATAAATGAATCAAATATGGTATCAAACCCTATGAATATAAATAAACACTTTTATTTATCACCATACTGATTACTCATTATTCATTGTTTCGGTTTTATCAACTTTATACTTGAATTAAAAACACTAGTTGTCCCATGCTCCAAGCATGTACACTATGTTTTTCTTAAACAATAGCTTTGCCATACACCAAGTATGCACTCTATGTTTGTCTATGATCCTTACTTTGTGAAATAAACCAATTGAACATAATTTCAATGAATCTAATTTCACACTCCCAAATCCTTATCGAAAAATGTGAGAATTTCAAATTCCTATCATTTATCGAAATCTGTTTAGATTTTAAACTTATATGCACTGACCCTCCTGTAATGAATATGTACAAAGTCACAAAGACTTGTCAACAGTCATTATAAGGTATTCGAATGGAGATTAACTCCATGGAAACTAAGTCTCATATTCAAAGTACATTGCTTTGGACATGCTTCTTGCATTAAGTTTTCTAATCTTACACAGATAACTTCCACCTATGGAGACAACTCCATATTCTCATTTTGACTATCACTTCTGAATAAGAGATGCCTCTTTTCAGAATATGTCAATATGGTCCTTCCAAAATTAGCACTATACTTCCAACTGTCCCTGAGCAACCAATCTTTGGTAAACCTCAGATTGTCCTCGACAATTGCTTAATCATTTTAGTCATATCCAATTCTAGACCTTTTCCCTTCTTAATGCCTCTGGCCATTTGGAAAAATTTAGAAATGACAAATATTATAGCACATGCAATCGATCCTGTACCCAAAGCAAATGCTACACGATTCATGATGTCTCACATAAAGACATGATTCTAGACCAGTCTTTTGCTACAATATTTTTATTTGCCATGTTTTCAAAATTTGACTATGAAGAGGGATGCCGTAATCATAATCGAATTTTGAGAACGCAATATATAGAATTTCCTTAAGTTGAACCAATCCAACATGAAATTCATATATATATATATATATATATATATATATATATATATATATATATATATATATATATATTCTTGACTAAAGATGATTAAGGTCTCAATCTAAGCATTTACAACTGAAATGAAGTATATCCTCTCCCTTAATTATAGCAAAACAACTTTTTCAATCCCTGCAGCCTCACGAATTGAAACTTTTGTTTTCTATAATTAACATTGCTAACTTGCAACACTAACAATAATTATCATGCTCCCACTAACATGATGATTATTAGCATAACACTTTTGCTCCCACTAGCTTTGACATGTACTCAGAAATCAGCTGGACTTTTAGAAATCAATACTTTATTGACTTTCTTAGCAAAGTTCAGATTTCTGATACGAGATGCTTTGATAAAACTTTATCAAAATCATACACCTTTCCTTAGATAGCATGTATGTGTGTCTAAATAATTTCAGAACTATGAAAAGGGATGCCGTAATCATAGTCTGAATTGTTTAGACCTTTTGCCATCTGCTTCAAATCTACTTGGTGGAAGTGTTTCCTCACCATCATTTTCATGAATCGGAGAGAAACCTTATGACCCTTAGATTTTATGGTGTATGTGTTCTTATCCATATGAATCGTCAAAACCATAGTCACAAGACAAGGATAATGACAAATCCAAACTCATATGGACTGAACTTATGCGATCTTAACTTCTTGCCACCTGGCAGTACAGGGCCTGCCATTGCTTCCAAGTTGTTATGCAACCAATTGAGAACTTTTAGAACTCCTATGCAAAGCCAACTTTAACTGGAATGGGCACAGAATATGTCAACACGATAGGTTATAAACCTCAAGTCGTGTGCTAGTGAAGAACCTCAGGTTTTATTCTTGATTAGTTCTTGAAATTCTTTTTAGGATCTTTAAGACTCCCACTATCCTCTTGACATACAAGACTATCTTGCCTAATATTCAAGAGATAGTGCGGATTCTTTATCAAGACAAACACTTCACACAATTGGCCTTAGTTGGTCTTTGTTTTATCCAAAACATCACAACTTACCAATTTCAAATGTACAAGAGTAGGGCACTTTTACTCTTACATTTGACAAGTGTTTTAAACCTTTCTTTAAGATATGTCACTCAAGTTACAATCTTGGAGTATGACTCTAAGAATTGTTTTGGAACGAAGTATGACTCATCTTCCTGATCTAACCATTTCGACAATTCATGACTCCTCTTCTTAGTCATAAGAATGCACTAAGATGACCTTAAGAGGACTAATTGTGATATGATTTCTAAATCATTAATATGATCACAAACATGATACAAAAGTACTCTCCCATCTTTTCAGATTTGAGAAACTTTTATCTTTCTGCCTAATTTGATTCTTCCCATTCGTTCTGCCATACATTGAGACTTTTCCAATGTTTCAGAATTATACTTAAACTTGTAAGTATAACCATATTTACTAAACTTTAGTAAATCAAATAGTCTTAACGAGCTTTGTGGTGGACATGACCAGTGCACAAGAATGTGTACTCGATCCCTTTAGTCCTTCACTTGACTCACACATCCATGTGAACAAGTAATTAGTCTTGATTTTCCAATGCTTGAAAGTTCTCATTCATCATACTATTCAACTTGCATGATTCCAAGTTTCGGCCCAATTGAAACTTGGGTGATGAGGAACTTTCCTGATTTGGTAAATTTAGACACTACCACAAATGAAAGAATCAAATCCATTTTCCAATATTGCTGTCAGTGGAATCATATAAGCAACAATTTTCCACAAATGCCATTATAAGGATACTTCAAATAAATAAAATTAAACAATTTTCTTTTATTTTAAAACTTTGCGGAAAAACTTATCCTTACAATCCACATGGAAAATTGTTGTTATCTATTCCTTAGCAATATATCATAACTTCTTAAGCAACTGCTCAAAATTCTGATGCGATCGAAATCCACCTTCGCGATCAGAATCAACATATACTTCCTTTAAGATTTTTCTCTATTCTTTGATTCTTAAAACATCAACATGTAACCCAATCACATCATGTAATGAGGATCTCAGAATAGAACTTAACAGAGTTAGATAATGGGCTCTACCTGATGTAGAGTCAAACTTATTGACTTTAACATCCTTAGGTAAATTTGGCAGCTTTGCAATCTGTTGAAAATATGCGATCTGATTACCACGAATAAAGGCTCGGATACCAGTTACTGGGTGACAGATATATATATTTAAGGAGATAAGATGCGGAAAAAAATAAGAAGTGCGGAATAAATATAAACTGGAAAGCTATAAATGACTGAAAGCTATAAATGAAATAAATGACAGTATTTAAATGACGTAAAGCTATAATAAAATATATAAATATATAAATATATATAAAGTCGGTTCGTCAATAAATTGACTGAACTGGTTTAGAATTGGACTGGATCTTAATAGACTGTGTCTCTATTTGTTCAAAGTTCAATCCGGTAAGTAACAATAAGTTCTTTTTATGTAACAATGAATTGTTTACAAAACGATACAAAATACACGGGTAATGTTTTTTGTATGTGGGTATGGGGTTTTTTAAGGTGATTTGATGAGGTTGAAGTGGGTATTTGGAGGGTGGTAGAAGGTGGAATAAGGTTGTAGTTTTGGTGGTATAAGGTAACAAAGAGGGTGATGTTGAAAGAGCTTTGGGTGGTTATGAATATAGATTTTCGTAGTAAATCTCTCTGGATAGCGAATTATCTCTCGCGTCTCTCTGGGGTTTGCAGTGGTCAAAAAAATCGAGGAAAATTCCTGGATGTAGGTAAGGTCCTGAATAATTTGCGGTGCAAATCTCTCCCTTATTATCTTGTTGAGTTGTGCTCGGTGAATTTTTTCTTAACTTCCAAATTCTGATGTCGAAAAACAGCAAGGTGATGATGGTTGTGGTGATTTGAAAGGGTTTTTGGAGGAGGTTTAAGGAGGGTATTTGGAGGGTGTTTGGAGAGTATTTTGAGGTTGGCTATGTGTTTATTCTTCTGGAGATGAGAGAGTAATAGGAGATACATTACAAGGAAACAAAAAACACACACAAAAACTCATGTAAACATGCATCTATATATATGCAAAGGAATCAAGCAACTCTTGTTTGTTTAAGGAAAAGTAATGAAGTGATTGATTGTAAAGGTTGGAAGCACACATGATGTTTGGTACTTTTGCTTTTGTGAAGATTTCTTTCCATATATATATATATATATATATATATATATATATATATATATATATATATATATATATGCATGATTCAATATATATATATATATATATATATATATATATATATATATATATATATATATATATATATATATATAATATATACAATATACATACATATATATATACAATATAATATATATACATATATATTTATAATATATATATATATATATATATATATATATATATATATATATATATATATATATATATATATATATATATATATATCCAATTGTGAATTGAATTTCCATTTTTGACCCTTGAGGTTTTTAAATTCTTGACAATTTTAGTCTTGATTTGTTTTGTCTTCAAACGACCAAATATTGCGTCTATTTTTCCGTCTTTGCGTATTTCGTCTTTTGCATATTTTTCTATTTCATAATTAAGCACGAATCCACGCAACCTGAAATAACTGATAATATTTGTTAGATAATATAAAACCAATTCGTCTTATTTCAGTGATGATCACATATAAAAACATTTTTCAACAATTTCCCCCTATGTGATCATTGATGAAATAAGGATAGATATAATGACATTAACAGTTTTAATCTTGAAGATTTGGGATAAAAGTTTTGTCAATGAGAAGATATATATAAAACCATTGTAATCGTTTTGAAAGTTTGTGACTTGGTTTAACATATCTTATGTAAAAGATTTTCAGAAATTTTTTTCCGAATCAAAGTCTCGGGTTCGGTTATCAAAGGGTAGTCATATATGTATCTAAAGAAATTTCCTTAGATTTTATAGCATTATTAATGACGACAAGTGGTCTAACAGGTCGATTCAGATGAACGCTCATAGGTATAACTCACACTTCACTTGGGTGTTTGGTTGTTCTGGCAGCAGAACAAGTTAATGATCACTAAAAATGAGTGATATCTCTCTCTGACGACTCACACTCATATTGGAGGTGTTCAGCTACGCTTTTCCTGTAAAGTCAATTAGTCTCATTATTAGATAATCAATCACATAAGACTGGTTTCGGCATTACTCAGCGGGTTTCTTCATTCATGCCATTAAAGTTCACTCTCTCTCCGTCGGGAAATACATGTAGAAGGGTTTAGCAATTTTCATAGTGCAGTTTGCAACTAAGATTCTTCAGTGATGAAGGCTACAGTATCCCGGGAAATCCATTGTTGTTGCAGCTTCTTCTTTGATAATATCCTGTTTGTTGATTAATATCGATTTATTGTAAAAAGATATTTTGTTTTAGCATTGAGAATTTGCTACATTTGAGACCTTTTTAAGAGTATTTGACTTGAGTGATTGAGATATCTTCTTTTGTGAAAAATGGTTAAAACAAATCGCGGGATTTTATGATTTTTGTTTTGAAATAACCATTTGGTTGAAAGTTTGTTTGAAAATACCAAATATAGAATATATTTTTTTTGTTTTGTTTGGTATATCTTTATTGAATCCATTTGTTTTCTTGTTGATTTGTCTTTGAGGATTGGATGTTGATAGATATTTGTTTTTCCTTTGGTTTTCTTGTAAGGATATGTCGTTGTTTGCTTGATGGATCATGGGATCGCAAGTCTTCATTTTTGGTTGGCTTTTATCTAGGTAGGGATAGGTGGCATAAAAGACAGTTTGTCTAGTATGTAAGAAATGAATGTATCGTCCCTGGTCATTTTGATATCTAAGCAAAAATGAGACTGTGACAAGGTATAATTGGGTATACCTTATAAGCAATAGTGACACACCTAAGCTCACAAGAAATGATTTCCACAATGATTTAGATCGACGTGGCACAAATTCTCACATGGGTTTTTGTTTTCATCTGAACCTCCTAACCTTATGTCCCTTGATTGTTTAAAATCGTCAATAATGAAATAAAATCGAAGGAAATAAAGTTATATACATTATGAAAAGTAGGATATTTGAACCTTCACTCCAATTGAGAATTAATATGACTTAAAATCTTCATCGAGCATAAGCATCTGAAAATTAAGTCAAGAGAAGATTAATCACAAGGTTCTATAAAAGCTTATTATGGCAAGTCTTTTATTAATTTTTTTTTTGAAGATTTGTTTTTCTGAATGTTTTTGGAAATATTGGTTATTTGAATGTTTTTGGTATTTTTTAAAAGGAAAGCAATTTTCAATTGTTTTTTAATTTTCCTTTTGAATGAAAGTAAACACACTTTTGTACAAACAAAAAGTAAAAGTTTAAGGATAGATGTTATCTGGATTTAACATTCCTAGACGGCCTAGGAAGTATTGAAACTTTGTTTCATCGAGAGCCTTAGTGAAGACATCAACAATTTGATCTTCGGTGTTGATGAAGTGCAATTCGATATGACCCTTTTGAATGTTGTCTTTGATGAAATGATATCGAATGTTGATGTGCTTTGTCATGGAATGGTGAACGGGATTGTGAGAAATGGAAATTGCACTGGTTGAGTCACAAAATATGGGAATTTGTGAAATTTTGAAGCCATAGTCTCGCAGTTGAGTTTGCATCCATATGACTTGTGAACAACAGCTGGCGGCAGCGACGTATTCAGCTTTTGCTGTTGATGTGGATACACAAGTCTGTTTCTTTGAAGTCCAACTCACTAGTCTACCTCCTAGGAATTGACAGCTACCAGATGTACTCTTTCTATCTAACTTGCATCCTCCATAGTCTGAGTCGGTGAAAGCGTTCAGCTGAAAATCGGATTTAGCTGGATACCAAAGGCCAAGTTTGGGAGTGCCTTTTAGGTATTTGAAGATGCGTTTCACAGCGACTACATGGGATTCCATAGGATTTGCTTGGTATCTGGCACAGACACATGTAGAAAACATGATGTCAGGTCTGCTGGCAGTGAGGTATAAGAGTGATCCGATCATTCCACGATATATTTTCTGATCAACAGGTTTGCCATTTAAGTCTGCATCGATTTTGTATCCAAAAGCCATTGGGGTTTTTGCGGGATTGGATTTGTCCAATGAAAAGCGAGTGAGTAGGTTTTTGACATAATTCTCTTGGTTGATGAAAATGCCATCAGTTGACTGTTTGATTTGAAGTCCGAGAAAAGTAGTCATCTCCCCAATCATGCTCATTTCAAATTTGCTCTTCATTAGATCTGCAAACTTAATACTCAAAGATTCATCAGTAGAACCGAAAATAATGTCATCAACATATATTTGTATGATTAAAAGATGTTTATTATAGATTTTACGAAAGAGGGTTTGATCGATTGAACCTCTTTTAAAACCTGATTCTTCGAGAAAGGTTGTCAATGTGGCATACCAGGCTCGGGGTGCTTGTTTCAAGCCATAGACAGCTTTCTGCAATTTGAAGCTGTGATCAGGAAATTTGGGATCTTCGAAACCTGGTGGTTGTTGGATGTATACATCGCGATCTAACTCTCCATGTAGGAATGCACATTTAACATCCATTTGGAATACTTTGAAGTTCTTATGTGCAGCATATGCAAGAAAGATGCGAATTGCTTCAATTCTGGCAACTGGAGCATATGTTTCATCGTAGTCGATTCCTTCTTGTTGTGAATATCCTTTGACTACGAGACGTGCCTTGTTTCGACAAACGATTCCTTGATCGTCAGTTTTGTTTCTGAATACCCATCTTGAACCTATAACAGAAACATCGGGTAGGGTAGGGACAAGATTCCATACGTCATTTCTTTCAAATTCTTCTAGCTCTTCTTGCATAGCTTTTACCCAGTCTGGATCTTTGAGAGCGGAATGTATGGTTTTGGGTTCAGTCATGGATGAGAAGGCTCCAAATAAACAATCATTAGAAGTTGCGGCTCTAGTTTGGATGCCTGAGTTTGGATCTCCGATGATTTGGTCAGTTGGGTGGTTTCTGGTCCATTTTATTAAGCGATTCTCTTCCGCTATAATAATTGGAATTTCAGTATCCCATTGTTCTTCTCCAGGAGTTTCATCTTGGAATAGGTTTGAAGGTTTCCTCATAAATGATGCATCGGGATTGTTTTGGATATTTGGGGATGGGGTATTTAAAGGAGGATTTGGTGTTTGTTCCAATGAAGAAGTATGTGTAGGTGGTTCCCCCTCGAATTGATCTTCATCATTTCGGTTTGTTTGTGGAGTTCCTTCAGTGGTCGTTCCTGTAGAATCAATAGAAGTAGTTAGAAGTTCATAATTGTAAGCGGTTTTGGGTTGTTCAAAAAGTAAATCAAGATCGATTTCAATATCTCTGTCAGGAGAAGGTGTTTGTTGAATTGGATTTTGAAAAATATTATCGATCATTTTTGAACCAAAATGTTCACGATCCAATTTCCTGACATAAAATTCATCGAAATGAACATCGGTACTTTCTTCAATTACTCTGGTACGTTTGTTCAGTACTCGATAAGCAGCTGAAGAAAATGAGTAACCAAGGAAAATTCCTTCGTCCGACCTAGATTCAAATTTTGAGAGGTGGTCTTTATTGTTCTTTATGAAGCATCTACAACCAAAAATATGGAAAAATTTGATGTTTGGTTTTCGGTTGTTAATGACTTCATATAGTGTTTTATGAAGATGTTTATGGATTAAGGAACGATTTTGAGTGTAGCAAGCTGTGGCTATTGCTTCTGCCCAGAAGTATTGTGGCAGATCAGTCAAGATAAGCATTGATCTTGCAGCTTCACATAGAGTTCTATTCCTTCTTTCGACAACTCCGTTCTGTTGTGGAGTGTATGGGGCTGAGAAGTTATGTTCAATTCCTTTGTCTTTGAGAAATGAATCTAGAGTCTTTTTTTTGAACTCTAAACCATTATCACTTCGGATTCTTCGAACAGGTCGTTTGAGCTTCAGTTCGATTTGTTTGATGAAGTTGATCATCTCTTCAGGTGCTTCTGATTTTAGTCTTAAGAAAAAGACCCAAGTAAAGCGCGAGAAACCATCAACGACAACAAGAATATACTTCTTCCCTTGTATGGTTTGGGTTTTCGCAGAGCCACAAAGGTCTATGTGCAACAATTCTAGTGGTTCGGATACACTAGATTCTGAGATGCTTTTGTGAGTTGATTTGGAAAGTTTTCCTTTTTCACATGCGGCACACAAAGTTTCATTATCAAGCTTCAGAAGTGGCAGTCCTCTAACAAGATCATCGCCGATCAGTTTGTTGATGTACCCAAAGTTTAGATGGGAAAGGCGGCGGTGCCATAACGAACTGATATCTGCTGGGGCTTTTGATAGCAGACATATATCGGGTTTACCATAGATAAGATACATGTCAAGTGGATACATATTTCCGGCACGGTAAGAATCAACAATGATTTCTTTGGTTTTGGCGTCCATGATCAAGCTTCATTGTTTGGTGAATAGGACTTCAAGATTGTTATCACACAGTTGAGAAACACTGATGAGGTTGTGTTTCAGGTCATCGACATAGGCAACTTTCTTTATGGTGAAGTTACCATTTGTTATGTTTCCATAACCCTTGATTTTTGCCGTCATGTTGTTGCCGAAGGTAACGTCTTGATTGGTTTGGGTGGGTTTGAAGTCACGAAGGTAGTTTCGGTTTCCTGTCATATGCTTGGAGCAGCCACTATCAATATACCATGTATCATCCTTCGATTCTCCAGCATTAGATACCTACAATTAGACAGAAGGTTTAGGTACCGAAATCTGAATGGGTCCTGGTTTGTTAGTTGTTGTTATTTTGGGTGTTTTGCTTAATGAATTTCTTATAGCATTTGACTTCACGTTTCTATAAGAGTTTGGTTTATTAGGATGGAATGGTTGAGGTTTGATTTTATTTATCAAGTTTTCCCAAAATGTGATTTGTTTTTGAAAACCTGTGGGTTTATAAAATATGTGATTTGGTGAACGATATCCTAGATGTGAAGATTTGTTTGAAAAGTTCTCTTCATATCTGGGATGTGATTGGCGGTTATGAAAAGCTTTTTGAAGATGATGGTTTGGAACTTTCTGATTTGGTCGTTTTTTAAAGTTCCTTGAATGGTTAAAGGTGATCTCTTGAAAGCGGTTTTCAAAAGGTTTTGGTTTTTGTTTGGAAACCTGTTTTTGAGGTATGAGGTAAGGTTGAACTGGTTTCTTTGGTTTGTTTTCAAAAACTTTTGGTTTGTTAAGTGGGGTTTTGGTGGTTTCATTGGTATGTTTAATTTGGTGAGTTGAAGAACTAGCAGAGTCTGTTTCAGATTTTACAACTCTTTTTATAGACTTTTTGGAAACAGTGAAAGCAGTATCATCTGGGCTACAGTTGATAATTGTTTCGTCATCTGAGTCTTCCTCATTAACAGATGTGAAAAGATCTGGTAGAGTGGATTCAGAGTTTTCACAATTTGTCATGTTTTCCTGTTTAGCTAGTTCAATTTCAAAGGATTCTCTTCCAATTCCTGGTCTGTAATTCGTATCAATTTTGCCAGTTCCTAAGGTGTTTGCTTTGGTGAAAACATCATCACTTAGTTTTCTAGCAACTTTGATAGAATCCATATTCCGTATCAATCTTTTGTTTTCAGATTCAAGAAAATTGGTTTGGTTTAAAGAATCAGTCAGTTTTTCATTTAAAGTTTTGTATTTTTCAGTTGATTCTTGAAAGTTTTGTTTCAACTGAAGGATTTCCTTTTCTAAAACATCTTTTGTTTCAAAGGAAATGACTGACTGATTTTTTTGTTCCAAATCCTTTTTCTGAATTAGGGTTTGATTTAATTGTTCCAAGACGTGATTATAATCTTCTGATTTTCTTTCAACGTCTCTTTCCAATTTGTTCTTTATGCTTGTTGATTCTCCAAATTTGAGTTGCAAGGTTTGTAACTCAGATTTGCAGATATCGGAATTGATCATTGTGTCATGATATTTTTTGAGATCAGCTTCTAGACTTTTCTCAATCTTGGTTATATGCGACTCAAAAATTGATTTGGAAAGACCAAGTTCAGAGATCATAGACCATACCTGTTCTATGACGTTTGGAGCTCTTGAAGGTCTATCAACACCAACTACGAAACAGAAGTTTGATTGTGTTGGTTCATTGTCAGCTTCGTCTTCAGAAGTTGGCCAGTATTCCACGTTTGGTTCATGGATTGCCATAAATGCTCTTTGCTTATCTTGATTTTCCTGTTTCTTTAATTCATCGGCTTTTTGAGCGTAGTATGTTGAGTCTTTGACTTTGGTTTTGTTTTTGGCTCGGCATTCTCTGGCATAGTGATTAGTTCCTTTGCAGTTGTGACAAATGATCATTTCTTCATCACTGTCATCCTTTTGACTTTTAATCGGAAATCTTTCAGGAGCTTGAGTTTGGATTTGTTGGGAAGATTGGGAAGGGTTCTGTTGGAATCCAAAATTTTGGTTGTTTTGAAAGCCATTGTTTTGATTAGTGTAACCTTGATTTTGGAATCCTCTGTTTTGGTTTTGAAAACTGTTGTTTTGGTTATTGTTATGATGACTTGAGTTGGGATTGTTTTGAAATCCCTGGTTTTGAAAACCTTGGTTTGAATTGTTTTGGAAGGAAGGTCTTTGAAAATTTTGTCCAAAATAAGGTCTTGGTTGAAAACCTGAGTTGTTTTGAACAGGTTGAGGTCTTGGTTGAAATCCAGAATTATTTTGTCCAAATGATGGTCGGTTTTGAAAATTTGGTTTAAAATTCGATTGACCGTGATTTGGAATAAATCTCTGGAGGTTTGTGTTTGCTACCAAAGCACACAGTTGTTGGTAGTCTGCTTCATCATTTAAATCAGATTGATCAAAAGAATTGTTCCAAAAGGGTTGGTTTTGAAAAGATGTCTGATTAAAATGATTGAAGTTTTGTTCATTAAAAGGTGTTTGGTTTTGAGAAGATGTGGAAACGAGAGCAAGTGGTCCTCCAAAAGCTGTAGTGGTTGATGGGTCAATCGAGGATTCATACGATTGAAGTTCTCCATACAAATTGTATAAAGTTTCAGTATGAATGGCTGGATTTCCCTGAATGATGAGTTTAACCATCTTCCAGCTTTCGTAAAGATTGTTTAGAAACTTGAGATTTATCTCGTGTTGTGTCTTTTTGATGCCCAAATTGTTCATTTTTACCATGATAAAATTGAACCTATCATGAGCATCATGGATGGTTTCTGATGAAAGCATCTTGAAATTATCGAATTCATTTAAAACATATGTTCTTTTGTTTCCAATAATTCTTTGATTTCCACAAAAACGATTTTTTAAATTTTCCCAGATTTGATTTGCAGTCAACAGTATTATGTCATCCATTTGACTTAGAATACTGTGGGGAATTCCAGACACAAGTTCCTTTTTGGCTTGGAGTTGCAGCCTTTTTTCGGTTTCAGCAAGAGTGCCTTGATTTGTAGCAAGAGTAGCCATATTTTCTGGTGTAACATATGTTCCTTCTACACAATTCCAAACATCTTCACTTATGGTGTTAAGATGAAGATTCATACGGCCAACCCACGAATTATACTCTTCAGGAATAAGTATGGGTGCCCGTGAACCAGATCCCAAGCTGTTAGCAATAGAAACAGAGTTCATGTTGGAGTAATTAGCAGAAGATATTTTTTTGTTTTGAAAGGATTTTGAAAAAGTGATATTAAAATGAAATTTTTAAAGAAAAACTTATGGAAGGTTTATAAACGCTAACCAAAAGTTTTCGACAAAAATTTCAAAGTAAATCACACAAGCTCTGAATTTTTTTTTGTTTAAGATTTTTTTTTTTTTAATTTTTTAATTTTTTATTTAAGGATTTTGAACAAGTGATATTAAAATGAAATTTTTAAAGAAAAGCTTATGGAAGGTTTATAAACGCTAACCAAAAGTTTTCGACAAAAATTTCAAGGTAAATCACACAAGCTCTGATACCAATTGTTGAAAATATACGATCTGATTACCACGAATAAAGGCTCGGATACCAGTTACTGGGTGACAGATATATATATTTAAGGAGATAAGATGCGGAAAAAAAATAAGAAGTGCGGAATAAATATAAACTGAAAAGCTATAAATGACTGAAAGCTATAAATGAAATAAATGACAGTATTTAAATGACGTAAAGCTGTAATAAAATATATAAATATATAAATATATATAAAGTCGGTTCGTCAATAAATTGACTGAACTGGTTTAGAATTGGACTGGATCTTAATAGATTGTGTCTCTATTTGTTCAAAGTTCAATCCGGTAAGTAACAATAAGTTCTTTTTATGTAACAATGAATTGTTTACAAAACGATACAAAATACACGGGTAATGTTTTTTGTATGTGGGTATGGGGTTTTTTAAGGTGATTTGATGAGGTTGAAGTGGGTATTTGGAGGGTGGTAGAAGGTGGAATAAGGTTGTAGTTTTGGTGGTATAAGGTAACAAAGAGGGTGATGTTGAAAGAGCTTTGGGTGGTTATGAATATAGATTTTCGTAGTAAATCTCTCTGGATAGCCAATCCTCTCTCGCGTCTCTCTGGGGTTTGCAGTGGTCAAAAAAATCGAGGAAAATTCCTGGATGTAGGTAAGGTCCTGAATAATTTGCGGTGCAAATCTCTCCCGTATTATCCTATTGAGTTGTGCTCGGTCAATTTTTTCTTAACTTGCAAATTCTGATGTCGAAAAACAGCAAGGTGATGATGGTTGTGGTGATTTGAAAGGGTTTTTGGAGGAGGTTTCAGGAGGGTATTTGGAGGGTGTTTGGAGAGTATTTTGAGGTTGGCTATGTGTTTATTCTTCTGGAGATGAGAGAGTAATAGGAGATATATTACAAGGAAACACAAAACACACACAAAAACTCATGTAAACATGCATCTATATATATGCAAAGGAATCAAGCAACTCTTGTTTGTTTAAGGAAAAGTAATGAAGTGATTGATTGTAAAGGTTGGAAGCACACATGATGTTTGGTACTTTTGCTTTTGTGAAGATTTCTTTCCAATATATATATATATATATATATATATATATATATATATATATATATATATGTATTCATATATATATATATATATATATATATATATATATATACAATATATACAATATACATACATATATATATACAATATAATATATATACATATACATTTATATATATATATATATATATATATATATATATATATATATATATATATACATATATATATATATATATATATCCAATTGTGAATTGAATTTCCATTTTTGACCCTTGAGGTTTTTAAATTCTTGACAATTTTAGTCTTGATTTGTTTTGTCTTCAAACGACCAAATATTGCGTCTATTTTTCCGTCTTTGCGTATTTCGTCTTTTGCATATTTTTCTATTTCATAATTAAGCACGAATCCACGCAACCTAAAATAACTGATAATATTTGTTAGATAATATAAAACCAATTCGTCTTATTTCAGTGATGATCACATATAAAAACATTTTTCAACACAATCAACGCCCCTTCCTTTGGCAAAATAAACATATGGACCCTTTGGTAATGGGACTATCTCAGACTTAGCCTTTCTCTTTACCATTTGGTCAACCGGGTTGACTATGGCCAATCCCTTTCCATTGGGAAGAGAATGCTTTTTCTGGATTTCCAGTGTCACCATTGTCAATGTCCATAAAGTTTTTGGGAAGTTGATCTTCTAATCAAATTTGCTTTACTATCGTTCCAAATCATTGCTGATTCAGCAGCACCAAGCAAATAGATATGATCATTAAGGTTCATGTCATAGTCTGTTTCATAGTAGTCCCAAAGGAACTCACTATGTGACTTAGAAAGTGATTGAACATCCAACTTTCTCAAGACTTTGACACCCAACTCTCCCGGCTTGTCAATATGTGACTTCATCTCTAAGATGTGATCACACATAGACCTTGCTTGCCATTAGGGCTTGACTGACCTTGAACTTGTGGGTTAGGGAGAATAATTGGAGGAGGTGGAGGAAGAGAAGTATGACTTCCATGAGCCAAACTCGGGAAGTCATATTCATTAGGAAAGCTTGGTTTGGGAAGATCATTGTTGTCTAAACCAGACATCAACAATGGGAGAAATTCACGTAAAGTTGATTTAAGTCCTTAATATAACACCCAATATGATATATTAAGGCTAGGACCCAACAAACTATTTTATAACTTGGAAGAGGGATGCCGTAATCCAAGCTATAAAATATTTGAAGGTAGGTGAATGACGATTCACCAATTTCCACCAAGATAAACGAAATGTATTATTAGGTTTTAATTTGTTTTGATGTCTAAGTCCATAACTATAATTGGTAAGACTTGACCCGACCCGGCATGGTCCATTTGGGTTGCATGACATCATGCATTTGGATAGACTATAATGAAAGAAATAACATTTAAGGTTGGTTAATATATTATAAGTTCTAATATATTAATAAGGTTATTTAATTAGTATTGATCAAGAATTAAATTGGAATTAATTAAGTGATCAAAAGGAGACTAATTAAATATATGGGTTGATTGTGTAAATCATTCATTCTTATATATGTGGGCTTGTGATCCAAGATTCCTTATGTTGGACTAAGTCCATGGGGTGACCCATGGATACTCCATGGAGGTTAAAATCCATGGAGCATAAGGAATGGGTAAAGTTATGAGTTACATGGTGTAAGCCTAATAGCCACCATATAAAAGAATCCCATGGCTCAAGAAATCGTGCACTAATGTGTGAGTGTGAGGGCTAGACGATTTCAAGGAGTGTTCAAGTTTCTCTCAAGTTATTCCAAGTGTATTTGGTGTTGTGTGAACCATTTGAGGTGTCACACTTGGGGCACTAGGCACTCAAGCTTCATGAAGACATTCTACATCAAAGTGGTATGTATTCTATCTTGTTATATTTATTATTTTGTATGCTAGATTAGGATAATACCTTGGATGTTCATAATTGTATGTATAATAGAGAAAACATAGATCCAAGGTATTTAGGGTTGCATGTACACTTAGGAGGGCTAGAATGCTCAAAAACCCAACAATGGTATCAGAGCCTAGGCTTGTTTTCTTGTTATACTTGCAAAAGTAGCTGAAAAATCGAGTTGGATGCATATATTCGATTGTTTTGGCTGGAATTGGACTAGGAACATTACCCTAAGATGTTTTTGGACTTATAAACTTCTTTTTGATGTGGTAATGTTCATGCTAATCCAATTTCTAAGATAATTGTCATAATTTCAAGATTTGTATTAGTTTGTATGTTCATGTTAATTTCTTGAAGATTGATGATTTGAATTATCTTGTTCTTATGAGGTTCTTAGATTAATAGAAAAGTTGTGTGAAATAGTTGTTTTCAATCCATTTTAATCTAAGAGTTGATTCCAAAGTGTGTTTCTGTAACTTGTCCTCAAGTTATATGAAAAGTCACATTTAAGAATCATAAAACTCATAAAAGTTGGCAAAGGTTACAAAATGAAGAGTCTCTTCATTAAATTAAAAAAAAAGTGTATCCTTAATTAGTTCCATAAGTTACAATAAAAAAAAAGTTATTTTTTTTATTAATTAGTTTAAAGTCTTCCATAACTTGTCCTCAAGTTATGGAACTTGAAGAGTTTTTTTTTTTTTTTAATTAAAACTACTTTAAACTCATAAATTATGGAATTAATTAGTTTTGAATAGTTTCAAAACTTGCCCTCAAGTTTTGGAATTTGAAAAATTTTCACTTATGAATACTTTAATTCCAAATTAACCCTTAGAATTTTAAAAGTTAAAATTCAACCCTTATACTTTATAATATTATAAGTTAATAATATTTATATATATGTATAAGAGTAAAGTCAGACTTACCGTTAGTAGGCCTCATTCACGAAGCCGGTCTATAAGGGGGGTATAAGGTTACTGCCTATAAAATGGCAGTTTAATGGGTGTCCACTCTCACCCACCGCTTCCTTGACTGGTGGAGGGTCGTTAGCCGAACGGGTAGGACAAGGACTATAATTCTCCTTTCATTAAAAGTATTAATGATAAATACTAAGTAACTAAACTCTTATTAATACCCAATCTTAGTTACTTAGGAAAATGTGAATTTGGTGCTAACCCATGAAATTACACTTTGCACTTTGCTTAAGTCGTTAGTGGAGCGTGTGTGGTTAACCGGCACACTAACCTGGACTTAACAAGGTAGGCAAAGGGTAACTTAATATTTATCATAGTATCGGTGGAGCGTGTGTGGTTAACCGGCACACTGATTAAGGGGTAAATATTAAGGGTACCAAGTATATTTGCATGGTTATTCACACCTTGTTTTGTGATCCTCGGCATCCCAGTCACAAAACCTGAAGGGCACACTCGAGATTGAAACATGCCTTTGAACAGTTCAATGAATCTCAACGATCTAGGACTTTCAAATCCAATCAAAACCTAATAAATTATTTCGTTTTTCATGGTGGAAATTGGTGAATCGTCATTCACCTACCTTCAAATATTTTATAGCTTGGATTACGGCATCCCTCTTCTAAGTTATAAAATAGTTTGTTGGGTCGTAACCTTAATATTTCATATTGAGTGTCATATTAAGGACTTTAAATCAACTATCTTGAATATCTCCCAAAAAGATGTCTGGTCTATACATTTATGATCTTCCCAAATCTCTTGAAACAAGCTTTCCTAAATGAAGATGATGTCCCATGGATATCATACTTCTTTCACCTCCTCCAATTATTCTCCCTAACCCACAAGTTCCTAAAAAGTTTAAGGTCACTCAAGCCCTATTGGCAAGGCAAGGTCTAGGTGTGATCACATCTTGGAGATGTAGTCACATATTGACAAGCCGGGAGTGTTGGGTGTCAAAGTCTTGAGAAAGTTGGTGGCTCAACTACTTTCTAAGTCACATAGTGAGTTCTTTTGGGAATCCTATGAAACAGACTAAGACAAGACCCTTAATGATCTTATCTATTTGCTAAGATCAACTTCCTAAAACGCTATGGACATTGACAATGATGCCATTGGATATCCAGTAAAGCTCTCTCTTCCCAATGGAAAGGGGTCGGCCATAGTCAACTCTGTTGACCCAATGGTAAAGAGAGAGGCGAAGTCTGAGATAGTCCCATTATCAAGGATCCATAGGTAACTATTGCCAAAGGAAGGGGCATTGGTTACGAAGCTGCCAAATTTACCTAAGGATGTTAAAGTCAATAAGTTTGGCTCTACTTCAGGTAAAGTCCATTGTCTAACTCTATTAAGTACATGCTGATTCTGATCGCGAAGATGGATTTCAATCGCATGGTTCGGTGATCAGAATTTTGGGCTATTACTTAAGAGTTATGATATTTATATTGCTTAGGAATAGATAACAACAAGGTTTTCATATGGATTGTAAGGATAAGTTTTTCCGCAAAGTTTTAAAATAAAAGAAAAAGGTTTTTATTTTATTTATTTTAAGTATCCTTACAATGGCATTTGTGAAAAGTTGTTGCTTATAAGATTCCATTGATAGCAATATTGGAAAAATGGATTTGAATCTTTCGGTTGTGGTAGTGTCTAATATTACCAAATAAGGAAAGATTCTCATCACCCAAGGTTCAATTGGACCGAAACTTGGAATCATGCAAGTTGTATAGTATGATGAATGAGAACTTTCAGCTTGGAAAATTAAGACTAATTCCTTATGTGAATAAGGAAAGGACTAAGGGATCGAGTACACATTCTTGTGCACTGGTCAAGTCCACCACAAAAGATCAAGAAGACTATTCGTCATGATTTACTTAAGTTCAGTAAATATGGTTATACTTATAAGTTTAAGTATAAGTCTGTAGCATTGGAGAAGTTTCAATGTGAGACAGAACGAATAAGACGAATCAAAGTATGGCAGAAAGATAAAAGTTTCTCAAATCTGAAAAGATGGGAGAGTACTTTAGTATCATGTTTATGATCATCTTAATGATTAAGATACCATATCATAATTGGTCCTCTAAAGTCAAGAAGAGGAGTCATGAATTGTTGAAATGGTTAAATCAAAAAGATGAGTCATACTTCGTTCCAAAACAATTCTTAGAGTCATACTCGAAGATTGTAACTTAAGTGACATATCTTAAAGAGGGTTTGTTAACACTAGTCAAATGTAAGAGTAAAAGGTTATCTACTCTTGTACATTTGAAATTGGTAAGTTGTGATGTTTTGGATAAAACAGAGACCAACTTAGGCCAATTGTGTAAAGTGTTAGTCTTGATAAAGAATCCGCATTATCTCTTGAATATTTGACAAGGGAGTCTTATATGTCAAGAGGACAGTGGGAGTCTTAAAGCTCTTGAAAGTTTCAAGACTTAATCAAGAATAAAACCTAAAGTCCTTCACTAGCACACGACTTGAGGTTTATAACCTATCGTGTTGAAATTTTTGTGCCTATTCAAGTTGGCTTTGCATAGGAGTTCTGAGAGTTCTCAATTGGTTGCATAACTACTTGGAAGCAATGGCAGGCACCTGAGCTGCCAAATGGAAAAAATTTAAGATTGCACAAGTTTAATCAATATGAGTTTGGATTTGTCACTAACCTTGTCTTGTGATTATGGTTTTGACAAATTCACATGGATAAGAACACATACACTATTAAATCTAAGTGTCATAAGGTTTCTCTCCGATTCATGAAAATGATGGTGAGGAAACACTTTCACTAAGTAGATTTTAGCTAGATAGCAATTGTGATATTTGCATTCTCAAAGTCGTTAGTGGAGCGTGTGTGGTTTACCGGCACACTAACATGGACTTGTGAGAAGTGGCAAATGTCTAAACAATTGATACTATGATTACGGAATCCCTTTTCATAGTTCTAAAATTGTTTAGACACACATGTGAGCTATCTAAGAGAGGTGTATGATTTTGATAAAGTTTTATCAAAACAATCTAGTATCAGAAATCTGAACTTTGGTAAGAAAGTCAGTTGATTTCTGAGTACATGTCAAAGCTAGTGGGGGCATAAGTGTTATGCTAATAATCATCATGTTAGTGGGAGCATTATAATTATGACAAAGGTTGAAAGTTAGCAATGTTAATTATAGAAAACAAAAGTTTCAATTCGTGAGGTTGCAGGGGTTGAAAAAGTTGTTTTGCTATAATTAAGGTAGAGGAAATTATACTTCATTTCAATTCGAAAAGCTTAGATTGAGATTTTAATCGTATTTAATCAAGGATATATATATGAATTTCATGTTGGAATGGCTCAACATAAGGAAATTCTATATATGGGTCCATTATTTGCGTTCTAAAATTCGATTATGATTACGGCATCCCTTTTCATAATCTGAATTTTGAGAACTTGGCAAATTGAAATGGAAATATTATAGCAAAAGACTGGTTTAGTCTTTATGTGAGACATCATGAATCGTGTCCCATATGCTTCGGATATAGGATCGATTACATGTGCTATATTCATCCTTTCTAAAATTTTCCAAATGCCTGGGGCATTATGAAGGGAAAAGGTCTAGAATTGGATATGACTAAAATGATTAAGCAATTGTCGAGGACAATCTAAGGTTTACCAAAGATTGGTTGCTCAAGGACAGTTGGAAGTATAATGTTAATTCTGGAAGGACCATATTGACATAATCTGTAAGGAGGCAACTCTTGTTCAGAAGTGATAGTCAAAATGGAATATGGAAATGTTTCAAAGTTAGAAATTATTCAATCTGTGTAAGATTAGGAAACTTAATGAAAGAAGGATGTTTCCAAGGAGCTGATCTCCTTTGGAATGCTCTGTAATGATTGTTGTCAAGTCTTTCTGACTTTGTGCATAATCATTAAGAGGATCAATGCATATAAGTTTAGAATGTAACAGATTTCAGTAAATGGCATGAATTTGGAATTCTTGCATTTGCAGTAAGGATTTGGGACTGTGAAAAGAGGATCATTGGAGTGATGTTCAATTGATCTATTTTACAAAGTAAAGATCATAGACAAACATAGTATGCATACTTGGCGTATGGCAAGACTAGTGTTTAGAAAACATAGTGTACATGCTTGGAGCATGGGACAACTATTGTTTTAAATTCAAGTATAAAGTTGATAAAACCGAAACAATGAATAATAAGTAATCAGTATGGTGATAAATAAAAGTGTTTATTTATATTCATAGGGTTTGATACCATATTTGATTCATTTATTCTTGTGTTTCACTTTGCATGTTTTGACTTCCAGAATAACTAAGTCGCTCTTCCTAAATGATTAAGTTATTCAAACCATCCACAGTCGATCATATGTTGGAAGTAGATATGAATCAAGACTGTCATGGGTTGGCTTGTAGAGGTCTAAGATGTTGGACAAAGCGGTGCTACAACACTCATGAGTGCTCATAAGTTATGAGTACTGGATTCAACCAACGCTCATTTGAATCACTTCATGGATTTTATCACGAGTGATCATGAGACGATAATATCTTATATTCTTAAAACCTAGAGATATGAGTTGTTACTATGAGTTGGTTATACTATGCCTTTGTGTATGATTCAACAAGTAGTAGAACAAGCCATATGAGTCGAACTTTATCCATTCCTTTTACCTTCGGGATAAAAGCGATATATGTGGGCCCCTCGATGATTTAGAGATGATACATGTGAGTGCTTGGCCAAGCCATGACTGATTTGATTTGTTCAATCAGTCAGTCATCATGAATCGGAAATCGGGAAACAACAAATGGACAGAGAGAATGACTGATAATCCATGTCTCAGTCCATATGATATCTAGAATGGAGGAATATATGATCCCTTATCTAATGGACAAGTCATTGACAAAGGTCAGAGTTCATTGACAAGGTCAGAGTTCGACAGAAGCTTTTTAAGAGCTACGATTGCTGATCGGTTCCTGAAGTCATACGCAATAATAGTTTTAGACTTATCCAAGTGGGAGACTGTTGGATTAATGTCTAAGTCCATAACTATAATTGGTAAGACTTGACCCGACCCGACATGGTCCATTTGGGTTGCATGGCATCATGCATTTGGATAGACTATAATGAGAGAAATAACACTTAAGGTTGGTTAATATATTATAAGTTCTAATATATTAATAAGGTTATTTAATTAGTATTGATCAAGAATTAATTTGGAATTAATTAAGTGATCAAAAGGAGACTAATTAAATATATGGGTTGATTGTGTAAATCATTCATTCTTATATATGTGGGCTTGTGATCCCAGATTCCTTATGTTCGACTAAGTCCATGGGGTGACCCATGGATACTCCATGGAGGTTAAAATCCATGGAGCATAAGGAATGGGTAAAGTTATGAGTTACATGGTGTAACCCTAATAGCCACCATATAAAAGAATCCCATGGCTCAAGAAATCGTGCACTAATGTGTGAGTGTGAGGGCTAGACGATTTCAAGGAGTGTTCAAGTTTCTCTCAAGTTATTCCAAGTGTATTTGGTGTTGTGTGAACCATTTGAGGTGTCACACTTGGGGCACTAGGCACTCAAGCTTCATGAAGACATTCTACATCAAAGAGGTATGTATTCTATCTTGTTATATTTATTATTTTGTATGCTAGATTAGGATAATACCTTGGATGTTCATAATTGTATGTATAATAGAGAAAACATAGATCCAAGGTATTTAGGGTTGCATGTACACTTAGGAGTGTTAGAATGCTCAAAAACCCAACACGGTTAACCACACACGCTCCACTAACAGCGTAAACATAGTGCAAAGTGTAATTTCATGGATTAGCTCCTTATTCACATTTTCCTAAGTAACTAAGATTGGGAATTTATAAGTGTTTAGTTACTTAGTATTTATCATTAATACTTTTAATGAAGGGAGAATTATAGTCCTTGTCCTACCTGTTCGGCTAACGACCCTCCACCAGTCAAGGAAGCGGTGAGTGAGAGTGGACACCCATTAAACTTCCATTTTATAGGCAGTAACCTTATACCCCCTTATAGACTAGCTTCGTGAATGAGGCCTACTAATGGTAAGACGACTTGCTCTTATACATATAATATATTAAACTTTTAATATTATAATAGTATAAGGGTGTATTTTAGACATTTAAAATACTTGGTGGTTTAATCTATTAATTAAACTAGATTTTTAATTTAATTAAACTCAAACCATATATTTATGGATTAATAATACTCTTTTAATTAAACGCTTTAATTAACTATTAATAAAGTCCATAAGAGTTAATTTGAACTAATCAAAACATCATAATTCCAATTATTAAACTCAAAATTAAAACCATTTAATTAATTGTTTAAGTTATGAACGCAAGAGTTTTAGAATTAAATTCTTTTTTTCATAAAAAACTTTTCTCAAATTCCAAAACTTGAGGGCAAGTTTTGTAATTCTTGAAAACATTTGGATTCCATAACTTATGAAATTAATGGTGTTTTATGATGAAACTTTCCATGTTCCATAACTTAACAACAAGTTATGGAATTCTTTAAAACATTAACACCAAATTTTGTCACTCCATAAAAACTTTGAATCAATTTTTTTTTAAAAAAAAAACTTTCATATCCATAACTTATGTAAGTTTCAAAAACCCTTAAGATCAGAACTTTAAAAAAAACTTTTGAGCTCCAAAATTTTATGACAAAATATGTAACTCCTTAAAACATTTAGATCAAACTTTTAAAACTAATAAAATAATCATATCATTTTATCTTTTACTAAATTTGACCTAATTCAACTCATATAACAAATGATTCAAATTTTACAAATAATTCGTTTTTCACAAAACAAGTAATTATCTTAAAATTTGACAAACGTCATGTTTTTTTTTTCCTTTTTTTTCAACTTGAAAATAAAACATTTGCATCAATATAATAGAAAACAACCAGTCTCTGATACCACTGTTGGGTTTTGAGCATTCTAACACTCCTATGGTGTACATGAAACCCTATAAACCTTGGATCTATGTTTTCTCTATTTTACATGCAAATATTAACTATTCCAAGGTTTCATCCTAACTAGCATATTATGAAGCACCTATACTACAAAGTTCTAGTTAGATGACATACCTTTTGTTGTAGCTTGATGTCTTCAAGCTTTAAGAGCTTAGCCCCAATAGTGTGGAAGCCTCAAATGGAATCACAAATCACCAAAACACCTTGGAAGAACTTGAGAGAATATGTATGCACACTAAAATCGGCCCACTCTTATTTTCTCACACTTGTTCAATTTTGTGAGCCAAGGACACCTTTATATATTATGGAGGATTAGGGTTACATCCATGTAAACCCTAATACCCATGACCTTTCATTTACATAGGATCCATGGGTTAAAAGCTCCATGGGCCATCCATGAAAGCTTAGCCCAACCTAAATGAACTTGGCCCATTCCATATATATAAGAGTCCATATTTAATTAGTTCTTTTTGATCACTTAATTAATTCTAAATTAATTCTTGATCAATACTAATTAAATAATATGATTCCATATTAATATATTAGAACTTATAATATATTAATATAAATCATAAATATACTATTGTCAAAAGACTATCCATATAAATTGTGCCGATGAAGTGCAACCCAAATGGACCATGTCGGGTCGGGTCAAGTACATACCAAATATAGTTATGGACTTAGACATTAATCCAACAAAAATCCCACGCGAAAATCATGAAAAACGAGCTTAAAACGCAAAAGTGGTCGAAAACCGGGAGAAGGAAGCAAACCTGCGAGGGTTCCGGAGTCAAAATCACACTTCCGGAGCCAAAAGTGAAAATTCTGAAGTTCTCTCATGGTTCCGAAGTGGGGAGTCCGAAGCTAAGGCATTCCGGAGCCACTTTCCGGAGAGAAGGAGTTCCGAAGCTGAGATGCAAAATTGTCCGGTTCTGGACCAAGAGGGTTCCGGGCCAAGAGGGTTCCGGACTAAGAGGGTTCCCTCCTTTGGTTTTGGGCTGTTTTCGACAGAGAAAGGTACATAGAGAGATTTGGGAGAGATTTCTCATGGTTGGAGAGATTTGGGAGAGATTTCACATACTTGGAGAGATTTCACATACTTGGAGAGATTTGGGAGAGATTTCACATATTTGGAGAGATTTCACATAATTGGAGAGATTTGGGAGAGACTTCACATACTTGGAGAGATTTGGGAGAGATTTCATATTCTTGGAGAGATTTGGGAGAGACTTCACATACTTGGAGAGATTTGGGAGAGATTTCATATTCTTAGAGAGATTTTAGATACTTGGAGAGATTTGGGAGAGATTTCACATACTTGGAGAGATTTGGGAGAGATTTCACATACTTGGAGAGATTTGGGAGAGATTTCACATACTTGGAGAGATTTGGGAGAGATTTCACATACATGTAGAGATTTGGATAGAGAGTGATAGAGCGAGAGAGATTGAGAGAGACTTTGTTTTTGACTTTTTTTTTGGATGTTTAACTTCGAAATGTAAGGTTTGTAAGCCCCGTTTTGCCTTGTTATGAGCGTTATACGCCCCCGAAGGGTATGTATTAATGTTTTATTGAGTTGTTCCATCAGTTACACTGATTAGGGTTTAGATTTTCTGAACACATGAAGACTTAAAGTGATACTTGCATTACGATTGTGTGTTGTACAATAGTAAGCACGATGTAAACCCTAATATACAAGGGTTAATTGAGTAGGCCGTTTTCACTTGTTGACTTTATTTAACTTTGACTTAACCAGAAATTGACGATTGTCACACAACCCATTACATACCTTCATCTAGTGAAAGTCAACCAATCCAATTCATATTAGTCTTATTTCATAATTGCTCCCACAATTATAATCCACTATGAACTTTTAGAATAATAATATTAATTTATGGATTAAACATGTTAATATAGAACACAACAAGTATTGATATTATGATCATATCCCAATATCCAAATAGTTGTCGTCACAATGTTCCAATATCCAAATACTAAATCCAAATCAAAATCCCATTTTTAGAAAAATAAAGTCTTATAGCTAAAGTGTGATTATTCATACTTAGCTTAAAAGAAGGACTTTATTAATGTGTTCGTCTAAACTTAATTTGTGTGAATTCTGTGAATATTATCATCACCATATTTGACTTTACTCTAGGTATAGTTAAATATCTTAGAGTATATTATTGGTGTTCTTTCGTGACATAGAGTCTCTTAGCTCGATTAAGTATACTCTCGAAGTCACAAAAATTTGCATGTGATCCTTGAATGGCAGAGATCAACATAGCTTTTCAATGAACTCATTCATCCAATCATATTATATTTTAACTTATAAAGTAGTGTATTCTTATTTTGTAGTATATTGTGGCATTTTTTTTGTTGGACCTCATTCCAACTAAACTTACTATTTATCTCACAATGAAGTCATAAACCAATTATAATTCATAACTATATATATTTGTTTAGAAATTAGAATCTTATGTAGCTCTTTACATGAAGATTTTTATTCTAAACTATATGTCTCATATACATTATCTTAGTTCTTCTAAATTACTCTTAGAATGTTTCTATAGCCATTCGGTGACTTAACCATGTATTCAGTTGGTATATAATGATATGCTCGTCGCATGATCATATATCAAGTCTTATGCATAATAAGGCATAAATAATGGATTCATTTTCCAAGCAAATTGAATATAAATATTTTCAGCTAGTTCAAATCTATGAGCTAGGTCCTTTTAAGGATGGCTCAAAATTAGTGCCATGTGACAATCTTAAGCTTCCTCCTGTAACGCTTTGTTCCGAATTGACTACTAGTCGGAGGCTGTGGCTAGAAGGTCGGTCATTATTAGGATTACGGCTCTTGGGAAGGTAAGGTATAGGCCCATTTAGGTGCGGGTGATGCATTAGAAGTGATCCGGGTGTTCGGTTCGTATTTTTAGAGCCTAGGGGTATCTCGGTAAAGTGTCAGTTCCAGCTTTTGTGGAAAATCGATTTTTGTTTGGAAGGTCTTAAGAAAGGTTTGAGATTCCCCAGAATACCCACATTTGTTATCTGTTATGATTTGATTGTGAATTTGTGAATCACATGCTAGTTAGGGCTAGGGGAGATGCATGTATATGTTGTATGAGCTGATAGACTTGCATGCTAGTGCTGAGTAGTCAGCAATAGGTTCGCCTGATATGTGGTGCTTGTAGCCATGAGGATATTGGATGTCATGCTGGAATGAGAATGATAATTGGTATTTGTTATTGCAATGTGTATGTTTTGAAAATTGTATATGGTTAGGATCTTATAGCCTTAGAATAGCTTATTTGGCCTTATTTCCTGTGGTTTTAGGGTAGAGTCTATTATTCGTCAGTCTATTAGATCTTGTTTTGTGTATAGTTTGCATGCATAAGGCAGCCGACAGCGAGGGTGGATGTGGACAACATGGGTTGTGGTATTTGGGCCGAATGTTCTATGATAGTTTGTGGGTCGGAGATTACCCTAGGATAAGCGTCAGATGAGATTAGTGACATGAGTCATCTTATTGTGAATTGTATGTATAAGTAGAATTGTTTGCTTGGAATATATTGGATAGTTTTCCGTTGTCCGAATGTTGCTTGCTTTGTGCTTTGTGGGACTTCTAGCAATGTGAGCTAGCTACTAAGTGAATACGCTAGGTCACATGTGGCACAGGTTGGATAATCTCAGAGTGATGGATTTGGCCCTATTGCGCAGCTCTCGTCTCAGTCTAACCGTTCTCGGATTGAGTCTTTTACTTGAAGGATTATCTGATCTCTGCTACATGTGGCTATATATTAATAAGGTAGCTAGTTGACATTACTGTGAATCTTTTGACAACTGAGGATTGGTTGGGTTGGGAACCTAGGGGGAACCTAGGAGGTGCTTCGGTGGATATTGTGATGATGTTTATCAAACATTTGGTACATCATGGGAGTAGGTGACTTAGAGGATTTGGGATGATTCCGGAGGAAAGTATGGATAGGTGTGGAAGGTAGTATTGGGCCTGTACTACTGAAAGCATTGGATCCATACTCGAATCGGGGAAAGTCTTGGAGAATCTAACAAAACCGGTAAGGAGAATTCTTGGTTTTGATTGGACCATGGGGATAGCTGCTATGTAGAATGCGAATGAGCACGCAAGGGGAAGGACCAGTTTTTGGTCCCGGCTCCGGTAGTGAGCCAGTTAGCGGAAGGACTGCCAAGATTTTGAGTTCACCTTGGATCTCTTGTATCAGGCGGCAAGGGTTGATTGTGTGATTTATTTGGCTTTGGGATTTGAAACTACGTCTTGGTAATAGTTTATAGCCGGTTTATAGCAGGGGTTGCTCCAGCTATTGTAGTTCATTCGTTGGCGATGGAGCTGGTGAGGGTGTCAGAGTGCGAGACCCTGAATGACATGGAATCTTTGATGGAGTAGCATGAGGTCGTCTCCTTATATACATCAGATTCACAGTGTATGGATGTCATCTTGGGTGTAGTCGGGGTTGGATCAAGGGCTTGTGCGAGGGAATCATGTCTAGTTTTCAGTAGCCTTGATTGGAATAGAATTCGGGATCGCTGAGGGAAGAAAGAGTTGTTACAGAGGGTTTGGTTAGACTATCTGTTCGTTGAACTCCGAGATCTGAGTGTGGTATCACTTTTAAGTATCTGAAGTCATTGATGTTGTTGGGATACAAGAAGTGTTAGTTGGTTTTCAGGAGTTATGTTGTTTTGGGAAGAGTTACTCTTGGTGCACTAGTTTGGTAGGCACCGGTCGTTTGCGGATTGATCATTTGAATGAAAGAAGGACTAGAAATCCTTTAAATTTTTTTATGTGCCAAGCGGACTTAGTAGGATATAAATGGGGGAGAATCGTGCAGGTGTTCAGGACAGGGGCATGTATGAGGTCGGGATGTGTTTCTCATCCTCATCGAGGAAAAATGGCGGTCCAAGTGGCTATTTGCTTTGAGGGTTGTGTGAGTTTGGAGTTCGGAAAACTGCCCAGCATATGAATCGCGCCTCATTGATGCTTGATAGCAATTTTGGGAATCAATTTGGGGTTCCGGTCATGGATTGAGTTCAGTTTGGGGTGTGTTGGTGTTAGGGCGAAAGTGTTGTAAGACTACGGGGGTTCCGTAGTATTCACAAGCGGTCAGATACTCTGGAAAGTGTTGTAAGTCTGTGGGTGTAGCAGTAGCCTTCACGGATTCGTTCAGATGACTTAGGCCATGGTGGTCCAGTACGTAAGGTTGTAAGTAGGTCGCAACAAAATGCGAACCAGTAGTCGGTAAGTTGAAGGAGACCGGATATGATGTAAAACTACAGTTATTCTGGTAGCATTCACCTTTTGTGTTGGATTCAGTGGCGATAGGTTGTCAGCCTATCATGATCGGATGGATCAAATGGATGGAAGGATCCATGAGTGGTTGTATAGGTAGGGTACTTATTGTCAGACGAGGTATCCTTCGGGGATCATGTGGGATTGTTGTACGTGTGTTTTAGGCTCAGTGATCGGGTAGGTGTCTGGTGGTTCGGACAGTTGGCAGACAGTTGGGACCAGGGAGGTCTGGGTTCCTCTTCAGGAAACCAGCTATGTGGCAGCAAGAGGAGTCGGAGCGAATGCAGTGATTTGGGGTCCGTATGTGGAACAACTTGTTATTCGGTAGCCGGAGCTGACCGGTGATTTTGCTCTTTAGGAAGCCTCAAGGTATTACGGGTGGGAAGTATTCTAGCTAGGCTGGTTCCTTTTGGAATCAGTTCGATGATGATTCGATGTGGGCAGTCTGTCAGGGAGACAGACCATCTCGAGACTTCAGATTTCAGATGGAACAGATGTGATCAGGTTGCAAGGAATTCGTTCATCTTCTAGTTCAAGAACCCTACGAGGGTTGGTTTCAGTTGCCTTGGGAAGGCTGTGGTATTCTCGGGTTTGTGGCAGAGTTGCTCAGGTTGTCTGGGATGTCGGGGGTGGTGATGCATGATTTCGAGGACGAAATATAATTTAAGTGGGGGAGAGTTGTAGCGCTCTGTTCCGAATTGACTCCTAGTCTGAGGCTGTGGCTAGAAGGTCGGTCATTATTAGGATTATGGCTCTTGGGAAGTTAAGTTCTAGGCCCATTTGGGTGCGGGTGATGCATTAGAAGTGATCCGGGTGTTCGGTTCGTATTTTTAGAGCATGGGGGTATTTCAATAAAGTGTCAGTTCGGGCTTTTGTGGAAAATGGATTTTTGTTTGGAAGGTCTTAAGAAAGGTTTGAGTTGTTAGAAGTATAGGGCTTCTCGTCACCTTTCCGTGGATATAAAGATTGTCGGAATCGGGTTTATAATGAAGAAGTTATGGCCTTCGGAAGTTTCGTAGTGTTCAGGCTTAGCCGAGTACACGGGGCGTACACAAAGCGTACGCAGGGCGTACTAATGAAGAAGGTAGTATACTGGGCGTACTGACCAGGATGGTCGTGAAGGTTCCCAGTAGTACGTTGGGCATACTCCAGTCAGATCAGAACCCTATTTTAGGATCTTGGACCCTATTTAAGCTCCTTATCTCATAACCTAACCCTAATATCTTCAGCCTCCATCCCTCTAAACCCTAGAAATCGGCCGTTAGCCTCCATTTGAGTGATTCTTGAGCTTTTTGGTGATTTAGTTGGTTTTTGGTGCTTATTGTGAAAGAATGAGTTCCTTGAGGAAGCATTGCTTGGCTTAAAGCTTGTGGATCCAAGCCCTAATCATATTGATCTAACTCCAGAAAGTATAAAGTTTGGATCTTGGTGGCTTTCTCAAGTGGATCTAGTTGGGTTATGACTTGTTATGGTTGGACCTTAAAGAAGAAGGAACTTGGTGATCAAGCTATGGTTGGAGTCAAGCTTCTAGATCCAGAACCTTCATCAACTTTGCAAGTTTTTGGATGAATAAAGTCTCAACCTTGACAACTCTTTCATGTAGATCTAGCTGGGTGGTTTTTGGGTATGTGATGAGCCAAAGAATCGAGTAATGAATTAATTAGAGTATGAACTCTAGTAGGAATGCGATATTTGGACACAAGATGTAAATATGATCTTGTTACGCTCTATTACGCTTTCGAATTCTTTACAGAGTACAAGAGACAAGTCTGTAAAAGTTCTTATCTAACTCTAGTAAATAACCCTATTTATAGGGAACTGAAAGCGTACAAAAAATATACTAAGGCATTGACTATAAAGCTTCGAATAAAAGCGCCCTGGTAAAATACATTACAAAATGTTCGAAGAGACCAAAACATACTTCGACTAATTACAACAATTCGACCCTTACAATCTCCCCCTTTGTAATCATAGTCGAAGACTTCAATTTGTAAGAAGAGTAATGGAATACAGCAACACCCTTCGAATCTCTGTATACCAGGAGATAATCTTCTTCAACTCTTTCTTATCTCCTTCATTGTTCTTCTTGCAATGATTCATACGAACAATTAAGTTCGTATATTGAGATGTTGAATACCTCTCCACTTCACTTGCCTGGAATAAGAACCTTTTAGCTTTTCCAGCCTTGTCTTTTCCTGCGAAGACCATTCCAAAAGCCTTTAAACAAACTTCACCATCAGCATACTTCTTCAATTCATCCTGAGTCTTCGTAGGAGCCATCGGATCTTTTATTTCCATTCCTTTGGCTGTAGCTAATTCCACATCTGTAAGTGCCAAGCACTCATAATAATTTTCGATAAAAATCTTGATGTGAGCAATTCCAAGCTTGAATTCATCCGGTTCAGTGTTTTGAAGGAATGAAAATGATTTATCTTTTAAAAGTAATGCAACTTGTATAAGATCATACAAGTTCATCAATGGAAAATCAGCAATCGTAAATTCGCAAATCTTTCCATTTGCCCTCGCAACCACATACTTAACATTCTGGACTGTGTTTTCGAATATCACATCCTTTTTCATAATGATCACTTTCTTGATTTTAACCAATGACCACACTTCCTCATGGGCTTTTCCAAGAACAGCATGAAAACGAATTTTCATGTGTGTACCTTCATCCTTTTCTTTAAAATTCCCTTCTTCTTTAAACTGAGGCATGATAAACATCATTTCGTTTATCGGGAAATCCAGCTGGCTTGCATCAGTATTCGTGACCAAATAACTCTGCTTTGGTTTCTTCTCGAATGTATACATGTGATTATAAGCAACCTTGGCCTCAATTGTTTCGTAATTATAGTGTTTGGCTGGATCACCTTTATCCATTCCCTTCGAATCATTAGCACGTTGAGCCATAATGCTTTGAATAATCCTCAGTTTTTCCAGTTCAGCTTCTGCTTCAGCCTTCTTTTCCTCTTTCGACTTTTCCACTATAATTGATTTCCCTTTATCTTTAAATGCTGGATTGTCAATTGTCTGTCTTGGATTTGAACTACTTCCACCAGTCTCCGAAGATTTACCAATCACAATTCCTTTTGAAATTGGTCTTGCAATTGGTATTGTTGTTACGACTGTTGAAGTAACCAGTTCAGCAGAAACTATTACTGGTTTTGTTGTTGGTATTTTCGAAGAAAAGACTTTTCCCACAACTTTCGCATCTTCTCCACTAGTCTTTGACTCACTAGTTTTTATTTCTCCCCCTTGCACCCCTATGAAAACAGGTGGGGCATTTGTGGTTGGAAGAAGACTTGATAGGCGAAAGAGAGGAGCAAGTTGCTTGTTGAGAATGGCTTCGAATTGGATAAACTTATGAGATAAAAATTCAGGAGTAATCAATGGAGAAGAAACCGGCCTATCAGAAATCTCTTTTAACTCCTTAAGCAACTTAAGCACTTCTTCAAAGCTTACACTTTTGGATGTTGAAAGTTGAGTTACTTGAGGACTCAAACTTTCATACAATTTAACAAATCGTGTGACTACGTCACAAATGATATCAACCTTCTGATTTAAGGATGCATAATCTTTTTGAAAATTGCCAATTTCTTTTTGCATATCTTTGCGGAGTTCACGAATTTGCAAGTTTACATCCCCTCGTACTTTCTTCACATCTTGAATGAAAAGAACATGTCTTTCTTTTGCAACATTCTTCAACTCTTTCAAATCACTAGAAAATTTTGAACTTTGAGAATTGAGTCGAATTTCATTGTTTTGATCAGTGAGATCAACTTTCTCTAAAATTCGTGATTCAGAGTCTGTAAGCATTCCAGATACTTTACTTACAACTCTGGCTTCGAACATCTTCAGCATAGAATCAATCTCCAAACTTGAAACAGATGAACCAGCCCCCAGATCAGCTTGAGATTGAATGATCGAATTCAATTTCTGATTCAGAATTTTAAACTGCTTCATGGTCATCAACATATGATCGGGGAACTGTTCTTCTTCTTCATGAAATTCCAATTCATCAAACATTCCACCAAACCCCTCATTATCAGTCTCGGTCTCCATAAACATGGTTTATTGAACAGGTGAAGTTGGTTTAGATGGATCAGTAGATTGAGAAGAAAAAATAGAAGTAAATGGTTGATCAAGAATATGTTCGAATGTTGGGGAATCTGTGGTTGAAGTAAGAGGATTAGTGGATAATGGTAAAGAAACAATAATTTCAAAAGAAGCAGAAGTAACGTGACCTTGAGCTTCATTTTTCGAACCTTCACCCATATCGACATTTGCATCCGTATCAGATACGTGTGCAGGGATGCTTGAAGTTCGAACCGCCTCAGAAACTGATTTGGTCATCGAATCTTCGGGTGGTACGACAACTGTCTTCTCAGGAGTGGAACTTCCTGTGAGATGAGTGAACTGTGGGGTTTCTGGAATTCTTTCTCTCTCGTCTTCTGTTGACTCATTAGATATCACGAGTTTTCGTGAATGCTTCTTCTTCTTCTTCTTGGATATGTGTTTCGCCATATCTGTAGCCCTTCGTTTCTTTGAGGGTGGAGAAACAGGGGCTGGCATTTCACGAATCAATACACCCTGATGAGTAACTTGAGGCTTTCGAACTACATTAGTTGTTGGAGACTTGCGTAGATGCGAAGACATCTTTTTAATTCTTTGAAACATGCCTGTATTCGAAGGAATAACCACTTTTTGTTGAGACTCTGGAACAACTGGTTCAATTATTGGAGTCTCTATCATTGACACTTCGTGAACTGCAGACCCTTCAACAATAACTGACTTCTTCTTTGGTGATTTCGAAGATTTCGAATCCTTGGTTTGCTTGTCAGAAGAAGCAGGTTCAGACTTCTTTGATCGCTTAGACTTCTTTTCTTCCCTTGGCAACAATATCCCAGTCTGAACAGAAGAATTAATTGTTTCCAAATATGCGACCAAAACTGAATTCGTAGGATCAACTCTTTTGAGCATCGCATCTGGAATACGAGCAACAGTTGGAAAATCATCAGCACTATCTGTAACTTCCTTCGGATAGTGGTATGATTGAAAAACAACTCTTTCTTCATCATTAGGTACCAAAATCCCTTCCTTATTATAAAAATATTACAAAATCAGGCTCCAGTATCGTGCACACGAAATACCATGAATAGCATTCGTATGTTCTACACCTTTTGGAATTCCTTCCATAATTGTGTAGAATAGTCCACTTGAAGATCATAATATATGCCAGCAACCATGGCATAAACCTCCATTCTTCCTCTATCTAGACCAACAGTTCGCCCAGTCAAACATCGTAGAAAAATACCAAATAAGAAATTCCATAGTCGTGGAAAAGCAGATTTCTTAAAATCACTTATCTTGGGCAATGGTGGCTGATATCCCATCTCATTAAACATGTAGACGATTTGAGGGAATGTGAAGTCAACATATGGAGGCGAATTCCGAATAGCGAGAATTTGGCAAAAGAGTTTCTTAGATAGCCTGACCTTTTTATCATTTACCAAATGAAAAGTAATCGTATCAGAAGCTTTGTTGTATGTAGCAGTTGATCCTGCTTGAGAAAGTCAGGATAATGGAACAGAAAAAGAATTGAACATTGTCGTAGATAAAACAGAGTTCCTTAAGGAAACAATGAGCATCTTCAATTCTTCTGGGTATTGAGAAACTTCACCCTCTACATAATAGTTAGTTGATTGAATCTTCATTATTGGTACGGAAGAGACATCTTCAGTGGAAGGATCAACATTAACGTGTACAGAAGTCGCCATTGTTAGGGTTTGAAGATTTTGAAGATCAGAGAATTTTGGGAATTTTTGCTTTTGGAATGCGTAAACTGATAATGAACCCTTGAATCCCCTTTTTATATGTAATCCTGAAGTTTGAATTTGAAGCGGGATGTGTATTTAATGATATCTGACGTGGCACCTTGAAAATCGGACCATTACTGCGTAAAAGTTTCCATGCATCAAAAAGTAGCTGTCACATCGCCTTGAAAACCGGACAGAATACCATACGTCATTTATAAACAGCATGTCTTGTTATCCCCAGGAATATTGTAACCGTCAAAACCCTTCGAATGGAGGCAAGGCTCTTTCGCTTTTGGGATGAAAAGCAAAGTCATACGCCAGAAGTTTGAAATCATCAGCCTGAGTTGGTATTACTCAGAACCTCAAGGATTTCGTGAGTGCAGTGTTCCAAAGGTTTTAGACAAGAAACAAAGATAAGAAAATTTTGGAATAGTGTGATGTCAAACAATTGACACAAAAGCAGATTAAATCCCGGGCAAAGATTGCTTCATTAATCATTAAGAGAAATGATCAATAGCTTGTGTAGGTTCCCGTGAATTAAAATCGAATACTTGTTGATAAGTATCAAAGGGCTTCTTTTATAATGCTTCGTGGGTTGGTCAAAAATTTCGTTACATGTCAACCTAAACATAAGGTTAAAAATTGTAACAGAAATTACTTGTTTAACCAGTGTAGTCAGTGACAAGTGGGCTTCGTTAAAGTTGAAATGACATGGACATTCGAATGAAACTCACACATAAATCATATTCAAGAAAAAAAATTTGTGCTGGATCTTGTTGGGTAATAAACATCGTGGGTTTCGAATGTTTGATCAAGACCACTCATTCGAAATGAATATGATTTGAAGTTTCGAATCTTGGTACAGAAACAAAAGTTTCGTGAAAATCTGGAACTTAGTTCTCTGTTAATTCCTTAAAAAGGTAATGAAACTTGGGTTTCACTTTCATCACGGTCTCATGATGTCAGATCATAAACACAGACTTTTGATATGTCTAAGTCTCGATGGGTTTGATCAGAGACCTCTCGGACATATGTCTCCGTGTGTGATCGTGTAAGAATTGTATGGATGAAAAAGATGGATACAAGACACAAAATGTACCACTGTTATTTTCGGACAAAACAGTAAACTCTTAACTCATTTTGAGAAGAGTCAGGTAGCTCAGAGACTAATGTGAATAGAAGCCTGATTGTGAAGAAATTTTCGTGTGAATAATTTCATTAAGGCTCTCGTACACACACATTGAGTCATGGAGGCTTTGGACTACATGCAGCAGCATGCTTCTAAGGACAACCTAACTAGTTCGAAGGATTAAAAATTTATCGATTTATACGAAAAATGTACCTGACCCTAGTACTGCAAGCATAATCCCCTCTGTATCTTCATGATAATCTGCAACAAAATACTAAAAAGAAGTAAGAATTAAAATATTTTTGTTGTTTTGAAATTTTCGAAAGAAAAGATAGAATAGACGAAAATCTTTTTGGATTTTTGAATTTTTCAAAAATTGAATTACAAGACAAAAGAAAATCTTTTTGGATTTTTGATTTTTCGAAAATTAAATGACAAAACAAAAGAAAATCTTTTTGGATTTTGGAATTTTTCGAAAATTGAAAATACACTGTACTTGTTGCAAACATACGAAATCATATCATCCCCTTATAAGTGACAAATGTACGAATTCGAAGGGGTCGAAGCGTTGACTATGAACAGTAACCTCATAATCAACCCTTAAAATAAGTGACAAATGTGCGAATTCGAAGGGGTCGAAGCGTTGACTATGAACAGTAACCTCTGAATGCTGAATGACTTTGCATTGTCTTTTATTCAGCACCTCTGATTCATTCCTTGTCAACCATCATTCTCCTTTTTCGCATGGAACAGAATTTCCATCGATCATTCCAAGTCCTTCTATAATTTTCACAAAAGATTTTTCATCTAAAGGTTTCGTGAAAATATCAGCTAACTGATCAGTTGTTTTCACGAAATGTACTTCAAGATCTCCATCCTCCACGTGATCTTTGATGAAATGATAACGAAGAGCTATATGTTTAGTCTTCGAATGCTGCACAGGATTATGACAAATTCTTATCTCACTTTGAGAATCACAATATAATGGAATCTTTTTCATATTTATTGCATAATCACGCAATTGACTTTGGATCCATATTACTTGTGAAGTGCAAGCAGCAGCATCCACATATTCTGCTTCAGCTGTTGAAATTGATACGCATGTTTGCTTTTTCGACTGCCAACTCACCAATTTGCCATCAAGAAATTGACATCCACCACTTGTGCTTTTTCGATCAAGATTACAACCACCCAAGTCTGCATCCTAATATGCTTGTACAAAGAACCCAGTTTTCGAAGGATACCACAATCCTAACGAAATTGTTCCTTTAAGATAACGAAAGATATTCTTCACAACAGTCAGATGTGGTTCTCGTGGATTAGACTGATACCTAGCACAATTACACACAGAAAACATGATATCAGGTCTACTTGCTGTAAGATAAAGTAATGAACCAATCATGCTCCTATATAAAGTTATGTCAACTATAGCTTTATCAAACGATGGTGTTATCTTTATGCCCGTTGCCATTGGAACTCGTAACTTTGTGCTATTCGTCAATCCAAACTTTTCTAGCAGATTTTTCGTATACTTTTCCTGATTAATAAAAATCCCTTCTCTGCTTTGACGAATATTCAATCCAAGGAAATTATAGATTTTTCCCATCATGCTCATTTCAAACTTGCTTTTCATCAGATCTTCGAATTCTCTAGACAAGGCAGGGTCAGTTGAGCCAAAAATAATATCATCAACATAAATTTGAACAAGCATAAGATGATTCCTGTAACAACCGTCAAAATTCGAGTCGGTTCTAGATTTGAATAAACTTAGTTGGACATATAGGAACGACACATAATAGACTTAGTAACTAGAAGCTAAGTTATAACCTACTAGAAACTTGGAAACAAGTAGGATCGAATGATAGTGTACTTAGATTTCACATTGATATGTGAATTCTACTACTACTTAACTGTAGTGACTATCCATATTTGGGTCACTCTTTGACTCGAACACCATTTCATGAATCATATACACACATCATGCACTTGACCTAGTAGTAGAAATTAGGTCAAAGTTTCATAGAAACTTAAGTCAAAGTTGAAGACTAGGACTAGTATACTTGATTCCTCAAACATTATTTATAACTATAAAAGAGTTATAATACCATAGATAATTTAAAGTCTCAAATATTCTATTTATTTTGATATCCAAAGATTATTTATAACTATAAAAGAGTTATAATACCATAGATAATTTAAAGTCTCAAATATTCTATTTATTTTGATATCCAAAGATTTACAAAATCTCAAGACCCTAAAAGCCATAAAAACTCATATTTATAAACTTTAACCTTAAAAATTCTATAAAAATAATTATGAAACTTATAATACGATCTTATAATAATTAAAATTATGAAAATGCATTTAAGGAAAAAAAAAATTTAAGTCATTAACAATTACCCTAAATTTATAAGTCAAAAATCAAGGTTTCATGAGCAAAAACTTGGTTAGGGTGTATATTTTATAAAAAGTTTGATATTTTTATAAAAGAATTGAATTTTTTTATAAAATTAAAAGAGAGGGAGGGCATTTTACACTCAAAACCGTCCACCCTCTTCCCAAGATACTTCCCCTCTTCCCAAAACACATAATCACTCCTCTCTCACACTCCATCTCCTTCACTTCTCTCTCTCTCTACACTCTCTCTCACACTCCACCATTTACCACACTCAAACTCTCTCTTTCCCTTTCTAAAACCACGAAATTCTCCAGCCAAGAACATCTCTTTACCTTCAAATCTTCATCTTCTAGGGTTGTTCTTCATGGTAATCACGAAAATCCTTCAATCTCCTTCACTTTTCTTTCTAGTTTTAAAGGTTTTTCTTGCATTTCCTTGTTCTTCTACACCATTCTCTTAGAAAATTTGTGTGAATGTTCATTCACTTCAGTTTTGATCATGATGGTGGTAGATTTTCACCAAAAACATCTTGCATGTTACAAAATGGTGAAGATCAATGACCTAAACCTAAGTCAAAACCATGGAAATGCACTTTTCTACACGTTTTGGTGGAAAATCTCCACATGCATCCAAAGTTTTCTTTCAAAAACGAATTTTAAACATTTCAAACTCATGAATGAATTTCAAACAAACATGCATGTGATGATCTTCAAGCTTAGAAGCTAGATCATCAAAGTATGTTGTTAAAAGCTTTCAAATATGTTCATGAAGGATTTATTTCCAAATAAATATCTAAAACTCCTTTTCTGACCAAATCCGATTTTTCCCAGATTCCCATCAACAAGACAAGATGATCTGTAAATTTCCAGAGAATAATTCATTTTTCTCGAATTATTATAATTAATGCAATAAAATAGAGCAATAAATCATATAAAATACTTTCTGATGTCTATAAATCCTAGGTAAATTCGTGGATGAGCCCTATGCTAAATAATGACCCACATTAAATTTCATCGGTTTTTGTTACTGTTTAATATGGTTTTGAATTTTCTTTTTGTTTGGCTCCAATAAATCATAAAAATATTTTCAGAATTTTTCATAATGCATTCCTATTTTTCCCCGATTTTTATATTTATAATGGCCTAAAAATAGAAAAAATAGTTCTGCTAATCCACAATTCATGAAAATTTACCAGAACACCTTTTAGTACATTAGGAGGCTACATAAAAATTTTGATGATTTTTCTCTTCTGTATACTATTTTTCTCCTATTTTCTAAGATTAAATACACTTAAATACACAAAATCGGATTCCAGTAGATAAAAACCACCTTTGGGATTTTTCCCAGATTATCTACACTGTAAATGAACTTTACAAAAATTTTGGTAATTTACTTTAACTGTTTAATAATTATTCTCCAATTAATGATTATTTAAGAGGATAAAACAAAGAAAAATAGAAAGACTAATTGAAAAATATCTTTTATATTTTTCACAGCTTCTACGTGTATAATAAAAGTGTTACAAAAATTTTGGGCAATTTTGGAAACTGTTTTCTATTTATTTCAATTTTTATTAGAATTAATGCTCAAAAATCATAAAATTGGGTTAAATAGTTTGGAAATCCATTTTTATATTTTTCCCAGCTTAAGTATGTCTAATGGCAGTATTATAAAAAGTTTGAGAATTTTTATGATCTGGATTCTATTTTTCACAAATTTATATTGTTATGAAGGCTTAAAATTTTGGAAAAATAGTTGATCATATCAAAAATTCAAAGGAAAATTTATGGAATCCCTCTACCGTGTTTAGAATCAAAATGCAAAGTTTGAGAATTTTTGGAAACTGTTTGATAATATTTTGGCTTTTTAAGAGCTTAAAACGCATTTAAATGTGTTGAAATACCCTCAATTGTTATTACAAAAATCTGGAAAATTAATATCCAAAATTGTCTTAATCACATGAATAAAAAAAAAACTTCACCATTTCAGAAAAATGTTTGTAACTTATCAATATTAACTTTTGACACAATATTGACATAATTATATTGTAGTAGCAAGTACACTAGTGTTAGCTTTCTATTAGAGACTCATTAGTGTGTAACATCGTGTAGGAATCGATAGTGGTACGAGTGGAGCGTAGATCAATGCATCATTTGCATCATCTCAATGCATATTGTGAGTATTCACCACTCCCCTTTTTTCGGTTTTTACGTTTTGGGGTGGAAAAGCATGTCCTAAACTATTTATGTTCGTTGTATTTATTTGACTCGTATAAACTTGGTTGCTATATTTTGCATATTGTGAGTATTCACCACTCCCCTTTTTTCGGTTTTTACGTTTTCGGGTGGAAAAGCATGTCCTAAACTATTTATGTTTGTTGTATTTATTTGACTCGTATAAACTTGGTTACTATATTTTGCATATTGTGAGTATTCACGCACTCCCCTATTTTCAGTTTTTATGTTTTGGGATGGAAAAACATGTCCTAAAAAACTATTATTTGTTCGTTGTATTTAAATTGATTTGTATCAAACATGATTGCTATTTTATTGCTATATCTCTCTATGCATGTCTATGCAACACGGAACATGAGAACTTATCGTCTTAAGGCCCTTCCCTTACACTTTTCTCTAACCGTTAACTCTTTGAGCCAATGGTCATTGTGGATAGCGCTATTAGGAATTGACAACTCCTCACTCGCCCGATTGCTGGAGTGCATGATACCATATAATCTATGGAACGATAAGCATAGATCTTGATAGGGCTTCAGTCATAGGCTTAGTTGACAACTCATTGTTTGCTCATACACATACAAACTTGTTATTTATTATGGCAATAAGCTCGTTTATCAATTATAGCAATCAACTTTGTTTCTCATTATAGCAATGAAGTTTGTTTCTCATTATAGCAATGAACTTTATTTCTCATTACAACAACGAACTTTTACTACTGGAAACTAATATACATGTTTTAGCAATGAAATTGTTTGCTCCATGTAGCAACGAAATTGATTGCTCATTTTAGCAATGAAACTTGTTTACTCGTTTGAGTAACGAACTTTATCTTCCATGAGAATATGAACGTTGCATCTCATTTGGGCAACATACTTTATCTCTCATGATGACAATGAACTTTGTTTTTTTTACAAACTTATTTACTCATTTTAACAATATACTTTTATTATTGGAAACTTTTATCAAAACTTTGATTTCAATTCATGGAACCAATATTATTTTGTTTATCTGTGAGTACTCACCAACTATTTTTATAGTTGACGCTCGTTTTACATGCTTTTTCAGGAATTATCAAGTAAGTGGCACTTAGGGACACATCACTTTTAGGAGCATTCGCATGTGTTGTTTTTCAATTTACATTGTAATTCTTTTAAAAGTTGTTCAAACCTATTGTAAATTTGTAATGATTTTTAATACTATGGTTGGTGTTGTCTTTTAACTTTTGCTATGAAACCCTTTGTACTGCCACGCCCCGTGTTTCCGCTTTAGCGGGGTGTGACAGAAAATGGTATCAGAGCCGAAGGTTATAGAGAATACCGGTTTTCCTTTGGAGAACCACAACTATAGCCAAAAAATTTCAAAATGTTTTTAAAATACTGAACATACTACTAGTATAACTAATTCGAGTATTCATTATTAGACTTTAATTAAGTATAGCCTGGCCAACTATGATTAATTAAGGAAAATTAATGCGAGGCTGGAAACGGTTATAGTAGAATTATGTTCAAAACAATTTTCAACTTAAACTTTTGAAAAACAAATTTTTTCGGTGTGCGTACGGGCA
Organism: Lactuca virosa; assembly: GCF_052849685.1. Taxonomy (NCBI): domain Eukaryota; kingdom Viridiplantae; phylum Streptophyta; class Magnoliopsida; order Asterales; family Asteraceae; genus Lactuca; species Lactuca virosa. Next base: position 51,278,556 of record NC_136430.1, read on the forward strand.
TTGCATATTATAGGCATTCATCTAGATAGACTTAGAAACTAAGTGCACTTTTATAACAATGCCTTTATTTAGAAATACTCTTATCCCTTATCAAGTGATAGGTTAACCACTTAGGTTGTATCACTAGCCACTCTAGGAGCAATGCACTTAGTATTGATAATGGGTATTCCTCGGTAGCTATTGACTTTAGATGTAAGGTTAGTAGCTAGATATACACTAGTAATAATCTTAAATAGAAACCTATACCAATTATTCCTCAATACCTCTTCATCGTCTTCGTACTAGAGTTACAACTAGGAAAGCGTTCCGATAGTGACACGGATGAAAATCGGAACATCATGTAAGGAGGTAGATGAGTCGTTTCTAAGTAATCACTTGGATACCATTGGTGGGCATTTCGGATTCGACTCACGAGGAGACACGGAGGTTTAACCCATACGTGAGACCTTATTACTACGCTACGATTTAGCTCTAGGTTGTTTCCACCTTGAGCTTAAAACTTAACATAGGATATCCCTTTGACCTCTATAAAAGGTCATAAACTACACTCACACCATAAAACGTTTTTCAAACAATTTTTCTTGTCCTTTATCTTTGAAAAAAAAGACATCGGTACTCGTCTTATACTCGCCTTGTACTCGCCTTAGTATTTAGGTCCGATCAGCTACACTAACATACCTTCTCCTTACTTCTTAATCTTCCATCGAAAAATTATTTCACTTCATCGGTTTTATTTATCATCGATAAAATATTTTATAACCACTTCAGTCAACTTAGTAGACATTTCCTAACAATGTAAGCCATATTCTCGCCTAAAAAAAAAAAATCTTTTGACAACTTGCTTTAATTTAACACTTTTCTTCAAAACTCAATTTAAACAATATTGGTTTTAACATTGCTATTTCAATTTCATTTCAATCCATTTCAATGGATAGATGTGCTTGAAAGGGCATATACACCATTTTAAACCTTGCTTACCATTTTGGCACGTTTTCGAAAAACTTAGAAACATTTTCTTTTATAAAAGTGTTTAAACTTTATGCTATAAAACTTAAACATATGACGTTAAAGTTCATATTATGTGTAAAAGCTTCATTGGATCTTCAAACCACTTTTGTTTTAAGACTTTTGACTACTTTCTCATTTAGGCATTGTACTTTACTTAAATGTGTTTTCTTCAAACCCAACATGGTATTTTTACAACTTTCTAATTTAAACATGTTTATAAGAAATCTCTAATTTCAACATTTCCAACATACCTCATTTTTTTAATTTTTTTTCAAATTAGTTTTATAATTTGTAAAGTTTCTAAAATTTAAAGAATTGAAAAACTTAGTGTTCACTTTTAAAATTCCAGTGAAGCACTTTCGACAATGCACAATTATTCATCTAAATATGTTAAGTATTTACCTTATCTGTTTTAACCATTGTTGGACCCCAATCAAAAAGCTCAGAACTGTCTGATTTTCAAGTACAAGTTTTAGTGTTTCTTCTTATTCACAAATGGAGTTTAACTTAATAGATAACTCATAAATTTTTGGGAAATACTTTAAAACTCCCACATGTCTATTTAATCATCAACATACATCAAATATTTAAGTTTGAAATATATCTCAACCTGGTTTTAAATCTACCTATATGTATTGGTCTTAAAATTTTAACAATAACAATCATTGCCGCCGCTACCTTCCTTTTTCTTTCCCCCGAACTTTATTTCTCGCTCTCCTTCTGATTTTAGATCTCGCACGCCATAATATTAACATAATATTAGCATGTCCTAAACTATTTATGTTCGTTGTATTTATTTGACTCGTATAAACTTGCTTGCTATATTTTGCATATTGTGAGTATTCACCACTCCCCTTTTTTCGGTTTTTACATTTTGGGGTGGAAAATCATGTCCTAAACTATTTATGTTCGTTGTATTTATTTGACTCGTATAAACTTGGTTGCTATATTTTGCATATTTTGAGTATTCACGCACTCCCCTATTTTCAGTTTTTATGTTTTGGGGTGGAAAAGCACATCCCGAAAAACTATTATTTGTTCGTTGTATTTAAATTGATTTGTATCAAACACGATTGCTATTTTATTGCTATATCTCTCTATGTATGTCTATGCAACACGGAACATGAGAACTTATCGTCTTAAGGCCATTCCCTTACACTTTTCTCTAACCGTTAACTCTTTGAGCCAATGGTCATTGTGGATAGCGCTATTAGGAATTGACAACTCCTCACTCGCCCGATTGCTGGAGTGCATGATACCATATAATCTATGGAACGATAAGCATAGATCTTGATAGGGCTTCAGTCATAGGCTTGGTTGAGAACTCATTGTTTGCTCATACACATACAAACTTGTTATTTATTATGGCAATAAGCTCGTTTATCAATTATAGCAATCAACTTTGTTTCTCATTATAGCAATGAACTTTGTTTCACATTATAGCAATGAACTTTATTTCTCATTACAACAACGAACTTTTACTACTGGAAACTAATATACATGTTTTAGCAATGAAATTGTTTGCTCCTTGTAGCAACGAAATTGATTGCTCATTTTATCAATGAAACTTGTTTACTCGTTTGAGTAACGAACTTTATCTTCCATGAGAATATGAACGTTGCATCTCATTTGGGCAACATACTTTATCTCTCATGATGACAATGAACTTTGTTTTTTTTTACAAACTTATTTACTCATTTTAACAATATACTTTTATTATTGGAAACTTTTATCAAAACTTTGATTTCAATTCATGGAACCAATATTATTTTGTTTATCTGTGAGTACTCACCAACTATTTTTATAGTTGACGCTCGTTTTACATGCTTTTTCAGGAATCATCAAGTAAGTGGCACTTAGGGACACATCACTTTTAGGAGCATTCGCATGTGTTGTATTTCAATTTTACATTGTAATTCTTTTAAAAGTTGTTCAAACCTATTGTAAATTTGTAATGATTTTTAATACTATGGTTGGTGTTGTCTTTTAACTTTTGCTATGAAACCCTTTGTACTGCCACGCCCCGTGTTTCCGCTTTAGCGGGGTGTGACAATTCCCCACTTTCTTTCGAAATAATATGGGATCTACAGATCCTTGTTTAAATTTAGATAGTTTCAAAAATGATGTAAGAGTTGCATACCATGCTCGTGGTGCTTGTTTCAAACCATAAACTGCCTTATCTAAAACATAAACATGATCAGGATATTCTTCGTTAATAAAACCTGGAGGTTGTTCCACGTAAACAGTTTCTTCAAGCTCTCCATTTAGAAATGCACACTTCACATCCATTTGATAAACATCAAAATCTTTGTGAGCTGCATAAGCCAGAAATATACGAACCGCCTCGAGTCTTGCGACAGGGGCAAAAGTTTGTTCATAGTCGATTCCTTCTTGTTGTGAATATCCTTTCACAACAAGTCTGGCTTTGTTTCGAACAATGTTTCCATCTTTGTCGGTCTTATTTTTGAAAATCAATTTTAACCCGACAATCGAAACATTTTCAGGTTTAGGAATTAATCTCCAAACCTTGTTTCGTTCGAATTCAGTCAATTCAGATTGCATTGCAACAACCCAATCTGAGTGTTCCATTGCAATCTTAACTGTTTTTGGTTCAATTTTAGAGATGAAAACATTGAACATGCAAAATTCTTGATGAGTATTCAATACCTCATTCTTTGCACGAATTTGAGCTCTTGTTAAAACTCCCTCTTGTGGATTCCCAATTACTTGATCCTTGAGATGATATTTTGTCCATTTTTCCAATGGTGGATATGCTGGATCAAATTCCAAAGGTGCATCTTCATATATATTATCATTCTCTGATCCTGCAATTGAACAAACATCATCAAAATCATTATTATTTTCAATATTTTCTAAATGCTCCCTCTCAACATCATGCTCCCCCTCAACATCATCATTCAATTTTTCTTTCTCCCCCTCGAAAGAATGCTCGTCGTTATCTAATGTATTCGAATTCAAGTGCTCCCCATCCACTGGACTGTATTGCATACTTTCGCCTTTCTCTGGAGAATTTGATGTTGAATCATCAGTAAGTTTTGTTAGTTCTGAGAGATGATTATCATTTGCATTTATCTCAGCATTAACAGCATGATCTGAAATTCCAAAAATTAAATCATAATCAATATCTAAGGTTTGTGAGATTTCTGATTCATCTTGTATTTCTTTCAGAATAGGATTATTGGCAAACTGCGATTTTGTTTGTTTAATGTAGTAATCATCAAAGGTAAGATTAAAAGTTTCTTCAACTTTTCATGTTCTTTTGTTCAACACACGATATGCCACTGAATTATGCGAATATCCCAAGAATATCCCTTCATCGGCTTTTGCTTGAAATTTCGAAAGATTATCCTTGAGATTCATAATGAAGCACCTACATCCGAAAACATGGAAAAATTTGACGTTAGGTTTTCGATTGTTGAGAATTTCATATGGAGTAATGTTAAAACGACGATGAATGAAGGATCTGTTTTGAGTAAAACATGCGGTGGATACTGCTTCTGCCCAAAGGTATTGTGGAAGATTCGCATATGCCAGCATAGTCCTAGCTGCTTCGCATAGAGACCTATTTCTTCGTTCAACAACACCATTCTGTTGTGGTGTGTATGGAGATGAAAAGTTGTGCGAAATTCCTTTGTCCACCAAAAATGAATCAAGAACATTGTTCTTAAATTCAATTCCATGATCACTCTTAATTTTTCGAACAATCTTCTTCATTGTTGTTTCCATCTTTTTGATGAAGTCAATCATGATTTGTGCAACTTCGGATTTAAGCCTGAGAAAATAAACCCACGTAAATCTGGAAAAATCATCAACAATAACTAAAATGTACCGTTTCTTGTTGAGAGTTGAAACAGTCGAAGGACCACACAAATCAATATGTAAAAGCTCCAGAGGTGCAACAATTTTCGAATCTATCGTAATTGGATGACCTTGTTTATGTTGCTTGCCAACTTCACAAGCGACATAAAGAATCATTGTCAAATTTAATTACAGGTAAATCTCTTACCAAATCTTGTACCACAAGTTTATTGATGTTTCGAAAATTGAGATGAGAAAGTCTTCGATGCCAGAGCCAACTTAAGTCTGCTGTTGCTTTCGAAAGAAGACATATAGCAGGTTTCCCTACTATCGGATTGATGTCCAGAGTGAACATGTTACCTTTCCTTTTGGATTTCAGTAACACTTCTTTTGTGTTGACATTCGATATAACATTGCCTTCTTCATTAAAAAGAACTTGATTGCCAGTGCCCACAACAAGTTGAGAAACACTGATCAAGTTATGTTGAAGACCTTCAACATATGCAACCCTATTCACTGTGAATTGTCCATTCGTGATCTTCCCATATCCTTTGACTTGACATTTTTTATTATTACCAAACTTCACTACTCCAGCATTTTTGAGACTTCGAAAATCTCGTAAATTCTCCTTCTTCCCAGTCATTTGACGAGAGCAACCAGTATCAATGTACCACTTGTTATCATATTGCTCGTCACATAGTACCTGCAATCAGTGGAAAAATTTAGGTACCCAAGGCTTTTTGGGTCCTTGGAAATTAGATTTCAATTTCGAATGTAATGAAGAACTTTTAACCCAATCACAAACTTTAGTTTTGAAACTATCAATTAAGTTCACTTCATCATTTAAAGGAACCGAAACATAAGATTTTGATGATTTTGAATGTTCACTGACGTTACAAACTTTGCTTTTTGTACTGGTTTCCAAGCTTTGACTGATATGTTCGAATCCTTAGAAGATGAACTTCCTTTTGATGAAGTATTTACATACTTTTCATATGCTTCGTGAATTTGCTCCTTTGAAAATGCATTCGACTGATACATCTTTCTTTTGCCTTCAAGCCAATGATCAATGTTCTTCCTTGAAGTCATTCCTTTTTCCCTTGAAGTTTTCATTGTATCTTTCTTCGTATGATTAGGAAAATTTGGCTTTTGAGGAACAAAATCAACTTTTGGATTTGTTAGAAACGATTTAACATATGATGTATCAACTGTTGATTTAAAATGTTGACGTTGAAAGAGTTGTGGATTTGAATTAGATTTATTTGAAAATTCTCTTGATTTATTAGTTTCTGAAACTTTCGAAAACATTGTTTGTTTAATCACTTCAGTCCTTGAATGATTTTTATGAAATGACTGTTGAGTTTTTGTTGAAAAAGAGGAATTTTTAGCTTTGAAAACATTTTTGGTTGATTGTGATTCAGACATCTTTTGAGATTCAACACTTTGCCAAAATATTTTCTTTCTTGCTTGTCTATTTAAAACATCTTCTAGTTCACTAATTTCGCTAATATTGTCAGAATTATCTTCAATATCAGCAAAATTAGATTGAGAATCAGAAGTTGAATTCTCAGTCTTTTTCAAAATTTGAATTTGTTCAGATTTAGTTAAAGTTTCATTCACTATGTTAACTAATTCATTCGCATCAAGACATTCATCAATTTTGACAATTCCATATTTATATCTATCATCAGGAACTTTGTCAAAATCAGCTATGATTTGCTCACAATCATACGAAATATTATCTACCTTGGCTCTTTCGAATGCTAGAAAAGGTAGTAATTTTCTATGTTGCTCTTTACTTATATCACATGAATGATGTAAATCAGTTAATTTGCTATAAAGTCGTTTAGCAGCATTACAATAGATGTTTCTTTGTGCTAGCAAAAGTTTAACATCACTCCATAACCTATCCGTATCACACATAATATTTGTTATTTGTAATTCCAAACATTCAATTTTGCTTATTTTCATGTCTAATCTCTTTTTGACCTCTATCAATTCCATTGATAACTTGTTGGCCTCATTGCTAGCAGACACAACAATTGAATCAAAATAAGTAACCGTCTCATCAAAAGAAATTAATTCTGAATCATAAGCATGTGTAGGAATATTAAAGGATTCGAGAATTTTACGTACCTTTGTTGTCATTGGAGATTTGTCTGCCGTTTTAGATACGAAGCATCGTCCTTTCACTTCAAATTCCTCCTCATCTGAATCCTCCTCCATTTTCGCATACATCGCTCCATGCGTTGGATTCCTCATTTCTTCATTGTCTGATCCGGATGACCAGATTTGATAAGTTCCATCTTCATCCTCATGCTCACCCTTTGCATCCAATGACAAATTCTTGGCTTTAGCACGAACCACCTCCAGCTTCTCTGCATAATACGCCTCATCCTTGACTTTATTCTTCCTCTCGTCCTTCTTCCGAAGCATACAATCATTCGCAAGATGATTAGCACCGTTGCAATAATGACAATCTATTCCTGCATCACCTTTCAGCTTCTTCTCACTCTTTCCTTAAGCAATTTTCGAATATTCCTTTCCAACTTTCTTTTTCTCCTCAACAACATTTTTACTCACAGAACTTCCTTTCACCTCAGAAAGCTTAGTCTTCGAATTGAACGGCTTTTTGAAAATTTTCTTAACACGATTATTCGAGTAAAATGCTATTGCTTCATCATCCGAATTCATGATGAATCCTTCTTCTTCCTCAGAATCACCATTTTCAGCTTCTTTCTCCGAAAGTTTTGACATAAGAGCTAATGGACCTCCCAAATTCAGCTTCGATTCTTCAGCAATTTCATTTACCTCAATTTCATGTGTTTTCAACTGATTGTACAAATCATTGAGAGTTGATGTATCAAAACTTTGCTGATTCTTCACCATCATACTCACACTTCTCCATTCTTTTCGAAGCCCCATTACAAATATGAGATTGAATTCCATTGAAGTCCTGGTAATTCCATAGCGATTGCAACGATAGATTAACTCATTCAGACGATCATAGTAAACTTCAATTGTTTCTCCTTCTTTTTGTTTGAAATCTTTCAGCTCAACCAAACACTGTTTGACTAAATTGATTTTCGTCTTCTCACTTCCTTGAAACTTATCTTTCAGATTGTTCCAGACCTCCTTTGTAGTTGTACAACTCCTAACGTAATTGTACACAACTGGAGGTAAAGCACCTCGCAGTTCCCTCATACACCTTTTCTCCAGTTTCTTCAGTTGATCAGTTTGATTATCAACTTCAGAACTTGTAGAAGAAGTTCCGATTGGTTGAACATTTACTGGAACATTGACACTTCCAGTAATACATGTCCATAATTCTTCATCAATACCATTCAGATAATCCTGCATCCGATCAGCCCACTGATCATAATATTTAGGAATTAGCATTGGAATTTTGGTCGATGATCCTAACAGATGAGAGAACGAAGTCATTGAATTGAGATTGAAGCTCGCCATTGTTGTACTGAAGTTGATTTTGAATATTTTTAAGAAAATTTAAGATTTGAAAATAGACTAGCTGAATCAGATCGAAATTATAAGAAGAACACTCGATTCAACAATTCAAATGCAGAATCAAATCACAAACTGAAATCTTAGACAACTTTTTCACGACCAAAAAGTGCGGAAACTTTCGAACCAAAAATTTGATTCAAAAAACTTTTTGAATGGATTAAAATCAGATCACAGATGTAATTCCTGCTCTGATACGAATTGATGAACCAAAGAATCGAGTAATGAATTAATCAGAGTATGAATTCTAGTAGGAATGCGAGATTTGGACACAGGATGTAAATATGATCTTGGTACGCTCTATTACGCTTTCGAATTCTTTACAGAGTACAAGAGACAAGTCTGTAAAAGTTCTTATCTAACTCTAGTAAATAACCCTATTTATAGGGAACTGAAAGCGTACAAAAAATGTACTAAGGCATTGACTATAAAGCTTTGAATAAAATCGCCCTAGTAAAATACATTACAAAATGTTCGAAGAGACCAAAACATACTTCGACTAATTACAATAATTCGACCCTTACAATATGGTTTTGGTCCCTTTGTGGTGGTTCTTGTTAGTAGAAGTTACTCTAGAACCTTTGAAGCTCTATATTTGGTCCTTATTGAGGTTATGGAGTCACAAAGTTTGGACCTTGATGGGTATAAACCTTCCATGCATGATTTAGTGGTCATTTGATGAAGTTTGGGACTTAGGGTTTTGGTTTGGACCCCATTCAGTTATGCTAAGTCATAAAGTTGGAAAATTTATGACTTAAGAGGTCCCTTGAAATCAGATCTGGGAGTTTAGACTGAGGTCTTAAGGTATTAGGAAGTTTTGAGACATTTGGGGAGTGATTTTGACCTTTAGGAACTCATATTTGGTGTTTGGGATTCATTAAGCCATGCAAGGGCTTAAAGCATTCGACTTTATTGATTAAGATGTCGAAGAGGACTTGGATCTGTAATTTTAGCTGTTGGAATGGAGTATTAAGCACTTAATGAAAAAGTAGCTTAACAGAGGAGTACATTGGGCGTACATGCAGGTACACGCAGCGTACACCACCTTCAGCCAGTACGTTTAGCGTACAAGAGAGTACGCCTCGCGTACTCATCAGTTGTGGGCTTCGACTGTTTTGGGCCTTGGGTTGGGCCAGGCACTGGACTTTGGACCTTAGTGGGCCATCAGAAGTCAGATGTTTTGGGCCAGGAATATGTTTGGGCTTAGGGTAAGGCCCATTAGGGGGATTGGGACTAATTGAGAAAATTAGGCCATTAGTGGGCCACTAGTGGGCTTGGAAAGCCTACCTTGTGTTGGGCTTTTGGTTTTGGGATTGGGCCTAGGTTTGGATCTTACTGGGCAAGGGGTAGAATGGTCATTTTACCCCATGCATGGATTAAGGATTATGGTATGGGACCCAACTGCTAATTGGGTATATTGATTGGTAGTGGCAGCTCGGGAAGCTGGCAGGGCAGCAACTTGGGAATTCATGCGGGGAGCTTCTGTAGTGCGAGGTGAGTTTTCTCACCATACCAATGGGTCTAAGGAACCAAGGCTGGCCCATTTTATGTTATGTGGTGCACTAGCTGTAGTAGAGATATGTGGTATGATAGGTAGCTTTATGCTAAGTGGTATGCTAGTGATTTTATGATAGTTGGTATGCTTGTTGTGTAGAGGTATGTGGCATATTTATGCAGTGATACATGGTAGAGATAGCTTTTACAGCTGATGGTAGAGATTTCCTTTGTGGCTAATGGTAGAGATAGCCATTGGGGCTAACGGTAGAGATAGCCTTTGGGGTTAACGGTAGACATAGCCCTTGGGGCTAATGCTAGAGATAACTCGATAACTAATTGATATGTGATACGTGGTAGAGGTAGATTTTATAGCTAATGGATATGCGATATGCGGTAGAGGTAGATTTTGTAGCTAATTGTTCTGTTTTATGTGGTAGAGGTAGCTTTTATAGCTAATTGATATGTGGTATGCAGTAGAGATACCTTTTATAGCTAATATGATATGTGTTATGTGGATTGTGTGTGGGGTATGCTCTGAGGGACTCACTAAGGTTTGTACTTACGGTCTACAGTTTTGGTTTCAGGTGTTATCGGTTTGGAAAAGAAGAGCTCGGATTGAACGCAGTGCACACACCTATGATATCCACAATGAATGATTTTGGGATGAACTCTGATAAATGATCTAGTTATCGATGATTTGAAATGTTTGAAGTAAATGGTATCAATGTTTTAGCTATATTAAAAATGAAATTTTTGTTGCATAAGGTGTCTAAGTCCCTAACTATTTTGGTATGAACTTGACCCGACCCGGCATGGTCCATTTGGGTTGCACTTCACCTAACAATTTGTATGGATATACTTTTGAGAATAAGATGATTATGATCTATTAATATATTATAAGTTATAATATATTAATATGAAATCATATTATTTAATTAGTGTTGATCAAGAATTGATTTTGGAATTAATTTAAAGATCAAAAGAGGCTAATTAAATATGGACTCTTACATATATATATGGATTGGGCTTTGTTTTATTTAGGATGGGCTAAGAGTATTCGGAAGTCTATGGATAGTCCATGGAGCTTTTAACCCATGGATCCTAGGTAAATGAAGAGTCATGGGTATTAGGATGTAACCCTAATCCTCCATACTATATAAAGAGGTCCTTGGTTCTAGAATTGGCACTAGTGTGTGTGAGAAACAAGGGTGGGCCGATTTTAGCAAGCATCATATTCTCTCAAGTAGTTCCAAGTTGTTTTGGGTGATTTGTGACACCACTTGAGGCATCCACACTATTGGTGCTAGGCTCTAAAACTCCAAGCAATCAACCACAAAAGAATGGTATGTTATTCTACTTAAAGTTTTGTATTACAAGTACCCCATAACATTCTAGTTAGGTTGTAAACCTTGGAAATGAAATTTGCATGTATCATAGTAAAACATAGATCCAAGGTTTCTAGGGTTTCATGTACACCATAGGAGTGTTAGAATGCTCAAAACCCATCAGTGGTATCAAATCCTAGGCTTGTTTGCTTGATACTTGATGCTACATGTTTTTTCCAAAGTTGAAATTCTGCATTTTTTGCATCTGATTGCTCACCACGACGTGGCAGTCTTTACCACGACGTGGTGACGCCCCATATATGTAGAATTTCGGGGTTTTGCTTGGTATTGGATGAGGATCATTACCCTAAACTAATTTTTGAACCTTAAAACTTGTTTTTGTTGTGGTAATGATTATGCTAATCCATTTACAATGGAAAATATCAAAATCCCATGTTTTATATGTGTTTATATGATTCTTGAAATTTTGATATTAATGTTCATGTTCTTATGAGTTTTAGAAGATCATAGGAATTATGTGTAACTTGCTTGTTAATATGATTCTTGATCTTAATGCCTAATGATGGATTCCATAACTTGGCCTCAAGTTATGGATAACCAAAAGTCTCTTCTTTAAAAGTGTTATTAAAGAGTAAGAGGTTACCTAAAATGAAGAGTCTTCATTTTAATGGACCATTAAACTCATAAGTTATGAAATGAAAAACCTTGAATAGTTTCAATACTTGGTACCCTTAATTTTATCACCCAATTGATGTGTCGGTCGAGATTTAAACATGCCATTAAAAGTTCAATGTATCTCAAAAGATCTAGGAGTTTCAAATCAAATTAAAACTTAATAAATTATTTTGTTTATAATGATGGAAATTGGTAAATCGCCATTTACCTACCTTCAAATATTTTATAGCTTGGATTACGGCATCCCTCTTCCAAGTTATGAAATAGTTTGTAGGATCCTAGCCTTAATATTTCATTTGGGTGACTTATTAAGGACTCTTTATCTAATTAAAACTTGTCTTTCTTTTCTTTCAGATGTCTTCCAACACTGCTGCTGGCTCAAACCCTACAGGCTCTTTTTCCCTCATGAACTTGTGTGGAAAAGTCACTTTTGATGGTTACAATTTCAATGAATGGATTAGGAACATCAGAATGATTACCCTCTATGAGGACAAGGAATATTTCCTTGACAAGGAACTTAAGGTTATCAATGAGTCTAGTGCTACTCCTGAGGAGATTGCGGAGTATGCTGCACATGAGAGGGATGCTAGTAAAGTGTCGTGCATTATGTTAGCTACTATGAATCCCGAACTCCAGAAATTCTATGAGGATTTCTATCCCTATGAGATGCACCTGGATCTAATGGAAAGGTACCATCAGAGCGCGTGTCAAGAGAGGTATGAAATCATCTCCTCCATGATAACAGCCCGAATGAAGGATGGTGAACCAATCACCAGTCAGTTATAGAAAATGCAAAGGTTTGTAGACCGGTTGCTGAAGCTTAATATGGACTTCCCTGAGGACATGGCGATTGATATCATTCTCCATTCCTTACCTTTAAGTTATGATCAGTTTCGTATGACTTATCATATGAACAAGTAGGGAGTTACACTTAGCAAAGTTCAAGGACTTTTAAGGACCACTGAAAGTGGCCTTAAAATTAAATCGGTTGTTACTTCTACTCCTACTCCTACAACAGCCCATGTTCTGGAAATTAGGCAGGGAAAGGGGAAGAAGAGGAAGACCCCTTCGAAGGGTACCAAGGAAAAGTCTCTTGATGGATCCTCTTCAAGTGGGACCAAGAAAGGTCCCATTCCTCCTTCTTCAAACCCAAAGGAAGCACAATGCTTCTACTGTCACGAAAAGGGGCATTGGAAGCGAAGCTGCCCTAAGTACTTGTAGGATGTAAAGGATGGGAAACTTAAACCCACCCATGCAGGTATTTATACCATATTGTCTAATAACTCATTGCATACTAACTCTTGGGTGCTTGATACATGTTGTGGTATTCACATTTGTACTGATTTGCAGGGCCTATGAAGTAGTGAAGAAGTGGAGCACGGGAAGATAAACTTAATCGAGGGCAATAGGAAAGCATCACCTGTGATGCAAGATTGGAGTTTATTCTTTATTGCTTAATAATGGGTTAACTTTAGATTTGAATAAATGTTGTTACTCGTCAGAAATGGCGAGAAATATTATTTCCTTTCATAGTTTGTACAAGCAAGGATTCACATTTTCATCTGATAATAAAATTGGTGCTATTGATGCTTTTTATAATAATGTGTTTTATTTTAAAGCATTACCTTGTGATGGTGTATATGAAACTGTGTCGATTGTAGACAACTTAGGAAATAATGTATTTTATATTGATTCTTCTATTACTTTGGATAAAACATCCTTGTGGCATTGTCGTCTTGGACATGTCAACAAGAAGCGCATAGGCCACCTCCAAAAGGTTGGAGTTTTGGAATCATTTGACCTAAAATCAGATGATAGTTGCGAGTCTTGTTTACTTGGAAAAATGACAAAGTCACCCTTCACTGGTTCTTGTGAGAGGGGTGAAGGTTTGTTGGACCTCATACATACAGATGTGTGTGGGCCTTTCAAAACCGCCACTAGGGATGCTAATCGCTACTATGTGACTTTTCTTGATGATTATAGTAGATATGGATATATCTACTTAATCAAGCATAAGTCAGAAACCTTTGAAAAGTTCAAAGAGTTCAAGCAGGAAGTAGAGAATCAACTGGGCAGGAACATCAAGATGATCCGATCTGATCGTGGAGGAGAGTATCTTAGAATTAAGTTCCTTGACTATCTTAAGGAATGTGGGATTGTCTCACAATTGACACCTCCTAGGACACCACAACTGAATGGTGTGGCTGAGAGGCGCAATCGAACCTTGTTGGACATGGTTCGTTCCATGATGAATCGAGCTTCGTTACCAATCTCATTCTGGGGGTATGCCTTAGAGACTGCCGCCCATATCCTGAATCTAGTCCCCAACAAAAAGGTTGCAAAACACCTCATGAGATGTGGACTGGGAAAGTTCCTAATTTATACCACATCAAGATTTGGGGTTGCGAGGCTTTCGTGAGGCGCGAGTCTCATGACAAGCTCGAACCTCGAAGTGAGAGGTGTATTTTCATCGGCTACCCACAGAAATCCTTTGGTTACCTCTTCTACAGACCCAGTGAGAATGTGATCTTTGTAGCTAGAAGAGGAGTCTTTCGTGAGAGAGAGTTCATAAGCCAAGGAAACAGTGGGAGGCAAATTGACCTTGAAGAAATTCAAGAGTCAAGTGGTGAAGGAACCTCAAACCCTAGTAATCAAACTGAGGAGGAAATCCAGTTGATTCGATTGACGAGCCCATACCTCTGAGGCGTTCCACGAGAGTTAGGACTGCACCTGTGTCACAACTAGGAATTTTGGTGCCTTGTAACTACAACAATTATGTCATTTATGAACCAACAATGAGAAATCATGTATGATGCTTATTCAATAACAACAAAACTTCATCAAATACTCCATTCAAACACTACAAATAGTCAACAAAGAATTGGAAACCCTTGAAATCCCGGTTAAAGTCTATTTTGGACTAGGATTTCCTTAGTGGACCTAATGGACCAATAAGCTTCCAATTTAACTATCTTGAACATATAACTCTCAAATGGACCCTAATTGGACCCATATACATGAAACTTAATATTTTGGGCCTTATAAGCCCAAAATGAACTAGGTTATCTTTAATGGGCCTCATTGGTTCACAAGAAATCTAATTAGCCCTAATGGATCATAAAAATCATTCCTTGATTTATTTTGGGCCAAAGATGATCAAATTAAGTCATAATATGGGCTTAAGCATTCAAGGCCCAATTTCCTTTCTCATTTCTCCTCTTCTCGGCCCAACTACACAAAGGAAAGGGAGGAGTTGACTTCATGTGCCACCTCATTATTATACCATGGATTTCCATGCAAAAATCCCATGCTTCCATACAACCATCACTTCATCTACTCTCTCTTCTCTCCTCTCTCTTTTTGTCTCGGCCGAAACAACACACACACACACACATTCCACTCAAACTCTCTCAAGAAACCCTCTTCATCCTTCATCAAGTTCTCGAAAGTTAGGAGGTTTTTCAAGGGAATTATTCCACAAAACTCATTATCTAAGGTAAGTTGATGTTTAATCCATGATCTAGCTACTTCATTTCATAAAAAATCTCTTCTAAATCTAATCAAACTTGTGATCTTGCATCTTAGAACACATCTAAGTCAAAAATCTTTCAAGAAGACTTGCTAGGATCGAAACTTGCTTCATCTCTTCCTTCAAAACCGAAACCACAACTCAAGGTGAGCTTCATACCCCTCTCTTTTTAGTTTTTGTATGTTTTCTGGGGGAGAATACATGAAAATGTGTAGATCTATGTGTATGTGTATGCTATGTGTGATTTTATGCATGTATGTATGATTTTATGTGTTTTTGTGATGAACATGCAACCAAAAAGGGGTGATATCTCGAGATCTATGACATGAGAAAGCAAACAAACATGATCTAAGTTATTTCACATCAAACAAGTCAAGAATAATAACTTATAAGATTGTGTTAAACATACTTCAACATAAAACCCATTTTTGGGCTAAAATTGTCAAAAATACAAAACTTGGGTTAAAAATTGCCAAGTCACGGTTTCTTAAGGGCCAAAAGAGTCAAAACAGTTTCAATAATTGTTTTTCTAAATTTTAAAATTTTGAAAGGACTTGAAATGTAAATTTTTAGCTTAATGGGCTAATTTTGGGCTTTTTGGCCCAATAAGCCTAAAATTGCGAAAAATGACAATTAAAGGGGCTGAAATGAAATTTTCTTCAAAACAGGGGATAAAAAGTGTAACAAAACTGTTTCAAGGGTGAAAAATGCTTTTCATTTCCAAAAAGGATTAAAAATGTAAAGTTTTTGGATTTTGGGCCAAAACTGTAAAAATTGCGAAAAGTTGGGTTTCAATCGAGAAATACTATTCTGAAAGGGCTGAAACTGTTACCAAAATAATTTTTGAGTTAAAACTATCATTTTAACAAATCTATGATGCAAAAGTGTCAAGAAAATGTTTTAAGGGCTAAAAATGTCTTTTCTTTTATATGAAGGACTAAACTTGTTATTTTTATAAAAAGAAAGGTGTGAAAAGGGTCAAACCTCTACTTTTAAACAAATTATTTCACTGAGTCAAAATACAAAAACCACGGCTACCGAAAAATCAAAAGACGAATACACGTTTAACTCCAAATATCGTTACAAACGAATCGATCGGTCTCGACTCGATACCATTACAACAACCGTTAAATCAAACCCTTCAATAGATACGCGATACCTACGACGAATAAACTTACAAACTTTGGGCTTGAGAGTCTCAGATTATGCTTGTTGGACCTTGCAAGTCCATCAACCTGATCTTTGGGCCCAAAGGGATAACGCTTATATGCTATTGGGTCTCCTATGACCCAATTCCATATAAAAGGACTTTCAATAGCTTTTTTGTGCTATTAGACCCCAGTGGCTCATTAGTATGGCTAGTAAGGTCAAAGTAATCAAATGCGGGTTGGGCAACGTGTCCTTCGCATCCTCGACAGCCTAAGGTACTTACGATAAGTAGCAGGACTTCATACTCCTCTTCTCTTCGTTCGCTAAGGCTTATGAGTAATCAAAGTAGACAGGATTTAGGACGTTATTCAACAGTAATCAAGGTGGTTTGGATTAAGTGAGTAACAATGAACGACACCTCTATGGGATGTTCACAGTTGGCTGTTATAACTTGTCTTCACCGGACATCGTCACAATGACTCACTAGGTTTATCCAACACCATCTGAGTATTTAAGGATGAGTAATCAAAAGCCATTCGTGGTGGCGGTATAACAATTTGTAATCACGTATACCTTTCGACATCGGAAAACATCGGGTTTTCCGGGGAAATCAATACTACTAGCTCGGAATTCTATGACTATAATACAAAACACCCTTTTTATATATATGTTTTGAAATCATTCATGCATCAAGTTATGGATCTTCACACTTTGATAAACTATTGTCTTTTCAGAAAATATCGGATTTTATGGGTTTTTACAAACTATACAAATCATTTTATTCACAACCTTGCTTATGAACTCACCAACATTTCATATGTTGACGTTTTTCAAAATAACTTGTATTCTCAGGTAACAGATAAGCGGAAGGGTAATACCAAGTATGTTAGAATGTTTTGTTTTGAAAACTCTGAAACAATTTGTGTTATGAATGTGTAATATTTGAAAACAATGTACTGGATGTAAACAATATCAGTTGTAATGTACTGATGCATGGTAATGTTTATGTTATGATTCATGTATATTCATTGTGATGGTATTCAATTTAAGTCACGCGAGCCCCCGGACGTTTCCGCCGTCTGGTTTCGGGGGTGTGACAACCTGAGCATTACTATGGTTTCCATACTACTGTAGAAGGTGATACGCTTATCAGTGATAGTACACTGGTAAGTCTGGATAAACCTAACAGCTACACGGAAGCCATGACAGGCCCTGAGGTTGCTAAATGGAAAGAGGCTATGGACAGCGAGATAGAGTCCATGTATGGCAATCAAGTTTGGAACTTGGTTGACATTGTACCAGGTCGTAAGACAGCCGGGTGTAAATGGATCTTCAAGAATAAGACCGACATGGATGGTAATGTACACACGTATAAGGCGTGACTGGATGCAAATGGCTTTTCTCAAACTCCGGGAGTTGATTATGATGAGACATTTTCACCAGTAGCCAAGATTAAGCTATTAGGGTTATGCTATGTCACACCCCCACACCAAGGATGGCGGAAACGTCCGGGGGTGGGAATGACTTCATGTATAGTATCACAAAAACGAGTATAATAGTGCTCATAGTAAATACAACCATCATAAATATAATTGATAAAGTTACACCATAGTATGAGTTTACATGTTTCAAAAACAATTACATTATGATGACAAAAATGTATTAATTGACGTCTTGCGTCCCATCCTCAAAAGCAGTTGATTACCTGTTTCACTGGTTTCCTGAGAATACAAGTAGTTTTGAAAGAGTGTCAACAATTAAGTTGGTGATTTCATAGGCTTTTGATTGTAGTTATTGAAAAAACCTATTTGTAAATGTAACGTATACACAAGAAAAATCAAATATTTTCCTTATAAAATGTTATGTAGTCTTAAATCCCAAGACTGAATATATGAGTGTGTTTCGTAGTTGCAACGAAGAATGCAGTTTTAAATAGATAAAACCCTTTTTAAAGTAGAATTTCCCGTAAACTTTAAGTGTTGTTAACTCCCTATGTGAGTTGTTATAACCATACTACAACTAGATGACCTGCTACAACGTTTCTCAGGCGTTAGAATTTGTTATGACTTTTGTCACCCGTAGACCTGCAGGTCCCGCTGTAGCTAGCAGCAAGGTGTGGGGTGTCAATCCCAATATAGATCTATATACAATTATCACGCTCTCCCTACAAGAGATTCTGGTTATAACTTACAGGAATTTTTAACCCGTACTTTAAGAGTACAATTGGAGAATTGTCTCACAACTTACGTTAACGAGTTTATGTGTGGTTTGAGTATAAAACCCTTTTGAGTGGTGGAAATAAATCCCCTCTTTACATAGTATGTTTAAAATGATAAAGGACTCTTACAATTCAGTAAATCATTTATGTCATTTAAATGTAACTCAACAGAAAACACATGAAAAAGATAGAGTCATCAAGGATAGACACTTTGCTCAACATGTTACAAAGTGTAAGTAGTAAACTGTTAACTAGTTTTTAACCTTTCTACATTGTTTTAAAAGGATCATAGAAAAATCATACGAAGTCGAAAACTGAATCCGTAAACTCTGAGAGTTTAGTAAATGTATATAGTTTATTCATAATTTTTATTATGATTTTTAGAAGTCTCTAACTTGTGTGAAATTGTTCATATTCTTAGACTGGTCCGAATTTGTTTCTGAAATGATAGCCAGTTTTTTAATAATCACCATAAATTGTAGAAAAATCGTATGGAGATGTGAAAGTAGTCATTAGAAAGGTATAAACCTTAAATACTTGCATATAAAACAGTTTTGAATGATATTAAGGTTAAGATGGTCAAAACAGTCTGTGAATGGGACTCAACTTTTCTGATGAAAGCTGTTGTTTGAGCTTAGTTAAGTTTTTGATGTATTAACTTGTATTCCCCCCCCCCCCCTTAAAACTAGAAGAAAACATGAAAATGTAGGGGTATGAACTTACCTTGAGTGATTTCCTTAGATGTATGCTGAAGAGAAAGGGTTTCCAGGTCAAGAACACTTGGTAGGAGCTTGGAGAGTTGAAGATCTAAGAACAATTATGGTGACATTTGTTATGAGAAATTCATAATCTGAGTGAAGGAGTGAGGAATGTTCAATGTAGGATGAGAATACTTACTGAATGAGGTTGAGAAGCTCAAAGGCAGCCTTGTAGTCTCGAGTTCTTAGAGAGGGAAATGAGAGAGAAGTGTTTGCTTCTTGGTGAGAGAGTGAGTAAAGTGGAAGGGGAGTTGGGGGTTTCTAGCTTTTGATCAAGTTACCAGCTAGAGGAGAGGTGTGAGAGGACAAATAGTTGACTAGGTATGGATGAATAGTGACTGAGGGTTGTCCTATGTGGGTATGGGGTTAGCTTGGGTCACACTTCATGGAAAACTCAACACTCTAACTCAATATCTCACCTACTAGATATTGTTCTTAAGTTGACATTTCCCCCAAAATGTGATTAGATATGAATACATATGGTCTTATATGTCAAAATATATGTTTGGGTGAAAATCCTACTCGAAAATCATGAAAAACGAGCTTAAAACGCAAAAGTGGTCGAAAACCGGGAGAAGGAAGCAAACCTGCGAGGGTTCCGGAGTCAAAATCACACTTCCGGAGTGAAAGGTGGATGTTCCGAAGTCACCTCTACTATTCCTGAGCGGGTCAGCAGCTTCCGGAGTGGATCAGGGGCTTCCGAAGTGCGAGCCTGTCCGGGGCGAGGTCTTCCGAGACGTGCGAGGTAAGGTCATTCTGGAGTGAAGGAGTCTGAAACTGAGGGAGGTCCGAAGATGCAAATTTGTCCGGTTCTCAAAAGGGTTCCGGACTAAGAGGGTTCCGGACCAAGAGGATCCTTTTGGGTTTTCTCCTTTGGTTTTGGGCTGTTTTCGACTGAGGAAGGTACATAGAGAGGTTTGGGAGAGATTTCACATACTTGGAGAGATTTGGGAGAGATTTCACATACTTGGAGAGATTTGGGAGAGATTTCACATACTTGGAGAGATTTGGGAGAGATTTCACAAACTTGGAGAGATTTGGGAGAGATTTAGATACAATGGGAGAGATTGAGAGAGACTTTGTCGGGAACCTTTATTAATGTTTTTCTTCGTAGCTCAAAGACAATAGACTTAGTTACATCCCATTTTGAGTGTAATACACCCCCGAAGGGCACGTGATAGTGTTTTATAGAGTTGTTACTTCCCTCATTCTGATTAGGGTTTAGAATTTTGAACATTTGAAGCTTTCAAGTGTTACTTTGCATTTAAGATTTAGAGTCATACATTAGTAACCATAAAGAAATCCCTAATCATATTAGCACTAGTTGAGTTGACCAGTTTGACTTGTTGACTTTCTTTGACTTTGACTTGACCAGAAAGTGACGGTTGTCACATTATCCCCCCGATAGAAGGAATTTATTCCCGAAATTAGCACTTTGACCGGGACTTCAAGAGTTTGGGAAGAGGTGTGGGTATTTTTGTTTCATCTGATCTTCACGTTCCCAGGTGATCTCGGGTCCTCGTTTAGCGTTCCAACGAACCTTCACTATAGGGATGCGACTCTGTTTTGTTCTCTTGATCTCTCGATCCATGATTTCTAATGGTTCTTCTACGAAGTGGAGACTCTCGTTGACCTCGATTTCCTCGAGAGCGATCACAAGAGTCTCGTCAGACAGACACTTCTTTAAATTTGACACGTTGAAGGGCGGGTGTACGTTGTTAAGTTCTTAGGGTAGCCGAAGTTTGTATGCCACCGGGCCAATCCTGTCAAGGATTTCGAACGGCCCGATGTACCTTGTATTTAGTTTACCACGTTTACCAAATCAAATTGTTCCTTTCCATGGTGAGACCTTCAGTAGCACCCGGTCCCCAACCTGGAATTCCAAGCGTTTGCGTCCCTTATCGGCGTAGCTCTTTTGTCGATCTCGAGATGCTTTCAGTCTTTCTCGAATTTGAACAATCTTTTCCGTAGTTTCCCATATGATTTCAGGGCCAGTGAGGGTGTTGTTAGGGACTTTCCGTTTTGCTAACTGTGTATCTCGCACTTCAGCCCAGCACAGTGGTGATCTACATTTGCGGCCATAAAGAGCTTCAAATGGCGCGACCTTGATGCTAGTATGATAGTTTTTGTTGTATGAGAATTCAATAAGTGGTAAGTGGGTATCCCATGCTTTACCAAAGTCAATAACACAAGCTCTTAGCATATCTTCCAAGGCTTGAATAGTTCTTTCGCTCTGCCCGTTGGTTTCTGAATGGTAGGCCCTACTCATGTCTAGCCTGGTCCCTAGAGCTTTCTGTAAGGACTGCCAGAACCGTGAAGTGAATCTACTATCTCTGTCAGAGATAATAGATATCGGCACACCATGTAGTTGTACAACCTCTTTGATGTACGTCCTAGTCAACTTTTCTATCTTGTCGGTTGTCACAACTAGGAATTTTGATGCTTTGTAACTACAACAATTATATCAATTATGAACCAACAATGTGAAAACATGTATGATGCTTATTCAATAACAACAAAACTTTCATCTAATACTTCATTCAAGCACTACAAATAGTCAACAAAGAATTGGAAACCCTTGAAATCCCGGTTTAAGTCCATTTTGGACTAGGATTTCCTTATTGGGCCTAATGGACCAATAAGCTTCCAATTTAACTATTTTGAACATAGAACTCTCAAATGGGCCCTAATTGGGCCCATGTACATGAAACTTACTATTTGGGCCTTATAAGCCTAAAATAAACTAAGTTAACTTTAATGAGCCTTATTGAGTCACAACAAATTTATATAGCCCTAATGAGCCATAAAAATCATACTTTGATTTAGTTGGGCCGAAAATAATCTAAGTAAATCACGAGATGGGCCTAAGGGCAACAAGCCCAATTTTCTTCCTTTCCCCTCTCCTTTCTCGGCCCAACGACCCAAATGAGAGAGAGTTGACTTTAGTGTTGCCACCTCACATTTAACTATAGGTCCTCCATGCATATAACTCATATCTCCATGCAACCATCACTTCATCTACTCTCTCTTCTCCTCTCTCTTTTTTCTCTCGGCTGAAACCAAGACACACACACCCACACAAAACTCATTTCAATCCTCTCAAGAACACTTGCACTCATCCTCCAAAATTTCGAGATTTTAGAGCTTGTTAAGGGGTTTCTTCCACAAAAATCATCATTCAAGGTAAGATCATGCTTGGATCTATGATCTAGATTCTTTGTTTTATCAAAAATCTCTTCCTAATCTATTCAAACTCATGATCACCATCTTAGAAACACCTAAGTTCGAGATCCTCCAAGGAAAGCTTACTAGGCCGAGATTTGCACCAAACTTCTTCATTTCTTCCTTCTAAACCGAAAACAAAAAGCAAAGGTGAGCTTCATACCCCTCTCTTTTCGGTTTTTGTATGTTTTATGGGGGAGAATACAAGAAAATGTGTAGATCTATGTGTATGTGTATGCTATGTGTGATTTTATGCATGTATGTATGATTTTATGTGTTTTTGTGATGAACATGTAACCAAAAAGGGGTGATATGTCGAGATCTATGACATGAGAAAGCAAACAAACATGATCTAAGTTATTTCACATCAAACAAGTCAAGAATAATAACTTATAAGATTGTGTTAAACATACATCAACATAAAATCCATTTTTGGGCTTAAATTGTCAAATATACAAAACTTGGGTTAAAAATTGCCAAGTCACGGTTTCTTAAGTGTTAAAAGAGTCAAAACAGTTTCAATAATTGTTTTTCTGAATATTAAAAATTTTCAAAGGACTTGAAATGTAAATTTTTAGCTTAATGGGCTAACTTTGAATTTTTCGGCCCAATAAGCCCAAAATTGCGAAAAATGACAAGTTAAGGGGCTGAAATGAAAAATTCTTTAAAACAGGGGATAAAAAGTCTAACAAAACTATTTCAGGGGTCAAAAATGCCTTTCATTTCCAAAAAGGATAAAAAATGTAAAGTTTTTGGATTTTGGGCCAAAACTGTAAAAATGGCAAATAATTGGATTTTAACAGGAAATTGCTATTCTAAAAGGGGCTGAACTGTTTACAAAATAAGTTTTGAGTTAAAACCATTATTTCAACAAATTTAGGATACAAAAGTGTCAAGAAAATGTTTTAAAGGCTAAAAACGTCTTTTCTTTTATATAAAGGACTTCGTAAGTAGAAGGACTTCGTACTCCTCTTCTCAAGTAATCAAATGCGGGTTGGGCCAACGTGTCCTTCGCATCCTCGACAGCCTAAGGTACTTACGATAAGTAGCAGGACTTCGTACTCCTCTTCTCTTCGTTCGCTAAGGCTTATGAGTAATCAAAGTAGACGGAATTTAGGACGTTATTCAACAGTAATCAAGGTGGTTTGGATTAAGTGAGTAACAATGAACGACACCTCTATGGGACGTTCACAGTTGGCTGTTATAACTTGTCTTCACCGGACATCGTCACAATGACTCACTAGGCTTATCCAACACCATCTGAGTATTCAAGGATGAGTAATCAAAAGCCATTCGTGGTGGCGGTATAACAATTTGTAATCACGTATACCTTTCGACATCGGAAAACATCGGGTTTTCCGGGGAAATCAATACTACTCGCTCCGAATTTCTATAACTATAATACAAAACACCTTTATATATATATATATATATATATATATATATATATATATATATATATATATATATATATATATATATATATATGTTTTGAAATCATTCACGCATCAACTTATGGATCTTCACACTTTGATAAATTATTGTCTTTTCAGAAAATATCGGATTTTCTGGGTTTTACAAATTACACAAATCATTTTATTCACAACTTTACTTATGAACTCACCAACATTTCATATGTTGACGTTTTCCAAAATAACTTGTATTCTCAGGTAACAGGTAAGCAGAAGGGTAATACCAAGTATGTTAGAATGTTTTGTTTTGAAAACTCTGAAACAATTTGTGTCATGAATGTGTAATATTTAATTCAATGTACTTGATGTAAACAATATCAGTTGTAATGTATTGATGCATGGTGATGTTTATGTTATGATTCATGTATATTCATTGTGATGGTATTCAATTTAAGTCACGCGAGCCCCCGCACGTTTCCTCCGTCTGGTTTCGGGGGTGTGACAGGTTGGTATCAGAGCTCTGTTTATAGTGAACTGGCATATCTAACCACACATTGATATGCAACTATAAACCAAAGAGGGACTAAAACAACTCTGAACAAAACAAATAAAACACAACGAAAAAACATCTTTACTTGTTTGATATAGGAGAAGGTACATGATACCAAATCAAACAAGATAACACTGACATCATGGTTAAGTCGGGACTGTTCGTGGTTGTAGTAAGGGTTGAGTGTAGCCTGATCAACTACATTCCCTCCGAAGTGCAACTATCACATGTTCCGGGAGAACCCGATGGTCAATAAACCTAAAAACATACCCTTGATTTCCAAGAAAAGAACATTAACTCAAATTACATAATAACTAAAACATCTTAGAAATAATGAATAGTACATTTTATATACTCTCGCAGACAGTATGGCTGGCTTCCATCACCCCGGAGATCCGTATTTCCCAAATCAGGGAAATAACGGATGGTTGGAGGAGGAACCCGAGGAAGACCCCGAGGAAGGGTCTGAGGAGGAACCTGAGGAGGAAGTCGAAGGCGGACCTGCCGAGCCAGTAGAGGTCCAGGAAGAAGAAGAAGTCGGAGAGGACTTCGAGGAAGAACCTAGCGATGAGGATTCGGACACATAGTCCGAAGTCATCAACCCCCCTTACCCGACTAGGGTGCCCGCCCACCGGATGGGCCCGACCGGCCCTACACCCCCCTGGGGCATCGACCTTTGGAGATGGAGCAGACAGCAGGGACAACGACCTCCATTCGGCATGTCACGCGAGTTCTACGACTTGAGGGAGGGAGGACCAGCTGATCGCGCACTTCCGGTCATGGTGAGACGACTGTGGAATACTGGCGACCTGGCGCAGAGCACCGCTGATCAGATACACCAGATGTGGATTAGGGTTGAGCGTCCAGAGCAGGAGATGCGAGAGGTTATTCGAGAGTTCTACATGAGGCAGGTGAGATGGGAGACTCGCCTCCGATATGCGGAACGACGGGTGGCTCACCTTCAGGGAGCGTCTACTTCTTCAGCACCACCCCCTGGCGCATACCACCATGACTAGGACTAGTCATATATATCTTTAGTATTAGGCCTATGTAATCTATGCTATGTACCATCGACTATATGTTTAAGTGATTACACTACTCATAGAGCCGTTATGCTGCTGAACTTACACCACTTATGTATGCTCTTCTGAGCAAAATTTTTATGTATCAAAAATTCGGATAATATTAATGAAAAGTTTTATGTGTTCTATTGTGATGTTGTGATCTTCTATGTGTTATGTAAACATGATTATATGCTAAATTGCGAAACCACTTAAGTTCATGTAAAACACCTAGTTTATAGGACCACAAACTCACAAAAATTATAGGCACTCAATATCTTTCCGTTCCATGACAGAAAGATGCCTCGACGACCAACTCGTGGAAACCCTGGACCAACCTCACCCGAAGTCAACTCAGTTGCATTTCAAGCAGCTGTATCTGCTGCAGTTACTACAGCCATGGCGCAAATCCAGCAAGGAAACAACGGTGGAGTCAATGGAGAAGGGGTTGGGAGTTCGAACAATGGAACAAATCACGGACCTACCAGAACATGTTCCTACAAGGACTTCACTAACGCCAAACCCCGAACCTTCAATGGCACGGGTGGAATGATAACACTGAAGAGATGGGTGGAAAAGGTGGAATCAGTGTTCGAAATATGTGAATGCCCCGAGGAGGTGAAAGTGAAGTTTGTCGCGTGCACATTCGTCGACCAGGCTCTCACCTGGTGGAATGGACATATAGAGGCCATAACTCTCCCCGTCGCCAACGCTATGCCATGGACAGAGCTGAAAGAAATGCTAATGGCTGAATACAGCCCTCGTGGTGAAATTCAGAAGATGGAACAAGAGCTGTGGAATCTCACCGTCCGAAACTCTGATATAGATGCATACATATCTAGGTTTAGCGAGCTGTCATTGTTGTGCCTTGGCATGATTACGTCAGAAGGAAAGAAGATCGAACGATTCATCTGGGGATTGACCTCCCCAATTCAAGGAAATGTGATCGCTGCAAATCCTGAAACCTTCGACAGTGCCAAGAGGTTGGCCAAGAGACTGTACGACCACAACAACAGAAGGGGCGAGAACCCAGCGGAAATTGAAGGAAAGAAAGAGAGTGACAACAAGAAAGGAAAGAACAACAAGAGAAAGGGGCGACAAGGCTCGGAATCAACAAAGAAACAACAAACAGTGACAGTCAATGTTGCAACCACCCAAGTACCCTTCACCCCACATGTTCCAGCCTCAGCTAATCCAAGCACTCCCAAGCAGTATTCTGGGAATCTCCCGAAGTGCAACAAGTGCAATTACCATCACAATGGCGAATGCAAGGAAATGCAATGCACCAGTTGCAATCGGAAGGGTCACATGGCAAGGTATTGCAGGACCTATCCTCCCCAGAACCAACCACAAGGAAACAACAACAACAATAACCGCAACAACAACAACAACAACAACACCAACAGCAATGGCAATAACACAGGATCAAGCCCCACCTGTTATGGATGTGGAAAGACCGGGCATATCCGTCGAAACAGACCCAACACCAACAACCCTGGAAATGGAGGAACATGAAGGGTGCTAGCAATGGGTCAGGGAGAAGCGGTTCAGGATCCCGCTGTTGTTACTGGTATGTTTCTCCTAAACCACACTTATGCATGCATCCTATTTGATACCGGGGCGGAACGAAGTTTCGTGAGTAATAAATTCAAACACTTATTAAAACAACAACCCCAGAAGCTTAATGAAACCTTCACGGTGGAAATGGCCAATGGGAAGACAGAATCCACTGAGGAAATCTACATCGGATGTACCCTGACCTTAAATCATCACGTCTTTCAAATAAACTTAATGCCTGTTTCCATTAGGGGTTTTGATGTGATTATCGGCATGGATTGGTTAAGCCCCCACCATGCTGAAATTATGTGTCACGAGAAGGCCGTTCGCCTTCATCTCCCAAATCACGAAACCCTAGTTATTTACGGAGACAAACCCAACACGAACCTTCGTCTTATTTCGTGCATTAAGGCGCAAAAGTACCTACGAAAGAAGGACTTGACGTTCCTAGCTCATATAGTGGATAAGTCCAAAGAAGAGATCAATATTCGAAACATCCCTGTGGCTTGTGATTTCCTGGATGTCTTTCCGAATGATCTTCCGGGGATACCCCCAGAAAGACAAGTCGAGTTCAGAATAGATCTAGTGCCAGGAGCTACTCCCATCGCCAAATCGCCCTACAGATTGGCTCCTGCGGAGATGCAAGAGTTGTCCAGTCAACTCAGCGAGCTTTTGGACAAAGGATTCATCCGACCCAGTTTCTCACCTTGGGGAGCTCCGGTTCTCTTTGTCAAGAAGAAAGATGGTACCTTCAGGATGTGTATCGACTACAGAGAACTTAATAAGCTTACCATCAAAAACCGCTATCCACTTCCACGAATTGACGATCTATTTGACCAGCTCCAAGGAGCTAGTTACTTCTCAAAGATAGATATGCGATCTGGTTAACACCAACTCAAGGTCCGAGATGAGGATATTCCTAAAACCGCCTTCCGAACTCGTTACGGACATTATGAATTTGTCGTAATGCCCTTCGGTCTAACGAATGCTCCTGCCGTATTTATGGACCTAATGAATCGAATCTGCCGACCATTCCTCGATAACTTTGTCATCGTTTTCATCGACGACATCCTCGTCTATTCTCGAAGCGAGGAAGAACACGGCCGACATCTCCGACAAATCCTGGAAACCCTGCGAACCGAGAAGTTATACGCAAAACTCTCTAAGTGCGAGTTTTGGCTCCGAAGTGTGAACTTTTTGGGACATGTTGTTAGTCAGGAAGGAATTCATGTGGATCCTTCTAAAATCCAAGCCATCGAAGGATGGGCAATTCCAACAACACCCACGAAAATTCGCCAATTTCTAGGCCTCGCAGACTACTACAGGAGATTCATTCAAAACTTCTCCAAAACGGCAAAGCCACTCACCTCGCTTACACAAAAGGGCATACCCTTCGTATGGACGGACAAGCAAGAAGCTGCATTTCGAACTCTGAAGCAAGTACTCTGTAGTGCGCCGGTGCTATCCCTACCCGAAGGAACATAAGACTTTATAGTTTACTGCAATGCGTCAAATAAGGGTTTAGGCTGTGTACTCATGCAGTGTGGAAAGGTGATAGCTTACGCGTCCCGGCAACTAAAGACGCACGAGGTGAATTACACCACTCACGATCTGGAACTGGGAGCAGTGGTCTTTGCCCTGAAGATTTGGAGGCACTACCTTTATGGTACCAAGTGCACCATCTTCACCGACCACAAGAGTCTCCAGCACATTTTGAACCAAAAGGAGTTGAACATGAGACAACGAAGATGGGTCGAACTGCTGAATGACTACGAGTGCGAAATCAAGTACCACCCAGGCAAGGCTAACGTGGTAGCTGATGCCTTGAGTCGGAATGAATACTCGAATCGTCGTTTGAAGACTCTCTCCATAACCATTCGATCCCACCTAACCTCTCAAATCAGGGCAGCCCAGTTCGATGCCATGAAGGCAGAAAACAAAACAAGCGAAGCGTTGCGTGGAATGGAGAAGAACTTCGAAGTGAAGGAAGACGGAATGAATTACTTCATGAACCGCATTTGGTTCCCTAAACTCGGCGGATTCAGAGATGTAGTCATGAACGAAGCCCACAAAACGCGATACTCCATCCATCCAGGTTCAGACAAAATGTACATGGATATTAAGCAACGTTATTGGTGGCCTAACATGAAGGCAGAGATTGCTACTTACGTTAGCAAGTGCCTCACGTGTGCTAAAGTAAAGGTGGAATATCAGAAGACCTCCGAATTACTACAGCAACCAGTAATTCCCGAGTGGAAATAGGAAAGGATTACCATGGATTTTGTGACCAAACTACCTAATTCGACGGATGGTTTGGATACCATCTGGGTAATAGTTGATAGATTAACGAAATCCGCCCATTTCCTACCAATAAAAGAATCGTACAAGATGGAGCGCCTGACAAGAATCTACATCAAAGAAATAGTGAGACTCCACAGAGTGCCCGTATCTATCATCTCAGATAGAGATAGTAGATTTACTTCACGCTTTTGGCAATCGCTTCAGAAAGCCATGGGAACACAACTTGACATGAGCACTGCCTACCACCCACAAACAGATGGTCAAAGCGAGCGAACCATTCAAACGCTAGAATATATGTTTCGCGCGTGTGTGATAGACTTTGGAAAATCGTGGGATACCCACTTGCCTTTGATCGAGTTCTCATATAACAACAGTTATCACTCGAGTATCAAAGTCGCTCCTTTCGAAGCATTATACGGGCGTAAATGTAGATCACCGTTGTGCTGGACTGAAGTAGGAGACACCCAGCTAGCAAATGGGCAAACGCCAAACAATGCCTTAACGGGACCGGAAATCATACACGAGACGACCGAGAAGATAATTCAGATCAGGGCCCGACTGCAATCATCACGAGACAGACAAAAGAGCTACGCCGATAAACGACGAAAGCCCTTGGAATTCGGAGTCGGAGATAGGGTGTTACTAAAAGTCTCTCCTTGGAAAGGAGTGATTCGTTTTGGGAAGCGGGGCAAACTGAACCCTCGATACATTGGACCTTTCGAGATTCTTGCCTGAATCGGTCCAGTGGCATATTGACTGTAGCTACCCGCTGAACTCAGCAGTGTACACCCTGTGTTCCACGTTTCCAATTTGAAAAAGTGCTTATCTGATGAGACTCTCGTCATTCCATTAGAAGAAATCAAAATCAACGAAAAACTTCTGTTCATCGAAGAACCAGTCGAAATCATGGACAGAGAGGTGAAGCGTACTAAGCAGAGCCGCATTCCGATTGTGAAGGTTTGATGGAACGTGCGACGCGGACCAGAATTCACATGGGAACGAGAAGATCAAATGAAGCAGAAGTACCCTCACCTATTCTCGCATTCCCAAATCTAGCTTTCAAAAGAATTTCGGGACGAAATTCCCTCTAACGGGGGGATGATGTCACAACTAGGAATTTTGATGCTTTGTAACTACAACAATTATATCAATTATGAACCAACAATGTGAGAGCATGTATGATGCTTATTCAATAACAACAAAACTTTCATCTAATACTTCATTCAAGCACCACAAATAGTCAACAAAGAATTGGAAACCCTTGAAATCCCGGTTTAAGTCCATTTTGGACTAGGATTTCCTTATTGGGTCTAATGGACCAATAAGCTTCTAATTTAACTATTTTGAACATAGAACTCTCAAATGGGCCCTAATTGGACCCATATACATGAAACTTACTATTTTGGGCCTTATAAGCCTAAAATAAACTAAGTTAACTTTAACGAGCCTTATTGAGTCACAACAAATTTATATAGCCCTAATGAGCCATAAAAATCATACTTTGATTTAGTTGGGCCGAAAATAATCTAAGTAAATCACGAGATGGGCCTAAGGGCAACAAGCCCAATTTTCTTCCTTTCCCCTCTCCTTTCTCGGCCCAACAACCCAAATGAGAGAGAGTTGACTTTAGTGTTGCCACGTCACATTTAACTATAGGTCCTCCATGCATATAACTCATATCTCCATGCAACCATCACTTCATCTACTCTCTCTTCTCCTCTCTCTTTTTTCTCTCGGCCGAAACCAAGACACACACACCCACACAAAACTCATTTCAATCCTCTCAAGAACACTTGCACTCATCCTCCAAAATTTCGAGATTTAGAGCTTGTTAAGGGGTTTCTTCCACAAAAATCATCATTCAAGGTAAGATCATGCTTGGATCTATGATCTAGATTCTTTGTTTTATCAAAAATCTCTTCCTAATCTATTCAAACTCATGATCACCATCTTAGAAACACCTAAGTTCGAGATCCTCCAAGGAAAGCTTACTAGGCCAAGATTTGCACCAAACTTCTTCATTTCTTCCTTCTAAACCGAAAACAAGAAGCAAAGGTGAGCTTCATACCCCTCTCTTTTCGGTTTTTGTATGTTTTATGGGGGAGAATACAAGAAAATGTGTATATCTGTGTGTATGTGTATGCTATGTGTGATTTTATGCATGTATGTATGATTTTATGTGTTTTTGTGATGAACATGTAACCAAAAAGGGGTGATATGTCGAGATCTATGACATGAGAAAGCAAACAAACATGATCTAAGTTATTTCACATCAAACTAGTCAAGAATAATAACTTATAAGATTGTGTTAAACATACATCAACATAAAATCCATTTTTGGGCTTAAATTGTCAAATATACAAAACTTGGGTTAAAAATTGCCAAGTCACGGTTTCTTAAGGGTTAAAAGAGTCAAAACAGTTTCAATACTTGTTTTTCTGAATATTAAAAATTTTCAAAGGACTTGAAATGTAAATTTTTAGCTTAATGGGCTAACTTTGAATTTTTCGGCCCAATAAGCCCAAAATTGCGAAAAATGACAAGTTAAGAGGCTGAAATGAAAACTTCTTTAAAACAGGGGATAAAAAGTGTAACAAAACTATTTCAGGGGTCAAAAATGCCTTTCATTTCCAAAAAGGATAAAAAATGTAAAGTTTTTGGATTTTGGGCCAAAACTGTAAAAATGGCAAATAATTGGATTTTAACCGGAAATTACTATTCTGAAAGGGGCTGAACTGTTTACAAAATAAGTTTTGAGTTAAAACCATCATTTCAACAAATTTAGGATACAAAAGTGTCAAGAAAATGTTTTAAAGGCTAAAAACGTCTTTTTTTTATATAAAGGACTAAAACTGTTATTTTCACAAAAGAAAGGTGTTGAAAAGGTCAAACCACCATTTTTCTTAAGCAAACTATTTCCTTGAGTCAAAATACAAACCCACGACTTACAAAAAATCAAAAGATGAATACACATTTAACTCCAAATATCGTTATAAACGAATCGATCGGTCTCGAATCGATACAAAATCAATAACCGTTCAATCAAACCCTCCAACAGATATGCGATACCTAAGACGAGTAATTATTCAAACTTTGGGCTTGAAAGTTTCAAATCATGCTTGTTGGACCTTGCAAGTCCATTAACATGATCTTTGGGCCCAAAGGGATAACGCTTATATGTTATTGGGCCTCCTATGGCCCAATTCCATGTAAAAGGACTTTCAATGGCTTTTATGTGCTATTGGGCCCTAGCGGTCCATTAGTATTGCTAGTAAGGTCAAGTAATCAAATGCGGGTTGGGCCAACGTGTCCTTCGCATCCTCGACAGCCTAAGGTACTTACGATAAGTAGCAGGACTTCGTACCCCTCTTCTCTTCGTTCGCTAAAGCTTATGAGTAATCAAAGTAGATGGAATTTAGGACGTTATTCAACAGTAATCAAGGTGGTTCGGATTAAGTGAGTAACAACGAACGACACCTCCATGGGACGTTCACAGTTGGCTGTTATAACTTGTCTTCACCGAACATCGTTACAACGACTCACTAGGTTTATCCTGTTGGATTAATGTCTAAGTCCATAACTATATTTGGTATGTACTTGACCCGACCCAACATGGTCCATTTGGGTTGCACTTCACCGGCACAATTTATATGGATAGTCTTTTGAGAATAGTATATTTATGATTTATATTAATATATTATAAGTTCTAATATATTAATATGGAATCATATTATTTAATTAGTATTGATCAAGAATTAATTTATAATTAATTAAGTGATCAAAAAGAACTAATTAAATATGGACTCTTATATATATGGAATGGGCCAAGTTCATTTAGGTTGGGCTAAGCTTTCATGGATGGTCCATGGAGCTTTTAACCCATGGATCCTATGTAAATGAAAGGTCATGGGTATTAGGGTTTACATGGATGTAACCCTAATCCTCCATAATATATAAAGGGGTCCTTGGCTCACAAGATTGGCACAAGTGTGTGAAAATAAGAGTGGGCCGATTTTAGTGTGCATACATATTCTCTCAAGTTCTTCCAAGGTGTTTTGGTGATTTGTGATTCCATTTGAGGCTTCCACACTATTGGGGCTAAGCTCTTAAAGCTTGAAGACATCAAGCTACATCAAAAGGTATGTCATCTAACTATAACTTTGTAGTATAGGTGCTTCATAATATGCTAGTTAGGATGAAACCTTGGAATAGTTAATATTTGCATGTATAATAGAGAAAACATAGATCCAAGGTTTATAGGGTTGCATGTACACCATAGGAGTGTTAGAATGCTCAAAAACCCAACAGTGGTATCAGAGCCAGGTTGTTTTATGTTATATTCATGCAAATGATTGATTTTCAAAGTTGAAAAAAAAGAAAAAAAAACATGAAGTTTGTCAAATTTTAAGATAATTACTTGTTTTGTGAAAAACTAATTATTTGTAAAATTTGAATCAGTTGTTATATGAGTTGAATTAGGTCAAATTTAGTAAAAGATAAAATGATATGATTATTTTATTAGTTTTAGAAGTTTGATCTAAATGTTTTAAGGAGTTACATATTTTGTCATAAAATTTTGGAGATCAAAAGTTTTTTTTAAAGTTGTGATCTTAAGGGGTTTTGAAACTTCCATAAGTTATGGATATGAAAGTTTTTTTTTAAAAAAAATTTGATTCAAAGTTTTTATGGAGTTACAAAATTTGGTGTTAATGTTTTAAAGAATTCCATAACTTGTTCTTAAGTTATGGAACATGGAAAGTTTCATCATAAAACACCATTAATTCCATAAGTTATGGAATCCGAAGGTTTTCAAGAATTACAAAACTTGCCCTCAAGTTTTGGAATTTGAGAAAAGTTTTTTATGAAAAAAAGAATTGAATTCTAAAACTCTTGGGTTCATAACTTAAACAATTAATTAAATGGTTTTAATTTTGAGTTTAATAATTGGAATTATGATGTTTTGTTGAATAGTTCAAATTAACTCTTATGGACTTTATTAATAGTTAATTAAAGCGTTTAATTAAAAGAGTATTATTAATCCATAAATATATGGTTTGAGTTTAATTAAATTAAAAGTCTAGTTTAATTAATAGATTAAACCACCAAGTATTTTAAATGTCTAAAATACACCCTTATACTATTATAATATTAAAATTTAATATATTATATGTATAAGAGCAAGTCGTCTTAACATTAGTAGGCCTCATTCACGAAGCCGGTCTATAAGGGGGGTATAAGGTTACTGCCTATAAAATGACAGTTTAATGGGTGTCCACTCTCACTCACCGCTTCCTTGACCGGTGGAGGGTCGTTAGCCGAACAGGTAGGACAAGGACTATAATTCTCCCTTCATTATAAGTATAATGATAAATACTAAGTAACTAAACCCTAATAAATTCCCAATCTTAGTTACTTAGGAAAATATGAATAAGGTGCTAATCCATGAAATTACACTTTGCACTTTGTTTAAGCTGTTAGTGGAGCGTGTGTGGTTAACCGGCACACTAACCTGGACTTAACAAGGTAGGCAAAGGGTAACTTAATGTTTATCATAGTATCGTTGGAGCGTGTGTGGTTAACCGGCACATCGATTGAGGGGTAAATATTAAGGGTACCAAGTATATTTGCATGGTTACTTCACACCTTGTTTTGTGATCCTCGACATCCCAGTCACAAAACCTGAAGGGCACACTCGAGATTGAAACATGCCATTGAAAAGTTCAATGAATCTCAAAAGAATCTAGGAGTTTCAAAACCAATTAAAACCTAATAATACATTTCGTTTATCTTGGTGGAAATTGGTGAATCGTCATTCACCTACCTTCAAATATTTTATAGCTTGGATTACGGCATCCCTCTTCCAAGTTATAAAATAGTTTGTTGGGTCCTAGCCTTAATATATCATATTGGGTGTTATATTAAGGACTTAAATCAACTTTACGTGAATTTCTCCCATTGTTGATGTCTGGTTTAGACAACAATGATCTTCCCAAACCAAGCTTTCCTAATGAATATGACTTCCTGAGTTTGGCTCATGGAAGTCACATATTGACAAGCCACATATTGACAAGTCGGGAGAGTTGGGTGTCAAAGTCTTGAGAAAGTTGGATGTTCAATCACTTTCTAAGTCACATAGTGAGTTCCTTTGGGACTACTATGAAACAGACTATGACATGAACCTTAATGATCATATCTATTTGCTTGGTGGTGCTGAATCAGCAATGATTTGGAACGATAGTAAAGCAAATTTGATTAGAAGATCAACTTCCCAAAAACTTTATGGACAGTGACAATGGTGACACTGGAAATCCAGAAAAAGCATTCTCTTCCCAATGGAAAGGGATTGGCCATAGTCAACCCGGTTGACCAAATGGTAAAGAGAAAGGCCAAGTCTGAGATAGTCCCATTACCAAAGGGTCCATATGTTTATTTTGCCAAAGGAAGGGGCGTTGATTGCAAAGCTGCCAAATTTACCTAAGGATGTTAAAGCCAATAAGTTTGATTCTACATCAGGTAGAGCCCATTATCTAACTCTGTTAAGTTCTATTCTGAGATCCTCATTACATGATGTGACTGGGTCACATGTTGATGTTTTAAGAATCAAAGAATAGAGAGAAATCTTAAAGGAAGTATATGCTGATTCTGATCGCGAAGGTGGATTTCGATCGCATCAGAATTTTGAGCAGTTGCTTAAGAAGTTATGATATATTGCTAAGGAATAGATAACAACAATTTTCCATGTGGATTGTAAGGATAAGTTTTTCCGCAAAGTTTTAAAATAAAAGAAAATTGTTTAATTTTATTTATTTGAAGTATCCTTACAATGGCATTTGTGGAAAATTGTTGCTTATATGATTCCACTGACAGAAATATTGGAAAATTGATTTGATTCTTTCATTTGTGGTAGTGTCTAAATTTACCAAATCAGGAAAGTTCCTCATCACCCAAGTTTCAATTGGACCGAAACTTGGAATCATGCAAGTTGAATAGTATGATGAATGAGAACTTTCAAGCATTGGAAAATCAAGACTAATTACTTGCTCACATGGATGTGTGAGTCAAGTGAAGGACTAAAGGGATCGAGTACACATTCTTGTGCACTGGTCATGTCCACCACAAAGCTCGTTAAGACTATTTGATTTACTAAAGTTTAGTAAATATGGTTATACTTACAAGTTTAAGTATAATTCTGAAACATTGGAAAAGTCTCAATGTATGGCAGAACGAAGAATCAAATTAGGCAGAAAGATAAAAGTTTCTCAAATCTGAAAAGATGGGAGAGTACTTTAGTATCATGTTTGTGATCATCTTAATGATTTAGAAATCATATCAAAATTAGTCCTCTAAAGGTCATCTTAGTGCATTCTTATGACTAAGAAGAGGAGTCATGAATTGTTGAAATGGTTAGATCAAGAAGATGAGTCATACTTTGTTCCAAAACAATTCTTAGAGTCATACTCCAAGATTGTAACTTGAGTGTCATATCTTAAAGAAAGGTTTAAAACACTTGTCAAATGTAAGAGTAAAAGTGTCCTACTCTTGTACATTTGAAATTGGTAAGTTGTGATGTTTTGGATAAAACAAAGACCAACTAAGGCCAATTGTGTGAAGTGTTTCTCTTGATAAAGAATCCGCACTATCTCTTGAATATTTGGCAAGATAGTCTTATATGTCAAGAGGATAGTGGGAGTCTTAAAGATCCTAAAAAGAATTTCAAGAAATAATCAAGAATAAAACCTGAGGTTCTTCACTAGCACATTACCTGAGGTTTATAACCTATCGTGTTGACATATTCTGTGCCCATTCCAGTTAAAGTTGGCTTTGCATAGGAGTTCTGAAAGTTCTCAATTGGTTGCATAACAACTTGGAAGCAATTGCAGGCCCTGTACTGCTAGGTGGCAAGAAGTTAAGATTGCATAAGTTCAGTCCATATGAGTTTGGATTTGTCATTATCCTTGTCTTGTGACTATGGTTTTGACGATTCACATGGATAAGAACACATACACCATAAAATCTAAGGGTCATAAGGTTTCTCTCCGATTCATGAAAATGATGGTGAGGAAACACTTCCACCAAGTAGATTTGAAGCAGATGGAAAAAGGTCTAAACAATTGAGACTATGATTACGGCATCCCTTTTCATAGTTCTGAAATTGTTTAGACACACATGCATGCTATCTAAGGAAAGGTGTATGATTTTGATAAAGTTTTATCAAAGCATCTCGTATCAGAAATCTGAACTTTGGTAAGAAAGTCAATAAAGTATTGATTTCTAGAAGTCCAGCTGATTTCTGAGTACATGTCAAAGCTAGTGGGAGCATAAGTGTTATGCTAATAATCATCATGTTAGTGGGAGCATGATAATTATTATTAGTGTTGCAAGTTAGCAATGTTAATTATAGTAAACAAAAGTTTCAATTCGTGAGGCTGCAGGGATTGAAAAAGTTGTTTTGCTATAATTAAGGGAGAGGATATACTTCATTTCAGTTCTAAAGGCTTAGATTGAGACCTTAATCATCTTTAGTCAAGAATATATATATGAATTTCATGTTGGATTGGTTCAACGTAAGGAAATTCTATATATTGCGTTCTCAAAATTCGATTATGATTACGACATCCCTCTTCATAGTCAAATTTTGAAAACATGGCAAATAAAAATATTGTAGCAAAAGACTGGTCTAGAATCATGTCTTTATGTGAGACATCATGAATCGTGTACCATTTGCTTTGGGTACAGGATCGATTGCATGTGCTATAATATTTTTCATTTCTAAATTTTTCCAAATGCCCAGAGGAATTAAGAAGGGAAAAGGTCTAGAATTGGATATGACTAAAATGATTAAGCAATTGTCGAGGACAATCTGAGGTTTACCAAAGATTGGTTGCTCAGGGACAGTTGGAAGTATAGTGCTAATTTTGGAAGGACCATATTGACATATTCTGAAAAGAGGCATCTCTTATTCAGAAGTGATAGTCAAAATGAGAATATGGAGTTGTCTCCATAAGTGGAAGTTATCTGTGTAAGATTAGAAAACTTAATGCAAGAAGCTTGTCCAAAGCAATGTACTTTGAATATGCGACTTAGTTTCCATGGAGTTGATCTCCATTGGAATACCTTATAATGACTGTTGACAAGTCTTTGTGACTTTTTACATATTCATTACAGGAGGGTTAGTGCATATAAGTTTAAAATCTAAACAGATTTCGATAAATGATAGGAATTTGAAATTCTCACATTTTTCGATAAGTATTTGGGAGTGTGAAATTAGAATCATTGAAATTATGTTCAATTGGTTTATTTCACAAAGTAAGGATCATAGACAAACATAGAGTGCATACTTGGTGTATGACAAAGCTATTGTTTAAGAAAAACATAGTGTACATGCTTGGAGCATGGGACAACTAGTGTTTTTAATTCAAGTATAAAGTTGATAAAACCGAAACAATGAATAATGAGTAATCAATATGGTGATAAATAAAAGTGTTTATTTATATTCATAGGGTTTGATACCATATTTGATTCATTTATTCTTGTTTTTCACTTTGCATGTTTTGACTTCCAGAATAATTAAGTCGCTCTTCCTGAATGATTAAGTTATTCAAACCATCCACAGTCGGTCATATGTTGGAAGTAGATATGAATCAAGACTGTCATGAGTTGGTTTGTAGAGGTCCAAGTTGGTGGACAAAGTGGTGCTACAACACTCATGGGTTCTCATAAGTTCTGAGTATTGGATTCAACCCGCGCTCATTTGAATCACTTCATGGATTTTATCACGAGTGATCATGAGACGATAATATCTTATATTCTTCAAACCTAGAGATATGAGTTGTTACTATGAGTTGGTTATACATTGATTGCACGAAAACGCATTTGGTAACTCGATGTTATAAAGCGTGCCTTTGTGTATGATTCAACAAGTAGTAGAACAAGCCATATGAGTCGAAGTTTATCCATTCCTTTTACCTTCGGGATAAAAGCGATATCTGTGGGCCCCTCGATGATTTAGCGATGACACATGTGAGTGCTTGGCCAAGCCAGGAATGATTTGATTTGTTCAATCAGTCAGTCATCATAAATCGAAAATCGGGAAACAACAAATGGACAGAGAGAATGATTATAATCCATGTCTCAGTCCATATGATATCTAGAATGGAGGAATATATGATCCCTTATCTAATGGACAAGTCATTGACAAGGTCAGAGTTCGACAGCGGCTTTAAGAGCTACGATTGCCAGTTAGGTTTTGAAGTCATACTCAATAATAGTTTTAGACTTATCCAAGTGGGAGACTATTGGATTAATGTCTAAGTCCATAACTATATTTGGTATGTACTTGACCCGACCCAACATGGTCCATTTGGGTTGCACTTCACCGGCACAATTTATATGGATAGTCTTTTGAGAATAGTATATTTATGATTTATATTAATATATTATAAGTTCTAATATATTAATATGGAATCATATTATTTAATTAGTATTGATCAAGAATTAATTTATAATTAATTAAGTGATCAAAAAGAACTAATTAAATATGGACTCTTATATATATGGAATGGGCCAAGTTCATTTAGGTTGGGCTAAGCTTTCATGGATGGTCCATGGAGCTTTTAACCCATGGATCCTATGCAAATGAAAGGTCATGGGTATTAGGGTTTACATGGATGTAACCCTAATCCTCCATAATATATAAAGGGGTCCTTGGCTCACAAGATTGGCACAAGTGTGTGAAAATAAGAGTGGGCCGATTTTAGTGTGCATACATATTCTCTCAAGTTCTTCCAAGGTGTTTTGGTGATTTGTGATTCCATTTGAGGCTTCCACACTATTGGGGCTAAGCTCTTAAAGCTTGAAGACATCAAGCTACATCAAAAGGTATGTCATCTAACTATAACTTTGTAGTATAGGTGCTTCATAATATGCTAGTTAGGATGAAACCTTGGAATAGTTAATATTTGCATGTATAATAGAGAAAACATAGATCCAAGGTTTATAGGGTTGCATGTACACCATAGGAGTGTTAGAATGCTCAAAAACCCAACAGTGGTATCAGAGCCAGGTTGTTTTATGTTATATTCATGCAAATGATTGATTTTCAAAGTTGAAAAAAAAGAAAAAAAAAACATGAAGTTTGTCAAATTTTAAGATAATTACTTGTTTTGTGAAAAACTAATTATTTGTAAAATTTGAATCATTTGTTATATGAGTTGCATTAGGTCAAATTTAGTAAAAGATAAAATGATATGATTATTTTATTAGTTTTAGAAGTTTGATCTAAATGTTTTAAGGAGTTACATATTTTGTCATAAAATTTTGGAGATCAAAAGTTTTTTTTAAAGTTGTGATCTTAAGGGGTTTTGAAACTTCCATAAGTTATGGATATGAAAGTTTTTTTTTAAAAAAAATTTGATTCAAAGTTTTTATGGAGTTACAAAATTTGGTGTTAATGTTTTAAAGAATTCCATAACTTGTTCTTAAGTTATGGAACATGGAAAGTTTCATCATAAAACACCATTAATTCCATAAGTTATGGAATCCGAAGGTTTTCAAGAATTACAAAACTTGCCCTCAAGTTTTGGAATTTGAGAAAAGTTTTTTATGAAAAAAAGAATTGAATTCTAAAACTCTTGGGTTCATAACTTAAACAATTAATTAAATGGTTTTAATTTTGAGTTTAATAATTGGAATTATGATGTTTTGTTGAATAGTTCAAATTAACTCTTATGGACTTTATTAATAGTTAATTAAAGCGTTTAATTAAAAGAGTATTATTAATCCATAAATATATGGTTTGAGTTTAATTAAATTAAAAGTCTAGTTTAATTAATAGAGTAAACCACCAAGTATTTTAAATGTCTAAAATACACCCTTATACTATTATAATATTAAAATTTAATATATTATATGTATAAGAGCAAGTCGTCTTACCATTAGTAGGCCTCATTCACGAAGTCGGTCTATAAGGGGGGTATAAGGTTACTGCCTATAAAATGACAGTTTAATGGGTGTCCACTCTCACTCACCGCTTCCTTGACCGGTGGAGGGTCGTTAGCCGAACAGGTAGGACAAGGACTATAATTCTCCCTTCATTATAAGTATAATGATAAATACTAAGTAACTAAACACTAATAAATTCCCAATCTTAGTTACTTAGGAAAATATGAATAAGGTGCTAATCCATGAAATTACACTTTGCACTTTGTTTAAGCTGTTAGTGGAGCGTGTGTGGTTAACCGGCACACTAACCTGGACTTAACAAGGTAGGCAAAGGGTAACTTAATGTTTATCATAGTATCGTTGGAGCGTGTGTGGTTAACCGGCACATCGATTGAGGGGTAAATATTAAGGGTACCAAGTATATTTGCATGGTTACTTCACACCTTGTTTTGTGATCCTCGACATCCCAGTCACAAAACCTGAAGGGCACACTCGAGATTGAAACATGTCATTGAAAAGTTCAATGAATCTCAAAAGAATCTAGGAGTTTCAAAACCAATTAAAACCTAATAATACATTTCGTTTATCTTGGTGGAAATTGGTGAATCGTCATTCACCTACCTTCAAATATTTTATAGCTTGGATTACGGCATCCCTCTTCCAAGTTATAAAATAGTTTGTTGGGTCCTAGCCTTAATATATCATATTGGGTGTTATATTAAGGACTTAAATCAACTTTACGTGAATTTCTCCCATTGTTGATGTCTGGTTTAGACAACAATGATCTTCCCAAACCAAGCTTTCCTAATGAATATGACTTCCCGAGTTTGGCTCATGGAAGTCACATATTGACAAGCCACATATTGACAAGTCGGGAGAGTTGGGTATCAAAGTCTTGAGAAAGTTGGATGTTCAATCACTTTCTAAGTCACATAGTGAGTTCCTTTGGGACTACTATGAAACAGACTATGACATGAACCTTAATGATCATATCTATTTGCTTGGTGGTGCTGAATCAGCAATGATTTGGAACGATAGTAAAGCAAATTTGATTAGAAGATCAACTTCCCAAAAACTTTATGGACAGTGACAATGGTGACA
Source organism: Lactuca virosa (assembly GCF_052849685.1). Taxonomy (NCBI): domain Eukaryota; kingdom Viridiplantae; phylum Streptophyta; class Magnoliopsida; order Asterales; family Asteraceae; genus Lactuca; species Lactuca virosa. The sequence continues at coordinate 51,321,221 of NC_136430.1, forward strand.
CTGGAAATCTAGAAAAAACATTCTCTTCCCAATGGAAAGGGATTGGCCATAGTCAACCCGGTTGACCAAATGGTAAAGAGAAAGGCCAAGTCTGAGATAGTCCCATTACCAAAGGGTCCATATGTTTATTTTGCCAAAGGAAGGGGCGTTGATTGCAAAGCTGCCAAATTTACCTAAGGATGTTAAAGCCAATAAGTTTGATTCTACATCAGGTAGAGCCCATTATCTAACTCTGTTAAGTTCTATTCTGAGATCCTCATTACATGATGTGACTGGGTCACATGTTGATGTTTTAAGAATCAAAGAATAGAGAGAAATCTTAAAGGAAGTATATGCTGATTCTGATCGCGAAGGTGGATTTCGATCGCATCAGAATTTTTAGCAGTTGCTTAAGAAGTTATGATATATTGCTAAGGAATAGATAACAACAATTTTCCATGTGGATTGTAAGGATAAGTTTTTCCGCAAAGTTTTAAAATAAAAGAAAATTGTTTAATTTTATTTATTTGAAGTATCCTTACAATGGCATTTGTGGAAAATTGTTGCTTATATGATTCCACTGACAGAAATATTGGAAAATTGATTTGATTCTTTCATTTGTGGTAGTGTCTAAATTTACCAAATCAGGAAAGTTCCTCATCACCCAAGTTTCAATTGGACCAAAACTTGGAATCATGCAAGTTGAATAGTATGATGAATGAGAACTTTCAAGCATTGGAAAATCAAGACTAATTACTTGTTCACATGGATGTGTGAGTCAAGTGAAGGACTAAAGGGATCGAGTACACATTCTTGTGCACTGGTCATGTCCACCACAAAGCTCGTTAAGACTATTTGATTTACTAAAGTTTAGTAAATATGGTTATACTTACAAGTTTAAGTATAATTCTGAAACATTGGAAAAGTCTCAATGTATGGCAGAACGAATGGGAAGAATCAAATTAGGCAGAAAGATAAAAGTTTCTCAAATCTGAAAAGATGGGAGAGTACTTTAGTATCATGTTTGTGATCATCTTAATGATTTAGAAATCATATCAAAATTAGTCCTCTAAAGGTCATCTTAGTGCATTCTTATGACTAAGAAGAGGAGTCATGAATTGTTGAAATGGTTAGATCAAGAAGATGAGTCATACTTCGTTCCAAAACAATTCTTAGAGTCATACTCCAAGATTGTAACTTGAATGTCATATCTTAAAGAAAGGTTTAAAACACTTGTCAAATGTAAGAGTAAAAGTGTCCTACTCTTGTACATTTGAAATTTGTAAGTTGTGATGTTTTGGATAAAACAAAGACCAACTAAGGCCAATTGTGTGAAGTGTTTCTCTTGATAAAGAATCCGCACTATCTCTTGAATATTTGGCAAGATAGTCTTATATGTCAAGAGGATAGTGGGAGTCTTAAAGATCCTAAAAAGAATTTCAAGAAATAATCAAGAATAAAACCTGAGGTTCTTCACTAGCACATTACCTGAGGTTTATAACCTATCGTGTTGACATATTCTGTGCCCATTCCAGTTAAAGTTGGCTTTGCATAGGAGTTCTGAAAGTTCTCAATTGGTTGCATAACAACTTGGAAGCAATTGCAGGCCCTGTACTGCTAGGTGGCAAGAAGTTAAGATTGCATAAGTTCAGTCCATATGAGTTTGGATTTGTCATTATCCTTGTCTTGTGACTATGGTTTTGACGATTCACATGGATAAGAACACATACACCATAAAATCTAAGGGTCATAAGGTTTCTCTCCGATTCATGAAAATGATGGTGAGGAAACACTTCCACCAAGTAGATTTGAAGCAGATGGCAAAAGGTCTAAACAATTGAGACTATGATTACGACATCCCTTTTCATAGTTCTGAAATTGTTTAGACACACATGCATGCTATCTAAGGAAAGGTGTATGATTTTGATAAAGTTTTATCAAAGCATCTCGTATCAGAAATCTGAACTTTGGTAAGAAAGTCAATAAAGTATTGATTTCTAGAAGTCCAGCTGATTTCTGAGTACATGTCAAAGCTAGTGGGAGCATAAGTGTTATGCTAATAATCATCATGTTAGTGGGAGCATGATAATTATTATTAGTGTTGCAAGTTAGCAATGTTAATTATAGAAAACAAAAGTTTCAATTCGTGAGGCTGCAGGGATTGAAAAAGTTGTTTTGCTATAATTAAGGGAGAGGATATACTTCATTTCAGTTCTAAAGGCTTAGATTGAGACCTTAATCATCTTTAGTCAAGAATATATATATGAATTTCATGTTGGATTGGTTCAACGTAAGGAAATTCTATATATTGCGTTCTCAAAATTCGATTATGATTACGACATCCCTCTTCATAGTCAAATTTTGAAAACATGGCAAATAAAAATATTGTAGCAAAAGACTGGTCTAGAATCATGTCTTTATGTGAGACATCATGAATCGTGTACCATTTGCTTTGGGTACAGGATCGATTGCATGTGCTATAACATTTTTCATTTCTAAATTTTTCCAAATGCCCAGAGGAATTAAGAAGGGAAAAGGTCTAGAATTGGATATGACTAAAATGATTAAGCAATTGTCGAGGACAATCTGAGGTTTACCAAAGATTGGTTGCTCAGGGACAGTTGGAAGTATAGTGCTAATTTTGGAAGGACCATATTGACATATTCTGAAAAGAGGCATCTCTTATTCAGAAGTGATAGTCAAAATGAGAATATGGAGTTGTCTCCATAAGTGGAAGTTATCTGTGTAAGATTAGAAAACTTAATGCAAGAAGCATGTCCAAAGCAATGTACTTTGAATATGAGACTTAGTTTCCATGGAGTTGATCTCCATTGGAATACCTTATAATGACTGTTGACAAGTCTTTGTGACTTTTTACATATTCATTACAGGAGGGTTAGTGCATATAAGTTTAAAATCTAAACAGATTTCGATAAATGATAGGAATTTGAAATTCTCACATTTTTCGATAAGTATTTGGGAGTGTGAAATTAGAATCATTGAAATTATGTTCAATTGGTTTATTTCACAAAGTAAGGATCATAGACAAACATAGAGTGCATACTTGGTGTATGGCAAAGCTATTGTTTAAGAAAAACATAGTGTACATGCTTGGAGCATGGGACAACTAGTGTTTTTAATTCAAGTATAAAGTTGATAAAACCGAAACAATGAATAATGAGTAATCAATATGGTGATAAATAAAAGTGTTTATTTATATTCATAGGGTTTGATACCATATTTGATTCATTTATTCTTGTGTTTCACTTTGCATATTTTGACTTCCAGAATAACTAAGTCGCTCTTCCTGAATGATTAAGTTATTCAAACCATCCACAGTCGGTCATATGTTGGAAGTAGATATGAATCAAGACTGTCATGGGTTGGTTTGTAGAGGTCCAAGTTGGTGGACAAAGTGGTGCTACAACACTCATGAGTTCTCATAAGTTCTGAGTATTGGATTCAACCCGCGCTCATTTGAATCACTTCATGGATTTTATCACGAGTGATCATGAGACGATAATATCTTATATTCTTCAAACCTAGAGATATGAGTTGTTACTATGAGTTGGTTATACATTGATTGCACGAAAACGCATTTGGTAACTCGATGTTATAAAACGTGCCTTTGTGTATGATTCAACAAGTAGTAGAACAAGCCATATGAGTCGAAGTTTATCCATTCCTTTTACCTTCAGGATAAAAGCGATATCTGTGGGCCCCTCGATGATTTAGCGATGACACATGTGAGTGCTTGGCCAAGCCAGGAATGATTTGATTTGTTCAATCAGTCAGTCATCATAAATCGAAAATCGGGAAACAACAAATGGACAGAGAGAATGATTATAATCCATGTCTCAGTCCATATGATATCTAGAATGGAGGAATATATGATCCCTTATCTAACGGACAAGTCATTGACAAGGTCAGATTTCGACAGCGGCTTTAAGAGCTACGATTGCCAGTTAGGTTTTGAAGTCATACTCAATAATAGTTTTAGACTTATCCAAGTGGGAGACTATTGGATTAATGTCTAAGTCCATAACTATATTTGGTATGTACTTGACCCGACCCAACATGGTCCATTTGGGTTGCACTTCACCGGCACAATTTATATGGATAGTCTTTTGAGAATAGTATATTTATCATTTATATTACTATATTATAAGTTCTAATATATTAATATGGAATCATATTATTTAATTAGTATTGATCGAGAATTAATTTATAATTAATTAAGTGATCAAAAAGAACTAATTAAATATGGACTCTTATATATATGGAATGGGCCAAGTTCATTTAGGTTGGGCTAAGCTTTCATGGATGGTCCATGGAGCTTTTAACCCATGGATCCTATGTAAATGAAAGGTCATGGGTATTAGGGTTTACATGGATGTAACCCTAATCCTCCATAATATATAAAGGGGTCCTTGGCTCACAAAATTGGCACAAGTGTGTGAAAATAAGAGTGGGCCGATTTTAGTGTGCATACATATTCTCTCAAGTTCTTCCAAGGTGTTTTGGTGATTTGTGATTCCATTTGAGGCTTCCACACTATTGGGGCTAAGCTCTTAAAGCTTGAAGACATCAAGCTACATCAAAAGGTATGTCATCTAACTATAACTTTGTAGTATAGGTGCTTCATAATATGCTAGTTAGGATGAAACCTTGGAATAGTTAATATTTGCATGTATAATAGAGAAAACATAGATCCAAGGTTTATAGGGTTGCATGTACACCATAGGAGTGTTAGAATGCTCAAAAACCCAACAGTGGTATCAGAGCCAGGTTGTTTTATGTTATATTCATGCAAATGATTGATTTTCAAAATTGAAAAAAAAGAAAAAAAAAACATGAAGTTTGTCAAATTTTAAGATAATTACTTGTTTTGTGAAAAACTAATTATTTGTAAAATTTGAATCATTTGTTATATGAGTTGAATTAGGTCAAATTTAGTAAAAGATAAAATGATATGATTATTTTATTAGTTTTAGAAGTTTGATCTAAATGTTTTAAGGAGTTACATATTTTGTCATAAAATTTTGGAGATCAAAAGTTTTTTTTAAAGTTGTGATCTTAAGGGGTTTTGAAACTTCCATACGTTATGGATATGAAAGTTTTTTTTTTAAAAAAAATTTGATTCAAAGTTTTTATGGAGTTACAAAATTTGGTGTTAATGTTTTAAAGAATTCCATAACTTGTTCTTAAGTTATGGAACATGGAAAGTTTCATCATAAAACACCATTAATTCCATAAGTTATGGAATCCGAAGGTTTTCAAGAATTACAAAACTTGCCCTCAAGTTTTGGAATTTGAGAAAAGTTTTTTATGAAAAAAAGAATTGAATTCTAAAACTCTTGGGTTCATAACTTAAACAATTAATTAAATGGTTTTAATTTTGAGTTTAATAATTGGAATTATGATGTTTTGTTGAATAGTTCAAATTAACTCTTATGGACTTTATTAATAGTTAATTAAAGCGTTTAATTAAAAGAGTATTATTAATCCATAAATATATGGTTTGAGTTTAATTAAATTAAAAGTCTAGTTTAATTAATAGAGTAAACCACCAAGTATTTTAAATGTCTAAAATACACCCTTATACTATTATAATATTAAAATTTAATATATTATATGTATAAGAGCAAGTCGTCTTACCATTAGTAGGCCTCATTCACGAAGCCGGTCTATAAGGGGGGTATAAGGTTACTGCCTATAAAATGACAGTTTAATGGGTGTCCACTCTCACTCACCGCTTCCGTGACCGGTGGAGGGTCGTTAGCCGAACAGGTAGGACAAGTACTATAATTCTCCCTTCATTATAAGTATAATGATAAATACTAAGTAACTAAACACTAATAAATTCCCAATCTTAGTTACTTAGGAAAATATGAATAAGGTGCTAATCCATGAAATTACACTTTGCACTTTGTTTAAGCTGTTAGTGGAGTGTGTGTGGTTAACCGGCACACTAACCTGGACTTAACAAGGTAGGCAAAGGGTAACTTAATGTTTATCATAGTATCGTTGGAGCGTGTGTGGTTAACCGGCACATCGATTGAGGGGTAAATATTAAGGGTACCAAGTATATTTGCATGGTTACTTCACACCTTGTTTTGTGATCCTCGACATCCCAGTCACAAAACCTGAAGGGCACACTCGAGATTGAAACATGCCATTGAAAAGTTCAATGAATCTCAAAAGAATCTAGGAGTTTCAAAACCAATTAAAACCTAATAATACATTTCGTTTATCTTGGTGGAAATTGGTGAATCGTCATTCACCTACCTTAAAATATTTTATAGCTTGGATTACGGCATCCCTCTTCCAAGTTATAAAATAGTTTGTTGGGTCCTAGCCTTAATATATCATATTGGGTGTTATATTAAGGACTTAAATCAACTTTACGTGAATTTCTCCCATTGTTGATGTCTGGTTTAGACAACAATGATCTTCCCAAACCAAGCTTTCCTAATGAATATGACTTCCCGAGTTTGGCTCATGGAAGTCACATATTGACAAGCCACATATTGACAAGTCGGGAGAGTTGGGTGTCAAAGTCTTGAGAAAGTTGGATGTTCAATCACTTTCTAAGTCACATAGTGAGTTCCTTTGGGACTACTATGAAACAGACTATGACATGAACCTTAATGATCATATCTATTTGCTTGGTGGTGCTGAATCAGCAATGATTTGGAACGATAGTAAAGCAAATTTGATTAGAAGATCAACTTCCCAAAAACTTTATGGACAGTGACAATGGTGACACTGGAAATCTAGAAAAAGCATTCTCTTCCCAATGGAAAGGGATTGGCCATAGTCAACCCGGTTGACCAAATGGTAAAGAGAAAGGCCAAGTCTGAGATAGTCCCATTACCAAAGGGTCCATATGTTTATTTTGCCAAAGGAAGGGGCGTTGATTGCAAAGCTGCCAAATTTACCTAAGGATGTTAAAGCCAATAAGTTTGACTCTACATCAGGTAGAGCCCATTATCTAACTCTGTTAAGTTCTATTATGAGATCCTCATTACATGATGTGACTGGGTCACATGTTGATGTTTTAAGAATCAAAGAATAGAGAGAAATCTTAAAGGAAGTATATGCTGATTCTGATCGCGAAGGTGGATTTCGATCGCATCAGAATTTTGAGCAGTTGCTTAAGAAGTTATGATATATTGCTAAGGAATAGATAACAACAATTTTCCATGTGGATTGTAAGGATAAATTTTTCCGCAAAGTTTTAAAATAAAAGAAAATTGTTTAATTTTATTTATTTGAAGTATCCTTACAATGGCATTTGTGGAAAATTGTTGCTTATATGATTCCACTGACAGAAATATTGGAAAATTGATTTGATTCTTTCATTTGTGGTAGTGTCTAAATTTACCAAATCAGGAAAGTTCCTCATCACCCAAGTTTCAATTGGACCGAAACTTGGAATCATGCAAGTTGAATAGTATGATGAATGAGAACTTTCAAGCATTGGAAAATCAAGACTAATTACTTGTTCACATGGATGTGTGAGTCAAGTGAAGGACTAAAGGGATCGAGTACACATTCTTGTGCACTGGTCATGTCCACCACAAAGCTCGTTAAGACTATTTGATTTATTAAAGTTTAGTAAATATGGTTATACTTACAAGTTTAAGTATAATTCTGAAACATTGGAAAAGTCTCAATGTATGGAAGAACGAATGGGAAGAATCAAATTAGGCAGAAAGATAAAAGTTTCTCAAATCTGAAAAGATGGGAGAGTACTTTAGTATCATGTTTGTGATCATCTTAATGATTTAGAAATCATATCAAAATTAGTCCTCTAAAGGTCATCTTAGTGCATTCTTATGACTAAGAAGAGGAGTCATGAATTGTTGAAATGGTTAGATCAAGAAGATGAGTCATACTTCGTCCCAAAACAATTCTTAAAGTCATACTCCAAGATTGTAACTTGAGTGTCATATCTTAAAGAAAGGTTTAAAACACTTGTCAAATGTAAGAGTAAAAGTGTCCTACTCTTGTACATTTGAAATTGGTAAGTTGTGATATTTTGGATAAAACAAAGACCAACTAAGGCCAATTGTGTGAAGTGTTTCTCTTGATAAAGAATCCGCACTATCTCTTGAATATTTGGCAAGATAGTCTTATATGTCAAGAGCATAGTGGGAGTCTTAAAGATCCTAAAAAGAATTTCAAGAAATAATCAAGAATAAAACCTGAGGTTCTTCACTACCACATTACCTGAGGTTTATAACCTATCGTGTTGACATATTCTGTGCCCATTCCAGTTAAAGTTGGCTTTGCATAGGAGTTCTGAAAGTTCTCAATTGGTTGCATAACAACTTGGAAGCAATTGCAGGACCTGTACTGCTAGGTGGCAAGAAGTTAAGATTGCATAAGTTCAGTCCATATGAGTTTGGATTTGTCATTATCCTTGTCTTGTGACTATGGTTTTGACGATTCACATGGATAAGAACACATACACCATAAAATCTAAGGGTCATAAGGTTTCTCTCCGATTCATGAAAATGATGGTGAGGAAACACTTCCACCAAGTAGATTTGAAGCAGATGGCAAAAGGTCTAAACAATTGAGACTATGATTACGGCATCCCTTTTCATAGTTCTGAAATTGTTTAGACACACATGCATGCTATCTAAGGAAAGGTGTATGATTTTGATAAAGTTTTATCAAAGCATCTCGTATCAGAAATCTGAACTTTGGTAAGAAAGTCAATAAAGTATTGATTTCTAGAAGTCCAGCTGATTTCTGAGTACATGTCAAAGCTAGTGGGAGCATAAGTGTTATGCTAATAATCATCATGTTAGTGGGAGCATGATAATTATTATTAGTGTTGCAAGTTAGCAATGTTAATTTTAGAAAACAAAAGTTTCAATTCGTGAGGCTGCAGGGATTGAAAAAGTTGTTTTGCTATAATTAAGGGAGAGGCTATACTTCATTTCAGTTCTAAAGGCTTAGATTGAGACCTTAATCATCTTTAGTCAAGAATATATATATGAATTTCATGTTGGATTGGTTCAACGTAAGGAAATTCTATATATTGCGTTCTCAAAATTCGATTATGATTACGACATCCCTCTTCATAGTCAAATTTTGAAAACATGGCAAATAAAAATATTGTAGCAAAAGACTGGTCTAGAATCATGTCTTTATGTGAGACATCATGAATCGTGTACCATTTGCTTTGGGTACAGGATCGATTGCATGTGCTATAATATTTTTCATTTCTAAATTTTTCCAAATGCCCAGAGGAATTAAGAAGGGAAAAGTCTAGAATTGGATATGACTAAAATGATTAAGCAATTGTCGAGGACAATCTGAGGTTTACCAAAGATTGGTTGCTCAGGGACAGTTGGAAGTATAGTGCTAATTTTGGAAGGACCATATTGACATATTCTGAAAAGAGGCATCTCTTATTCAGAAGTGATAGTCAAAATGAGAATATGGAGTTGTCTCCATAAGTGGAAGTTATCTGTGTAAGATTAGAAAACTTAATGCAAGAAGCATGTCCAAAGCAATGTACTTTGAATATGAGACTTAGTTTCCATGGAGTTGATCTCCATTGGAATACCTTATAATGACTGTTGACAAGTCTTTGTGACTTTTTACATATTCATTACAGGAGGGTTAGTGCATATAAGTTTAAAATCTAAACAGATTTCGATAAATGATAGGAATTTGAAATTCTCACATTTTTCGATAAGTATTTGGGAGTGTGAAATTAGAATCATTGAAATTATGTTCAATTGGTTTATTTCACAAAGTAAGGATTATAGACAAACATAGAATGCATACTTGGTGTATGGCAAAGCTATTGTTTAAGAAAAACATAGTGTACATGCTTGGAGCATGGGACAACTAGTGTTTTTAATTCAAGTATAAAGTTGATAAAACCGAAACAATGAATAATGAGTAATCAATATGGTGATAAATAAAGTGTTTATTTATATTCATAGGGTTTGATACCATATTTGATTCATTTATTCTTGTGTTTCACTTTGCATGTTTTGACTTCCAGAATAACTAAGTCGCTCTTCCTGAATGATTAAGTTATTCAAACCATCCACAGTCGGTCATATGTTGGAAGTAGATATGAATCAAGACTGTCATGGGTTGGTTTGTAGAGGTCCAAGTTGGTGGACAAAGTGGTGCTACAACACTCATGAGTTCTCATAAGTTCTGAGTATTGGATTCAACCCGCGCTCATTTGAATCACTTCATGGATTTTATCACGAGTGATCATGAGACGATAATATCTTATATTCTTCAAACCTAGAGATATGAGTTGTTACTATGAGTTGGTTATACATTGATTGCACGAAAACGCATTTGGTAACTCGATGTTATAAAACGTGCCTTTGTGTATGATTCAACAAGTAGTAGAACAAGCCATATGAGTCGAAGTTTATCCATTCCTTTTACCTTCGGGATAAAAGCGATATCTGTGGGCCCCTCGATGATTTAGCGATGACACATGTGAGTGCTTGGCCAAGCCAGGAATGATTTGATTTGTTCAATCAGTCAGTCATCATAAATCGAAAATCGGGAAACAACAAATGGACAGAGAGAATGATTATAATCCATGTCTCAGTCCATATGATATCTAGAATGGAGGAATATATGATCCCTTATCTAATGGACAAGTCATTGACAAGGTCAGAGTTCGACAACGGCTTTAAGAGCTACGATTGCCAGTTAGGTTTTGAAGTCATACTCAATAATAGTTTTAGACTTATCCAAGTGGGAGACTATTGGATTAATGTCTAAGTCCATAACTATATTTGGTATGTACTTGACCCGACTCAGCATGGTCCATTTGGGTTGCACTTCACCGGCACAATTTATATGGATAGTCTTTTGAGAATAGTATATTTATGATTTATATTAATATATTATAAGTTCTAATATATTAATATGGAAGCATATTATTTAATTAGTATTGATCAAGAATTAATTTATAATTAGTTAAGTGATCAAAAAGAACTAATTAAATATGGACTCTTATATATATGGAATGGGCCAAGTTCATTTAGGTTGGGCTAAGCTTTAATGGATGGTCCATGGAGCTTTTAACCCATGGATCCTATGTAAATGAAAGGTCATGGGTATTAGGGTTTACATGGATGTAACCCTAATCCTCCATAATATATAAAGGGGTCCTTGGCTCACAAAATTTCCACAAGTGTGTGAAAATAAGAGTGGGCCGATTTTAGTGTGCATACATATTCTCTCAAGTTATTCCAAGGTGTTTTGGTGATTTGTGATTCCATTTGAGGCTTCCAAACTATTGGGGCTAAGCTCTTAAAGCTTGAAGACATCAAGCTACATCAAAAGGTATGTCATCTAACTAGAACTTTGTAGTATAGGTGCTTCATAATATGCTAGTTAGGATGAAACCTTAGAATAGTTAATATTTGCATGTATAATAGAGAAAACATAGATCCAAGGTTTATAGGGTTGCATGTACACCATAGGAGTGTTAGAATGCTCAAAAACCCAACATATCCAACACCATCCGAGTATTCAAGGATGAGTAATTAAAAGCCATTCATGGTGGCGGTATAACAATTTGTAATCACGTATACCTTGCGACATCGGAAAACATCGGGTTTTCCGGGGAAATCAATACTACTCGCTCGGAATTTCTATAACTATAATACAAAACACCTTTAAATATATATATATATATATATATATATATATATATATATATATATATATATATATATATATATATGTGTGTGTGTGTGTGTGTGTGTTTTGAAATCATTCATGCATCAACTCATGGATCTTCACACTTTGATAAAGTATTGTCTTTTCAGAAAATATCAGATTTTCTGGGTTTTACAAACTACACAAATCATTTTATTCACAACTTTGCTTATGAACTCACCAACATTTCATATGTTGACATTTTCCAAAATAACTTGTATTCTCAGGTAACAGGTAAGCGGAAGGGTAATACCAAGTATGTTAGAATGTTTTGTTTTGAAAACTCTGAAACAATTTGTGTCATGAATGTGTAATATTTAATTCAATGTACTGGATGTAAACAATATCAGTTGTAATGTATTGATGCATGGTGATGTTTATGTTATGATTCATGTATATTCATTGTGATAGTATTCAATTTAAGTCACGCGAGTCCCCGGACGTTTCCGCCGTCTGGTTTCGGGGGTGTGACATCGGTCTCCTTTATTGGCAGGAAGTGCGCGGATTTGGTCAATATGTCTACGATTACCCAAATGGTATCAAGACCACCCGTTGTCTTAGGCGGTTTGGTTATGAAGTCCATGGTTATTCGTTCCCACTTCTATTCGGGTACCGCAGGTTGCTAGAGTAGACCCGAAGGTTTTTGGTACTCTACCTTAACTTTGGCGCAAGTTAGACACTTGCTCACGTAGGTAGCGATCTCGGATTTCATGTTCGGCCACCAGTAGAGTTTCTTTAGGTCCAGGTCTATTTTGTCCGAACCGGCATGTACGGAGTATCGAGTTTTGTGAGCTTCGTTTAGGACGACGTCCCTGAACCCGCCGAATTTCAGTGTCCGAATTCGGTTCATGAGATAACGAGCTCCGTTGTCCTTGACTTCTAGATTCTTATCCATTCCTCTTAATGCCTCACCCGCCACATTCTCAGGCTTCAAATCTTCCAGCTAGGCCTCTTTTATTTGCATGGACATGTGCGAATGGATTGTCATGGTTAATGACTTTACTCGGCGACCCGATTATTCTTTTCGACTTAAGGCGTCAGCTACCACGTTGGCCTTGCCTGGGTGATAACGAATCTCACACTCGTAATCATTCAGTAATTCTACCCATCTTCTCTACCTCATGTTGAGCTTTTTTTGATTGAGGATGTGCTGAAGGCTTTTGTGGTCGGTAAAGATAGTACACTTTGTTCCGTAAAGGTAGTGCCTCCATATCTTTAGGGAGAATACTACTGCTCCCAACTCAAGGTCATGTGTGGCGTAATTAACCTTGTGTGTTATTAATTTCCTCGATGCGTAGGCAATGACCTTTCCTCGTTGCATTAACACCCATCCAAGGCCCTGGTTTGATGCGTCGTGGTAGACCACAAAGTCTTCGGTTCCCTCTGGCAGGGATAAAATCGGGGCGCTAAACAGGGCCTGTTTTAAGGTTTGGAAGGCGGTTTCTTGTTTCTCTCCCCAGCTGAAAGTTACACTCTTTTGGGTTAGGGTGGTAAGTGATTTGGCAATCTTGGAGAAGTTTTGGATGAACCTCCGGTAGTAGCCAGCGAGGCCTAAGAATTGGCGGATTTTTGTAGGCGTCTTTGGTGCTGACCAGTTCTCGATTGCCTTGATTTTGGAGGGATCTACGTGTATACCTTTCTATCTAACCACATGGTCGAGGAAGTCCACTTCTCGAATCCAAAATTCACATTTCGAAAATTTTGCATATAATTTCTCCGCCCTTAGTGTCTCCAATACCTGTCGTAGATGTTGTCTATGCTCTTCCTTACTCCTTGAATACACCAGGATCTCGTCTATGAAGACAATGATGAACTTGTCTAGGTAAGGCCGGCACACCCGGTTTATTAGATCCATGAACACTGCGGTTGCGCTTGTTAACCCGAAGGGCATTACTACAAACTCGTAGTGACCATACTGAGTTCTGAACGCCGTTTTGGGAACATCCACCTCCTGAACCCATAGTTGATGGTATCCCGACCTCAGATCGATCTTTGAGAAGTAAGAGGCTCCTTGGAGTTGATCAAATAGGTTGTCGATGCGGGGTAAGGGGTATCGGTTTTTGATGGTAAGCTTATTTAGCTCGCGGTAGTCGATGCACATGCAAAACGATCCATCCTTCTTTTTCACAAACAAAACTAGTGCTCCCCAAGGCAAGAAGTTGGGTCTAATGAACCCTTTGCTCATCAGTTCATTTAATTGGCTGGATAGTTCTTACATCTCGGGTGGCGTTAGACGGTAGGGCGCTTTGGCTACAGGGGTAGCTCGGGGGATTAGGTCGATTCGGAATTCGACTTGTCGTGCAGGTGGAATTCTGAGAAGGTCTTCTGGGAATACGTCCTAGTATTTACAGACCTCCGGAATGTCCTTGATGTTTTTCACCTCTTGTTTCTTATCCACTATGTGGGCTAAGAAGGCATGGTCTTCCTTACTGAGATACCTTTGGGCTTTGGCGCACGAGATGATTTGTAGGTTTGCACTAGGTTTGTCGCCGTAGACGACAAGAGTTTCGCCACTCAGCAGAGTAACGCGTACGGCCCTTTCGTAACACAGAATATCAGCACGATTTGAGCTTAACCAATCCATGTCAATGATGATGTCAAAGCTTTTTATTGAAACCGGAAATAGATCGATTTTGAATGCGTGATTGTCTAGAGTGAGGGTACACCCTGAGTATATGTCGTTAGTGCTTTCTGTCTTTCCATTTGCCATTTCTACAACGTATGTATCTTTTAGTGATTGGGGATTTTGTTTTAATAATTGTTTGAATTTGTAGCTAACGAAACTCCTCCCCGATCCACTATCGATTAATATGCATGCATATGAGTTATTGAGGAGAAACTTACCGGTAACTACCGTGGGATCGTCCATTGCTTCTCCCTGCTCTAAGGCCAAGATCCTTCCGACACTGCCACTGTTTGCGTTTCTAGCTTTTGGGAAGTCCTTTTTGTAGTGCCCAGTTTCCCTGCAGCCGTCACAGGCTCGGCTTGCTCCGGCGTTGGCGGCCGGGTTGGCTTGTTGGGCAGACGCCCTACAGAAACGGGCGGTATGCCCCTTTTTGTTACGGCTTTTGCAGTGCATTTCTCGACAAGGACCGTTGTGGTGAAAGTTGCACTTGGGGAGGGTTCCAGCATATTGTCTCAGTGGTGCTGGAGTGGAAGGAGTGGTAGCAGCATGGATGGTAACAGTTTGTCGCCCCTTGGCGGGGTCCTGTGCCGGTTGCTTCTTTTTATTGTTCCATAACTTCCTCTTGTTGTTCCCTCCTTTTGCTCGATCGGAGGTGGTTGTCACAGTGTCGTGGCTGGCCCGATTATCAATGAGTTGTTGTGCCAAGCCGTGAGGCTAGCACGCTATTTTGAATCTGGGAAGATAATCCCCAGAGATATCGTTGCACCTTCTTGCTTTCCGGAGTGACCATCACCGGACAGAGGAGTGCTAGATCATTGAATCGGGCAGTGTAAGCTGCAAGGTCTGAGCCCGTCATCTTGAGACTCCACAGTTCTTGTTCTAATTTTGCACTTCACCCCTTGGGCAATACTCCTTCAACATGATAGTCTTCAAGTCTTCCTAGCTTATCGAATGAGCCACGACGAGAGTTAGAGATTTTATGTGGCCATTCCACGACGTAAGGGCCCTGCCGGTGAACGTGCAAGCTGCGAATTTGACTTTGTTTGCTTCGGGGTACGCACAGATCTCGAAGATAGATTCGGTCTTCTCGAACCACTGCATTAAAGCGATGACTCCCCCGCTACCATTGAATAAATCGGGTTTGCCATTAGTGAAGTCCTTATAGGAACACTCTCTCGAACGCCCTTGGCTATCTCCTTGAGTGGAGTTATTAGTATCGCTCCCTGTTCTCCTGGCACCGTCAGTGCTGATTTGGGACATAGTAGCTGCCACCGCGGCCGTAACCGCAGCCTGGAACATAACATGATCATACTGGGGAGGCGGCGGTGGTGGATTTGTTTGCGTTCCGCCAGTGCGTCTAGCAGACCTACGAGGTGGCATCTTTCTGTCACAGAATTTTAAAGACGAAATGAGTATAAGTCTTTTTGTAATGGTTATTAGTCGGGTGTCGTAAAACTAGGTTATTAGTTTTCAAGTATAGTATTCCCCGATTTCTTAAATGTTGCAAACAATTCATAGTAGAATTCTATATGAATAAACTCATGAATTTAGTAGTAATGACTCAATGAAATCGTGTAATCTTTGTTCCAAGCCCGATCCGCTCATAAGACCACTCAATGTATACTAGTTGTATGTAAATAAGGTTCAATAGATCATCGAACAAAATGAGTCTGACCTGAGCCCACAACCAAACAAGGAACAAGATCCAAGGCGGACTCACCATTTCTAAGTCGATTGCTTCTTAATTACATATAACCTCGAGGTATACATTAAAAATCTTAGAGTTACCATAAGAAAGTCGTTTGTAATGCTATGTTTTGCAATAAAATGCATGCCAATTTTCATTGATACAATTTAGTACATGTTCTTAGGAAAATTTGACCTTATAGAAGGTCTACATTATATCAACATAACGGAAAATTTTGACAGCACATAGACCCTCTGACTAGTGTAATCACTTAGACGTAGGGTCAAAACTACTTGCGGAAAAGAGTAGTCCAAACACATACTCGTAAACCTAATTTATAACAAAACGTGAGTAGTTGCATGCACTACTCGAGGCGGGTGATATCAGCTGGTCCCTTGCGGGCCTTGAAACGAGGTCGAGGCTCCCTGTAGTTCCGCAATTCGTCGTTCGGCCGCAATAACTCTCTCCTCGAGAGTCGCGTGCCTTATCTGGTACTCCCTTACCTCCACCCAAGCGGTGGTAAGGTCCTCTATGAGTTGGTCCATGGGATAGAAGTCTCTTTCCAAGTCCCTGGTATGAGCATCTGAGGCTTCTACAATAGCGTTGAGATCCCGAACTTGATTCGTCATTTCCCTATTCTGGTCCCCTAGGCTCGTGATTTGCTGGATCACGACTGGGAGAGCTCTGTCAGTCGGTCCCCAATGACTGAGGTCATAGTAACCCCGTTGATCGCCAAATGGTGATCGTTGTCGTTGTTGACGGCTCCATCTCTCGATCACTGTTGCCCAACAGGGCTCAGGCCCGTTGTAGCCAAAACGGTTCGCAGACACCCTAGCGATGTAAGGAGGGTTGATGACTTCCTCCTACAAATCCTCCTCTTCTTCTTCGTCCTCCAATTCTTCTTCGAGTTCTTCTTCTTCCACTTATTCTTCCTCTTCGTGGTCTTCTTTGGGCTCCTCCTCGGATACTTCCTCGGGATCCTCTTCCGGTTCTGCTTCCAACCAACCACCGTTCTACTGGTTAGGAAAGTAGGGGTCTCCGGGTAAATGAAATCCTGCCACGTCGTCTGTACGAGAATATGGGTGTAAGAGGCACATAATGAATCTAGAAATATTGTGCTTGGTTAACATAAAATACTCCTATAGTATTTTAACGGTTGTGTTTGATTCTTAATGTGTTTCTTGTATGGGTGTTGGTAAGTTGATAGACTTGTTGTCTACTATGACTATCCCCCGGCATATACTAGTCACTTCCCGGACGAATATAGTTGATCATGCTATATTCCTCCCAGACTTGATTGCATATCCAAAGGCATATTCACATTGCACAACTCCTCTATTTTTAACTTTTGCGTTTTCCTTAGACGTGACACTATACCGGTACGCATGTATGTACTTATACTTTTTCATAAAAATAACGCTTTTATTATTTTTAAAAGTATATTTGTAGGGAAAACCTTTAAATCAGGGAATCTTAGTTCTTTTGTGTCACACCCCAAAACCAAGAACGACGGAAACGTTCAGGGGTGGAGGACGTCATGTGAAATATCATAACAGTGCAAAGTAGTAAAAAGCAACAACATCATCCATTGCATTAAAAGTAAAGTTTTAATACATGTGTGTTCTTTCATAGTAATAAGACACCAAAATATGTAATCAAAATAAAAGACGAGTCTTGTACTGTGCTCCGTCTTCTCAAAACCTGGTCATCGTACCTATCTACTGGTGACCTGAGAATACAAGTTATTTTGAAAGTATAGATCAGCATAAAGCTGGTGAATTCATAAGTATTTTAGTGTCATTGATTTGGAAAGTTGTTATGAAAGTCATGCAATTGTTAATGAACGTTTGGTATAAGTGTGAAAACCCTAGAAAATCCCATATTTCCTACTAGTATAAAAGGTAGTCTTCTACCAAGACCCGAATGCTTTGAAGTTTGCATTTCTGTGTAAATGAAAGTTTTTTTTCCCATATGCGACTATTGTTATGAATATATAGTCTACCTCATCGTTTATGTGAATGTGTCACAAAATAAAAGTAAAAGGTAAATTATGCAATCATTTAAGTATTATCCTTTGGTACTAGGATAAACATGACATCGCAACTGCCGAATAGTATTAACCGTAGACATCCATCAATTTATATTTTCCCTCTGTAGCTAACAGCTGGGTGTAGAATGGTTAGTCCCGTAAAGTCTATCGTATCTCTCTCTGTATAGTATATAGTATTTCTATCTGTATAGTATATAGTATTTCTATCTGTATAACAAGTAATGGTATCTCTTCATATAGCATTTAGTATAGACTCATGAATGAACTGAGTCTTGTGTAATTCCTTTTAATAGGAATAGTAATTTGTATCTCCTAAACTATACCTATAATAGTTTACTGGAAGGTAAATTGAATGTCCAAGTAGGTTTATACACCCTTGCTACACAAGAGTGTGGGAACTGAAGAAGAATGAAAGCTCTCATATCAATACGTATATACATGAAACATAAGTGTGTAGATATGGCTTTTAACAATAAGTTGAAAGAGGTTTTGTAAAAACATTTAAGAGTTTGAACCATAAATAATAATGACTTGATGTCATTTTATAAAACATTTCAAAAGTAACTCATTTGATAACAAAGTATAACAGAACTGAAAACCATTGCATTTATCACATTTTGAAGTATGTGAAATCAGTTGGTTGAAAACACAGTTACAAATCACATGTGATTGATTCTATAACTTCATGTTTTCCACTTGTATTCCCCCACCCCCCCATTAAAGCATTTAAAATCATTTAAAAGGTTGATTAAGTGGTATGAACTCACCTGTAGTGGGTGGTTGTGGATGAACTGAATAATGTAGGATCCTAAATGTCTAGTGAAAACTTGTACACACACAATGATCCTAGTTAACATATAATCACATATGTGTATCCAATTAGTCATAAAACAACTAATTAACCAAGTTTAAGACATCCTAAGACATGTAAAACACTTGTTTTAAGTGCTATAAATCATAAGGATTGCATCTAAGGGTGGTAGGACCTTGCTATTGTGTTTGGGGTTCAAGGGTAAACTCTCCTTGAGTTTATGGTTTTGTGACCATAACTCATTGAGTTTATGGTCGTAAACCCATGAGTTTATGGCCGTAAACTCATGCTTCTTTGACCATGTGTTGTTTTGAAGCTCTACAAGTCCTTAGAAGCATTTCCACTTGAAGTATAAGTCTAGGGAAGTGACTAGGGCACCATTTCACTCCTAAATGGAGTTTACGGTCCTTGGACCTTTTGCCTTTGGCTTTACGGCCGTAAACCCAAATGTTTTATGGTATTTTGATGTTTTCAAGCACTTAGCTCATCAAGGAAAGGATCCATGCTAGTTCCCAAGTCTTAGAAGGGTAAAGGGCACACTTTGGCACCCTTTTTAGGGTTTACGGTCCAAGAACATCTTGGACCGTAAACACCTTTGATCTTGCCTTTCTTGGGTGTTTTCTTGGTGATTAGAAGTGTAAAAAGCCTTACTATACTCTAGGATAGAAGTACTTACAAGATAGAGGCTTGAAAAGGTGCTAAAAGTCCAAGAACACTAGTGTGTGTTCTTGGTGTTCTTGGTGAAACTTGAAGATCTACATTTTTGGAATGATTTCACGAATAGAATCATGTTAGATCACTAGATTAAGGTAGATATCAACTTATTAGGGCTAGAAACACTTACAAGTTGAAGATCAAGAAGGAAAATTCGGATGCTACTTGAGAGGATTTGAGCTTTGTTCTTGAAATGGTGAAAAAGTGAAATAAATGGCTAAGTGCCATTTATATACCCCTTGGGGTTTACGGCTGTAAAAACCTAGTTTAGGCCGTAAACTCCAAACTCTTGGAGTTTTGGGACTTTATTGGTGCACAATAAACCCTAGGGCATCCTCTCTCCTGATATCTCCTAATACACTAACTTTAAAACACTCAAACTTAATCCAAAAAGCTTGAAAGTTAGCAGAAACTGTTTTGACTTCTATTGAATTGAATGGTTGTACATAATAGAAATTTCGGGTTGTCACATTTTGTGTTTACAGTTTGTATATCTTATGTGGTTTGATATACTATGTTCACTATAAACAATGCTCTGATACCAATCTGTCTCACCCCCAAACCAAGGATGGCGGAAACGTCCGGGGGTGGGAATGACTTCATGTATAGTATCACAACAACGAGTATATAAGTGCTCATAGTAAATACAACCATCATAAATAGAATTAATAAAGTTACACCGTAGTATGAGTTTACATGTTTCAAAAAGAATTACATTATCATGACAAAAATGTATTAATTGACGTCTTGCATCCCATCCTCAAAAGCAGTTGATTACCTGTTTTACTGGTTTCCTGAGAATACAAGTAGTTTTGAAAGAGTGTGAACAATTAAGTTGGTGAGTTCATAGGCTTTTGGTTGTAGTGATTGTAAAACCCTTATTTGTAAATGTAACGTATACACAAGAAAAATCCAATATTTTCCATATAAAATGTTATGTAGTCTTAAATCCCAAGACCGAATATATGAGTGTGTTTCGTAGTTGCAACGAAGATTGCAGTTTTAAATAGATAAAACCCTTTTTAAAGTAGAATTTCCTGTAAACTTTAAGTATTGTTAACTCCCTATGTGAGTCGTTATAACCATACTACAACTAGTTGACCTGCTACAACGTTTCTCAGGCGTTAGAATTTGTTATGACTTTTGTCACCCGTAGACCTGCAGGTCCCGCTGTAGCTAGCAACAAGGTGTGGGGTGTCAATCCCAATATAGATCTATATACAATTATCATGCTCTCCCTACAAGAGTTTCTGGTTATAACTTACAGGAATTCTTAACCCGAACTCTAAGAGTACAATTGGAGAATTGGCTCACAACTTACGTTAACGAGTTTACATGTGGTTTGAGTATAGAACCTTTTTGAGTGGTGGAAATTAATCCCCTCTTTACATAGTATGTTTAAAATGATAAAGGACTCTTACAATTCAGTAAATCATTTCTGTCATTTAAATGTAACTCAACTGAAAACACATGTAAAAGATAGATTCATCAAGGATAGACACTTTGATCAACATGTTACAAAGTGTAAGTAGTAAACTGTTAACTAGTTTTTAACCTTTCTACACTGTTTTAAAATGATCATAGAAAAATCATACGAAGTCAAAAACTAAATCTGTAAACTCTAAGAGTTTAGTAAATGTATCTACTTTATTCATAATTTCTATAGGTCTCTAACTTGTGTGAAATTGTTCATATTCACAGACTGGTCCGAATTTGATTCTGAAATGATAGGCAGTTTTGTAAAAATCACTATAAATTGTAGACAAATCATATGGAGATGTGCAAGTAGTCATTAGAAAGGTATAAACCTGAAATACTTGCATATAAAATAGTTTTGAAAGATATTAAGTTTAAGATGGTCAAAAAAGTCCGTGAATGGGACTCAACTTTTCTGATGAAAGCTGTTGTTTGAGCTTAGTTAAGTTTTTGATGTATTAACTTGTATCCCCCCCCCCCCTTAAAACTACAAGAAAACATGAAAATGTAGGGGTATGAACTCACCTTGAGTGATTTCCTTAGATGTATGCTGAAGAGAAAGGGTTTCCAGGTCAAGAACACTTGGTAGGAGCTTGGAGAGTTTAAGATCTAAGAACAATTATGGTGACATTTGTTATGAGAGATTCATAATCTGAGTGAAGGAGTGAGGAATGTTCAATGTAGGATGAGAATACTTACTGAATGAGGTTGAGAAGCTCAAAGGCAGCCTTGGAGTCTCGAGTTCTTAGAGAGGAAAATGAGAGAGAAGTGTTTGCTTCTTGGTGAGAGAGTGAGTAAAGTGGAAGGGGAGTTGGGGGTTTCTAGCTTTTGATCAAGTTACCAGCTGGAGGAGAGGTGTGAGAGGACAAATAGTTGACTAGGTATGGATGAATAGTGACTAAGGGTTGTCCTATGTGGGTATGGGGGTTAGCTTGAGTCACACTTCATGGAAAAATCAACACTTTAACTCAATATCTCACCCACTAGATATTGTTCTTAAGTTGAGATTTCCCCCAAAATGTGATTAAAATATGAATATATATGGTCTTACTCCTTCTAGTATTGCTATAGAGAGTAAGTTCAATCAAGACCATACTTGATTATCATACATGGATTACATCTCATGTTCATGACTCTAAGTCATTAATCAGAGTGGAGATCTGACATAGCATGTTGGTATTTGATGGATTTGCTAGAAATCATCAATAAAAGCTCATCAATGAGAGATTCCACACTTCTCAAGTCATAAATGATTTCTACCACTAATGCGAACAATTTGTGTTAGTGAATAGCTATTATTCAAATTTAACAATCCTTGTTAAAACTAATGCCAACTGTAACTACATCAAGTAATGGTTCTTGAGTTGTTTTAAGTTCCATGTACTTCCCACTTGCTTTGTCATTGGAAGCTTGCTTTCTGCTAACTCAGCTATCAGAGGAATAATAAAAACTTATTCTTGGTGGGATTTCTTATAATAATCTAAGCGACATTTAGAGTATTATATACAAATATGTATTTAGTAGATTTTGGGTTTAAAAGCTTTAGTCCAAAATAGGATATAAATCCGTAAAACATTTAAGTAAGATAGGGATAGATTCTTTTCATACAAAATCTTATGAAGAAAATGTTATATCTATTTGTTAGTTGGTATTTGTACTCAAGGTAAAATTGATAGTGTCATAGGGGTTATCCCAAGGAAATAAAATGAGGTTATTTCTACCGATTATAAAGTAAATTGTGACAACCATTAGATTTGGTCAAACAAAGTCAACAAAAGTCACCCAAGTCAACTCAACTCGTATTAAAATTTTAGGAGAAATGTGATATTCCCTAATTTTACTAATGTACTATTGACAAGTTATAATGCAAAGCACTTCTCTTGTAGATAATTATCGAATATAAACCCTAATTAGGGTTAGTAACGTAAAAATTCGATAATTCAATTTTATATTATTTAGGTGTAAATAATATTTGTAACACAATGTAGTTGAGTTCATAAACCTTATACTACATGACAAATTCATAACAAAAGTTACATACACATATTTTTGGTGAATTCGTCACCAAATGTGATAGATTCTATACACGGCTTAAACACTCAAACGTTAACGAAAAGAATTAGGAATTATCCTAACTTTCATGTAATGTGTTATTATTTTCGACGATAATGATCTATATGATAATTTGAATTTAAATGATTCAAATTAAGTAAATATACATCTTTTTTACCATACTTTTTACAAAAATTGCCAACTTTTATAAAAATTTCCCATTCTTTTATAAAACTAAAAGAAACAATTTTTGTCTTATATGGTGATGACATCTTTATTAAAGAAAAAATATTTTAATAAAGTCAACCCCTACACCCCCATAACCGCATACCCTACCTATCCCACCCCCATCCCCCTCCCCCTCCCCCTTGTGAACTTCGGCCAACCCCCCTCCCTCCCACTCCATCTTCTTCATTTCTTCATCTCTCCTTCAAGAACAAGCTTATCCTTTCAAGATTCGTCTCCATAAGTTGATTATTGATCTTTTGGTAAGTATTTCCTTACTAAACTAGTGATTCTATGCATATATATACTAGTTTTATTATAATTACACACATTAATATGTGTTAATATCCATAGGATAATTCAACCTTCAAGTGTCTTCAAGTGTTCGAAGCTTGAAATCCTTCATCTTCACCTCTTTATCCGCCAAGAAGCACACTCAAGGTGAGTTCATACACCTCATTTTCGTTTTTATCCAAGTTTTAGGGGGAGAATACAAGTAAACTTGTATAATAATACAAGTTGTTATACAAGTTTTGTCTTCAAGTTGTGTAAAAGTATTATTTACATGATATAATGTTATTACCTAGTATTATGAACATTTATGTGTGGGATGTTTTTTAAAATGCAAATATATGAAAAATGAGTAAAAAATGCTATATGTTCTTGAGAAAAATTCATAAAAACAAAACTATAAAAACTATGGTTTTTATGAACATAATATGACTTTTCTAGCAAAATTGGTTATAACCAAGTTATTACATCATTTTTGTGGGATATAAACTAAAATATGTCATTTTAGGCATATGTTAAGAAACTAGTTATAAATACCAAAGATTTGGTTTTACAAGAAGAAAACCTAAAAAATCCACAATTTTTATGTAAACTTTAGGGTTTTCTAACAAAAATGGTCATGACTAGGTTATGGTACCATTTTTGTGAGATTTTCCCTAAAATATGTTGTTTTAAACATAAAAGGATAGCTTGACTTAATCTCCACAAAAATGTAAAAAAAAATGACAAAGTTTATAACTCGATATTTACCGTTTGCTGACGTAAAAAGGCCAAAAACTGCAAAATTTACTTCATCACACTAAATGTTCATACACTTGTGTTAGATGTAAATTAAATAATATTTATGAACATCTAAATATGTTAACTTATACATATTGTGAGTATATATAGGCACAACAAAACATTTATAATAAACTATAATATATATAGTTTATGGGTCATTAACATTATTTTATTGTTTTGGGTCAAGTCGAATAATTATATAAAAGTATAATTATTTTACACTAAGTCAATACTATGGAAAAGTGTTATTTACACATACAAGGGTTTTCATTACACTAGCACGTAAACTTGTTGAAACAATTATGTGAGGCAAAGTCTTCACCATACCTACCAGAGTACACAATAAAGTCCTGAATTATAACTAGAATCTTGGTAAGAGAGCGTGATACTTATGTATAGATCTATACGGGACTGACAATCCTGCACATAAGCTGCTAGCTACAACTAGACTAGCAGGTATGGGGTGAATGTCTAACATTCTGACGCCTGAAGAACATCGCAGCAGGCCAACTTTGGTTTTAGCATGGTTGTAATAACTCACATGAGGAATCAACAATACATTTAGTTTACGGGGTAACATGCGTTCAAAAGGTTTTATATAAGGATAAAACTACGTAATACTATTTTAAGTATAGAAATACTTGTACATTTTTGGTCTTAGAGTTTTAAGACTACAACTCCTTTTTAAGAAAATATTGGATTTTCTGGGAACAAATACTATCATTTTACAAGGAAAGGGTTACATATTTTTCACATACAAAACTCTTATGAACTCACCAATTTAATTGTTGACACTTTTCAAAACTACTTGTATTCTCAGGAAAGCACTAAACAGGTTATCACAAGGCTTTTGAGGATGGGACGTTATGGCGTCGTACTATTCATTTTTGTCATCAAAATGTAATTGGTTATTAAACATACAATACTTGGAAACAATGTAACATTCTCAATTATATTTATGATGGTTGTGTTTGTTTTGATCGCTATTGTACATTATGTTGTGATACTGTTCATGAAAGTCATCCACCCCCAGAGGTTTCCGCCATCCTGGTTTGGGGTTGTGACAGATTGGTATCAGAGCATTGTTTATAATGAACTAAGTATATCAAACCATGAGAGATATACAACTATAAATACAATGGGACTAAAACTCTCTAACTAAAACATTTCATGCAAGTATACTTTTAAAATATAATAATATTTTAATATTTTAATAAAGTATAAGTACATACCTACATACTAGAACG
Organism: Lactuca virosa; assembly: GCF_052849685.1. Classification (NCBI taxonomy): domain Eukaryota; kingdom Viridiplantae; phylum Streptophyta; class Magnoliopsida; order Asterales; family Asteraceae; genus Lactuca; species Lactuca virosa. Next base: position 51,346,889 of record NC_136430.1, read on the forward strand.
GTATCATAACAAGAACAATACAAAAGTAATAAGGTAAGTTGAACACTACGAGTAGGCCTAGGTAGTTATGTAATAAGATCTAGGATCGATATAGCCTGATCAACTATATTCGTCCAAGATGTGAGTAACATGTGCTTAGGAATAGTCGTGGTAAACAACAAGTCTAAAACTTACCAACACCCATACAAAGGAACTCTAGAACCAAACATAAAGTTTAAAATACTATAAGAGTATTTTATGATACTATAGAACCATACACCTAGACTCCTTACATGCATCTTATACCTTTATTCTTGCACATTCGACATGGCCAGATTTCACCTACCAGGAGACCCTTACTTTCACAATAATGGGAATGGTGGATGGATTGAGGAGGAGCCCGAGGAGTAGGTCGAGGCTGACGCACCATCCGCTGAGGAGGACTCGGAGGAGGGTCAAGATGATGATGAGGACAGTGACGAGGAGCTGATAGAGGAGGACTCCAATGCTGACTCTGAGGTCAGCAACCCACGCTTTGCCATCCGCAACCTGCCCGATCCTATTCCCGAGCCAAGCTTTAAGGTATACCGCCATCCAGGTTGTCCATTATGGATGCGCACTCCTCGTAAGACGATACCTCCCTTTCATAGACTCGAGATTTTTCGGACAGGTGTAATACTCCAGGGACCGACACCCCGCTGGGCAGAGGACCTACACAGATGGAGACGCGAGCATAGCCATCATTCCCAATACGGTATGTGTCAAAAGTTCTACGACGTCCGCAACGGAGTTTCAGAAGACATGGCTCTCCCTGTCATGATTCGCCGCATTCCATACCTTGACGAGCATGCTAGGACGTCTACCAACCAGATCCTAGATGTTGGTGCCACTGTTGAGGTCACCGCCACTCCATTTTGTCGTCTAGATGAAGATCATGATCAGACACGTAGGATCATCGATTGTCTTCAGGAGGATGTCCCGACTGCACGAGCCGAGGTTAGGAGCTTGTGGATAGGCACACCGTCATGAAACAGAGGGTGATCGAGACAGGGTACCGACCCGAGGAGGCTAGATAGGAAGCAAGGGAGATGCGAGCATTCATAGCCACACTTCGAGGGTCGTAGGATGTCACTCACCATGAGTAGTGTTTATGCTACTCAACGTTTTTTATAGACTAGGTTTTGTGAGTAAACTTTGGTGCTCCTCCCTCATGTATGTAGCTCCGACCCTGCGAATAAGTGATTACACTATTCTAAGAGTCGATATGCTGTCGATTTTATTTTTCAGGTGTATTATAGACCTCCATGAAGGTCAATTTTTCAAAACAATGTATTGTTGTGAAACATTATCAATGAAATGGTTTTCATTTTATTTCATTGGGTATTACTATTAAGTTCGTAAATTGTTATGCAATTGTTTAATTATTATAGTAGTTATATTATTATTATTTGAAATGTATGCAAGTTGCAATAAAGGCAAGTCATAACAAAATATAGTTGAGACGTTCTATTTAAATGCCAGATTAATAATTATTATTGAGGACTTACCATCATTTCATCTCTCATCCCTATGCCAGAAGAATGCCACCACGTAGAAGTAACCGACGTGTCGGCGGAACACCACTAGTTCCCCCAACACCAACTCCGCAGGTGGACCCCGCTATGTTCCAAGCCATTGTGGCATCCGCGGTGGCAACCACCATGGAAACAATTAGCGCTAATGGCACAAACGGAAATGAAAATAGTCACGGGAACGGGAACGGTGCCAATAGTTCCAATCTTGGCGAACGTCAAGGACACCAGCGAGTGTGCTCCTACAAGGATTTTATGAACTGCAAGCCAAGGAATTTCCATGGTGACGGCGGTGTCATCACCTTAACGAGATGGTTTGAGAAAACCGAATTTGTTTTTTAAGTCTGTTCATGCCCAGATGAATGTAAAGTCAAGTACGCAGCTTGTACTTTCGCTGACTCGACCTTATCCTGGTGGAATGGCCATGTTAAAACCTTGACTCTCGCTGTGGCGAACTCTATGAGTTGTGAAGATCTGAAGGTCATGATGCTAGGGGAGTACTGCCCGAGAGGTGAAATTCAGAAATTGGAGCAGAAAATTTGGAACCATATAATGACGGGCTCTAATGTGGCCACCTATACTACCAGGTTTAACGACTTGGCAATTTTATGCCCCGTGATGGTCACCCCGGAAGCCAAAAAGGTGGAACGCTACATCTGGGGACTATCCCCCATATTCAATGAATGGTTGTATCTGCTAACCGAACCAGCTACGACATTGCCAAACGTTTGGCACAAAGTCTTGTCGACCACGGAGTCCACCAGGGCATTATGGTTCCCACATCCGATCAACCAAAAAGGGGAGATAACAAACGAAAGTTATGGAACAAGAAAAAGGGCCAACCGACTCAAGAGCCTTTCAAACGACAACAAATTTTTGTAGCCCATGCCGCCAATGTCCCTACTGCCCCAGCACCGACTAAGCAATATGTTGGGAATCTACCTAAATGCAACAAGTGCAACTTCCATCACAATGGAGCTTTCCGGGAGATACACTGCAACAACTGTAAGGATAACGACCATACCGATCGTTTCTATAAGGCGCCAGCTCAACAAACCACCCAAGTCACTAATGCTAGGGTGAGTCAGGCATGTTACAGATGTGGGGAGACGAGGCATTTCAAAAGGGAGTTCCCAAAGGCAAAGAACAAGAATGTCGTAGGCGTGGGAAGGGTCTTGACAATGGGGCATGAGGAAGTGATGAAGGACCCCGCTGTGGTTACCGGCACGTTTCTCCTCAATAACTCATATGCATGCATACTTTTCGATTGCGGTGTATAGAGGAGTTTCGTGAGCCACAAGTTTAAACACATACTCAAACAAAAACCTCAATCATTCAATGAAATATTCATAGTAGAAATGGCAAATGGAAAAACTGAAAGCACCAAATACATATACATAGGATGCACCCTAACCCTAAACAATCACTCCTTCCAAATCGACCTAATTCTTGTTACAATAGGAAGCTTTGATGTGATCATTGACATAGATTGGTTAAGCCTTCACCATGTCGATTATTGGATTAGGTGTCTAAGCCCATAACTATAATTGGTATGTACTTGACCCGAAAGTAGCATGGTCCATTTGGGTTGCAATTCACTGGAACAATTTGATAAGATGGATATTTGAGAAAGAGGTTATTCGTGATTTATTAATATATTATCAGTATAATATATTAATAGAGAAATCACATTATTTAATTAGTATTGATCAATAATTTATTTGGAATTAATTTAGTGATCAAAAGAGACTGACTAAATTTACGGGGACTGATTAGGTAAATCAGTAATACTTATAGTTTGGACAAATGATCCATGTTGATTAGGGTTGGACTAGACCTTTATGAGAGTCCATGAAGGTTTAGCCCAAAAGGCCTATGAAATATGAAGAGTCATGGTGAAATAGGGTTTGCATGGATGAAACCCTAGGCTATAAAAGTAAACCTTAACTCCCTAAAATCGGTTCATGCATTCTAAAGGAGAATACTAGCCGATTTGTGCTTCCTAGATTCTCTTTCACAAGCCTCCTTTTGTTCTTGGTGTGTTGTGAAACATTTGAGGCAACACACTTGGGGTGCTAGCTCTTAAAGGCAAATACAAACAAGCTACAACAAGAGGTAATCTTCTAACTAGTTTTTATGATTCATATATCGAGTTGTATGCTAGTTTAGGCTTCATGCTTTGGGAAAACAATATTGCATGTATAATTAGAGAAAACTTAGATCCAGAGCATTAGGGTTGCATGTGCACCATAGGTATGTTAGAGTACATAGAATCCATCAGTGGTATTAGAGCCATGGGTGTTTTCTATTATATTGATGTAATTGTTTGATTTTCAAAGCTGAAAAAATGACATTTTTGGCCACTTCATGATGGACTCGACGACTCCTAAGAGGGACTCAACAAGTTGGATGAATTTGGCTATGAACTCGATGAGTCCATTGCCTGGCTCGACAAGCTGGGTCATCTGTTGGTAGAATTTTCGAGTTTTTGGCCTGTTTTGGATTAGGATCATTACCACAAATTGTTTTGGTTCATAAAATTTGATTTTACTAATATGGTAATGATTATCCCCATCCAATAACATTATGATTGACAATTTGTAAGATAATTACTTGATTTTGTGAAAAAAACTAATTATTTGTAGAACTAGAAATTGTCATGGTACATGAACTAAATTAGGTCAAACTGGTAAATGACATATTATTTCATAATTGTATTAGTTTAAATTTGATCTAAATGTTTCTTGAAGAGTCTCATAACCTTTCCTCAAGTTATGGGATATGAAAAGTCTCATTCATGAAAACATTAAACCCATAAGTTATGAAATTCCAAAGGTCTTGAAGAGTTTCATAACTTGGCCTCAAGTTATGAAATTTGAAAAGTCTCATTCATGAAACAATTAATCCATGTGTTATGGAAATCAAAAGTTTTGAAGAGTTACAAAACTTGCCTTCAAGTTTTGGAAATTGAAGAGTCTCATTTATGAAACTTTAATTTCAAACCCTAGTATTTTAAAAGTTTAAAATTCAACCCTTATACTATTATAATATTAAAATATTAATACTTATATATATATATATATATATATATATATATATATATATATATATATATAATACAAGTCAGTTTTACCTTTAGTAGGCCTCATTCACGAAGCTAGTCTATAAGGGGTGTTTAGGGAAGCGGCCTATAATATGACCGCCATTGGGTATGCACTCTTACCCACCGCACCCTTGACTAGTGGAGGGTCGTTAGCCGAACAGGTAGGATAGGACATTAATCCTCATTAATAAGTATAATGATATTATAAAGTAACTAAACTTTTTTAAATTCCCAATCTTAGTTACTTTAGGAAAAATGTTGAAACTGTGATATTCCATGAAATTGCACTTTGCACCTTGCTAAGTCGTTAGTGGAGCGTGTGTGGTTAACCGACACTAATTTGGGACTAACAAGGGTGGCAAAGGGTAGCTTGATGTTTATCATAGATCAATGGTGTCACACCCCAAAACCGGAACGGCGGAAACGTTATGGGGCGGAGGACATCATGTACAGTATCATAACAATGCTAAATAGTAAATAAGCAACAACATCATCCATTTCATTAATAGTATAATTTCATAGAAGTGTTTTCTTTAATAGTAATAAGACACCAAAAATGAATAATCAAAATAAAAGACGAGTCTTGAAGATGCTCCATCTTCTTAAAACCTGACATCGGTACCTGTCTACTGACGACCTGAGAATACAAGTTATTTTGAAAGCGTAGATCAGCATTTAAGCTGGTGAGTTCATAAGTATTTAATGTCAATGTTTGTATAAGTTTGAATGTAAATGTTTGTGAAAGTTTGAATGTAAATGTTTGTAAAAGTTTGAATGTAAATGTTTGTGAAAGTTTGAATGTAAATGTTCGTAAAAGTTTGAATGTAAATGTTTGTAAAAGTTTGAATATAAATGTTTGTAAAAGTTTGAATACCCTTAGAAAATCCCATATTTCCTACTAGTTTAAAAAGTAAACTTCTGCCAAGACCCGACTGTTTTGAATGTTTATTTCTCTATAAAAGTGGATGTTTTTCCCTAGTTTATAACTATCTTAACTCGAAAATAACTTGCTTTGACTTCCAAGTAGAACTATTACTATATGAAAGTAATGGGAAAAGTAAGTTCTCAGGGGTCTTCAGAATTGACAACCTGTAGTACTAATTACCTGAAAACATATTTGTTTTATTAAGGTCATAATGTGATAAGTAGTTCCTATACTAAACGTTCTCCCTACAAGAGATTCTGGGAAACAAGAGTGGCTTCCGCAACGAATTGCTAGGCCGTAGTATCCACATTAAAGTTATATGATCATGTATACCCAACTTATTATCACCTTTTGTTTAGAACAATGCGTTAGTGATCATTGGTATAGTTAGATCCTGTAGTTGTTCCATGCTATAGCATCTTAGTATGTTCTTTCTGTTATAGTATCTTAGTATGTACTTGTATATGATAGTATTCTCTGTGTGTACTTGTATATGATAGTATTCTCTGTTGTAGTATTCTATGTTATAGTATTCTCTGTCTAATATTTGTTTATGATAGTATTCTCCTAAACTATACCTATAATAGCTTACTAGTAATTTATGTTATAGTATTCTTCTTTGTAGTATTTGAATGATTGACTGGTACTTTTATATCTACATATGTATACATAATATAACTAATGTTTAGACGACCTTCGGCCAACTAACCGATTACTCTAAGTACACATTCAAACAAGAAAAAGGAAATAAAGCGAGTTAGCAGTTCTAAGTCCTTTAAACATTTCTTACATATTATACATATATAGGCATGCACTTGACGATATATAAGTCAAAAAGGAAGTTTTGTAAAACCTTTTGAAGAGTTTAATAATAAATATTGATGACTTGACTTACCGCATCCTCGGACGAAGCATTGGAGCGACGTGGACGAACCGAGGCCTAGCATCCGAGTACGCTGGGCGTACGAGGGTACGCTGCGCGTAAATCGTCTTGGTTTGTGTGCCTCAAACTTGTAAAATCCGTAACTTTCACATACGAGCTCCGTTTTTGACGTTCTTTATATGCACGCATAGGTGAGAATGTACTCTAAAACTTTCATTTAGACTTCGTCGGCTGGTTTTGATTTTATTTTTAATTATATTTTATTTAAAAGGTCGGGACACGATAATTCCGTTAAAAATCCATAACTATTATATCTGTTGTCCGTTTTTGTCTGTCTTTTTACCATTGAACTACTTTTGTAGAGACCTTCAACTATCATTTAGGTTGCGTCGGCTAAAAATCGCTCGATCTATATTTCGAGTTTTTAGCTGTCTACCGCTGTTCCGAAACTTAGAAAAATCATAACTTCCTCATACGAAGTCAGATTTGGGCGTTCTTTTTATGCATGCTCACGGTTTAACGTAATCTACAACTTTCGTTTAGATACCTAAGGCTAAAAAGTATTTTACTTAAGTTTCACTTTTTTTACGTTTAGCAGTGTTTTAGCGGGTGTGTCGTGGATTTTCGATTGGTCATAACTCCTTTGTTATAACTCGGATTTGAGTGTTCTTTATGTTTTCGGAAACCTTGGCACGATATCTAACACTTTATGCGTCCCAATTTAGATTTTTGAACACTTTATTTTTGACGTTGATTTCATTGATTCTAAATAGTTCATTATATTTGACTTTTTGAATGTTACATTGACTTGAAAAATATCGGGTTCTCACATCATCTCCCCGTTAGAGAGAATTTCGTCCCGAAATTAAATGTAAGGTAAATATTTATGGATTAGGGAAAGAGATGTGGGTACTTTTGTTTCATCTGATCTTCGCGCTCCCAAGTGTATTCAGGTCCTCGCATGGCATTCCAACGAACCTTTCACTATCGGGGTACGACTTTGTTTCTTTTGTTTGCCTTTACTGGGGTGATAACTCTTCCTGGTCAGATGTGTGTTGCATGTTCTCGTGGTCTGTGAATATAGTACTCTTTGGAGGTGTTGACTATGCTCTTCCTTACTTCGGGAGTAGATAAGGATGCCATCGATGAAACGATCCGTCTTTCTTCTTCACGAACAAGACCGACGCTCTCCATGGTGAGAAGTTTGGCCAAATGAATCCCTTCTTGAGAAGTTCGTTAAGCTGACAGGAAAGTTTATGCATCTCAGCTGGAGCTAGACGATAAGGCGATTTGGCTACTGGGGTAGTTCCTGGAACTAAGTCGATTCTGAAACTCGACTTGGCGCTGTGGTGGAAAAGTCACGTACTTCTGGAATGTTCTGAGTGTCTTTCACTTCTTGGCTCGTATCGACGATGTGTGCAAGGAATGTATGCCTTTCCTTTCGTAAGCACTTCTGAGCTTGCATACACGAAATGATGCGAAGGTTCGTACTTGATTCGTCGCCGTAAATAACTAGATTTTTGTTGTTAGGGAGGTTATGACGAACTGCTTTCTCAAAGCACATGATGCCGGCTCGATGTAGACTCCACCAATTCATACCGATTATGACGTCAAAACCTTGGGGTGGATTAGATGTCGTGAAGATCTAAAAGAAAGTATGATTACTCATGAATTAAGGAAAAGGATAGTTACTTCTAAGTTTATTCTCACGGAAGCACGATCACTCGCAGTCTTGGGTAGTCTCCGTCCTGAAGTTCATAGTAGAACTCATACCTGGTTCATCAATCACAGTCTCGGGTATACGAGTCGCATATAATTAAGATTGAAAAGGTAGTCGAATAAATGATTCTTCTTTAAGCTCACATCCAAACAAGGAAAAGAAGTTAAAGCAGAATCATCAATTCTAAAACTGTAGAACCTTAATTATGTACCACCCTTGCATATACATTCCTTAGTGATAGATTAACCGTATGGGCCTTCGGATTGAACTTGACGTACTATACGAGTGGTATTTTGGGGAGGTTTGCTGAGGTTACTTCGGGAAAGCCACGAAGCATAAGGCAATATATACATGAGTGCCTTGGACATCTGGAACTTCGGCTATGCTAGAAAGTCGATTACAGGGAAAAGAATTTCCACACGAAACTAGAACTGTGAGGATCGAATCGACTCATGTCAATTGACAATGTTGGACTACTCGGAATAAATGGCGTTAGACTAGTTCAGAACGGTGCTACAAGAACACTAATGTGCAACTTATGAAGGAGTTTCAGTACTTTAGTTTTACCGATGATGTTGCTGCTGCGAATAAGGTATACTGCGTAAAAGCAAGTATAAGCAGCACGAGAGTCCCTTGAACTGATGGGACCTCGCAGAAAGATATGACTCGAGTTGCACTAGTTTTATACAAGTGTTAAGATTTGATTCGACCGAGGGTATAATTATAAGTGTAATTAATTACTGCGATTCAGAAGTGTACCCATATTACAGCAGGATCCTTTGATGCCTTTTTGTTATTCTGAGGTCAAACTCCTCCTGTTCCCCCGTCACACTTCTCTGTTGGGCAGTCCCTCTTGACATGTCCCATTACGCCGCATAGATGGCATACCCGAGAAATTTCTACATTGGTGGTCGAAGTAATGTGTTGAATCCGAGTCCTGCAGAAACGGGTAGTGTGCATGTTCATGTTGCAGTCCTTGCAGTGTAACTGTCGGCAACTACCTAGGTGATGGAAATTGCACTTATTGCACTTCGGCAAATTTCTAGCATACTGCCTGGCTAGGTTAGGGATAACTGGGATACTAGTAGGGATGGTAGTTGGAGTTACAGACGTCGGGGCCGCGAAGGCTGCCACATGTTGTTGTCTTTTGTTCGTCCCTTGGGGTGATTTGCCTTTGAATCTATCCCAAAACTTTCGTTTATTGCTCTTGGGTTTGAGATTCGAGGTGTCGTGGTAGTTTGATACTCGTTGATGTACTTGGTTGTTACTTTGATTGGAATTATTGATAACAATCCTACTAACATTTGCATTGTTAGCGTTAAGGTGAGTCATGACAGCTGTCACGGCAGCTGAGACCGCAGCTTGAAAAGTGGCTGCATCTATCTGAAGAGTCGGTGTTTTGTTGATGGGTTGTTTACTTTTCTTCGACGGCATGATTCTGTTACACGATAAGAAAATGAGTTCGTGAGCGATTGTGGTTGGCCTCATATGTATTCTAATCATTTAGGTAAATGTAAATTTTCCGTTTTGTTAAACCGTTCTCGATGGTTTGACCTACATCCCTATGATGTAGTATTGGTAAAAAGTGGAAGAAAGTTCATAGAATGGTCGCCAGATGATTTTTATCCAATCTAGGTTATCATTAGTTGGTGGATAACATGATCCAACATTCGGAAAGAATTGGAAGTGATCCATGAGCTAGGTTACCATAGTTCAACAAATTGACTAGGGTGAGGATAGAGTCCTAACAATAGTAGAATGAAAGTATTTGAACAAAGATTGTCACCGAAATTAGCCGACTGTTAATATCATTGATATTTAAGATGTAATAAGTTTGGGAAAAATGACCTTGGAGCAGGTCTTACATCATATCCGAAGTAGAGAAGTTTTGACAACATAAAGGCCTACTAAAAGTACTTATAGTACAGGGATAGTTACATGGAAAAGTGCTACTGGGAGCATAGATAGGAAGACTATTCCTTAAACCAAGGAAAGAAAGGTAGAATATCTCCTACTGGTGACGGTTATCCCTCGGGTGAACACTTAGTTCAGCCATTTATCTAGACGAAAAATAAGGGTAAAAGAAACAGTTACTAGACGTACTAACTAAGATAATTATAAGATGATCTTTATTAGTTACTCCAACATCTACGTAGTGCATACCAGTCATATGTAACCAAAACAGGATTGACCTTCGAATAAGTGATCCTAACTCTAAGTCCACAACCAAACAAGGAACAGGAAGTAAAGCAAAGATCACAGATTCTAAGTCTATGACATCATAGTTACATCTAACCGTAGTGTATCCACTCGGCAACTATTGACATACTAATAAAGACCTGTTTAGTTCTCAAATAAGTAATTATAGTAGCACAAAATACTCCTATAGTATTTTAAGTTTATGTTCTATTCTAATTTTCTCATTGTAGTAGGGTTGGTAAGTTTTTATACTTGTTGCAACACCACAACCATTCTTAGGCACATGCTAGTCACTCCTCGGAAAATATAGTTGATCAGGCTATATCCTCCCAGGTTTGACTATATGTCTCTAAGCCTAATCGTGTTATTTAACAATCGTAATACTTTTGTTCTGTCCTAGTGACACTGTTTTTTGTATGAATGCAGGTATGTATACTTAGTTAAATATTTTATTATTTAAAAGTGTAAACTCTTGGTCAGAGTATATTAATCCCGTTGTGTTTATAGTTCGTATATCTTTTATGGGTTGATATACCTGATTCACTATAAACAATGCTCTGATACCAATCTATCACACCCCAAAACCGGAACGGCGGAAACGTTCTGGGGCGGAGGACGTCATGTACAGTATCATAACAATGCTAAATAGTAAATAAGCAACAACATCATCCATTGCATTAATAGTATAATTTTATACAAGTGTGTTCTTTAATAGTAATAAGACACCAAAAATGAATAATCAAAATAAAAGACGAGTCTTGAAGATGCTCCGTCTTCTCAAAACCTGACATCGGTACCTGTCTACTGACGACCTGAGAATACAAGTTATTTTGAAAGCGTAGATCAGCATTTAAGCTGGTGAGTTCATAAGTATTTAATGTCAATGTTTGTATAAGTTTGAATGTAAATTTTTGTGAAAGTTTGAATGTAAATGTTTGTGAAAGTTTGAATGTAAATGTTCGTAAAAGTTTGAATGTAAATGTTTGTAAAAGTTTGAATGTAAATGTTTGTGAAAGTTTGAATGTAAATGTTCGTAAAAGTTTGAATGTAAATGTTTGTAAAAGTTTGAATATAAATGTTTGTAAAAGTTTGAATACCCTTAGAAAATCCCATATTTCCTACTAGTTTAAAAAGTAAACTTCTGCCAAGACCCGACTGTTTTGAATGTTTATTTCTTTATAAAAGTGGATGTTTTTCCCTAGTTTATAACTATCTTAACTCGAAAATAACTTGCTTTGACTTCCAAGTAGAACTATTACTATATGAAAGTAATGGGAAAAGTAAGTACTCAGGGGTCTTCAGAATTGACAACCTGCAGTACTAATTACCTGAAAACATATTTGTTTTATTAAGGTCATAATGTGATAAGTAGTTCCCATACTAAAAGTTCTCCCTACAAGAGATTCTGGGAAACAAGAGTGGCTTCCGCAACAAATTGCTACGCCGTAGTATCCACATTAAAGTTATATGATCATGTATACCCAACTTATTATCACCTTTTGTTTAGAACAATGCGTTAGTGATCATTGGTATAGTTAGATCCTGTAGTTGTTCCATGCTATAGCATCTTAGTATGTTCTTTCTGTTATAGTATCTTAGTATGTACTTGTATATGATAGTATTCTCTGTGTGTACTTGTATATGATAGTATTCTCTGTTGTAGTATTCTCTGTTATAGTATTCTCTGTCTAATATTTGTTTATGATAGTATTCTCCTAAACTATACCTACAATAGCTTACTAGTAATTTCTGTTATAGTATTCTTCTTTGTAGTATTTGAATGATTGACTGGTACTTTTATATCTACATATGTATACATAATATAACTAATTTTTAGACGACCTTCGGGCAACTAACCGATTACTCTAAGTACACATTCAAACAAGAAAAAGGAAATAAAGCGGGTTAGAAGTTCTAAGTCCTTTAAACATTTCTTACATATTATACATATATAGGCATGCACTTGACGATATATAAGTTAAAAAGGAAGTTTTGTAAAAGCTTTTGAAGAGTTTAATAATAAATATTCATGACTTGATGTCAATTTATAAAATGATTTAAAAGTAGTTTGTTTGAAATACAGTTTGAAGTATATGAAGTCCTTTTGTTTAAAACACAGTTATAAATCACATATGATTGATTTAATAACAAAAAGTAATACAGGACTTTAACTGCATACTTGAAAGTACGTGAAGTTGAATGTCTCACAAAACTTAGTATCAAATAGATTTACGTATGAAAAGTCCATTTGTTCTTGTATATGAAAGTATTTCCTTGATATAGTACTTATAGTATGTAAAATCTCGTGATTTCTTTGTAAACTATACCTATTATAGTTTTTCCAAAAGTATGTTTCATTTGTATGGTAAACCCTAGCATAGTGTCGACTTTGTATGTACAGTATAACATTTATATTAACATTTATACCCAAAATATAATTATAGGGTTTGATAGTTATATAACAATATGTTTTTATTCTGAAAAGACAAGGTGTTATTGCAATATGTGTTGCATGCGAACGTTTTCATATGATAGTTAAAATAACAGTAAAAAATGCATAGCAAAGGATAGATATTTTCACACGATAATAACCGGGTGTTTACTTGTATTCCCCTCCCCTTAAAAGTATTAAAAAAAACATTTAAAATGTATTTAAAGTGTGTTTGTAGGGGTATGAACTCACTTGATAGATTGAAGAAGGTGAGACGAAAACCGAGCAGAACTTTGACAGGTGAAAGCGGATTTCTCGGGATTCTTGGGAATCTCGGGAGCGTAAAACCTTCCTTCGGAACTTGGATGTGAAGACCGGGGCTTCGGGATATTTTTTTGCACGCAAAACGGGGAAAAAACGCAAGAGAAGGAGAGAAAATGAGCCCTTTTGCCCGGAACTCTCGCATCCCTTTTATAGGGGGCTGGAACCCTCGCGTACGCGGGGCGTACCAGCGAGGTTACGCTGGGCGTTCGCATGCGTCATGGATTACCGCATCCTCGGACGAAGCATTGGAGCGACGTGGACGAACCGAGGCCTAGTATCCGAGTACGCTGGGCGTAAATCGTCTTGGTTTGTGTGCCTCAAACTTGTAAAATCCGTAAATTTCGCATACGAGCTCCGTTTTTGACGTTCTTTATATGCACGCGTAGGTGAAAATGTACTCTACAACTTTAATTTAGACTTCGTCGGCTGGTTTTGAATTTATTTTTAATTATATTTTATTTAATAAGCCGGGACACGATAATTCCATTAAAAATCCATAACTATTATATCCGTTGTCCGTTTTCGTCTGTCTTTTTACCATTGAACTACTTTTGTAGAGACCTTCAACTCTCGTTTAGGTTGCGTCGGCTAAAAATCGCTCGATCTATATTTCGAGTTTCTAGCTGTCTACCGTTGTTCCGAAACTTACAAAAATCATAACTTCCTCATACGAAGTCAGATTTTGGCATTCTTTTTATGCATGCTCACGGTTTAACGTAATCGACAACTTTCGTTTAGATACCTAAGGCTAAAAAGTATTTTACTTAAGTTTCACTTTTTTTACGTTTAGCAGTGTTTTACCGGGTGTGTCGTGGATTTTCGATTGGTCATAACTCCTTTGTTATAACTCGGATTTGAGTGTTCTTTATGTTTTCGGAAACCTTGGCACGATATCTAACACTTTATGCATCCCAAATTAGATTTTTGAACACTTTATTTTTGACGCTGATTTCATTGATTCTAAATAGTACATTATATTTGACTTTTTGAATGTTACATTGACTTGAAAAATATCGGGTTGTCACAAATGGAGCGTGTATGCTTAACCGACATATTGATTAAGTGATATGTAATCTCAAGAGTACCAAGCACATTTGCATGGTTATTCACACCTTGTTTGTGATCCTCGGTATCCCATTCACAAACTTGAAGGGCATAATCGAGAGTTAAACATGTCATTGAAAAGTTCAATGAATCTCAAAAGAATCTAGGAATTTCAATTCATTTAAAACTTAATAATCAATTTCGTTTTTCATGGTGGAAATTGGTAAATCATCATTTACCTACCTTCAAATATTTTGCAATTGGATTACGTCATCCCTCTTCCGAATTGTGAAATATTGTGTTGGGTCCTAGCCTTAATATTTAATTTGGGTGTTATATTAAGGATCCACATCTAATCTAAACTTTGTCTTTCTATTCAGATGTCTACTTCAAACACCGCATCAAACCCAAACTCTTCTGACTCTTTCTCCCTCGTGAACCTATGTTGGAGGGTCATTTTTGATAGATCTAACTTCAATGACTGGATTCGAAATATTTGAATAGCCATTCGGTACGAGGACAAAGAATATGTTCTCGATAAAGAGCTAAAGGAGATTGATGAAAACACTGCAACTCCCGAACAAATTGCTGAGTATAAGACTCATGAGAGGGACGCGACAAAAGTGTCGTGTATCATGATTGCTATCATGACTGCTGAGCTTCAGAAGTCCTATGAGGACTTTTGGCCTAATGAAATACACCAAGATTTGATGGAAAGGTACCATCAAAGTGCTCGGTAGGAAAGGTATGAAATCATTGCCTCCATGATTGTTGGATTAATGTCTAAGTCCATAACTATATTTGGTATGTACTTGACCCGACCCGGCATGGTCCATTTGGGTTGCACTTCACCGGCACAATTTATATGGATAGTCTTTTGAGAATAGTATATTTATGATTTATATTAATATATTATAAGTTATAATATATTAATATGGAATCATATTATTTTATTACTATTGATCAAGAATTAATTTAGAATTAATTAAGTTATCAAAAAGAACTAATTAAATATGGACTCTTATATATATGGAATGGGCCAAGTTCATTAGGTTGGGCTAAGCTTTCATGGATGGTCCATGGAGCTTTTAACCCATGGATCCTATGTAAATGAAAGGTCATGGGTATTAGGGTTTACATAGATGTAACCCTAATCCTCCATAATATATAAAGGGGTCCTTGACTCACAAAATTGGCACAAGTGTGTGAAAATAAGAGTGGACCGATTTTAGTGTTTATACATATTCTCTCAAGTTCTTCCAAGGTGTTTTGGTGATTTGTGATTCCATTTGAGGTTTCCATACTATTGGGGCTAAGCTCTTAAAGCTTGAAGACATCAAGCTACATCAAAAGGTATGTCATCTAACTAGAACTTTGTAGTATAGGTGCTTCATAATATGCTAGTTAGGATGAAACCTTGGAATAGTTAATATTTGCATGTATAATAGAGAAAACATAGATCCAAGGTTTATAGGGTTGCATGTACACCGTAGGAGTGTTAGAATGCTCAAAACCCAACAGTGGTATCAGAGCCATAGGTTGTTTTCTGTTATATTGATGCAAATGTTTTATTTTCAAGTTGAAAAAAAAGGAAAAAAAACATCACGTTTGTCAGATTTTAAGATAATTACTTGTTTTTGTGAAAAAACTAATTATTTGTAAAATTTGAATCATTTGCTATATGAGTTGAATTAGGTCAAATTTAGTAAAAGATAAAATGATATGATTATTTTGTTAGTTTTAAAGGTTTGATCTAAATGTTTTAAGGAGTTACATATTTTGTTATAAAATTTTGGAGATCAAAAGTTTTTTTTAAAGTTGTGATCTTAAGGGTTTTTGAAACTTCCATAAGTTATGGATATGAAAGTTTTTTTTTAAAAAAAAAATTTGATTCAAAGTTTTTATGGAGTTACAAAATTTGGTGTTAATGTTTTAAAGAATTACATAACTTGTTCTTAAGTTATGGAACATGGAAAGTTTCATCATAAAACACCATTAATTCCATAAGTTATGGAATCCAAAGGTTTTCAAGAATTACAAAACTTGCCCTCAAGTTTTGGAATGTGAGAAAAGTTTTTTATGAAAAAAAGAATTGAATTCTAAAACTCTTGGGTTCATAACTTAAACAATTAATTAAATGGTTTTAATTTTGAGTTTAATAATTGGAATTATGATGTTTTGTTGAATAGTTCAAATTAACTCTTATGGACTTTATTAATAGTTAATTAAAGCATTTAATTAAAAGAGTATTATTAATCCATAAATATATGGTTTGAGTTTAAATAAATTAAAAGTCTAGTTTAATTAATAGATTAAACCACCAAGTATTTTAAATGTCTAAAATACACCCTTATACTATTATAATATTAAAAGATTAATATATTATATGTATAAGAGCAAGTCTTCTTACCATTAGTAGGCCTCATTCACGAAGCCGGTTTATAAGGGGGGTATAAGGTTACTGCCTATAAAATGGCAGTTTAATGGGTGTCCACTCTCACTCACCGCTTCCTTGACTGGTGGAGGGTCGTAGCCGAACAGGTAGGACAAGGACTATAATTCTCCCTTCATTATAAGTATAATCATAAATACTAAGTAACTAAACACTTATAAATTCCCAATCTTAGTTACTTAGGAAAATGTGAATAAGGTGCTAATCCATGAAATTACACTTTGCACTTTGTTTAAGCTGTTAGTGGAGCGTGTGTGGTTAACCGTCACACTAACCTGGACTTAACAAGGTAGGCAAAGGGTAACTTAATGTTTATCATAGTATCGTTGGAGCGTGTGTGGTTAACCGGCACATCGATTGAGGGGTAAATATTAAGGGTACCAAGTATATTTGCATGGTTACTTCACACCTTGTTTTGTGATCCTCGGCATCCCAGTCACAAAACCTGAAGGGCACACTCGAGATTGAAACATGCCATTGAAAAGTTCAATGAATCTCAAAAGAATTAGGAGTTTCAAAACCAATTAAAACCTAATAATACATTTCGTTTATCTTGGTGGAAATTGGTGAATCGTCATTCACCTACCTTCAAATATTTTATAGCTTGGATTACGGCATCCCTCTTCCAAGTTATAAAATAGTTTGTTGGGTACTAGCCTTAATATATCATATTAGGTGTTATATTAAGGACTTAAATCAACTTTACGTGAATTTCTCCCATTGTTGATGTCTGGTTTAGACAACAATGATCTTCCCAAACCAAGCTTTCCTAATGAATATGACTTCCCGAGTTTGGCTCATGGAAGTCATACTTCTCTTCCTCCACCTCCTCCAATTATTCTCCCTAACCCACAAGTTCAAGGTCACTCAAGCCCTAATGGCAAGCAAGGTCTATGTGTGATCACATCTTAGAGATGAAGTCACATATTGACAAGCCGGGAGAGTTGGGTGTCAAAGTCTTGAGAAAGTTGGATGTTCAATCACTTTCTAAATCACATAGTGAGTTCCTTTGGGACTACTATGAAATACACTATGACAGGAACCTTAATGATCATATCTATTTGCTTGGTGCTGCTGAATCAGCAAATTTGATTAGAAGATCAACTTCCCAAAAACTTTATGGACAGTGACAATGGTGACACTGGAAATTCAGAAAAAGCATTCTCTTCCCAATGGAAAGGGATTGACCATAGTCAACCCGGTTGACCAAATGGTAAAGAGAAAGGCTAAGTTTGAGATAGTCCCATTACCAAAGGGTCCATATGTTTATTTTGCCAAAGGAAGGGGCATTGATTGCAAAGCTGCCAAATTTACCTAAGGATGTTAAAGTTAATAAGTTTGACTCTACATCAGGTAGAGCCCATTATCTAACTCTGTTAAGTTCTATTCTGAGATCCTCATTACATGATGTGACTGGGTCACATGTTGATGTTTTAAGAATCAAAGAATAGAGAGAAATCTTAAAGGAAGTATATGATGATTCTGATCGCGAAGGTGGATTTCCATCGCATCAGAATTTTGAGCAGTTGCTTAAGAAGTTATGATATATTACTAAGGAATAGATAACAACAATTTTCCATGTGGATTGTAAGGATAAGTTTTTCCGCAAAGTTTTAAAATAAAAGAAAATTGTTTAATTTTATTTATTTGAAGTATCCTTACAATGACATTTGTGGAAAATTGTTGCTTATATGATTCCACTGACAGCAATATTGGAAAATGGATTTAATTCTTTCATTTGTGATAATGTCTAAATTTACCAAATCAGGAAAGTTCCTCATCACCCAAGTTTCAATTGGACCGAAACTTGGAATCATGCAAGTTGAATAGTATGATGAATGAGAACTTTCAAGCATTGGAAAATCAAGACTAATTACTTGTTCACATGGATGTGTGAGTCAAGTGAAGGACTAAAGGGATCGAGTACACATTCTTGTGCACTGGTCATGTCCACCACAAAGCTCGTTAAGACTATTTGATTTACTAAAGTTTAGTAAATATGGTTATACTTACAAGTTTAAGTATAATTATGAAACATTGGAAAAGTCTCAATGTATGGCAGAACGAATGGGAAGAATCAAATTAGGAAGAAAGATAAAAGTTTCTTAAATCTGAAAAGATGGGAGAGTACTTTAGTATCATGTTTGTGATCATCTTAAGGATTTAGAAATCATATCACAATTAGTCCTCTAAAGGTCATCTTAGTGCATTCTTATGACTAAGAAGAGGAGTCATGAATTGTTGAAATGGTTAGATTAGGAAGATGAGTCATACTTCGTTCCAAAACAATTCTTAGAGTCATACTCCAAGATTGTAACTTGAGTGACATATCTTAAAGAAAGGTTTAAAACACTTGTCAAATGTAAGAGTAAAAGTGTCCTACTCTTGTACATTTGAAATTGGTAAGTTGTGATGTTTTGGATAAAACAAAGACCAACTAAGGCCAATTGTGTGAAGTGTTTGTCTTGATAAAGAATCTGCACTATCTCTTGAATATTTGGCAAGATAGTCTTATATGTCAAGAGGATAGTGGGAGTCTTAAAGATCCTACAAAGAATTTCAAGAACTAATCAAGAATAAAACCTGAGGTTCTTCACTAGCACACGGCTTGAGGTTTATAACCTATCGTGTTGACATATTCTGTGCCCATTCCAGTTAAAGTTGGCTTTGCATAGGAGTTCTGAAAGTTCTCAATTGGTTGCATAACAACTTGGAAGCAATGGCAGGCCCTGTACTGCCAGGTGGCAAGAAGTTAAGATTGCATAAGTTCAGTCCATATGAGTTTGGATTTGTCATTATCCTTGTCTTGTGACTATGGTTTTGACGATTCACATGGATAAGAACACATACACCATAAAATCTAAGGGTCATAAGGTTTCTCTCCGATTCATGAAAATGATGGTGAGGAAACACTTCCACCAAGTAGATTTGAAGCAGATGGCAAAAGGTCTAAACAATTGAGACTATGATTACGGCATCCCTTTTCATAGTTCTAAAATTGTTTAGACACACATGCATGTTATCTAAGGAAAGGTGTATGATTTTGATAAAGTTTTATCAAAGCATCTCGTATCAGAAATCTGAACTTTGGTAAGAAAGTCAATAAAGTATTGATTTCTAGAAGTCCAGCTGATTTCTGAGTACATGTCAAAGCTAGTGGGAGCATAAGTGTTATGCTAATAATCATCATGTTAGTGGGAGCATGATAATTATTGTTAGTGTTGCAAGTTAGCAATGTTAATTATAGAAAACAAAAGTTTCAATTCGTGAGGCTGAAGGGATTGAAAAAGTTGTTTTGCTATAATTAAGGGAGAGGATATACTTCATTTCAGTTCTAAAGGCTTAGATTACTTCATTTCAGTTCTAAATGCTTAGATTGAGACCTTAATCATCTTTAGTCAAGAATATATGTATGAATTTCATGTTGGATTGGTTCAACTTAAGGAAATTCTATATATTGCGTTCTCAAAATTCGATTATGATTACGGCATCCCTCTTCATAGTCAAATTTTGAAAACATGGCAAATAAAAATATTGTAGCAAAACACTGGTCTAGAATCATGTCTTTATGTGAGACATCATAAATCGTGTACCATTTGCTTTGGGTACAGGATCGATTGCATGTGCTATAATATTTGTCATTTCTAAATTTTTCCAAATGCCCAGAGGCATTAGGAAGGGAAAAGGACTAGAATTGGATATGACTAAAATGGTTAAGCAATTGTTGAGGACAATCTGAGGTTTACCAAAGATTGGTTGCTCAGGGACAGTTGGAAGTATAGTGCTAATTTTGGAAGGACCATATTGACATATTCTGAAAAGAGGCATCTCTTATTCAGAAGTGATAGTCAAAATGAGAATATGGAGTTGTCTCCATAGGTGGAAGTTATCTGTGTAAGATTAGAAAACTTAATGCAAGAAGCATGTCCAAAGCAATGTACTTTGAATATGAGACTTAGTTTCCATGGAGTTGATCTCCATTGGAATACCTTATAATGACTGTTGACAAGTCTTTGTGACTTTGTACATATTCATTACAGGAGGGTCAGTGCATATAAGTTTAAAATCTAAACAGATTTCGATAAATGATAGGAATTTGAAATTCTCACATTTTTCGATAAGGATTTGGGAGTGTGAAATTAGAATCATTGAAATTATGTTCAATTGGTTTATTTCACAAAGTAAGGATCATAGACAAACATAGAGTGCATACTTGGTGTATGGCAAAGCTATTGTTTAAGAAAAACATAGTGTACATGCTTGGAGCATGGGACAACTAATGTTTTTAATTCAAGTATAAAGTTGATAAAACCGAAACAATGAATAATGAGTAATTAGTATGGTGATAAATAAAAGTGTTTATTTATATTTATAGGGTTTGATACCATATTTGATTCATTTATTCTTGTGTTTCACTTTGCATGTTTTGACTTCCAGAATAACTAAGTCGCTCTTTTTGAATGATTAAGTTATTCAAACCATCCACAGTCGATCATATGTTGGAACTAGATATGAATCAAGACTGTCATGGGTTGGTTTGTAGAGGTCCAAGTTGGTGGACAAAGTGGTGCTACAACACTCATGAGTGCTCATAAGTTCTGAGTATTGGATTCAACCCGCGCTCATTTGAATCACTTCATGGATTTTATCACGAGTGATCATGAGACGATAATATCTTATATTCTTCAAACCTAGAGATATGAGTTGTTACTATGAGTTGGTTATACACTGATTGCACGAAAACGCATTGGTAACTCGATGTTGTAAAACGTGCCTTTGTGTATGATTCAACAAGTAGTAGAACAAGCCATATGAGTTGAAGTTTATCCATTCCTTTTACCTTCGGGATAAAAGCGATATATGTGGGCCCCTCGATGATTTAGCGATGACACATGTGAGTGCTTGGCCAAGCCAGGACTGATTTGATTTGTTCAATCAGTCAGCATTCATAAATCGAAAATCGGGAAGAGAATGATTATAATCCATGTCTCAGTCCATATGATATCTAGAATGGAGGAATATATGATCCCTTATCTAATGGACAAGTCATTGACAAGGTCAGAGTTCGAAAGCGGCTTTAAGAGCTACGATTGCCAGTTAGGTTTTGAAGTCATACTCAAAAATAGTTTTAGACTTATCCAAGTGGGAGACTGTTGGATTAATGTCTAAGTCCATAACTATATTTGGTATGTACTTGACCCGACCCGACATGGTCCATTTGGGTTGCACTTCACCGGCACAATTTATATGGATAGTCTTTTCAGAATAGTATATTTATGATTTATATTAATATATTATAAGTTCTAATATATTAATATGGAATCATATTATTTAATTAGTATTGATCAAGAATTAATTTAGAATTAATTAAGTGATCAAAAAGAACTAATTAAATATGGACTCTTATATATATGGAATGGGCCAAGTTCATTTAGGTTGGGCTAAGCTTTCATGTATGGTCCATGGAGGTTTTAACCCATGGATCCTATGTAAATGAAAGGTCATAGGTATTAGGGTTTACATGGATGTAACCCTAATCCTCCATAATATATAAAGGGGTCCTTGGCTCACAAAATTGGCACAAGTGTGTGAAAATAAGAGTGGGCCGATTTTAGTGTGCATACATATTCTCTCAAGTTCTTCCAAGGTGTTTTGGTGATTTGTGATTCCATTTGAGGCTTCCACACTATTGGGGCTAAGCTCTTAAAGCTTGAAGATATCAAGCTACATCAAAAGGTATGTCATCTAACTAGAACTTTGTAGTATAGGTGCTTCATAATATGCTAGTTAGGATGAACCCTTGGAATAGTTAATATTTGCATGTATAATAGAGAAAACATAGATCCAAGGTTTATAGGGTTGCATGTACACCATAGGAGTGTTAGAATGCTCAAAACCCAACAATGATCACAACCAAAATAAAGGTTTATAGGGTTCCATTTGCCTTCCTGTTATGATCAGTTTCGTATGACTTATAATCTGAACAAGGAGGAGGTCACTCTAAGCAAGCTTCAAGGCCTTTTGAGAACTACTGAAAGTAGTTTAAAAGGCAAATATGGTGTACCTACTCCTACTGCTACTGCCCCTGTCTTGGTAATTGGACATGGGAAGGAAAAGAAGAGGAAGGCTCCTTCTAAGAGCCACAAGGGAAAATCCCATGATGGATCCTATTCTAGTTAGACCAAAGTTGGTTCCGCTAAACCCTCTTCAAATCCAAAGGAAGTAGAGTGCTTCTATTGTCATGAAAAAGGGCACCGGAAACGAAGCTCCCCCAAATAATTGCAAGACATAAAGGATGGGAAGATCAAGCCCACCTTTACAGGTATTTATACTATTATGTCTAATAACTTATCACATGCTAATTCTTGGGTCCTTGATACAGGATGTGGTTTTCACATTTGTTCTGATTTGCAAGGTCTAAAAGGAAGTAGGGATGTGGAGCCCGGGAAGATGAACTTGATCATGGGGAATTGGAAAAAGTCGTATGTCACCAAGATTGGAGTTTATTCTTGAATGCTTAATAGTGGGTTAAATTTAGAATTGAATAATTGTTGCTACTCGTCTGATATGGCGATAAATATTATTTCTTTTCATGGTTTGTATGAACAAGGTTTTACTTTTTCATTTAATAATGAGATTGGTAGTATTAATGCTTATTATAATGGTAAATTTTATTTTGAAGCATTGCCTTGTAATGGTATATATGAAACTGTGATGGTTATAGATAACTTAGGAAATAATGTGTTGCATATCGATTCGTCCAATGGTTTGGATAAAGCATGCTTATGGCAACAAGAAGCGCATAGCCCAACTCCAAAATGATGGAGTGTTGGAGTCATTTGACTTAAATTCAGATGACACATGTGAATCTTGTTTACTTGGAAAGATGACCAAGTCAACCTTCACTGGTTCGTGTGCAAGGGGTGAGGGTTTGTTGGATCTCATACACACCCATGTGTCTGGACTCTTCAGATTCGCCACAAGGGATGCTAACCGCTTCTATGTGACTTTTACTGATGATTACAACATATATACCTATATGTACTTAATCAAGCATAAGTCGGAAGCTTTTGAAAAGATCAAAGAGTTTAAACATGAAGTGGAGAATCAGATGGACAGAAAGATTAAGATGCTCCATTCCGGTCGAGGTGGAGAGTGTCTTAGTATCGAGTTCCATGACTATCTTAAGGAATGTGGAATTGTTTCACAATTGACGCCACCTAGGACACCACAACTTAATGGTGTGGCTGAGAGGCTCAATCAAACTTTGCTAGACCTGGTTCGTTCCATGATGAGTCGAGCTTTGTTACCTATCTCATTCTGGGCGTATGCCTTAGAGACTGCCGCCCATATCCTTTATCTAGTCCCAACTAAAAAGGTTGCCAAAATACCTCATGAAATGTGGACAGTGCAGGTTCACGCGTTAGCACATATCAAGGTTTGGGGTTGCGAGGCTTTCGTAAAACGAGAGACTCACGAAAATCTCGAACCTCATAGTGAGCGTTGTATTTTCATCGGTTATCCATAGAAGTCCTTTGGATATCTCTAATATAGACTGAGTGACAATGTTGTCTTCGTTGCGAGGAGAGGGGTTTTCCGTGAAAGAGAAATCATGTGCCAAGAGGACAGTGGGAGGCAAATTGACCTTGAAGAGCTTCAAGAGTTAAGTGATGAAGGAACCTCAAACACTAGCGCTCAACCCGAGGAGGAAACTCCTGTTGAACCAATTGACAAGTCCTTGCCTCTGAGGCGTTATACTAGAGTTAGAATGGCACATAAGTTTTATGGTTTCCATATTACTACTGAAGGTGACAAATTTATCAGTGATAGTACACTGGTAAACTTAGATGAACCTAACAACTACAAGGAAGTCATGGTAACCCCGAGTCTGCAAAATGGAAGGACGCTACGGACAGCGAGATGCAGTCCATGAATGAAAATTAAGTTTGGAACTTGGTTGACAATGTACTGGGTCGTAAGACAGTCGGGAGCAAATGGATCTTCAAGAAGAAGACTGACATGGATGGGAAAGTACACACATATAAGGCACGATTGGTTATGAAGCGCTTTACTCAAACTCATGGAGTTGACTATGACGAGACCTTCACACCAGTAGCGAAGATCAAATCGATAAGAGTTATGCTAGCCATAGCTGCATTTCATGATTATGAAATATGGAAAATGGATGTCAAAACCGCTTTCCTTAATGCGAAGTTGGCTGAATATGTTTATATGAGTCAGCCAGAGGGTTTTGTCAATGCAAAGTACCCTAATAGAGTGTGTAAACTTGAGAAATCCATTTATGGATTGAAACAAGTATCTCGTAGATGGAATCTTTGTTTCGATGAGAAAGTCAAAGAGTTTGGATTTTCGAGAAGCGAGGATGAGTCCTATGTATATGTCAAAGCTAGTGGGAGTATAGTTAGCTTTCTCGTATTGTATGTAGATGACATACTGCTCATAGGAAACGACATTCCAACCTTGCAGGAGGTTAAGTCGTGGCTTGGGAAGTGTTTCGCTATGAAGGACCTCAGAGAAGCTGCTTATATTCTAGGGATAAGGATATTGAGAAACAAGAGTAAAACACTAATAGGACTTAGTCAAAGCACCTACTTGGACAAGGTGTTCAAACGTTTCAACATGGATGATTCCAAGAAAGGTGACTTACCTATCCAGAACAATACCAAACTGATCAAGGCTCAGAGTCCGAGTACAGACGAAAAGATAGCATATATGAGTCAAGTACCATATGCTTTGGCAGTTGGGTCGATCATGTATGCTATGACATGTACTCGCCCTAATGTGGCCTTTGCTTTGAGCATGGTCAGCAAATATCAACGGAATCCTGGTAGAGGTCACTAGACTGTCGTAAAGAACATTCTTAAGTACCTGCGGAGGACTAAGGACTGGGTGCTTACCCTCGGTGGGAGTGATGACTTGAGAGTGACAGAGTATCGTGATGCCAGTTTTCAGACCGACATAGATAATTTTTGCACTCAATCGGGCTGGGTATTTACCCTAAATGGAGGAGCAGTAACATGGAAAAGTTCCAAACAGGAAGTTGTAGCTGATTCAACGTGCGAATCAGAGTACATAGCAGCAAACGAAGCGGCAAAGGAGGCCATATGGCTAAAGAACTTCATTGGAGACCTTGGAGTTGTACCAGCTGTAAAGGAGCCTATGGATATTTTTTGTGACAATGAGAGTGCAGTTTCCTTAACCAAGGAACCCAGGGATCATGGCAGATCCAGACACATCGACATAAAATATTACTTTATACGAAATCAAGTAGAAGAAGGAGTCCTCGTAGTAAACAGGATATCATCAGAGAAGAACCCATCATATACCCTTACAAAGGGACTGAGTAGAGATAAGCACTTGCAACATCCAAGGAGTATTGGGCTGAAGGACGATATTAGTTGTAGTGATTAGATAGTTTTTTAGAAAGTTGTAATAGATAAAATGTAATTGACATTTGATGATTGAATAAAAGGAGTTTTATTTATGAGTAAAGTTACTATCTTGTTTCAATTGTTTACTATTGTTTCAATTTTCATGTTTTGACTTCCAGAATAATAAGATTATTCAAACCATCCACAGTCTGTCATACTTTAGACTGTCATGAATTGGCTTGTAGATTGTCTAAAGTGATTAGACATAGCAAGAGTTTGCTACAACATTCATGAGTGCTCCTGAAATAAGATTTTAGTATTGGATTAAAGCCACGCTCACATCAATCACTTCATGGAATTTATCACGAGTGATTGTGAGACGATAATATCGTATAATCTTCAAACCAAGATATATGAGTTGTTGATTATGAGTTGGTTGTACACTTATAATGTGAAACCGCATCAGTAACTTGATGTTATAAAACATGCTATTATGTATGATTTAACAAGTAATTAGTACAAGCATATAAGTTGAAGTTTATCTGTTCCTTTTATCCTAAAAGGAATAAAAGCGATATCTTGGGCCCCTCGATGATTTTGTTCTGACTTATGTGTCGGGCCCGGTCAGGACCCAATTGATGTGTTCAATTAAGTTCTATGTCAAACAAATAAGAAATCGGGAAACAAAATGTTGGACAATAAGTATGACTAGGTTCCATGTATTTCTCTGCATGATATCTTGAAGAACAGAGGATTATATGATCCATTATCTAAATCGTGCGTTAGGATTCGACAGCAGCTTTAGAGAGCTACGATTGCTAATCGGATTTTGAAGTTGCATTTGCAATTATAGTTATTAGTCTTATCCAAGTGGGAGACTGTTGGATTAGGTGTCTAAGCCCATAACTATAATTGGTATGTACTTGAACCGAAAGTAGCATGGTCCATTTGGGTTGCAATTCACTAGAACAATTTGATAGGATGGATATTTGAGAAAGAGGTTATTTGTGATATATTAATATATTATAAGTATAATATATTAATAGAGAAATCACATTATTTAATTAGTATTGATCAAGAATTAATTTGGAATTAATTTAGTGATCAAAAGAGACTGACTAAATTTACGGGGACTGATTAGGTAAATCAATAATACTTATAGTTTGGACCAATGATCCATGATGATTAGGGCTAGACTAAACCTTTATGAGAGTCCATGAATGTTTAACCCAAAAAGCCTATGAAATGTGAAGATTCATGGTAAATTAGGGTTTGCATGGATGAAACCCTAGGCTATACAAGTAACCCCTAACTCCCTAAAACCGGTTCATGCATTCTAAAGGAGAATACTTGCTGATTTGTGCTTCCTAGCTTCTCTCTCACAAGCCTCCTTTTTGTTCTTGGTGTGTTGTGAAACATTTGAGGCATCACACTTGGGGTGCTAAGCTCTTAAATGCAAATAAAAACAAGATACAACAAGAGGTAATCTTCTAACTAGTTTTTATGATTCATATATCAAGTTGTATGCTAGTTTAGGCTTCATGCTTTGGAAAAACAATATTGCATGTATAATTAGAGAAAAATTAGATCCAAAGCATTAGGGTTGTATGTGCCCCATAGGGATGTTATATTACATAAAACCCATCAGCCGATATCATGTGTTATGAAAGGGTCGTCTGACTTAACTTACCAAATAACGAAACCCTTGTCATCTATGGTGAAAAACCCTGCACAAACCTCTGAATCGTCTCCTGCATCAAGGCTCAAAAGTACCTGCGCAAGAAGTACCATGCATTCCTAGCCCACGTTGTTGATGAGAAGAGAGAAGTGAAGGACATCAAGGATAATCCATAAGTCTGCAACTTTCTAGACGTATTCCTAGAAGACCTTCCAGGAGTACCACCCGTGCGACAAGTCAAGTTCAGAATCGACTCCATTTATGGAGCCACCCCCATAGCCAAATCACCATATCGATTAGCTCCGACATCAATGCAGGAATTGTCCAGTGAGCTGAACGAATTTTTGAGTAAAGGATTCATCACACCAAGCTTCTCACCTTAGGGAGTACCAGTCTTATTTGTAAAGAAGAAAGACGGATCAGTCCATATGTTCATTTACTATTGGGAGTTAAACAAACTCACCATCAAGAACCGATTTCCCTTACCCCTAATTGACGATCTGTTCGACCAACTCCAGGGATCGAGCTACTTTTCGAAAATCGGTATAAGGTCGGGATATCATCAGCTCAGAATATGGGAGGAAGATATTCCTAAGACTGTGTTTACAACTCGTTACGTCCATTACGAGTATTTTATCCCGTTGTGTTTATAGTTGTATATCTTTTATGGGTTGATATACTCAATTCACTATAAACAATGCTCTGATACCAATCTGTCACACCGCAAAACCGGAATGGCGGAAACATTCGGGGGCGGAGGACGTCATGTATAGTATCACAACAATGCATAATAGTAAACAAGCAACAACATCATCCATTGCATTAATAGTAATATTTTAATACAAGTGTGTTCTGAAGTTTATAAGACACCAAAAATACATATCAAAATAAAAGATGAGTCTTGAATGTGCTCCATCTCCTCAAAACCTGGCCATCGGTACCTGTCTATTGGCGACCTGAGAATACAAGTTATTTTGAAAGCGTAGATCAGCATTAAAGCTGGTGAGTTCATAAGTATTTTAGTGTCATTGTTTGTATAAGTTTGAAGAAGTGTTTGTAAATGTTTGATGTAAAAGTTTGTAAGTGTTTGATGTAAATGTTTGTAAGCTTCCTAGAAAATCCTATATTTTCTACTAAAGTAGTCTTCTACCAAGACTCAACTGTTCTCTATGTTTGTTCTTTTCTAAAAGTATGAGTTTTCCTAAAGTATGACTATCATTACAAAAATATAGTTTCCCATTACCGTTTGTGTGAGAAGATCACAATATGAATGAATTGGGAAAAATAAAGATGTACTATAGTTTTATCTAGGTAACTACTAATGTGCTAACTACCTTTAAACTTGTTAGTTAATTAAGGTAAAATGTGATGTGATTGTAACCATACTCGATTGACCAGTGAAACACGACGTTCGAGACGTCGAAAATGATATGACATTCGTCACCCGCAGACCTGCAGGACCCACTGTAGCTACCAGCAAGGTGTAGGAGGGTCAGTCCTGTATAGATCTATACACAAATTCACGCTCTCCCTCCAGGAGACTCTGGGTAGAAAACGTGACATAGCAGTATATGCCGAGCCATAAAGTATTATCTCACATTAATGTCATAGTATTCTTGTATTTGTATAGTATGTACTAGTGTAGTGTATGTTCTCTCTGTCAAGTATGTAGTATGTTCTCTAGTATATAGTGTGTAGTGTATGTTCTCTTTGTCTAGTATGTAGTATGCTCTATCTGTTTCTCTTTGGTGTACTAGGCTCAGAATGCTCAAATAGACTCTAAACAGTGCTAGAAGATAGCAAACATAAGTCTGACTTTAATTGAGTTGAAGTGTTGTACAAGATAGAAATTTCGGGTTGTCACAGATTGACTAATGCACCCATGGTTTTCATGGATCTAATGAACCGTGTATGCTGACCGTCCCTAAATAAATTCATGATAGTTTTCATCGATGACATACTAATCTATTCGCGAAGTAAGGAAGAGCATAGTCAACATCTGCGACAAGTCTTGGAGACACTAAGGGCGGAAAAGTTGTATACAAAGTTTTCAAAATATGAATTTTGGATTCGAAAGGTGGACTTTTTGGGGTATGTGGTCAGCGAACAGGGGATACATGTGGATCCCTCAAAAATCAAAGCAATTGAAAACTCGAAAGCGCCAAGGACACCAACAGAAATCCGCTAGTTTTTGGGCCTTGCTGGCTACTACCGAAGGTTCATACAGAACTTTTCCAACATCGCAAAGCAACTAACTATTGGGTTAGGTGTCTAAGCCCATAACTATAACTGGTATGTACTTGACCCGAGAGTAGCATGGTCCATTTTGGGTTGCATTCACCAGAACAATTTGATAGGATATATATTTGACAAAGAGGTTATTTGTGATATATTAATATATTATGAGTATAATTTATTAATTGAGAAATCATATTATTTAATTAGTATTGATCAAGAATTAATTTGAAATTAATTTAGTGATCAAAAGAGACTGATTAAATTAACGGGGACTGATTATGTAAATCAGTGATACATATGGTTTGGGTTAATGATCCATTATTGATTTGTGATGGGCTAAGCTTATGAGATAGTCCATGAAGTGATAGTCCGAATCAATTGTTGGATCATAAGCCTAAGTGTAAGAACTAGGGTTTACAAGTGACTCTTGGAATTCTACACTATATATGTAACCCCTTCAACCCTAAAGTGTTCCATAGGGAAACCCTAGATGATTTTGGTGGTTCCTAGCCTCTCTCTCATTGTCCTCCAATTGTTGGTGGTGTTTTGTGAACCACTTGAGGCATCACGCTTGAGGTTCTAAGCTCTTAAAAGGCCAAGTTCTACAAGCTACAACAAAGATGTATTCATCTAACTCAGTTTTATGTTTCAAATATCAATGTTGTATGCTAGCTAGGCTTCATGCTTTGGAAAAACAAAAATTGCATGTATAATTAGACAAAACTTAGATCCAAAGCATTAGGGTTGTATGTGCACCATAGGAGTGTTATAGTACATAAAACCCAACAGTGGTATCAGAGCCATGGGTGTTTTTTGTTATATTGATGCATTAGTAATTGTTCAAAGCTGAAAAAATCGTTTTTTTTTAAATCTGCCTGATGACCACGAGATGGTGACGGGTCTCATGGTAGATTTTAGATTTTTTTGGCTTAATCTGGATTTGGATAATTACTAAAAATTGTTTTGTTGAACAAAAATTCGTTTTTTATGTTATGAAAATAATTATCCTCGTCTAAATTAAAAGATAATGGTCAAAATTTAAGATAATTATTAGATTATATGATAAACTAATTATTTGTAAATTTTGAATTGTGATTATCTTGTCAAATTTTAAGATAATTACTTTTTTTGTGAAAAACTAATTATAGAATTTGAATCATATTGCTATATGAAGAGTATTAGGTCAAATTTGTAAAATATATTATTATATGATAATTTTATTAGTTAAATTTGATCTAAATGTTTCTTGAAGAGTTTCATAACTTGCCCTCAAGTTATGGAATTTGAAAAGTCTCATTCATGAAACATTTACTCCTTCAGATATGGAATTCAAGAGGTTATGAAGAGTTTCAAAACTTTCCCTCAAGTTTTGGAACTTGAAAAGTCTTAATTATGAAATATTAAGTACCAAAACCCTAGTATTTTAAATGTTTTAAATACAACCTTTTGGTTTCATAACTTACATTTAGAATTAAAAGTTTTTTTAATTATATCTTTGTTGATAATTAATTAAAAGATTAACTAAAAGAGTATTAATAAATCCATAATAGAATGGTTTAAAGTTTAATTAAATTAAAAGTCTAATTTATTAATAGTTTAAACCTCTTAGTGTTTTAAAAGTTTAAAATACACCCTTATACTGTATAAAATTAAAACTCTAATATATTATATATGTATAAGTTAAAAGTCAGTCTTAGCGTTGGTAGGCCCCATTCACTAAGCTAGTCTATAAGGGTTGTTTAAGGAAGTGGTCTGTAAAATGACCGCCATTGGGTATACACTCTTACCCACCGCACCCTTGACCAGTGGAGGGTCGTTAGCCGAACGGGTTTGACAGGACACTTAAATCCTCATTAAAAGTATAATGAAATATAAAGTAACTAAATGTTTTATAAATTCCCAATCTTAGTTACTTTAGGAAAAATGTGAATTTGATGCTAACCCATGAAATTGCACATCGCACCTTATTGGTCGTTAGTGGAGCATGTGTCGTTAACCGACACACTAATATGGGACAAATGAAGGATGACAATGGGTAGCTCGTAAATTATCATTGATCAATGGAGCGCGTGTGGTTAACCGGCACATTGATTAGGTGATTAATGACATCGAGAGAACCAAGCTAATTTGCATGGTTATTCACACCTTGTTTGTGATTCTCGGTATCTGAGTCACAAACTTGAAGGGCATAATCGAGATTAAAAATGCCATTGAAAAGTTCAATGAATCTCAAAGAATCTAGGAATTTCAATTCATTTAAAACCTAATGTTCACTTTCGTTTTTCATGGTGGAAATTGGTAAATCGTCATTTACATACCTTCAAATATTTTGCAATTGGATGACGACATCCCTCTTCCGAATTGTAAAATATTGTGTTGGGTCCTAACCTTAATGTTTCATTTGGGTGTTATATTAAGGAGTTAAATCAATTAATTTGAATTTCTCCCTTGTAGATGGCTAATTCTGACAACTATGGTCTTCCCGAATCTTTTCAAAATAGCTTCCCTCATAAAGATGATGTTCCACGCTTCGATCATGAAAATGGAAATCATTCTTCACCTCCTTCACCTCCTCCAATTAATCTCCCTGACCCACATGTTCTTCGAATTGAAAAGTTCAAGATCACTCAAGCCCTATTGGCAAGCAAACATGAAGATGGAAAGTATCTATGTGCTCACGTCTTGGAGATGAAGTTGCATATTGATAGGCTAGGAATGTTGGGTGTCGTGTTCCCAAGGAAGTTGGCTGTTGACTTGGTTACTCATTAACTTCCTAACTCATATAGTGGTTTTCTTAAAGACTACTATGTGACAGACCACGAGATGACCCTAATCGATCTTACCTATTTGCTAATTGCTGCTGAATCAGCAATGATTTGGCACACTAGTAAAGCAAATTGGATTGGAATGTCAATCTCCCAAACTTCCACTAACAATGGCAACATTGGAAGTCCAGAAAAGTTTTCTCTTAGCGAAGATATGAAAAGGTCAAACTGTTTGACCAAATGGTAAAAAGAAAGGCTAAGTCTGAGATTGTCCCGTGTACCATTCCGAAAGAGTTTGTTTGTTTATATTGCCAAGAGAAGGGGCATTGGTTGTGAAGCTGCCCTGACTACCTGAGAGATCTAAGAGGTGGTAAAATCAAATTGTATGGTTCTACTTTAGGTAAGTTCATTATCTAACTCTATTAAGTTCCTACTTATAGATTCTTAATACATGATGTGATAAGATTGCATTTTGATGTTTTGAAGGATCAGAAAAGTGAAAGTAATCTTAAAGGAAGAATGAGTTGATTCTGATCGAAAAGAGATGGATTTCGATCGCATGGTTCGATGATCAGATTTTTGAGCTGCTACTTAAGAGTTATGATAGATTGCTTAGGAATAGATAGAAACATAGTTTCATTTGTCATTGCATTGTAAGGACAAGTTTTTCCGCACTTTTTAATAAATAAAGAAATTTAGATTTTATCTTATTCTATGTTTCCTTGCAATGGCATTTGTGAAAATTGTTGTTTATATGTGTTTCCTTTAATAGAAATGTTGAAAATGGTTTGATTCTTAGTTATATCAATTGTGGTAGTGTCTAAATTTTCTAAGTAAGAAAAGATTCTCATCGCCCAAGTTTCAATTGGATAGAAACTTGGAATCATATGACTTGAATCATTTGATGTATTAGAATCTTGGTACTTGGGAAAATTGGGACTAATTCCTTGTTTACATAAGTATGTAAGTAAAGTGAAAGATAAAAAGGATCTAGAACACATTGATGTGATCTGATCAGATTCACCACAAAGAATGATAAAGGCTATTCGTCATGATTTACTAATGATTCAGTGAATATGATTATGCTTACAAGATTAAGTATAATTCTGACACTTTGAAAGGATTCAAAGTATAGTAGAACGAATAAGAAGAATCAAATTAGGCAGAAAGATAAAAGGTTTCTCCAATCTGAAAGGAAAGGAAAGTACTTTAGTATCGTGTTTTATGATCATCTTATTGATTATGGAGCCATATCACATTTGATCCTCTAAGGACACATTGGTGTATTTGTATGGCTAACAAGAGGAATCGGGAATTGTTGAAATGGTTAAATAAAGAAGATGAGTCATACTTCGTTCCAACATCAAGTCTTAGAGTCATACTCCAATATTGTGTTTTGAGGGAGATATCCTAAGTAGGTTTATAAACACATCATGAAATGTAGAGTAGAAAAGTTTTCTTACTCGTGTACATTTGAGATTGGTAGTTGTGATGTTTTAGATAAAATAAAGACCAGCTAAGGCCAATTGTATAAAGTGTTTTCTTGATAAGAACCCGCACTAACTCTTGAGTATTTGGGTGTCAAGGAATGTTTCTTGACAGAGAATGTTATATGTCAAGAGGTCAGTGGGAGTCTTAAAGATCTTGAAAAGGTTCAATAACTAATCAAGAATAAACCTATTGTTTATCACTAGCAAGTTAATTGAGGTTGATAACTTACCGTGTTGACATATTCTTGTTTCTATGCCTATTCCAGTTAGTTTGACTATGCATGTGATTTCTATGAGTTCTCATTTGAATGCATAAGGCAAAGAACCTTGATCAATGGAAAGTAAATTGATTTGTATAGGTGAGCTGCTCAACAACATGGAAGCAATGGTAGGACCCTTGTGCTACTAGATAATAGGAAATTAAGATTGAACTAGTTCAGTCCATATCAGTTTGGATTTGTCGCAAACCTTATCTTGTGATTATGGTTTTGACAAATTCACATGGATAGGAACACATAGACCATTAAATCTAAGTGGTATGAAAATGATTGTGAGGAATCGCTTTCACTAAGTATATTTTAAAGACATTATAGTTGTGTTAATTGCATTCTCAAATTCGATTATGATTGCGGCATCCCTCTTCATAGTTCGAATTCTGAGAAATGGAAAAAGGTTTGAACATTCGGGACTTTCTGCTGTAAGTTCAAAAATTGTTTAGACACACATGTGAGCTTTCTAATGAATGGTGTATAAGCTTGTGAAGTCTAAATAAAAGAATTTTTGAAGCACCAAGTATCAGAAATCTAAACTTTGGAAAGAAAGTCAATGAGTATTGATTTCTAGAAGTCCAGCTGATTTCTGGGTACATGTCAAAGCCAGTGGGAGCGTAAGTGTTATGCTTGCAAGAATGTAATTATTATGCTGGTAGGAGCACAATTATTACGGTAAGTATTGCGAGTTAGCAATGCTAATTATAGAAAACAAAAGTTTGCAAAGTTGCACAGTTTAAAAAAATTGTGTTGCTATAATTAAGGGAGAGGAACTCATACTTCATTTCAAATATAAAAGCTTAGATTGAGATTTTAATAGAATTTAGTCATGAACATATATGAATGTTATGATGAAATGATTCAACATAAGGAAATTCTATATATGGAAATGTTATAGCGAGAGACTGGTAAAGTATCATGTCTTTATGTGAGACATTGTGAATCGTGTCCCATATGCTTCGGGTATAGGATCGATTGCATATGCTATAATATTTGTGTGTTCTGAATTTTCCAAATTCCTAGGGAATTCAGAAGGAAAATGGACCAGAACCGGATATGACTAAAATTGTTAAACAACTGTCAAGGACAATCTAAGGTTTACCGAAGATTGGTTGCTTATGGACAGTTGGAAGTATAGTAATGGATGGACCATATTAACATGATTGTGAATAGAAAGGATTGTCACATGGAAAATATGGAAATGTTTCTATATTGGGAGTTGGATATTAAGAATCTATGTGTAAGCTAGAAACTTTCATGCAAGAAGGATGTTCAAAGGAATGTACTTTGAATATGAGACTTCGTATCTATGGAATTCTCGTATAACAATCTCCAGTGGAGTACTCTGTAATATCATTGTCCAAGTTTTTGTGACTTTGGTTCCTTGAGATGACAAAAGGATCATTGCATGATAGTTTAGAATCTAACACATTCTAATAGTGGCAAGAATTTCGTATTCTTACACTTACGATAAGGATTTGGAATTGTGAAATTAGTGTCATTGGAAATGTTTACAATTGATCTATTTCACAAAGTAAGGACCATAGGTAAACATAGTGTGCATGCTTGGAGCATGGGAGAACTATTGTTTTAATTCAAGTATTAAGTTGATTAGTCGAAACATTATACATTGAATAATGTGTAGTTAATATGGTGATTACATAACAACTGTTATATTTATATTCCAAAGTGTTGAGACCATATTGGATTCGATTATTCTTGTGTTTCACTTTGCATGTTTTACTTCCCGAATAACTAGGTTATTCAAACATCCACAGTCAATCATACTTTGGAAGTAAGTAATGAGGTAAGACTATCATGAATCTGTCTGTAGATTGTCTAGGTGTTTAGACATAGCACAAGTTTGCTGCAGTGTTCATGAGTACTTCTGAAATAAGAATTTGAGTATTGGATTAAACCCACGCTCACATAAATCACTTCATGGATTTTATCACGAGTGATTGTGAGATGATAATATATTATATTCTTCAAACGGAGACATATAGTTGTAGTTTACAAGTCGGTTGCACATTGATGATACGTAAACGCACCAGTAACTTGGTGTTATAATACGTATTGTTGTGTGTGATTTGATGAGTAAATAGAGCAAGCATATGAGTCGAAGTTTATCCGTTCCTTTTACCCTAAGAAGGATAAAAGCGATATATGTGGGCCCCTTGATGATTTAGTGATGACAACCTAAGCGCTTGGCCAAGCCTGGACTAATTTGATTTGTTCAATTAGTCAATCGTCATAAATCGGAAATCGGGAAACAACACATGAACAGAGAGAATGATTATAATACATGTCCCGGTTCATATGATATATTGTAGAATGGAGGAATATATGATCCCTTATCTAATGGACGCGTCAGAGTTCGACAACGGCTTTTGAGAGCTATGATTGCTAGTCGATTTTTTGAAGTCGTACTTCCAATTATAGTTATTAGACTTATACAAGTGGGAGACTGTTGGATTAGGTGTCTAAGCTCATAACTATAATTGGTATGTACTTGACCCGAGAGTGGCATGGTCCATTTTGGGTTACATTCACCAGAACAATTTGATACGATGTATATTTGAAAAAAGAGGTTATTTGTGATTTATTAATATATTATGAGTATAATATATTAATTGAGAAATCATATTATTTAATTAGTATTGATCAAGAATTAATCTGAAATTAATTTAGTGATCAAAAGAGACTGATTAAATTAACGGGGACTGATTATATAAATCAGTGATACATATGGTTTGGGCTAATGATCCATGATTGATTTGTCATGGGCTAAGCTTATGAGATAGTCCATGAATTTGTAGTCCAAATCAATTGTTGGATCATAAGCCTAAGTGTAAGAATTAGGGTTTACAAGTGACTCTTGGAATTCTACACTGTATATGTAACCCCTTTAACCCTAAAATCACAACTTGTGTTCCATAAGGAAACCCTAGCCGATTTTGGTGGTTACTAGCCTCTATCTCATTGTCCTCCAATTGTTGGTGGTGTTTTTTAACCATTTAAGGCATCACACTTGAGGTGCTAAGCTCTTGAAAGGCCAAGTTCTACAAGCTACAGCAAAGAGGTAATCATCTAATTCGGTTTTATGTTTCAAATATCAATGTTGTATGCTAGTTAGGCTTCATGCTTTGGAAAAAGAAAATTGCATGTATAACTTGAGAAAACTTAGATCCAAAGCATTAGGGTTGTATGTGCACCATAGGAGTGTTAGAGTACATAACACCCAACACTTACTGCCCTGAACCAGAAAGGAGTGACCTTCAACTGGGGGGGGGGGGGGGGGGTAAATACGAAACTGCCTTCGAGATGCTAAATCAAAATTTATGCAGTGCTCCGATCCTGTCTCTTATTGAAGGAACGGAAGACTTTGTGGTCTATTGCGATGCATCCAAGCAGGGTCTAGGTTGCGACTCATGCAACGGGGAAAGGTCATTGCCTATGCCTCTAGACAACTTAAGACTCACGAGGTGAACTACACCACACACAACCTTGAATTAGGGGCAGTAGTGTTTGCCTTAAAGATCTGGAGACACTACCTTTACGGTACAAAGTGTACGATCTTCACTGACTATAAGAGTCTGCACCACATCCTCAATCAAAAAGAGCTCAATATGAGACAATGATGATTGGTAGAGCTACTAAATGATTACGAATGCGAAAATTCGTTATCATCCGGGCAAGGCCAACGTGGTAGCAAATGCCCTAAGTCGAAAGGAGTACTCGGGCCGCCGAGTAAAATCATTGGCAATGACTATCCATTCACATCTGTCCACCCGGATCAAAGAGGCGCAACTTGAAGCTTTGAAACCTGAGAATGTCATAACTAAAGCCTTGCGAGGAATGGATAAAAACCTTGATGTCAAGGATGACGGAGCTCGTTACCTCATGAATCGAATATGGACACCGAGATTTGGAGGGTACAGAGACATTATCATGAATGAAGCTAACAAGACCAATTACTTCGTTCATACTGGGTTAGACAAGATGTATCTCGACCTCAATAAAGTATATTGGTGGCCTAACATGAATGCGGAAATCGCTACTTATATGGGAAAGTGTTTGACTTGGGCCAAGGTCAAAGTAGAGTACCAAAACCCTCAGGTTTGCTACAACAACCGAATATACCCGAGTGGAAGTGGGAACGGATAACAATAGACACTGTATGGGTATTTGTCGATAGGTTAACCAAATCCTCGCACTTCCTACTAATAAGGAGACAGACAAAATGGAGAAACTAACAAGGATGTACATCAATGAGATTGTACGATTACATGGTGTGCCAATATCCATTATATCTGACAGAGATACTAGGTTTACCTCATGGTTCTTGCAATCGCTACAAAAGTCCTTGGGAACCAAACTCGACATGAGTACAGCCTATCACCCTCAAACCGAAAAGCAAAGCAAGAGAAATATTCAAACGCTTGAAGACATGTTAAGAGCTTGTGTGACAGA
This sequence comes from Lactuca virosa, assembly GCF_052849685.1. NCBI lineage: Eukaryota > Viridiplantae > Streptophyta > Magnoliopsida > Asterales > Asteraceae > Lactuca > Lactuca virosa. Next base: position 51,385,825 of record NC_136430.1, read on the forward strand.
CTTCGTTAAAGCTTGAGATACCCACCTACCACTCATCGAGTTCTCATACAACAACAGTTATCACTCTAGCATTAAAGTTGCTCCATTTGAAGCCCTCTATGGGCGCAAGTGCAGATCACCTATGTGCTGGGCTGAGGTGGGTGACACTCAGATACCTAGAGGACGAGTTCCTAACAACACTCTTATCGGCCCTGAGATCATACGGGAAACGACAGAGAAGATCGTTCAGCTCTGTGAACGACCAAAGGCCTCTCAGGATCGACAAAAGAGTTATATGGATAAACGAAGCAAACCCTTGGAATTCCAGGTTGGTAACCGCGTATTGTTGAGGGTCTCACCGTAGAAGGGAATGATATGTTTTCGAAAACATGGGAAACTAAATCCAAGGTATATAGGGCCATTCGAGATCCTTTCCAGGATTGGCCCGGTACCTTACAGACTTCGGCTACCACAGGAACTCAGCAATGTGCACTGCACTTTCCATGTGTCCTATTTAAAGAAGTGTTTGTCCGATGAGACTCTCATCATTCCACTTTAAGAAATCAACGTAAACAAGAGTCTCCACTTCGTCGAGGAACATGTGGAAATCATGGACAGGGAAGTCAAAAGAATGAAGCAAAGCCGCATACCAATAGTAAAGGTCCGTTGGAATGCCAAGCGAGGACCTGGATTTACTTGGGCACGTGAGGACCAAATGAAACAGAAATACCCACATCTTTTCCCTAACTCTTGAGAACCCATTCGGATTACTAATTTTTGGACTAAATTCCTTCTAACAGGGGGATGATGTGACAACCGTCAATTTTGGTCGGACAAAGTCAACAAAAGTCAACCAGATCAACTCAACTCGTATTAAAATTTTAGGATAAATGTCATATTCCCTAATGTTACTGATGTACTATTGACAAGTTATAATGCAAAGCATCTCTCTTGTCGCCAATTATCGAATATAAACCCTAATTAGGGTTAGTAACGTAACAATTCGATAATTCAATTTTATATTATTTAGGTGTAAATAATATTCATAACACAATGTAGTTGACTTCAAAAACCTTATACTACATGACAAATTCATAACAAAAGTTACATACACAGAGTTTTGGTGAATTCGTCACCAGATGCGACAGATTCTATACCCGACTTAAACACTCAAACGTTAACGAAAAGAATTAGGAATTATCCTAACTTTCGTGTAATGTGTTATTATTTTTGATGATAATGATCTTTATGATAATTTGAATTTAAATGATTTAAATTAAGTAAATATACATCATTTTTACCATACTTTTTATAAAAATCACCAACTTTTATAAAAATTTCTCATTCTTTTATAAAAATAAAAGAAACAATTTTTATCTTATATGATGATGACACCTTTTTTAAAGAAATAACATTTTAATAAAGTCAACCCCTACACCCCCATACCCCCGTACCCTACCCCCCCACCCACCCTCCCCCTCCCCCCTGTAAACTTCGGCCGAACCCCCCCCCCCCCCCTCCCACTCCATCTTCTTCATTTTTTCATCTCTCCTTCAAGAACAAGTTTATCCTCTCAAGATTCATCTCCATAAGTTGGTTCTTGATCTTTTGGTAAGTATTTCCTTACTAAACTAGTGATTATATATATATATATATATATATATATATATATATATATATACTAGTTTTGTTACAATTACACACATTAATATGTGTTAATATCCATAGGATAATTCAACATTCAAGTGTTCTAAGCTTGAAATCCTTCATCTTCACCTCTTTATCCGCCAAGAAACACACTCAAGGTGAGTTCATACACCTCATTTTCGTTTTTATCCAAGTTTTAGGGGGGAATACAAGTAAACTTGTATAATAATTCAAGTTATTATACATGTTTTGTCTTCAATTTGTGTAAAAGTATTATTTACATGATATAATGTTATTACCTAGTATTATCAACATTTATGTATGGTATGTTGTTTAAAATGCAAATCTATGAAAAATGAGTATAAACATGATATATGTTCTTGAGAAAAAGTCATAAAAACTAAACTATAAAAACTATGGTTTTTATGAACATAATATGACTTTTCTAGCAAAAAAATTTATAACCAAGTTATTACATCATTTTTGTGGGATATAAAATAAAATATGTCATTTTGGGCATATGTTTAGAAACTAGTTATAATTACCAAGGATTTGGTTTTACAAAAAGAAAACCTAAAAAATCCACCATTTTTATGTAAACTTTAGGGTTTTCTAGCAAAAATGGTCATGACTAGGTTATGGTACCATTTTTGTGATATTTGACCTAAAATATATTGTTTTAAACATAAAAGGATAACTTGAATTAATCTCCACAAAAAGGAAAAATAAAATTTACAAAGTTCGTTTGGTGACGTAAAAAGGCCAAAAACTAGAAAATTGACTTCATCATACTAAATGTTCATATACTTGTGTTAGATGTAAATTAAATGATATTTATGTACATCTAAATATGTTAACTTATACATATTTTGAGTATATATAGGCACAATAAAACATTAATAATAAATTATAATCGATATAGTTTATGGGTCATTAACACTATTTTATTGTTTTGGGACAAGTCGAATAATTATATAAAAGTATAATTATTTTACACTAAGTTAATACAATGGAAAAGTGTTATTTACACATACAAGGGTTTTCATTACACTAGCACGTAAACTTGTTGAAACAATTATGTGTAACAAAGTCTTCACCGTACCTACCAGAGTACACACTAAAGTCCTTAATTATAACCAAAATCTCGATAAGAGAGTGTGATACTTATGTATAGATCTATATGAGACTAACAATCCTGCACCTAAGCTGCTAGCTACAGCTACACTGGTAGGTCTGGGGTGAGAAATGTCTAACATTCTGACGCCTGAAGAACGTCGCAGCAGGACAACTTTGGTTTTAGCATTGTTGTAATAACTCACATGGGGAATCAAAAATACATTTAGTTTACAGAGTAACATGCATTCAAAAGGTTTTATATAAGGATAAAACTACGTAACACTATGTTAAGTATAGAAATACTCGTACATTTTTGGTCTTAGAGTTTTAAGACTACAACTCCTTTTTAAGAAAATATTGGATTTTCTAGGAACAAATACTGTCATTTTACAAGGAAAGGGTTACAGATTTTTCACATACAAAACTCTGATGAACTCACCAACTTAATTGTTGACACTTTTCTAAACTACTTGTATTATCAGGAAACTGTTAAACAGGTAATCACAAGACTTTTGAGGATGGGACGTTATGGCATCGTACTATTCATTTTTGTCATCATAATGTAATTGGTTTTGAAACATACAATAATTGGAAACAAGGTAACATTCTCAATTATATTTATGATGGTTGTTTTTGCTTTGATCACTATGGTACATTATGTTGTGATACTGTTCATGAAAGTCATCCACCCCCAGACGTTTCCGCCATCCTGGTTTGGGGGTGTGACATAAATCATATCAAGTAAGATTTAATTCATCTTTTATTATCATTAAGGCCTTAGATGATTCTTAACGGTTTGGAATTCAACTTTATATTTGAAACCTTTAACAATGATTTTGTAATTATGTTTTAACATGTAAAATACAATTTATGACTACTATACTTGTTAATAAAGTTGATTTGGTATCTTTTGCAAAATCTTAGACATTCACTACAAAGGAAGTCATACACCATAATGTATAGTTCCTTAATAATTATTTTCTCTACTACTTAGTGAAAATATCATTATAAATCTTTTATATATAAATAATATTTACATATGTAAAATAAAATACATTATTTTCCTTCAATGATCCCTTCTTGAAGTTGGAATATGTGAATGTCATTTATATAATAAAGATAAATAAGTCAAAGATGAGTTTGATTTAAAACAAGTTGAATTCAATAAATTTTGCATATAGAACTTGTTATTTATAAAGCATTGATATTTACTTTATAATTCTTATTAAGAGATCTAGTCTCATAAATAGAATTTTAATCATTTCTGAATATGAATATGATCGTTATGAAAAACGATTTAAGTAAATAGTCAATCAATCATAAATTAAACTGAGACATACATTTAGGCAAGATAAATTAAACATACATTGTTCCAAAACAAGCATTGTTTTATATTACAAATACATTATGTTCCAAGCATAATAAACTAGACTCTGAGAGTGTAGTTCCAACTTGATTGTGCTTAGTTGGTTACTCTTCTGTAAATATTTGTATGCCATTTACAAATATTAGATTAACATTTAAGTACCAAGTACCTAAGTCTTATATGAAACGTGTGATTTCTATATAGTATATACCTAAATTACTAGTCTCTTCCAAACTTTCTTTCCACATAAGAGGAGCAGTTCTTCTTCCAGTGTCTGGTTTCTCCACAAAAGAAACAAGATCCATATATGTGGGCCTTATTGGATTTCTTAGGCTTAAAGGCGTTCAGTCCATAGAACATGGGCCTTCTTGATCACACAAGGTGATTCCTTTTTGGCCTTGAACTATTCCTAGTTTGATGTTAGAAACATCATTAGTATCACAGTGATGTATTTACTAGGTATCATGTTCATGCTATTTGCTCAAAGAAAATAGTTTAGGACTAGGACCTTTAACTGTATACAATTTCATATCTCTTGTGAGATTGTCTCTTAAGACGCGAACTCATTCATTGAAGTTGTATCTAGTGAATGTTACTGTTTCATTAAGTCATTAAAGAAAGATGACAATTTCATGGTAATGAGAATGGATTATATAACAACAAATTTTTAACAAAATTCATTTAGTATTTTCAGTATTTAAATTCTTTAATAATTAATACCCTTCTAGTTTCCCAAAAACATTAATTATCAGAGTGTAGGATCCAAGTTGCAAAACAAATAAATGGTTAGGTATCTTTTATCCCATCCATTTGAATTCAACCCGGTAGATATCGATTATCAATTGTATCTCACTATATAATCCCTATATTTATGGGATCGCTAATAACAATTTTAATTAGACAAGTTTGATCTCATGTATGCCTCCAAACTATCTTGCTTAGGTATCCTTTATCACAAAAGATTCCGATCAAATTCCAATTTGAAAAAAACATGTGTAATCGGTCTATAACTTGGTTATAGAAATCACGAATACACCCCGACCATCAAAAGATAACACTAAGCGGTTAGATATCCTTTATCCCACTAATGCATACAAGAGATGTATGAGTGCTCTTCAAAAAGAATTGCATAGATTTGAGGTTTGTAAAAAGGGTCTTTTATATGTTTTATAATTCTAGTTTTAAAAACATATGATATCATGGTTATTACATGCATATAATAAACCATGTTATCAATTTTTAAAAAGAAAATCACTTTTAAAGGTTCTATATAAAAAACCTAGTTTTTATATAATTTTACGCGATTCAATTTAATAACCGGTATTAAGTTTGAGTATATTTGAAACTTATATCTTCAATAAGACTTCATGTTATTACGTATAAATTTGGAGTTTGTATAAGTTATTAAAGTTACCACTTTAAAACTTATATTTGAGTATTTCAAAATTTGACGTTATTAACGTTTTTATAAAATGAATTTTATTTTAAAACAATAATTTGTTACAACTTATGTCCACATTATAAATTTTGAAAACCAAACTCCAGGTGATGTTTATTTTGTCTAAAATTAGTTTAGCATGTGAAAAACTAATTTATCAACTACACATAATAATTGCATAAAATAAACAACACAAACATGCATAAAATTATATGTGCATAAACATAACAAACTAATGACATTTTTTGTGAGCCAACACAAAAAATGTCAAGTCCATTCTTAAAGGGACATTTTAAGGGACCAAAAATTTTCTTGTAATGTTTTTGTAGAAGCTCCCACTTAAGTAAACAACATTTTGCTTGCAAAAGATTTGAAGAACTTTTTGAAAGCTAAAATTCAGCAACTGTCGCTAAAAGTCCAACAACCCTTTAGAAAACAACTTTAGTGACAGTTTTAAGAAGTTGTCACTCAAAATTTCGTAGGGGTGGCCATATTAACCGAAAAACCGAACCATAACCAAATTAACCGATATAACCGAACTGTTTTAACCGAACCATTACTAAAATATATGGTTCGGTTTCTAATTTTGATTAACCGAATATATATGGTTCGGTTATGGTTTTCATCAAAAACCGAACCATTATTAACCGAACTGAACTAATAATATTAATAAATATTTTTAATATAATATTATATTAAATATATCGTATGTAATTATATTAGAAATTGAAATTTTAAAAGGTAATTATTTGGAGTTAGATAAGATAAGTAATCTTAAATCGATACTACAGTTATATATACACAATCATTCGCTTTTTATAATGATAGACTTTGTGTTTTTCATTTTTTTTTTGAAAAATATGTTTATTTTTATTCATCTTGGACCATTTTGGTTAACCGATATTAACCATCAACCATAACCATTAACCAATTAAACCCGTTAACCAAGACCAATATTAACCGCTACCCAATGGATATCGAAATACATTAACCAATTGTAATGGTTATGGTTCGGTTTTGACCAATAACCGAACCAAACCGCCACATACACACCCTTAAAATCCTGCACACATTTTAACTTCCAAAATGGCTCTTTTGTCTTTAAAAAAATGGCTCCAACTTCATATATTGTTACATTTTTGTACAAATAAACTAATTCTAAAAACTAATCTATTAAATACAAAAATAAACCAAGAAAACTAATTTATTTAATTTATTACATACCATATGAATAAATAAATTATTACAGCCATTTTTATAAAACAACCAACACAACAAACACAACAAACACAATTGTTATTGGCTAGTTTATGCACATCATACATATCAACATACACATTAAACAACTTTTGTTTTTCTAAGACAACTTTAAATGACAAAAGATGTATGAAAACGTTTTTCACATAAAATAAAAATTATAAAGTTGTCATTGAAAATATGTATGAACTTGTTTTTATACAAAACCAGGTTATCCATATTCTCCAAAAACTAAGATTTTCAAAAATCAAAAAATCTAACCAAACTTGCAAGGTGGCTCTTGATACCAACTGCTGGGTTTTTTTATTCAAAAACTAGTTTCAAAAACATAATATTTAGCAACGGAAGACTTGATCATTTTTGAATAATATAAACAAGTTAAACCCACCAAGGATCATCTTGAATTTTGTAGAAAGTTTTAAACACAACCAAAGAAGAAGAAGAACAAATAACAACCTTTGTAGTTCTTTGGATCTTCCTGGGAGGCTTGGAAGTTGATGAAGAATGAAGAACTTTAGAGAAACCAACAAGTTGTCAAATTAATTTAAGATGCTAGTCTTGTAAAAAAACGCTTAATCGCTTAAGTTTGAAGTTCATAACCAATATGAACTTCAAAAGATTATAAGAACAAGTAAGTAATCTTCATGTATGAACCAAATGTGAGAGAGAGTGTATCACCATAACAAGTTACAGTTTTGACTAACTCAAAATGTAAGAAAGAAAGTCTTCTCTTAAAGCTAAATCTTTACCCACGAGGTATTAACACTTTAAAACAACCCATGCCTCTTTATAATATTTAATTCCCACACTCATGAAGCATGTTCCCTACAATATTATATACAAAAGACATGTCTCCAAGATCTATCTCTATTTTCGGCCTATGTTTGTAAAAAGAAGAAAATATGTTTAAATTTTATAAACTCAAAGTTTATAAAATATAAACTTTGTCTTTAGGTAAAGGCAAAAGGATTCAACTAGTTCAAAAGGTTGTACATGACTTATTAATTCATACCATATAAAATAATATGTTACTTGTATTTGTAAAATAATTATTTCTATTAAATAAATATTTTTCCAATTAATTATAAGAGTTTATTGATTATTTATTAAAATTCTAATAAATAATCAATTATATTAAGTTGTTGTTAATGTGACTCATTAATATCACATGTTAATAGCAATATCAATTTAATATGATTCACTGTAAATACTCCCCGGGTTCAAATACAGGCACGATATGGTTAGAGATGTTTTGTTTGACATATTTAAGCGTGCCGGGGTTTCCGCTAAGAAAGAGGCACCTGTTAATTTCTTGACTGACCCGACAGAAGGAAGGTCAACCCTCAGACCGGCTGACATTATGATTTTTGGATGGGTCGGAGGGAAACACGCATGTGTGGATCTTACAGGGGTATCCCCTCTCGTGGGCCTGAGGGCGGGGGGTTTCACGGCGGGACATGCTACTTTAAAAGCAGCTACAAGCAAAGTCACCAAACATGAGAAGTCGTGCATGAAAAATCAACACGTGTTCATACCATTTGCATTTGATACGTTTGGTTTCCTCGCACCGGATGCGGTAGAGCTTCTTAAAAGAGTACAACGAATTATGCATAGTAATGTTATATCCCCTAGATCTTCGGATGTAGTCTTTAAAAGAATTAGTTTTACCATTCAAAAAGGTTTAGCGGCACAGCTTGTTGCCCGTTTGTCATCTCACTCATTGTACGATGACAATTAAAAAATATAAAAATAAGATAAAAATAAATATTAAACATGAAAATATAAATCAGCAAAAAAAAAATATGATTCTTGAGCATACAATATCTTTCTCTCTCTCTCTCTATATATATATATATATATATATATATATATATATATATATATATATATATATATATATATATATATATATATATGATTAAATATAAATTACAAATATTATATGATTATATGAATAGAAATAAATCTGACATTTATTAAGATGCCCAAAATTTGAGACTTGGTCTTCCATTTTTTTGTTTATATATCAGTTGAAATTATCAAAAATTGGCAAGAATACCCCAATACAGAAACTTACACACAACTATTGTACGTTGAACAAAAAAGTTTGCATTTGCAATTACAAAGAAACAATGTAGAAAGTCTACTTTATTCGTCATTACTTTCATACATATTAAATAACACTACCTTTTTAATTAGGATAAAATGGCTAAAACGGCTCATTAATCTCAACAGTCCTTTCATGTCACAACAACGATGATCAATTTGCAACAAAAATTTAAATTCATATACAACAGTTTACAAAATAAATCACTGCAGCTGATTATGGCCAGGTGCATGAGGAAGAGAGGGGAGTCTATTGTCAGCAGGAAAAGAATTTGGTGAGATCCCCACAGCCACTGGTCATGCATTATTATAATATCAAACATTGTGTTTTAGATGGTGTGTCATAGTCATCTTTTTTAACATTTAAAATGTACCTCTTCTATTTTAGATTTATTACCTTTGTTCTTTTGGCTTCATTCCCTTCTCCAATCCACTTATACCCTTTATTTTCACTCTCTCTCTCTCTCTCTCTCTCTCTCTCTCTCTCACACACACACTCACACCTTTTGCAAGCTACAGAAGCTACTCATCAATTTGCAGGTCTGTCCTCTTCTCTCCTCCTCTCAAATTAGCTAGGGTTTCCTAGATGTTTCTTTATTGAGGCTGAAGTTTCATGTGTTATCTTTTGAAGCATATGTATATATATGCACTTACTTTTTATCTTGAATTGAAAGCAGCCACACAGGGTGATCATTCAAAGAGCAAGCTTTTATAACTTAACACACAAGAACAAGAAAAAAGGTACTTGTCTTTTTTCTTTTTTTCTTTTTATTTTAATCTTTTGTGATCTTAAGATCAAAGGAACCTAGCTAGTCAGCCACTAAATCTACAAAGCATGTAATCACATGAGGCTGTTTTTTTTTTTTTTTTTTTTTTTTTTTAGGGTAATTCCCTTTTTCAGTCTTTACTTTCCGTGTAAAGTTTGGAAGTCTATGATCTGCTAGGGTTTTTTCAACTATAACTCTGTGAGAATATATGCTCATGTCATGCCATTAGTTCACCCAATGAATCATTATAATAATGAGGAATTGGAAGCACTTAGCCAGATCCAATGTCTCAAACATGATTCCAACTTCAAAGGGAGTAACACAGACACAAAGAGAGAGAGAGAGAGAGAGAGAGAGAGAGAGAGAGAGAGAGAGAGAGAGAGAGAGAGAGAGAGAGAGAGAGAGAGAGAGAGAGAGAGAGAGAGAGAGAGAGAGAGAGATGTTTGTGCTGATTTGAGCACGAGCAATTGGAATTGGGTAACCAATATATATGGACTTGAGAAATCATAGTATGCATGTGTGTATGTGTACATTTAGGAGAGAGAGAGAGAGAGAGAGAGAGAGAGAGAGAGAGAGAGAGAGAGAGAGAGAGAGAGAGAGAGAGAGAGAGAGAGAGAGAGAGAGAGAGAGAGAGAGAGATTGGGGTTTGGGATTAGCGAAATTCTGTAAAGACTGTTGCAGACATCTTGAATTCATCAGTTCTATATATGTTTCCTACAAGAAAACAAATACTGCAAGCAATCTAATTGATTGATTATTCATATATATGTATGTCCGTGTTCATACACACACACGACACACACTACTGATCAAGGACAACCTTCATAGAACTTTTAATGATTTACTGGAAGATGTTCTGTGTCTATATGAAACCAAACATAGAAAAAAAAAGTCAAAAATTACTTATATAAAAAATAATGATACTAACTACGTAGTACACCAGTGACCTACTTCTGATTTCGTAAACTTAGTTAATATATAATTATCGTCTAGTATTTTGCATACTAATGATCAAGATCGACATATATACTTCTTTCTTCGATTTATCTACTAATTAAATGTATATATCCACAAATAATATTCTTGATTAGTTTATCTTCATCTTTTTTTATTCAATAAGAAATTATGCAGTTAAACATTGGTCGTTTGACACCCAATATTAATCAAATCCAAACACACTTTTCCTGATATTGGGACAATATTATCGTATGGAAAAGCTCAAGTACTAGATAAAATTTTGAAGTGAAACATAATAATCAAATTCATATATAGTTTAATTGTAGAACGGATACATACCATTTATTAATTATATATGTATTTTCGTGCGTGTATAAAATATAATATATTGAGCATATATTCTTTACTAGATGAAATTTTGATTAATTGCAGTATAAAGAAAAGAAGAAGAGAGATAATTAATGGCTTCAGCAAGCTCTTACAACTCTCCATGTGCTGCCTGCAAGTTCTTAAGAAGAAAATGCATGCCTGGTTGCATCTTTGCACCCTACTTCCCACCCGAGGAGCCACAAAAATTCGCAAACGTTCACAAAATCTTCGGTGCCAGCAATGTCACTAAGCTTCTCAATGATCTACTCCCTCACCAGAGAGAAGATGCAGTGAATTCACTTGCATATGAAGCTGAAGCTCGCGTAAGGGATCCTGTTTATGGCTGTGTTGGTGCCATCTCTTTCCTCCAAAGACAAGTTGATCGTCTGCAAAAGGAGCTCGATGCTGCCAATGCCGATTTAATTCGATATGCATGCAATGAAGTCCCAACAGGGACGTTACCAGCTGCAGTGCCACATTTGAATTCAATTCAACCGATAACACCGAGGCAAAGAACCATGGATCATTACCCTACTAGAAGGACCGGAAACATTGATGGTGGTGGTAATGGAGGTGGTGGATTCTACCAATCACCACCATCTTTTCCTTATCAGTATGCTAATCAACTTCAGTGGAACCCTTCTAGTTTCGGTGGTAATATGGGCGCTGGTGGTGGAGGACAAGGTTAACATGTGAATTTCTGTCAATCTCTCTGATGGCCACATACATGTTATAAGACCCTCTTTTGGGACTTTACTCTACATAACTATGTGGTTTACTAGCTAAACTCTATAGTGAGCGTACGATGTGTGCATATATATATATATATATATATATATATATATATATATATATATATATATATATTCATCATCATCATCATCACCACATGTGAGTCTTTGGCTAGACCACCGATTCCTGCTTCTCCCCCGAAATTATAACTCCTTATATATAATTACTTTTCGGGATTTTAATTGAACCACCTTGGGATCCTTATATTTGAATGGTAGCAACTTTCTTATATGTAGAGTTGGTGTCTGATTCATCATTACTATTGGTTATTTGGCGTTTGGAATTGCATTTTCTTTAGTGAACGGCGGTCTTTGAGTTGCATTTTAATAAAATACAAGTGTTAAAGCAGCATCTGTAAAGTAACATATATAAATGGCCTAAATTTACGAACTCTGTCAATAAATTACGGCAACAGTACAAAAGTTGCACATCCTTGTACGTTGGGTCACCAAGTGTATAAAGACACAAAAACACAAACACATACTTACATACATTTAAAAAAAAAAAAAAAAAACCTAACGAGGAGGATAATGAAACGTTGATTTTGTTTATATTTAGTTATTTTTATACGATATATAATCAAACTTGATAAACTTGTTCATATATTATCATTATGGCGTGCTATCATAAGTAAAAAAAAAAGTAATATGTAAATAGTTTTAACAAATTTAATGGTATATATAGTATACAAATAAATGACTAAATATGAACAAAAATAGAGCTTCCCCACCACCTCTGACACCACAACCGTCACCGCCACATCTACCTTCGTCATTGCCACCACCACTACCACGACCTCCACCATCGCCTCTGTTACTATCACTACCTCCAACACCGCCACCGCCACCACATCTGCCTCTGCCTTCGTTACCACTATCGCCACCTCCACCACTACCTTGACCGCCGCCACCTCCACCACTACCTCTATCATTGTGAAGGTAGAGGAGGTGGTGGGGGAGGTTCTTTTTTTGTTTACATTTATCTTAAAAATATGGAGTAATGATGATGATTGTGGTGAAACACCAACAATCATAATCTACTCGGGGTAATAACATACATATATGTGTTATTGTAAGAAAACACAATTAAATCGAGATCAAAACAATTCACCTACAATTTGAATGATCTCAACAACTACATTGCAATACTCAAACAAAAACCTAAAGTTAAGATATCTAAAAAAAATGGTACGACGTACTTCAACCCGCCCCAAGGCTCGCTTGATAGGTTAATTGTGAAACACTAGTAATATTTTAGGTGTGCTAGGGTTTCATGGACATTGAATGTGGAATTTCACTCATCAGCCACTAGACTCTCATTCCTTCGACAACTAACACATCACCGATCGATTCAGTCCAATGAGGACCACCACGCCACCGGAAACCCCCATTGTGACATTCAGACGAAGGGGAAAAGAAATCGGCGGTGAATGTGGTGTATCTTCGGCGACGGTACGACGTCTCCTCCTCATTTCTCTTTCTTTTTTTCTTATAACATCGATTTCCAACTGATAATCGTGATTAATTGCAAAAAATGTCAATTTCAGTTTTTCTCTTTCTCTTTCTCTTGTCACCGCCGACCGTTGCTATCACCGCTGAGGACTACCACCACCGGTGCACCATCTATTGATTTCCGGCCACCACAAGTTCTATTTACTGTGATTTTCGAGATTAACTGCAAAATATGTGTGTTTGTATATATTTTGTGAAATTAGGCATATATGTGTATAAATGGTGTATATATGTGAAACTTTGTGTATTTGGTGTATTGTAACACCCGGATTTCCAGGTATATTATTTTAATTATTTATTTTTGAGAATCATTGATCTACTCGACTAGTTGGTGCTATAACTCGTCGAGTAGAAGCGGGGTGGCCACGTAAGTTTAATGAACTACTCGACGAGTCCAAGAGTAGACTCGTCGAGTAGGCGCTGTTGGTGAAAACCCTAAATCCTCGGGCCTGTGCCCTATTTAAGGAACCTTATGGCCCTCATTTGCGACTACCAGTCCAGAAAGAGAAACCCTAGTTAGCTTGAGTGTGTGGTGTGAGGAGAAGGGCTATTTTAATCCTTGTTGGTGTGGTTTTTGCAAAGAAGAAGGAGATTCCAGCAAAAGAAGGTCAAGGGGGTTGCTATTCTGTGGTTTCAAGCAAGGAAACTCCATCTTTGAGGTATTTAATCGAACCCTTCTTATGTTTTGGTGTAGAACCCTTGGATCTAGGGTTTTCTCTATCCTTTATTGGCTTGGATATGATGCTTATGATGTCCCTTTGAGTGTTAAACTCTGGATCTGGACCTTGAGAGGTCCAGAGAGCCCCAACCTCCCTGCTTTATGCTACTCCATTAGAGATATGAGCCTAGGTTGCCATTTTAGAGGCTATTTCACCAAAAGAAGCATATTGAACGTTGCATGAGTGTAAAGGTCGGACCTTTACGTGATTATTGAGTATGGTAAGGTCAGATCTATAGGATAGAGAAACAGATCTGACCTCAGAAGGTCATTTGAGTGTTGCCATGGAAGGAACTCGCCGAGTCCATAAGGGGACTCGACGAGTCGAGTCGGGTTGCCCCGCGATTCATGACCAGTGGTAACCCGTCGAGTGAAAGGTTAACTCGACGAGTCGAGTGAGGATCTTTGAGGATTCGGAAGATGCCTGGACTCGCCGAGTCACACGAGTGCACTCGACGAATCTGGTCAAAGTTTGACAGTTGACTTGAGTTGACTTCAGTTGACCTTAGGGTTTTGGTCAAGCTGGTTCTAGAGAGAGATCTGGGAAGGGTAGAATGCTCTTCTATCCACTCCTTAGAAATGAGGACAAGAGAAAGTATTGATTAGAGATGTTATTATTGTTGGATATAGTGTCTAAGTCCATAACTTTATTTGGTATGTACTTGACCCGACCCGGCATTGTCCATTTGGGTTGCATGGCATTGCAATACTTGGATAGACTAAATGAGAGAATAAGGCACTTATGATTATTAATATATTATAAGTTCTAATATATTAATAATAGTATTATTTAATTAGTATTGATCAAGTATTAATCTAGGATTAATTTGGTGATCAAAGTGAGACTAATTAAATATATAGGGTTGATTATGACAATCATCAATTCTTTTATGGTGGATTAATGATTCATGGTTTATGGGTTATGGATGTAACCAAATGGAGCTCCATGGATAGTCCATGGGAGTTACAAATCCATGGGTCATGGGAAATCAAGAGTCATGACAATTAAGGGCATTCATGTGTAAACCCTAATTGTGACAACACTATAAAAGGAACCCTATGGCTAGCAAAATGGAGAGCTAGTGGACCTAGTGTTACTAGAGAGGGCATAACCAATTTTGAGTGCTAGAAGTATTCTCTCAAGTTATTCCAAGTCTTGTGGTGTTGTGTGAAGCATTTGAGGCACGACATTTGGGGTGCTAGGCTCACAAAGTCTTGAAGGAATCCAAGGAACAACGAGGTATGTATTTCTACTAGTTTTTATGTTTTATGTAATCCCCATGCCATGCTAGTTAGGAAATAACCTTGAAAAAGAAATTTGCATGTATATAGAGAAAACATAGATTCAAGGTTATTAGGGTTGCATGTACACTTAGGAAGTGTTAGAATGCTCAAAACCCATCAGTGGTATCCGAGCCTAGGATTGTTTTCTGTATACTTGATGCAAAACTGCTTAAAAATCGAAAATTCTGCATTCTGACGACTGGACTCGCCGAGTCCATGGGGAGGACTCGCCGAGTCCATGAACAAATACATCCTACTCGACGAGTAGAATAATGCACTCGGCGAGTAGGAGCGTGCTGGGCAGTTTTTTCGAGTTTTGTTGTTGGAAATGGATTAAGATCATTATCCCAATCTGTTTTGGACTTGTAAAATCTGTTTTTCAAAATGATAATGATTATGTTAACCCATTTTACATGACTTTTATCAATTTTCAAGTATTGTATATGTTTATATGGTTTCTTGAAATTGCTTGACATGAATTTGTGTTCTTATGAGTTTTAGAAGATCATAGGAATTATGTGTAACCTCCATGTGTGTTTAATTCATGATCTTAATGGCTATGATGGTGTCCATAACTTGTCCTCAAGTTATGGATAACCAAGAGTCACTTCTTTTAATTATGATTAAAGAACTAAAGAGGTTTCATAAAATGAAGAGTCTTCATTTTTATGAACCATTAAAACACATAAGTTACAAATTGAAGAGACTTGGAATAGTTTCAATTCTTGCCCTCAAGTTTTGGAATTTGAAAAGTCTTACACTTTAATACTTTAATTCCAAATTAAACCTTAGATTTTTAAAAAGTTTAAAAATCAACACTTATACTATTATTATAATTTTATTATATAGATATGTATAAGAATATGTCATTCTTACCGTTAGTAGGCCTCATTCACGAAGCCGGTCTATAAGGGGGGTATAAGGTTGTTGCCTATAAAATGGTGACTTAATGGGTGTCCACTCTCACCCACCGCTTCCTTGATCGGTGGAGGGTCGTTAGCCGAACGGGTAGGATACGACTTTAAATACTCGTTAAAAGTATAATGAATTATAAAGTAACTATACATTATAAATTCCCAATCTTAGTTACTTTAGGAAAATGTGAAATTGGTGCTAGCCCATAAAATTACACTTTGTACCTTACCAAGTCGTTAGTGGAGCGTGTGTGGTTAACCGGCACACTAACATGGACTAGTAAGAGTGGCAAAGGGTAACTTGACCTTATTATAGATCGGTGGAGCGTGTGTGGTTAACCGGCACATCGATTAGGTAATATTGTTGAGGGTACCAAGTCAATTTGTATGGTTATTCACACCTTGTTTGTGATCCTCGGCATCCCAGTCACAAACTTGAGAGGGCACAATCGAGATTCAAACATGCCATTGAAAAGTTCAATGTATCTCAAAAGATCTAGGAGTTTCAAAACCAATAAAACCTAATAATAAAATATTTCGTTCTTATGGTGGAAATTGGTAAATCGTCATTTACCTACCTTCAAATATTTTATAGTATGGATTACGGCATCCCTCTTCCAACTATAAATAGTTTGTTGGATCCTAGCCTTAATATTTCATTTGGGTGAATTATTAAGGATTCCTAATCTAATGAAACTTGTCTTTCTTTCCTTTCAGATGTCTTCCAACAATGCTTCTGGCTTAAACCCAACAGGCTCCTTTTCCCTTATGAACTTGTGTGGTAAGGTAATCTTTGATGGATCCAATTTCAATGAGTGGATCAGAAACATCAGAATGATTACCCGCTATGAGGACAAAGAATATGTCCTCGATAGGGAGCTTAAGGTTGTGAGTGAAGCCACTGCTACTCCTGAAGAGTTTGCGGAGTTTGTTGCACATGAAAAGGATGCTACTAAAGTAGCATGCATCATGATGGCCACCATGACTCCTGAACTTCAAAAATCCTATGAAGATTTCTACCCCTATGAGATGCACCTGGATCTGATGGAAAGGTACCATCAGAGCGCGCGTCAGGAGAGGTATGAAATCATCTCCTCCATGATAACCGCAAGGATGAAGGATGGTGAACCCATCACCGGTCACTTGTAGAAGATGCAAAGGTTCGTTGACCGGTTGCTGAAGCTAAATGTTGACTTTCCTGAGGAAATGGCGATTGACATCATTCTCCATTCCTTACCTCCAAGTTATGATCAGTTTCGTATGACTTATCATATGAACAAGGAGGAAGTCACACTTAGCAAACTTCAAGGACTCTTAAGGACAGCTGAAAATGGCCTTAAGGGTAAAGCGGTTGCTACTTCTACTCCTTCAACAGCCCCTGTTCTGGCTATTGGGCAGGGAAAAGGTAAGAAGAGGAAAAGCCCTTCGAAGGGTACCAAGGGTAAGACTCTTGATGGTTCCTCTTCAAGTGGGACAAAGAAAGGTCCCATTACTCCTTCTTCAAACCCAAAGGAAGCACAGTGCTTCTATTGCCAGGATAAGGGACACTTCAAGCGAAGCTGCCCTAAATATCTGCAAGATCTAAAGGATGGGAAGGTTAAACCTACCCATGCAGGTATTTACACAATATTGTCTAACAACTCATCTAATGCTAATTCTTGGGTGCTTGATACAGGGTGTGGTATTCACATTTGTACTGATTTGCAGGCACTAAGAAGAAGTGAGCAAGTGGAGCACGGGAAGATAAACTTAGTCATGCGCAACAGGAAAGCATCACATGTTACCAAGATAGGAGTTTATTCTTTATTGCTTAATAATGGGTTAATGTTAGATTTGAATAAGTGTTATTACTCGCCCGAAATGGCGAGAAATATTATTTCCTTTCATGGCTTGTACAAACAAGGTTTTACATTTTCATTTGATAATAAAAATGGTGCTATTAATGTTTATTACAATGATGTATTTTACTTTAAAGCATTACCTTGTGATGGTGTATATGAAGCTGTGAATGTTGTAGACAATCTAGGAAATAATGTGTTGTATATTGATTCTTCAGATAGCTTGGATAAAGCATCCTTGTGGCATTGTCGTCTTGGACATGTTAACAAGAAGCGCATAGGCCAACTCCAAAAGGCTGGAGTCTTGGAATCATTTGACCTCAAGTCAGATGATAGTTGCGAGTCTTGTTTACTTGGAAAAATGACAAAGTCACCCTTCACAGGTACTTGTGATAGGGGTGAAGGTTTGTTGGACCTTGTACACACGGATGTGTGTGGGCCCTTCAGAGTTGCTACAAGGGATGCTAATCGCTATTATGTGACTTTTACTGATGATTACAGTAGATATGGATATATTTACTTAATCAAGCATAAGTCAGAAACCTTTGAAAAGTTCAAAGAGTTTAAGCAGGAAGTGGAGAATCAATTGGGCAGGAACATCAAGATGCTCCGATCCGATCGGGGAGGAGAGTATCTTAGCATTGAGTTCCTTGACTATCTTAAGGAATGTGGGATTGTCTCACAATTGACACCTCCCAGAACACCACAGTTGAATGGTGTAGCTGAGAGGCGCAATCGAACCTTGCTGGATATGGTTCGTTCCATGATGAGTCGAGCTTCGTTACCAATCTCTTTCTGGGGGTATGCCTTAGAGACTGCCGCCCATATCCTTAATCTAGTTCCTACTAAAAAGGTTACCAAAACACCTCACGAGATGTGGACTGGGAAAGTTCCCAATTTGGACCACATCAAAATTTGGGGTTGTGAAGCTTTCGTGAGGCGTGAGACTCATGATAAGCTTGAACCTCGAAGTGAGAGGTGTATTTTCATCGGCTACCCACAGAGATCCTTTGGTTACCTCTTCTACAGACCCAGTGATAATGTGGTTTTTGTAGCAAGAAGAGGAGTCTTTCGTGAGAGAGAATTCATAAGCCAAGGGGACAGTGGGAGGCAAATTGACCTTGAAGAGCTTCAAGAGTCAAGTGGTGAAGGAACCTCAAATGCTATCGACCAACCTGAGGAGGAAACTCCTGTTGATCTGATAGATGAGTCTGTACCTCCAAGACGTTCCACTAGGGTGAGGAACACACCTGATTTTTATTATGGTTATCACATCACCACTGAAGGTGATACATTTATTAGTGATAGTACACTAATAGATTTGGATGAACCTAATAACTACAGGGAAGCCATGGCAGGCCCTGAGTCTACTAAATGGAAGGAGGCTATGGACAGCGAGATTCAGTCCATGTATGACAATCAAGTTTGGAACTTGGTTGACAATGTACCAGGTCGTAAGAAAGTTGGGTGCAAATGGATCTTTAAGAAGAAGACCGACATGGATGGAAAGGTACATACTTACAAAGTGCGACTGGTTGCGAAGGGCTTTACTCAAACTCCGGGAGTTGACTATGATGAGACCTTCTCACCAGTAGCTAAGATTAAGTCTATTAGAGTATTGTTAGCCATAGCTGCATTTCATGATTATGAAATATGGCAAATGGATGTCAAAACCGCTTTCCTTAATGGAAAGTTGGCTGAGGATGTTTACATGGCTCAACCAGAGGGTTTTGTCGATACAAGATACCCTAATAGAGTGTGTAAGCTTGATAAATCCATTTATGGATTGAAACAAGCATCTCGCAGATGGAATCTTTGCTTTGATGAGAAAGTCAAAGAGTTTGGCTTTTCTAGGAGTGAGGATGAGTCTTGTGTGTATGTCAGGGCTAGTGGGAGCATAGTTAGCTTCTTGGTGTTGTATGTGGATGACATACTTCTCATAGGAAACGACGTCCCAACCTTGCAGGAGGTTAAGTCCTGGCTTGGGAAGTGTTTCGCTATGAAGGACCTTGGGGAAGCTGCCTATATCCTAGGGATAAGGATATTGAGAGATAGGAGTAAGAGACTAATTGGACTTAGTCAAAGTACTTATGTGGATAAGGTACTGAAGAGGTTCAGTATGCAAGATTCCAAGAAAGGAGAATTACCAATCCAGAGTAATGCCAAGCTGAGTAAAACTCAGAGTCCGAGTACAGAGGCTGAGATAGCTGAAATGAGTCATATACCATATGCTTCCGCTGTGGGCTCGATCATGTATGTTATGACTTGTACTCGCCCTGATGTGGCCTTTGCTTTGAGCATGGTCAGTAGATATCAAGGGAACCCTGGTAAGGCACACTGGATAGCGGTAAAGAACATTCTCAAGTATCTGCGGAGGACTAAGGATTGGGTCCTTACCCTCGGAGGCAGTGATGACGTGAGAGTGGAAGGATATAGCGATGCTAGCTTCCAGACTAATAGGGATAATTTCCGCTCTCAGTCGGGCTGCGTCTTTATCCTAAATGGAGGGGCAATTACTTGGAAAAGTTCCAAGCAGGAGACAGTAGCTGATTCTACTTGTGAATCAGAGTACATAGCAGCAAGTGAAGCAGCTAAGGAGGCGATATGGCTAAAGAACTTCATCGGAGACCTTGGAGTTGTACCAGCTATAAAAGAGCCAATGGAAATTTTCTGTGACAGCGAAAGTGCGGTTGCTTTGGCTAAGGAACCAAGAGATCACGGGAGATCTAGGCACATTGACAGAAAATACCATTTCATCAGACATCGAATAGAAGAAGGACTCCTCGTGGCTAAGAGGGTATCATCAGATGAGAACCCGACAGATCCCCTCATGAAGGGACTGAGCAGGGTTAAGCATTTACAGCATGCGAGGCGCATTGGGCTGAAGGATAATATTTGTTTCAATAATTAGATTCCTGAAACTTGTAAAATGTAATTGACATTTGATGATAAATAAAAGTTGTTATTTATTTATGAGTAAGGTGTTACTATCTTGTGTTGATTGTTTACTATGTTTCAATTTTACATGTTTTTACTTCCAGAATAATTATGTTATTATTCAAACCATCCACAGTCAGTCAAACTTTGGAAGTAAGTATTGATTTAAGACTGTCATGAATTTGGCTTGTATGATTTGTCTAAAAGTGCTTTGGACAATGCAATGGTTGCTACAACATTCATGAGTACTCATAAGGGCTGAGTATTGGATCCAACCCACGCTCACTTGCATCACTTCATGGAATTTATCTCGAGTGATCGTGAGACGGTAATATCATATAAATCTTCAAACCTAGAGATATGAGTTGTTGACTATGAGTTGGTTATTCGTTGATTGTACGAAAATGCATTGGTAACTCGATGTTATAAAACGTGCCTTTGTGAATAATTCAACAAGTAGTTAGTACAAGCATATCAGTCGAAGTTTATCTGTTCCTTCTAGAAATAGAAGCGATATCTGGGCCCCTCGATGATTTGGTTTTGACCTATGTACCGGGCCCGATCAGAACCTAATTGATGTGTTCAATTTAGTTCTATGTCGAAACAAATCAGAGATCGAGAAACAAATGTTGGACAATAAGTAAGACCATGTTCCATGTGTTTGTCCGGCTGATATCATGAGAACAGAGGATTATATGATCACTTATCTTAAATGGCGTATCATCATCATCTCAGTTCCGAGAGACTTTGAAAGAGCTACGATTGCTAGTCGGATTTTGAAGTCATATTTGCAAATATAGTTATTAGACTTATCCAAGTGGGAGACTGTTGGATATAGTGTCTAAGTCCATAACTTTATTTGGTATGTACTTGACCCGACCCGGCATGGTCCACTTGGGTTGCATGGCATTGCAATACTTGGATAGACTAAATGAGAGAATAAGGCACTTATGATTATTAATATATTATAAGTTCTAATATATTAATAATAGTATTATTTAATTAGTATTGATCAATTATTAATCTAGGATTAATTTGGTGATCAAAGTGAGACCAATTAAATATA
This sequence comes from Lactuca virosa, assembly GCF_052849685.1. Taxonomy (NCBI): domain Eukaryota; kingdom Viridiplantae; phylum Streptophyta; class Magnoliopsida; order Asterales; family Asteraceae; genus Lactuca; species Lactuca virosa. The sequence goes on from NC_136430.1 coordinate 51,407,887, forward strand.
TAGGGTTGATTATGACAATCATCAATTCTTTTATGGTGGATTAATGATCCATGGTTTATGGGTTATGGATGTAACCAAATGGAGCTCCATGGATAGTCCATGGGAGTTACAAATCCATGGGTCATGGGAAATCAAGAGTGATGACAATTAAGGGCATTCATGTGTAAACCCTAATTGTGACAACACTATAAAAGGAACCCTATGGCTAGCAAAATGGAGAGCTAGTGGACCTAGTGTTACTAGAGAGGGCATAACCAATTTTGAGTGCTAGAAGTATTCTCTCAAGTTATTCCAAGTCTTGTGGTGTTGTGTGAAGTATTTGAGGCACAAAATTTGGGGTGCTAGGCTCACAAAGTCTTGAAGGAATCCAAGCAACAACGAGGTATGTATTTCTACTAGTTTTTATGTTTTATGTAATCCCCATGCCATGCTAGTTAGGAAATAACCTTGAAAAAGAAATTTGCATGTATATAGAGAAAACATAGATTCAAGGTTATTAGGGTTGCATGTACACTTAGGAAGTGCTAGAATGCTCAAAACCCATTAATTATGTTGATAGGAGGAGGCTAGGTCGGGTTACCGAGCACGAGAGGTTATCCGATATCGTACGAGGTGAGTCTTCTCACTATACTTTACCTAGAGTGGTAATTTGTGTGACCGGAAGGTCTTATGTGCTATGAGGAGTATGCGATGTATACTGTTATTTAATATGTATGTGCTATGTTATGTTATGGATCGGAAGGTCATTATGATATGGACCGGAAGGTCGCTACGGGTAGGACCGGAAGGTCTACCAGGATTGTGGGACGGAAGTCCCCTGAGACACATTGACCGGAAGGTCTTGTAGAGCTATAGCCTTGAGTGGCGTATGTGTGTGTGTGTGGTATTTTGGGGAACTTACTAAGCATTTATGCTTACAGTGTTGTGTGATGTGTTTCAGGTACCAGTGAGGATCGCGGGAAGGCGCTGGCATGATCTGTACACACTGATGGGATTTATGTATTAGAGATCTTGGGATTTGTTTTATTATGATGTCATGTGATACAATGGATTTTTATGATATCTTATGAATGAAATTATGTTTTAAAAATGAAAAATTGTTTTGAAAATTTACGTTGTTACAAATGTATGTTTGTGTGTATAATATATACTAGTTGTGACACCTATGTATTACATGGGTTATATTAAAAATATATATATAAAGGTCAAAATATTTGAGAACTTTGAACTTATAAGAAAATAAAAAATAATGAATTATTATAATTGAAATGTTTTTTATCTTTTAAATTTAAATAAATAAACAAAAGAAAATAATGAGCTTTAATTTGAAAATTTTGAAATTAAAAGGTAAGTTCATTAATGAAATTGATATCCATTTATTATTATATTTATTGCAATTACTACATTAAAATATTATGTGGAATTTAATAAAATAGAAAAACTCATAAAATCACATGTGGAAAAAAAATTAATTTAAAATAATCCCTAAATTGACATTTGGCAAATTGAATGAGAAAGTGACATGTGACAAAAAACCTTCATTTATTAGAGAGGATGACAACAGACAAGGTTCTAAAAAGCTCGTCATGGTTCCACAATGGCTTCAAGGCTTATACCTGCCGCTAAGTTTTACCAAAATGTCGTATTAATTCATATATGTGTATAAAATAGAAAAATAGTTGAAAATACATATAAAAATATCAATTATATATAAAATTGTCGCATTAAGTCACGCCTTACAAACGACGTGGCTCACTAAGGCTATAAAATCACATGTGGAAAAAAATTAATTTAAAATAATCACAAAATGACATTTGGCAAATTGAATGAGAAAGTGACATGTGGCAAAAAAAACCTTCATTTATTAGAGAGGATGCCTACAGACAATGTTCTATAAAGCTCGTCATGATTCCGCCATGGCTTCAAGGCTTATACTTGCCGCTAAGCTTTACCAAAACCCCGCCTTAATTCATATATGTGTATAAAATAGAATAATAGTTGAAAATACATATAAAAATATCAATTATATACAAAATTTCCGTCTTAAGTCGCGCCTTACAAACGACGTGACTCACTAAGGCTATAAAATCACATGTGGAAAAAAAATTAATTTAAAATAATCTCAAAATGACATATGGCAAATTGAATGAGAAAGTGACACGTGGCAAAAAAAAACCTTCATTTATTAGAGAGGATGTGAAAGTATGTGTATTTGGTATAAGTAGGATGTTATTATGTATGTATGTATGTGAAAGTATGTATATTTTCTATAAATAGGATGCTATTGTGTATTTGATATATGTATGTGAATATATGTGTGCTTGGTGAATATGTGGTATATGTATGTGAAAATATGTGTATTTGTGTCTATTATGTGAAATTTGACAGATGTGTGTATATTTGGTAAATATCTATGTGTATTTTGCAAGGTTTTAAAAATAGCTCGGCGGTAGCTCGACGGTCAACTGGCGATAAACGATTAATCGGATTAGGCAAAGATTAATCGGGGACCCTAAATTATTAATAAAATTATTTAAAAAACTAATACTCCGTACAAAATAAAGTATTTTAAAATTTAAAATTTTAGAATTTTGAAAATTTGAAAATTTTAGTATAAATATTTTGAAATTTGAAAACTTAAAAATTTGAAAATTTAAAATTTTGGTGTAATATTTGAAAATTAAAAATTTTGAAATTTTTAAAAATTTCCCGCCTATGACCGCCGAGGAACGCTAAGGGCCGCCAAGGACCGCCAAGCCCGACATTGACCAATTTTGATCAATTTCCGCCAAGCACCCTAATCGTAATCGGTTCAAGGCCGCCAAACGATTAATCGGCCGCCAAGGCCGATTTCTACAACACAAGTATTTTTTAATGTATGTGAATATATGTATAATGTATATTTTGTATGTATGAAAACATGAATGTGCATTCTATGTGTGTATAATATATGTATATCTGGGTATATGTGTATTTGTATGTATATGTGTGTATAATGTGTATTTGTATGTGTCTATAATTTGAATTTGTATGCCTTGTGGTATATGTATATGTATTTGGCATAAGTAGGATGCTATTATTTGACAATGTTATTTAATGTAAAGCACTATAATGGATAAAAAACAAAAATAAAATGTTATAAATAAGATGCTATAAATAACAAAAAAAATCTTCCAAATTCTATTTGTTTACGAGTCTTCTTTGTTATCATCATGAGTCTAAAAATATTTGCTTGTAATTGATTTAGAAATTAGGTTTATGTTGTCCCCATTTTGGAACTGCTTTTGGAGTACGTTATCTCATCTAGGATGTGAACATGTATTACATGATTGTTTGTTTAAGACAGATTCGGTGTTCACTTTCTCTTTGCTCTTCAAGAATATATATATATATATATATATATATATATATATATATATATATATATATATATATATATATATATATATATATATATATATATATATATATATATATATTGATGATATCCTGTCAGCCCTGTCTGGCGTTCCCTTGCTAGCCTAGATGACTCTGGCGTGCCAGCCTTGCCTAGTGCGTTCCTGCCAGCCCTGCCTGGCGTTCCCTTGTCAGCCCTGCCTGGCGCTCCCTTGCCAGCCTTGCTTGGTGCTCCCTTGTCGGTCTTTCCTGGTACGCGCCCACCAACCTTGCCTGGTACGCGCCCGCCAGCGTTGCTCGGCGCCTCCGGGCGGCCTTGCCCAACTCCTTGCTAGCTGAGCCTGAATTGGGCTGGCCCAAGGTCTGACCTAATTGTCCCCATATAAACTGAACAATATCTCCTCCATGGAGAGGGATCTTTCCCCTTATCTCAGCCGGCACCCTCCGCCTTCAGCCAACATAAACCACCCCCAACACCAAGATGGTTCTCCCCAGCTAAGGAGAACCATCTCACATCTATCAAACCGATCTAACTTGATCGTCGGAGCCTGCTCCCGTGTCACAGTCCCTGCGGCGGTTCAAACGGCCATGTTTGTTGTGACCTCGTAGATTCCCTCTAGCGTAGGAGTGCATCCTTAGAGCAGGTGGTCGGAGCCGATGTCGCATCATATATATATATATATATATATATATATATATATATATATATATATATATATATATATATATATATATATATATATATATATATATATATATATATATATATATATATATATATATATATATGTGTGTGTGTGTGTGTGTGTGTGTGTGTGTGTGTGTGTGTGTGTGACATCCCCATTTTTACGTTAAGAAAAGATCGATTAGTTTGTACTTCTTAAATCAGAGTATTCTTTTAAAAAGATTAATTTTGCGGAATTTTGTCCCAAAAACATGATAATAATTTTATTGAAGCATTTCCACGAAATGTGTCTTATTTATAAAACTAGGGATCTCATCGTCAATATAGAAACATAAGCATAAACGAAACATTACAGACTTTACAATATTTACACTAGAAGCCTACAAACTCCTTAATTTCTCAGCATGCAGTTATATCGTTATCCATATAACTTGGTATCGTTACCTGTGATACAAAGAAGCTGAGTGTGTCAGGTTGGAAAACACGGTGAGTACATAGGATTTTCAACCGAAAATAATATAATATAATTTATATATTTTATATTAAACAAATAACCCAAATTACCCATTCATGTTATCCACACTCCTTTATCCTAACTGATGGTTTCTAGGGACTTATCCTAAAGGATCTCTAAGTAGATAATATTGCCTCGGGGATTCCTTAGCCATATGAGTCAACCATAGGTTTAGCAGAGTATACTCATTGTCACATCCCCATTTTTCACGGCCAGGAAAGACCGATTTTGTTTATGCTTTATAAAAATCAGAGTACCTCTTTTAATAAAAATGTTGCGGAATTTGTTCCCGGAAAAACATGATAAATACGTTATCAAAGAATTTCCGAAGAAATGTATTTTTATCCATTTTAAAACATTTGGGATGTCATCATCAATACAGAAACATAAGCATAAACAGAACTTACATTCATTTACACTAGTGATCTACATCTCTTTTAAATCCCTCAGTGTAAAGTAGCTTCATCTCGACACCTGTGATACAAATAAGGTTGAGTAGGTCAGGTTGGGAAACCTGGTGAGTACATAGGGTTTTCAACCCACAATAATATAATTATTATGTTTAAACATCAAACAATTAACCCAATTACCCATCGCCATTATCTTCTTTACTCTTAAGGATCTACCCTAAGATTCAGCTATTCCTCATTCATTCATTCCTAAGGAGTATCCTAACGAATCGGCACTAAGTCTGCATAGTCGCCAAGGTTTATCTCATTTATTAAAAATATCGTTTTCGAGAGTCCACTCGTAATATCTGTCAATGGGTTTTTAGAGTACACCGGGTGAACACATCATTCACAACACCTACAGGTTGCGAGCCTGCTAGTGTTCCACTAGACTGTCTAGAATAGTCCATGGTTGTCATCCATACTCTGCTAGATGACGGGGCCATCGCTTGGGTCATCGTTTGGCTCATCATTTTGGCTCATCGTTTTGGCTCATCGCTTTGGCTCATCGTTTTGGCTCATCGCTTTGGCTCATCGTTTTGGCTCATCGCTTCGCACCATATTTCATCACTCATATATCGTCGTTCATCATTCATCTCATCTTTCATCGCTCATCATTTATCTCATCTTTGATTGCTCATCATTTATCTCACCTCTAATCTACCCATGTTTTACCCAACACGTTTTGTAGATATAAAATACATATACAGTTTAGATCATTTAAAACATGTATAAAACGTTTCATCCAGCATAGACAGCAAGTATTCAGACAGTATACACACATAACACGTAATTTATATAAAATACTTCATATATGTGTGTAAGATGAAAGTAACTATGCACTCACTTGATAAGGTGGTGACTCGGTACTCGGACAGCGCTTCGTTTACTTTAAAATAATTTCCTTCGGTGAAACCTAGTATTATTACCATTAGATTTTAGTCTAATATTTACCGTGACTAATTATTTGTCTTATTATTATTATTATTATTATTATTATTATTATTATATAAGAGTTTAAACAATACTTTCCAACCACTATGTACAGACAGGGGCCAGACATAAAACAC